>NW_024881538.1:0-1200000 GCF_019059575.1 Amphibalanus amphitrite | reverse complement strand
AGTACCCCAGTGCGAAATTCGCCCCGACGGGTTGTCGGTCGTACCCCAACCACATTTCACACCACTATGAACAATAAATGCACACACTGAAATCGCTATTACCGATATGCTCATCCAATCAAGTTTCGATAAACCCGTTCATCATCAGCTCCTGCGGTTTCGAACACGCCTGTTAGGTGGCTTCTGATGCTCGTCGAGGTCGGAATTTCCAAATACGCGTGGTGCGTCGGGCCGCGCGCTCTGACTTCGGCCAAGAAAAATGCGTCAGCTGATCATTGTCATTTCTGCCACTTGCGTGTGGTGAAATGGGGTCATAACTTATAAGACGGCTTTTTCATATCAATTATTTTACATAAAATCATATTTTAAACCATAAATAATGTTCGACAGCCAAATAAAAGAAACAATACCAATACGGGCTTACAGTTTAAGGCTCGACATTGTGTTGTCTACGATTAGACAGCTGATAACTCATTCCCGTACGTCGTATGGTCGTAACACTATAATGACCTTTGCTTATTGTCACAAGTGCGCCGCATTCGCGATTGTTGCCCGACGCCTGTTTGCAGGTGAGCCCACTACAGTTGTTATACATATCTAAAAACCGATAAACTTTTAGGCGAAAAAGGCACTATTCCAGGCCCATTTTTGTTTTTTTGCAATATTAGGTAAAAACAGAAGCTTCTTATCCTAGGAAAAATAAAATGGGAAATCTTTCAAAGGTGGCACACTACCTTTAAGTTTTATCAGTCTGTAGACGAGATACTTGAAGGACAATATATAAACAATTGTGCTGCGTTTCACTGTGCCATCCTGCTACTAACAGCAGAACGATCAGTTTAGGCGACTCAAGTGTTGATCTCAAGTTCATTTCATTTTTGCGTTAATTTTCAGGTTCTTAGATAAAGCATAACGTTTCTGTGGGATTTATTCCATTTTTGCGTGCGCCATTAACATAAAGGTATTAAGGACATCAGCGGTTTTTATCATTGATTGATACCAGCTGCATTTGAGCTGTATTTTCACGTTTATCGCAGCGCCCGCACGATAAAAGCGCAAGTCAAAATTCGTGGATGCGTTCCGATCCGACCGTAGTACCCTGACAGTTATACTGTCCCGCATTGCACGTGGCCACTGCGGCACAGTGCGGCTCCAGGAAATCTGGTCGCCCGTCTATTGGCGATATCGCTTGCCACCGAAATGTATTGCAGCTGTAGTTTTCGACATCCAACAGACCATGACACTGCTATTGATGGCCAAGCTATGCGCCAACCGCCCATTCAATTCCGTCATCGAATGTATCATTTCAATGGAAGTCATTCATTCCCCAAACGTACGTATCAATCACGCGATAACGGGAGCTTTACCGACATTGACCACATGGTTCGTTTCTGGCCAGACTTTGTGGCACTATTTGGACAGCATCTGAAAAGACTATATTGCATGGGGTAATTGTTTATTATGGAGATATTCAGCGCCAAAATTATCTTCCTCATACCCGACAGTCTGGCTGTGATCCGAAATGGCCATGGCCAGATTTTCTGAACCGTGTTCTATCGTGTGAAGACTGAAATGCGGGGGAGAAAGATAAAAGTTAGTAAGGATGCTATACCTACACTTCGTTGTAAGCTGGATCTTATTTACTTTAATTTGTCTGTGACTGAATGATGCTCAAACGGTAAGCCAACAAATCAGTCTTTTTTATTGTTAATCGCGGAACCTCGATTTTGATTAATCAATGCCAAATATTTGTCTCAGGGCCTGTCATAGGAATTTCGGGTTATGACAAGTCTTCGAGAATGCTTTGCTATCAATCAAATTCATCGTGAGATTAATAGCTACTATTTTCATTTTTGAGGATGGAGATGCTAGTACTGAGCATTGTGTTACATATGATGATGAAGATGATTAGCCAGATGCTCATTATTTAGGATCAAAATTGATAGAATAGTTGTATTACGTTTCACCCACGGGGCTTCTTCGGATACATATAGGTAAATTCAACAAATAGAACACAGAGATGCAGGCCAAGCTCAGACACAAATCATGCGCATGCAATAAATATCGTGAAAGGATTAACAGATATCTTGAGATTTAGACGAATAATAATTTTAAGATCGACCCCTAAGTGCGTACTGCGCGCTATAATTTGTCTTTGTTAATAAATACGTATACCTATTTAACAGTCGACAACACAATACGTACTACGCGAATTACGCTATCATTCCATCTCAGAATTCGTACTACGCGCACACTAATACATACACATCATTCTAAATCACAGCTAACAATGACCTATAATACCCAATCATAATCAGTGTTCGGCGGTACAGCATATCTACAGGCGCTGCCTACTGGAGCCATCTGTTAGACACGAAAGGAACTACTGCTACTATGTAGGTATCGGTGTCATATAACGCTACCAACAGAACAAGCCAAGGAACAAGCGCTAATGTGCATATGATGATGTGTAGGGAACTGGATGGAGTAAGCGCCATGATGATGTGTTTTTGTTAAGTGCTGGTTTTTTGTTTCTTATCTCAATTGATTCAGTTATTAAAAGGTTCGCTTCGTCCTTGCATCTATGAAGAATAGAAATTTCGAAGTCAGTGTTCATTGGTTGTGCTGTGGGGTGTGCTGTCAGTATATGATCACCTAGGTCAGTACCTTTCCTTTTGTTCCTATGTATTCATACAGACAAAATGTCTGTATGAAACGCGTCAGTCACGCTTGGCGGGCTATTGCTCCGGAACGGTGCGGGCTACGGGGGTGAAATTTTGGACTTAAGTCAGACGCGTGCATCTGTTTGTTGTATTAAATTTTGGTGGGGGTGCGCTCGCCGGTTTGCACGTGGCGGGCGCATCTTTGCGGGATTTTGGGCCGCGGCCGGCGCCGAGCAGACGGCACGCGCATTATCCTCAGTTTCTTTGCTGCAAAACTGAGGGAAATCAGAGCCGGCAGGTCACTGACCTTTGGCAATGAATACTGGAACAGGGCACCGCCGGCCAGGAGGAGACGCTAAATTTATTCTGGCCATAACTCGGCCACTAATGGGCCGATTTTATTGAAACTTGGTTTATTACGCTGCACGTAATGCTGTCCCTCTTTATCTATATTATGATTTATAAGTTGTCTGTACGATCTCCATCCGTGTGTCATGTCTTATGTGTCTTAATGCGCCTGAAAGGCGCCGCGTATCGGCGTGAAATTTGGCATGCCGAGTCTATGGGCGTGGGGGGCCTTTGTATTAAAATTTAGGGCTGATTGGTCCAGGGGTGCGCCGTCGGCACGTGCAAAAGGGCGCTCTCATAGGGATAGCATGGTGTCGGCGAGAGCGGCGGTCGGCCGAAAATCGGGCCGACACGGCTCGCTTTCCGGCTTGATATCTCGGCAATGGGTGGACGCAGCGAAAAGCGGTTGCCATAAATGGATAGAGGAGAGATGGGCCTAGCGTATTGATATGGTTTCATAGTGTAGCACGCGCCACGTGCAAGGTAAAACCCCCGGTTGTGAAAAAATGACCGATTTCGTGCATTGCGAAGGAAAAATCGATGCCGCTGGAAAACGGCTTGACGGAATGAAATCGGTGTGGTGCCATTTTGCAGGCAAATGTACGTGTAATCAGAGGATAGCAGATAAAAAGCGATGATCCGTACCATTTCCTTAATAATGAAACATTAATTGGAAAATTTATTTCGCGCGGAGCGCGATGTCCTTTACAACATCGAAACGTATTGAAAACGTTGATCAATCGCTATGAAACCTACATATTCGGAAAGAGCATTCTTTTCTGACCAATATCCACCCAAAATATTATCGAAAAGTCAATAAACTTTGGTGAAAATGACTCAAACATACGACCGTGTTTCGTTAACGTTACAGGTATTTTTCGACAAAATCCGATCGATGGCTTATGGCCGGCAGGCCATTCAAATTTTGTTAATAGCTTTCAAAGCATGGGCTGCAATGCACCGCCCGCAAAGGGGAATTCCAAACACTGAAAATAAGCGCCTACCAGTAAACAGCACATTTTTGTACTAGGAATAACTCAGCTACTACTGGGCCGATTGCGCTGAAACTTGGACTGTGGGTGGAGGGGGCACTCATCTGGCGATGCATCGTCATTTCTGACAGGTAGGGTGGATCGATTGCACGTGCGCACGTGAGGGGTCCGCTTCTACATCTCAAGAACGGCTGGGCCGATTTCGCTCAAATTTTGTTCACTGTTGGGGACAATTTAGAAAGGTGGCTGGCACAAGTCATCTGGAGTCTCAGCTAGCGCGTGCGCACGTGCAGTGGGCCAGTTTGATATCTCAAGAACGGCTGGGCCAATTGCGCTCAAACTTGGTACGTTACTTTAATCGAGCATGAGAAGGGTAACTATGTGTTATTAGTAAGGTAGGGTATGGTTAGGTTAGGGTAGGGTAGGGTGGGTTTGAGTTCGATAAAGGCAAACCATGAGAAAGGCTCTAACAACCCGCAACCAGCACCAGCATACCATGCCGTACAAACAAATATCCAACTCCGACAAAATAAGACAAATAAAAATCCAAAGTTCCAAAAATCCAAAGGAACAAAAGGAAAGGTACTGACCTAGGTGATCATATACTGACAGCACACCCCACAGCACAACCAATGAACACTGACTTCGAAATTTCTATTCTTCATAGATGCAAGGACGAAGCGAACCTTTTAATAACTGAATCAATTGAGATAAGAAACAAAAAACCAGCACTTAACAAAAACACATCATCATGGCGCTTACTCCATCCAGTTCCCTACACATCATCATATGCACATTAGCGCTTGTTCCTTGGCTTGTTCTGTTGGTAGCGTTATATGACACCGATACCTACATAGTAGCAGTAGTTCCTTTCGTGTCTAACAGATGGCTCCAGTAGGCAGCGCCTGTAGATATGCTGTACCGCCGAACACTGATTATGATTGGGTATTATAGGTCATTGTTAGCTGTGATTTAGAATGATGTGTATGTATTAGTGTGCGCGTAGTACGAATTCTGAGATGGAATGATAGCGTAATTCGCGTAGTACGTATTGTGTTGTCGACTGTTAAATAGGTATACGTATTTATTAACAAAGACAAATTATAGCGCGCAGTACGCACTTAGGGGTCGATCTTAAAATTATTATTCGTCTAAATCTCAAGATATCTGTTAATCCTTTCACGATATTTATTGCATGCGCATGATTTGTGTCTGAGCTTGGCCTGCATCTCTGTGTTCTATTTGTTGAATTTACCTATATGTATCCGAAGAAGCCCCGTGGGTGAAACGTAATACAACTATTCTATCAATTTTGATCCTAAATAATGAGCATCTGGCTAATCATCTTCATCATCATATTTTCATTTTGTTGCTCGGAACCAAAGTATGGATGTAATTCAGTGAACCTGACTGCAAAATCGCTATTTTTGTCGCTATTAACAGCTGACAGGGCGGTCCAAAGTTGTGGCACGGTGTCGGCTGGCCTATTGGCTCCCGATATATACGAGTGGGATATCGACTCGGGCGGGCAGATCACCGCTCGGCTGAAACCGGACCGGCCGGCGCACTTCACAGGGTCGGGCCGGGTGGATGACCCGACCCGGCGGTACGCACGGTGGTGCGCCCAGGGATTGAAATAGAGGCGTGACAAGGGGAGCAGGGAATGTCTCCAACGATCAGTTATTTGCTTTCTGGGATTCTCTTTTCGCCTCTCCCGACTCCCTGGCTAGCTCAGGGTTTACACATGGTAAACAGGTAATGTTTGATCTTGGTAGACAATCGCTATCCAGTATCTACACCACTGAATAATTGTTTACTTAATTGATCAATAAATTGATATCGTTGTTTTCTTGGGACCCATTTAATGTCTAAGATGGCAATGTTGAAGAATTTCAACAACATCTGAAAGGGCATCATTTTCTTTTTGACTGTCTTTTCTAGCATCGAGTGTGAGAGCTCATAACATCTATGGAAAGGGCCGTCAGGGCGCTCAGAAACTGCTGATGAGCCCATCACCTAATGGCAAATGGTTCTCTGGAAATCCGTGGTAGAAGTGGGCCAGATAGAAGGTCGGAGCAAGAGTGGGTCGCTATACCTGATGGTCCGCTGTCTCGCAGTCTCAGTCCATCTTTCTGGGAAACGGTGGCGACCTCGTTCCGTTTTGATTCGTTCGTGCCCTGTGCCCGGCCCGCGGCGCTGCGCCCCGTCTGTGCCGGCGCGGCAGCTGACAGCTGGTCACGAGAAGAGCAGAGGACGGGGGCAGGGAGAGCGACAGCCTGGGCCGCTCAACAGGGGCAGAGGGGAACTGCGGCTGCCGGCGAGATGCCACCAATCGACCGGCGCCGGCCGATTTGGGCCAGCGGCAGCCCGGCCGGCCGTCTGTCGTCCGCGGGTCGACCGGCTTCCCTCGCCGCCGCCGCCGCCGCTGTCGTGTCTGTGGGCCGGGGAGCCGCCGCCGCCGCTGCTGCCGTCTCTCTGGGCTGGGCAGCAGTACCCGCCGCCGCCTCCCTGCGCTTCATACTTCTCCGAACTACCACCACCGACCTTCATGCACGGGACTTCAGTGCCACCGTCTGCCGGTATTGCCGCCTGAGGATCACTGTCCGCAAACGCCTTCATCTGTCGATACACTCATGAGCAAACGCCGCTTCCCTCTGATATCATCTTCGTCAATACCGTCATCTGCAGACTGCATATACAGACGTCGGATGCCGCCAGCTGAAGACTATACGGTGTGCTAATGCTTCTGCTGACGATGCCACCACTTTCTGATGCCGGTAATGTCACCGTCTGCTGATCCATCTTCTACTGACGCACATGTGCTGATGCACGGTGAGGTCTGCTGATACTGTCCGGTCTTCTGATACTGCTGAATGTATTTAGAAGCTACCGCCTGCGAATTCTGTCGTGTGCCAATACTGAACCTCTCACTTTGAATTGCGGCCCAGCCGGCAAACGCCGGATTTTCGGGCGAGCGGTCGCGGTGGTCGACTGAACCAATGGAGGAGCTCAGAATCAATGAGTATGAAGGCAGAGAAGGAGAAGAAAAGGTAGAGCGAGAAAGAAGAGAGAGAGAGGGGGAGAGAGGGAAAGAGACGAAGGCTACTGCGATCCGACCGAGCAGGCTGATTTGATGGGCCTCCGCGGCGCTATCGCTGAATAGGCCATGTGAAATCGGCAGAAATTTATGACCAGATCGAATGCACTATTTCATGAATGTCTGCCTGTGTGTATCGAAATCAGATTTTCATCTCAAGTCTTACGAGAAGGAAACGTGTCATCCTGGCTGCCTCTCGTTTGAGAATGACTGGAGGGGTCTTAGTTTATAGGAAACCGGCCCAAATCCGTTTAGTTTATGAGTTGTAGTCCCAGGCAGTTGAGACAGACAGTTTAAGGAATGATACCGCTCTCAAACTGATCACCACATCGAAATATAGAGCACGCATTTTGTCCCGGTTGATATAAAAATAAGGACGAGATTGTATATATGTTCAAACGCTCCTCAGTCGTTACATTGGATTTAAACTAACCCTTCTCTTTCAAATATTTCCTGACACTATGTATATTTTAGGCAGTTCGTTTTCTCGTCGTCATCATGCGATACCCCATGCCATTGCATGCCAATGTTTTTCATGCCATGATTCATCTGCAACACTGGATTTCTGTCTTTCTCCCAGTCAATCTTCCTAGTCAATAGATTGACACCACAATAGAATTTTACGCTTTCGAGTTCCGCTTTCTCTGCACAGTACTGGGTTGGGTTACGGAAAACAGGTCTTGTGTGCAACCGACCCTTGATCAAGCCACAACAGTTTTGATAGCAGTGGCGAAGGTTTCAGCGATGGTAAAGCTGATTGGTGTGAAGTGTGAAGAAGGCGGAGCTGCATGGCAGTGTGACCGAGAATATTGAAGGACACCTCCAGCTTCCTCCCGCGCCGGCCCTGATCAGCGTTTCTTCAACATGACCTCGGTCTTGGGCAGCCCTGTTTATCCGCTGAGGGCGCAGGTGACTGAGGCTGTGGTGGTGGTGGGTTGGTGACTGTAGGTCTGATGGCGGCGGTGAGTCTACTCTGATGGCGGTGACTGTAACTCTGATAGCGTTGACTGTAGTCTGATGGCGGCGGTAACTGCATCTCCGATGGCATTGAGATCCGGTGACTGTAGCTGTGACAGCGTTGACTGTAATCTATTGACTGTAACTGCATCTCCGATGGCGGTGACTGTGGCTCTGATGGTGTTGGAGACTGTAGCTGTAATGGCGGCGGTGATTGTTTAGTTCTGATGGCGGTGACTTCAGCTATGATGGCGGCGGTGACAGTGTAGCTCTGATGGAAATGCCTTTAGCTCTGATGGCGGCGGTAACTGTAGCTCTGATGGCGCCGGCGACGGTCCGCTGATGGCGGCACCACATCTGTCGTCATCAGCACGCCGGTGGCGGACGCCGGCCGCGTCTTCGCCGCCGAGAATGACGGATGGCGGCTTGCCAGGGGGTTATAATGGACCGAGATGGGCCGGCCTCGGGTCGGAGCGTGCCACCCGGGCTGCGGAGAGGCCTCCGCCCGCTACTCATCCCTCCGGCTGTGGTTGCAGCGAGGGTGTCGATCGTTCCTTCTAAAAGCAGAGGCAAGAAGATGGGATATAACGGCAGACTCCTTGCAGGTCTCTCAGTTCAATGGCACTGGTTTGTCTAATTCTTCCGTCATTTCCATCTTGCGAGTGATGTTTTGCTGAGCTCCTTGCGATTTACATGGTTTCCAGCCTGCTACCGGATTTATTGCTATTAGGAATTGTGAATGATGGAGATTATGATTGCGATGATAGCAATACTGGCTACGGTGTCCAGGGACAGTGGTGGGTTATCCAAGCAATTCCGCATCACTGGTGATAATTATATCTTATAGCTATGGAGCCGATGAGCTCACTGGATTGGATGGATGTTAGAGATCACGACCACCCTGCTTGCTTGATTTTGTCTCAGTACTTATGACATTGTCCAATGTGACTGTTTAGTGTGCAACATCTTTGCTACTTTTCACAGTCGTTTTTCGCGTAATTTTCAGCCGTCTATTTCACAGACGTCTTTAACAGTCTTCAGATCCCCAGTCAAGTCTACAATGTAATCAGATTCGGTCTTTGGTGTTTTCGTTATTCTTCAAACATTCGCCGCTGCTGAACACATGCATCCGTATAGTTAGAAGAGCCTTCATCAGTTCTCAGAGTCAGTCATCAGTTCTTCAGACTCGTGTTAATCCGCAGAGTTTGTGTCAGTTCTCAGATTTGGAACCAGCGTTCCGTCTCCAAAGTGCACCCCGCATGCAGACACTCATTGCGACGGAAACCATGCCCGGTTCTCTGGAAACTGGAGTCCTTATTACTCTGACTGAACCTTTGGCGTTCCTTGGGTATCTCTGGAAACATTCCCGATCTGTGATTCAATGTCAGAATAAGTGATGGAAAAAGACGTTGTGACCCAGGTTCACTTGCCATTAATATTTTTCTCTAATTTACCAAGAATCACATTTAGTCGGTTTCGTTCACTTTTCACCTGCAATTGGATCACCTTGCATTAGTAGTATCCCTTGACATAGGATTTGTATGCATGTAATACATAGGAAGCATGTCGACAGTTCTAATCGTGGTATGTAGTGCCACGGGCATGCTCCCAAAACCTGATGCAATTTCTTGTGTAGTGAACCGCGTGACATCGAATTACGTACATGTCACGTTGGATTAAACCAATTTCAGACTAACCTATCTGTTTCATCAATTTATTGCCCGTTGATGAAGGGTATCAGATCAGGTCCAGTTTCTAACGGCGAACTGACCGCTCTCTTTTATTACTGGAACTCGTTCCGTTTATATTTCAGCTGCGTGGACAGTTTAATTCAAAACGGCAGTCATTCTTTGGTATCCTGTCAACTTTAAGCAGGATGAAATGAGCCCCGCTCTGTTTCCAACGCATAAGTAGTTTGTGATGAAGTATGGATTATAGTTCTGAAATTTGATTATTTTTCACAACATATGCTCTTATTTTTGTTGGAAGAGAGAGAGAGAGAGAGAGAGAGAGAGAGAGAGAGGGGGGGGGGAGGTTCCTCAAGCTCATTCCTCGACATAACCGTGCCAATCCGATGGAGGTGATCCGATCCTACATCCTTATATCGCCAATCTTTCCAACACACGTACGCACGCACACGTTTCTGACTGTCCCCCGACCACCTCACAATTGAAGACTGCGTTGATTTTTCTGAGAGCTCGGAGAGCCCGTCACTCGACACGGCACCATGGCAGGACGTATGGCCGCCTCTCGTATGGTCCTCAAGGACCGACAGCACCAGGCAAGTCAGCCCATCGAGCTGAACAGACGCGGCAAAAAGGTAAGGACGCCCCGGCGTCTGCGGCATGCTCTGACGTCACACCCACACCGATACATGACGTCACTCTCGAGTCGTTTTGTCACACCGGGTGCGCAGTTGTGCAGGCTCAGAGCGTTTGCTTAGCGCACGCATCCCATAGTGTCGAGTCGGCGGTGAAATTTTGTTGGCCGGGGCCGGGGCGGCCCGTTGTCCGGTTAGTCAGAGCATGTCAAGCACCTCTTTGCTGTCCGTCTGCGGGCGCGGGTCGGCGCGGCGGTGTCGATGGCACACCGGACCCGCCACCGGCACCGAGTAGCTCGGAGGGCGGCTGCTGTAGGTTTGTCACACTGTCAGCGACCGTCGGGTCGCGCCTCTCTGTGCTATGAACCCACCCGTCGAACTTATGTACCATGATTAGACGTGTTTGTCGCGAAGGTGCGAATGCTCCTTTTTCACTGTATATGAGACGATAATTTTCACACCGATTTTGCAATGGCTTTTAACCAGTATTCTGTACCATCACTCAGCATGTCACTCTTTTACAATTTCAACCTATTTGCAGTGCCTTGTTTGTGTGATGTGTGTACTGTGTATTTCTCATTGGGAGCTCGTTATTCTCTTAAAACAAGCATTTAAAATAAATAAACAAACATTAGTTGCTATAATAAAACCACTTACCTTGCCCGTTTCAATGAATGACTAATAACTCAATATTACGCGCTCTTGTGTTAATGAGACGATCAATGGTGTGCATTCGTTTTATCTCGCAGTGATGTTTGAAAGTTGTGATTTATTGAATGATAATATGCCGGCAGCGTTATGAGAAATTAGTGACTCTGAGGTTTTTGCCCCGGAGATTTACTCTCTGTTCCCAATATGGAGACAATTTCATGAAAAAATGGTAGATACTAGGATCATTTCAACGTCAACTGAACAAGTCAATTGTTTTTAAAGCGACACCGTCCGCGGCCCATCAGGCGGCAAATAACCACCTTGAAAGCCGCGCTCACTCCCTCTGGAGCACCCCGCCGTTCGGCCGATTTGCTCGGATTAGAGCCAGCGGCGGGTGGGTGAAGTCGCTCTCCTGTAGTCCCATAGATACAGTTGTGTCACCAGTGGGGGTCGGTGGGTCACGGGGGGGGGGGGGAGTGCCCGAGATGGTCGCCTAACAGGCAGCGTCAGAAGTCAGCCTCTGCCGGGGACGGCCGCCGCGTTCAGACAATCTATATTGGAGCATAGCGACCAAATGTGGTGCTGTTTGGAAGCTCGCCGGCCGCGTCACTGCCTTGGTATGGGAGGGGGACGGGGAGCCAGGAGAGGATGCTCCGAAGGAGATCATGTGGGGCGGGTGATGTTGTTAGTGGCATGATAGTGAAGAGTAAGACACTAGCTGACACGGCGTGACGGCGCGACTCTGTGTGTTTCTGTCTCTGTCTCTCTGTCTCTCTGTCTCTCTGTCTCTCTGTCTCTCTGTCTTTCTGTCTCTCTGTCTGTCTGTCTGTCTGTCTGTCTGTCTGTCTGTCTGTCTGTCTGTCTGTCTGTCTGTCTGTCTGTCTGTCTGTCTCTCTCTCTCTCTCTCCCTCCCTCCCTCTCTCTCTCTCTCTCTCTCTCTCTCTCTCTCTCTCTCTCTCTCTCTCTCTCTCTCTCTCTCTCTCTCTCTTGCACGCGCTGCCGCCGGTCCGTTCTTAGCGTAGATGACGTGCCATTAGATTTACAAATGAAGCTATTCCGCCAGCTTAACCGGCGGCGGCATTAGATTGGTGGGGCCAGTCGGGCCGCCCCGGGGCCCGCTCAATGGGTGGGGTGGAGGGGGCTGGAGAGGGGGGAGACGCCGTGCCGACGCCGTGCCGACACCGTCTCTCATTGGCCGTGGAAAATTTCAAACATCAGAGACGGAAAAGTTTGTCAGTAGTATGAGGTATACGGTAGAGGCTAAGCAGTCATCTGATGCAGATATGATGTTACACATAGTTGAATGGGGTGCTGTGATTGAGGCATTACGTAGAAGATTGTTCGGTAGTCGCTAGACCATTGATGAACTCGTTTCGATTGGTGATGAACTGCTAGAGGGTTGTGCGATCAAGTTGATTTTTGGGTCTGGCCCATTTTTTAAAAGTCAATTTACTATAAAATCATCATGCGACATGCGTCTAAGTCGACTTACTGACACTGTGTAATGCTTTTTTGAAGGCTCACGAAGCATATGTACTATGTAGGTACTAGGTACTGCATCAACAATTGGCGCAAATGCTTCCAAAATTTTGATTGATTTGATCACGAGACGTGATGTGGAAACATTCTGCAGTAAAAACATGCGGCGCCGCCAGCACCACAAAATGTCATTCGTACAAGACCGCAGCGTCGAATCAGTCCGGCTTTTCACTTCACATCAGCTGAGCTCTACATAATCCTTGATTCGAGCAAAGACGCACTCTCAGCTCTCTGAAAGGGTCTGTAGTCGGGAGCCGCACAGTGGCCAGACAGTTTCGCGCCGCCACTGCGTGACCAAGCCCAGCGACTGTTGACATTTGTCGCAGGAAATTTTCATTTGTTTGTATACATACTAAATCAGAATGGTTGCTACCAATTACAGCTTATCTCTTCTTGAATGGTATACAGAGCCGAAGGATATATTATACATTTTTGCCTTACTACGGGACTACGTGGACCGGGATCGTTCGCTGCCAGTTACCACTAACGAGCCCGCATTGGCAGCCGCTCGCTCGGCGCGGTTCTGCCAACGATTCGCCGATCGTTCCCTATACAAACAAATCCACACACAATAGCTGGACGTTTGCCAAATACTAGGATCAACTGAGCCGCACCGCAGACCAGCTAAGGAGCCAAATGACAGCTTTATAGCAAGGGCTGTGGTTGTGACGCACAGTGAAAGGAAAAGCTATACGAGTCCTTCAAAACATCACCGGACATTTTATGCATTTGTGCATTTATAACAAACTTGTACTGCGTAACTGTTAGTTTTGTTATAGTTAACGTGTTTGATCGCACGATTTTTGTCTTTTTCATATTACTCATTAATCGACCCATTGTTTTTTTTTTTCTCGTCGATCTGAATTATCTGTTCCTTCAACCATGTCTCCATTGGCAGCTCTCAGTTGACAAACAATGAGCATCTCTCTCACCGGGGCAGAACCGGGGCATGCTATGACGAACATTCGGCGGTCCACTCTAACCCATCCCCTTAATCTCCCCGTGGCGAAACGACCCAATCTCAAGAGGCCGTGTCCGTACGGGCCCCAAACGGGCCGCATCAGTGGCCTTTTACGATGGCCGCCCGCCCGCCGTTACGGACTCGCGCCTTTGAGTGAGCCCGTAACGGCGGCCACCGGCGGCCGGTCTGTTTAGCCCCAGCATAATTATGTTCCCCTAATGTTGGTAGACGGATTTACATGATGTCATTTACACATAAATAAAGAAATTTTGAACGCCAATGAGATTAAGATTTGCTTGATTTGATGCATTAATAAGCTGCTGGTATTTCGCTATTTTGGTTCCACTGCTGTCGCTTGGCGCTCAACATCTGATACGAAGGCCGGGTGAGGGCGCAAGGTTGGAATTCGGGTCACACTGTTCTGAAGCGAAAGTATGGTAGAGTGGTCATGCCATACACTAGGTGCGATTCTATCATGAAATATCACAAGGAATGATGCACGGTTTGCTGCCACTCCCTTCTGCTAATACTGCTTAGAAATAAACGAGTTTCACAACTACGTTGTAAAATGCTGGCCAGAATGTTGCTGCAGAGAAGCAATATAGATAGATTGATAACCTGTTCAGAAATGTGCATGACGCTAGTTAGTAGCCTGTCGTCTGCAGTCTTGCCACGCTCATTGGCAGGGACGGAGCTAATCCCAGCTGCAAGTGTAGTTCAACCTTGTCGAAACTTTGTTGACCTTCGTTTAGCTCTGGTGGTTCTGACGTCACGTGCAGGGTAACTAACCAGTGCTTAATCCGTTCCCCGTTGTGGTATTCACTTTTCAGCCGAACGCGCCCTTAGGGAGGGGACAGCTTCTGCCCCGATTCAAGCTCTGAGATTGTATTTGAATAATAACGAGGATATAATGGAGAAGGTTATCGCATCATCATTTATTTTCCATCTCAATTTTCTTCATGGGTGAAGCGCTTTATCTTCATAACATCTTCAGCGATTGTTCATCCATCCTTTCAATGTGTCTAGCAGCACTTCTTGGGCCGTTGTAATTGAAGTCTGAAGAATGGTCCGTGAGCTTTATCTAAAAAAGTTGCTCGACTGCGTCAATCCGTTGAAAAATCCCTCCTCTCTGTCCTTTATCAGCTATTCCATCAGACGCTTTGATGATAAAATAAGTCACTGGCTTCCCTTTGTAATATAAACTTCATATAACTGACGTGGAAGAGTAGCCCATGGCATCTCTTCTCCCGTGGACCTTAGCATTATGTGCAATGTTGAGTTTTGCCGAGCAACACATTGCAGTACATACATAAGTCAAAGCAGCTCTGTATAGCTATAATACACTCCGATCAGTCACGTCACAGCAAATATTCGTCCTAACTATGAATACGCTCATCATCACGTTCGCTCTTTCCTCCACTGCTGTGCATTTTATTGTGCATGGCTCCCCAGTCCCCCTGCTAGCCTTCTACTCTTCTGGTACTTTAAGCTTCTGAGCCGAGGACACATGATTCATGAGGTCAAACTCATCATCTTTGCAGGGTCTGTTGAACGTATTCTGAATTCAACTCGTGGCATTTACGGTAACTTTTTGGTACACTTTTTCAACTCTATGAATATGTGAACTATGAATATGTGAACTTTGACACCACAAAAAGTCAATGTTTTGGGTCTCCTTTAGATACTTCACCGTGTTACAGCAATTTTGCTTCAACGCTTGTTTTCGTTGCGCTATTCGTCACAACTATAAGCAACGTCACGGTGGCTTGATTATTCGATATCTGTTCAACTACTCTATCTTCCAGAAGCTGACCGTCATGTAGCCTGTTGTCAGCCCGAATTTCACAGCATATACGGTCGATGCCACGTTGGCTCTCACGTGTCATTTTCTTTTTTGGCGTGAGCATTCTCTGGTCCACTGGAACGTTTCTCGATTAGATTAACCAGACTGGGAGCTTCGCAACGATATCGGGGGTATCTGCATATTCACTCAGGTATGCACGTAGCATGGCCAGTTTACAACGTGCGTAAAACGAAAATCCCACTGTGCCATGGCTCTTGTCTGTTTTGATGATGTAATTACAAACTTTGCGACTCAATCACACCACTGCACAGTGGCGAACAGTTGCCCGTCCGTTTTGAGACGCGTCTCAGTCGGCTATAGGCGTGGTTATTGCAGCGGGTTAGCGCACATTTGGCAGCGGAATCGCGACTCATCAGACTCTGTCGGCGCCGACCGGCTAAAGAGCAGCGCTTTGAAGGTAGCTCGCGACGGATGGCGAGAGGGCGAGGAAAGGTGGACGGTGGACAGCCGACTGTGGACGGTAGAAGGTGGGCGGCGTACGGTGTACGGCGGACGGTGGACGGTGGACGGCGGACGGTGGGCGGTGGACAGTGGACGGTGGACGGTGGACGGTGGACGGTGGACGGTGGACGGTGGACTGCTGATGGTGGACACCTGACGGATGACGGTGGACGGTGAAAGCCGAAAGGATGATAATGACGGCGGACGGTGGACGGACGGTGGACGGACGGTGGACGGACGGTGGACGGACGGTGGGCGGACGGTGGACGGACGGTGGACGGCTGACGGTGGACAGCGGATGGTGGACGGCTGACGGTGGACAGTGGACGGGGACAGTGGATGGGGACGCCTCATGGCTGAGGGTGGACGGCGAACCTCATCCTTCTCGGCTCTCTGAGAAGCAGCCCGCCGTCCGAGCCGACCGTTGGACCCATCAATCGGACGCGCTTCAGCTGGTCCGCCACCGAATATAGGCCGCGCAGTGAAGTGGGCGCGTCGGACGATTGGCTTGACTGGCCAAAATGGACCGGTGGTCACCGAGACTATACCCTGACTGGACTGGACTGCTGGTCGGTGAGACTGCCTAGACTGGACCGCTAGTCGGCCAGACCGCCCACTGCCCAGACTGGACTGCTGGTCGGCGAGACTGCCCAGACTGGACTGCTGGCTGGCGAGGCGGCCTAGACTGCACTGGCGATCAAAACGACTTCCCACGTGAGACTCGAGGCTGTCGATTGGCGGCCCTCGGCTGTTGATGTCAATCTGCGGCTCCCATCCCATCTGCGGCTCCTCATTTTCCCGCCTTGCTTACCGTCTAAAAAGCTCAGTAGAGTCTGGGGCATTTCCTGCACATCTTTTACGTTCACAGGCAGTGCTCGCGTCGGAGATAAAGCTCCGGCGATTTCATCCGATCATAAATGGTGTCTTATCAGATACTTGATGCTGAAATTCATTTCTGTTTTTATTTTTTTTTAGAAGGAAATCATGTTAATTGAATGCTCAAACCTATAAAGAGACTAATGCTAAATGGATACGTCTGTTACTTCATTTCGAAGCATTCCTGACACAGGAATGTTTGACTCTAACAGGCTTTAGAACGTTGCGTTGTATGCTATTCTTTCTTAGTCACACAAACGTCCCTACGGCACGTATGGAAAAATGGTTGCATCGCTACTGCAGTACTGCGCTTGATTTCTTATTTTCAATTTGGAGTTACACAGTAATACTCGCTGTCATGTCAAATTCCCAGCCTGTAGAAACTAATAGATCATATTTATTTCAATTGAAAAACTGATGAGCCTTAATTCAAATGCATGAGCATTAGGCCAAATGGCCAAGTTTGTACCACACAAAATGTAGGAGTGACTCATTAAAGCCACGGAAATGTTCGGGGCGGACCAGGTCGAGCCCCACGTATGGAACGAGCTGCTGTTAGGCCGCTGGATTAAAAGAGAAATCGCCGGCCAGCCTGCCGAGGGCAGACGCTCTGCTGAGGTACGTCGGCTGCACCCTCTGGAAATGGTCCCGGCAGCGTCCGAGCCCGGTTAGATAGTTGAGGGAAATCTCAGAAAGTCCCCGGGCAAAATTATCATCCACGGCTGCGCTGCAGGGCGCGGCGAATATTCTTCCACTGAGTACGTTTTATCATGCAGCCCAAAAAGCACAGGACGCCAGCTGAGGCCGCCCAACCTGAGCAAAATGAAAAAAGAGACGCAGTAGATAGATGACAATGTATCCACTATCCAGTATCGTCAATGACTATACAGATGATTGTATGGTCATCGATCAATGCAATGAAATAATGTATGTCGGAAATCCTGTGGAAGCTATCATTTCACTGTGGTGCACCTAAGAAATTTGTGAGAATATATTACCAAAGACGTTAGAAGAGCCCAACCGAACTGAGGCATGGCGATCGGCTCTTACAAAAAGTATACGCCATAAATAACGCCGAGTCGCCCTTACCAGTATCCACCTCATCTGTTACATCCATCCAAAAAGAAATCCACTCCTCTACACACAAGTTGTTTTTAAATAAAGGTTTTTCAGAAGATAGTTTGCGTTCACAACTATCATTTTCGCTTACATTTGAAGCTGGATATGAAATGAACGATGGCCCGCTCACGCGGCCCCCTGCGGCGGCTCGGCGGCGCCCGCGGTGCGTCGCATCTGTCGTCAGAAGCGCTACCATCAGGCGGCCAGTCTGCAGAGTCACCGAGCGGCGCCGATGGGTAAATCGGGCGTGAGCCGCACCGGCGGCAGCGCGTCCGCTCGGCTGAGCCGGCCGCCGCGCCGCCCGCTCGCCATGTCACCCTTTGTCGGCGGAGAGATGATGTGCGGCGTCCTTCTGAGGGCTGACGGCGTCCTTCTGAGGGCTGACGGCGTCCTTCTGAGGGCTGACGGCGTCCTTCTGAGGGCTGACGGGGCGGTTTCTGAAGACGTCCACCTTCTGCTGCGCCCGTGGCTGCTGCTTCAGTTGGTGATATCATTACAGGACTGTAGCTGAATCTGCTGCGAACGCAGCAAGCAATTTACGGGCTGTTTAAGAAAATGAAATTAGGTGGCTTGTTGCTTTTAGGCTACAGCTTCATGATTCACCACGCATTGGTACGGCAGCAGAAGATGCGAAACTCTAGTGACGACATGCGCGTTGTAGTTTGCATTTGCGTTTACACAGTGAATGTACATAAGCGACTGATATTTATATTTGTATTAGAGCCTGTGGAGATTCAGTTCTCTCGGAGCTCGAAGACTGAAGTGATGGCGACTAATGGAGGCATTGAAAGCTTGCCGAGTGTTTGGGAATTCGAGTTTGGAGAGCATCTTTCCGGTTGAACTGCTCAAACATTCACAAGATGACATTGCAGCACTGTGTCTTTGCCTTTACCTATATATTACCTACCACCTAGAGGATCGTGTGTCAGAACTCAGAGCGGATGACGGCGTTACAGTTACACTGGCTGCCCCTCTGCCGACTGCCTACGAAAACTTTCGTGGTATCGCTCTGAGCGTTTCTCTGCCGGTGTCTCGGTTACATTCAGTCGTCCAATCTGATAGATCGGCCCGAACAAGACCGAAAATGGTCCGGCGCTGAGCCAGACAGAAGGCGCAGGAATGGAGATGGAGTCGGGAGCGGGAGTCGCCGACCGGGGCCCGGTCGGTCGGTCGGAGCTCCCACGGTGGGGAGGGCCGGGCGCGGGGCGGCGGCAGCTCGGTCACACCCAGGCCGCGTGTCGCCCGTTCTGGATTAGCGCGCCGCCGCTGGCTGGATTGTCGCCTTGATTGGGGGCTTAGTGGGAGGCTCGATAGAGTGGAACCGCTCGGTGACACGGGGTGGAATTGGGAGGGACAGGGAGGGCTGGTTAGTGCGGCTCGGTGAAATGGGGATCGGGCGTGACTTGGTGGGAATAGAACACCTGGATGAAACAGGACGACGCGGGGAGAAAGGGTGGCTTACTGATGCCGATCGGTGGCTTCAGAGATCGAGCTCGCTGCCCGTAAGCACTAAGTGGTGAAAAGCAATCCTCTTAATCCTCTGAACATAAGTTGCTAAGCTTCAGCTCTGTAACATCTTCCAGCTTGAAACCGTTTATGCAAACTTGCGTCAAATACGACGCCGTCTTTAGGGAAATAGCGTACCCGCGTCCCGTGTGTAAGACACAGGAAGCTAGACGAGGCTGAAGTGCACATCTCTGAAGATATCTTCCCTCCCACCCTTTGTCAAACCGCAGTGGCGCGGTGTCACTCGCCTAGCGGAGTTTATTCAGCTCCATTTACGGCGTAGGAGAGCCGCTGCTCGCGGCCAAGTTCCGCTCGGAAGTCGCGGGGGGCTGCACCGGTGGCCAGAGTGCGTTAGGAGCGCGCTATCGCCGGTGCCGAGAGTGCGTTCGTAGCGCGGTAGCGTCAGAGCCACCACCCCGACCGGACCTGCCGCTGGCCTTCTGCCGGAGGGGAGGCAGACCAACCGGACGGCAGCCGACAGTTTCATTTGGGCCGGGCGGCGGCCGGCCGGCGGCGCTCGGCGGGAGGCCAGCGGTTGATGTGCCGCCGGGCCACCCGGCCAACTTAACGAACCGGCTGGGCGGGGCCTAATGACCACGGAACGGCTGAGAGACCGCCTGCCGTCCCAGCGCCGGTGGCTCAGAAAAGGAGGCTGACGGCGAAACGACTCGCGGACAGCCGCGGTGGTGGGAAATGACGCAGACACGGGACGTTTAGGGATCGGGTAAATGCCAAGGGGCAAGCGCACAATACCTATAGCAAAGCGCAAAATTACCTGGTTTCATTTTTTCATTTGCTTGATGAAGTTCTTACGACTGACCATTTCGGGGCTAGGGGACGAGAGGATATGGGCTATATAGGGGCGAGTCGATCACCGATTGGTGCGACTCAGACCGCAGTGGCTAAACATATCCTGGTGGAACGGGATTGTCCTGTTGGTCCAGGTCCAGGTCCCCCAGCCGCTCCTACAGTCATCCCGAAGAGGGCAGGGGTATGGCTCTTTTCAGATCGGTTGTTTGGTGCCTCGTGACCGGTTCGTCAGTCCGGAACTTCGGATGCAAGGACTGTTCTGTGATCGTAGACTACGTAGCATATGGGCGGGGTAGGTTCTGATGGTAGAGTAGGCTGATGTGCTGAATATAAAAATGTCAAACTTAACGTTGTCCTGACCAGGGCATGTCATTTGGTTTCGTCCAGTCTCTGAGGTCTCAGACAAACCCCGTCTTCTGACTGGCACCGTTTTCCGACTGCCCCGTCCTCTAGCGGAAGCTCTGGTTCATGCGCTGCCCGCTAGGTGACGGAGGGTCGCCGTCGAACCTTAACGCTGTCCAAAGGTTCCAAAAGCTGCCGTGGTGAGGTCTGAGGCCTGATATGTGTGGTGATTTAAGTGACCATCTCACCTTAACATTAGTTTTTAGTTGAGATAGCCAAATTGGGCTCACTGGCCTGCACTTACCGGTTTAGACAATCACAACATCGAGAAAGGCTTTAATTTGGAGATATTGAAATTCAAAGTTGCAGCACTTTGGATTCAGAGGGGCTAATGCATTTGAATGTCCCCTCTGAATTTGTGACGTCAGCGCAGAGCTAGCGATTTTAAAATCTTATACTAACATCTTTGTGAAGCAGTGATGGTATATGCTGTTTGCAGTTTGCACGCAACATGTGCCGCATTTTAAGAATTAAGATTCAAATCACGGGCGTAGGAACGTCATGAAAAGTGGGTGGGCCACCCTGTCAAGGGGCCTCCTTTTCCAGGGGGCCTCCTATTTTCAGGGGCCTCCAACTTTTGCCTCGTTCTGCTGGCTGCTTTCAAGTATGACCTCCAAATCTAGCTTCTGAGATCGGGCAGATGTAGGTACCCAGGGGCGTAACCGCTTAAGCGAACAGTGCGGAAAGTCCGCACCATTTTTTAAACTTATTCCCCCTCCAATTTTTTTTTTAGAATCTATTTGCCGCAAACGGCGCATGACCCCTGAAAACCCTAACACAAATGTCTTCCTCGTTTCCCAGGTGCCCCCATTAGCTTCATAGGCAGTAGGCACCCTCTTTGGCATATAAGCGCCCTATGATAGTCATCAGAGACATCCCTATATGCCCCACAGTCGCCCCGTTGTCGCATGCAATGTGCGCCGCTTATCATAGGCGTCCCTCTTTTATGGACACTTGAAGGCGCCTCTCTTTGCCATGCCGGCGCCCCTGTTTCTTATGAATGCACCCCATGGCATTGATCAATTGCATTGCAGACCTCTATTGCATGCGGACGCCCATATATGTAGGCCTCAGAGGCGCCCCTCTTTCGCATTGAGGCGCCCCTATGGGCTTCATAGGCGCCCCTCTATTGCACGTAGGTGCCCTTCTGTCTCAGAACCGCTCCCCTTTGGCATGCAGACGCCCATCTTTCGTACGGAGGAGCCGGCAGCCGCTCTGGTTCTTAGAGACGGCATGGTGCTCCCAGACGCAGATGGGGCTCTCGGAGTCGACAGTGTGGGACCTTCAGTCGCTGATGGGTGCCCGCCAGATGTGAACCCTCGGAGACGCCGGTATGGGGCCCTCACAGATGCCGCTATGTGGCCCTTAGAGACACCGGTGTGGAACCCTCAGATATTTCAGTGTGAAGCCCTTACAATTGCAGGTGTGGAGCTATGAATGCGCTGGCTTAAATCTCTCAGAGGCCGGTACATGGACATTAGAGCTCAGTGAGAGCTTGTGTGGTGCCTTCAGTGGCCTTGAGGAGCCGTTAGACATCAACATGGTGCTCTCAGGAGCCGGTGAGTCCTCAGAGTCACCGGTGTGGGGCCTTCAGAGCTCCGAGATACTGGTGTGGGGCCCTCAGATGTACCTATAGAGCCTTGAGATGCAGAGGTATGGTGGCCCACAGAGGCGCCGGTGTGGGGCCCCCAGAGCCACCGATATAGGGCCCTAAGAGACACTTGTATGACCCTCAAAGGCGCCGCTGTGTGGCGCTCATAAACACTGGTGTGGAGCCATCACAGGCGGGTGGAGCCGTTAGAGGCCGGAAAGGGCCCTTAGACGCCTACAAGGAGCCTTCAGAAGCCGGCGTGGCACCCTTATGGGGATAAGCGTGTCTACTTAGGAGCCCTTGAGGTGCTCTCATGAGCTCGGTGGGGCCCTACCGAACCGAAATATGGCCACGGCCAGTTGCCGCCGCATGGCTCTTCGGACTATCATTCTCAGGGGCCTCATCTGCCTAGTTTGAATAGAAGGGCCTCTCAGACCATCAGTCTCATGGGCCTCCTCTGGCTAGTATAAATAGAAGGGCCTGCGCCCTGCGCCTGTTAGACCATCAATCCTAGGGGCCTCCTCTGGTTAATACAAATAGAAGAGCCTCTCAGACCATTAATCTCAGGGGGCTCCTGTGGACAGTATAAATAAAAGGGCCTCTCAGACCATCAGTCTCGGGGGCCTCCCTAGAAAAGTGTAAATGTGGATAGAGGGCCCCCCTCAGATTCATTAGGAGTGGACCTCTCTGACTATCAGTCTCAGGGGCCTCTTGTGGCCAGTATGAACATAACAGCCTCTCAGACCATTAAGGGGATAAGCGTGTCTACTTAGGAGCCCTTGAGGTGCTCTCATGAGCTCGGTGGGGCCCTACCGAACCGAAATATGGCCACGGCCAGTTGCCGCCGCATGGCTCTTCGGACTATCATTCTCAGGGGCCTCATCTGCCTAGTTTGAATAGAAGGGCCTCTCAGACCATCAGTCTCATGGGCCTCCTCTGGCTAGTATAAATAGAAGGGCCTGCGCCCTGCGCCTGTTAGACCATCAATCCTAGGGGCCTCCTCTGGTTAATATAAATAGAAGAGCCTCTCAGACCATTAATCTCAGGGGGCTCCTGTGGACAGTATAAATAAAAGGGCCTCTCAGACCATCAGTCTCGGGGGCCTCCCTAGAAAAGTGTAAATGTGGATAGAGGGCCCCCTCAGATTCATTAGGAGTGGACCTCTCTGACTATCAGTCTCAGGGGCCTCTTGTGGCCAGTATGAACATAAGAGCCTCTCAGACCATCGGTCTCAGGGGCCTCTTCTGACTAGTGTGGATAGAGGGCCCTCCCAGACCACCGGTTTCAGGGGCCTCCAGTGGCCAGTTATATGAACAGAAGGGCCTCACAGCCATCGGCCTCGGGGGCCTCTTCTGACTGGTGTGAATATGAGGGTCTCTCATACAGTTCATTCATTCAGTTCATTGTATTTTTTTCCATATGTAAACAAGAACAACGAACAAAACAATAGAGGATTGGCGCAAAAGCAAAAAGCTTAAATCAAAGGCGCCTCTCCAATTAAGTTAAACAAAGAACACATGACCAAACCAAAGTATCAGAAAGCGTCGACCCCGCCCGAAACCCGCCGAGCCAAAAAAGCAGACAGTACCCGGCCCCAGGCGACGGACGACTCCAATCGGGCCAGCTTGCGTCATAGTGTCATGTTTTGTGTTTTGTAATGTAGTGTAGTGTTATGTAAGCAGTGTGTTGCATTAATATCAATGGTACTTAAATGCACTAACTAAACAGTTATGTTGTATTGGTAAACCGATTTGTCTCTACAATAAATGTCTGAAGGTGATGGGTGATTTGTGTGCCTTGATGCTTGTTTAAGTCTTTTGCAAAGAGAAGGGTATCAAGTTTTAATTTTGCTGAGAAATTGTCAAAATTTGGAGTGATGATTCGAACTGCATTTATAAGTTTTACTCTTTGTGTATGGTAAAGTGGGCACCAGAGTATGAAGTGAGTTGTGTTCTCATCGTGATAACCGCAAGCACATACTGGGCTGGGTGTGTTGGGGTGTTGTATATTGAACAGGTGTGCCTTGAGAGTCGTCATGCCCACTCTCAATCGTGTGTGTAGTGTGTTACGCGTTTTGTTGCCGAAAGAAAAGAAAGTGGGTGGCTCTGGTGCCCCAAATCGCTGCCAGACTTGACGAGCAAAAGCGGAGCGGGATGAGGTGTTACGCAATGTGTCTGGGAGAGTATTCCAGAGTCTTATTGTCGAAGGAAAAAAGGCTCTATAGAAAGAAGTGAGATTGGTAGGGGGGAAAGTAAGAGATTGAGCATTGCGAAGTCTAAGTCCCGTGGCGTCTTGTCTGGTTTCTGTCAATATGTCTTTAATGTATGAAGGGAGAGGAGGATGATTGAAGTAAATTCTGTGAAAGAATAGAAGCTTATGAATTAATCGTCTTGTCTCAAGTCGTTCCCATCCTAGTTCGGTAAGTAATGCGGTAGTTGGTGTTCGATAAAGCGTCCCTGTTACAAGTCTGGCACAGCGGTTCTGAAGCGTCTGGAGTCGGATGGCGTCAGTTGATGTCAAATGTCCGTCGTAAACAATATCACAATAGTCGAAATGAGGTGTTATATAGGTAGAGTAAATGTTGTTCAAGACTGGTCTAGGAAGAAGCTTAGCCACGGGATATATCGGTCCTAGGAGAATGTTAATTGTCCGAATGACGTTATTGATGTGTGCGCGAAAGTGAAGGTCCGTCGAGAGTGTCAGTCCGAGATGTTTATGACTTGTCACGGTCGGTATGTCCTGCCCGTCAAATGTGAGTGCTGGAGGACAGCTGTCTCGTCGGTTTGTAAATGTCTGTTGTAGTGTCTTTTTAGCGTTGAAGGTGATGGCCCAGTCAGTCCCATATCGTTTAATCTCGTCCAGGTCGTTCTGCAAGGAGCGTCTATGATCCTGACTGTCGTGGGGATGGGAAGAGTAAAGTGAAGTGTCGTCAGCGTAAAAGAGAGCGTCATTTTTGGTCTTGTTTGATAGATCGTTGAGGTAAATTAAGGCCAGAAGAGGTCCAAGCACCGAGCCCTGGGGGCAACCGGATAGTATTTTTTGGGATGATGATAGACTGTTTCCAACACGAACAACCTGTTCGCGATCTGTAAGGTAAGAGTTAAGCCAGGCTAGCAGAGAACCGGAAATATTGCACTCGATTTTGCATTTTAAAAGGAGTCCATCATGCCAAATTTTATCAAAATATTTCGAGATGTCAAGATAGATAGCTGTAAAGTTTTGACTTTTGTTTAGAGCAGAGTATAGCTGGTGAGTTAGATACAAGAGCTGAATTTGTGTGCTATGGCCCGGACGATATCCACTTTGTTTTTCTGAAAGTAAGTTGTTTCCATTCAAATGAGAATATATCTTGGAAAAAACGATTTTTTCGAGAATTTTAGAGAGATTGGGAAGAAGACTAATAGGACGATAGTTTGTTGGATCTGAGCTAGATCCCTTTTGCTTGAAGATTGGAGTGACACAGGCTTTTTTCCAAAGTGAGGGGAACCTTCCTAGTTGAAGTGATTTGTTAAAGAGTTTGGACAGAGGTTCAGCAAGTAAAAGTGCACACATTTTTAATAATTTGTTAGGAATTTTGTCCGGGCCTGTTGCCTTGTTGATGTCTAAGGAATTTAGAATTTTGAGAACTTCGGGCTCGGTGACTTGGACATCCGTTAGCGGAGGAATAGGGGGAACAGGAATAGGGATTTCAGGCATTTGCAAGTTGTGTGTGTCTAGTCGAGTCTGGGATGCAAAGTGGTCATTTAAGATTGTCGCTTTGTCAAAGTCGTCTGAGATTGGTATGCCGTCTTGATTTATAAGCGGTGGCATGCTACGATGAGTCCTTTTTCCGATAATACTGTTTAAAATTTTGTAATATGATCGTGGGTCCTTTTTATGGTCAAGAAGTTTGTCAATTTGGTTTTGTATGTGTCTATTTTTAAGTCTTTGGTTTGTCTCTGTGGTCTTGTTTCGCTGTCGTCTCCATCGTTCCCAGTCATCGTCCGTGTTACGTCTTTTTGCTATGTTGAAAAGCCTATTCCGCTTGCGTATTTCTCGTTTAAGTTCAATGGTAAGCCATGGTTTGTCGTGAGATTTTATTGTAATTTTCCGACTTGGAATGGCTGCTTTGGCTGCAGTTAATAGAGCGTCAGTCAAGTTATATGCTGCGTCGTCCAAGTCACAGTCCAAAAGTCTGTCCCAGTCAGTGTCCATCAAAAGTCGTGTCAGTTTGTCTGCGTCCATATGTCTGTAGTCCCATAGTTTAATGGAATATGTTACGCTGGAGGGGCGACTTATGTTAAGACAGGCAAATATTGGTAAATGATCAATTTTTGAAAAAGGAGGAAGTGTACCACTGTCAAGGACCATTTCTGGGTTTGATACTATAAGAAGATCGCGTAAATTGGTAACACTGGTGTCTGCATAACGTGTGGGTTGATTAATGAGCTGCTTGAGGTTGAGTGAATAAAGTTCATCCTGTAGGGTAATTTCAAATGGTGTTACGGGGCTATGGTTAAATAAGTCTGAGTTGAGATATGTGTTTCCAGCATTAAAATCTCCCAAAATAACAATATTGTCTGGTGAGTGGACTTGAGCTAGGGTTATGGATTCGTTTAAGTTTTCTAAAAAATTAGTATGCTGTGGTGCGGTCATATTCGGAGGAAGGTATACTGTGCACACTATTACACTAAATTTACCTAATTTTATCAGACACCAAATCCATTCATAGTCGTGATGTTCGAGATGAAAGAGTCGTTTAACCGGAATATTACTGCGAACGTACATAGCCACCCCTCCCCCATTTCTATTCCTATGTTTAGTTAATGGGTCATGAAAGTTGTCAAGGGTGTAAAGAGAAGGGTGTACTGTGTCGTCAAGCTTTGTCTCAGAAAGTCCCAGTATGTCGATCTCGTGAAGAGAGGAAAAGTAGGATAGCTCGTCAAGTCGGCAGCGAGATGTGATGGAATTTATATTTACGTGTGATACGATGATGTGGTTGTTGTGGCTTCCGCTTGAAGATCTAGAATGTGTTGACGTGTCTGGTGTAGACGCCGCCGACCCAACTGAAGCAGCCCGGCACCCGGGACCTGAAGAAAGTGAAATGACGCTCAGCAGATGTCGGTGGCGCGGCGACGGGCGATAAACAGAACATTCACATAACAAAACAATCAAACAACAAGACCAAACAATGCATATAACAAAATAACTCAGATAGACGGTAAAATTAAACGATTTAAACTTACGGAAACTGACAAAAACAAAAACAAAACAAATGGCAAAGCAGAACGTAGCAGAAAGAATACACATGGATAAATACATCTGAACTCTAAAACTACTTGCATTCACTGCTGACACTTAAAAGAGTACCTTACGTCACACGAAGAGTTTAACAAACCCAAGCCGACGCCCCGACCCCCCCCCCCCATCCCCATCCCCCAGCCGCCACCCCGGAAGCCCGGTCGTAATCCCAGATCCAAACAGCCCCCCCCCCGTCGCATCCAAACCCCAGCTCTCCCTCCCCTCGGAAGCCCCAAGCACAAGGCAATAGTACCCAAACACTTGATCACCTGTACCGCCCACTACACGCCGACCACCAAACCAGCGTCGACGGAGACGAGCGACGACCAGAGACGAGCGAGGACGTCAGTCGCCCGTCTGAGGACCGACGACCGTGGACGTCAGGCGGGCAGACAGCCGGCCGCCGGCACCGCCAACGGCGCAGGCAGCCGGCCACGACGCCGACAACGAGCAGGGACGGCAGCCAGGCAGCCGGCCGCCGGCACCGACGACCATGGCGCAGACAGACGACCGGGGACGCAGACGGACAGCCGCCGCCGTCGGCACCGAACACAGCGCCGGCAGAGACGAGCGGGAACGGCAGGCGGGCAGCCGGCCGCCGGCACCGACCACGGCGTCGACGGAGACGTAGACAGCGGGGCTCAGCAGGCGGGCAGCCGGCCGTCGGCACCGACCACGGCGTCGACGGAGACGTCGATCAGTCTCAGGGGCCTCCTCTGCCTAGTGTGAATATAAGGGCTTCCCAGGCCATCAGTCTCATGGGCCTCTTCTGCCTGGTGTGATTATAAGGGCCTCTCAGGTCATCAGTCTCAGGGGCCTCCTCTGACTACAGTGTAGACTGTAGATGGATAGGCCTCCCAGACCATCAGTCTCAGGGGCCTCTTCTGACTATTGAGGATAGAGGGGCCTCCTCTGACTAGTGAGGGTAGGGGGCCTCGGCTAGACCGCCAGTGTCAGGGGCCTATTCTGACTAGTGTGGATGGAGGGGCCTCCCAGACCACCAGTCTCAGACCTCTGACTAGCGGATAGAGGGGCCTCCCAGACCGCCAGTGTTAGGGGCCTCCCCAGACCAGTGTGGATATTGGGGCCTCCTCAGATCCACTAGGGCCTCTCAGGCCATCAGTCTCAGGGGCTTCGACTGCCAAGTATGAACAGAGGGCCTCCTTGGATCCATCACGGCCCCTTGGAGTCCGTGCGTGGGGATTCGTGGAACTTATTTTTACCGAGTTTGTTTATTCTGGAAGGTGACGACGTCCTCTCAAATCGAGACGAGGGGCCTCGAGTAAAAAGTGGGTGGGCCAAAACACATGGTTGGCCCCCCCACCTCGAAAAGTGGGTGGGCACTTGCCCACCTGGCCCCCCCCCCCTGTTCCTACGCCTATGATTCAAATGACGTCGTAGGATCAGCGAACGTCCCGGAAAATAAACAAGAGTGATTTTCTAATATTTCAAAAACGGTAAATATTTTCCAATGAAATTTGGTAGATATTCATTTTTGCTCACTCTGAATCATATGACACCTAGTTTTATGCCAATTCATTTACTTGTTTGAAGGTGGGAGGGTCCCTTAAACAAAACATCCACTTCAAATGGATCACAGAAGTGATTTCAAATTACGAACGCACTATCTGGTGCGAAATTCGTCACACTTGACTGTGACGAATTTCACTTGACTCACAATATTTACCTACCTTCTATCACTGGTCAATCATTGGCTATGTGCCTTCCATTGTACTTTTTCTTACAAGCTTTCTGAGTCACCTGTTACGGCGAATGCTTATATAAAAAATGTCTCCCGTCTTTTTGGCATCCACAAGACCAGTTTATACCTACTCATCCTTACTTGTTCTGGTGCTGGCGGCCATCCATCCAGGTAACTTTTCAGGGCAGTTCTAACCGGAGCATGCCCTGCAGTGTTCTTATATAAGCGCCTCAGTACGTGGCCTCTCCCACCGCAGCTTATCTGTCCTTCGGGACGGACTCAGCCGCTGAGGGGCGCAGTCTATGACGGTCCTGAACCCGTCACTGCAGGCATCCCACGCCATGACATCGCTTGAACCAATATAAACTGTCACTGTATCCGAACGGTCAACCGTTGAGTAATTCTCATTCATCGGATACTGGTGTGGGTGACCGCCAGCCTAGACATACTGGTGGCCAATTGATCTAGAAAAGAATATGGGTTAGCTACTGAGGATGAAAAAAGCGAGAAGCCCGACTATTGTTATGTTTGTCCAAGAAAGGAGCATATTTTTTTCGATAGAGGTGTGGGTCAATATCAATTCTGGGTAGCCCTTTATTATTCAACAAGCGAAGCAATGAATGCTGTGGAAGGCAGCTACCAAAAAATGATATTATGTAAAATGTATGATTATTGCTTGTAAAGGCATTTTATCCGTATCTGGTATCGAACGAGAAGTCCGGCTGTTGAGTTGTGGCTCTCCGGTCCTCCCAACCACAATCGACGGGCCATGGCTGAACTCTACTACAGAAGGACTCGTCACAACTCGGCCAACCAGTGTGACATGCCAGTAGTGGTGCGGCCTGGTCTTGATGAGACAGCAAAACCATCTGAAGACTTCCGGTGGTCACGGTGCAGTCTCAGCTCAGTGTCCGACCGTCGCCGACCGCCGACGAGCCCCCCCCCCCCCCCCCCCCGGCCCGTCGGAGGCCGGTGGTCGTCGGTCGGCGCGCGCGCACCTGTCCGACGACGCTGTGTCGCTCTCGACGTCGGCAGCGACGCCAGTTCTGCTGCCGCCAGCGGGCCAGTCATGAACCGGGCCGGGGTCATCAGCCGCCGCATCGTGAGTTGTCGCCGTCACTGTCGCCGTCACTGTCGCCGTCACTGTCGCGTCACTGTCGCGTCGCTGTCACCGTATGTGACGGTGGTCGGTGTCTATTAGCACACCGTCCTTTGTGTAGAGTTTGCCAGGGTGTGTTGGCCGGTCAGAGGCCTGGAGGGCAGCCTCTCACGCTTCCGAACGCTTTCGTCGTATTCGATGTGTATGAATGATGAGTGTTTTCAATGTATGAATGTTTGTATTTAATTGAAGTAATAATGTTCCTCGAACGAGCACCACGCTAGGTGAACTGTATGAGTTAATGTTTGTAAGTATTCGTATGTTCTCGAGGCATACCAGAGCCGCCGTGCGAGCGGAGAACTGTACAGATTGGCTGTCGCTGCAGCTCGAAGTCAATGTCGGCCACCGAGCGATGTTATTTCGATAGTCTGTAAATAGAATAATGCGCTAAAGTTGCTGTTTTTAGTGAATAATGAGGGCAAATGATAATATGTATCCGCTTGTAAAATGCTTGTGAATATGAATGTTATCAGTGTCTGAGCTCGAATGGAGCGATTTTCAGCCGCTGTGTGGAGGAGCGCGGCCATACTGCGGCCTCACAGTCCCGCTGACGGCGAGTAAATGACCGTTGAGCCGTGTAGTAGCCGTAGACAGCGAGCTGAGTGTGCTGTGCTGCACATGTTGCCACCGCATGGGATTGCTGCAGGCTCTGTTTGATGTGCTTGCTGTCAATGTATGATAACTTTGTTTGAGCTAATTGAGTATGAAGGTGAACGTGATAACAATACAACTGAACTTAAATATTTGCAGTATATATTATCCAATAATATTTCCGCTGAACACTGTTGTAGTTCAGCGATATCATCGTTTTGTTCGGCCAGCATCTTAACCGTCGTGAGGTTTAGCGCCCAGCGGAGACAGGTGATCAGAGTCGAACTGCCCATTTCTGTGGGGAACTGGAGCAGTACTATAATGCATACAAACACGATTTCATCGGATCAAAAATGATCACCGGACATAGACAAGTTCATAGTATTTGTTGTGTAATTATTTTAGGTTACAGAAAGTATAATAGAAAGTAAATTATCGCACCTAAAATAATCGAGATAATCTGATCCAACGTGGGAAACGGTTTAAAACAAGGGTGTGCCCAGCTCTGTAAAGCCAGATCTATTGAACCAGACCACCTCACACCTTCCGTTGGCAATAAGATATTATATATTAAATATAAGAATGTATAACATGTGACGTCATGGTAACGGGTCTAACCGCTTTCGACATAAAACTGTTTGCCAAAGTTCCATGCACTTAAAGAGGGTCATTGAGCAAAATGGTCGGTTGGATTTCCTCGGTTTTTCATCAATGATTCGCTCGGTATAATAAACCACAGCCAATCGTAGCGAAGCTTCCGTTCCCCTCGTGTTATCATTCTTTTTACCTGTCCTTGAAATATCAGGACCCCGACCCAAATTATTTTTACTCTGATTCTTTTATCGAGATTCGACGACGATGGCGATTCGACGTGAGTCAAAGGAGTGATCCCACGCTTGTGATTAGAAACGTGCTAACATGTGAAGTGATGTTTGGCCTATGGATTATGATTGGTTTCAAGGTCACGTGAAGGTCAGGTCAAGGTCATTGACCTTTGTCGACCTTGGTTGGCTCTTTGAATTTTACGGATACGGTTTATAAAAATTGCTGGAGATGATTCCGTATCTAGCTTTTATTTAAGCATTTGTGAACCAAATTTTAGCGTGCGTCGCATGCGGCGAAGCTGTCATTGGTGAATAACACCAAACCAAACAGTAAAACTAAACGCCTACTTAAAACAGCCAGCGGGACGACGCTGATTGTTGACCTAATCTAACCTGACCCTACCAATCATTTATGCACAAGTTGATTAGGTATTACTGAAAGAACGAATATCTATTTCAAAATAATGACCCCAAAATGCATTTAGAAAAATCCGCTTCGTGAAGTTCTAGCAGGTTCTGATTTTCCCGACATCGGATCATTGAAGTGACCTGCAAGTTTAACCAATGACCTGGACCTGAAAATTGGGTATCATTGGCTTTTTCTTATCACGAGCAATACAATTGTTTTTCTCGCGTAGCTCCAGCTCGGTCAGGGGCCGAACGGCTGGGGGTTCGACTTACCTCCCCAGTGGTGCGGGAACCGGGGGGGGGGGACTAGCGGGGGCTGAGCCCCTCCAACTTTTCGGCTGGGGGGGGGACTCGTAATGTATTTGAGCCCCTACAACTGGAGGAATTGAAATCGGAAATCTACTAACATAATTTCGTAGATTCATACATAGGCGCGGGGAACCGGGGGCAGTGGGGGCAGGTTGCCCCACAACTCTTAAGCTGTGGGGGCGGTGACCCACAACTTTTCATAAGGCCAGGAACCGTTGGGGCAGCATGTCCTCCCCAACTTAGGGGCTGTGGGTGGGTCACAAAGGAAGAAAGCATGTAAGGGAAAATCACCTCTTTCACTGGCTCGGCAACTTATTTGGCAGATTAAAACCTTTATTCCAGGCTGTCAAAATGGTAGTTTCTTCACTCAGCTGAGACGGAATACCTCACATTTTTGCAAACGTTTTCGTTTTTTTTTTCGTTGAAAAGGCCGAGGTGTGAATAATAAGTGGCCTAAAACCAGTGAGAAAACTAGATTTGGGGGTACCCTAGGTTGATCTCTATTATGGTGCAGCCCCCCCCCAAACTGGAAGGAGTTCCCGTGTCACTGTACTCCTCCCCGAAAACATATATGCACGTTAGAGGCCGTGAAAAGGCTAATGCGGGCGAGGGCTAAGATCAATTCTTAAAAGCCTTTAAGAGGAGCTACTAAACTGCATGGGGTCATAGCGCCATCAGGAATTCGAAATCAATTGCGGAATGGGGCGATATGAGGTGGTTCCAAGACGCGGCATGAATGATGCATCAGGTGCCAGCACATTGCGAGGATATTTACCGGACATTGGCGAACGTGACTGTCTTATTGCCCATGCAGTACTGATGTCATATCACCGCGGGTAGTTCCGTTACAACGAAACAGTACGGTACACGTGATATATTAGGCCTTCATCTTATAAGGGCCGGATGTTTGCATCTGAGGTGCGTTTTTGTGGCGATCCTGGGAGTCGCTCCAGCCAGGGGCGCTCCCGGAACACCATAAATTGCCGCCGAGTCTGGGACTGATGTATGTCATGCGTGCACTTTTCCACCTCTCTCTTTTACCGCAGTTCTGGACTTGGAAATGACATTTTTGTTGATCGGGAAATACGATTCTGAGGAGTACCAAGTGGATAACATGTATATTAGGGGTTATGGTTTTGTGCTTCTTCCCGATCCGCTCATGACGAATAAGCCTCAGTCTGCAGTCTCATGCTGAAACCCCCGAGTTGCTACGTTTTTTTTTCTGTGACCTTAATAAGGATCATGCTACATGTCACTGACTTTTTGTTTGGTTTTGCATACAGTCATTCTTGTCTGCAGTCCTCTCAATTTTTCCACAGCTCAACCAAGAGCGTGGCACACCTAAATGTCGCATTTTGAAGCTGCGTGTCGAAGTAACCGTCCTCGCCACTTAACCACGTCAATGATAATAATCCCGTTACAGCACTCCACTAATATCTGTGTATCATATCCCATATCAGCGCACAAAGCACAAGAGCAAACTTAACTCTGTACAAACTGAATCCTGTGTGCGTTACTGTTGGGTTCAATGTTCGTGTTAAAGGCTACCATAATAGGCGTCCATGATAGAATGCCTGTGCATTACATTTACGGATTTGGATATCCATCTCTAAACTTACGGTTTATTACATGGAGCACTGTGAAATCTGTTTAGTATCATGGAATGTCCTCAGCTAACGAAAGCTGAACAACACATGCATTCGTTTTTCAACAGAAATGTTCGCCCAAATGGGTGGGCGTCGGCCAGTTTTCCATTTCGGCAGGCAAGAGTTTTGGTCAGCTCGGCAGGATATTTAGTCAGGTCAGGGAGGTCAGGTAGACTGAAAATGCTGGCTGTCCGTTCAAGTCAGTGGCCAGAGTGGTCGGCCGAGCCGACCACTCTCGCTGATATCTGTAAGAATCTTGGGCCGAGTATAAATAGGCCGAGCCAGGTCGACAGACCGGTAGGATCCTCAGACGCCAGGTCGGTCCGGTCAAGGCCACCGGTCGATAAGGTCAGCACTCAGCCGGTGGTCAGACTAAGTCTGTGGGCCGGTTCGGTCAGGTCACCAGGCTGGTCCGCTCAGGTCAACTGGCCGGTCCGTTAGGGTCACCACGGTCAGGTCACCAGGCCGGACCGGTCGGCAGGTGTCCGCCGGCGGTCTCTCGAGCTCTGCCCTCGCTCAGCGGCCGTCACCACAGGCCGTCTGTCGTCGCGCTAACCACCGTCAGTTGGCGGCAGGCGGCCCTCCAATGGACGGAAGAGGAGGATCAATAGATGGTTTCCCCGTAACCGGCGCACTATGGGTCCGATGCAGGAATTAGCACGCCAAAAATGATAACTGCCATTTAATGGCTGCTTTTACATCAGAGATGAAAGCCAGAACATCCGAAATGGATTTTGCGTGATTTCTAAACATGTAGGAACCGTGTGACATGTGATATGTGACGTGTGTACCTACAGGGTGTCCCAGAATTACCCGGACATTTATTTTCTGGCTAAAAGTACGATTGCGCTCGATTCTAATGATATACAAGCATCATACTTTTATAAGATATCCCTTAGCTATCGAGCTTGGGGACTGTGTGCTTTTGGTGACCGGTAACGACTCGAGTCAAGTATTATCCAGAGTCAAGTAAGAGTAGTACTTTTCCGTTTTCAGCTTAAGCCACTAATAGGCAACCATGGTGAATCAACTCCCGTTTTCAACTTTGTAAACGGACTTTCGGCATGGTTTTTGCTGGAGAGCTTCAGCAGCTCATCTGCAAGCAGTTAGGATTGAGCAAAGCGCAATTATATCAGCTAACGAAGCCAGAGAGAGCAAGAGATAAACCTGATTGACAAGCTTGGGCTCGGCCAAAAAGGGCCATGCACCAGTTGTCAAACGGGTGGTTGCTTGTCATGGACAACAAACGTCACTGGACACTGATCTAGCTAAAAACTAGCTAAACGATAGATCAGGATTATCTAAAGAACATCAGTCTACTTTCCACCACTATCTTCGCAAAATTTTGGAATTTGGGCCTTGGGGTCCCTCGCCTGAAAAATATGCGAAAACTACGGGAAAAGCAGCGAAAATCACTACAATTCACCCCAAAAATATAATATATACAACCAAAAATTAAATTGAAGCACACACTTTGTGGTCTAACGAAGGTATTCTGTCATTTGAACCGCCCGAAAAAGGCGTGTGTGAACGTCAGATGACTACAACGCCCCAACAGCAGAGACGGCCAGGCACCCGTCGAAAATCAAATTGTGAGACATTTTGAGCCACCGTGCACTCATTGGGCTTGATATGATGGCCCAAAGACAACCGTTAGCACAGAGTACTACTGCGGTAATATTCTACCACTAAAAAAACTGGATGCCGTAAGCCAAATGGCCATGAACGGGTTTGTTTTGGAAACCAAATCTGTTGGAAGCCAAAGGTCCTGCCATGTTCAGACATGGAGTTTCTCCACTTCAGATGTAAAAAACGCGGCAAAAGTGGTGTAGGCAGCAATTTTTGTTTTGGGGGATAATGCCTTATGACCTGGGAACACTTTGATGTTAAGTTTATCTTATATGATCGTATTATCCTCCGGCAACAGGTCAAAGAAAACAGGCCTTCACCCAGTTTCGGGAGAGCCGTAAAACAACTGAGACCAGCAATGGCTGGCATTTTCAATCATTGTCGGCTGATCTTGTAACAAGCGCATCTATTGCATGTGCTACTTCACAGCCACCCTAGTTGACTATATAGGACAATAAAAAGAAAAAAGCGCAATCATGTTTGCCTTATTTTATACGCTAATTAACAATGTCCGGGTAATTCTGGGACACCCTGTATATAGTAGTGCTGGACGTTTTTATGTCAACCGTTTTCAGGTTGCAGGCTCTGGCCTCTGACAGACAAAATGTCAGCTGAGTCCAATTTTGGTTTCTTGACAGAAAGCGATCTTCATTGCGATGAGCGGCTATCCATTTTTCCTTTAACTTGTTAAGCAGCTTTCCCAGTGCTCGAATGTCATCAGTCGTCAATTGAACATTCAAAATACGAGCAATGCTAGCTGAAAAATCCTCTACTTGAACCGGCCCTACATCTGGACTGGTCAAGACGGTGTCAAGAATGGCTTTGTAAGCAATACACATTGCTTATCTGCCTGTTTTGCTAGTGATGGAACGACAAGAATATACGTGCGCTCGCTACAATCAAGCTCAAACTACCCCGGCCACGTGGGTACAGTGGGCCGGGCACGCGGTCAAACCGCCTGAGGGCCAGGTCGCCAGACAAGTGCCGAAATGTCCGGAATTCGGACCGCTAACCCGAAAGAACTGCCATTTTTTTTTTTTTTTTTGCAAAGCCATCAGTTATGAGTTTCTGTCATACATTAGTCGTATCCACCAATACCCTGGTATTTTTGCCTTTGTGACCCTGCCGCAGCGCTCGCCGGTATGTCACAGCCGCAGCTAAGCGCAGTGACATCATTGGAAAAAGCTTCATAACTTGCTTCGTCGCAGGTGGACGCAGCTAAATGACCTTGTTTCTGGTCAGGCAAGTATTGGGGAGCAAGGTAATACCAAAAATACCGGGGGGCATTGGGGGGCATTTAGTATTGCTCTGTATTTGTAAGTCTCTTGAAGCATTGCACACACATCTGTGACATGGATATTTAAATTAGCTGTGACAATAAAAAAGCAATGACACAGCTCACTTTTTTTGCATTCATCACATTGTCCAAGCTTCAAATTATTAGTTTTGACCAAATATTTCCGTTTAACTATTATTTAGAACCGCCTATACTCGGATAATTCCAACATCCCTTTTCTCTCGGACGTGGACAAGGCAATGGCGTTCCACGATATGTGTCAGTTTGCGATGAAATATTGGGTACATGTGACATTTTTGGCAAAAGTTACTGCTGTGTTCGCAAAATATGGACATTTTTACGTTATTTGTGTCACATTTCAAGCCATTTTGAGAAAGTCACTTAAATCATTTTTGGCGTGCTAAATCGTGCATCGGACCCATAGTGCGGCGGCGCGGGCCTGGCGCACTATCTCGGCCAGACAGCTGCTCGGTGAGGCGGGCGGCTGCACTGCCCTGCTTGTGAGCCAGTAAATAGACCGCGCCACTGCCGCCGTGCCCACACTGCCAACCGCTCTGAATGAAGACCATTCCGTTAATACAAGCTCAGATTTATTTGACAAGCATCATGAAGTGTTCAGCGAAGGGCCTTATGGACTCTCAATCTCAGGAGCCGCTGAAGGCAGACAGCGATGTAAAACATGCATGCATGTCAGCACGTTACATCATTGTTGTGTCTGAGCAAACGACATGGAATATCTCCGCGCCGTTTTGTATACAGAGCATCGCACCATGTGTGCTCCATCTGGTTAGGTTAGTAGCTTCCACCTTGACGTTCAACGTCCAAAGCTATTTAGCTAGAACAAGTTCTAATGCAACATGGGTAAGCATAACAGTTACCTAAACACTCATTAAAAAATAAGCTCTTTAAAAGGGTTATCCATAAAATTGCGCCACAAGATGTGTTTGAAAATTTCTGCTGTCAGGTAAAGGTGTTAAGTAAACAATCAAAACTGTTAAGTCAACTGAGCAAATGGTAGGATCTTAGATATTGGCTACAAGGACCTAAGTACCTATGTTCCTTATTCCATGAGCTGCCGAATACTGAGTAACCTGCCTTGTCAAAGGGCAGACGGACTGCGAACTGTGTAAGCTGCCGGGGGCTATCAAGTGGTGATCAAGATCCTGTGCGTGGCGTCCTCAGCGCGGCCTCAGAACGCGACCCACTGAGGCACTCTCCAAATAGCGCAGTCTAGAGGTCGTTGAGCTGGAAGTCGATGGGTCTGTCCGGCATGTTGATCAGCTTCATCACCTTGCCGAACTCTGGCGTGGACGTGGTGATGCGGAACTGTCTGAGCAGCTGGGCGGCGGCCACCCAGCTCTCCAGCTCGGCGAACCGGCGGCCCACGCACATCCGCGGTCCGTGGCCGAACGGCAGGTAGGCGTACTGGGCCACCTTCTGGTACTGGGGCGAGGAGCGCAGCCAGCGCTCCGGCAGGAACCGCTCCGGCTCGGGAAACAGGTGCGGGTCGAGCGCCATCAGCATGCTGAGGGGCACGCAGCGCACGCCGGCCGGCACCGTGTACCCGGAGAGCACCAGCTCCTTGGAGAGCACGCGGCCCACGCCGGCCGTCACGTGGTGGATCCGCAGAGCCTCCTTCAGACAGGCCTTCAGGTAGGAGAGCTGCGGAATGGTGTCAGCCGTCGGCTGGTCGCCTGCGCTGGGCAGGGCGGCGAGCACCTCCTGTCGGGCGCGCTCCTGGCACTCGGGGTGCACGGCCAGGCAGTGGATCAGGTAGGTGAGCGTCGTGGACGTGGTGTCGATTGAGGAGAGCAGCAGGTCGCCGATGATGTCCGTCACCATCATCAGCTTGCGGTCCGAGGTGACCTGGTCGGCCACCATGGCCACCATGGAGCCAGCTATGGGCTCGGCCAGCGCGCGTCGCACGTACTGACTGCACGTGTCCCAGACCACGTCTGTGGAGCGCGCCATGCGCCGGTACAGCGGCGTCGGGAACAGCCGCCACAGCGGCACCGCCTGATTCAGCTCGGTGAAACACTCGAACAGCTCCATGGTGCCGTTGAAGAGACGCGCCGCCTCGGCATCCCGCTCGTAGATGCCAATCGGGGCGCCTAGCGCCATCGTGTTCATACTCTCGAAGGCCCACAGCTTGGCCGACTCCTGGAAGTTGGAGACGGTGTAGGGCGGCGCCTGCTCGGTCGACTGGGGGCCACCGCGCACCGAGCGCAGATGTCGGATGAACATGTCGGCAGCGTCTGTGATCTTGTCGACGTAGCGTAGCGCCGACTGCGGGCCGCCGAGCACCGTTTGGCCCAGCTCCCGGTACTCCTTCCATTGCTCACCCTCGGCTGCAGCGATTCCGACACCCAGGCCGCGCGAGGTGCGGTACGCCGCGAACGCCTCAAAGTCCTGCCGCTTGGGGATCGGTCCGTCGGCGAGAAACACTTCCTTGACGTCCTCGGGACGTGCCAGGAACAGCATAGGCCGCTGCCAGGGCAGCTCGATCTTCCAGATGGGTCCGTACTCCTGTCGGCAGAGCTCCAGCTGCTGGATCGCCGGCATCTTGAAGTAGCGTCCTCCGGGCAGCATGTGCGGCAGGTTGCGCAGCAGCGGCACCACCGAGGGGCCGGGCACGGCCGAGAAGGGCAGCGCGGCCGACGCCGCCGCCGTCGCCGCCGAGCTGGCGGCTGTGGATCGGCAGAGGTGCAGCGGCGGCGGCCGGTGCCGCGGCAGGCGGCTGAGAATCGGCACTCCGCCGGCGGCCGCGGACTGGAGGCCGGTCAGCAGTCTGTGCCGTGCCATGGCGAACGGGGTTAGTGGGTTCCCGAGCTGCTCCTGATGGGCCCTCAGCGGCGACTGGAGGGCTGGGAGATGCGGCCCTAGATGGCGAGCTGCGGCTCAACCAGCCAGACGCTCAGTCAGCCACCGACTACTGACGCCCGGCAACGCCCTGTCGCTGATTATTGAGCGATGCCGACCGTGCCGGCACTTGTGAATCTCGGCGCACGCTGCGTGAACAGCCGTGCGTCCTGACTGAACTGTTCCGTTGGGAGTTACGCTGGGCTGACGGGACGCCGGCGCACGGGCCGCTCCTCTCCGTACAGATCAGCTGCCGTGCCGCACTCCAAGGTCAGCGCTGAAGGTCGGCCGCCGTCGCCGCTGCGACTGGTCCGACAAATCTCACACCTCTGTCCTCCCGGGTAACAGCGATAAAAAACCTCGCTCACACTTACTATCGCCACCGCGCTGTCGCAGCTCTCCCCACACTGCCGGCTCTGCTCGCACTGGCTCCGAGCCTGCCCGCCCGCCTGCGGACTGGTGTAGCGCGGTGCACGGCTCGGCCTCCTGTCCGGTCCGGTTCGCAGTGATTTGCGGCGCTCTGCGCTCGGCCACCGACCCGCGGCAGACCCCGCACCGGCCTACCGACCCGCGGCAGACCCAGTCGCTGACTGCGCCAGCCGGAGAGCGGAGACGGGTACTGCTCCACGGCGGCCCCCGCCGGCCAGGGGCGGCGCCAGCAGACGGGCCAGGGGTGGGGCCCGGGGGTGAATCAGGGTCCGGGAGGTGGGGCAGGGTGCACTGCACGTTACGGGCCAGCAGGTGTCCGAAAGATATCTGATTGGGGATGGAAGGTAATGGAAAGGTGTTTGCTAGAGTCCAAAGGCGTCAACTGCAATTGATAAGTACTTGAGAGATAGTTGTTTTGGTCAGGATAGGCCTTGATATGTAATATGCATATGCCGATATGATTTGCAGAAATGCTAACCGACGTCGCTGACAGTTCACACCATTATTTTACTTAACAAAACCTGACCACAAGCTATATTGGCGGTAAAAAGAAATAATAACACTGATGATAGGACACATGGCACTTATTATGAAAACGCCTCGTCATCATCGTCATTCGGGCTCAAACTGGACAAGAGTCCAGCCAAGGGGTCAGCCATGGGAGGCTAGGACTCATGATGGAATAAAAAAGAAATGTGACGCGCAAGGGCGGGATGCAGTAAAGTGGGTCAGGTGCCTGAATTAAACACATGTGAAGAAACATACACAGGTCTTAGATCGGATGCACTCGATCAGCATATTCTCAGCTGTCGCCACCTTCCCAGGGAGACCAGCAGTGACATGGCTGCCCGGGGTCGCGCCCCTCAGTGCGCCACTTACGGATCTGCCGCGGGCAATACGACCAAATGTAGACCGGGCACGCCCATTGTACTGACGAAGTAAAATCGGTGGCTGTTAAAAATTCTGGCTGGATATGCGGGCGGAGCCATGAATGAAGCAGAATATGCAGAAGAAATAACCTGGGACAAATACATTGGGCGCCGCACCTTATACGTTCGCTAATCGATCATTCAAAAATATGTGTTTTTGAATAACTAGCCAATTACATTCGTACTTCTTCGATGATTGAATCCGGCACTTCGCATCTTTTTTTTAGCTTGCTTTACAGTTGTGCGAATCTTTTAGTTGATGGACAAAGTAAAGTATGAACGATGAACGATTATAATTTTCGAATGTGAACTTCTGCTGGATTCAACTGGAGCAGCAGAGAGCTGTCTAATCGGAACTAACGAACCAAATCACGAGCTCAGGGGACAGTGTTTGGCTCAATTTCAGGTCTCGCCTGATTGATAGGGTGCTGGAGGCTTAGGTTAGGCAAGACAGTTTCTCGTATAAGATGTCGAGCTCAGCAAGGATTACCTTTTATAGGTATTCCAGAAAATAACGAATTGGGCTCGATGTTAAACTATAACCAAGGGTACTTTCATGGACTTTAATATTTTCTATTGGTGCATGATAGTGCCGTTTAACTTTTCAAGTTATTTTATGCTCCTTATTATGGAAATATGTCTGCATTCCAACGGATTAGATTGTAACGAGGTCAGGGATGAGTTGCGGCCAGCAAGGTCATGGAATGGTCAACGAGACCGTCCCAAATCGGTTTGCCTTGCCACTGGATTATATATGTGAGCTGATGTTTTTAGTGGTTTGGCGAAGGTGCAAAGATCGCCACAAATGACAAAAGTAATAATGTCTAGCATATTTTTTTACGTTGTCTATATAGGCCTCATTTGTTGCTTTTGTATGTTTATTTCGAGCCTTTTAAATAGAATGATTCACTAGGACTAACCCCCACCTAGCAGAAATTGTCGTGCTGGCCCTGCCCTCTTCCCTCCGATCGCGTAATTCCTGGTCTATGGCAGAATTTATAGTTCGAAGCTCGAAGTTTAACGTACGCACATGGTCGCATACCGCCGGTCCCCTCACTGACTTATGCTGGCTATAAGTATAAGCCGATGCTGGAATGTATAGGTATTGTTAATCAAGACTTTATGAAACATTGAGAGACACACATTTTAAGCTCTTGCAGTTTCGTTTAAAGGAAGGTCAAGGTCATGACATCGATCATCCATACACAACTTCTCGGTATGACGGCTTGGCTACACATTGCACAAGTCATAAACTTTCTAATTTCTTTTGTCTTCCAGAACCCTCATGAAATAATGGTGGCAAGTTCAAATGCTGTAGCGCGGCTGGGTGCTCCAGCAGGACACCTTATCCTCATTAGGTGATGGCGCCGGCCGGCGTGCATTCCAGTTCGTGCGGCACGCGACAGCGGAGTAATCCGCTACCCGGTGCCGACTGGTCCATTACTCGCAGCGGGCCCGGGCCGGAAGGAGTCGCCCGCCGCGGCTCAGTCGGCCCCCTGTGTAGGAGACCTTGACCGGACCAGTGAGTGATGTCGGCTGTCACGCGCTGTCACCCCCCCCCCCCGTCTGTCCTGTCAGATCAGCCTCAGCCACACCTCACAGGAACTTCGCTCCAATGCTCTCACCCCTTTCTCGGCACCCCGCCTCATAACCCCAAGACAGCGACTTATGTAGACGCGGAGGCTTTCCGCTCAATGACCGCCAAGTATCTACAGTTGAGGTCCTGTTTCCGGGCTATCATTTCCAAAGTAGTGCGACGTATTCGTTGAGTAAGTGCCGCATTGGTGCTGAATGTCGAATTTCAAAGTCGTTCGGTGCATCCGCTATGCCCAGCTCCGCGGCCTGTGAGTGGAGAGGCCGACCTCTGAAGAGAGATCCGACCTCTGAACGCTGGTATACGAGTAATTCCGACCATTGTGACATTGTGACATCCTTTACCGCCTTTACGTGGCTCCTTCTGCCCCACCCCGCACCCTTCCCCACCGTCTCGTGCGCGGGGCGTCACGTCACGCCATGCCGTCACGCCGGCGGCCCGGGGGCGACCCCCGCCAGCGGGTGGCGTCACGACACCGACTCATATCACTAATACGGTGCACGTCGCGGCGCTGGTGCCGCTGCAGGGAGTCGTGACCCGGCCGCCCGCAGTCAGTGGAGTGTCGCGTCCGATGGGCGACGGGTCTGAACTGACGGTCCCGAGTGGTGGTGACGTGACGGGTGTGACACGGTCGGATATCTGTCGTGTCTGTGACGGTCGGACTCAGTGTGACGATAGGATCCACTGCTGCGTCTGTTACGGTCATGTCCCTGTCACGTCTTTATGTGATAAGGTTCGCTGTAATGGCCAGGCCACTGTTGCGACTATCAAATCCAGTGTGACGAAACCAGCCGACTGTGACGGCGCCCTCCCCTGCTCTGGTTTTACGCAATCCTCCCTGATGGCGCACCAGTTCGGGCCGACGCACTTCACCTCCTGTACCAATCTCCTGCGAACAACTCTCATCACGACCTGCGTGTCAAATCGGCCCGCTCCTCTCCGACGCGCAGTGAGAGGAGCGGTGACCCGACACTGGTAGCTGACCCTGCTGACTGGGCGCCGCTGACCCACCCGTGCCCCGGCCACTCCCATCTCCAGAACCTCCCGAAGGCATTCGGGCGCTCATGTTCCTGGCCGCACCCACTTATCGCGCACCGCTCCGTCGGTATCGGATGGACGCTGCGCCGCGGCCGGGCCCATTGTTCGGAATTGCACTGCTGACCAGGGTGCTGTTCGAGCAGCCGCCGACCACTGCCGACACGCCCCGTCATTACTCCAGGCATTGCGTAGGTCCTCGAACCTTCTCCGGTGTTCCTTTCACCTTGCCTCACCTAGCCAATGAAAAATGATAGGAAATTTGTCGGAACTTTGTCTTAATCATTCTTCAGCCTTCGCAAAGCAAAACATCCTCTAGGCGTCTTCTGACATAGATAGCATGATTCATGCTAGGTGTCTATGCTTTGAGTTTGGCTTTCCCGGCTAAAGCGTGCTTTGCCTACTGCTTATTTTGGCAACATCTGACGGGTGTGATTTTGTAAGCACCTACCTGTTCATGCTTTCAAAACTGAATCACGTTCACTATATTTTATATGCTGGGCTAGGTGCTAAGGCTGTTGCAATTGCTTTGGACAGACGTTGTAGTTGCAAAGATTAGCTCTATGTAATCTAACGTCCGTTATCTATCTAGTCCTATAGGCGACTGCGGTGGAATGACGACTGACGAGGCGCTAGCACCCGTGTTAAGGAAGTTGCAAGCGTCTGTACAATTTCAAGTGTGGCTTTTTTATTTTTGCAACCAAAATCAAATCATGATTAGTTAGTGGTAGGGTGTAATGAAGTAAAAAAGAAAAGGAAAACAAATTAGGTCTAGATTGAAGAGCGGCTATGTGGCTCTCCCCAAAGTGAAGAATGCAGTATTGAACTTTTTAAACGGTCTATGTGTGTCAATGAAAAAATGTTCACACGTACCTACGTTTCGAAATTTTGAAAACAAATCCCCCCGGTTTTTCATTGGCAGCGAGAACAAGTCACAGCGTCTGTTTTTCCTTTTTAACCCGCGCCGGGCCGGTGCTCTGAGATTCCGCGCCGGGCCGGGGGGTGTCTGAACACCCCCCCCCCTTCTAACTCGGCTCCTGGGCCACGTAGCGACACGCGGTAAGCGGCAGTCGAAAGAACGTCCAAAATAAGGACGAAAACACTTCGGTCATTTTTTTGGTCAGGTCAAAGGTCAGGTCACCAGAGGTCACCAAAGGTCAAATGTCCACATTTTCAACATTTTGGAAACTGCCAACGGCTATCTCGGGAACCGATAGAGCTACAGCGCCGCGGAAAAGCGCATTCGATAGCCCTTTTACAGACCTTTCTGAATAATGTTCTCAGATTTGACCTCAGGTCAACGGTTTAGCCTCCAGGGGGCAAAAACTCCAAAAATAGCCGTTTTTACGAAAAACGTTTTTTCGGCAATAACTTTTGACTCAAAAGAGCCATGACATTACTTTTGCCACCATCGTGTTCCTCTCGTCGAGACGCGTCGAATGAACTATAATTTGACCTTGAAAGGTCAACTTGAAAATTTGACCTCAGGTCAAGGTCATGACCTGACTGGAAAAGGTCATGTTGCATATCAGTCGATCCGCAACGTCGAGCCGAACACATCTAAGGCGTTTTCAGCGCTCTAGCACGTCTCTATCAGAAGTTATTAGCGAAAAACTGTTAGATTCTGTTCGTGACCTGAGATGACCTCGCGGACATAACGAGGGGTCACAGTTGCCATTTTCCGGTTCAGTGAGTCCATTTTACCTACATCTCGATGTTTGAGAGTGTCTAGAATAACGTTCGTGCAAAACAGACGCTTTTCAATTTTCTCCCATTGACTTATAATGGAGAGGTCGCAAAATTGACCTGACCTTAGGTCACCGATAACAAAATTCCGAGATATACATTTTATAGATAATGTTGCTCTAATCAATTGCTGAAAGTTTCAAGGCAATCGATCAATCGGTGTAGCTATGACGAGCATTCTTATTTTTTCTGAGGTGAGGTCACTTGGCGTGACCTGGTGACCTGACCTAAGGTGATCTGGGTCTGAAATTTTCACAACATGTGCGGAAAAGATGCACGAACAGGTGTGCCAAAAACGGCGGCGCTCCGCGCCGCCGTTTTTTGAGATATCTGCGAAAAACCGCAGGGGGGGTGTTCAAACACCCCCCCCCCGGCCCGGCGCGGGTTAACCCTCGCCCTGGCAGGGCCTTTTTCATAACACGGCCTGGCAGGGGGGGTCGATGCGACCCCCCTCGCGATTGGCTCCTATGGCACCTAGAAACACCAAATTTGGTAGGTAGGTGGGCCCCCTGGATTTCTCGCCCCTGTGCAAATTTGGTTGTTCTAGGTCAATATTTAGGGGGGGGGGTTGGGGGGTGTAAATGTAAAAATTTCGCTCAAAACAGGTTAAAAGTTTTTCGCTTATAACTTTTGACCTAATTAAGATAGAGCAAAAAGAAAAGCACCAGTGAACTCAGCACGTCAAGGCCCGTCGAATGATATACTTTTTGGCTTGCTTAAGTGCACTTAAAGTTTTTCTTAATTTTTAAGTAAACTTTAATTAATTAATTAAGTTCAAGTTAACCAAATTGCATCATATCGCATATCATTCGATTCGGCTGATCACCAGGAACACAATGACACCATTTTTTAGCTCTAGCGTCATTATGTGCCAAGTTATTGGCAAAAACGTCATTTGACCTCAGTTGACCTCATTTGACCTGACCCGTGGATAAGTACACCAAAAAAAGAAGCACTAAGTGACCTGCTGTTAAGTACTTTGGTTTCAAAGCACAAAAGTGATAGAACGAAGCGGATACCTCCAGTATTTTCCGAATTTAGTATTTTCCCATAGGCTTAACATTACGACGTAATGACCTCTAACTGACCTCAGGTCAGTGACCTAAAAAAAACCCGAACTATATGTTATACAACTCGTTGAACTTAGCACATCCTGAAAGTTTGAAGGAAATCAGTCGAAAACTGTGAGTTGGACAGGTGCAAAAAGAAAATTGAAATTTGACCATGACCTTGTACCGGTTTTTCTGACCTGGTGACCTGACCCAAGGTCACCCGGACCTGAAATTTTCAGGTCATATGTAAAAAGGTTGCCCCATAGGCTGTGCCAAAGTTGGCGGCGCTGCGCGCCGCCGTTTTTACGCTATCTTCGAAAAACCTTAGGGGGGGGTCGCATCGACCCCCCTGCCAGGGCGAGGGTTAATACAGCGTCTGTACACGTACGTCTTAGCTTGCGATATAAAAGGGGAAGGCCCGTAACCATCGCGCATGGACCCAGTTCGTGTTCAAAAACCGAAAAAAAGATATTTTAATTTGATATAAATGGGAAATATATATTTTCATTTGCCCATTTAAAACTCTAAACCGATAAGCATGTTCCCGGTTCCGGTGTTCAGCAATCCGCTCTACCATTTCGGGACAGATACATGTATTGTATTTTGTATTTCCTGCTAGACTTAAAAGACTTATTGATAACGATGGGATTGATTACCATGGGACTGATCACGCTGGGACTGATCACGTTGGGACTGATCACGTTGGGACCGACCACAGCAGACCAGTTGCGATGCAGCTGGATGACTGACAAAATTGGTGTGCGGACTGATCAATGACGGAGGGATAGGATGCAGCGGAAGCTTTAGACCAGAGGAGGTAGGACTCACTTTGGGACTCACTGTGACAGACCAGTGACAGTCGCACTGACCGTAACAGAACACAGTTAAACCGTGGTAGACCGATGCAGTGCAGTGGAGTGACCCAGTAGTCCGATGCCAGTGAACTGATCGACGAACGTGGCAGTCCGGGTGGCAGTGGACTGATCGTGGCAGTCCGGGTGGCAGTGGACTGACCGTTGCAGCCCAGGAAAGCGTTGGACTGACAGTGGCAGTCCGAGCAGTGGTGGACTGACCGGGGCAGTCTAGAGTAGCGTTGTACTGACCGGGGCAGTGTGGCGCGGTGCGGCGAACTGACTGAGTCAGTCCGGGCAGCGGTGAACTGATCGTGGCATTCTGGCGCGGCGGTAGACTGACCGTTGCAGTCTAGATTAGCGTTGGACTGACCGGGGCAATCTGGCGCGGTGCGATGGCCGGCGTTCTCGGCTCGCTGATGCGCCATACTCGCGGTCGGCTGGATCTGAAGATGGAGCAGCGTTTGAAGCGCCTCCAGCAGCAGCGACAGCAGAAGGAGCAGCAGGAGGGCGGTCAGGAGCAGGGGGCGGAGCCGGAGCGTGACCCGACCCCGGTCAGCTGGGCGGTGCCCCCGCCCCCTGAGATCGACTGCGGAGGCACACCGCGCAGACTCGTAGGTTGGCCGCCGGGTGGCAGTGCAGCCGCCCCGCGATTTCAGCCTTAGTGAGAGGCAGACACTTCTATCGGTCCTTTATAAGCCTCATTCATGCTCGATAGACAACTGTACGCTCCAAAGCTATCCCTCGTGGTCCTATTCTTTTTGAAGCCTTCCTTTCTTGATGTGCTGAACGATGGATAGGTGTTAAATACCTACCGTAAGGGCGAAGGCTGAAATATCAGCCTATATGTATATAAAATAAGGGCGAAAGCTGGAAGCTGGCATTACAAATATCAAACGCTTTCTTAGTTCATGTGGAAGAGTTCAATTTCTAAGTTTGCGGGAAATGCAGTATGAATGAGTATACCCCCACTAGGACGGCACCTAACTATCCCTTAAATTCAACAGTCATATTTTATTACTCGAATCTTCCCTATTGATACAATATATACGAATTCCGATAGCACGAAGACACCGACTACTCATTTATTTATTAGGTAGGTATGATGAGGGGGCTATGACATACCAACCATATGTCGCGCACTCTTATTGGGATCATGCTTTCACCAAACTTCGATAACCTTCACGCCATCCTCCAATGGTGCCACATTGAAGCTTTTATTTAGATCCAGTCTGTCACACACAGGGCGGTCGGTTCTCAACTGCTGTATTCGGTCAGCCCTGCGCGCCCCCAGACAGGGCCGCAGTGGCGCCACCAGGCATCACACATGGTCGGTTGGTCAGAGGCGCGGTCAGGGCGACAGGAATGGGGAACGATCTATCGCACAGTCCATATAAGGTTTGAACATTTCGTAATCAGCGGTCTCGTCTTTTTAGCTTGACTGACCCATGGGCAATTATAGAAGACGATGTTCCTGTTCGATACCTAGCCTACGGTGGCTCAAAATAGAGATATCTTACGTCATTATCACGCTAGCAGCGCGTCGATACATTCCTATCGCCGTCGGTAGTATTCCATAAGATGAAATGTCCGATATTTTATTGATATCGTACCACTAACTACTGCTACCTTGTTATATAATTGGAGACATGCAGGCATGCAGACGCTCTGCAGTATGATGTTATTGCTCTCGCACAAACTGGTATAACGGTGAGAGCAGTGCCAATATAGGTGACTGTCCGCAAAGTTTTGCCCGGCACTTGTTCTAAAAATGCATTTTCATCTGTATCTTGTTGTTTTGGACGCATACCGTTTGTAGAAATAGACTCAATGATGCTCTGACGACTGCCTCATAAACATCAAAGCGAAAATATGCCGGCAAAATATGCAGCCAGTCGGAGTTAACTACCGTAAATTATTCTTTCGCGTGTCATGTATGTAAAATGATGAAACGAGGGACGACTTCAGAAAAAAATGAACCATTTCTGCAGAATATATTCGAGCGATATGAATTCACCAGCGACCTGAAGTAATTATCACATACGAATTAGGGCTGACTGCGTCGACAATTAACAATCTGTTTGTGTGTCTGTTTCGAGTGATTACAGTTCGCTCTTCGTGTCTGTTTCGACAGTGACACCGTCCGTTACTGTTTTGTATATCTGTTCCGACAGTGTAACCATAGGCGGCGGAACGGGGAGGGCACCGGGGCACCGTGCCCCCCTTTGATTTTGGCATTTTAACATTAGCCCTATGGGCGTTGCATGGAAAGAATGGGACCAAAAGTCGGCAGTGCCCTCCCTTAACCCGCGCCCGGCTGGGGGTCCTGGATTTCCACGCCCTGCTGGGGGGGGGGGGGTGTTTGAACACCCCCCCTTGTAACTCGGCTCCTGGGCCACGTAGCGATACGCGGAAGGCGGCGTTCGAAAGAGCGTCAAAAATAATGACGAAATCACTTCGGTCAATTTTTTGGTCAGGTCAAAGATCAGGTCACCAGAGGTCATTGAAGGCAAAATTTCGCCGATTTCCAGGTCGAATATCGAAAATTTCCAAGAAGCCAACGCATAACTCGGGAACCAATAGAGCTACAGCGCCGCGGAAAAGCGCATTCGATAGCCCTATTAACGCCCTTTCTGAGTAATTGTCTCAGATTTGACCTAACGTCAACGGTTTTGCCTGCAGGGGGCAAAAACTGCAAAAATAGCCGATTTTTTCGGAAACAGTTTTTCTGCAATAACTTTTGACCCAAGCCTTGTACGAGCTTACTTTTACCGGCATCACGTTCCTCTCGTCAAGACGCGTCGAATGAACTATAACTTGACCTTTAAAGGTCAACTTGAAAATTTGACCTCAGGTCAAGGTCATGACCTGACCGGAAAGGGTCATGTTGCATATCAGTCGATCCGTATCGTCGAGCTGAACACATCTAAGGCGTTTTCATCGCTCTAGCATGCCTCTATCAAAAGTTATTTGCGAAAAACTGTTAGATACCATTCGTGACCTAAGATGACCTCAGGGCATAAACAAGGGTCACGGACACCATTTTCGTGTTCAATGTGTCTAAACCACTTGTAATTCGGTGTTTGGGAGTGTTTATAATGTCTTTCGTCCAAAAGAGGCGCATTTCCATTTTCTCCCATTGACTTATAATGGGGAGGTCGCAAAATTGACCTGACCTTAGGTCATCGATATCAAAATTCTGAGATATACATTTTGTACATACTGTTGCTCTTAGCAATCGCTGAAAGTTTTAAAGCGATCGGTCACTCGGTGTAGCTATGACAGACATTGAAACTTTTTATGAGGTGAGGTCACTTCAAGTGACCTGGTGACCTGACCTTGAATGACCTTGGTCTGAAATTTTCACAACATGTGTAGAATTGATGTATGATAAGGTGTACCAAAAACGGCGGCGCTCCACGCCGCCGTTTTTGAGATATTCGCGAAAAACCACAAGGGGGGGTGTTCAAACACCCCCCCCCCAGCAGGGCGCGGGTTAAAGGTAGTGTGCCAGCTTTCCTGGACCGTATGGAGTTAATGGCCCAGATAAGGAGAACCGGATTTTTAGAACTTATCCATACTTTCAAAACTCATGGAAACGTCTCAAATTCTTCAAATTTTGAGTACCCCAGTGCGAAATTCGTCCCGACGGGTTGTCGGTCGTACCCCAACCACATTTCACAACACTATGAACAATAAATGCACACACTGAAATCGCTATTACCGATATGCTCATCCAATCAAGTTTCGATAAACCCGTTCATCATCATCTCCTGCGGTTTCGAACACGCCTGTTAGGTGGTGCGGCAGACCGCGCCCAAAGCCAGGGCCCCGGTAACGTGAGGTAGCCGAGTCGGGGCAGCGTGCGCTGACCCAAGCCGGGGCCGCGCGTCCTCCCGGTGTCATGTGATAGCCCGGGGCTGCCCGCGGGGATGCGGTAGACCGCGCCCAAAGCTGCGGCCCCGGCTTGGGTCAGCGCACGTTGCCCCGACTCGGCTACCTCACGTTACCGGGGCCCTGGCTTTGGGCGCGGCTCCTGCTCATACTTTGTGGTGCGGTGGTGGTGCGTCGGGCCGCGCGCTCTGACTTCGGCCAAGAAAAATGCGTCAGCTGATCATTGTCATTTCTGCCACTTGCGTGTGGTGAAATGGGGTCATAACTTAAGAGACGGCTTTTTCATATCAATTATTTTACTTAAAATCATATTTCAAACCATGAATAATGTTCGACAGCCAAATAAAAGAAACAATACCAATACAGGCTTACAATTTAAGGTTCGACATTGTGTTGTCTACGATTAGACAGCTGATAACTCATTCCCGTACGTCGTAACTCTATAATGACCTTTGCTTATTGTCACATGTGCGCCGCATTCGCGATTGTTGCCGACGCCTGTTTGCAGCTCAGCCCACTACAGTTGTTATACATATCGAAAAACCGATAAACTTTTAGGCGAAAAAGGCACTATTCCAGGCCCAATTTGATTTTCTTTGCGATATTAGGTAAAAACAGAAGCTTCTTATCCTAGGAAAAATAAAATGGGAAATCTTTCAAAGGTGGCACACTACCTTTAATTGAAGGTACTGAGTGTAACAGTCCGGTGCTGTGTCATTTCTGGCGTCCTTTCATTGTGATCCTTTACCGCTTGTCCCGTGATTACTATATCTGTTCCGACTGTTCCGACTGTGTAGCCGTCCGTTGCTGTCTTTACTATTTGTCTGTTTGGTATTTGTTTTATTTTGTTTTATTTTATTTTATTTTATTTTATTTTATTTTAATATATTTTGTTTTATTTTATTTTATTTTATTTTATTTCATATTATCTCATTTTATTTTGTTTTATTTGTTAACGAAAATCACCAACAAGGACAAGCCCCACTGAGAGAGACAGACAGTAAATGTTTGCTGTCTACCTGTTCCAGCACTCATGATCATCGTCTGCCGTCTATCTGTACCGACCGTATTACAGTCGGTTTATGCTTCTCTGACCCGACAGGCGCGCTCCAAGACCGGCTCCATTGAGCCCGTCGGCAAGGGCTCCACCTCCAAGGCGCCCGTGCAGAAGGGCTCGCAGAAGGGCAACGGCAAGGGTGTCCAGAAGGGCAAGAAGGGTAAGAAGGGCCGCCACCAACAGTACGATCTGATCGTCACCATCGACCTGGTCGAGTACGGCCTTACCGAGGAGCTGGTGGCAGGTGAGGACTGAGCCTGCCGACATTACACGCTGGATCACAGATTATGAGCAGTGTCCCAGTGACCAACAGCGGCAGACAACTGCTGTTTGAGGTCGCCCAAACGTCTGATCTGTATACTGCTGTCTGTCTCGATGTTGCCTGCATAAAAAACCTTGCATGTTTTATAGCAAACTGGACTAAATTCGTTTTAGAAGGCCTGCTGCATCTGCTTTTTACGAAGCAAAAGTAACAATGTATTCAAATGCATTCAAATGCACTGCTTAAATAATATTGGGTTCAAATGCACACTTGATTTCTGTTACGCATGTTCTAAGCCAGGCTGAGTTCATTGTCACCTGTTTTGAAGGGAAATGTCTGCTATAATTACGAGCGAGCGAGCGCAGCGAGCGAAGCGAAGTCTTTTCAATATAACGGAAAAATCTCAGTATGAGCGGCCCGGCCCGGCCCGGCCTGTAACGCTTTTGAGAGGCTTATATCTCAGCAACCGCTGGACCGATTGGCCTGCGGTCTTTTTTGCTGGGTAGCCCCATCCCTTCTACCCCGTAATTGACTACTTTTGATACACCTCGGTGACCGTCGTGGCACGTGCCACGTGAAAAGTCAAGGGTGTTCAAGCAGTTTTGCAAAAGTAATGATTTTGAGAGGCCCATATCTCAGCAGCGGCTTGAGCGATTGTCTTGCGGTCATTTTTATAGGGTAGCTGCATCCCTTCTTCCAAAGGTCGGATACTTTTGATATATGTGAGTGACCCCCACTGCACGTGCAAAATACAACAATACGAGGTGCCAAATTTGTTCCCATTTCAGTAACTCGGTAATTACTGGGGCGATTTCGCTGAAACTTGGCATACAGGTAGGCACCCACCAGGCAATGCATTCCCATGTGTTGCGGTTAGGGTGCTACTGCACGTGCGCACGTGCAGGGGGCGTTTCCAGATCTCGAGAACGGCTGGGCCGATTGCGCTCAAATTTGGTACACGGTTGGGGACCGATTAGTAGGGTGCCGTGCAAAAGTCATTTGGACCCGTTTGCACGTGCGCACGTGCAGAATGCCGCTTCCAGATCTCAGGAACGGCTGGGCCGATTGCGTTCAAATTTGGCACACCGCTAGCGACCGGTTAGAAGGGTGCTTTGCACAAGCCTGTTGGAAGTACCCTCTCGCCCTTCTGCACGTGCAGGGCTCACTATCTCGCTCGCTCGTTCTTCGCCCAAAAGGCGTTTTACTGGTTATACTGTCGGTTATAAATGGGCATGAATTGGGCATGCTTGAATGATGCTTCGATTTTACTTAGAGGTGGGAGCAACAACCCTATGAAAAATGTGGCTGCAGTCCTGGCACGTCCAAGAGTAGGTAGGGCATGTCTGTCTGTCTGTCCGTCTGTCCGCCTGTCCGTCTGTCCGTCTGTCCGTCCGTCCGCGTCCGTCCGTCCGTCCGTCCGTCCGTCCGTCCGATACCAAGACATCAGTATTTTCAGTAACTTCTAGCCACTAACTAATGAGACAGTTATTAAATTGGCCATTATTTTTTATATTCTTATAAAGTGAGACCAGACAACTGCGTACAGGAAAATAAGATAACCGGCTGTGTAGTTTTTGCAATCTACCTACCGTGTACATATGTTCGTACACACAAACATGATAGGAAAGCTTAGACTAGCAAGTCATTAGTCATAATCGCATCATGCTTGCGTGTTGACGAAATAAAGCAATAATTAACTTCCAAATCCATTGCCTGCTATGACACGTTGGTCATCCGTGTGTCAGGCGTTGTATTCATAATGCCGGCCACATAGGTCAGAAAGGATTTCAAAAGGTCAGCGCTGACTCGGCGCAGAGCAGACAGGGTAGGATGACAGCTCTGTATAGGAACCCGTGGGAACGGGGCGGCAGCTGACGAAACTATCAACATCTTGAGGAACTGGTGTGACAATTGACGCCTGACGACACCAAAGAACGGACTTCTGTGCAATTAGCGACCGGGGGAGCAGCGTATTCATTCCACACTGGCCGTGTGGAGTGACCCGGCAACTGGAGGCGATCAGATCAGTAGAGCGAGCGGCAGGCAGTCGGCGGCAGCAGCCAACACGCGCCGATTGGGTTGATGGCCGTCAGCTTCGGACGGACGCAGACGGCCGTCAATTGTCGCGCGCTCCGGCGTCGTTGATGAAGAGATCATTACGGGCGCCGAAAGCAGGATTGGGGGCCGACGTCTCTGAACTCTGGACGATTAGTTCCCCCGCTGCTGCCATTCCCCGGTGAGCGGAGTGTTAGACCGTCTCGAACGGAAGATCGCCAGGTCACCGCTGCCGTCACCGGTACGATAGTGACTGGAGCTGGTGCATACTCACAAATCACCTACTGAATAGAAATAAAACGACGCTGATACAAAGATAGTACAAAGAAGCAATAAAATGGTGATGTGTTCATCCATCTAGATTCTAGATCTTTTCAGTTATGCGGAAAGTTGTCCTCATTCAAGAAGTGTGATATTTAAACATTCATAGAAAGCTGCTGTAGTGACAATAACTCCAAGCTCCAATGTCACCACGTGACACCGCGCTAGAATGCTACTCTCAGCAGCACGGCTGCTCAGCAACCCTCGGTAACTGATCGCTCGGCGCGGCGGCGGCACGGGCGGTCGGCGCGTCAGCCGACCGTGCCTTACCGGCACTGACGTCAGACTCACAGACACACCGTACAACGCTCCCAGCAACCGGGCCCGCACCCGGAGATGCATCGTACGCTCGGCTGGTGACGCCTGAGTGCCGAGTTCCAGGTGGTGACAAAGTCACTGCTTCCCTGATAGATAAGGGGTGAAAGGTTGTAGAGTGGCTTTTTATAGAATGATCTTCGGCGCTCACTTTCGTTTTGCTATTCGATTTAGGTGCCTTTTTTTACGTCAATGCAGGCATTTATCATCAATATTTTGATATGTGAAAATGCATTGGTGATTTAGCATAATTTGTATATTTAGAGGTATATCGAAGGTATATCGACGTAGATCTGTAGCATGCGTTCCAAAATGAGTAGCCTGCATGTAAACATTCTGCTCGGTTTTCTTCAGTATATGAGTGAACGCCGGCAAGAATTATCCATTATCGCGATGGCTAATTCATGCTGTTTGGCTGTTCCGTTGCCTCAGCACTGTAACAATATCGATCAAACAAGAGTGCAAAATATCTTACAGCTCATACGGGAACATAAAATGCATTGTGATGGCACGTTCTGCGTTTGCGTCGCTTATTGTCCGGTTATTGCCTTTTCCTATACCGGCAGTACGCCCGGCTAACGCCGTTCATTGGTACTAGAGCAACACCTGCTGACGGCTCGGCTTCGACCGAATAGTCAGCCGTCAAGAGCCGTTTGAACAGTGTTGTCCGTCCAACACGGCCTCAGTTTCATCATTGAAGTGTGGGAGTTACGGAAGCATCGTTATTGGATAGGTCAGACATATGCAAATTGACCCGCCGCTCTACAATTTCCTTCTCTTCCGTCATGCATGGAGCATCATCCTCTACCGTGACCTACATATTACCGCTCTGTTATTTCCTACGAGTATCTGCACGATGCACATACTCTTTCTCCGGACATGAAGGCACTTCCCTCTGCCCTATATAACTGAAGCGCAGGAGTAAAGGACCGTCCTCCGCCATTCTTTCTCACGTGCCCGTTTGCGTCACCTGTCCGTGCCCTGTCCGTTGAGGTCGCCGCGACCTGTACGTCACGGCGCAGTCAATTAGTGAGTGGTGTGCAGCCGGCAGCTGTGTCACTGTCGCAGGCCGGCCTGAAACGCTGAGTGCAGCCGGGCTGGACAGGATGGGTTGGTGTCGGCCCGGAGTCGCTACACGAGGGGCGGGCGGAGGATGGCTTGTTCCAAATGGAATGAGGCGCTCCTAGAGCTCTTACTTGGATGACTCTATCCTTAATGGAAAAGGTGCACTTAGACATAAGAGCTTATGCTTGAATCGATTTCATCTTTGTGGCCATTTATACAACGTATGCTTCGCCAAATGCACATGAGGTTGATAGAGTAACATTTCTTATTTACTAGTGGTATACGTTTACGTACCGATGACTTTCATTGGAATAATTTGTGATCCGTTCCTCTTTTGGGTTAAATTGCAGGCTGAAACAGCAGCTACATATTAGCCGTTTTCACGACGGCCATCTGGTACACATTTGGTGCACATCTGGTCAAATCAGGTTCAGTGTGTCTCTTAGCAGCTATCAGCTAGGGTTGCACTAATTGCTTATATGCCTGCTTTGTCATATTATCAGAGAGCATCATCGATTAAAACACTGAAATAAATTCATAAAATGAAGATATTTGCTGTAAAAGAAATTAGGTGCAGATTTGGTCAAATCAGGTGCATTCGCCGGATAGCCCGTCGTGAAAACGGCTACTATTTACCTATAAAAAACCAACCATGTTTGGTCGAGTCTCCGTCTTAGGCCATTTTGAAATTCATTTTCGACCTATGTTTTTCACCACTACTCATATATAGTTACTACCATTAGCTCATTTGTCCAACTATCTTAGTGACTTGATTCGGTATCCGGTCCCTCGTCCCCTGAAGTCGATTTATGTCGGTATAGCTCCCGTAGAGCCTTTGATGTCGTCCATCCGCTCAAAGATCAATATCAGCGTGCTTGCTGTGCTGCTTACATTTGATCAAATCATTCCTATATTATTGGTAAACATCATCGGAAATCGGAATATAACTAAGTTTGACATAGACCAGGTCAATCGTTAACGTTTGAATCGTTAGTTAACAAAATTTCCCTGCATATGGATTGCGGCATGCGGCAATCGTCAACCTCATTTTGAATCTGCGTAATGCCGTTAGCCGGTTTCAGCCGGGGTCTTTTCATTGGTCAAGCTGGTCTACAGTGCCTTCTGCCTGGACCGTCTGGATAGGCGTTAGTGTGGGTGCTACCCAGATAAAGGTACGCGTTTCCATATTCAGGCGAGGAACAGATTGGCGAAACCGTAAACAGAATGCCTAAATATGAAGCAATGCTCGTATAAATCGAGCTTCCATATGGAATTAAGAATTTGTTGAATAGGAATAGTTAAAAGCTTACCTGGAACTCCACTAAAGTAATACAACATTGGAAACAAATAACCTTTAATGAAAACAAAATAAGTATTTGATTGTGGTCGCTCCTGCCGCTCGGCGGTAGGTGGCCTACGTCCCCTCGTCTGACTTCTGTAACCTACCCCTGGACGTTTCCTCAGAGTTCAAGGAGGTGTTTATGCTGTTCGACTCATGACTTTTCGGCGCCATTACGTCTCTCGTTTTTTTACTTCTGTTACCTCTTGGTCTTCCCGCAGAGTTCAAGGAGGTGTTTATGCTGTTCGACAAGGACGAGGACGGCGTCATCCGTCTCTCTTCTGACGTCTGTATATCTCTGGGCGTTTTCGCAGAGTTCAAGGAGGTGTTTATGCTGTTTGACAAGGACGAGGACGGCGTCATCAACATGGACGAGCTCGGCATCATGATGAAGACGCTGGGACAGCGACCAACCGGTGAGCTGACCTGACAAATATCCCAGACAGGCACTGTCGCATGGACATTGGACAGCCATCGATACCGTGCACCGGGAACCCGCGAACCGGAGCCGCACATACTCCGGACGGTTGGCCGAGAGTTGATCTTTGTAGGCCCACCAAAGCTGGGGAGAAATGTAGGTTATGCTTCCGTAATTAATATGAAATTCATCTGAGCGCTCATTCCACGCTGGAATGAGTCCCTTCAAAGATCTTCCTGCTTTTTATGGAGTAATTCCAACTATCGGCCCGACATAACAAGGTCGGTCGTGGCTCGTCTGAGCACGAGTACCGCACTAATTAGAGGAGCGGTGGCGGCTGAGGGCGCACGCAGCCGTCCGCCGGCCGTCCGGGTTAGCACAGATGTCCCTACTGATCTACTGATCTACCCATATCCTGCTGTCTCCACGAGTCGGTTAACGAGTTGTTCTTGTTACTGATTAGCCTGTGCTGCAATAGTGATGGTTGTGAAATATCGATGAATGATCGTCTCCAATAGTGTTCATTGCTCGCTCCTTAGTCTAAGCCAAGGCTATACATATAAGCCGTCTAAGCGCAGTGCACAGCTGGCCATCAATAAGGGGCCGTTACAGGCTCGTTTACGTGCGCTGAAGGTGACATTCACATTCTGATCTTATGCCCATTCTGGAAAAGTTGCTGTAGCCTGTAAACGATTGACTGCATTGGATCATAAATCAATCATGCAATAAATAAAAAGGTTGCATAATAAATGACCGGCAGGGAAACACCAGCACAATGCGTTGTAAATAGTACCTACACCTGTATATCCGTCCAACTATCTCACCTCACTCGTTACCAGTACATTTGTTCTGATCAGCCGCGCTTTTGCAGAGACCGAGCTGGAAAAGATGGTATCAACGGTCGATCAAGAGGGCACGGGGCAGATAGAATTTAACGAGTTTCTACAAATGATGGCTCGAAAGATGGCGGGCGTAGAAACAGAAGAGGAGCTAAAGGAGGCCTTCAGGTAATTGTCCACGTATAGTCATGACTGTAATAGTCATTCTTCCTAAGCATTTAACAGGTGAACATCGCGCCTGTTTGTTGTTGGGCGTGAACGTTCTTGTGATAGACTACAAACTTATCGTTCACCCACTGCATTGTCTCCATTTCATTTCATACACGTCGCTTACGATATTGGAAGAATGAAATAAAAAGGAAATTAAATGCTAAGGAATGAATTATACCAGCCCGAGGTCACGTTGCATTCTGCAGCCTGCAGTGCCTCTCTCTCCCGGCCCGATACTTCCTTCTCTCTGACGGCACCGCTCTCCCCACGCTGACACTGCCCGAGCCTTTCCCGCAGGGTTTTCGACAAGGACGAGGACGGCTTCTTGTCCGTGGCAGAGCTGCGACACATTATGACGTCGATGGGCGACAAAATGACTAACGAAGAGGTCGACGACATGGTTCGAGAGGCGGACCGGGACGGCAAGGGCAAAATCAATTACGACGGTAAGATTTAGCCGAGAGAAATGTTCCCTGAATAGTGTCATGCAAATTGCGTGCCTTTCATAACCAGGATGGCTAAGCCTTTGTGCTGGCATACATGAAATAAGTGCGAAATTAATATCTTAGGAAATATTTAATGCATAAAGGTTTCACCGTAGGATAAGTTTCACGCCTTTGTCTGTTAGAGGTCTAAGCTCTTCCATAATCTCACGGGGCGTCGAATCGTCTAACTATCATTCGTGTCAGGCCTGGCTGAAACATGGCGGATGGCCGTAGGTACTGAATAAGGACTGGGTAATGTGCACACGTGTGCCCCTCGGTCAGGTTGCCGTCAAACTGTGACTCTGACCCCCTCCCGCAGCGTTCGTTCGCGCACTTCTGAACCACGGCTCGCCGAGTCACTAGAGCGTCCGACGGCCAGCGGGGAGCGCCGCACAGCTGTCCCAGCTCAGCCCCAGCGCTGTCCCAGCTCAGCTCCAGCGCTTTCCCTCAGACCGCAATCTTGCCACCCACCGAGCGGAGCTGCTGCACCTCGCCTGTTGCGCCGACACAACCCGTGGCGACCCTCGCCGTACACCCGACCGACGCGGATGGCTGGGGGCGACCGATGTCCGTCTGTGGTGGACGGCGCGTCGCTCGCGGCGGAGTCGATAGTACGTCCGAGTCGGGGGATTCCCCGGTGGAGGTGGTCAGACAGTCTCTCGGGCTGGGAGAGCTTGTGACGACTGGTCAGTCGGTCCGACCTCTGCGGTCCGCTGTGGACCGACGGCCGGTGGCCGTGCCTCTGTAATGTTACCGCCGCTGTGAGGGCGGCAGCCGCCGTGCCCATCGGGTGGTTTGTGTGTTTGTGTGGGCGGGTGTAGGCGCCTGCCGTGACCGGAGACCCGAGTTGGTGCCAGTTGCTGGGGCAGCTCGCCGGAACAGGGTTACGGTAGGGCGGAGAGGCTCGTAATGCTTCTGCACGGGCAGCACCTCGCTCGTGATATGATCCCGTCTGTCCGCTTGTAGGAACTTCCCTACAGGGATGAGATACCTAAGCAGTCGGTAATCCCACAGTTCAAACTGATCGTAACAACATAACTAACTTTTCTCGCACATTTACGTTGATCTTAAAATCAAGACGAGTAGTTTTGACCAGCTTTCATGCGAGCAGTATTAGCATATTACGCAATAGTGGCCACCAGGGTTTCTCGGCCTGTGTGGATCCGGGTCCGACCAGCTGGAGGGCTGAACTTGTCTGCCGGCTGTCCGCGCTGCAGCCTGTGGCCCCGAGCGCCGTCCTGCGGGCAGCCGAGCGCGGCAAACTTTGACCCGCTATTTATTGAGAGGGCGGCTGCTATCTGAAGTCGGCGGCGAGTTAGTGCAAATTAAGGCCGCGAGTTACGCCGCTGCCGCTACCGCCCGCTGTCGTCTGGCCTGGTGTGGCCGGACCATCTGGTGCGGTCCCTGGTCCCTGGTCCACTGTCACCGGTCCCGGTCGGTCCCGACCTCACGGTCTGGTGCTCGGAGTCTCGGTCTCCGGCTGAGGACAGGTGAGGTAAGGTCTGAGGTCAGCGATTAGTATCCATCTAGGGTCATGAGGTCAGTCAGGTCGGTCTGAGACTGAGGTCAGTATAGATCTGAGCTGTGTATTTGAGGCCACACAGAGGGACACAGTTGGTGCGTCGGTCTCGGACCTGTCCCCAAACCCCGACTCTGCCCACCGGTCCTGATCGGCGGCTGGCATGTGCGGCTCGCTGTCGTCGGCACCACCGAGCTGCAGGTCGCGTGCCGGCCGCCCGTGTCTGTGTGCGTGTGTGTTTGTGTGTGTGTACATACATACAAACGGCGGCTTTGCCTGCCCTTTGTGTGTGCGCACAGGACAGGGTTTGCCTGGCCAGCCGCCTCCGCCTGCTCTGAGCGCGCATCAGAGCCGCCAACTCACTGCGTTTACTGCAGTGCCCGCAACGGCGCACCGCGACTTATGTAGTGCACATTGCATTGTGGGACTTTGGTCCCTGGGGCGGGGTCCAGTGGGCGGGACCTAGAGCTGGCGATTGGTCCCTGGGGCGTTTCGGGATCCAGTGGACGGGACCTAGAGCTGGCGACTGGTCTCTGGGGCAGGATCCAGTGGACGGGACCGCCGTTGAGACGTCCCAGTGGTCGTGGTCCACTGTAGATGGCCGCTCCCGCTGGGCGGGGCGGGACCACCCAGCTGCTCTGCCCGTGTGCGACATAGGCAGCAGTTATAGGTGTATGGGGACAGATCACTGAGCCACTTCGGTGTGCCTGCTATAAGATCAGCCGGTTTGTACATATTCGTGTCGCGTTGCAATATGCTGTACTTCTGTGTACCGTTGTCTGTACAATGTCACAGGTGCCGCGAAGCTGGAAAATTGCATTTTTTAATGCAAACGTAATAGGAAGCTTTGCTGTTTGTGGTGAGGCTGCCGCGAAGCCACGGAGTTGATAAAACTTCTCCCAAAAAGCAGTCGGCGCTGACGATTGCATGAGGAGGGCGCAGGCAGCCACATAAGGATTCTGGGCTTATTTTCGGAAAATCTAAAACGCCAACGCAGCAACTTCTGCGTAGCCCCGTGTTCAGACACTTACCAGGCTATTTTTTGCATTTACTCAGAATCACTCCAGCTGTGATGCTTATTGTTGAATAGACATTAATTTAAGGCGAATATGCGCGCTTCTTACGGGGATAGCGATACTGATGAGTAATAGACATACGGGACAGGGCCCTTGGCGGGGACCAGGCCATGCTATGGGGAGGGCAGGTCCCGAACCAGTAGCAAACCGAAGGATCTCACATGTCGAAGTTCTGCACGTTTCTATCTCGCTCTCGCTCTCCCTCTATCTTTGTCTGTCTCTGTTTCTGTCTCTGTCTCTCTATGTTTCCGTTTCTATCTCGCCTGTCTGTCTGTCTCTCCCTCCCCTCCCCTCCCTCCCTCTCTCTCTCTCCTTTCACTCTCCCTCTCCGAGTCATTCTCCATCCCTCCCTCTTGCTCTCTCTCATTTCCTTTCCTCCTCTTGGAAACTCTTTCTCTCGACTCACTCCGTATTTCCCCAACTGTATACCGGTTTCCCTGTCGGTCATTGTCGGTCATTTCCACCCGATCTCAGTCATTCTACACTTCTACAGGTACGATGACTGATCGCCAATCCACCAGTCCGGCGCTTGCCACTGCAGATAGTCAGTCTTTCCACAGGGGTGGACGCGGTGGACGGGGTGGACGGCGCAGCTCCGCCGTCCGTCCGCCAGAGAAACGGAACAGTCCAGGGGTTCGACATTGTCAGCCGTAAGAGAAACGGGAGGGGTGGCTGTTGTATAGGGTGGCGCTATCGAAGGTGTTGATGTTTGTGTCAATGTTTGTCGGCTGTTTGCAAAGCGCAATATACTGAGATAAGCTCTCCGTTCTTTGTCGGTTATTGTGTTATGTGTTAGAGGCCAGGAGGTGAGTTTCCGGAAACGAGAGGATAGGCGCCTTCCCAAAATACTACCTGCATCGTAGGCTTAGGTGATGCATGCACAACACCTACCTAGCCGATAGGAAAATGTGTACCACAGACTACCGTAACACAGAAGTCTACGGGTGTACCTATGACAGACGGTGGTGCATCCAGTGCCCATTTGCCCAACGCCCGGTGGCAGGAGATTCACTCCGCGTATCCGCTGAGACGATTGACGCGGTGTCGCGCTGTCATCTGTACCGTCCGCCCGCCCGCCGTGGCCGCGCTAATACGGCCCCAGCAGGCCGACTGGCCAGGGAGCTCGTTTGGCCGTCCGGCGGCGACCGAGCGGCACTAAGGAGCGCCCCCGGATGGCCATCTCGACTCTTTACGACGCGCCGTTTGGCGGCCCGGCGGCGACTGGAGGGCGGCCAGGCCACCGCCGGACATACACGCCCATCAGCAGCGGCGCCGGAAGCCAGCCCAGCCGCCGCACCGGCTACAAACGTGGGCCGATTTCACGCCGCTGAATTTTGCGGCACTAGGTCAGCGCGTTGCCATGACGACGAAATGACGCCGGCGGAAAGCTGCCTTCTTCCGGGAGCCTGGCGCCGTCGCCGGCGAGATTAGCGAGCGGCCCGACCGCCAGCCGACCCGACTAATATTCGCCGGTCGAGGCGGAGCTACTGCGACGCCGGGCTGTCGGTAATTAGCACAGCTCGTCAGCCACGTCCACGAAAGCCCGAGACGGCAAAGTCCGAGTATGATAACGCCAAACCGTGGCGGGTACAGATGGATTCTCGGGGTCAGTCGTAACGAACATTCAGACACGTTCGCAGAAGGCCAAAAGAAACGTCAGCTGTAGGTTTAACGATAAAGTCCCGACAAATCACTCCACTTGCTCTCTCACTTCTCACAACAGTTTGAACGATATAATCAGTCCTCCCCGCATCAAAAGCAGTGAAAATTCACACATGTCGCTGTATTCGAAACACACTAAGAAATACAAAACATTAACCAAATGGATGAATGAATCCGTCGAATGAAGCGAGTGTAAAAAACAACTGATATCGGTAAGATCAACTCACGAGCAGCTCACGAAGATCAACTCACCTTTGTGTTAATCCTCACAGCCACATACAATACAATCAAAAAACGTCTTCAGCCACAATGGTATGGTACGGTAGTTACTGTACCACCCGTAGATTATGGTACAAATGGGGTATGACACGACTCACAACTGTACCACACTGTGTGGTACGGTTGTACCGTATCGCTCAGATACCCCGCTGCTATGCTCGTTAGGGAGGAGCCAACAGCTACCGCGGCTTGAAACACCAGGTACCGGGTTGTACACAGGTTTGTACGAGCCTGTCCATAGGACGGCGATATCCCACTAGCTCCTAGCGACATTTGGGTCCATCGTCCCATAAGCGACGGTATCGTCCCGCGTGCTGGTAGCATACAGCAGAATGTATCGGCAGTAACGCCTCGACTGTGTGGGTTCCGAACAATCAACTACCCTGACAAGGTGGCGCATGCGGCATTTGCAGATCAGTTATCTGTCTTACCGAGAGCCATGTGCTGATGAACAATGACAAAAACGACGTTCAGTTAGCAAAAAGGCAGTCTAGAGATCCAACACCGATTTTCAAAATGTAGTTACACAGTGCCAGATTAAAGTCGATTGAAGTCTTCAGCGTCAGAAGGAAACATATGCCAATGATAATTACAAATAACACTAACAATGACGTTGGCAGCTCAAATTGCCACAGCCATCAGATACCTCACACACACAGACACCACATTCATTGCACACCAGTTGGTGAGCTGTCACTCTGTAATGTCGATGAGCTATAAGCGGCAGTGAGATGTTAGCTGACCCGCATCGTTTTCATGGGCGCACGACTGTACCCGGTACCAGTTCTGACAGCCGCCTAACCGTCAGGAAGGTGGATAGGACACCGGCCAGCGCACATATCAGCAGTCACCACGACAGTTGGGACAGCACACATGATGGCAGTCACCGCGAAAGTCACCGCGGCGCGCCGGCGCGGTACTTACCCACCAGCCGCTCTATGTCTTCGACCAGCCGGCTGCCCCTGCCCTGCTCAGCCTCCAGCCGACTCCGCAGCTCCGCGTTCTCAGTGCGCAGGATGCCAATGATCGACTTGAGAGCCGCCGGGGGTTTGTTGGCCAGCTCGGTCATGTCGGGACTGGCTCCGGCGGCGGCGGCGGCGGCGGGAGAGGGCGCCGCCTCCAGGGGTCGCTGCGGAGCGTCGTCGGCGCACTCGAAGTCGTCGTAGCGTTTCGGCCGTTTGATGCCGCGGGAGGCGCGCACCTCGGCGGCGCGGGAGAGAGAGGCCGGTGCCGCCTTCTGTGTGGGCCTGGAGGCGAGGGCACGCAGTACCGTCAGCGACAGCTTCACGCCGACAGCGGCAACGGCACCGACAGTTGACAACGGACAGCGGACAGTCGCCAGTGTCAACGAATCACAGACTGGAGGCCGGCGGACACCGCAGCACGGCAGTAGGTACAACTAACTACCGACCTACCCCACACGCTCTCAGCCAGTCTAACACTGAGAGCACAGAGATAAGCCAAATAAAGAGCACAGAGATGAGCCAAATAAAGAGCAAAGAGATGAGCCAAATATAGAGCACAGAGATGAGCCCAATAAAGAGCACAGAGATGAGCTAAATAAAGAGCACAGAGATGAGCCAAATAGCAGGCAGGACAAACGAATTAATATTCACAATCACCATACACACTGGACGAACTATGGACGAATTATGTACAGGACATGACGAAAATCATCCACATATTTGCCTCTGTCGGATCATCTGTCATGGAATTTCTGTATCTGTAACTCCATAGACAATTACATAAAAAAAAACTTAACATCACACCAGCTCCACAAACCTGATCACCCTCAGATTTCCGGGGAATACTCGTACATCACACAAGATAAAAGCTGGCTGGCTTCCAGCACAGTTGTCACAAAATGATTCGACAGGTGGCCCGCGTCGGATGGCCTCCGCGCAATGAACACGTCGGATGGCCTCCGCTGTAAAGCCCCGCCACTGCACAGCGCTGACGCGAGGAGAACCTACTTGTCCAGTCGCATGTTGGGGACCGCCGTCGGCCTGAGCCGGCGGTCGCGCCGGTCGACCGACTGGGAGGGCAGGTAGTCCTCCGGTCGAAAGTGGCGAGCGCACACGGCCAGACGGTCGGTGATGCGCGTGCTCTTGGAGAGCCGGCACCGCTGCAGCCAGATGGCCGACACGGCCAGGTCCATGGGAAACCGGTGCGGGGGGCCGGCATCACCGTCCGGGCCGTCACAGCCGGCCACCGCACACGGCTGGAGACGGGTGTAAAAAGGTCAGAGGGCAGGTCTCAGAAGACAGGTCAGGAGGCAGGTCTAGTCAATAGACTGGTCAGGAGGGGCAGCTCACAGTACACCGGTCATAGGTCAGAGGGCAGGTCACAGTACAGCAGTCAGAGGGCAGGACACAGTACACCAGTCAGAGGGCAGGTCACAGTACAACAGTCTGAGGGCAGGTCACAGTACAACAGTCTGAGGGCAGGTCACAGTACAACAGTCAGAGGGCAGGACACAGTACACCGGTCACTAGTCAGAGAGCAGGACACAGTACAGCAGCCAGAGGGCAGGACACAGTACAGCAGTCAGAGGGCAGGACACAGTACACTGGTCAGAGGGCAGGTCACAGTACACCAGTCAGAGCGCAGGACACAGCCGTGCACAACAGACGACTGGTGGTGGGTACATGCAGATCACAGCCTGGTTTGTTCATTGAGCCTCAAGAGCGTGCCGGCCACTAGTAAAGTAATTGCGCCCACCACGGATCACAGGGTGTCAGCCGGATCAGGAGATAGGAACAATGGTCAAAGGTGACTGATAGCTGGGTCGCCATCAGCCGTCACAATCCAACTGAATGCGAACCGCCCACTCGAATGGAGACGAGATTAGGATATTAATCACATCTTAACTGCTGGTCACTGGAAAACACCCACACTTATCTTGAGACCAACAGTGCAAACCCCGCCCGACACCAGCGCCGTCTGTACTCTGTACCGTCTCCACCCCTGCGCTGTCCGCACTGTCCCAGCCCCGACCGCAGCGACGTCTGTAATTTATACAGACTCAACCCCTGAGCCGTAGGGACTGACCCAGATTTTATACACACCCGTCCCAGCCCCGACTCCAGTGCCGTCTACCATACCGTCCCAGCCCCTGATCAGTCTGCCCTGTCCCAGTCCCGACTCGAGCGCCGTCTACGGCACCGCCTCTACCCCCCGAGCCTCCATTCTGCCCCGGTTCCGACTCGAGCGCCGTCTACCGTACCGTCTTATCCTCGTCGCCGTCGCCAGAGAGGTCCGCGCTGGCCGCGTGCAACGCTCGCAGCTTCGTCTTGAGCTCCATCTGAGGACGTGGGTCGGCCGTCAGATAGTCAGGTGCAGACGACAGTCACGGTAGAGATAGAACGCTAGCTAGCACAATAGCTGTCGGACAATCGACACGGCTATGACACGCATCTAAACTGCAACAAACGATGGTACCATCAATGGCAAAGATTGGCAGCACTGTCGGATATACAGCATAAACGGTGGCACAGACATTGCTTAGTTAATGACAAAAAGCACTGGCACGCCCTAACACAAATTGTCGCACACCAAACGCACATGTATCGCACAATGATACGCACTGTAGTATCGCTACAGTAGCAGACTCACCGCAACAAGGGCCTGTTCTTCCTGCTTGTTAGCCCTGAGCGCGATCACGGCCGCATCCAGGGCCCACAGGTACTCGGTGAGTCGCGCCTGGGGCAGTACCAGTTCGTCCGGTACCCCGTCTGAGAACGGGGTACCTGCGGGGTGCGAGTGCCGCGCAGCACCGTTACCGCCGACCGCCACATCCGTGCCAGAGCTGGAGTCGGATGGACTGGGGCTGCTGCGAGGCGGCGAGATCTTCTCGTCTGAGAGCAGAGGGGAGCGGGGGGGTCAGGGGTGGGCGACACGGCAGTGGGTAGGGGTAGGGTAGGGGTGGCCGGGAGGGCAGTGGTGGGGGGGGGGGCAGGGGTAGCCGACAGGGGCAAAGGGGTAGACTGAGTAATATGTAGTGTATTCCCACAACCGAATGATCTCGCTGCACACATGCACAAGTATGCAAACAGATTTGAATTACGAACTGATTTTACATTGAGCTTTGCATTATCTGCAATCGACGTGTAACAAGCATTTACTTTGCTAAGGTATTTTCGGCATGTAATACCACCATCCCGGCCAGCTGTTCCTGCGGGCTCTGGTCACCGACTCAGTCGCCACTCACGTTTGACGGTGACGTCGGGGTCCGCTCTCTGTACGATCACCGTGCGCGACACGCCGCCCGGACGGCCGTTGCGCGCCGCCGCCTTCGGGCCGCCGTTCTGAACGGGAGAAGGGGTGGACTTCTGGACAGCGACACCAGCGGAGGCGGGGGCGGCGGGGGCGGGGGCGGAGTCGGAGTCGGGGGCGGGGCTGGTGTCCATGTGTCCGTCCACCGGCTGGCAGGCTAATACCACACCCTCGCCCCACGGAAACAGACTGCTCGACCTGCGAACCCACGGGGAGGGACCGATAATTATGGCAGCCTGCAGAGGCAACTCTGATTCCGTCCACAAATCTGCCAAGACAGACTTCCAACAGCCTTACAGCCCTACCGCTCATGCCTTAGAATCTGATGCAATCAAGCGGTAATTGGAATACTGATGAGTGGTTATGCTTCAAAGGCCCATGTGAATGTATATACGCCACATTTTAAAGCAATGCGTGTCACCAAACAACGTATTTCGCACGAGCATATAAAAAGAGTAGCCACCCACATTTCATCCTCAAGAATATGTAAAAAATAAGTAGATCTGCCATCCTGAAGGGGAAGTACAGGCCCGACCCGTCGCCCCACTCACGTGAACGCCTGCGCCACCGTCTCCTTACAGACGCGCCGAGACGCCTGTCGGATGCCCGCCAGCAGGCACTTGAGCGAGAGGCTGAGCTGGCCCGAGTCGCTGTTCTTGCGCCGGCCCAGGCGCGCCTCGGCCACCAGCCGGTCAAAGTTGGCTGCCAGCAGGCTGGTGACCGCCTGGCGCAGCGGGTTGCGCGCCTGACCGCTCGGCGGCAGGCCCACCATGATGATGCCCTCGTCGTCGCAGAACTGCGTTAGCGTCATGCTGCCGTGGTGGTTCAAACCGTCCACGTACAGGAGCACCGGCCGATGCACCTTGGTGGCGCTCAGGTACGGCTCCAGCGATTTCACCAGGTACTGGATGAGCGCTGTGGGAGTGACGCAGCCTGCCGAACGAGCCGACACGTGTCACATCGAGAAAATCCCAGCACGCAATAGAAATGTACGACAGTAAGGACAACCAATTCCTTTCGTATTAACTCATGATTCACCTACGAAATCATAGCTTGTTTCCATGACGAAATTTAGTTATTTTTCATTTATACCAAGAGACACATATTTATAAACTTCTAGATAAGACACAATCTAAATCTGCGAGGTACCTACCTACTGCCTACGACATCATTTAGTGAAAACATCCTTTTAATCCAGTACTTAGCATTCAGTCTACTGGGACTGAATCGTCGGGCGGGGGCTGGTCAGTCCCGCTTCCCTCCCGTCCCGTCTCCGCCCCCCCCCCCCTCTCTCCCCAGCAGGGCTGCGGAGTCGGAGTCGGAGTCGGAGTTGGAGTCGGTCGGAGTCGACAGTTCTGACCGGAGTCGGAGTCGGAGTTGATTTTGGAAACCGGAGCCGGAGTCGGAGTCGGAGTCACCGACAAATTCATCGACTCCACAGACCTGGCAGGGCTGCGGAGTCGTAAGTCGGAGTTGGAGTCGGTCGGAGTCGATAGTTCTGCCCGGAGTCGGAGTCGGAGTTGGTTTTTGGAAGCCGGAGTCGGAGTCGGAGTCGGAGTCACTGAAAATCCATCGACTCCGCAGCCCTGCTCCCCAGTCCGTCTCGTTCTATACTCCCGCGTCAGCGCGTCCCTGCGCCACTCACCCGTGGGGTCTGTGTGCCGGAAACAGGGGTCGCCCTCGGGCAGGTCATCCACCACCATCGGCGGTAGCACCATCATGGGCGGCGCCAGCTCACCACTGGCAGACAGCGCCTGCACGTAGGCCACGTTCCCATCGACGGTCTTCTCCGTGGTTTGCGAGACCTGGCGGAGCGCCACGACGCTGGCCGTGCGCCTGGCCAGGCACAGATTGACCTCCCCCAGGTATAGCACGCGCTGCGGGTCGGAGAACGGGTGGCCCACGTCGGCCGAGTGTAGTCGCTCCGACAGCACCGAGTTCACGGAGCGGTACCACTGGCGCGGCGGCCGGCCGGCACACCGCTCGGCAGCCGCCAACGCCGGCAGCAGACTGAGCGGACCGAGCTTGGCAGAGTGCCGCGAACGGAACTCGGAGACCCACTGGTCCATGGCCTGGGCACTGTCGAGAGAACCAGGGGACGGTCGTCAGTGGTGACCCGGGGAGAGCACAGAGGCGTGAGCACAGGCCGGGGGCAGGGCGTGCAGAGGGGAAAGGGACAGAATAGTGGTGCTGGATGCCTAGCTTGGATAGCAGCCCATCCCACCATGGAACCTACAAGGCAGGGATGGGAGCACGCTAGTACTGGGACTGGGACCCAGTGCGCGAACAAATGCAGAAGTAGGTAAACAGACGAAATATGAACAAAAATGTGTAATGTGTATCGTTATAAGAAATGCAGCCGTAAAGCCACGACAGCAAGTAAAGTGAAAGTCACCGAAGAGCAATAGTCGTGATCAGATATTGCATCATGCCGATCAAATGGGTATCAGTGACACACACAAACAAGGTGCATCTGACACATTTTTTTCAGCGCTATGACAAGTGGTTCCGGCACGCTCTGCCCCGATGGGCGGCCGGGACGCTCACCTCTTACTCTCGCGCTGCTCCAGCTGGACGATACGGCGCACCTCCACCAGGAACATCTCGAGCGTGATGACCAGTCCGAGTGCGGCGCAGTGGGATATCCAGGCCACCATGTCGCGCTCCTCGGCTGCTGCGAACAGCGGACGGTTCGGCTTCCCGCCGCCGCTGCTACTGCTCGCCGGGCCCGGCATGACGGAGCAGTGCGGGTAGCTCCGCACGGGCGGGTCCTCACTGGCGCTCACTCGAGAGACCAGTGTGGGTCCTCACTGGCGCTCACTCGAGAGACCAGTGTGGGTCCTCACTGGCGCTCCCTCGGGACTGGTGTGGGTTCTCAGTGCTCGCTGGTGCTCACTCAAGAGTGACCAGTGTGGGTTTTCACTAGCACTTACTCAAAGAATGAATTGAAGCTAGTGGAAAACTGCCCAGTGTTTCTTCAGAGCTGGTAATGATGTGGATGCAGGTAATAAGCCAGACTGTCACCAAGTAAATGAAAAAGTACAGAGCCAGGTCAGAAAACATTTCAATGAATAGACACTGAAACACAAACTTGTGAACACAAAGCAGCTGAGATCATGGTCAGGGTTTTTGGTGGTGTATTTGATGAGTCAGCCTTGCTGTATTTGGAGGCTGTAACATTAAAATATTTTGACTGAATTACAGTTATAAGTACCTGGTTTTGTCGAGCTGTGTTAAGGAGTAATGTACTGTGTTGTACTGTGTACTGGCAGCGCTGATCTGTTTCGCCGGCTCGCTCGTGTTGGCGCGCGAGCAGGTGAGTCAAAGTTCGGATGTGCCGGCGGCCGGCAGCGACCAAGGCCATCTGCAGCGGCCGCGGGGCAGTGGGGGTCAGGCGGAGGAGAGGATCGGGTTGGCGCGTCGTTCGGTGTACAGGTGTCGACCGCGGCAGTGGAAATACAGTTCCGGCTTACAAGTAATGACAAAAGGCTTAAGACGTCTATTAAAATTTTATATAAAAGCATGGAATGCTATGTAGCATAGCTTTACTGTAGTGATTGCAATGAAGAGCTGCAGCAAACCCAGGTCTCATCCCATTCACTAGCTAGTCGGTATGTTGTCAGTCTTGTTAGCCTATAGATAAGTTGACTGTCGACCAGGTTAGGTGGTCCTTACTGGAATTGCACAGTTTGAAATTTCTTTTAGGTGTGTTGATTTTCACTCTACACAATCAGAGCGTCTAGATTGACCTGAGCGCCCTGATTTCCATTAGTAAAGCAAAATTGTTCTGTGCTCATAACTACCATCTGAAAAGAAGAAGATAGATAAAACTTCTTCATATTTGACAAGTTTATTAGCTTCATTTGGCAGACAGGGATGGGGAAATATAATTTAGACTAGTAAGCAATCATTACAAAATAATATGGCCACAAGTAAACTAAACTTTTTACACAAGCAACCATGATTGCAACTGATAGGTAGATGAGTTTAACTCTCCTGGCAATATTACCAAGCATAAAAAGTACATGACTTAGAATACCCACCTAGTTACTAGTTAGTGATTAAACGTCAAACTATTTTAAAATCTGTACCACCTACTTCTGAATTAAGCACCCAAATTATCAACATCAACAAAACACCTACCTAGTAAACTACACAGCTTAAATCCCCTGCATTGTTTTCTGATAAAAGGTGCCAGCCGCCAGGTACTGCTGCCAAGTGACTTTGCTTTATCTTTCGTTATCTGGGTCTTAATCATCTTTACCATTATTATTGCTGGAGATGTTAGCGAATTTATACTTCATGCCAATGAAAAAAAAAACAAAGCTGTGACATCAACATGATTATTTTATCTGGGACCAAAGTGTCTGCTATAATGTTTCATTGCTTTATTTAACCATTGGCATAGAAAATACAGTTCACAGCAGCAAAATGCTCATTTTAGGCCCGAAACTGGTCTATGATCAAAATCATCCCGGGTATCATTGTCACCCCGGTTTACGGTACGTGGTCTAGAATTGCTTAAAATTGAGTTCAAGAATTTGACGTCATCAATTTTGAACAGTTTTTTCGCTATAACTTGGCCAAAAAAGGAGGTATCGATCTTAAATGTGGCATGTATATAGAAGAGCACAGGCACTATCCCACATTCCAATTTTTCCAAAATTTGAAAAAAACTTTTGCTTTTTTTGAGTTTTTTTAGATAAATAACGTTTCCAATTTTTAGGGGTCAAATCACAACATTTTGAATAACCAAGGTAACAGTTTTGAAGAGCCGACTTTTGTCTACATGACCATATAAAGAAATTTGAAATTGCTTGATAACTTGAACTGTAGCTTTTGTGAGCATTTCAAGATTTCATGTTTTTTTGCTCATTTTTGCTCGAACATGACCTCCATTTGACCTCATCTAAGGTGACCTAAACTTGAAATTTTGTGTGAAGGTGTCAAATTGATGCCCAGGAGGGTATTGAAAATTTGGGGGCACTGTGCGCCACCATTTTCTTGCTATTCAAGGAAAAACCACAGGCGGGGCCTAATTGCCGGTATATGTCAAGTTTAGGTCCTAACTACAATTGTGACGCTGTTGATACGAATATGAAACAGCAAAAATTTTAGGTTTTAGGTTAGGTTAGGTTGTAGGTTTGTAGGTTTTAGGTTGTAGGTAGGTAGGTTTGTAGGTTAGGTTAGGTTAGGGTAGGTTTGTAGGTTGTAGGTTGGTAGGTTATAGGTAAGTAGGTAAGGTTAGGTCAGGTTTGATTATGTTTTTTTCTTTTATTTGCGAGACATATGAGTATCATTTTTGGATTCAGGATGTCAAATAATGTAAAAATATGAAAAATTTATCAATGAAATCTTCTTAGGAATTAAACTTGACATTTACCTAATTGCCAAATTAAACTTGCCAAATTAAACTAATTAAACTTGACATTTACCTTCGCCCCAGCGGGGCGAAGGTTAAACTGGCCTCTGCCCCACAAAAAACTTGTAGAGCTTTGGCTTGTTGTCGTGCTTTGAAACTGGGTGGCAAGGTATATAAAAACACTCTGGGTGGCTTCAGTGCCCGCAATTAGTTGACAAAAGAAATAATATAAGACATTTGTAGCGATTTCGGAATGTGAGCCAGGGTTAGTGTACAGCCAATAGAATTTCATTTGCACCATACCTGCTCATAACTTGAACTGAACTGAAACTGAAACTCAATCTCCCAGACATTTCAATTTACAAGACACTTAACTTGTGTCGTACTTACTTGTCTAGCCCCTAGGTGTCTTAGCACTCACCTCACTGGTAAATTCCAGCAGAAAATATGAAAATCGCATCAAATTAACGTCCTTTCAAATTATACGCTTATCACAACCCACGTGAGTAACTCGCGTAAAAACCGTCCGATCGCGACGAAACTATCAATACCCCCGATTTTATCAATTTTACACCTACCCTGAAAATTTCATGACCCTGACCCAAATGACCTTTGACCTGTGACCTATTTCTCGAGACCATGTTTGGCCCGAATCGCGATTCGGCGTATGTCGGCTCGCATTAGCCGCGCGGTTGCAGTCTTCACACGTGGTTTCAAGCGTTGAAACATGTGATATGATGCTGGTCCCATGCATTAGGGTGGGTGTCAAGGTCACCTGAAGGTCAGGTCAGCTCAATGACCTTTGATGACCTCAGTTCACTTTTTCGAGTTTTACATGTTTCTAGGCTAGTTTTTGGAGCTGATTTCGAATTTAGCAACCATTCGAACATCACAGGGGGTGTAACAAAATTATCCGGACACCTTCCTTCCCGCTGTAAAAGCAAAACAATCTGGTACTTTTTCTTTTAACTGAGCTTGTAGCCACCTTTCATAAAAAACACAGTTTACTTACCTCGTATACTCACCTCGTTGGTTTCTGCATATCTTTGGAGTGGTTTCAAAGGACAGTCAGAGAGGAAATGAGGAACCCACACAGTGGCGAATGTTCTGGAGCATTTCAGCCAATGGATTCTCCAGCACACTGGCTTTGATGCGGACCAACGCCGTCTAAACCTGTGCCTGCGGTTGAACAGTGCTTATGGCGGGTGGCTCTTCATACATCTCCTGCTAAACAAGAGCCCACAGGTTTTCGATTGAATTGGGATCGCGACTTTTTCCAAGTCATAAGCGTTAGCCCAGAATGATTGAAGGTTCTATCGGCATCACTTCCCGTTCTTTTAGGGACTTTTAAGTAGCGCGCTGCCACGCATGAAGACAGCGTGGCTTGAATCAGGCATCAGTGCGCGTTCAGAAACCGTGCCCTCCTATGCCGTGTGGTTGAGCGCCTCCAATCATGCTCCACCACCTTCCTTGGAAAAGCTCCACCCTTGCCTATGGGGCAAAATATAAGGGACAAAAACACAAAACAAGACAGATAAAAACAAAGCAAAATTAACTCATTACCTAATGAAATTCAGGCTGGAGCAAAAACATAGGTAATAGGTATCTATGTCAAATTAGAATGAAAGATTAAAACCAACCTGATCAGGCCTTACGGTCTGACCGGGTCCTAACCACCTTACTTCGCCTAACTTGACCCAATTCAACCTAGCCTACCACAACACCTGCAGAGGTACCTTCCTGGAAAAATGACGCCCAGGGAGGTGACTGTCCAACTTATTGGAATACTACCATGCAGGGCTGCGGAGTCGGAGTCGGAGTCGGAGTCGGTCGGAGTCGACAGTTGTGACCGGAGTCGGAGTCAGAGTCGTAGTCGATTTTAGAAACCCGAGCCGGAGTCGGAGTAGGAGTCACCGAAAATCTGTCGACTCCGCAGCCCTGCTAGGTCTGCGGAGTCGGAGTCGGGAGTTGGAGTCGGTCGGAGTCGACAATTCTGCCCGCAGTCGGAGTCGGAGTCGGAGCTGGTTTTTGAAAGCCGGAGTCGGAGTCGGAGTCGCCGAAAATCCATCGACTCCGCAGCCCTGAGTCCATGAGTGCTTGTCAAAATGTGTGTCATCATGCTCTTGTTTGACGAGTGATGTATAATAAATAAATGTGATATATAATAATTATCTCCTGACTGTTGACTGTTGAGTGATCAAAATATTCAAATAATCAGGGTACAATCCTGTGCATAGTGCACACTAATCATGTTGTTTTTGTGTAGGCCCTCTGCACATTGTTGTGTGCACTGCTGTGTGCACCTTAAGTAAAAAAGTGACTGGTGGTACATGACAAAAGGTTGAGCAACTGTGAAGTTCATGCCCTTGGTCTTGCTGGTGCCAAATGCCTATAGCTATAGCAGGATCAGTGAGGGTTGTAGACATGCTACATACATTGTGCACTGCATTGAAGATATTGGCACAAAGTTCATCCGTAATTATACTATGCTTAACACCTAATGTAAGAAGCGACATAAATGCCCAGATGATAAAGCTCTCTGGTAACATCACACAAATTTATTGACATACTTTGCAGGTACATATTTACATTCATGGCAAATACTTTCAATTTGATTCAGAAACTAGTTGCTAGTAAGCTTGCATTTTTGTAGGTACAACAACGACCATATATTAAATCATAAAAAAACCTTCTCATGGCATTCATCACATACCTTTTAACCAAACAAGTACCTTACACCTAGCTCCCATGCAATGATTCTAAAATTTGTCCGCAATCCATCTATATCTCAACTGACACAATGAATTTCAAATACCCTAACAAAACCCATAACTTGAACTGTACAATTGTACATAAGAAGAATGCAATAGATACTACAAGAATTATGAATTTCTGAAGTTATTCTCACATGCTGGAATGTTGAAACTCTACTTTTGTCATCCATTTCCATGTTTGATTGAGCCATCATATAGAACTGTTTTCGTTCTTCAGTCACAAGCTTTCCCACAAATCTTGAAATTTTACACATCATCTTGTAAAGAAACTCAAATAATCCACAAATTGTTATTGAAACACTCCCACTCCAAAAATTCACAGCAATAACCTGTTCAAGTTCAGAAGCAAACAAACATTGCGCCACATTTCGTATGAAACGCGCCATCGTACTGAAGTTTCTACCACAGACGGTAGTTCAACCGCAGCCGTAGTGCGAAAACCCCTGCCCACCTTACCCCACGGCGGAGCTCGGTTGCATTTTGTAAATACGCCCTCGCTCCACCACTAGAATCGTGACGGCAAGCACCGACCAATGGCCGCCACTGCCGCCAGTATGGCGTCGGCCGACGAGAAGTGGGGACGGCTGCAGGCAACGGTCCACGAGCGGTTGGACACGTCCGCCAACTATGCAGACACAGTGGCGCGCGTGGTGGACACATTGTGGACGTGGGAGCAGAGGCGAGATGCCCAGGCCGCGCTGCTCGACCGTGATGCCCGCTCTCCGCTTTACAGGATCCTGTGGGATGACTACAGGATGAGCGAGCACTACGCGCAGACGGATTCTCACCGAGAGTTCATTGTTCGCTCGTTCGACCGGCTCGGCGGCTACCTGCCGGCGGTGACGCGGCGCGCAGCCGAGCACCACGACCTCTCCAAGTACGAGCTCGTGGAAGCGGTCGGCTACACGCTGCGCTGGGTACACGGACGACAGGGCGTGCACTGGCTGGAGGCGCTCGGACACCACTACGGCGTCCAGGAGCACCATCCACAGTTCTTCATCATGGGGAAAACTGGCCTGGGTCTGATGAGCACCGACGCACTGCAGGAGAGCCTAGTGGACATGGTGGCCTGCCGATGGGAGCGACAGCTGGAAGGCCGCCAGGACGTCACCAATAGCGAACTGGTGGATATCGCGCCCGGCTTTTTCGACCGGTACCAGGTGGCGGACAGGGCCGCCGTGCAAGCTCTGATCGATAAAATTGCCCGGCAAGAGTGACCTGTCCCAGTGGACGGGCGGTCGCCATGACTCGTGACACTATGACGAGGGCATTTTGACGAGAAACCGGCAGTTTTACATCGCATATAGAAAGCCGGCCGGATAGCAACGGGAATCTCCCGGTCTGTCGCGTGCAAGGCCAACTTTCACTACCGCCCGTCTCGGATTACAGTAGGAGTGCCTCCAAGTCGCGGTGCAACGGTTATATAACAGCTCTCTCCGTGTTTGTCGTGTGCTCTGACACGGTTGGCAGTGGATATAATATTTGGAGGATATATATTGTCGGGTTTCCTCTTATACCTACCCGTCGAAGCGGTGTGTGTAGGACAGTGTTCAGTGTTCCAAATTTCATAGCGGTAAACGGGATTCGTCGCAAGCCGTTCCGATCATACCTAGACTTGGTAGGAGGGTACGTTTAAAAAGGTCCGACTACATCAGATATGACACTTCTACTTATATGCCCAGGCCGCCTAATGAGGGGATTAGATTATATCAATACGCATAATCATGACCACATCATGTCTGAAGTGTCGGCGTGTCCTCAGTCATGAGTGACCATTCAATCGATGACCGCCAACTTCCAAGCGTCTCTGTATGTATAGTTATTCAGGCTCGATACCTGCTTTTACGGCCGTGGTTTCGTCTTGGATGGGCTAATTTAGAGCAAGGTCCTTTTGCAGCTACATTAGCACAATGTGCGGTAACATCGCGTGGTGGTGGTCTAACCGTGTCAACTCGTAGTATCATTGCATAATGTGAATGCGTGGCCGTCGAAGACAACCTATAGTTGATTCGAAAAAAAAAACTTTGTACCTCATACATTATCTCAGTATCTTCGCATTATCTCAGGAATGCAGCTATGTGTTTACGTCATTTAGTGATTGTTTATCGGTTCTCGAATCTTGTTAAAGCATAATATAAATTACTGTGGATAATATATATTATCCCGCACCGTAGACAGTGTTTATAATTGCTTCACGTGCAAAAAAAGAAAATTATCAGGTGTCGTTTAACTGGTTTAGAAGATAAACAAACTTTTAAACGTCTAGTAGACATTTCGTCTAGTACGAAATGTCATATTTTTATAAAAAGATTTACTTTTTACCTTTAAGCGCCCGAAAGATATCGGCGGTACGGGATGCAATTATTAAATCACTCATGTCTCATAGGTAGAAAAATATTTTAAACGCACGTCGAGCCGATAGGCGAGACGTTTAAAAGGTTTTTCTACCTACGAGCGGTTTAATGATTCTATCCCGTACCGCCGATATCTTTCGGGCGCTTAAAGGTAAAAAATACATTTTATATTAAAAAAAGACATTTCAGACTAGAGGAAATTGCTACTAGACGTTCAAAAGTTTGTTAATGTTTGTTACGTTTAACAAACCAGTACCTATAGCGCCTTTTGGGGCGACTAACGGAGCGAGCGAGGGGGTGAGTCTTGCACGTGCGAAATTTCGAGTGGGTACCTCCAACTGACTTGTGCACGGCACCCTACTGACCGGTTTCTAGCGATGTGCCAAATTTGAGCACAATCGGCCCAGCCGTTCTCGAGATCTGGGAGCGGCACCCTGCACGTGCGCACGTGCAAAATGGGTCCCAACTGACTTGTGCACGGCACCCTACCAACTGGTCCCTAACCGTGTACCAAATTTGAGCGCCATCGGTCCAGCCGTTCTCAAATTCTGGAAACGACCCCTGCACGTGCGCACGTGCAGTAGCATCCCAACTCTGGCACATGGATATGCAGTGCCTAGTGGGTGCCTACCTACATGCCAACTTTCAGCGCAATCGGCCAAGTAGTTATCGAGATATTGCAACAATTACAAAACTGACACCTCTTCGTTTTGCACGTGGCACGTGCATAAGGGGTCAGTGGTCACCCATATGCATCGGGAATAGTCCAATACTTGGTAGAAGGAATGAAGCTACCCTACAAAAATTACCGCGTGTAAATCGGTCAAGTGGTTGCTGAGATACAAGCCTCGCAAAAGCGTCCGCACGGCCGGCCGCTCATACTCAGAAATTTCCGTTAATCTAAGGAAAGACTACGCTCGCTTCGCTCGCTCCGCAACCAGTTGACGTCTGATAATTTTCTTTCTTTGCACGTGAAGCAATGGTAAACACTGTGTACGGTGCGGGATAATGGGGCTATCTACGGATTGTTCTTCCTGATAGCTTGAATATCTATGTTGAATGTTGACTTCTGTTGAAAGTGTACGTCCGTCGGGGAAGCTGACAGCACGTCACGCCGTTGGACACGGCCGGGTACCTATGACTGCGCTGAATTACACATTGTGTCTGAGAATTGATGTTGATTGGTTCTGAGTGGCCGACCACCATTTGAAGGGCCGACCTCCACTCCCGTCTCGCAATGCAGAACGTGCAGTTCCCACATAGTAGTGTCCCCTAGACTGGCGAGTGGAGACGGCCGACGGAGACGTGCTCTTGGCGGTCTTGAAAGAAGGTGAAATCAGCGATGTTTCGAAGGTACCTTATACGAAAAATGAAATAGAAAGTGCAAAAGAATGCAAATAACAAATTTTGTCTTTACATTGATCCGGTGTCTTTGTACGTAAAAAAAATAACATCCATGAAATGGACGTTTATTTTCCATTTCGCAGTTCCATTTCGCCAATTACCCATGCCTAGGAATATGGGTATACGGAGATCAATGGACATACCAGTGATGCCACGAGCTCCAGGGCGGTGTTTCACCGATTTCAACGACGCTGCCAACGCATCTCGCGAGCTGACGTCACACTTGTCGTAGTGTTGGAGCAATGGGCTTCGTGTGTGACGTAAGCTCGCGAGAAGCGCTGGCACCGTCGGTGAAACACCGCCCAGAGATTCCGAGCGGCGGGTGCTTCCGCCACTTGTCTGGCACTCCTACGAGCCGGTAACTGTTTGATAACGTCACTGGAGGCGACCTCCGCACAGTCAGAGGGCAGATGTATAGTCGACTACAGAATGATGTTCCACTTTTCACAGGCAATTATTTGCCTGGGGTGGTAGGCTGTGCCGCATCACACGGGCTGAGTTCACAAATTATATCTCTGTCCCAATGCTCACAATCGACACGCTTAATTGCGCGATAAACGGCACAACTTAGCGCTCCGGTCAACTGATAGCTTCTGAGGAGTGGAACATCATTCTGTAGTCGACTATACTGCAGCACCCCCACGTTTGGTGCCACATTACACCGTTTTTGATGTCACATTGCGCCTCAGCGAACGTCAGCGCACGACTAAACTGTGAAAGATTTGGTCAGGGTTCCTAAAGGGACCCTCCCGGCTCCCACCTTCAAAAAGTTAATGAATTGGCATGAAAGTGATGTCGCTCGGTTAAGAAAGAGCGAAAACGAATATCTACAAATTTCACCGAAAAATGTTCACCGGTTTTCAAGATATTTTATTTTTACTTTTGTTTACCTACTTTTTGGGATCTCCGCTGTTCCTATCTAGCGACTTTATAGCGACTTTATTGGAAGCAATAGCTTGGTAGCTGAAAGTGCGGCACTTGTTGCGCGCAAAGCAGCATATACCACCGCGTGCTACCAAATGTTTTAGTAAAAGATTTAAAATCGTTAGATCTGCGCTGACGTCATACATTCAGAGGGGGCATTCAAATGCATTAGCCCCTCTGAATCGAAATTGCTGCAACTTGGAAATAAGATATTTTCGATTTGCGGCATTTCTCGATGCTGTGAGTGCTCAAACCGGTAAGTGCAAGCCAAGGACTCCATTTAGGCTATCTCAACTCAAAACTAACGTTAAGGTGGGATGTTCACTTTAATTTGATGTCACCTGACTAATCGAACGTCGTGCTTATAAGTGATTTTCATCGATTACCGATACTCGTGTGCCGATAAGGTTTCGTGCAGTCAGCTCTCTTCTCCCCCTCCTACAGTTTCAAAATCATCCCCCTCCCTTACTCCATTCTCTTTCTGCCTTCCGTTATCTCCAAGAGTCCGTAACATGGAACCGCGAGGGTTTAGACTAGGGCTCCGAAAAAAAAAAACTGGCAAAACAGCCAAACAAGTAGTGTGACATATATCATGCGCTGATACGATATGAACTGAGTGTGTGTGCGTGTGGCGTGAACTGTATATCTGAATCTCGGTTGGTTGGTTTGGGTTAAGCACCACATCCAGTGGACCAAGGCGCTAACCGGAACTCTCACGCTGTTCCAAGCGGTCAGGTAGCGGCAATGCCACGTGCACTGCCCGGGAATCGAACCCGGATGGCCGAATCTGGAGGCAAGTAACTTACCCCTAGACCGGAATGCTCCCCTATCTGAATCTCGGTGTCCTGTTTCCATTACATGTAAATCATAAAAGCAATGTGGTCAAGGACCGATTGCACGATGTAAATGCATGCATACACACATACGTCCTGTCGAACGAGACAAAATGTATTGACGGCGTGTTCCGCATACCCCGGGCCTTCGTCGGGCAGGAGTGGGTCCCACAGTCCGCACATTCGGGCGGGTGTGGGATGCACCCGCTCCGGGTAGGTCGTCAGACAAAATGTGGACCTCCCTTACGCCGAACAGACCTTCGACCAGGTACGCGACGGACGAGCGAACGAGGGCGACCTGCGGCAGGGCGGGTCAGCTGCTCAAACGATATTGGCCAGGTAGTCCTTCACCTCAGCCGGGCTGAGCCGGCGGAAGCCAGACTCGTTGACAATGCCGATCTCGATGTTGTTCTCGTTCATCTGGCCCTCGAAGCTCTCCTTGAGGGTGAGGACCGCGGTGTGCACGGCGTCATCGAGTTCCATGGTGTCGCCGTACCTGGTGGCAGGCGCGTCAGTCAGGGACAGGAGCACAGCACACAACAGTCACAGTTCGGCGAGACAGGGATGCCAACCAACCAGACTGCGACATCGGGCAAGGACGAACAGACGTCAGTTTCAGCAGCGCGAGAGAATCGCACACATAGTACGATGATGTATTTGTCAACTGACCAAAACAAATGCATCAGCACGCAGCAGCTCGTTTCGATGGTTTGTAAGCGAGTTAATTTGCTTACCATCCTCCATTAACCCTCGCCGGCACAGGGTGGGAGTGGGGGGGGGGGGTATGCAACCCCCTAAGGTTTTTCGCGAATAAGTCGCGTGAAAAGCGGCGAATCGCGACGAAACTCTCAGTACTTTCGCATTGATCAATTTTACACCTACCCTGAAAATTGTATGACCCTAACCCAAATGACCTATGACCTGTTGTGACCTACTTTCCGAGACCATGTTTGCCGGAATCGCGATTCGGCGTATGTCGGCTCGCATTAGCCGCCAGTTTGCAAGCTTTTCGTGGTTTCAAACGTTCAAACATGTGACTTGATGTTGCTCCCATGCATAAGGTTGGATGTCAAGGTCACCTGAAGGTCAGGTCAGGTCATTGATTTTTGGTGACATCGGTTCACTTTTTCGAGTTTTACATGATTCCAGGCTAGTTTTTGGAGCTGAATTCGAATTTAGCAACCATTTGAACATTTACGAAGTAGTTTTGGTGCCTTCGTAACATGTTACGAAGCTGTCAGAGGCGGTTGACACGTACGACGATTACTACCCATCACGTTTTCAAATGGCTCGCATTAGCCGTTTGCAAGCTAACCCTTGTGACTTGATGTCACAACTCACAAGTCACATGTATGATCATCTCCCCTAATTGAGATTATTATCTCCCCTAATAAACGTTATTCGCGAAAACCTTAGGGGGGGGGGTCATCAACCCCCTGGCCCGGCGAGGATTAACCCGCGCCGGGCTGGCGAGTGGGGGAGTTTGGACACACCCTTGCGGTTTCTCGCAGATATCTAAATATGGCGGCGTGGAGCGCGGCCATGACACTGACCTCTCAGGTTAATGTCAAATGGCTGCCCCAAGTTGTCTCTGAAATTTGGTGGCGCTAAATCGCTATGAACGATAAACTCAGCGATTCCGATGCCGCTAATATAGTCCAATTTTAACCAGACATTGTACCGGTTTTGGTGACCTGGTGACCTGACCTGAAATGGCAGAGACCTGAAATTTTCATGGAAGGTGAAAAAGGTGCCCCAGAGGGCATGCCAAATTTGGCGGCGCCGTTTTTACGTTATTCGCGAAAACCTTAGGGGGGGGGCCGGGGGGTCATCAAACCCCTGGCCCGGCGAGGGTTGACCCGCGTCGGACTGGGGAGTGGGAGTGTTTGGACACACCCCTGCGGTTTCTCGCAGATATCTAAAATGGCGGCGTGGAGCGCGGCCATTTTTTGGTACATCTGTTCATGCATATTTTCCGCACATGTGAGAGTTTCAGGCCAAATCATTTCTTCCCTTTTCAAACGGCTTCTACCACCCATTAATATGTGACCCAGGAGTCGGGTTGTAGGGAGAATGGGCGTTCGTCTCCCCCCCCCCCTCCCTCCAGGACGTGGGGGACGTGAAAATGCAGGACATAGGCGGCGGAACGGGATGAGGGGGCACCGGGGCACCTTGCCCCCTTGATTTTGCCATTTTAACATTAGCCCTATGGGCGTTGCATGGAAAGAATGGGACCAAAAGTCGGCGGTGCCCCCCCCCCCCCTTAATTGAAGGTGTTCCGCCGCTACTGATGCAGGATCCTCAGCGGGAGACGGTTCAAAAAGCGTGACACGCTATGTTCCTTCCCACATGCGTTTTATATAGTGGGAAACACGTTAGGCCTTCGCACTCCTAGGCTTATCACGCTGTCATATATCGTCGCGTCTGTGAGCGAGATAAACCATCATGCGCACTGTATTCCGTGAAGCTGTTACAACACCGTCGGCACAACAAATGTTGGTACAATGCGCCACGGAGGCCAGACTGTGTTCTCGTTCATCGAGAGAACGCAAAAAATATCGGGTGGGTGGCAATCGTGGCGCAGTTAAACAGCGCCCGCGGCGCAGTTAAACATCGCCCGCGGCGCAGTTCCTCTCCCTCGCCCCCTCATGTGGGCTAACGACATAGTTCGTCGGTTTGGCATGCGGCCGCCACCGACGGGAGCAGGCCGGGGAAAAACACGAAACTACCGCCATCTGTTGCCCAGGATAGACAGCTTGCCGAAGTCGTGTGCGTGGTGCTGTGATGCTATCGCACGCACACGGGTGTACTGAGGTGCGTGGCTGATTGCAAGTCAGCTGGCCACCAGCTAGTGAAACCTGTCTGTGGACGTCACGGCAATGTTATATGATCCAGATCACCCGTCCGGTGTCTGCGGTAGGCAAACATAAAAAAATAGACTCGCCACGGAATGAGTAATGAGGTACTGGTTAGCTAAAATACACTGCCCGCATTTGTTTGTAGACCAATGTCTCCCCTAGCTCCTTTCATCCTTCCGGCTCTGCAATAGCCACAATGGACAGAAAGAGACTAATCCAACAAAACTATGCCTTTGTTTAGGCTAACGGTAATTTTAGTTCCAAGGATAAAGACGAGTGAATGGGTGCGAGGAGCGAGCATTTGCAACATGCATTCCACATACAATGTACAGTCCACAGCAGAAGTAATGTGCGGTTTCAGTCATGCATGGGTATGTTCTGCTTCTGAAGCTTAGGAACGATTAGCCAGACTACAATGCAACTTTGAATGTAACTTACATGTATCGTCACCCTTGCAGCTGCAACTTTATCTAATTCTATTGACCTCTTTTTCGATCACCCCGCATTTAAAAATCGTCAGTCAAAGCCATCCGTTGTGATTGGTAAAACCGCACATTCCTTCAGCGGTGGGCTGTAGGTACACATCTATGGCCTTGGACTGTTCTGACTTAGATCGCTCAACCAATAACAGCCTCCACGACTTGCGAGATCCCAATCAACCCTATCAGCCGCTTTTTGGAGCCCCGTAATTTTTTATCGGATAGTGTTGTTCTCAGGTTCGTGCGAAAGGAATCACACACAGGGTACATTTCAACCATAAACGATTATTCAGCAAGAAAAACCGTTCTTAGAAAAGGACACCATCTCGTTGGTTAATTGAGCCTGGTTTAAATAACAAAGGAGACGACTTTCAAAGTGGAGGTACCATTTTTTGTGATAGCAGATAACTAAAGCAGGCTGACGATTCTGTTCAGGGAGATAAAGCCAACTCCAATAAATGGCCACCTTAGGTAAGAAGAGGTTCGGTGCACTAGTGTTGTGAATGAACATGAGCCTACAATCATGCAACATCTAGGACAAACAATTCCTCACACGAATTCGTCGATAGCAGAAAATACATAGGTTTCACGGGCGATTTTCCTCGTCTGTTCTGCGATGTTGTTTCCGCTGGTCAGATAATGAGGAAAATATGCTGGATTCGGTCAGGTTCCAGTGCCCGTCTGGTCTGGAGAGTTCCCTTCCTTAGCTGACGGAGAGAGGCCTCTGACGGCCAGTATCCGGGACATCTGAGCTCTGGTGTGTAAATAATCCATGCTATACTCAGAGCCAGAGACCGTTTACATTGGATGACGACGGATCTGGGCGCTGCAGGACTCCCCCACATTTAACCCTCGCCCGTATGGGGGGGGGGGGGGTCGAACGGACTCCCCTTGTTTTTTTTTTCGCGAATAACTCCCGTAAAAAGCGGCCGATCGCGACGAAATTTTCAGCACCCTCGAGTTAATCATCTTTACACCTACCCTTAAAATTTCATGACCCTGAGCCAAATGACCTTTGACCTATTTCATGAGACCATGTTTGGCCGGAATCGCGATTAGGCGTATGTCGGCTTGCATTATCCGCGCGTTTGCCGTCTTTTTGTGGTTTCAAACAAACATGTGAAATGCTATTGGTCCCATGCATTATGGTGGGTGCCAAGGTCACCTGAAGTTCGGGTCAGGTCACTGACATTTGATTACCTCGGTTCACTTTTTCGAGTTTTACATGTTTCTAGGCTAGTTTTTGGAGCTGAATTCGAATTTAGCAACCATTTGAACATTTATGAAGAAGTTTTAGTGCCTTCGAAACATGTTATTAAGCTTTCAGTGGTGGTTGACACCCATTATGAATACTCTGCAGGACGCATACTGGACTACTGGTTGAACTGACCTGACCTGACCCGACCGGGCCTAAATGCATGAAGAAATCCTCTGAGATCAAAACTAGCATGAAATTCGTGATCAGCACCCCGAAAAGCCCCAAAGCAGCCTCACTTTACGATGTTTTAGCAGGTTCCGATTTTCCCGACTTTTGGGTAGTTGAACTGACCTGGAAGGTCAATCAATGACCTAGGACCTTAAAATTGGGTATCATCGGCTTCCTCTCATCACGGGCAGCAAGCTCGTTTTTTCCGCGAAGCTCTAGCTCAGTCAGGGACCAAACGGCAAGGTCCCTGCCCCCCCTCCCCTAAACGTTCGCGGCTGGTAAAATACCAATAAGGGTGAACGTTAAATTGGAAACGACGTTTGAGAAGATGGTTAATCAGCATCTACAGTCTTGATAGGCTTGTGCAAGCATTGGTTTTATCAGCACCAATTGTGTCGACGGTTAGTGATGCACGATAATTCATCGATTGATCCAGTGCGAATAAGCATGAATTGAGCCAAATCACAATGACTTCCATATTACTCCAGTTAGTTACCGCCGCTCCAGCATCATTATCGCTTATGCCTAGAAGACGAATATTTGAAATAGCATGTTGAATAGTTGACTGACTTTTGTACACGTGTCATAAACACTCACTGAAACTGGAGGCCTTCAGCATCGATTTGACCAGTTACAAAATACAACACATTACCATTTACATTTGAATGGCAAATATATATTTTCTAGCTAACCATCAGTTACGGTTTCTGCATGCAATACGAACGAAGGAGGGGGAAACTTTTGACCCATGGGTGGAAACATGCAAAAAAAGTGTTTTTTTCTTCTTTTGCCCAAAAGTGAATAACAAATTCGAAAAAGAAACATGATTTTGATAGTCATAACAACCGCGAATAACCTATGTTAAAAAATAATTGAAAAAAATACTTCAATAATCATATGAAAGCGTGTAAATGACGGTTAAGCCAAAGCTAAGCAGTCAGCTCTTTAGTGAGCTCCATCACGCGATCGGGAAATTCTGGGTAGACGGCATTTAAAGATGGTCCACATAGCCCCGACTTAATAAAAGCGTATTGCATATCTATAAATCATCCTCAAGCTATGAAAGCGTCGGTAGTTGCCAAGAAGCGACGAAGCAATGAGCCGAAGCTCCGTGGCGTCCTCTACAGAAGACCGTCTCGTCTGTGACCCAGCAGACGGTGGTGTCATCTATCGTCTGGTGTCGTGCACAGCTTCCAGCAAACGTGACGGTGCGTAACACCAGGCAGCCTCGCACTACCGCCATAACTGTTCTAGGCTGTGAACTCTTTTGTCTTTTGAATAAAATTCTACTTTTTATCAATTACCCAAAGATATCCATGGGCTACCAATGCTTACCGTTAATGAGTAATGCGTCTATTGCACCCTAATCACAAACGATCCCGTAAAAAAGTAAAGAGCGTAGGACTGACCAAGCCCAAGGCCATTAAGACGTGACGTTTCATCGCTTGAAAATTATTCTGCTAAGAATGTCATTTGAGTAACTTTTGTGTGATAAGAGTAGCGTTCTTGAGTCAGATCAGCGCCATTCCATTAGTACCACACATCGATCGTGATCGTGCCTTTAATCATGCACTCACCGTTTCTCGAGGAATGTCCTGCCGTTGATGAAGTTCTTTCCCATGGCGGTGGCCTTCCAGGCGAAGTAGGCGCCGCTGGGGTCGCACTGGAAGAGGCGCGGCCGGCCGTGGTCCCAGCCGCAGACGAGCAGCGACACGCCGAACGGGCGCACACCGCCCGACTGGGTGTACTCCTGCATGACGGCGGCCAGCCGCTGCACCAGCTGGCCCGTGGGGATCTCCGTGCCGTACATCAGCTGGTACTGCTGCGCCGCGCGCCGCGCCCGCTTCACCAGCACCCGGTAGTCAGGACCCATGCCTGGCCGAGAACATACACCCAGTTCAGTCATACTAACGGGTATGCGGGCATAACGTTATGCGTGTATGCACGCACCAGTATAATGAAATGGCAATTAGCCATTGGTCATCAGTAACAAAGCCACCACATGACTTGCATGCGTTTTTACGTCATGGAGTTACTAGCAGAAATCGTTACCTATTTGTTATCCCCTAAACATTAAGCAATAAGCACCTATTTTTTGTGTCATGGAAGAATGGGCCGATACATTGCAGGAACAAAAACAAGTCGTGAAAATGACACGTAAGATGCTTGAACTAAGACGCTTGACGCGTCAGCTGCTGACAATGCTTCTGTTAAGAATTTTGCAGACTCAACTGTTTTTTTCAGAACTTTTCTTAATTTCTACCACAGATTAAAAAAAAATCCTGAGAAGGTCAGAGCAGGAAATACATACCGCTGTAAATCATGCCGATGTGATTGGTGACCTTCTCCACCTTGTGAATGCTGTGTTCGTCAGCCAAAATTGATTTGAACTTGTTCTCTGTGGCGATGACAACGCCATTGGTAGCTGAAACATCGACAAAAATCAGGTTTACAGATGCTCACAAATTACAAAGTGAAACAGATAGAAATACAATCAAAACTGGTGCAAGATAAGAGTTCAATATTTGTGAGTAAATTCATCCCTACAATACAAAGTTCTCCACAATTCGATTTTTGTCTAAAAAGTCACACTTCTGGTGAAACAATTTAAAATCCAGCTCATTTTTGTCATTTCTCAATGCATGGTAAATATAAAACATTTGTTTAATCTTTTATGAATATGATGAAACCAGTCTTACCTTTGATACCTACTGAGGGAGCACCAGCTGCCACAGCTGCCAGAGCATATTCAATCTGTACCAGTTTCCCAGATGGGCTAAAAAAGACAAAAAGTCAACATAGAGAGGGATCATAGCCAAGAGGGCATTTCTATGGCAGGAAACCAGCTATAGGCAGCTACTTATTATGAGCTAGTGCAAACCATAAAGCCAGTCTTAAATAGATTAATAGTGACAACATGGTGCCGTGTGGTGACAATATGGATACCTAGGTAATAACAATGTCAATATTTGTAACAATGTGGTGTGGTTCTGTTTGATTTTGAGTCCCGGATGCAAAAGGCAATTTTATCCTGTGATGTCTTGCCATACCCAAGGCGATAAATATACCCAAGGCGAGTCACTATAAATTGGGTGCAAACTAGCTGATGTCATGGTGTGAGCACTTGGGGGGGGGGGGGGGGCGAAACAGCATTTATGATATAGGTAGTATTTAGTAACTATTACACAAAGAAATCATATTTTTCAATTATGTGATCCCAAATGTTACGTAAAATCCCAAAGCACTAAGCAGTACATTTTTCAAGAGATTTGTTGTAGGTACCTAGTTAAGTTCTCTAATCTGACCAAGAGGTTTCCTCATAGAATGTGCACTATTCACACAATCACATCAACAAACCCGAACATGTTACAGGTATGAAAGTGACTACCGCCCGAGTCTGTGAAACCAGCCAAGTGTGTGTTGGCAGCTGAAATTGATCTGCACAGGTTGCACAAAACCTTACGGTAAAATGAAAACAAAAAGGGAAGACATGTCGATGTGCATAATTTCCGGTGAATAATTTCCTGACATATCACACTATGACTCCCTCTGCCTATAATGGTGTAAGCATCACAATCAAAAAATGCTCCTTTTGCTGTTATGATTTACAAACGATGAATAAATCCACGAAACGTCAATTATCAACAGAAATGAGTTTCCTCATTCGGCATTCCTGCCTACCTAGACTGCAGACGCTCGGAGACCAACTGATGCACCTCACCTGAAAGTGGTCAGCGAGAAGCTGTATCTCTCTGAAGACATGACGATGAAAAGCAGGGAAGCTTTATCTTTTTAATCTACAGCTTTGATCAAGTTTGATAATACCCAAGGTCTAAACACCGGCTCCCTCAACGCGAATTCGACACGAATAATACCCCGCGTTCGATGTCTCTCGGACGGCGAAGATTCTACGCCGTCCGGCCAATCACGTTCCATAACCGCAGCCGAGCCCCCGCTGACCTTGGACGGGATTGGCCGGACGGCATAGAATCTTCGTCGTCCGAGAGACATCGAACGCGGGGATAAACAGCAAGTCACTGGTGTAAGATGTGCGCCAGATTTGAACCAGTCACAATTGAGGATCCTAAAACACTGCTATAAAAGAAATCCAGGAGAAGGCGCAAATGTCGAAGCCTAAAATACTGCCGTCCAAACCAGGGCACATATTCGAAGGAAATTAATCTAAAATTAATGAAGGAGCTGTTGGAAACTTTCTATAGCACACAAGTGGTACATAAAAGGCGTTCAGTCCTTATCAAAACACGCCACAATTCGTCTGCCAGACTCCTGCGCTGTGAAGGACTGGGGTTTGGCTATTTCCACTACCTCTTTTCCATCCTGAGCTCGCACACGCTGTCTTTATCAAAGAGTAAAAATCGATGGCGGCCAGATGAGCATATGGCACAGCGATTTTGCTGGCTGGATAAAACCGCGCCCAGGCAGCTTACTGTCAGACCAGCTTCTGAGCCAGCATCACGAAGGCCCTCGTAGTTCCAAGGCCATATATAGACGTAGTTCTTTTGCCCGCTGTCAGCCTCGTGCCTCGTGGCGACTCTGCCGCCTCCGGAGAGCGACCCGACCATCCTCTTGGGGGTGGTGGGACACTGCGGGAACAAGATCGCTCGAGAAGACGAACTTAGAGACGAATGCATCAGCGTGAAGGTGATGGGTAGGACGGCTCTTCAGTGCTCCTTATCATGGAGCGAGACACACCATTCCGGGGGCTGATGGCCGCCTACTGTATGTAGTCGTGTGGACCTGTCGGTGGACGCGGTGCAGTTCTGGTTCGACGGCGTGGAGGCCACGGCGGACGACACACCGCAGACCAGGGACATGGAGGACGAGGTCACCATCGAGGCGTTTTTCACACCCGTTCCGTCATTCTATCCTCAGGATATTGAATTCCTTCTCCTCCACGCCGCAACCCCCTTCGGGCTGGACAGGCGACTTTATCTCATGCGGGCTGCTCCCGAGGGAGCGCACGCCGTAGCCGGGTGCAGTGAGTACCTTGGGGCTGGGTAACCAGTCCTCTGGACGGGCTCAGTCCCGGTGACTCACTAGGGTGCCTGCCCAGACCAATGTCACTCCCTAATTCCTATCATCCTTCCGGCTCTAAAATGGTCTCGTTAGACCGAAAGGGCCTAACCAAACAAAACAAAACAAAACAAAACAAAACAAAACAAAACAAAACAAAACAAAACAAAACAAAACAAAACAAAACAAAAAAATCGAGGTGTTTCATCTGCAGACCACGGTGACCCGTAGACCAGCCGACAGCCCCGGCCATCGGCTGCCTCCGGATCGTGATGACCGCCGACCATGGACGGCCGGCAGGATGTCGGGGCTCCGCTCGGGACCCGGCCGGTAGTCGGTGGGCGACGGTGGCTGGTGCTGTCCGCAGTCCGCACACCACCGGGGCCGTCGACTCGGCGCGGCCTGCCTCGGCGGCGCCGCTAACGCCATCTCATTCGGCTATAAGCGCACCGGCCATCGGCGCGCCGGTGGCGCCGCCTGGTCCCGCAAGTTTATCGCGTGTTTGCGCACGACGTGGACCGAATAAACTGTTCCAAGTTCCACCAGGGCAGCTTCCTGGCGATTGTTGCCTGTGGATTTTAGAAACACCAAATATGCATGATAGGTGGACCCATAGCAAATTTCGCTCTTGTACATAAAATTTCGGTGATTCTGGGTCAACGTTCAGGGGGGGGGGATGGTCAAGGGGGGTTTGTGCGTTTGGTTTTAATCGCCAAAACACGTCAAACGTTTTCTGCAGCTAGCTGTTGATCAAGTAAAGATACAGCAAAAATAAAAGCATCATTGAACACAGCACGTCTATGCGCATCGAATGGTGTACTTTGTAAAGTGAACCCCTGCACGAGTCTCTAAAGTCCACTTTGCGACCCTCGAGTGTCATGTTGCCATTCATTACAGGGAAATCAGACTTACAGAACCTACCATGAATTTCAGGCCCTGCGAGACCCTTTTTCGGCGATAATGCCTTCAGTTGTTGTCCAATTAGCTTGAATCGACGTCATCAATTAAGAGTAGCTTTTCTGCCTTACGCTTGCTAAAAACGCCACATTGTAGTCCGTATTAACAACTCCAGGGGGCCATGCAATGGAAAATTATGCGTACAAAGACGCGAAAATCCAGACATTTGCTTATTAAAGCTTCAGGGAGTGACGACTTCGATGGTCCTTTTCCGCCCATACCGAACATGGTAGTCGTCGCGCCCTCAAGCTCCAACAAACAACAAACGCCAGGATTTTCCCGTATTTTATACATAATTTTCCATTATATGAGCCTACCGAACTGCTGAAGTCGTGTCAATGCTAGTGACAGTGGTTTCCAGCTAAATATAGTTCAGTATTACATAAGAATACAGCTCTGTGCTACCAGTAACGGCAGAATGCTGAGGCGTGTCATGTCTCTCGCTCACCGTCATTCCACTCCTGGTAATTACCAAACACAGGCCAGTTCTCGTCGCGGAGTGTATTGGGCATATAGTTTAGTCGGTTCACGAGGTCTCCATGGCCGTCTCCTCTGTGTATTTGCCCTTGTCCTTGCCGAGGGCTGCGGCGCGGCCGGCGGCCCGCCGCTCCAGGATCTTCTTGCGGTCCTTGTTCATCTTCAGCTTCACGACCACCACCTTGGAGGGGTCGATGCCGACGTAGACGGTGGCGCCGTTGGCCTTGTCGCGCTGGATGCGCTCGATGTGGATGACCCACTTCTTACGGTACACCTGGATCACCTTGCCGACCTGCTGCCCCTTGTAATGACCGCGAACAACCTGAAACACAAACGGAGAAATATTGTAACAGCTCAACAGAACGATGGGATATAACGGGTATTCTAGCCGAAAAAGGACTGGTATATTCATTTAGGCGTTAAGAAACAAGTCAGCGTTGATTAACAAATGACTTTAAAATTTCGCAAAATGTTCGAAAATGAGCACCAAGTAGTTTACTTTACGCTATGCTATGAAGCAATACTTCAGGTTTCGACTTCACTTTTTCCTTTCAAAGCAGATCAAAGGGAGGTAACTCATAGGGAAATAAATCGTGCACACTAAGTGTGCACGATCAAGTCTTGATCGTTGAGAGTAAAATCGACGTTTTGTTAACATTTTCCTTTTTTGTGAGTAAGAAAGCGCTGCATAACGCTTAAAACATCAATAAACGAAACATTCCCAACGACACAGAGGAAAGATCATGGAGTTTTTTAAGCATACCTATATTTTAATAGCGTCAGGGTCTTGCTGAGTCCTTAAAGGTCAGCGTCAGGCTCTGAACCCTAAACTGGTTTACGTCGTAAGAACCCCAGATACCGATGTAGAGCCCACATAGAAAAGTGTGAAACTTTCAGATGTTAACCCTCGCCTGTATAGGGCGGGGGGCGAACGAACCCCCCATGTAAAAAAAAATTGTCGCTTTGGGTGGGAAACGATATCAAACTGAAATTTTCCATTTTTCCAAACTACAATTTTCCACTCTCACAATAAATTATCAAGAGCAATTCTCCACTCCCTACTTATCAAATAAAGAGTATCTGCGCATATGCTCTTCAACATATTTAAACATACATTACAAGGAACATCCTACCACATTTGTGAGGAAATATACGAGGGGGTACCCAAAAGAAACGGGAATTGTTTCATATCTGTTTATTCACTGATCCCTACACATCGTCACTCATGTCATTCTTAAAGTACTCTCCCTGCGAGACAATGCACCTATGCAGACGCGTTTTCCAGCTCTCAAAGCAGCTCTGGAACTCTTGCAAGGTGATGCCTTGAAGAGCCATCGTCGTTTTTCCTTTTACCTTATCAAAGTCGTCGAAATGGACTCCCTTGAGGTCTTTTTCATTCTGGGGACCAGGAAAAGGTCACAGGGTGCCAAATCCGGTGAATAGGGAGGGTGGATCCGTGGGGTCATGCATTTTTGTCCAAAATTGTCTGACACTCAAGGCGGTGTGCGCTGGCACACTGTCGCGATGAAATCACCACTCCCCGCTTCGCCACCTGTCGGGGAGTTTTCGTCTCACCGTGTTTCACACACGCCGCAGAACGTCCAAGTAAAACGTCTGATTGGCAGTTTGACCAGGGAGGAACAATTTCCTTTTGCACACTTCCCTTTGCATCGAAAAAACAAATCAGCATTGTCTTGACATTTGGCTTCACTTGGCAAGCTTTTTTGGGGCGCTTTTGGGATAACATTTGACCACTTTTGAAGTGCGAAAATCATTCATAAACCCGCGTCTTGCTCACAGCAGCATATTTGTATGCTGCTTGAAGCATTGGAACCGTTTCAGTCGCGGACTTCCCCAGCCGGAAACAAAATTTCACAGATGCGCGTTGTTGCTCAGTTCCGCTATGCATAAAAAAACGACGGATCGGGCGGGAGTGCTTCAATAAATACGTGCGCCACACGGCCGCGCCTCTTTATTTCGTCACGTCACGGTGCAGACTAAGTCCCAGGGGCCAGGCTTGTTTGCCCCTAGCAGGGCAATGCCGAGCTACAACTGGCTTGGCCTACAGAGAACGATTCCCGTTACTTTTGGGTACCCCCTCGTATGCTATCAAAAATCAATCCGTTTTTACTCCGTTCTTTCCATTCGAAGCTGTTTTAGCTTTACCTAACCGGTAGTTTTCCACTCTCATCTCTCTGTCTATTGAATTATTTTCCCCTCTGACACCCAAGCTAAAATATAAACTTGGGACGCTGCCGGGCCCCTCCTCCTCTCGGTTTTTAGCGAAAAACTCGCGTAAAAAGCGGTCGATCGCGACGAAACTTTCATTACCCTCGCGTTTATCAATTTTACACGTACCCTAAAATTGCATGACCCTGACCCAAATGACCTTTGATCTGTCACCTACTTTTCGAGATCATGTTTGGCCGGAATCGCGTTCGGCGAATGTCGGCTCGCACGAGCCGCGCGTTTGCAGTCTTTTCGTGGTTTCAAGCGCTCAAACATGTGATATGATGTTGGTCGCATGCATTAGGGTGGGTGTCAAGGTCACCTGACGGTCAGGTCACGTCACTGACAATTGAAAACCTCGGTCCACTCTTTCGAATTTTACATGTTTCTAGGCTAGTTTTTGGAGCTGAATTCTAATTTAGCACCATTTGAACATTAACGAAGTAGTTTTGGTGCCTATGCAACATGTAACGAGGCTGTCAGAGGCGGTTACCACCTACTACGAATACCCGGCAAGACCCCTACTGCCTACTGGTTGATCTGACCTGACCGGACATGGCCTAAATGCATGAAGGCAACATCTGTGATCAAAACTAACAGGATATTCGTGATCGGCATCCGAAGAAACCCATGGCAACCACACTCTATGACGTTCCAACATGTCCCGGTTTTCCAGACTTTTGGGTCATTGACCTGACCTCAAAGGTCACCATTTGACATATGACCTTAAAACCGGGTACTGTTGGCTTCGTCTCGTGACGACCTACACGATGTTTTTTTTCCGCGAGGCTCTAGCCCAATTTTTCGTATTTTACAAGTTTCTAGGCTAGTTTTTTTAGATGAATTTTAATTTAGCAACAATTTGAACATTAACGAAGTAGTTTTGGTGCCTATGTAACATGTTACGAGGCTTTCAGAGGCGGTTGACACCTACTACGAACACCCAGAAAGACCCCTATCGGTTGACACTTGACCTGACCGGGCCTGGCCTAAATGCATGAAGGAAACATCTGTGATCAAAACTAGCCTGATAATAGTGGTCGGCACCCAAAGCAACCCATGTCAGCCACACTTTATGACGTTCAAACAGGTCCCGGGTTTCCCGACTTTTGGGTCATTGACCTGACCTCAGAGGTCACCATTTGACAGATGACCTTAAAACCGGGTACTGATGGCTTCGTCTCGTGACAATATAAACGATGTTTTTTCCGCGAGGCTCTAGCTCAATTAGGAGCCAAACGCGAGGCGAGTCGTAGCCCTCTCCCCCCCCCCCCCTTGTGCCGTCGAAGGACGCAACATGGCCTGCGCCGGCGAGGGTCAAGGTGGGGCTTCATATATGTATCTGAGGATGACAAAGTAGGCTTCAAAGGCTCTAATAATTTTCCTTACATTTGAATTAAATTACCGTAAAACGGGGTGTTAAGGGACAGTTTTGAGGTTTTTTGTTATATAACTCAAGAAGGGTTGGAGATAGAAGCATCAAATTATCAGCATTTTATGTGGAATTTGGTGCTTTACATGCCTGCTACATTAAAGTTTTTAAGATTTATACCTGCATATTATTTTTTATTATTTTTCATCACTGTCCCTTAGCACCCCAATGTGGGGTGTTAAGGGACACATATATCATTCCAAGAAATGGTCATCAAATGCCCACAATTGGGGTGTGGAAGGGCACACAATTTATTTATTGAAATATTTTGCATATTCTGTCACAAAACAAGTCAGGTTCATTCACCACTAATGACCTTTTTAGCCAGTTACGTGTAATGCAGTTTACGCTTGTGGAAAATGTGCTAATTATAAGGTAAACAGAACCAGAAAGTAATCTTCTGTCTTCAATAAAAACCCATGTTGAAGCTAGTCACTTGTCATTACGTTGCCCTCTTTGTTTTAGCCTTTTTATGATGACATCACATTTACCTACATCAGTCTCCATTGACTCATCATTGTAAAAGAGAGTGTTGAGATGTTTTGTTACATAACTCAAGATGTGTTAGAGATAAAAGCATGAACTTGCCAGCATTTTATGTGGAATTTGGTGTTTTCATGCCTACTGAAAGAAAACTTAATCAAATTATATTTAGATATTATTTTTATTTTTTCTTCCCTGTCCCTTAGCACCCCACATCCACCTCAAAATACGCATGTATCCGGAAAAGAGGAAGAGGATGATGAATGAATGGGTGGATTTGCACAAGTTTTTCAGGAAACATGTGCAATACATGTGACAATACACCTATGCATTCATTTTCCCTGGGCCCTGTTTCACCGGTGATAGCAGCAAGCTGCTATCACGTTTCGCGAGCTGACGTCATGTCGTGACGCCATACTGTTGTCGTAATGGGTAGTTCCGGCGCACGATTGCCGCGACCTTGGCGGCGGCATTAAGTGACGTATGAGCCTAAAAGTAAGAGTTTACGCAGTCATGATAGTATATATATTTTTGATATATATTTTTTTCAATATGATGTATTTAAAAGAAGTTGGGTTTAGGAAAAATTTTGACATTAACTTCGAACATTTAGCTGATGACGTAAAACAATATTGCGGCAATCGTGCGCCAGAATTGCCCCTTACGTCAGCAGTATGACGTCATCACATTACGTCAGCTCGCGCAATTTGATAGTAGCTTGCTGCTATCACCGGTGAAACAGGGCCCTGTACACCCACTAGTTTATGTGGTACACACAGAGTTTTGGAGATGTTTCAATTTTGTGAAAATGTAGCATGATTTTCAAATCCATTTTTGAACCAAATCACTTGCATGAAAAACCATACCATTTTGTCCTATGGTCAAGAGCAAAACAGTGTCAACTACCACACTGAAGTTTTTATTGAACCTTCTCAAATTAGAAAGTTAATATGACTCAAAGTTTTTCCCATGCAACTGTCCCTTAACACCCCACTGTCCCTTAACACCCCATTTTACGGTAATAGACAAACGTCTTTTGTTTACATTTGTAAATGTGCGGCTATTTCCCGATTCCCAGACGGGCATTTGTCGGTACCGCCAAAATTTGGTCTCTTTTGATCGATGCTACGCCCCCCCCCCTCCCCAGCTGTGCTATTCACCAGTCACCAACGGAGATGTTCGAGAGCGAAGCCTTGAAATCTTGGAAGGTTGGGGATGGCAGAAGGTGGCAATGGTGTGAAAATGTGGCGGAATATGCTGGAAATCTGTTAGTCAGCCCTTTGCAAATAATAGCGTATCTTTCTGGAACTTCCGACGTTAGGCCTTATCGAGAGCGAGAGCGAGAGCGAGAGCGAGAGAGAGAGAGAGAGAGATGGGCAGTGAGAGGAAGGATGATAGAGGAAGGAAAAGATATGGATATGGCTCATCAGAGACACAATGAGGATGTGAAGGAGACTGATAGGCACCCACAGAGAGGAAAGGTGAGAGATCAAGGAATTTGAGAAAGATAAACATACAGGGGAGCAATGGGCATAAGGAGCAATTCCTTTGATCTTGACAAAACACCCCAAAATAAAATATCTAGGCCATTATCATCAGAGAAAAATCAGAAATTGAACATCTAATTCACTAACATCAATTTACCCCAGTTTGAAATGTTAGCACCAAAGCCTGTTTCGCCCAAACGCTGGTGGCAGCCAAGACTGCCTAGGAACCCACTGTACATGCTCAGTATGACAAGTAACAACTGGGAAATAGCTGCAGCCACTGTGGACCTCATGACTGACTGGAGGTTGGTGGTGGTTTCTGGTGATTTCTTTATAGCTTGTTGGTACTTTGAATTGTATCAGTTTCTGATTTGTAGTCTGAGAACTTTTGATATTTTGACTCCATAATGTGCATGTGCTTGAATGGCAAAAAGGTTTGCTTAAATAAGATTTATCTTTCCTAGCAATTTCCAATAAATTTTCTGCACATAATGGCTTGTGCCAAGTTTCAGCACATGAGAGTCCATGAAACAGCTGATATTTTGCATGATTTTTTTCCATCTGGCACTTCACAGTTTAGTCTAAATCATTTGAGCGCTGTCACAAATGTCAACCCAGCCGGCTCAGATGGGTGGCCTGAGATGAACATTAAGCACCCATTAATAACGTGGTTACTGGTTCATGATTTGAATGTAGTGAAGTAAGTTAGGTCAACTTGTCAAACTCATTACCTTATATGAAATTTACTTTTTATTGCAATCAAGGAGATGCACTATACACTTGGAGATTTCTAATCAAATCAAATCAAATCAAATCAAACCAAACCTGACCCAACCTTAACTACAACCTATAACCTACAATTGACCTAAAACGCCCTACCTCTCCTTGGTTGCAAAAAAGTGATCCCTATTCCCTCCTTTACTACAACCAAAATATCTTTGTTCATTATGTACAGAAATTTAGGCATGCCCAATTATGCTGGACACTGCATCATAATTTTCAACCTTGAGCTATCCACTCATCACACCAGACATGTTGATAGTAAAATGGTTCTTTTCCAGTCTGGCCTGCAAAGGCAGTTCATTGCTCATAAAACAGTGAAAAAAACTTTGGTTTCATGTGCATGATGGTAGCTAAGTTGCCAATGATAATAACATACCTGGACTTCGTCATCCTTCCGGACAGGCATAGACTTCACATTGTACTTTTGAACCAGCTCCTTGCTGAGGGGTGCTGACATCAACCTCCTCCTCAGATGTGAAGGGGCATTGAAATGCCTCTTCCTGTTCTTGTTCCGGTCGGATGTAACAAACTTGTTGAGCTTCATTTTGCTCTGAAATGAAAAACATTCACTCAGCCTTCGAACCGTCTCAGCTGCGCCAAAATAGCAACACCAACAGGCATGGCAGTGTCCTAAGCGGTACGCGCAACAGGAAGCAGTCAAAAGAAGAATGCCTCTATTTTACGCTCAGAGGTAGCAGACAGAATGGTCTGTTGAACGTTATCAATGCTGTGAAATGAGATTACCAAGTTAATATTCGGTAAATAATACAAACAACCTCACGCACCGGACGTTGTTCCAGAAAGACCGCGCCGCCGTATACAAAAATATTTTATTTGTTATTTCGGACATCATCCTAGCAAACCATTTTTATGTAATAAATTCTTGAAAATTTTAAGAATTTTGAAAATTTGAATTACTTTAATTGGTTTGAAGTCACTAATATGTGAAAGAAATATCTTTGAAGAAAGGGATGTGACATGTAAATTAAACAGATGTCCAAACATGTATTTTACTCGCATCTTGTTTCCTTGACATGGCGTGAATAAGGTTAAAACTTCAGGAAATACATAACTACAAGTAAAATGGCAATGTATTGCTAGTTTGATGTCGCCTGATTCTCTACTATGTCGTCCATCATGGGACGACGATTTGGTTGAAGTGGACGTTTTCACCTTGCTTTTGTGCTTTCGCGAATTATATTACCTGGCTATTCGCTTGTACTTTGCCTTATTATCCCGCGCCCGGCTGGGGGTCCTGGATTTCCACGCCCTGCTGGGGGGAGGGGTGTTTGAACACCCCCTCCCCCTCCCCCTTCTAACTCGGCTCCTGGGCCACGTAGCGATACGCGGAAGGCGGCGTTCGAAAGAGCGTCAAAAATAATGAGGAAATCACTTCGGTCAATTTTTTGGTCAGGTCAAAGGTCAGGTCACCAGAGGTCATTGAAGGCAAAATTTCGCCGATTTCCAGGTCGAATGTCGACAATTTCCAAGAAGCCAACGCATAACTCGGGAACCAATAGAGCTCTACAGCGCCGCGAAAAAGCGCATTCAGTGGTAGAGTGACACCTACTATGGATAGCCGCTAGGACGCCTAATGGTTGACCTGACCTGACCTGACCCGATCTGGCCTAAATGCATGAAGAAATCATCTGTAATCAAAACTCACATGATATTCGTGATCAGCACCCCGAAAAATCCGATAAAATCTTCATTTTACGCAGTTCTAGCAGGTCCCGATTTTCCCGACTTTTGGAACACTGACCTGACCTGGAAGGTCAACCAATGACCTAGGACCTTAAAATTGGGATCATAGGCTTCCTCTTGTCACGGGCAACACCCTAGTTTTTTTTTCCGCGAAGCTCTAGCTCGATCAGGGGCCGAACGGCAGGGGGTCCAACCGACCCCCCCCCCCCTCCTACACATTAGAAGCTGGAAAACGCCGTACACATGCGAGGGTTAATAATTGTCAATATTGACTACCGCAAGAAGTAAAAGCGGCCAACTTAGCCATTTTCGAAGAAATCGGGCTAAAAATGTTGACAATGGGTCATCGGTTCGGTATGTGTTCAATCACATGCTCCATTTTCCTTTTTTTCTTCAGCACAAATGTAAGTTTTGAAGACAGTCACAATAGCAAAGGCTTCGAAAGATGGATAGTGGGCAACATATCCTGAATTCGCCGTGCTGCATGGGAAGTAGTGTTGATGGGAAAAGTTTTTATTTTTTGTTCAGATTATTGTGGTGTGGATGCAGAATACATTGTCTGCACCCACTGGAGAAATATTGCGGGTGCAGCTGCACCCTTGCACCCATGGTTCCTACGCTTATAGCCGCCTCTTCTCGCAAAGCTCTTTTTCGGTCGAAATTGGCAGAACATGACGTCATTCTGACGTCATTTGTGGCCATCCTATCATTGCCTCTGGAAAAAAGATTGGGTCACAATATTAAAAATTGATTCCCGGAGGGGTCCTGAAAGTTTGGTGGCGATATCTGCAGCCGTTCAGGAGATATTGACGGAAAAGGACAGGGGGCCGTTTCGGCCCCTACGGGGCGCGGGTTAACGTAGTCACTCAGTAGAGCCCACCAGTAATAGGGTGAAGTGCGTGGACAACGGACAACCTTCACTTCCAGGCACTTCAATGTTGAACCCTTGGGCCGTGAGGTGATCCTTCTCGAACGGGTCACGGTGTTATGAAAAACCCACAATATGTCGTCTTGTCAGCAAGCGCGCTTATTACCTCACAAAAGTGCTAAAAAGATCACTGAATTCAGCCACGACATATTTGAAGCACAGATAAAACTCCAGCCATTGCTTCAGCCATTTAGAAATAAAGAAGAAAACTTGACCTTAGTTTATTCCAACATGGTGCCTAAGCAGCGATACCATGATATCACGAATGCTTCTTGCTTGGCCCCATCTGACACACAAGGTTACTGACACACAAGGTTACTCACGGTTTCGGCTTCCTGCCGAAAAGAGATACTTTATTACGACTTTAAGCAGGACTTGCGAGTCCAACTGACATGCTGCTTCTCCGATAACCTTCCCACCAAGCTATGCGCAGCTCTTACACAAATGGATCCCCACATAACATTGGCGCAATACAAGTTTATTCAGATGCCCCATCAGATCTACATAAGTATCCCGACACTACCCCGCCCCATCACTCGTGCAGCAGCCCGGAGTCTTTCAGCAGCTGTGGCAGCGGACGGAACCCCTTGACGCCGACTTTGGTACCGGCCACGACACAGGCGGTGCGCAGAGCACGGTTCACAGGGTCGCCGCGCCGCAGCCGCCAGATGCACGCGGCGATGAAGGTGTCTCCGGCACCCACGGTGTCCACTACGCTGGGAGGCCGGTGCGCCTGGCTGGTCACCACCGAACCGTCGGCCAGGCAGGCGGCCGCCCCCAGCTCACCCCACGGACAGATGAGCACCGACCTGTCCCGCGCACAGGGCGTCAGCGAACGACGGCCGCGGCGGGAGTAACACCAGACAGATGGCGATTCAATCGGACCAACCGAATGCAATACAACGTAATACAGATCTTCCGTAAGCAGAGCAGTTTATGGCAGCTGCGATAAGCTGATCGTTTACAACGGATTACGGAAAGCCTTGGATTTGACGTAGAAACAATAATCGTAATCGACGACTCAAAATCACATTGTGGATACGTTTAAAAAGTTTGAACGGTAAAATAGCATGCGCAAACGAGGCAGTTCGAGCTGGCATAAAGTGTTAATGTCGGATGTATCATCAAACCATTTTCCTTACCTGGGAAGCGTCCTAGCTTTGAGCCCTCGGACAGCGGACTCCATGTCGGTGAAACCTTTGGACATGGCCACATCCTTGGAGATGAAGACGACTTCTCCCAGGGAGAAGAGGGTGTCCAGCTCGGGTCTGTTGGCCTTCTCCAGCTCAACAGAGATCGTCAGCTTGAGCTCCGGATTCTTCTCCCGCTCAGCTCGCACATATTCGACCATTTTGTTCACATTTGCTATGTTACGACCCTTTGGAGAGAAATAAACAAGACGTACTTTAGGAGTTAAAAGAAATATGGAAAGACAACGTATAAAGTTAGCTGATGTTTTTCTGGACACGACTTGCTTAGCCAAGTGTTGGTTTGCTTCTTCGGGATTCAGTAGCACGTACTATGCAGAATAAGTTCAGTGGCAAAGTACGTTTTTTTTCGTGTTAACGTAATGCAAAAAGGCAGCAATTTAAGTCCAAGTAGTTATGTGACATATCACGCAGAATCAACTGAAATTATAAACCCGAGGCGGAAGGTAGAAATCCCGACTGCACATCAAACGAATTAAGATGTATAATAAACTCACAATTATAACGCCACTCCCACTTCCGTGATAAACGTTTCTTTTAGATGATCGATGGAGCATAAGCAAAATGATGTTGGAATTTTTGCCCAACATGTTCGGAGTGGGAGATCAAACACAGACAAGAGTCCTAGAGGGGACACGTGCATATCAGCAAATGAAATATTTACATATTACGTATAAGCTCATCTTAGTGTGTCATTTCAATATACGACGTTTCACAATGAATGGTCTGCTGCTGAGACGGTGACAGCGGGCGTTCCACTCACCTCGAAGTGGATCCAGTCGTACTCGCGCAGCGGCACGTGTCGCAGCGCGTCGGCCGGCAGCTCCGGCAGGTCGCCGTTGCTGTGCACGATGGTGCGCGTGCCGGAGGCGGCGCTGACAATGACGCACGAGGTGGGCGTGCGAGCCGGCAGCCGCGGACACCGGTCCACGTGCACCCCGTCCCGACGGAAATCCTCCTCGAAGAAACTGGGATAGGTAGTAGAAACGGCCAAGATTACTTTACATCTAGAGCCGGCAGCGAAAGGTTCAGCAGGGAGCTATTTGGACGTGCTTAGAAATGTCCATAGTCTTACTCTTACCAAATGAAGAATTCGTTAAGAGTAGGCATTTCAAACCAATTGTTCGAGAGATATGCCGAAGCCACACCAATTCTTATATCTTTAAACCGTTTAGCACGAAGAGCACAAACTTTCGCCCACCGAAAAAAAATCCTGAAATAGCACCGGGAAATGGATACCTCAAGTCCGTGCCAAGGGCGTGCATGATTTAACAGCACGTCTTTATGCCTCACCTGGTGAGATCGCCCTGAGGAATGGAGCCGAAGAACTCTGCGTTAGCGCCCAGAAGTGAGAGAACAGTGGCCGAGTTGGAAGCATTGCCGCCCCGGCACCATTGTTGGTCCAGGCACCTGGAACGTTCGTGAATCAGGGTGACAGTCGGACCAGGTCAGGTCAGGTCAGGTCAAAGTAACTTCAGTTCCGGCGTCAGCTTTAGCAGAATAATACGAAAATGGCGACACATTTTTTGACATACCTACATATTTTTCCATTCATCTCTGAATTTTAAAGCTTTATTTTGCCCCTGACGTCACTTGTTACTGACCTGTTTCCGAGGCCGCCGGGCACCTCCAGCGGCGATTTGCTGCCCACGTCCGTGTCCTCGTCCGGGAAGCGAACTACGTAGTTGATGATGTCGACACAGACCATGCCGACAGTCATGACGCGTCGCTCCGCCATGGTGCAGGACTATGACAGACCGGGGATATATGTACGGTATGGACACCGCTGAGGTCTATTGCGACCCGTTTTACCGATCCACAGTGAATCCTATACCGATCCATCGGAATTCAACTTTACTTTCGTTTTCCGCCTCGCCCGTTTCGCTGCGCTTATTGGTTCTCGAGTTATAGGCTGGGGCGTTTACCTCCCCCTTCCACCCCCCCCCCCCCAGTGATGGTATCTGGCGGAATACGTAGCAACTGGCAACTGCCGGATTATAGCGACTGTAAGGCTATGTGCCGTCATCAAAGGTCACCTGCGTTTTTTTCATAACATTTAAACAAAAGAGGTACTAACAGTCGCACGAATGATCTAATTGCATTCAGTTCGTCAAGGCGCATCGAATGATTAGCGTTATGCCGACTAGTGCTGCCAATTGGGACTCTGATCGTCGGAATTTCGATTTTCTCCAAAGTCCAATTCGGGATTCGGCCGAACAAAAGCAGCAGGCTTTGGACAACATTGGACAACCTCCTGCCACACCTTAGCATTTTCATAAAGTAATGGTGTACAGCATTGACTCATGGCGAATGGGAAAGCTGAGCCCTCGACATGATAAACACTTTTGGGCTGGTAATGGGCTGGTAATAGCTGGTAATAGCAAATCAAATAAGTGTTGAGTGTAAATTATTGCATAGTTTTCGCCTTTCGGACATCTTTGGACAAACAGCTGGGTTGGGTATTTTTAGACGGACGGTCGACGAGAATACCGGAAATTGGACGGACATTGGACATACCTTTTCTGAAACTGGCACCACTAATACTGACCTTGAGGTCACTTGACCTAGGTCAACTTTTAACACTGACCTTTCAAGGTCAACACATACATTTTTATGATCTTTGATAAGTAAATCTCAATGGTAATACTACTTTCCCTTAAAAAACAAGTGACGTCTAACAATAACGTCAAACGTCTATTTTGACCCATATATCACTTTTGACCTGACCTGAACATGACCTTAGTCTTGGCGCCTGTACTCCACGCCCCTTACCGCTTGTCACTAGCTTGCTTCGTTTTCGAGATCTTTGGGGGAGGCAGGACGCAGGTACCCCCCCCCCCTCCGCCCTCCGGTCCGTGCGAAGTTGGCCAAGGCGCAGGCGTTCCGTTTGAACTTCGAATGTTTAAGAAAATCAAAACGGTTGCATCGGTATCTTGATACAAGATTCAAACCCAGCTTGAAGCGGTAGTTCCTGACATAACCATGCCGCAGTGAGACGGACACAAATGAAGGTAGTGTGTTGTTGACATTTGAGAATGAAAAACGCAATCATATCATTATATATAATGAAATCAATCATAATGAAAACAAGTGCCGTTTACTGATGTCGTTAATCGCCTACCTACAAATAATTGGAATATGTAAGTACCTACATGTGTATAATGTATATGTACCTTATTGAAGATTATTCGTACTAAAAAAACAGTGGCGCGGGAACTTTTTCCAGACTGGGGGGGGGGGGGGCTGAACCATAATAGAAATCAACCTAGGGTACCCCCAAATCTAGTTTTCTCACCGGTTTTAGGCCACTTATTTTTCAGACCTTGGCCTTTTCAACAACAAAAAAAAAACACGAAAATATTTTCAAAAAGTGAGGTATTTCGTCTCGGCTGAGTGAAGAAACTACCGTTTTGGCAACCTGGAGTAAAGGTTTTAATCTGCCAAATGAGTTGCCGAGCCAGTGAAATAGGTGGATTTTTCACTTAAATACATGCTTTCTTCCTTTGTGACCCACAACCCCTAATTTGGGGAGGACAAGCTGCCTAACGGTTCCTGGCCTCATGAAACGTTGTGGGGCACCGCCCCCACGGCCGCAGAGTTGTGGGGGCAAGCTTCCCCCACTGCCCCCTCCCCCGGTTCCCACGCCTATGTATGAATCTATGAAATTATGTTGGTAGATTTCCGATTTCGATTCCTCCAGCTGAGGGGGGGGGGGCTCAAATACATTACGAGCCCTCCCAGCCGAAAAGCCGGGGGGGGGCTCAGCCCCCGCTAGCCCCCCCCCCCCCCCGGTTCCCGCGCCACTGAAAAAAACAACGAAATACCCAATAAAGTAGGGCGATTTCAAATGACTTCCAACTACTTGTAAACCAAAAACTTGGTGGCCGATTGACATTCGCTCTTATTCACCGGCTTAAAATTGACAAGCAAAACATTACTGTTCTAAGCGAAGGATATTATATATTAAACCGCGAGTAGGTAGAGAAAAATATTTTAAAGCCGAGCCGATAGGCGAGAGTGAGACGTTTAAAGGGACCATCCCACCTTAACATTAGTTTTGAGTTGAGATAGCCAAGTTTGCGGCCAGGCTCAGAAACCACCATTTATCCTGGTCGCAACCCCCGCAGCTTTATGGTGTTCAAGAAATTTCTTCCCTTTACTTGCAGGGTGGGACCAGCTTAGTCCCTATCTCTTAACCATTACGGGAGTCTGATGACGTCATCAGGCTTTCGAACGTCCGTTAAATGTTTGACTAAAACGTTTTGTAGCGCGTGGTGGTATATCCTGCTTTGCGCGCAACAAATGCCGCACTTTCAAATAAAGTCGCTAGGAACAGCGGAGATCCCAAAAAGTAAACAAAAGTAAAAGTCTAATATCTTGAAAACCGGTGAATATTTTTCGATGAAATTTGGTAGATATTCGTTTTTGCTCTTTCTGAACCGAGCGACATCACTTTCATGCCAATTCATTAACTTTTTTGAAGGTGGGAGGGTCCCTTTAAAAGATTTTTACCGCGCACCGTACCGTAGACAATAGCCGCGTTTACATAGGGCTAGTTGCCAGATAGTGGAATTCCGATAATTTGGTAAGGAAAGTTAGTTTAAATCTGCACAGAAGGGCAAAAAAATCTGGTGAGTTTGGAAATTAGAGAACCCTTTCGGGAAGTTTATGTTATAGGTATGTCCCCTTGCAATTTCGCAGGCTACTTTCGGGAACCGCAATTCACCAGACCAGTGTCCCGTCCTCTTCACTTCCCGGGGAATAAGTGACCGGCACATGGCCGTGAATGTCTCATGCCTAAAATTTAAAATCCGATCAGCTCCCGGCTCCCTCCCTTCAAAGGCAGGGGCCATGGAACCGATCACTTTTTGGGAACTCAGTAATGGTTTCCGGGATGTAACGACCGATCTAAAACAAAAACTCTCCCGCGTAAGTTAAATCCACGGATCGTAATACATCAAGGCGCACGGAACGTATTTACACAGTAGTCAGTACACACCCTCTTTTTAGCTCCGCATATGGGCAACGTAGCGACACACGGTAAGCGACGCTCGAACAGTGGCGGATCCAGGGGGGGGGGGGCAAAATGGGCATTTGCCCCCCCCCCCCCAAACGGCATAATTTTAACATTACGCCTATGGACGAGGCATGGAAAGAATCGATAAATTGTTATGGTTTGCCCCCCCCCCCAAAAAAAACTGAGCTGGATCCGCCTCTGCGCTCGAAACGGCGTAAAATAAAAATACCTAATGAGGAGAGTTATGTTGTCAGGTCAGAGGCCTGTTTCACGAAAAACTTGTTCTGAGGCCTGTTCTGCAAACAGGCCTCAGAGGTTAGGTCTCCGATGGTCATCAATGGTCAAATTTTCCCGCTTAGTGATATTATACGTGCAAGGGCGCACACAAGGGGGGGCACACGGGCCCGTGCCCCCCCCCATTCGAGTTGGGGGGCCCAACTCGAGGGAAGGGGCCCATTTGAGGCGGCCGAAGGCCGCCTCAAATGGGCCTCTAACTAATCCTTAGACCACCGAAGACCGTGTACAACGGGCCCTCAAATGGCCTTAAAGGGCCCTAAGATGGTCTCAAAAGGCCCTCAGATAGCCTCGAAGGGCCCTCAGTTAGCGTCATAGGGCCCTCATCTGGTGTCAAAGGGCCCTTAGATGGTGTCAAAGGTCCCTCAGATGGCCTTAAGGAGCCCTCAGATGACCTCAAAGGACTCTCAGATGGCCTTAAAGGGCCCTCAGATAGCCTCAAAGGGCCCTCAGCTAACGTCAAACGGACGTCAGAAGGCCTTAAAGGGTGTCAAAGGTCCCTGAGCTGGCGTCAGAGGGCCATACCCTTGCGTCAAATGGCTCTCTGAAGGCTCTAAAGGGTCCTTAGCTGGTGACAGAGGGCCCCCAGCTGGTGCCAGATGGCCCCCAGCTGGCGCCAAATGGCCATCAGAAGGCCTCAAACTGTCCTCAGTTGGCGTCAAGCGGCCCTCAAAAAGCCTCAAGGGGCCCTTAGAAGACCTCAAGGGGCCAGAAGGCCTTAAAGAGCGTCAAAGGGCCTTGAGCTAGCGTCAGAGGGCCCCCCAGCTAATGTCAGAGGGCCCTGAGCTAGCGTCAAACTTAAAGTGCCCTTAGCTGGTGTCAGAGGGCCCCAGTTGGTGTCAGAGGGTTATCCATCGGCGTCTAATGGCCATCAGAAGGCCCAAAAACGATCCTCAGCTGGCGTCCAACGGTCCTCAGCTGACGTCAAGAGACCCTCAAAAGGCCTCAAAGGCCCCTCGACTGCTCAAAGGGCCCTTAGAAGGCCTCAGTGGGAACTCAAGAGACGTTAAACGGCCCTCAAAAGGCTTGAAAGGGCCCTCTGCTGATGGCAAAGGGCTCGCACCTGAGTCAATAAGAGCCTTGTCAAAAAACGGACCTGAGAAACCTTGCCGGCCCTGGTTATCTGCGGGACTCCTACACTTCCCTGAGTGGCCCCCGTTTACTGAGGGGCCCTGGTTATTGATGGGGTCCCTGGTTACTTAAGGGGCGCCTGGTTACCAGAGGGGCCCATGGTCACCTGGTGGGCCCCTGATCAATTGAAAACCCCTGGTCATCTGAAACGCCCCTGATTACCTAAAGGGTCCCATCACTTGGATTCAGTGACATAGCAAGGGAGCGAGGGGGTACGTGCCCGTTCTCGGGTTTAGGGTTCCTTCGAAACCGAGGGGCCCTGCGGCGCCAGTTGGTAGCAGAGGGTTCGCGCTGGCCGCACTTCAACTCGGAAGGACACCACAGGGCTTGTGGGGGGACGTTATTGGCTCCTATGTAGCCACAATTATCTTCATAAAGGCCCAATGCCGGTTTCTGAGAGACCTCGCCGGCCGCTCAGGGCCCTAAGTAGTAACGGCCAACGAGGGATTGGCTGCTATGGCTCCACATCCGTCTGTGATAGACACACGGTCCACACCAGTGTTTCTAAAGGCACCCACAACGGCAACTGCGAGGCCCCTCGCCCCACCTTCAAGGGACCCCCACCAGCGCATCTTAACCCGGCAGGCGGTGGGCCTACCAGCCACCTTCCGCGCGGTGGGGGGGGGGCACTTTTTTGCCCCCCCCCCGTATCTCCGAAACTACTGGACGGATCCGGAAAATTCAAACGGCGTTCGATAGCCCTGTCAAATTTGCCGAGGGAAACCAAATTTCATTGACCTCGGGGTCACCGATGACGTCACAGGTCAGGTCAAAGATAAAATGTTTCACCGTTCACGGGGCTTCTAGGGAAAGCGCTATAACACAGAGTAAAAGGCATTTTGTCGAAAATCAGCCATAAGGCGTCAGTTGTCTAGTACATATGTTGCTATTAGAGGTCACTGGTCATACCAGGTCAGGTCACAGGTCAGGTCACCAAAGGTCACCAAGGGTCACCACATGAGCCCAACTTTACTAATGTTATGCGATGCATGTTTTATGGCCAGTTTTTCATTTCCAACTCAATGGTGTTGGTTTTAAGACCATCAGGTACGGTTTAGGTCACTTTCTGGTGGAGGTCAGGTCAAGGTCAGGTCAAAAAAGGTCAAATTTCAAAGTTGATATTTTTGCATAAAATGGGTATCGATTCGATGCAGCTCGTCACGGGGAGTCTAATGGTGGTCTTTGTTTTGCGCTACGAGTTCTAGAATTACTAAAAATTGAGTTTGAAAAATTGACGTCATCAATTTTGAACAGTTTTTTCGCTATAACTTGGCCAAAAAAAGAGGTATCGATCTCAAATTTGGTATGTAGGTAGAAGGCGGTAGGGGCTATCACATATATTCCGGTTTTTTCGAAATTCAAAAAACTTTTTGGATTTTTCGGCTATTATATTCAAAAAATCTATTTTTTGATTTTTGGGGGTCAAAATCCAAAAAATTCGAAAAAACCGAAATAGCAGTTTTGTAGCCCTTTTAATTCTACACCTATTATGTCTGAAACATTTTTCTATATCTCTAAAGCTGTAGGCCTGACAGCTCTTCCCGCGAAACCTTTTTTTGGGTCGAAAATGGCAAAAATGACGTCACTCTGACGTCATTAGCGGCCAACCTATCATAGCTTTTTGAAAAAATTTTGGTCACCATGTGCGCTAGCTACTCCCGAGAGGGTACCGAAAGTTTGGTGACGATCGGCGCAGCGGTTCTCGAGATATATCGAAAAAACTAAAGGGGGGGCAAAAAAATGCCCCCCCCCCACCGCCTGGAAGGTTAAGGGCCTACATCGGCGGCTCTGAGAGTCCCCACGCCGACGCCTCTGAGGGCCACGTACCAGTGACTCTGAGGGCCTCTTAGCAGCCTCCGAGTGTCCTTGCCAGCCTATGACGGGCCACTTTCCACTTGCAGGCCATTTTGCAGGGCCACACACATGCCAATGATTGCCCCACCAGTGTCTCTAAGCCCTAAGACCCCGCAACGGCGCCTGTGAGGACCCAACACCAGCGCATCTGACGGCCTTTCACTGGCACCTCTGAACGCGCCACACGCCGGTGACTCTGAGGAGCTCGCTCGCTTCGCTCGCTCGTAAAATACCATGTAAATTAGGCATTAGTGTACATTAGGCACACTCCTCGGGCATAAATGATACTTTTGCTTGCCAATTTTCCACATTTTCTCATGCAAAGACCGTTTTAAAGAGACCCGTCTGCCAGTGAGACTGGACCCACCGTGCCTCCCTCCTCCCATCGAAAGGTCCTGGGTACATCTTTGCCTGAGCTGACCCCGGGCGCCCGGGTGACTCGCGGGCCCGGGGTCAGGTGACCAGCAGGTGACCCCCTCTTGGGCGAAATTCTGGGTACGTGTACGACATGCATCGTACATAGTCCTGTTGATTTGATTCATTGGTTAAGCATTAAATATAAGTTATAAGCTGGATCTCTAGTCTGTGATCCCGCATCGTATCAGATATGATGACATTTCATGTCGATGTGCCTAAAAAATATGCGAATATACGTGAAAAAGGAGTGCTGCTCCCGCTCCTACACATCCGGGCCAAACAGTGACCGGCCCCTGCTTCTAGCCACCCGGGGCCGGTCGGCCGGCCGGCAGTCAGTCGCTGCCCGGGACTGATTTCTGAGGGACCTGCAAAAATGTTTACGTAATAAATTAGATGATTAGGTATAGCTTCAAACCAACGGAAATATAGCCCCGTGGGCCGTATTTTTTTTTGGGGGGGGCCCTTCGGCATGGGGGAGCCCAGTTCGAAGGTCGTGCCCCCCCCCCCCCATTCAAAAATCCTGTGTGCGCGCCTGTATACGTGGACTAGTTGGTTTTGGAAACGATTTTATAAAAAAAAAAAATTGTCTGCATGTCTGTCATCTGTTGTGAATTTTGGTCCAGAGGCCAGTTTTACTTACAGAAAAATAGCCGCCTGCCGGAATTTTTTGCCAGACCGCTTCACGTACGTACGTAAACGCGTTGGGCATGTAAGTGGATAGGGCTTTACCGTACCACTTTACGCTTCATATGTGAAGCGGTCTTTAGACAAAAAAAAAAAATCCGGCAGGCGGCTATTTTTCTGTTGGTAAAGCTGGCCTCAGGTGAGATTTTAATGGGACGAGTTCTATTTGGAAAAAGGGCAAATCACATTTTGGCCGCCCCTAGGCCAGACCAAGGCAGTATATACCGGCCAGACCAAGGCGGCCAGACTATCAGCCCGGCTGCCCCCCCCCCCCCCCCACCTTCTTGGATCCGCCCGCCAGTGATCCACCCGATATACCTAAATCGTACAGCCTACCTAGTACAGTCGTGTACAGTCTGTCTTAAAAGTACCGCGCAAAGTGACGGTGGATCCATCGAGCCTGACTGAGCAAGGGCCTGCTAAATTTGGGTCACTGAAGCAACTGACATCCTTATCCATTCCCTAGGTCAATTGGTCGGTGACTTTTAAATTAAAACAGGCCCTTTCTCGGTCAGGCTTGATGGATCCACCGCCACTTTGCGCGGTACTTTTAAGACATACTGTACAGGTTGATGGTCCCCTACTCTTTATCCACCGGGTTCCTATGGCTCAGCATTGGCAGCAGCCGCCTGGTACCGGTAGACTGTGCCGCATGACCCGAGAGTGAAGCGGCACAGTCTACCCACGCCGTTTGACATCGGCTCGGGTCGCCGGGTGGAGCGCTTTGTAGACCAGCTGTCGCGTCAGACCAGCGCGGGGGGGAGGGGCTCGTCTCGGTGGTTGGCGTGGGCTGGCGAGTGGTGTGGGGCGTGTTGGTGGACCATGGGGGCTGGGCGGGTGTGTGTGGTCACTTGCTGCATTGCACATTTTGCGTCGCTTTAACAATTGCATCCCTGTTTTTGCTAAGCACAATGCACGGAAGACACAGCGAATATAATATACTTGTGCATTGTGCAAAACCTGATTTGGCACGGTATCGAGGCAACCATAGGTCTCGTGCCACATACATATATGCATGATATTTAGGCAATACGCTTATGAAAATGGTAGATTGATCAGATTGATCCTGGATGTCAATTCGTATGCTAAATGTCGACATGTATTAAATGAACGAATGAATGAATCAATCAATCAATCGACACTCGACATGTAGATGTAAAACCGTATAAATGGCTCGCAACCACTAAAATCAAACCAGATCCTAACTCGGAAAAGTAGCCGGAGCCCCTATGAGGCTCGAACCGGGACTCCACGTTGAAAGTTTTGCCAATGATCCACCATCATGACCAAGCTAGAGCGACCGGCACCCGAAACCACAAAAACATTCATTGACTTTGCTGCCGACCTTCCGGCCCGCCGCCCGCCCGGCCAGACTTTGCCCCGGCCGTGGCCACCATCCGGTGTAGCTCAGCGTAGGAGTGCTAGACTGTCAAACCGACCGGTAGTGAGAGGCCCGGTTCGAGACGCTTCGCGTGATGGATGTTTATTTCTGTGTCCGAGGCTATGCGATTAGTCCACTTTTCAGAAAGATTATTTGGTGACAGGTCTGTTTTCTTTCTTTGCTGCAATTCATGAGGAGACCGTATGGACCCTTACCTGTCCTTTCGCACCCCACTTGGGAGATGGGTGTTTGAACCCCCCTGGGTTTTGTGATGTCTCTAAAGCGAATTTTTGGAGGGTGGATTACGATCGGTTCTATGCGACAAGTGACCACACACACCCAGCCCCAGGTCCGCTCACTCCCTCCCCACATCACCCCCGCCCCACACCACACTCCAGCCCGCCTCATCCACCGAGCCGAGCCAAATAGACAGGCCTGACCCTTACCCCCCCCCCCCCCTCCCCCAGCTGGTGTAACGCAGCGTCCGGTCAAATCGCTCTACCAGGCGACCCGAGCCGGTGTCATACAGTGTGGGTAGGCTGTGCCGCTTCACTCTCGGGTCATGCGGCACAGCCTACCGGTACCAGGCGGCTGCTGCCAATGCTGAGCCATAGGAACCCGGTGGATAGAGTGGCGGACCATCAACCTGTACACGACTGTACCTGATCAGGATCTATATTCAGTAACGATCACCACCGCACAATGGCGAGCACGATCCGTCACGAATGTCAACACTCGCACAAAGCTCAGCGCCGCACACAGCTGCCGCAAAAATGCTGCACGACCCCTCGGCTCAGAACGGCCGCCGGTGCCGTGGGCGGGGCACTACAACACCGCAGTCAGCGCGGCCGGTCGTAATGTGGACGGTGGACGGATCAGGCGCGGCCGGCCCGGGCGCAGAGCACGTGCCACTGGTCCGCTCTGCCTCTGCCGCCCCCCCCCCCCCCTCCCCAGTCCCCGCCCGCTGTCCCGACTCCACTTGACATAAAACACAAATAATCAGACCGACGGTCTCATGCGAGCAGTCCGGCTATGGATGCCGGGTGGATACAACTCGAACTGCAAGGATTCGGCCAGCTTTCTCCTCTCGAGAGGATGCGCAATACGTCAGCTTGTCATCAGATGCTCGGTCAAGGCTGCTTTAGACGGTGAGGGGTCCCCCCTCGAGTGGGCGAATCTGTCACAGCCACCCGCCAAATCAGCTGAGAAACCTTGAAAGGGCACCCGACGTTACGAACGTCATACACTCAAGGACATTAAAAGGTGAGACCCTGGGCTTTAATAATTTCAAAATGGACCAATCACAGCGTAGCTAACAACTCGGCCGCTATCATCGCCCAGCTGCGCCGCGCGCGCTGATTGGTCGGCCGGCGGCCCCAGTTTGAAAACCCGGGAATTTAAATCTAACGGCCGCCGGACGAGGAAGGAGTCGGACGGGCTGTATTTGCTTGTGGAAATCGGGTTGATATTGGAGTATTTCGTGTGATAAAAAGTGAAAAACGCCTGGAATACTTCAACAACATCTGAAGTAAGTGTTGAAACGTATTAAACGTGTTTGATTGTCTGGAAAACTTGTAAATCGCCGATTGATAAATCGCCCTTCTGCTGCGATTATAAAATGTCAAAAATACGTTACTGGCTGTAGCATCTGATAAATGAGTATGCATTATTTTGTTATTTTTAGGTAATTCTCTGTTTCGAAATGATCAGAATTTCTAATTCATTTGAAGCTTGCCCTTGTTCAAGCAGTGATTTTTGAACAAAGTACCAAGTATTGTTATGGTGTTATGTGGTTTTGTTGAGCATGCAAGTTCTATTTTGTGGGTTAATTGAAATATGCTTACTTGCTAGGAATAAATATTGTTGAGACAAAATGGAATATTGGAGGACATTAAGATCACAAATATAGCAGACAGATTTAGACCACAACCAATTCACCTCATCATTGTTTGAGATAGGCCTCGAGTTTCACCCTTTTGGAACATTAATTTTTTGATAATGATTTGCTTAACAATTTTACAATAATATCTAAACAGCTCAGTTTCATGGAGGACCGTTCTATGATCTATCAGGCATCTTGTGTTTTTCATTTTAACTGAAACTGCAAGAGCACAAATTTATTGTTATGCTGCATATTATTACCGTGAACCCAGCAGCAGCAATAAGTTACCCTAGCAAAAGCCTCATGCTTGTGCTTCAGTATTTTTCTGACATATACAAATTTATTTTGCAATTTAAATTTCATAGGTTTTGATAAGTTCATTGACAGTTGCTCTCATGAAATAGTTCAAGTTACTTCAATTGGCATATTTCATCACAATCCAATACTTAAAGCTGATCTGTTGAGTGCCCTTTCAAGTGTGAGCTTTTGTAATCAATTTTTGCTTTATGAAGTTGAAATTAAATTAACACACCTAAAATCAAGGGTCAAATCAATTGATTGCATTACAGAGTGTGGCTGTAAAACTGCCTTTATTTCGACAAAATACCTGGCCTCCTCAACTTTTTGATAGTGGGCATTTAATGTGTCACTTTAAGGTATCAGCCTAAAGCCCAAAAACCTTTAGCACTGGCAATAAACCACAGTGGCACCTCAAACATGAAGCCATATTATTTTGTGATTGGGTGGTCAAAGTAAGTGACAATTTGGCCTTAGGAAACAAAAAGCATGTAATTTGAAACATTGATGTGAGTTCCATAAAGTGATAAAAAGACTTACCTGCTTCTAGACCAATTAAGTTATGACGTTTTGGTTTCTCACAAGTGGAGAAATCATGTTTGGCGAGGATTGCACCATTTCCACATAGCTTGAAACTGTAAAATTTAAAATGAACAATAATTATTTCAGCCACCGACAATTCAAAACAAATCCACACGCTCACCAGCACCCACACTCCTCGCTTGACTCCTCGCATACTAACCAACTCAACTGCCTTCCGCTGCTCCGCTTGGAAGATGTAAATGTGTCGATAGATTGAATTACTTATCACCAAATTTCGGTTGAACAAACTTTTTTGAAAGATCACCAGATAATCCGTTGTCACATCCCAGTTTATTTTTGTCGCTGATTGCTGTCTGGTCAGTAACATGTGGAGATGAATCTTCAACCTTCGAATGCAGACTATTGCCATTTTTTAAATCGGATTTTCCATGTGTAAAAAATGTGTCATGTTATCGTAAGTTTGTCGGTTTATGGACTGCACTGAATGGCGAAGGCCCGCGGCGTTGACCGTATCTTCGTTTGCGTGCCATTGTCGGGTTCAGAATTCTGACGGGGCTCTTTGTCAAGCCTTTTGTCATAAAATACCCACCCTCCCATTATATTCACGCAAGCATATACGATTATGCTTCGTTACGTGTATGTAGTCACTTTTCCTGCTCATACATGCGCATTTGCTGCAAGCTATGACACCAAATAACTGCACCGATGCCGCGCCCAGGGACCCCGCTCATGATCCCCCTGTGTCGCCAGGCGGTGCCGCTATGGATCCGCTGCCGATGTGGTCGACCGCGGACTCGGAGATGGGCTCGCCGGCTGCCGCCGAGCACGACCACACCGAGCTGGACAGCATCTCGCCGTCACTGATCGTCTCCAGCCTGTCGGAGATCCACGCCAACTACCTGCTGGACGACCTCAACCTGCCCGACGACTACCCGCTGGATGAGTGCGGCGGCGCGCGCACCGGCACCCTGGCGCTCGACTTTGTGCCGCCGACGCCAGCCATGGAGCGGCAGCACTCGCACGGACAGTACCCGTGCACCTTCTCGGCCGAGGAGTGTCCGCTGAACCCGTTCAGCGAGGACCCTGTGTTCGGTGACGACCCGCTGCTGATGACGCCGGAGACGGCGGTGACGCTGCGCTCGGCGGCGGCGGCGGCGCGGCCGCGCGCCTCCTCCCCGGACACCCCTAGCCGGCCGGTGGGTCGCCGTCCGCTGCGCTGTGTCACCAAGCCGGCCGCCGGCGGAGACAGCTACCGCGAGCCGCCGCCCTACCCGGGCCTGACGCAGCAGGAGCGCACCGACCACACGGCCTTTTACAGCGTGTCGCCGGCGCGGCGCGGGCTCGGCCTGGCCGACCGCTCCGTGCCGCGCCTCAAGGTGGTGCGCCGCGTCACGTCGCCGGCCGTGACGCGTCACACGGGCGTCACGTACGCGGCGCCGTCACCGCCCCCTGCCCCGACGTCGGCGCCGGCGGCACCGCGCCGACAGGGCCGCCAGCAGTCGCAGCAGTCGACCACGGGTCAGACCGACAGCAAGCACACCAAGCCCAGCCTGTCGTACGTGAACCTCATCACGCTGGCGCTGCTCAACAGCGAGACGGGCAGTCTGCGCTGTAACGAGATCTACGACTTCTTGCAGTAAGTAGAGCTGAGCGGCTCTATGTGGACCGATTTGACTGTTATGGGCAAATGTGAGGTAGACACTGGTACGTGATTTGGGGAATGGCTGGTGTTCCTCGCGTTTCATAAGTTTGTGTTGGGTTGGAGTGAGCACCGGGCTGCTTCACGATCTGTCGTACTGACTCGCCCCGTTGCTCTGCAGGAGGATGTTCCCGTATTTTCGGGAAGTGAGCTCTAAGACCTGGAAGAATGATACGAGGCACGCTCTAAGCTCCAACCAGTCTTCCAGCAACTTCTGCAAGGCGCCGGAATGCAAGGATACTTCAGGTGAGCTGATGCCGATGTCGTTTGGCTCTTGTGGTCGGTGATGTATTCTATCCCCGGTGTTGGTTGCTCTACCCTGCTGCCACCTACCTTAGCAGTGCGCCTGTGATCATCTGCACGGTAACGTCATCTGTCGGCACTCGCATTTTGAGGGGCCGTGTGTGCTGCTGTGGAGGGAAGGCCGCCTATTGCGGCCTTATCGCTCATTACCAGGCGGTGCTAAATTTTAAGTTAAATTCGCCAGTCCAACTCCTTATTGTATTTCTTATGTATCACACCGTCAAAGCTTCTGTTCTGTTGAAGAAGTAGAAAGTTCGTCACGGACTGCCGGAGTTAGTGTGGCTTGGTGACTGAAGTATTCCAATGTTGATTCCAGGCACTGCTGCGAATAGGGGAGCTTTATGGATGGCCAAGCCGGAAAAGGTGCAATTTCTACATGAGCATCTGTCTAAGACATACTGCAAGTTTGCAGACAATATCAAAGAGTCCATGGAGAATCCAGGTAAGCTGAGCGGCGGTGAACTCTCCCTGCCAGTTACCTCATCCGAATAATTCCGCAGGTGATGTCACGAATTCATTTTACGATTAAGAAGTGTTATTTGAATAAAAGAATCAAACGATTAAGCTAAGCTAAAAGATGTCAATTCATTGATAAAGATAGTGTTTTCTTCGAGAGTCGTATTGTAATAACGTACCTACTAATCATATTACGTTACTAGGATTGTTTTGCCAAATGAGGCGTGTCCCTCCGCACCAGAACCCCGCCCCCTCCCGTTAGTCCGTCGTCTGGTGCTGTTCGTACTCCGTGTGCCCCTGTACTGACGGCTCGTCCCTCCCATTTCCCTCCAGAGCTGTACGGGGAGCTGCTGCGCGGCATGGCGTTCTACTCTGGCCTGGAGCCGGGCTCGCCGTGCGACCAGTCCCCCACGGTGGGCAGCACCACCGACTCACCGGACGAGGCCTGAGCGGCCACCCAGCTGCCGTGCAATCGACCCATGGCGCGGCCGACGCGCCGCCGCACACCGCTAGTCCTGTTACGGTATTATCGTTTATTGCCGCAGCCGTCCCTAGTCGCGCGCCGTCTGTGCCGCGCGCGCGTGCGCCACTCTGAAGCAGGGTATTGAGTGCGGCGCCGGTGGCGGGCCGGCCGGCCGGCCAGCCCGCCGGCCCGGGCGCGCAGCTTCGCCGCTCGCTGTTCTCGCGTGTCTTCATGCACATCGTAGCCTTCTTAGCGTACAAAACCTGGCTGTGAAGGTTTTCGTATATTTTTTCCGAAGGCTTTTTTAAACGTATACAATCGCGTCCTTTTACATAATGATAAGGATAATACTCTTGCACTGTATATAATCATGAATTCATTCATCGACCATTTGGGTTTGGAGCTGTGCCTTTCTCTTTTAACTTTTGATACTGTTTGTTTCTCACTATCAAAGCCCATTTTGGCTGCTACTGAGAGCACTTTGGTACGAGTTTTCAGGCGCCCCTTTGTTGGATGTGTATGCAGATGCGCAGCGTAATGTTTTGTACTTGTAGGGAGCGGTTGTAATGTTGTAATGTCACTGTGTAACATGTGCCTGTGTCAATCATTTGTGTAGAGTAGACACAAAACGAATGAATAAATAGTGAAGCATCCTATTGTCTTTTAATTGGAGTACGATTGTGGCACCATGCTGGACTGGATGCTCCACCGATAAATGACTAGTGCACTTTCTATTTTCTCCGCTGGCACCATAAGTTACACGAGCTTATGGCCGTTGAAGAATCTGCATCAGAGTATGGAGATTGGTGCAGTGTGACTGTGCACTTGTGATTTCTAACCGACGGCTCGGAAATATTAATGACGTGTGAAGCCTCGTGCGGAGTGAGGGCGGATACGAGGGGGAGGCGGCGTCGTGGATCCGATGGAGGGTAATACCGTCACGGTAGAGTCGTGAGGCTGGTGAGACGCTGCTCCCCGGGCTGGCAGTAGTCGGCGGATGTCAGTGGTGCTGTGATCAGTGAGTAGTGACTACCATGGCAGCGGCTGCGGCCGGGCCGCGACCCTGTACCTCCTGGCTGAGCCTGGTGGAGGGGATGGCTGCTCCGCCCCCTCCAGTACCGCGCCGCCGTCGACGGAGGGTGGCCCGTGTCTCCACGAGGCGACTGCGCGCGGCCGGCCGGCCGGTGGTGCGCCGGGTCAGCACCAAACTGCTCAGCTCCGGCGCCCCGGGCCGGGGGCGCTCCCGAGTGCCGCTGCTGGCCGGCGCCCGGGGCCGACCGGCCCTCCCGCCGCCGCCGCCCTCCAGGACCGGCACGCCGCTACGGCTGGTGAGTAACCGGCACAAGTAAGGGCCATGCATCCATCCTTCAACTCATGAGTCTGTGAGTTCAACGTCAAAGTACAAGCTAGTGCGGAATAAGTTGGAACGTTCACTCGTGTAGTAGGAGCTGGTAAGATTTCATTAGTGGGCATCAGGCGTTTGAAAAATAAATGCGTGGTCGGAATACAGTCACGGGAATGTAGGAAATGCTTGGAAATTTCGGTAGCCTGGCTTTGAATTCTTAGCCGGTAATATACGTGTATTCTGCATTCTGTAACCGAGCGCGGGCTCCCGCCGATTGTCAAGTCACGGAACAGTGTCACGTTTCAACGCTAAAAGGAAAATCGACCGCTGTCATGCATTAGTGGCCGTCTCCTTTCAGTTTCACCTGACATGGACCCGCGGTGGTGCAGGTGATGCCCCGTTGCATATGTACGGTTTGCACGGGCGCCATCTATGTGCATTGGGCACTCGTCCGCGGTCTGCACCTGGCTCAGAAGTCAGAGCCCGCTGTGCTACGCTACGCCACCTACATGTAGTGGAGAGGGTGCTCTGGCGCGCCCTCTAGGTAGAGCAGTAGTGACTCAATGGTACGGTACCTTGACTGTAGGTGGCGTAGCGCTGGGTATTTTTAGTCGACTGATAGTTTTGACAGACTACTATGAACGTCAAACCCCTTGAGACCCCACTTTTTTGCGATAATTTTTAAATGCGTCAACTTTCGTTGACAATATTCTGGCAATGTATGTTTCAGAACCTGCCGAAACTTTTATTACTAAGGTATTTTGACGCCAAACGATTATGGAAGGTACTTCTCATTCACTCGTAATGCTAAGGTCAATTCAGGCCCGAGCAGAGGCTTGCGCTCGGCCACACTCGAGCCCCGCCACCAGCGCCATCTGCCCTAAATGCCATCTGCCAGCGCCCGCTACCGCTACCAACTACCGCCCACCATCAAGCCTGGATGGAGCGCGAGACGCGAGTGACCGGTCGCCGGGCAAGGAGCGCCAGAGGGGTAGGGCGGAGCTTAGCGCTGACGTCATTACGTGGCTCCGCCTCATGAGCGCGTAGCCTCTACCCAAACAGCAGATTCGTTCCGTGAAATTTAACATTACGAGTGAATGAGAAGTACCTTTCATAATCGTTTGGCGTCAAAATACCTTAGTAATAAAAGTTTCGGCAGGTTCTGAAACACACATTGCCAGAATATTGTCAACGAGAGTTGACGCATTTAAAAATTATCGCAAAAAAAGTGGGGTCTCAAGGGGTTTGACGTCCATAGTAGAGGTGAGCTAAGAAATGAGACGAGCATCCATTCATCCAACTCTAGGACAACTGCCAAACGGGTTTCACTTCTGACACTCAAAAAGTAATGAACAATCGGACCGCCAAGCTAAAAGACGCGAAAGATTTTAGCGATGTGTCGATTTTCAGCGCCCGTTAAGGTTTTTCTCGAGCCTGATTATAATATGATTAGGTATATTCCTAAAGATATACATCATTTTCCGTACTTGCGGAAATTTCACACCAGTGCCATTCTAGGTCAGGTCACGACAAGTGAATACGCCTGAAGAACTAAGTAAAAGCTCGCCATAGCACTGTAACATCGACTCAACAATTATTTTATTTATTTCGAAACTTTTGACCTTTAGGGTAATGCATAAATGTATGTATGTCTATGATTTCTATTTTAGCATTGCTTAGCAAGCAAATGTCAATGCTGAATTGCACCAGGGGTCTCCATTTCATACATCTATAATGATAAAGACCTTAGGTTAAAGGTCTTAGAAGGTCAGCAGCAGTTTTTTATGCTAAACGTTTTAACATCTTGCATACGTCCAGCGTGGTTCAGCTCAATGAAGCGGATCTACCGATTCCCAACACCACTTTTTCGGTCAAGTCATGGCTTTGACCTTCGGTCTAATCTAATCTGAGAATACCCCAGCGAAAGAGCTCTCGAATAGCTATCGTTTTTTCCCGTGATGTTGTTTTATTAGTTCACGAGCTCTTAACCCGCGCTCCGTACGTAGGCTATCGGTGGACCCTACTACCCGTAAGGGGGAGGGGCGTTTCACTTTCGGCCCCCCCCTAAGATCTCGGAAAGTTACCGGCCGATTCTCAAAATTCAAAAGGCGTTGGATAGCCCTACCACGGAATTACCTTGTGACCCAATTTCATTGACCTCGGTCCGACCGATCACGTCAAAGGTCACTGGTCAGGTCAAAGATCGCATTTTCACCGTTAACAGGTATTTCAAGAAATGTGTTTTAAAATCGAGTGCAAGTCATGTTAGTGAAAATCATCGATGGAGAATTGTTCGTCAAGCATATATTTTGCTATTTGAGGTCACTGACACCAGGTCAGGTCACAGAGGTCAGGTCACCGAGGGTCACAGTATGAAAGTGTCGTATGAGACATGTCTTATGGTCCATTTTACATGACAAACGCGATTATGTGGGCTAGGGAACCTTTGGGGCCAGTTTAGGTTATGTTCTGGTAAAGGTCAGGTCAAATTAGGTCAAATTTCAAAGTTGATATTTTTGCATAAAATGGGTATATCAATTCTGGATTCGATTTAGCTCGTCACGGAGAGTCTAATGATGGTCTTTGTTTTGTGCTACGTGGTCTAGAATTGCTAAAGATTAGGTTTGAAAATTTGACGTCATCAATTTGCAACAGTTTTTTCGTCCTAATCTGGAAAAAAAGAGGCATCAATCTGAAATTTGGTATGTGGCTAGAAGACGGTTATAGGGACTAGCATATATACCTATTCCTTTTTTCAAAATTCGGCACATTTTTATATTTTTTTGGCTAAGATATTCAAAAAATTACTTTTTTGATTTTTTAGGGCCAAATCCAGAAATTTCACAAATCCAAGATAGCAGTTCTATAGCCCTGTTGATTTTAGCCCTTGACAATCTGATCATTTTTCTGTATCTTTAAAGCTGTAGGCCTGACAGCTCTGCCCGCGAAACCTTTTCTGGGGTTGAAAAAGGCAGAACATGACGTCATTATGACGTCATTTTGGCCAACCTATCATAGCCTCTAGAAAACGTTTTAGTCACGATGTGTAAAGTTGATGCCCGGATGGTTCTGAAAGCTTAGCGGCGATATCTGCAGCCGTTTAGGAGATATCTACGGAAAGGGACAAGGGGAGCCGTTTCGCCCCCCACCCCCTCTCCTACGGGGCGCGTGTTAATGGTCTAAAGTAATGTGACCAAGCGCCATTTTCGACACTTGACATTTCCGTTTGTCAAGCTGAGTGGAGCCGATTGACAAACAATCTAAAAAAACGTCTGGAAACAAAATACTAATTAATTATCCCGTTGACATGTGATCGGTAGGTTATAAAATTGGTATTACCCCTAGGCAGGTCACTCCTGCTGGACGTATGTACATGAGGATGAGGCACGTAAGATCTTGGATTCACTTCACATGCCTAGTTGTTCGTAATACTGTTTAGTGTATACCTATAGTATTCTGTATACTGTATATGGTAAAAATATAGTATCAATTGTTTTAGGTTCCGAGGCAATGGTCAGCACTCAGCACTTTCAGCTGACTGATGAGGCACACGCTATTTGTTTCCGATATGAGATTTGTAAGGTTATCGAGGTCTGTTTAAATTGCACGACCGATCTTTGACCAACATTGCCACACACGCTACGCATAACCGTCCGGTATGATAGAACCCTATCTTTTTATAGAATAGAACCCTCCCGCCACCCGCAGAACACGGGCTAATTTAGGTTAACGTTGGCTGAGCGTGCATATCGTTTTCACATTAAACCTTTGGAATGCAACGAAAGGATTACCATTCCTCAAACAATAAAAGTTTATAGACTAAAGCTTGATCAATGTGCCATTCGATTCGGTCGCGCGAAGTGGGATTAATTAGCTTTGTAAGTCTTCGCAGGCGATTGTGCACGTAGGGGATAGGAATAGAGCAGGGTAAGAACAAACATTTTTACTTATCTGCGAGGCATTCACGTCGAAGCCAGTAGGGATATCCGATTAACACATGGGGTTACAGACCTGCAGCGAATGGGAATCACGATCTTCTATAAATGAGCATTATTAATCAATTTAAAAAGCGGTGTCACGAACAGTGTGAATTGAACAATTAATTTGGAGGTTCGTCCCCGCCACTTCTGATAACATTTTAATAAATGTACCCAAAAGCGTTGATATGTGTTATGCGTCCTGCGTGCACCCAATTGGGCATTTAAACCTTTGATGCTCCCGCACTAGGGGGAAATGCTCCTGCAACGGGAAAATTTCACGATGACGTCAGGGTTCCCAGCCAATGAGCGGTCGCGCTGAGTGGGCGGCGGCGGCGGCGGCGGCGGCGGGCTCTGCCGCCCCAGTCGCTGGGGGAGAGCCGGCACGAGGGGCGGTGCGGTGAGCAGCGCGTCTGTGAGTGGCGCGGTGAGAGTGAGACGCCGCCTGTGACATACAAACGGTGTGCGGACGGCACACATCACACGGAGCTGCTGTCGGCACCAGCGCGACTCCGGTCAGTTGACGCGATTTTCGGTCGGTACTTACCTATACAAACTATACATAACACGCAATCTCCGTTATTTCGTCGTTCTTTTATATATTCACTGTTAAATGCTCATTTGTTGTATCTTGAAATGTGTGGAAGTATGACATCTTATCCAAATTGTGGTGCTCTGGCGGATATGTGCAATTTACTGGTGTACATATATTTTTCCATTGCTCCTCGGAACCGTATGATTTTACCACCGTTGATGGAAGCCGGAGCAACAATATCACAATTTACGGTAAACATGCCTGAATTCAACAACAAGTTACAACAGATATCTGTCGTGTGCTATAAAACTGGTCAACGTTTGCTGGCTTAGATTAATTTCTGGATACGTAATCAATCAAAATGCACGCGGATTACCTGTAGGATACAAGCAAAAAGACAAACAGCTTAAAATAAATATCCTTTATTCACTGCGGCCAGGAAACGATTTGAGTGCAATATGCAGCCCCTAACGTCTCAAAAGAACATTCCTGAGCATAACCAGCCCGAATTGTTCATTTTCTTTGCCGTATAGGTCTGATACATGCATGGATATAAATCGCTGATCGCACAGGATTTTATTATATCGTCCGAATGCTAAGGTTGCTAGGATCATGTCCATGTGTTGGCGAGCTGGAGCGACTGTTTCACGCACACAAAAGCGAGCATGACAAAAGGCACTTTCAGTATTGTTCGAGATCATGCACCTTGACGTGCTCTAACGTTGCATGCTATGTTGCAAACGTTTTGCTTCTTTCTTGTCTACACTTCCGCAAAACTTGAGCACGACAGTTTTTATCGGCTATCTCTGGAGTCCCAGTTTCCGCATTTCATTATATCTATCCAATTTTAAGTACCTAAGTGACGAAGCTTTACTTCAATGCTCTATTCGCAATATATCATCCATCTATCTATCTATGGGTGCAATACCTTCGCCATTGTGTTCTGTTGCATTCTTTTGTTTCCTTCTTTTCCTATCGGTAATCAGCTGGCTTAGACACTGACCAAAATAAGCCACTCCCAGTCACAGCAAATTACATTCTGCGCGGATGGATTCGTGTGCTCCGTCCGTTGGCCCTGTCCTGAAGCGACAGATGTTCAGGTATCCCGTCTGTCGGCGCCGGCAGCGAGAGAGGACCTGACCCAGATTACAATCTCACCGCGGTTCACGTCGCTCAGCAGAAGCGCACGTCTGCTGGCGTGAAGAGCACTGCACCACACTCCTAACGCCCTTTCCTGCTTTTCAAGTACCTACCGTCTATGATGAAATAGTATATGCTAATGCAATGCTCTAGCGAGGAACATCTTGATATATAAAGTTAGAATTTCCAATGAATTTTTTTTCCGCGATAGTTCATTGAAATTGTAATAAAAAGCAAATATTATATTGTTTGCTTAACAATATAAAAAGTTCATTCCAAACGGTCAAAGAAAAAAGTTCATTTGAAATTCTAACTGCATATGTATACCTACCGTCTACTACCACGCCCTTTGATCGACCGATAGGCTCGGCGGTAGTCGCTGTTGTGACCTCTCCATCCGCTTTATCAGGCCGTCTCGTCAGTCCTATACCGCCTAATCTTCCTGCAATCTCTCCATCCGATCTTCTCAACGATAAACAATAAACACTTCACTACCGCAGCTCTATCATCTATATCACCCCAAATGACCCGCCCTCTTCTCCTCTTTCATCTAACGCTGAAGAGCTGTTGTCTGATTCTGCGGTCTTTGTCCCATCTCCCCGCGGTCATTGACCATCTCTACTCTCCAGTCACTCTACTACCATCCCCCTCTAGCCCAGCTGACTCCGATCACTCCTTTCTGCGCGGTCTGGCGGACGGCGCTGACGTATCGCTCGCGTCCGGCCATACTTTCTCTGCCCGGCGGCGGCAGCGGTTACGGCGGCCCTGTCCGCCCCCGCGCGACCGTCCGGCAAACGCTCGTAGTTTGGGGGAGCCACTCCGCCCCAATCTGCATGGTACTCCTGGGCGTGGCAGGCAAGTGTGCCCGGTGAGATAACTGAGCACAAACGGCTCCGCTATAGAAGGAATGGTGATAGATGTGGGAGTGCGGTGGCAAATGGACGGCGAAAGTGCGAATTCAGTCAATCGTGGTTTCTGAGAAGTAAAATAATAATTTTCAGTTCTCTGCTGGTGGTGGGAAAGTCTATTTATGATGTCGCGTTATTCAGTTAGGTATCATTCATCTCCCTTTTTAAATTGTTCAAATTGAAATAAAACTCGTTGATCGCATTCATGATCACTAGTCGTCAGTCCGGCAGGGTTACACTACACACAGAAGAGTGGCCGCAGATGTGGCAAAGATAATGGCCGAGTCGAATAGTTTGTCTGCCAGGAGTCTGTTGAAACACCCACTTTACATTGTCATGGCCGTCTGAACTACCTCACGATCCTTCCATGGTTGCACGGCTCCTTGGAGTAGGGGAAGTTGGGGCAATGCCGGAGTTGGGGCAAAGCCGAAATTCGAGATATTTCTAAAACCGTACGACATGGATGCCACGTCTCAGTGATGCTCTGAAGCTTGAGTGACTATACAATTATCGCATGTGTGTTACGAGTCGTCATTTGGAATACTTCGGCTGTGAGGGCGCCAAAAGCGTTTTCAAGGTACGTTTCCTTTGTACTACATGCGCCTTTGAAGCTGCATTTCTCACTCATTATGCTACCGTTTGTCTGGCCAATTCGGTCAAGTAATCTTCAGCATGTCTTTGCATAAGTGTGCTACCTATTTGAAATTTATACAGCACGTTTAAAAGTTATGGGCCTGCAAATGAAAGTATGGCTGGCTGGGGTAATGCCGAAAACGTGCAATTACGCACGTTAAAGCACGCTACGTGGACTTTACTGCTGTAGAATAGCAACGCGTATTTTTAGTCAAACAAATTACACTTTCAGCCGGCACAACGGCCTGTTACCTATAAGGAATGATTTACCTGGCATTTTCTTATTATATCACACAATTATAACTTCCAGTGTGCACCAAGCGTCCTCAAGCTCTTAAAACGCGTGTCAACTTTGATGAATTTTGGATAAAGTTTGAGATAAATTGGCAAAACATCAATGTCAGCATTCCTCGTAGATCATTTATCCCATTTTCGGCTTTCCCCGCAGTCCGGGGCAACGCCGAAAAAGTCAGTTCTTTGATATTTTTAGTTTTTGCGCTTAACGGTATGCGAATTCATCAAATGCGCCTGGTATGTTTGAAAGACAAAAGACTGTCCTCTCGAATGACGCCAACAAGAATAGCTTATGTTGTCTACCTTGCGTGCTACGGGCGTCAGAAAAAAAGTATTCGGCGTTCCCCCAACTTCCCCTAATGTTTAACGGCCCTATCTATCCTCGGTAAGCCGACCATTCCTCGGTGGGTGGAGTAGCCATCGCCGTCGTTTGGATGGAGAGGAGAGAGAGAAATGGTGGGCGGTTTAGCTGCCAGCATGACCGAGCCTGCAGAGAAGAGGATGGGTCAGATCGTGCTTCACCATATGCGTGTGGGCAGTCATTAGACGGACCGCAGCGCCTCCGAGGCAACACAATGCAACAATCGCGGCACGCAGCCCGCCGAGCCGCCCCCGCCACCATCCCTCCGCCCTCGGGTCCGGGGGTGCCCATGTCTTGCACCACAGCTGCGCCGCGGGCCAGGGGAGTTGTGTGAGTACACACCGCGCCGTGGTTACCCGTGACCACCACCACGTGCCGCGCAAGTGTCGTGAAAACTCACAGCGCCGCCCGCGGCGCGGCCGTGGTAACTGCTGGGCACCGCTCTAAAGAAGTGATTTTGCGCGGCGCTGTTTGTGAAAGCTGACGGAGGTGAGGCAACGCATGATTTGGCGGACTCGACGCCTGAATAATCTTGAGTCATTGGGCACATTCTATGCTGTTTAGGTCCAGGAATTGTGCCATGTGAAGAATAAATTGTTTGGTATGCACCTCACCCTTGATGTCGTCATGTGACCATCCGAAATTAAACGTCACCCGATTCTCTCATTGATTGAATTGAAAGTTGACACATTCAGATTCAAAACTCTCATTGAGATAATAAGCACTACTCGAGGCTATCACTCTGTGTCTCATGCATGCATTTCAGAAGATAAGAATATCAACAAAATGTCAGCGAAAGCGTGGCACGTGTACCTACATGACAAGCAGTAGGTATTCATGTGGCGACACCATCAAACACCTGGTCTTGGCCTTAACATGGTGTTGGTTAACTCTGAGCCAAGACCGTGTGCGCCTGTGCCTCGCCCTCCACCCTCCGTTATTTGCTGCAATGCCTTGCTAAGATAGCATGAAGGACACGGTGACCCACCAGGGAAAGTCAACAGAAGAGATTTGAATTATTTCGGCCTTTTTTACAAATGCTTACAGTCTTGGACATTGGGAAATAATATTAAAGCATACTCTAAAGTTCGCGCCTTTGGACAGACCAAAAAATATAGTTGCTCTCCCAACGTACTATGAATGTGGGCACATGCATACCGTGGATCCTTACAATTTCGTTTTCAGGCCATTCGGGAATGGGCTGCTTGCGCAACTGATCTGAATACGCGGTGTCGAAGAATAGCTGCGGCGACCTCCATGACCTCAGTGTGCCCCAAATACCCGACATTTGGCCATAGACTGTTGCCTTATCTGGGGTGGTGAGCCAGAGTAAGACGCCACTGCCATGTCAAACAAAGATAACCACGAGCGGGATGCATGATATATTGATCCCGAAAGTCACGAGGCGATCATTGCAGCTGATAACGTGTGAGTAAAGTTGGGTAACGTTCAGACGCGTAATTGATGCGCTGGTGTAATGCGTGAAATAAAGACACAATAAACCACAAGTCGCGGTGCATATTTAGCACCGATGGCAGTTACGATATGATTACGTCATCACGCCGCTCCACTGACCGGCCGGGTCGGTGAACCGGTAACCTTGGCAACCGGCGCTCGAGTGTGAATTGGCCGTTGACGAGCCGTTAAAGGCGGTCAATCATACAACCACGTAGATGGCGGGTGTGCTATACTGCCAGGGCGTGACACTGAGTAATGGGCAAAGCTGGCTGGGGACTGCAACATGACATAGCAGGCTAACAATGACCTTGGTCAACGGCCGCGCGCGCCGGTACAGTCGGGAGACTGCAGAGCAGCATACAAACGTAACACCACGAGGCCGGCAGCGCCGGCGCGGATTGGAGACTGCAACAGAATACAAAAACATAACACCTGTACTGCGGAGACTGCATTGCAACATAGCACAACAACTACAAAATGGCCGTGGTTTTCATCACGTATTGTTCGCTCCAATTTACCGCTTGTCTTATTGATGCAATGCCTTGTAGACTGCGTGAGAGTAATGGCACTACGCTATCATGTGTTTATACTTCGTCGAAATGCTCTACACCCGTCTAAAGCGGCCCGGGAGGGCGGCAGCGACGGGCGGTGGTCTACATCCTCAGCAGGAGCGGGCCGGAGCCCGGCTCGCCACAGAGCCGTGTACAGAGGTCACCAGCTCGGGTCATGACCTGCCGAGTGCGCCGACAGCTCCAAGGCCGCCGGCCGGGCACGACTGACGACGAAAGTGGCGCACTGGCGACATGCGCCATTGGGCAAATGGGCCGCCCGGCGCGCCGACACACGCTGCTAGGAGTGCTCAGCCATGAAGACTACTATCCTGTGCAGCTGTCGGCACTCTGCTGCTCAACCAGACATGATAGTGAGACAGCTCACGAATATGATCGCCTGGTGTGAATAACTGCTCACGCAGGGCGAATTTATGATACGGTTCGCCAGATAAATGAAAAAGATGAAATATTGCAACACTACGCAGATACTATTCCAGAGAAGCGGCGAGCTACAGGCGGACCAAACTGAAAAGTTGAAGAGGTCTAGTCAATATGAAAAACAAAATTGTATAAATCATATACCAGCAAATCTAATGAAGTCCAAGGCATGATATTCTTGTCCCTTAACATTGACACATAATATAGGTAGGTATAGGACAAAAGATCATCGCACATTTTTCTACATTGGCCACAACGTTTGGTTTAACTGTCAATGTGAACGTAGCAGCATCGAACTGGCAGTGCGTTGGTGACCTCTGGCCTGCCTGGTCGATTAGCGATCTCAAACGTGACTTTCCTGAATCAGTTCATGGACACTGCGTCGATTATCTATCTCTGGCGCTGCCGAAATCAGCTCGTAATAGACCACGTCCGCGAATGTTCACGACCTGCAGACAGCGGTACGTGGGGTGGAACGCACGCCGAACAGCATGAAACACGGCTAACGCAAGCTGGATCACGATTTAATTTCGGTGATGCGTTTTATCACTTATGGACAAGAAATCATTTGTACTTGCTGCTAGATTATCGCAGAGCAGATTTAAGTTCAGTTAATTGCAGATCGCATGTCCATCGTATGTTCTCTTATCAAAACGTTCAGCTTTCCAGTCTTACAAAGTACGAGTACATGTCTCTTTCATTTTCACCAGCATGTGTTTACGTACTTTGCGAACCAAACAGCTTCGAACCGTCAACAACTTGATTTTATGTGCCGTTTGTTTTGAAATAGTCACCAACGAATCTAGAAAACAAGCCTGATTATTGTATTCCACTAGCCTCAGCATGGCAACAGACAAACATCAGCAGATATAAACCCGACTTCAATAAAAACCCGACAAGCGAGCCGGTTCTCATTAACCTACTAACAAACACTAGGCCTTCTAACGTATGAACTCCTATAGCTTGGCCTTGAAAAGAGTGCCTCGCCCTGTTTGTTTAATGTTTCAGCACACAACAATGCTTTCTTCTGTCTGTTTACTGCCTTCCTCATGACCGTTTAACAGTCCCTTTTTCAATTTACAATCTTCCTTCTCTTGGCATCTTGTCCTAATCCCTACAACTGAATAGGAATTAAACCTGTCACTTATATGCCCTAGTGTGTATGGGGCATTCCACGTCAAATCAAACACCGAAATCCGTCATCCCCTTCGATTTTTCTGAAAATTTGTAGGCAGACTGGGCATGGTTCAAAACTGAGTTACGTACAATATTTTCGAAATTTGATAAAGTATCGCTGAGATATAGGTCATCGAATATAGCCAAAAATGACACACATCAATTTTTTAAATGTCTATAACTCTGGTTCCTTTTCTGGTATCAAAATGATATTAACAGGGTCTTGTAGGCAATTGATAAGGCTTTGATCTTTAATTATAAAATTAAATTGAAGTGACCTTGAAATGCATTTGACCTTGAATTAAAACAGAAAAATTTAAATAGCAAAAAACACGTCACCTTCGATTCGGGTAATTTTTACATATTATGTCCCTCACAATGTTCCTAACCATCTGTGAAAAAATTGGAGTGGGCCATTCATAACTCTCGCGGCAAACGCCGTTTTCATGCATCAACATCACGCAACTGCGCGTGACCTTGAAAGACAGAGTCAAGACATGCTTGCTTGTGTACACTTTCTGAAATGAATGATTGCTGATTAGTGATATCCCAAACTCTGCGAGAATGTAAATACATAGTCATCGTAGTCAAGCATTCAAGTTCCATAGTAAAAGTGTCTCAGGCAAACGGTATTTTGCGGTGAATTTTGAGCCGTGTGGAAATGCATCATGAAGCCAAAAATTCAACGAAAACATTATCACGCAACGATATCTTCACGTCTTTTTATCTTCACTATACGAAAGAATATACATTTTTGAGTATGTATGGGGAATTTCTAGTTAATCCAATAATAAATATGGCAGTTAGAGACCTGCTAAGAGTAACATGTCGCCGGCTGAGGCGGGATCGGCCGACGCGGGAAACGCAGCAATCACAATTTTGTGTTTACACGTTCATATTTCAATTGTTTACCAACCGATTTTCAAAATTCTTACACCATAAGATTGCCTGTACATTTCTTAGTCTTCTCACAAAATTTGACGCGAATCAAACGTAATCAGCGGTAAGGAGCGGGATGTAAAGACGGAACCGTTCCGTTCCGTCCCGGCACAGTCTACAATTCAGGCGGCGGCTAGCGGTCGGCGCCGGCTGCCGAGTCGCCGCGTCGCCGCGGCGACAGGATGTTCACTTTACACCGCTATTACTAGACCAGTTGAACCGATTTTCTTCTTGCTTGCACGATGAGATGTGCAACTCAATTTTGGACAGGTAGCTATAATTAATTTCGCATTAATACTATGAGATATTGGCGAAAAACAGAAGGGGTGGGGCAAAATTCACTCTTCCCCCTCCACTGCGCGTGCTAACATACGTTTGCATATGTGCCATTTTCTTCAAAACTTATGAATGGCCCACTCTAATTTTTTCACAGGTTGTTAAGAATATGGTAGGCAATAAAATATATGAAAATTAGCCAAATCGAAGGTGACGTGTTTTTTGCTATTTCAATTTTTGTGCTTAAGAACAGAGCTAAGCAAATCTCAAGGTCACATATTTAAGTAGGTGCAAGTCTAAACAAATGCTTAAGAAATTACCTAAACAGTAAGGTTTATTTAATTCAAATCAAACAAGTACAACCAAAGTTATGGTCGTTCAAAAATATGAAGATGCAACATTTTGTAAAAATTCGATGCCCTATATTTAGAAGACCTGTGGTCAGAATGTGCAAAAAACATCAATGTAATGTTCGGGGCGACACAGGAACTCGCTCACAAATTTATAATGAAATCGCTGATGGTAAGGTGCAAAACAGCCGATTTTTGTTCGATTTGACGTGGAATGCCCCGTATGTGTTCGTATTCCATGCTTCTGTCTTTCACCACGATCACCATTCACCTATGCAAGTGTGATTTTTGCCCATGTTGCGGGCTTTGACAGCCCTGTGTGTTTGGTTCCCGAAAGAAGTGGCTGCGGCGCCTCTGTGCCTGTGTCTGTGCCACTGTCTCTGACCGTCTCCTGTGTCCCTTCCTCAGAGAACTGCCCCGGGCGGACCTGCGCGGCCGGCCACCGCCGCCGGCAGCCGAGCCGACCCCGCGGCGCCGTCCCCCGCCGTCCGGTGTCGCTCCTCCCTGGACGCCGCCATGACGGGCGCGGTGCCAGGCGGCAACTACCGCCTCGACGACGACTACCATGACGCCGACGAGTCGACCCCGCTCCACCAGGAAGACCTCTACGGCGGCAGGTCAGGCAGACGATCCGAGTGGGTGACACGTAGCGTGGAAACGGGTGGTCATTAGACGCTCGCTGACCAGCAAAAAAAAAAATGGGTTTAGTGCGACCGCCAAAAAGAAATAATTAAGTAAGAATGGAATTGATTAGACTCTTTCTTAATTGTGTCTTCTGTGACGATTATTCAGTCAGTCATCACGTGTGTAATCTGCCACCCGTGATTATTTCTCTGGCTCCATGTCGTAACTTCAGGGTCGCAGGGTGACGTCTAACCTCTCCGCCAGTCGATATCACCTGCCCATTCAGTCTGTGTTTACCTGTGTCCGGCTGCCGAGGCACACACCCCCACCACTCTCCAGAGCCGCCAGTGTTGACATGAAGCGCCACGGTTTCTCAATTATCGGCCCCGGCTCACTTTCTCTGCGCTCGCGCACGTCCGACGGAGGCGACAAGTGAACACTCATGGCTTGTAGCGTCTTCCTGGGGTGGTGATCTTTATAGCGTTTCCAGTGGTGATGAGCTGATAGCGACCCACCATCCGATGACGTGATAACGTTTGATGTCTTCTTGATATGATACGGAACGTTATTCTCACTTATGGCCAATACCTATATAGCGTAATGCTAAAAATGTGAAGATTGAGCATTCATCGTCCGGTCCACGATACAAGTTCAAATGCAGGCCCCGAAGATTTATTATATGTAGGTAACTGCCATAAAACGAAAAAACGGAAGTTTTGTACTAAAACAAGCCCTTTATGTCACATGATTCATACCAGCACACCAGCACCGCCCATCCGATACCAGTTTTACTATTCCCTATGCAGCCCGCGACGCACTGTGCGCAGTGGCTTTGAACACCGGTCGTGTGCCCTTCCGTATCTCTAGCGGCGGTCAGTATGGTAATATCGCAGACCGGACAGCTGCTACAAATGTGGGCCACTCGATTCTGTCCGGAGTCGTGCTGGAGAAACCGATCACGCTGCGTGAGATTGCTGAGCTCGGTGACATCTTCCGCCGGAGGAGCGGTCCGGAACGGGCCGGAGGAGTCCGAAACGGGCCAGAGCGTACCGGAGGAGTGGGCCGGAACGGGCTGCGGTGTCTCCGCTTGTAGATGAAGAACTCCACCACTGCGATCGTTTCTTACAGATAGAACGACGACAGGTGGCGACGTGACTCGCACTTTTTAGCGAATTACTACTTAACTTCATATAGCTGGCTTGCAAGCCATGTAACTATTTATTGGAGAAGATCTCGAAAGCAATACAGCGAAAGATATATCTTACAATCATCAGCGAACGCTACCAAAACAAATCACATCTTGGTTAGATCGATCACTCCAAGCACACCGATGATCCATTAGGAGTCCAACTCGGCCACGTGGTGGGACCACCGCTGCCACCGACTATTGCTGAGCGTCTGGGACCGTTCTGTCCGTGTGTGAGTCTCTGTGCGCGGTGGCCGGGTGTGCCAGATTGGGATGTGGGTCGGTGGAGAACCTCGTTCCGGTCGGGTGGCCGCCGCGGTGGACGGCCGGCAGCTGTGCTGAGCTGATGCTGGGTTTACGACTGCGGTAGTAGCCGCGGCCGGAGCAGTGGGCTGACCGAGACTGCCGGACCGCCACGGCCCACTGCCCAGTGCTCCAATCAGATGTGATACATACCCGCTCAGCGGCACGGGCGCCTCGCTCCTACACTGGACAATTATGGCAGTAATCGCTCGTTACAACGTAAGATGGGCATGCCTTGGTCAGCTGATCCCTTTTGTATTTCGGCTGGGATCAGATGCAGAGGCACACGAGTAAATGATAGGTCCGAGGGCAAGTGTGGATACAAATAAAGCCCTGCCGTTTCGAAAATGTTTGTCAACAAACACAACCACTAGCAATGCCTGACACCTTTATACCCCTGACTGGCATCTTCAGCGTTTGACGTCTCTGTCTTCCTCTCTGACGTTATGAGACGACTGAAGCGCCTGACACGGTCGTCTTTCTTCCCTACAGTCGACGCAGTGTGATCCCTGAGATGAAGAAATGGGACGTTTTCCGCGTCATCCCACCCGACAACGACTCGGGCTCCGCTGCCAACCAGCGCTGCCTCGACATCACCATCAAGATCGTCAAAGTCATCGTGTACATCATCACCTTCAGCATCGTGCTGGCCTCGGGCGTCATCGCCAAAGGAACCACCCTCTTCATGACGTCACAGCTCAAACAGCACAAGACACTCGAGTACTGCAATAAACGGATCGGTGAGTACCGAGTACTAACTACATTACATGGAAAGAGGAAATCGATAGATGGTGTGGGGTTTGATAACACTGAGATGCATGGGGCATGATAAACTGGCAATTATCACACTTTATGGCGCCATGCATTGAGATTGCTTGCAACGGAAGTCGATAGTGAGGCTATCTCGAACATGCTCAGTCAAGTGAACAGCGTGAAAGGTGCGGTCTCTAGTCCCGGGATCTAAATCCTTTTGTTACCGCCGTGTTGTGACATCGACCGTGAGTGCGAAAGTCAGCACGTAACTCCTCTCCAGGGAGTCGAACACATGTTTCGTCTTCCAAGAGATAATATCATTGCATCAGCTGTTTAGAGACTGGCTTCAATGTTTGAATCGAAATCGGTATTCAGCTTGCCGTTCTTTCTTGGCACACATATGTATACGATCACTTTAAAGCATTTCTTTTATCGCATCCATGTCTAAAAGTTCTATAACCCTATTCATTTCTCCCTGACCCTCTAATCATGCTCTACGTAATGAAGCTGCCGTAAGTTTTTGTATGCAAGCCTGATCGATATCTGACCACTTTCACTAGTTTCAAGCAGCTCCACAAAAAGCTGTCGTTCATTATCCACTAGTTAGACCAAACAGCCCCTCCCACTCACACTGTTCATGAGCTCCTGTTTCGGAACCTACAGATTATCTATGTATGTCTGTTTGGGTCGGTTACCAGTTTATGCGCCATTTTTACGGGTCGCATTACTCATCATAAGCGCATCATTCGGAAATCCGTCGATAATGCTCCCTCTGATATTTTATATGATCGAACCACACTTTTCCCCGCTGTGACGTATTTCGGTCCACGGCGTCACGGATGGAGGAGGCGAGCCACGGAGACTGAGGGCCGCTCAGCTGATCGTAATCACCGCGCCCACGCTCGCGCCTCTTCAAGGCCACACCGTCCACTTTCGTCGGCCGGTCGGTGTGTGCGTGTCTGTCTGGCGTGTGTGTCGGCGTGGGTGGCTGTTTGTTTGGACCGCTGCGCCGGGGCGGGGCCGTGGCACGTTACACCCCTCGGTGGGTCAGCGATCGGGCGGTCTCCGGGAGTACAGGTCATCTGTTGACCTCTGACACGCGCACTGCGGCAGGCAGTGGTCAATCACGGGTGGTCTCCCCCAGCGTGGCTCCAGCCAACCACTCAGTGCAGTTCAAATGTTTGTTTAATGCACGACAAAGGCTTCGGGTGCCAGGTGCACTGAGACGGTGAAGAAAGTGAAATGGCTCAATGTGTTTGACAGATTGAGATAAATTGGGTCCATAAACTCAACTAAGCGAGGGATAGGTGCAGCAAATACAATGACCAAGCACATGTCGCCAGAGCCATCCGGCATCTCCAGTTGTATGGAATGCAAATAAGGGATTGATTCGATTTGTTGCTAAATATTTGTACGTTTCAAACGCAACACTATTTTAATTCTCATTTTCGTTTCCCTGACTCCCACAAAAGTTATATTATTCTCCTCTTCCTCTTCTTTCTCCTCCATTTTCTTTTTCCCCGTCTTCCTTCTCGCCTTCAGCTCTCCGTCTCCGTCTCTCCGATCCCACAGCCGCTCCGCAGTGTCTCCGGACGCGTCCGTCCGTCCGTCCGTGGGCACGGCGCCGTCTCTCTGGGCCGGTGGCGCTCGTCACGGCCCGCCGACCGGCGCCGGTTTCTCTTCCCATGCGGCGGCGAGCCTCTGCCGCCGGCGAGTCGGGTCAGGGGTCGCCTGCCCGCCGGCCCGGCCCGTGACCGGCCACCAGCGAAAGTGAGCGCGCGGCGGACGGCCGGCGGCGCTGCGCCCGCGGTCAGTCGTGCTCCCCTGCGCCGCAGCCGCCGTCATGACGCCCGCAGGTTTTTGCTCGAGGTGTGGAAATGGGCCGAGCCATGAAAAACCTGAACGGACCCGCCCAGACTCTATGTGTGGCTGTTGCTGAGGGTGTGAATTTTGGCGAAGGTGAACAGGCATCAATACGAAAGCGGGATAAAACGAGTCGCAAAGAGAGGTAGCAATAGCCAATAATCATCACATGTTTTATTTATTACCTATTGGGAAGAAGTTACCTATTAGGTATCCTCTTTACGCTTAAGAAGAGTAGAACTTTAACATTCGCCATGGAGTTAGTGTGTTCTTGAGCAATGTGCATGTTGGCCAACATATACACATGCATGCTCAAGTGAATATTTTTAATGCAGCCATGTCATATCACCCCACAGTCCTTGATCTGACGGTCGCCCGACACTGACAGGTCTCGACAAGACATGGCGGGTGGAGCTGCCCGACGTCGAGAAGGTGGCCTGGGTGTGGTGTCTATTCTTCTGCTTCATCACCCCGGAGGCGGGCACCTGGTTTCGATCCGCCAGGATGTGCGTCTTCAAGGTAAGCCCGGAGGAGGGAAGGGGAGACAGATGGGCTCCCGCTAAGGGTGTTTTCCCGTAGAGCTGCAAGCGAAGAAAGGAAACCCTCGAAGAGCTTTGACCCACTCAGCGAAACTTTCGAAGTGTTGGGACTCAGCCACTGCCAGGGAATGCTCTAAGAGCAATGACCCGGCAAGGGCGCTCTCAGACTGTTATCCAGCTAGAGGTGCTCACAAAACTTTATGACTCTGCCCGGGACGCTCTCAAAGTTATGGGCTCAATCCAGGGAGCTCTCAATTTACTATGAACCGGCGCGGGGAATTCTCATCTGGCTATACCGCTGACACATGACAGCCTCTGCTCACAGCCATTCGCGTCTCCCCCGTATTCCATTCTCGGTATTCCCGAATTGCCGTGGTCTGACCGGGTAGGAGGCCGACTCCGTGCGGCCCAGACTCGGCCGAACGGCTGTGGGTGGGAACGAGCACCCGGCCGTGGGTGGGAACGAGCACCAGGTCTCTCCCATCCAGTCGTCCGCAGCCGCCGACTAACCCGGCCGGGCTGACGTGCAATCCAATGACGAATTAACTTGGTACCCTTTGATGAATAGTTTGCGGTAATTGTGTTCTCATATTAGGCGTTGCCTCACAGAGCTGATTCGTGTACGTGAGGCATAATGAGTGAGAAAAAATGTCATTTTCGAAATGTTTCTCCACGATAAAATTAGCAAGAAATGAGTGCAATGTAAAATGCTAACGGTTATTTAAACGTTTGTTTTCAATTTCAGGCACCTTACCAAATATTTCGATAGGGGAGAACGGGGTTAATTGTAACATTTTTTGCATTTTATCACCTGGTGCAAACACGTTTGCAGTTATAAAACTGCAGTTGCTCTTGCAGAAGCAGAGCAAAATTTTCAATACAGAGGCTCGGAAAATCATGAAGAAATCGGAAAAGGGTAAGAAAATGTATCATTTACTGGAGGAAGCACCAACTGTTCCAAAAATGAAAGGTCTGCCCAAAGTTCACAAGGACGGGGTACCCATGCGCCCGATTACGTCCGGTATTGGGAGCGCCCCCCACAATCTGGCTAAGACACTGGCAAAGCCATTGTCGATGGCCCTCGGATCCATCAGTGATGCGCACCTCAAGAATTCATCAGAGATGATGTCTAAATTGAAAGAAATAGAAAACGTAACGGACATGAAAATGGCAAGCTTTGACGTGAAATCTCTTTTTACCAACGTCCCCATACAAGGTGCCCTAGAAGCAATAGAAAAAGTGGTAAACACCATTGATGAGAATTCTCTCCCACTCCCAAAGGAGGATTATATCAGGTTAGTTTCTCTGTGCATGAACTTTGGCTGTTTTTCATTCAACGGGAAGGAATACTTACAAAGGAATGGACTGGCTATGGGATCTCCTCTCAGCCCAGTAGCGGCTTGTTTATATATGGAAACTCTAGAAGCATCAAATTTCTTCGACATCATGGGGCCCAGCTCCATATGGGTGAGATATGTGGACGATGTCCTAGTGATCGTTCCAGAAAACACGAATCTGGAACAAAAACTAGCGCAACTGAACAACGTCAATGCGAAGATACAGTTCACGATCGAGTACGAAGAAAACGACCAACTAGCGTTCTTAGACACGTGTATCATCAGAAGAGAGACAGGTTTCAAATTTAAGGTGCATAGGAAGCCAACCAACAAAGAAGATTATGTTCATTTTTACTCTGGCCACAGTGAACGTGTGAAAAGTGGTATAGTTATAGGTTTCTTTTTACGAGCGATGAGAATTTGTGATGAGGAGTTCTTGGACGAAGAGATTAAACATATTTACAAAGCTTTCACGAAACTGAAATACCCAAAGGGGTATCTCATTCGGCAAAAGCAAAAGGCCGAACGGATAAGGAAGACCCCAAAACAAAAAGAAAAAGAACAAGGGAGAAAAAAGCTAAAATGGATATCGATTCCAAACTCCAAGAACGCGGAGGCAATTTCCAAATCACTAGAAAAGACAGGCATACGAGTAGCAACGAACACAGGAACGAAGATACACGAGATGATCAAACGAAGACCGAAAGAGACGTCCGGCACATCCGATTCTCCGAAAAGTGTAGTATACGAAATTCCTTGTGGTGGGTGTGAAAAAAGCTACGTGGGAGAAACGGGGAGGGGGGTCGAAACGAGACTCAAAGAACATAAAAGTGACCTCAAGTTTCATCGAACTTCGAACGCAATCGTCTTACATGCCGAACAATCTCATCATTTACCGAACTGGGGAGCAACTCGATTATTAGAGAAAGGCGCACGAAAAACGACACGAAAAATCTTAGAAGCGGCTCACATATCTGCACGTGATACCATCAATACTAGAACTGGATTTATAACTTTAGCAACATGCGCTGTGAACTTAGTGGCAGGACCCCGATAGCTAATCTCGTGACTGTGATATATTTTTCGAGTGCTATTTTATATTCGTGTACAAGCTGCCGGTGATCATTTCTGTCCTCATTTCTGTAACACAGTGATCAAGGTATTTTCGTACCGAAAGCTTTGTGTGTCTAAATATACATTTGACTTGTTATTGTTATCATTTATAAAACTCTTTCTTTTATTTTCAGAAACTATGATGTTTTGTCTTTAAAATGCTGTTAAAACATTTCCGAAATAACTTATTTTTTGGGTCAAAATTGTTGTCCGAAAAAGTCAATTCATCTGTTACAATTCACCCCAGATACGGGGTCAAAAGTAACACCACCCGGGGACAATTGTAACATGCTAATTTACAGGCTATAGCAACACAATTTTTCCCAAAACTTTGATTTAACAAAAGTATTCAACACTTGTTCATCTTCCCAGACTTGGTAGAGACGGTTCTTCTCATGAAAAAAGGCTTAAAACCTCGCACTTATACAGGGGTTGGATGGACCTCCTCTCCCTCGGTTTTTCGCAAATAAATCGCGTAAAAAGCTGCCGATTGCGACAAAACTTACAGTTCTCTTAATTCTAGCAATGTTTCATCTCCCTTGAAAATTTGACGACTTTGACATAACGGCCACTGACCTATAACCTGTTACATTTGACCCCTGCAAAAATGTTACAATTGTCCCCGTCGCGCCTTGACATATTTTAGACGAAACTGGCGCATAACTATGTTGCATGTATTCTGCATTTAATGCTTTCACTTTATGGACAACAAGCCTGCCAACGCTTACACAAAGTCTGAGGTCGATATCTTTTCAATGGCGGGAATGAGCTAATCAAATATAACGGTATAAAAATTTACAAAATGCACTCAAAAACACATTACTGTGCACAGCCATCGACATACCCGGCACTTTCGCTTCAAACTCCGTTGGGAAAGGCAGTATAGAATTACGCATTTTCGGTCTTAACATCAGCTCATTCTATTGGTAAGTTTATGAATTATTAACACTGTTACAATTGCCCCGTGTTACATTTGACCCCGCTCTCCCCTATTTCATCGTATCCTTAATTTAGACATGCATCAAATCATATCGATGTGCGCTTATGCGCCTGAAAAGCCTAGTTTCGCTCTAGCTGAAAGCGACATAAGCGTGGCTTGGGCAAAATAAAAATGCCTCAAAGACAGAACCTACGACCACCAAGCTTTTGTAAACGTAGTATCTCCAGTGCTTTCCTCCACCAGCCGTTTCAGCCACGCTGCTCACCGCTCACCGTTTGTCGCCCGCAGTCGATCCGACGGCCCGAGTTCGGTCACTTCCTCGTGGTGGCCTTGTTCGAGACGCTGCACACGGCCGGCCTGGCGCTGCTCGTCTTCTTTGTGCTGCCGGACCTGGACGCCGTCAAGGGCGTCATGCTCACCAACTGCGTCTGCATCGTACCCGGAGTGCTCGGTGAGTTTATATAAGACGTTGCGCACCTATGGGTATGGACACTGTGAGCACAGGAGTATGCAGGCACAATAATGGGGTGATGGAAAAAAACAAATTCTTACTTTCGGCAAACTCGTCGTTTATGACGCGTGTTGTGACTCATGTTGCACCTAACCAAGTGTGTGCCGGTGCTGGAGTTTTCTTTAGAGTAGTGACTGGGTAGGTTATGGATAGATAACCGGTGCTCTTTGGGAGCATGTGTGTTATGTATAACCTATACTGCAGTCGATACACGCAGTCATGGACATTATTTCCCCATTGAGGCCATCTCAATTACCATTACAATTCACTGACCGATTGTTTTCGCTCCAGGCATGCTGTCGCGCACCAGTCGCGAATCGAGGCGGTTCCTGAAGACGGTGTGCGACATTGCCGCCATTCTGGGCCAGGCCACGGGCTTCATTGTATGGCCCATCATCGAATACCAGAAGGGCAACGCGGCAGCTTGCTGGGCCATCCCGCTGGCAGTGGTGCTGACCTCTGTCGGCTGGTGGGAGAACTACGTCGACCGCAAGTCCAAGATAGGTAGGTCCGTCCGAATGGTGCCTTTACACATGCTTATTATAATGAAAGGTCTTATATGCCTACATACCGTACTAACCGCCATTTTCTGTCGCTTTGTGGCAAGTGGGATTATTTAAAAAGTGCAATGTCGATGCAGGGAAAGGCATTATGACCTATCGGATTGGGACTTGATATTTGAGCATAGGTATTATACCTTGCTGGGATTGAACAAAAAAAAAAAAAAAACTCCAGTGTCCCTGGTAACTCTACACAGCTACACCTTTTTCACTTTTGTGCCGTATAACCAGCTCAGTTGAAATCAGCCATGAATTGCGTCCCCCAGGTATCGTCCAGTACCTGGGGCTAATCAAGGAGAAAATGAAGAAGACCCGTTACTGGGTGTACCTCTTCGTCTCCATCTGGAAAATCCTCTTCTTCTTTACGTGTATGGTCTTCTTCATGTTCCTGCGCCTCGACAATGTGGGCGACCTCTTCACCAAGTTTACCGACAGCTTCAATCAGCATAAAATATTCGTCAATGAGGTAGGTTTGCGATATTTTACGACTCCCATCGCAATTTATATCGTTCAACATTGCTGTGTTATGCATTTGCGGTTCGGGGTCGTTGCCGTTTTGTTTCATCGTTTACATATCAATTCATGATTTTGCATTCTCTTGAGTTTTCAAATACTATTGACAATGTTTTATGAACTTTCGTCTATCTGACGAAGTGACGACAAATACTTTCAAAAATAATTTATTTACCCATCTCTCTTTTCAGACGTCGCGGGCGCAGCTGGTATCGGTCACGGACAGCGCCGACTTCAACCAGCTCTTCACTGACACCAAGACCATCTTCTCCAGCGGCAACACGCCCTTCTACGTGTGCCAAATACAGATTGCTGCCGCCTATTTCGCCTATATATTCGGTACGTTCATATACATCGAATATGAATTAAATCTATATTCCGTGCTGTTTTGCCATCATCGAAACAAAATTATCAAAATATGTGACGCAAGTGCATGAGCCGACGTTAGTCCAGATAGGCCGTAATAAGTATTTTTAGACTTATTTACAATAACATTAGCATTTATTTTCAATTGTCCCGTATCACAATCAAATCGATGATTATACGGTGTTGATCACAGTGCTCTCACTCTGCCTGCACTCCCCACAGGCAAGTTCGCTTGCAAGATCTGCATCCAGGGCTTCAGCTTCGCGTTCCCGGTGAACCTGACGATCCCGGTGACCCTGTCGCTGCTGCTGATGAGCTGCGGGCTCCGCTCAGGAGACGCGTGCTTCATGCAGGACACCATCCCCGGCTACCTGTTCTTCGAGTGTCCTCGCGGCGACTACATCACAGACTTCATCGCCGGAGAGGTGCGTCTCTTCGCTGCTCTGGACGAGGAGTGGTGGACTGATTGATGCATTTTGTCAAGGCTACATGATGCTTATTGGTGCGCACCTATTTGCGTACCAACGTTAGGTGTTTTACGCAGCTCGGAGAGACGTAAAGCCATTGGTTTTCTATTCATGTGTATAGTGACCATTTCTATGGACTCGGTAGGTGGTAGCCAACGCCGTTGCGAATGCTCCGATTGATCTGACAGGTCCCGTCTGTTTGCAGCACGTCTGGATCTGGGTGCTGTGGCTGTTCTCGCAAACGTGGATCACGCTACACATCTGGACTCCGCACTGCGAGCGTCTGGCCACCACCGAGAAGCTGTTCGTGACGCCCATGTACAACGCGCTGCTGATTGACCAGTCCCTCGGTCTGAACCGGCGTCAGGACGACGCGCCCGAGCGACTCGAGTCGGACACCCGGGCACCGGACACTGACGATCCCGACGGAACGCAGCACTACGAGACCATCAGCATCCACACCGACTCGTCCAACACGGCCAACGTGCGCGCCACCGACCACATCACCCGCATCATCGCCTGCGCCACTATGTGGCACGAGACGAGGGACGAGATGATGGACATGCTGAAGTCAGTGCTGCGCATGGATGAGGACCAGTCGGCCATGAAGGTCGCCCAGGAGTACCTCAAGGTGCGCGACAAGGACTACTACGAGTTCGAGACGCACATCTTCTTCGACGACGCGTTCGAGATGTCGGATGAAGACGAAGACGAGCAGGTGGCCAACCGGTTCGTCAAGCTGCTGGTCGAGTGTATCGACGAGGCGGCCTCCCACGTCCACCAGATCCCGATCCGTCTGAGGCCTCCGATCAAAACGCCGACCCCTTACGGCGGTCGCCTCACCTGGACCCTGCCTGGAAAGACCAAGCTGATCGCCCACCTGAAGAACAAGATGTTGATCCGTCACAGGAAGCGCTGGAGCCAGGTGATGTACATGTACTACCTGCTCGGCTACAGGCTGATGGAGCTCGACATCTCCGTCGAGCGCAAGGAGATCATGGCCGACAACACCTACCTGCTGACGCTCGACGGAGACATCGACTTCCAGCCGAGCGCCGTCAAACTGCTGGTCGATCTGATGAAGAAGAACAGGAACCTGGGCGCCGCGTGTGGTCGAATCCATCCTGTCGGCTCCGGACCAATGGTGTGGTACCAGCTGTTCGAGTATGCCATCGGCCATTGGCTGCAGAAGGCCACCGAACACATGATCGGCTGTGTGCTCTGTAGTCCTGGATGCTTCTCTCTGTTCCGCGCCAAGGGTTTGATGGACGACAACGTGATGAAGCGGTATACGCTGACGTCTCACCAGGCTCGCCATTATGTGCAGTACGATCAGGGAGAGGACCGTTGGCTGTGTACACTGCTGCTGCAGCGAGGCTACCGCGTGGACTACTCGGCCGCCTCAGACGCCTACACCCACTGTCCCGAGGGCTTCAACGAGTTCTACAACCAGCGCCGTCGGTGGGTGCCCTCCACCATCGCCAACATCATGGACCTGCTCATGGACTACAAGAACACCATCAAGATCAATGACAACATATCCATGCCTTACATCATGTATCAGGTAAGTAAACGATGCATGCCTGTTCGTTATTACGAGGCATGATGCTAAAACGTTCCGGTTTATTCTGCACCAATATCTCTGTTTCGTCGCTTTTAATTAAATTTCGTGTAACATCACTAGAGTTGAAAATTTTTAAGTAATACAAATTTAATGTTGGGCATAACTTTACCGAAGCTGGCACACCTGGATTTATTTTTCTGCTTTATGTATCTACAGACGTTCCTGATGGCCGGCACGATTCTGGGCCCGGGCACGATCTTCCTCATGTTGGTGGGAGCGTTCGTAGCCGCCTTCCGGATCGACAACTGGACCTCGTTCCAGTACAACATCTACCCCATCGTAATCTTCATGATCGTCTGCTTTACCATGAAGTCAAACATACAGGTAACGTTCAGGAGGTGCCGCTTTTGCACCCAGTTCTCCACTCTGGCACATACCATTTTGTTATTAAATCATAGATTTTAACGAGCCGCTGAGCCTACATTGTGACCAGTTAATAACACCTTGGGCCTCGCGAGTCATTTACTCCCCGGAAATATTTTATGTTGTGCCTCCATTATATGTCATATCCAGCTGCCATCAAAGTCATATTGACTAGTCCTCATGTCCCACTGCTTTTTGCTAGAGGGCACAGCTAATGTGCGACCGACTCTGTTACACATTTATTTTTGTCCAGTTTTACTGCACCTGCAGTGTCCGTTTCATCCATATGACTCTCATCTGTGGCCGCCCACAGCTGCTGGTGGCGCAGATTCTCTCGGCGGCTTACGCGCTCATCATGATGGCCGTGATAGTCGGTACGACGCTGCAGCTGTACGAGGACGGTCCCGGCTCGCCCTCCTTTATCTTCCTCATCGCGACCATCCTCTCCATGGTGATAGCGGCCGTGCTGCACCCGCAGGAGTTCAAGTGCATCTTCCCCGGCTTCATCTACCTGCTCTCCATCCCGTCCATGTACCTGCTGCTCATCCTGTACTCGCTGACCAACCTCAACAACGTCACCTGGGGAACACGCGAGGTGCTGGCCAAGAAGACGAAAAAGGTACGTCAGCTGTGTGGCAAAATGTTTAGATACATAAAGTGGATTTATGGATGTAGAGGTGCGAGTGAATGCCTTTCCGTGCACAACACATAAATATTTCATGGTTTACCGTTGCTCGATGCTATAATTTTGACGTTTTAGCGCCTTATGTGCATTGCCTTTTACAGCCAAAGCAGTGTGCCGACCCCGATGCGAGCCAGAGTCACCAACCTTGTGTTGTTCTTCGTAGGAGCTGGAGGAGGAGCGTAAGGCCGTCGAGGAGGCCAAGAAGCGTCCGGACGGCCTGCTCGGTTACCTGTACAACAGCCGGCCGCAGGAGCAGGACGGCTCCATCGAGTTCAACTTCGCCAACCTGTTCCGCGTCATGTGCTGCACCTACCCGAAGCAGATTGACGAGAGGGAGCAGCTGAAGCGGATCGCTGACTCGCTGGACGCTCTCAACAGACGCATGGACCTTGTCGAAGGGTAGGTGACGTGGCGGACTATAGACGAGCTGTTTTTTAGATTGGTCTTTGTTGTCTAATCGGATCTTGGTGGCAAGCACGATTGTGGAGAGATATGTCTGTTGTCTGTCTAGTTGAGGTAGTTGATCCCAGCAGCTCCTCCTCACGCCGTCCCCGTTGTAATATCTCCCTGTCTTGGTGCAGGGGCCACCACCATCACCATCACCACCAGCCGGGCCGACGGTCCAGCTTCAGCCGCAACTCTGTGCACGGCGGGCTGATCAGTCCCGTGAAGGAGGACCGCTCCACCTGCTCCGAGAACAACGACACCAACAGCGACACATCTGGTAAGAACCAATAGGAACACCTCGGGTAAGGACCAACAGCGACACATCGGGTAAGGACCAACAGCGACATCTCGGGTGAGGACCAACAGCGACACATCGGGTAAGGACCAACAGCGACACATCGGGTGAGGACCAACAGCGACACATCGGGTAAGAACCAATAGCGACACCTCGGGTAAGGACCAGCCCAAACGCTCGGAGTGAGAGTGGATATCGATTCCCGATTATGTTCTTCTTCACTAAGATTAGGCACAATTTGTTTGGTCAGTTTAGGATCGTCAAGTTAATTTCCAGCTCACTGAGGTCCGAACTCCATGTCCAAGGGTATTACCAGTCAATAGAAATTCGAATTGCTAGTTCATATCAATATGAAGGGATTATTCCTTACATGCTTCGACAATATGAAGACACGTAAGAAATTTCCCATTTTTATCGTAATTCTATTCTGCTGCTGCAGTGGAGCCAAAAGAGCGTCGTGACCACCTGAAGAACCCGCTCTGGATCGAGGACAAGTCGCTACGGAAGGGCAAGGTGGAATACCTGCCACCCAACGAGATCCAGTTCTGGAAGGACCTGATCGGGCAGTACCTCTGGCCGCTCGACGAGGACAAAGAGGAAAAGGTGAGCCGACGGGACTATCCTTTTAGGACGTGTTACATTTTTCATGGCATGATTTTGTGCTCGCCAAATACATATATGGTGTCTGTAAATATGAGGCGATAAAGACACTGTTTCCCAATTGGAGATCCCGATACCTATTTCTCCGACTGACGATTCATCCTGTGTGTCTTTCAGAAACGGATAGCCGAGGACCTGGCCGAGCTGCGGAACCAGTCGGTGTTCATCTTCCTCATGTGTAACGCCCTCTTCATCCTGATCGTGTTCCTGCTGCAGCTGAACAAGGACAACATCCATGTGGACTGGCCGCTGGGCGTCAAGTACAACATCACACTCATAGAGGAGACCGGTCAGGTAAGAATCCAAGGGCCCTGATGCCCATGTATGGTTACCTAATGGTCCCATCCGTCGCTTTCGTAATTATGCGTCACCGCGAAGTAACCTCTTCAAACATTTTCAGGTTCTGATCAACAAGGAGTATCTGCAAATGGAGCCGATCGGCCTGGTGTTTGTGTTCTTTTTCGCGCTGATCCTGCTGATCCAGTTTATCGCCATGCTGTTCCATCGGTTTGTGACGCTGTCGCACATTCTGTCGTCGTGTGAGCTGACCAGCTGCTGCAACACCGAGGTGAGGAAAGGGACACCGCTCCCACCCGGTACTTATTTGCAGGTGTAACGACTCCAATGATAAAATTTATTCATTTTAATCGGAAAGTCACGGAAGTTTTAACGTCAGTACCCGCACAAGAAGTAGATATTTTCCGATCTTCTCACGCCATGTAGCCATATAGCAAGACTCGAGTGTTGTCATGTGGCATATTGCAATCTGCCTACTGGCATATTTTACTGGATATCTAACACGTCCTCTGCTCTCACAGAGCAAGGAGACTCCCGAGGAGATGCTCCGTAAGAACGCCGTGGAGATAGTGAAGAACATGCAGCGGCTGCGGGACGACCGAGACCGAGCCGAGGCGTACGAGGAGGGGGAGAACCGCCTGGCGCGCCGCAAAACCATCCAGAACCTGGTCAACCAGCAGCAGAAGCGACAGCCCATCGGCACCCTGGACGTGGCCTTCCGGAAACGGTTCCAGCAGCTCAGCAGTCAGACCACCGAGGGTGAGCTCATGTGACCATTATAAATGCTAAGACGTTGAGTCGAAAAAAGGGAATGTGGAATTAACTCCAGCTTTGACCGTACATGCTATCCGGCTGAGATACTGTTTATGAAGATCAGTTTATTATGTGCAGACTTATGCGTCCTAAACAATGCAACCCACGATTTAAAGGTAGTGTGCCACCTTTGAAAGATTTCCCATTTTATTTTTCCTAGGATAAGAAGCTTCTGTTTTTACCTAATATCGCAAAAAAAATCAAAAATGGGCCTGGAATAGTGCCTTTTTCGCCTAAAAGTTTATCGGTTTTTAGATATGTATAACAACTGTAGTGGGCTCACCTGCAAACAGGCGTCGGCAACAATCGCGAATGCGGCGCACATGTGACAATAAGCAAAGGTCATTATAGTGTTACGACCATACGACGTACGGGAATGAGTTATCAGCTGTCTAATCGTAGACAACACAATGTCGAGCCTTAAACTGTAAGCCTGTATTGGTATTGTTTCTTTTATTTGGCTGTCGAACATTATTTATGGTTTGAAATATGATTTTATGTAAAATAATTGATATGAAAAAGCCGTCTCATAAGTTATGACCCCATTTCACCACACGCAAGTGGCAGAAATGACAATGATCAGCTGACGCATTTTTCTTGGCCGAAGTCAGAGCGCGCAGCCCGACGCACCACCACCGCACCACAAAGTATGAGCAGAAGCCGCGCCCAAAGCCAGGGCCCCGGTAACGTGAGGTAGCCGAGTCGGGGCAGCGTGCGCTGACCCAAGCCGGGGCCGCAGCGGTCTACCGCATCCCCGCGGGCAGCCCCGGGCTATCACATGACACCGGGAGGACGCGCGGCTCCGGCTTGGGTCAGCGCACGCTGCCCTGACTCGGCTACCTCACGTTACCGGGGCCCTGGCTTTGGGCGCGGTCTACTGCACCACCTAACAGGCGTGTTCGAAACCGCAGGAGCTGATGATGAACGGGTTTATCGAAACTTGATTGGATGAGCATATCGGTAATAGCGATTTCAGTGTGTGCATTTATTGTTCATAGTGGTGTGAAATGTGGTTGGGGTACGACCGACAACCCGTCGGGGCGAATTTCGCACTGGGGTACTCAAAATTTGAAGAATTTAAGACGTTTCCATGAGTTTTGAAGGTATGGATAAGTTCTAAAAATCCGGTTCTCCTTATCTGGGCCATTAACTCCATACGGTCCAGGAAAGCTGGCACACTACCTTTAAGTCTCGTTATGTATCAGACCAAAGCAAAGTAACTTACCGGCAGCATGCCGCGCAGCCACGCGAGGGACGCGAAGCCACGGCGGACAGTCGCCGCGTCCCGTCTCAGTCTCTCTCGCCCCTCTCTCTGCCCCGAGGACTGCCAACCGACCGGCGAAGCTCAGCTGATTTTAGCCCCCGGGAGGTAGACTGACCCGCAGGGCTGTTACTGGGCGGCGCCGTAAACGGCTGACAGCTGGCGCGGCGGCTCGGAGCTAAGATTTCAGCTCAATTGTCCACACTTGAACGGTGAACCACTACATAATATAGCGGTTATAGTGTAGTTCAGTGTGTTTATAATTTTATTATAGATTTATTATATTATGTAGTAGTTTTGTTATAGCTTAACAATAAGTGTATTCACTCACCATCATGACAGAGTACGACTCTCATTTGTCATTTGACCGTGGGACCAATGCTGAGTGAGTGTCATCCGTCGTGCTGAGCTGACTGTTCCCCTTTCAGCCACTCCCATTCTGGGCAACATGCGGAAGATCAGTATGCGCGCGGACGCCCTGAGGGCTCTGGAGCAGAGGAAGAATTCGGTGATGCAGGAGCGCCGCAGAAAGCGCATGGAAACGCTCGGAGCCAACAACGAATTCAGCAAAAAGGTACTCATCGTCACCAGTGACCATAGGGTACAGCTGGAAATGCTCTCGATGTTTCTTTCATTTCTTTCATTTAGTTAGCTGTCTCTCTGCTATTCTTGTTCGAATCGTAAATCGTTTTCTTCTCAGTCAGTTGCTTTGATTAGTCTTCATGGTAAGCTTGAGGCTTTGGTAAAGTCTGGCTCGACGCTACCTTGGACCGTGCCAGTGTTGACTGTTTATCCTGTACTTTTAGTTCATCTCCTATCACTCTGACACTGTATGTGTGTGTGTGCCCCCAGCCGAGACACCGGATCTCGAACGCCTCGGGCGTCAGCAGTCTGCAGGGGGCGTTTATCCAGCACCGGTCCAGTCCGACACACACTCAGCAGTCACAGTCGCCGTCACGGCACAACGACGGCTACGAGAACAGTTCGGAGGATGAGGCACTGGTGCTGCCGGCAGTCTGAGCTAGGGAAATGTAGGCTGAGTTAGAGACAATGTAGGCCGGGCCTAAGGATACTGCTGGCTGGGCGGAAAACTGCGGCGGAGTTTATACATAGATACTGCCGGCTGAGTTTATGATATTGCTGGACGCTGGTTAAGGTGACAGATACTGCCCGCTGAGTTTAATTATGCCACCGACTGAGTTGACGAATACTGCCGACTGAATCGTCAGACACTGCTGCCTGGGTTTAGTGACACCACTGGTCGAGTCGAAGACACTGCCGTATGGTGCCCTTGCAATTACGGTTGGTGGGAGGGATGTGCCTGTGTCAGCAGCCATTCCACCGTCCCTGTTCTATCGGCCGTGATGCCGATAGCTCACAGTGATGAAGAAACATACAAACGACACCTGTTGGATAGATTATATCCTATCTGACTGGTGTGATGGTGCAAAAGAGGCTCAGACAGGCGGAGGATGCACAAGCAGATGTGTACCTACCCTAGACAATGTCTCCCAGACTGCCTTCTGCTACCTGTTTTGACGTGCAGCTGTGAGGTTTACTGTTTGCAGCGTAGGTATGCAGCGCTTCCGTCGATATTAATTACAATCCGAGCTGATGGCCTGTGGTGTATCTCAGCGTCTTTAATCAGGGACCAAAGACGATCCTTTGCTCTATGTCGGCCAGCCGTATGAAGATCATTTGTGAGAGTTCTGAAGCGTTTTTTCTTGCGTTTTGTAGTATTCAGTGTTGTAGACAGGAAACAATATTCCGTCCAAATAATTCGTACCTTTGTAGGAAAATGTTCCGTCCCATTCAACTGTGATGAGGTATTTTGAGGCGTCTAGTACTATTTCTTCCATGCTGAAGCTTCCAAACTTTTTTAAGCGATGTGTTGTGTGTAGGTATTTACGATGTTGTGAACTTAAAATGTTGTGTATGCTTGGTGTCAGTTGAAGATGTATTTTAATCCGCTGTGGAACTTGCTTGCCTTTCTATGCGTGCCGTCGAACGAATGATTGCTGTGCCAGTGAAGGGAAGCGGTATATTAGCTATGAGAGAGACAATATATTTGTAAATAACGTCCTTTCATAATGCCCTTTTGAGTGGTTTCGTCGAGACAAACTATTCAAAGTCGCTTTACTGAACACGAAACAGGATAATATTTTTTCAGTGATAACAAGACGGCGCTAAAGAAGACCTTTTGTCGAATCCGACACGCCACCTGCGCATCTGTTTTAATTGATATTGGTATACCCACTAACCAGAACGCCAGAACAGTGGTATTCACATCTTATATGTATTAACAACTGTTAAACATTCGGCATTATATAAAGCCATACAGAGCAAGTGTGAAACATTGCATGATTACACCGAACCTGCTGAAGCCTATACGCTAGGCTTCATTTATGTGCACATGTTTAAATCGTCACTTTTTAAAAGTATTTTTTTGCGAGATAGTATGAGCTTGCGTAACCGGCGGTTTCATCATGATCCTCACGCATGGTGACGCGGATGTAAATCACGAACGTCTTGCAACCATTGGTATCGCGCCAACGTTTGCAATTCGCTCTCTCATGTGACTTAACGCAAACATTTTAACAATCGGTTTCGTTTCGAGTTCGTTCTCATATCAATTATCACTTATATTTCAGCATCTTGGTTTCAAATTATTTCATCTTTTGTTTTCCAATGACGCTATTACCATTTTCCTATCTAATATCTCATGAAATGCCCAACATCTTACCGTTGATAATGATCTTGATCGTCCTGCATTGTCACTCATAAATACAATGAGTCTGCTCGTAGTACCACCCTTATTGATAACAAAGCTTATGGGCGGTATTCTGCGGTATTGTTGAGACTGCAGTCCAGTCGCATGCGCCACTTGTCTGTGCGTTTCATTGGGCTTTTATGCGCCATTGCGCAGCATACAGCAATGTGCCTCACATGCTGTCTGTACTCGTATGTACGTGAAGAGGCAAAAGCAGATAGACTTTTCAGCTAAGCTGGCACTGCGTCGTCTTCTGCGTTGTCTTGTAACGTCCTCTTAGGAAGAAGAGAAACGTTCCTACAAGCCTCAGTTCGCACGGTGTCTTTTAATGCAGCTGACCGGAGACGGCGTTCTAAGTTTGACGTTCCCTTCTCAGACGTATAAGCATCACTTCTTTTTCTTTTTCTTGCCGCCTCCCTTGCCCTTTTTGCCCCCGACCCATTTGAAGCCGCGGAAGCTGAGGAAGTCGCCCGCGTTATGGCTGATGTAATAGACGTTCTCCATTGCCACGGCGCTGAACGGATCCGGCCTTGCTGTAACAAAGAAGTTCTAGCCAGGTACAAAGACAAAAAAAAGACACGAGCCTAGACACATCCAGCATTCTGGGAAACAACATATCATAATGACGTTTGCTCCACATTTTCTTAGATGATGTTTGAATAACAGAGTATTTCAATTGCTTGGCTCATTGTCGATACAGTGAGAGCAAAAGAAGCACTCCGACCTTCGAGCATTTTCCATATATACCTACCTAAAGCTAGCTTCCTATATTTCCATATCGGCTCTCCGGTTCATAGATTGCGGCGCGATACTCACGCTTTGGAGTCTTTTGCTTCTTCCCTTTCTTTTTCTTCTTCGACTTGCCCTTTCCTTTCTTCCCCTTTTTCTCTTTCTTTGCTGTTTTTGGAGATTGACTCTTGGGGGGCTTTTCCGATTTTGGTTTGGTCTTTTTCTTTTTATCTGGTTTATCCTTAGCATCTGACTTTGCACCTGACTTTTTCTTTGTCGAAGCACTCTGCAAGCAACATGTTTGGCTTAATCAAGTTAAGCAGCCGCGCCTTACCCGCTATAAATATGTTAGCACTTATACCATTTCCCTTTAATATTTTTGTATTTAAAACAAAGCACTGGAAATGATGTAGGGTTAACATCATGAGGTAGCAAAACTAGGAATGCAAACCATAAGACACCGCTATAGCAGCTTTAGATCTAAGTGATCTACAGTAAAGGTGACAAATTAGACAGTCCTTCAGTTTATTAAAAATTCAGACTAAATTAGCACAAAATCTGGTAGCATCATACAGCGGCCAGGCTTGTGGACCTTTGTACTTACACGAAATAATGATTTCTCACCTTTTTCTTCGTCGATTTTGGATTCATGCTGACAAAGGTCAAAGCATCGGGGTTTTGCGGTCAAAAGCCGATCGATTGGTTGTTGAATAGTAACGTGTAACGATTTGATAAATTTAATGTTCGACTCCTATTCAACGAAATTGTGGTATTACAAAATTTTCACGTCTTTACACCTGCCATGTCTTGGCCATGTCTTCCTTTATTTATTCGCAATGCCATTATTTCGCACAAGACTTTGTTGACTGCTTCGCTCGTGACAGCCGGGCAGGTAGATCTGTCATTGAGCTTTTTGTCGGTCCTAAACAAGCAGAGAATTCTTGTTCATTTATTTGGTTATTTGCTTATGCATTCATTTATTAACTCATTCAGCAATGCATTTATTATCAAATTCATTTTTAGGAACTTCATCAATGCATTTACTTATCTATTCTTACAGGTGCACATTGCACGTACACTTACATTGCGTATGCCAACTTGCACTCCAAGCTTTCACTCTATCGCTGATGCCAAGGGGCCAATGCCGAGGCCCTAAATACATACCCCTAATGCGCTTAGAAGCAATAGTGAAAAAAAAAAAACAGGGATGGCATGCCAACTCCGCCGTTTCCCTCGGCCGTTATGGGTAACTCAATTCCACTCATAATTCTGTCGGTGTTTTCGTGCAGCATATTAGCGTACGTTATTTATTAGACGATGGTATTAAAATCGACGAAACCTTCGTATACCTCTGTCTATAGGTACGAAGGCGCGGTCGTTGCAACACCAATCTTATTTTATTCCTTGGTGGATTGGTATAATACATGCAAAAGTTTGTGCAGTGCATGTAGCGCTTACCTACCTGCCTTCATTCGTTTATGGGATCGTTTTTCGTTCTTGCTCTTGCGAAAACACTTCTTCGACCCGACCCGTCTTTTCCTTCGCATGCTTAGATTGATTTCCAATATGCCTCATATCCATCCTGGAATCGTTTATTTGTATGATAAATGCAGCGCGTTTCGACCAAAGGACGAACCTGCGACGTCGACACTAATATCAATATGAACGTTATTACAAAATTCGAGCACCTACATGCCACCGAGCACTTACATTGCAGTAACTCGTTCAGCGCGAGACGTAGACCAGCCACGCTGCCCGTCACGCACTTTCAGTCAGTCAAACACCGACTGAACGGGACAGGACCGCGATGGATTATCATTGGACGGACAAATGTCGAGACTAAAGACTAAATTATCGGACCTCCTGACGAGGACCATCGGACGGATAAAATACAGCCATCGAATGCGGATCGGTCCACGGCTAACGAATGTGGAACGGTCCACAGTCACCGACGTGAATCGGTCTTATAAAGCTACCAGAAAAGAGCAAACCACACCCACCGAGTGTGGATTGCTTTACAGCTGCTCAGCACTATTCTCTTCAGCCATCAGCGTAGCTGCGTAGACAGTAGAGCGATTATGCGCAACAGTGCGAATCTGCCAAAATCTCCTGATCGTTTTTTTTCCGATTTCACCAGAACAGATCGTTTCAGCGGCCCCAGCTCAACTCTCTCACAGGCGCCAATCGCCGGTTCGATCACTATACTAGGCTGGGGAGACAGCGGCTGTATCTACCCATCCGGATCGGATCTTCATCAGTCTTCGGTTCAGCGGCGGCAGCAGCAGGATGGCCTTGCCGACCACGCACAGAGTCGGCAGATAAAGCGCCATCTGCGGAGCATAGAAACAGGCATGTTAGCTAGGGCACTATTTCGAGAAGACATGACGGAAAGGCGCAATTTCAGACTGACCATGTAGGTAAGGGAAGCTAATCTAGCGAAAAATGACCAAACTTTGCTAGATGATAGAGACTAACGATAGATTAGCAAAGCTTAGGTATCTATCGCAGGTTTGTGCACTTATTTAGAACGAGTTTCCATGGCCTCAAGGCGTGGAAACTCGATCCAAGGTTATTGGCGGAACTTTTCACCTGCAGTCCAGTGGGCATGTAGCAGTTGTAGGTGACCAGCATGAACTTCCAGCCGAGCACGGCGTCGTGAACTGAGGCCACCAGCAGCGCTGACCAGCCCAGTTTGGACTGAATGAACGTGAACTCGCGCCACGTGAGCCGCGCCGTCACCGAGGGGAGAGAGCCGATGCCCAGGATGGCCACCAGGCACAACGAGAGCGCCCCTGTGAGAGGACCAGCACAAGGTCAGAGAGCCCATACTCAGAATGGTCATATAGCCACGACAGTGCTCTTTCAAGCAACAAAACAGCTCACGAGTCACGCCTGAAACGGGATGATCATGTTAATCAGGAAGCGAAATTGGATGACTCAGCATCGACAGCATGGAAACAATGTCAGCGCCCCTGATAAGGGCCGTTAATTTTATCAATAAAACATTGCTGGACATTGGAAACAGGTCTGTGAACAGCGGACATCGCTGTTATTTGACTCGGTACAGGCAGCACAGCTGTTACAGGACGCTAGTTAGTTTCTGGAAAATAACGTTCGTCATGTTCTTTAGCGACGCTTGATTGAAACCAAGCAAAATATTGGATGAGCTTATGGACGAGAAGCTTAAACAGGCCTACAATACATACACTTACTCGTGACCTTTAGATTTTAATGGACGAAGGGGCATGAATTATGCTCGATCGCCGTTTATTACGATAGTAGTCGTCAGCAAGTTTGCGGCTATGAGGCAACCGATAGACTACAGCTTCTCCCTGGGGAAGACACAGTTGCCCATGCTTTGGGATTGCGGACGGACCGACCTGTGGTGAGGAAGAGCTCGCCTCGCCAGTTGGGCCGGTGGTACCAGATGTCGACCGGCTGCGTCTCGAAGTACGTGCCGTTCACCTGAACCTCGGTGCGGATGATTTTCGGGGCTCCAAACAGCCAGTCGTACTGGTGGTGCGGGTGGTAGATCCCCAGAGAAATGCAGCCCTGATGACACGTAATTGGAATGGAATGTAGGAGTCTTCGCAGTTCGCACTCATATGTCATGCCGTCATATTTACTCCATTAACAATTTTAAGCGATCAAAGTCTTATTACGAATATTATCAGTCAGATTATAAGCCAAATATCACCATCGGACTAGAGTGACGTCGCATCGGATAATTTTCACTATTGCCCGCTACACCATACAACATTTCTATAAAATGATGTTGTCGGATTTAATAACCCTGTCTGAGAGCAAAAATTGAACACCGGCATCACCACTTACGTGCACTGCACCCATTGCAAGCATCAGCAATCCCATCTGTTTTCGCATGCGTAGCCAGCGGTCCAGCCAGCCGGGGAACCGACTGTACTTGGTACCACGGTACAGCTGGATGTAGCCCGCGATAACACCTGCGAGGGCGGGACATGTTTTAAAAATCCACAGCTGTGAGACTATATGGTGTTAATACAACAGAACAGGTCAGGATTAAAACACACAGAACGATGGTAATTGCATGCCTATAGTAAGTGCTCTCACTTTGCTCACAATGCTCAAATTTCGTTCTAACAAAAGAACTTAATTATTATCTACAAAATCATTACCTAACTACGTTATGAAAACGAGTAGCTTGAACATAAAATGGTCATACTGCAACAATTTTTCTCCAAAGATACCATGGAGCGTGTTACTTCCGCATTTGATGGCATACCTCAATAGCATTCATGCACCGGTTGTCATCAAAGCTGTCTTTAATATCTGCATCCTGTCCGTTACGTCCTTACCTGGCAGATAGATGGCCCCGAGGACGGTGAGCGCCACAACAGCCAGGTTTCGGTTAAACGTGGTCATCAGAAGGTCCTTAAACGGCTCCCACTGCCATGTCTTGTTGACGGTGAGGTTTTTGCAAAACTGGAATCTGGCGCGGATAATTTGTCGTTATCGGATTGTTTTACGCATATTAATCAATGCTAGCGATTGAGGTGTCATTTTCTCAGGCAGAAATTCGTACTTTCATAACTGTTATTGCTGGATTACAATAAGCAGTTTACCTTTGAGTTATTTATTTATCGGGAAACTATGAGTGTGATTTTAATTCAGACTTACTTGAAAACATTGAAGATGTAGAACACGATGAATATGGTCCCCACAACAGTGGCGGCTCCTCTCCAGTCGGTGAAGAATTCCAGCGGCATCCGCTCAATGTCCCGGGCCATCCGGAGCGGGCCCATGTCCACGGGGGAGAAGCCCAGGTCGCGGATCAGCGCGGTCACCATCTGACGACCGCGGTCCGAATCGGTGGCCACCGGCAGCTGACGGCACAGCGTCACCAGCGTCAGACGTCACTGACGCCATAACAAAGTCGTCCGACTGGTAACGACAATTGGTGCAGCTGAAGGCACGGCGTCATCAACGTCATACGTCACTGACGTCTTATCAGAAAGTCAGAGTCCGGCGGAATGTCCGACCCAGCGTCATCAACGTCAAGCGTCACTGACGTCATAACGGAATCAGAGGACCGCAGATTGTTTGACTGGTATTGGACATAGCTGCAGCTGACGTCGCAGCGTGACTAGTGTCAGACGTTATTGACGTCATAACAAAGTCAGAGCGACGGCGGGCTGTCCGACTGGTACTGGCCATTATGCAACTGACGATACATGGGATGCCTGCATCATGTTACCTGATGTGTGTAACGCATAAAAGCGCGACATGATTGACCTCGTACCGACAGCAATATACGAGGTGTGGCTAAAAAGAAACCGGACTGCTCGTGCTGGCCATAAACTAGGGGACCCGAAGACTAGCGAGACACTTGGCATTAATCTTTAGCATATTGTCGTGATGTGTGCCCAACGACATCTCGATATCCCAATTATTCTCCTTTCCACAGCTCTTTGTTTTATCGATGTTCGGCGGCCTTGTCATCGCCAGGCTTCTACAATGAGCTTCGAAAAAAAAGAGGGAGCATCACGTTCCTTGCCAGACTGGAGAAAGTCCAACAGAGACGCTGAATCTGTTCAAGGCTGTTAATGCGGAGCAAGTCATGTGTAACATGCAAGTGTTTGAATGGCATAAGAGGTTCAGCACTGGTCGTGAGGATGTCGGTGATGACCCCAAGGTCTGGAGGTCCATCAACGTCCGTGCGCATGTCGAAGTCGAGAGTGGAGATGACATTGATCGTCTTTTTCGATCATAGGGGATTAGTTCACCGCCAGTTCGTGCTGGAGGTGTACCACAGTCGACCAGCCACTTCTACAAGGAAGACCTGGGACGCCTCATTTCACGAGTCAGGCGCACCAAGTGGAGTTTCTGGGAAGCCAAGAACTGGGTGCTCCATCACGACAACGCTCCCGCGCATTCTGCCATTAGCGTCCAGCAGTTCGTTGCCGAAAAGCAGTTCGCGGTGCTCAAGCACCCTGCTATTTGCCAAACCTCCCTCCCTGTGACTTTTGGCTGTTCCCTGAAATGAAAAACGTCGTCAAGGAAACCCATTTTGAATCAGTCGAGAACATCCAGACCGGAGTGACCAGCGTCAGCGTCATCAATAAAACAAAGAGCTGTGGAAAGGAGAATAATAGCGATATCGAGGTGCTGTATGGCACACATCACGACAATATGATAAAGATTAATGTCCAGTGTCTCGCTAGTTTTCGGGCCCCCTACTTTATGGTCAGCACGAGCAGTCCGGTTTCTTTTTAGCCACACCTCGTATGTACTTACCTGTACCTAACTGTTAAATGGATAAAATGATAATGCAATAATAAAGTGCAGTTTAAATCGAGATCCATTAACTAACTAGCATTCTAGTATACATTCACCTGCCACATCACCCATGTGTTTGCGCATCAATAATGATACCTAGAAGTCGGCTGTATCCTCAGCTCTACCACTGCACTGAACGACCGGCGTCCTCACCTCCTTGCTGCCCTGGATGCCACCCGATTCCAGCAGGTAGGCCGACAGCAGGTTGAACGACTTGACCACGATGGCGGAGGGCACCAGCTCCTGCAGACGCTCGGCGTTGGAGCGCAGGCTGAAAAGACGTGATGTATTTTAAACATCGCAATAGAAGTATCAAATTTGATTGCGATACGAAGCTTGAGCACGCTCCGCACAACTATAGAACGAAATTGAAACACTGGTTGATATAAAAACATGTAAATCTGGTGAACAAGCTTCATATGTGATCACCTTTCGCTTTCAATAGACTGCGATTAACCCGCGCCTCGCTGGGCTATTCAGCCATACGCCCCCTGCTGTCTAACTTCCGAACCGATGGTCGCAGAAAGACGGGAAAACGGCAATCGAAAGCTCTCAACAAGGCGGATCTTAAGAGAACAATTTTTTTGCTTACGAGTAAGTAGGTCAGAGGTCAGGTCAAGGTCAGGTCAAGGGTACAAAATGCAAGTTTCTACAGTATCGGCTTTGCACCGTAGTTGCCGAAGAATGGACTGAGACTGATTGCCCAAAACGTGTTCTTAGGCTACCAAGACAATATTCGTTGCATACAATATCATGCAATGGTCAAGGTCAAGGTCAGGTCAGGTCACCAAAAACGAAATATAGAAAAAGGCATGTGCGACACATGTTTTATGGGTCATTTTATTCATAGAATTCAATAGGCACACTCAATAAGTGATATGGACCACATCTGGATGAATTTCAGGTCGAGGCCAGGTCAAGGTCAGGTCAAGTGAGGTCAAATTTTGAAGTTGGTTGTTAAGGCCTAAAAAGGTGTCATCTAATGCAGTTTTCACGGCAAATCGAATGGTGCTATTTTTGCTTCCGCACGAGGCCAAGAATTTAAAAAAAAATCATTTTTCGAAAAATTTGTGTGTCGTGACGTCATAAAATTTTGAATAGCTCCCACATTTTTGAACTGATTCTTCTAAGAATTGGTACCTATGTAGGTGCACATAGACCACTTCTCTGACATATATTCCGGTTTTTTTCGATACACTCAAAATTAATTATTTTCCCAAAAAAGTCAGTTAAAAAAAATTGGACCAAAACCCAAAATTTTCAAAAAACCGAGATAGCCATTTGATAGACAAAGTAGGATCAGGTATAACCTTTTTGTTCCGTCTTGATTCCTTTAAAAATGAAGATGTTAGCGGCGTTTGAAATTTTGCCGTTTTTGAGGCGAAAATTGCAAACATGACGTCACTAAAACGTCATTTTCTCAAAAAAAAAATCCGACGGATTTCGCTCAAATTTTCAGGTAACGTGTCAAATTGATGTATGATAAGGTACTGAAAGTTTGACGTTGCTGGCGTAACGCGTTTAGAAGTTATTGGCGAAAAACGGGAGGGGGGGCAGATTCTGCCCCCCCCCCCCCAGCGGGGCGCGGGTTAACGTAGGTACATTGTATTCCCTTTAGTGCAATTAATAGTACCTCAAAGATGGATGGAAAGATGAATAAAATTTCCGAATGGTTACCTCGGCGTGCGTCCCGAGCCGGTGTTGCTGTTGCTGACGTCGATAAGGACCTTGTTGCTGAGCGCCTGGAGCGGCAGCGAGTCGTAAAAGTTGCTGGAGATGGCCACCACCACCATCTCTGCGCTGGCGATGGCGTCCAGCTGGGTCTTCAGCTTGGCGCCCGTGGCCTCAATCAGCTTCAGCATGTCACTGTCATGGAGCGGCGACAGAGAGAGAGAGAGAGAGAGAGAGAGAGAGAGAGAGAGAGAGAGAGAGAGAGAGAGAGAGAGAGAGAGGGAGAGAGAGAGAGAGAGAGGGAGAGAGAGAGAGAGAGAGAGAGAGAGAGAGAGAGAGAGAGAGAGAGAGAGAGAGAGAGAGAGAGAAGGGTGAGAGGGTCGGTACGGGTGCAGGGAGGGTAGCGGCGAACGTACAAAAGCAATGACGATCTTAGTGCAACTAACTCGTTATTCTACATATACATTCCGAACGCTCGCTCACTAAAATAAGTAGGGTCATGAAGAATTCCGGTGAAAGAATTATGTTTATGATACCACAAGTGTTTGCTACTGTCAGCACAGACCAGTTTCGTTCCTCCTTTTCCCTCCTTAGTTACACGAACCGAAAGTCGGGTACGAGAGAGAACGGCTCTTCTCATGACGTAGGCAAGTCAAAGACCTTTCCCATTGGCACACACAATGCACCCATGGCGAGTTGGTTAATCTCAGCAGCTGCACCCTGAATGGTGCTGGAAATCGGTACTCTGGACGTGATTCCGCTCACTGGGTGAAAAGGTGCACGGCGTGATGGAATGACGGGACAAAATAGCGATAACTCTCAGACGAGTTGTGTTGGAGAGGTGGAGTTTGCATGGGTGCTGGCTGGTATCTTTTACGGACGTTTGTGGATATGTTATATTCATCAATTGAGACAACCATAACTGATATTTCACCGCATACAAGCAAGAATAATTACTGCGAGATAATGCTCAACAATATAATGCACGATGTTCTGCAAGATTGGTGGAAGACACATTTTGTTCAATACCATAGTTGATGCTGCTTGTTATACCCTCCATGCTCATGGCTCATTGCTTAACCCTCGCCGGACCTATTGGTTTTCTATACATACGCGCCGGCCGAGGGGGGGGGGGGCGGGCACGACCCCCCTCGCCGTTTCGCCCCTGGTGGAGCTAGTGCGTCGCGGAAAAACGATCGTGTGCGCCATTACAAGACGCAGAGATTGGTACCCGAGTTTAAGGTCCTAGGTGTAGGTCAACCGGTGACCTCTGAGGTCAGGTCAAGTGCCCCAAGGTACGGTTCAGTTTTTGGTGAATAACTTCGCAAAAAACAGTCACAGAGCCGCGATTTTGGCAGCATCGTGTTCGCCTCGCTCAAGCGCGTCGAATGATATACTTTTTGTCCGGGTCAGGTCAACTTGGGGTGTTGACCTCACCCAGCCAGCAATTCGGTTGGGGAAAGTGCGGGGACAGTGTTGGGGAAAGCTTGGGGAGAACGTACAATTCCCCTATCGGATCGGGGGACGGTCCGTGTTCCCCATCCCTTCCCCGACTGTATCGGTAATATGTTCAAAAGACATGGGGAAATCATACCGATCCCCGTACGGGGAAAGAGCAGCATTCCCCAATCAAACCCCACTGTTGGGGCTCGGTCGGGTAAAAGATCAGATTCCCCGTACGGGGAAGGGTGCGTTATCCCCGACCCATTATCTAGAACAGTTTGATTGGGGAGAAGTAGGGGAACTGTTGAAATTCCCCGCTCGGGATTTTACACTTAATCCCCAGACGAATCCCAACCGCCAGTAGGAGAAGTGTCGCCTCAACGCAGCGAGGGGAGGGGAGGGAGGGGTAGCAACGACCGGCCGCCGTCGGTTCCGTCCGCACATCTGGTTGAGGGGCGTCTCCTGTCGCCATATGTCATCGTGAATGGGGCCGTGCCGACGTGTCAGACGGGACGAACGGGGGAAGTCGGTCCAGAGTCACTGCGCCGCGCGGTTGTGGGAGCAAGCCATGGGCTAGGTTCCGCTCCAGGTCAGACCATGGTTGGCACTGAAGAGTGCGGCGACACTACAGAGCTGTGAACGAAGACAGTGAACGGCGAGATGTGGTGACCGCTTGTCTGACTTGTGCCCAAAGTCGTGATCTACCGCTGGGGTCAGTGCGTGAGAAGCTGGACTCGGCACCAACGGAGGACGCAGCTCGACGAGGAAGCTATGCTGTGTTGGTAATGAACTAAACCACTTAATTGTAACGAGTCCATGACAGATATAAAATGACGATACTAACTCAAGTTTATTGTATAAGACAAAGCTTTCGATACACACAATATCTTGATCACTGTCTAGGATATGCAGAATATGACGTAAAAATGACTGAGGTCATCAACCTCCGTCTGAGATTATCCTTAAATTGCCCGGACAATATAATGTCATCAGCCTAATGCTTCATCTGCTTCTGTTCTAGACGGACGTCTGCCGGTTACGACCGGAAGGTTTCCGACGGGACTTGGCAGAACCCACAACAGCAGTATGAACCCGGCGTGGAGTTAATGCGTAGTTGCTCGCATGAGCAACCGAAGAGCGACTTCCAGGCGAAGATGGTAAGCAGTTTATGGGGGTGGGGGTTAGCTTAGAGCTGTTGAACAAGCTGTCCTTCACCCAAGTCTTAAGGCTAAGACACACTCTTTCTACAGCCAGAAATCTCATGCGAGAGCCCATTAAAGGAGACACTAGGGCGATGGGCAAAGAGCAAACCGTCCCCCCCCCCAACCAAATTAAATACATGAAATTAAATACATGAGATCACGATCGCATCAACCGCTTACAGGGATGTGCGAACGATTGACGCGATTGTAATAAATAACATGCATTTGAATAGGCTCTCGCACTCCATTTTCCGTCTTCGGAAAGAGCCTGTTTCAGCAGCTCTACAATATAGGCGTAAAACCTTTATTACCTAATGACTTTTCCTGGAATGAGAAATGTTTAGAAGTACACATTTAATTATTGAATTTTTATTTCCTGCTTTAATTAACTATTCAAAGTATATCACATTTAATTTCTAAGCACTTCTCGTGGGAAAAAAGTTATAAATAAGTGTACTTTCATAAAATGGCATTCAACATGTTTCAGCGTAAGCTGAAGTTTCTATACAAGGACATTCCATGTAGTAGCTAGCTGTAAAACCTGATTGACATACCTACAAGTGCACATATTTTTGTTTTTGTCCACAGCCGCAGAATTCCTGGAGATGCGCTGGGACATGGATCATAGCAAGGTGGCTCTCAGCGGCAGCTGACCGCTGAGATGTGTCTGAAACAGCCAGAAGGAAGACTCGAGTTGTGGTTCCAGGGCACGACTGAACAGAAGGCGGGACCAGCTGTAGGGAGACTACAGCAAAGCCGTCGTTCTCAATCTGCTGAACAGACTCCTGCTGCAGAGGAAAAACTGGGGTTCGACGTGTTAGAACTGGGGTTAGACCGGTTACCAGTGCTCGTGTTCGTCACCTGTTTGTCACTGCTGTGCTGCTGCTGTATGTCATGTTTGCCACCTGCTAAACGTTCACAATGTATTTTGAGTGAATAATAACTTTTTTAGTGTTTGTCTTGATTTGTAACGAATATATCAAGTATTTTAACCTTTCATCAAATGAAGGACTCCACATAAAAATAGTATAGGCTGTGGTGGTACAGACACATACCATGCTTGGCCGACTATTGTGTATTGATCTAGTCGTTGAAGCGTCCTGAAAGTCTGGAAATAAACAGGCATGGCCAAATGGATTGGTTCTAATTATTTTCCCGTGTGGTTTTATCGCTTCCCTATTGCGGGAAAACAAGTGGACAATTTTGTTTGTATGTAAACAAGCATGTGTATACAAATATTTGTATGTTTACAGACAAAATAAATAGTCATTGTCAATTCTAATGGGACCCGATCTGTTTCCCAGTGCGTTTTTTTTTTTACTGGCTTCTCCGTACGGGGAAAAAAGCAGACAAGGCAGTGGGGCCATTGCCAAGACGGGAACGGCCGGGGTTCGCGCGGGGAAAGGTCTGGGAACGTTAGGGGAAAATCACGGTTTCCCCGATCGGGGAAGGTCTCCAGTAAGCATAAACCCGTATAGCCGGGTGGGGGAATGTGCGGGGCTCGCACAGGATCTTCTTGGGGAAAATGCTCGATAGCCCCGTACGGGGAATCGACCTTAACAACGGGTTTTAACCATAGTCGGCGCGGGGGTAGCTTGGGGGACGTTTGGGGAACGCTTGGGCAGTTATACCGTTTCCCCGTACGAATCCCGCACAAAGTTCCCCGTACAAAGTGTCTCAAATCCCAAGCGAACGCTCCGTTTTCCCCAAGAGAACGGTTGGGGTTTCCCCGAGCCCGCCCCAAGCTCGCCATAGGCCTTCCCCGTACGGGGAAAGCTCCGATTTGCTGGCTGGGCAGGTCAAGGTCAGGTCAGCACCCCAGGTCACGAAGCTGGTCGAAAGAGGTCATGTCGCATATCATTCGATTCGGCAGGTCTTCCTGAGTCCATTGGTGGCTTTTCCGACTCGCTAGCTCAATTTGATCAAGAGTTATTGACGAAAAACTAATATGACCTTGAAGACGTCATAAATGACGTCACGCAAGGTCAACATTGCAAAAGTGACGCATCTAACCTTGCAAGGAGTGCATCAAATCACGATTCTGTGTGCTTCAGATAGTTGGAGATCGTTCCCGGCGCCAGAATAGCAGTTTTCATTTTTTCCCATTGACTTATAATGGTGAGGTCACGAAAATGACCTGACCTCATATGACTTTTAGGAGAAATCCGAGATATACAAGTTGTGAGACTCATAATGGGTACTAGATCCTGCAAGTTTCATCTCCCTGTGACATCTCCTCTGGCAGTGAGGGCGTTGCGAAGTTGCGACATCTGAAGACCGTGCAGAGGTTCACTTATGACGTCATAGGTCAGTGACCTGACCTGACCCAAACATGCGGTTGATGTCAAAAGATCCGGCTTGAATCAAAGGTCAGGTATGCTAAGTTTCAGCTCTCTATCGCCAGCGTGTTTGGAGCTATCGCGAAAAAAAAACTACGGGGGGGGGCGGCACCCGCCCCCCCCCCCTCGGCCGGCGAGGGTTAATATACGTATAACACAAACATGTAATTAACATAGCCGGAGTTATTCCAAAAGCGGTCGATAAGCCGCTTTGGACCTTCAATATAGTTCCTAACTTACCCTAATGCCTGAAACAGACTCTTTCCGCAGTCAGGAAATCGCATGCGAGAGCCTATTCAAATACATGGAAGCACGCTCGCATCAATCGCACGCACCTCCCGCAAGCAATTGATGCGAGAAGAATTACAATGTATTTGAATAGGCTCTCGCATGCGATTTCCTGAACGCGGAAAGAGTCTGTTTCACCCTTAATATACTCGTAAGCCATCACTACCATCAACTCTTGTTTCAACATTAAATTATCTATGCTGGACAAATGTTTCGTGCTTAAAAAGGGAATCAATTAACACGTCGCAGGCCTTCCAACCAAGCGTTAAATTTCCAGTTTATATATGCAAACATATGGCTCCATGTTTCAGGGAATTGGTTCGTGAATTGTGAAAAGGCTTTGTCCCGAATCAGATGTTCGTCGTTCTGAGAATGGAATCGATCTTTCAGCCCCACAAAGCAGCTCAGACCGGTCTCGAGGGTTGTCCACATTAAACTTGGAGCTGCGGCGTGGTGCAACAACTGGGGGCCTCGGGGCCTCCCTCGTATGCTCATGCAGGTGTGCAAAGTGCAAACCATGCAATATAGATTTGTGACTCATCAAGAGAAACGGTAGGAAAAGGGGCAGGAAGGTGTACCTATAATGAGCCAGCACAGGTCCACCGGCTTCTAATGTCTCCTGACATTATACAATTTGATCGTACTTGGGAGTAGCGTGATCGGTAAAACGATGACTTAAAACATGAACGAGAAAGGGAAACAATGGCACGCACAATAGATGAAAGTGAAACTATAAACAGGCTGGTCATGAAGCCCCAACTTTTTGGCTGGTCGTCCCATGAGTAAACCGTGATGCACATACACCTCGTTTCTGCTGGTGAGCTGAGACCTTATGCGTGATAAAGCCATGTGACGTATAGATGATATTTTCACCGCGCCTGCGGTTATACTCACGGTCGTTTGTCCTTGCTCCTGGCGCCCATGGTGACCGAGTAGCCGCAGGTGACGGCCCGCTTGGCGATCGCTCGCCCGAAGTCGCCGGTGCCGAGCACACACAGCCGCCGGCCGCCCGAGTCCGCCGCTGGCCCAGTCATCTCCACGCTGTCCGGCTCTCCCGTCTCCGCTGTAAAGCTGTAGTTGGTCGGCATGCTGACCTCCTGCTTAGTGACGTCCTTTTCTTGGTGACGTTTTGCTTTGTGACGCTATAGTGACCTTAGTGATATCTTGATGATGATGGAGCAGCGAAGAGTGCTGGGAATAAACCACGCAGTTGGCTCTCTCATGTGACCTGACCTGACCTGACCGGCTGGTGGGACGGTGATAGACCGTCCGTTCTACTCCGGTCCGGTTCGACCCAGCGCGACCGATGCACACCGATGATTCGGTGTGGGTCGCAGCTGCTGTCTGAAACCACACACGGAGTTCTCGTCATTGGTGTGGGAGAAGTGACAACAACAAAAAGAACGGCCATCGGTGGCTGGTGGAGGAGCGTCAACAGTACTAACCAGATACTTAGCACTACCGCTTTCACGGTAGTGCTAGGTCAGCTCACGGGTCATTCACGGGTAAAAAAATCTCGGGTCAGCCAGGTGATTAAGCCGCAATGTTGACTACTGCTGACCATGCCTATTGCCTATGATACGAAACAATCTCACCAGCTGAGGCGCTCACACGCTGTAAGCAACTTCTCAGTCCGCCGCTTCAGTTTTAGAGCAGCCCACCTGCACATCTATTTAGTTTTAGCGCCGTGTGAAGATTTCCTTCTAGACGATGATGCGTCGTGATAATATGGATGCGTCTGGTCGGCCGATTGAACTCTGGCCCTTTGTGGTGGATATGGTGTGTTGTTTGTGTGTCTGATTGATGTGCATTGTATCGTATTGTATCAAACATCCGTGGAGCATCAGCGAAGACCGAGGCTAAACTACTCAGTGTCAAACGCATGCCTATACATAAAACATACACAAAACGAACGAATGGGGAGGCAGAACACACATTCAAAATATGCAAGCGAGTTTAGGGCCTTGCATGCGATCATGTTTTATTATGAGTCCGTCGGTCATGCACATCACGACTACTGCGAAACAAACCCGCCAGCTCATCGGACTCGTCATGCCTCTGGACTTTGTGGGCCGGCATCAATGTGTGTTATCGGACTAGATCAGGTGACGATAACCATCCCAGCTCTCTCTGCACGTCAGATGTGTGGTTAAACCTTTTCGCCCCGACATAACTCTGGGTGAGAAATTCAAAACCTTTTGAATTATATCCAGGTTTTTAAGGGTACATTTTCCATGAACAGATAAGCGGTATCTAACGTGAGAGACGACCAGGGCGGAGACAGGTATTTATAGTCACGGCGGAGACGAGGGTCGACGGTTCAGATTCGGGTAGATAATAGCCGTTTTCACGACGGGCTATCCGGCGAATGCACCTGATTTGACCAAATCTGCAACTAATTTCTTTTACAGCAAATATCTTCATTTTATGAATTTATTTCAGTGTTTTAATCGATGATGCTCTCTGATAATATGACAAAGCAGGCATATAAGCAATTAGTGCAACTCTAGCTGATAGCTGCTAAGAAACACACTGAACCTGATTTGACCAAATCTGCACCTAATCTGTACCAGATGTGCACCAAATGTGAACCAGATGGCCGTCGTGAAAACGGCTACACTGAACCTAATTTGACCAAATCTGCACCTAATCTGCAACAAATAAGCACCAAATGTGTACTAGATAGCCGTCGTGAAAACGGCTAATGTCGCAGGTGTAAAAGGCCAGTCAGCATTCCGTTGCAGCGGCGAGTGATCAGCGAGATGTGACCGTCCCGTATAAGGTGTCGATCCAAGGTGTATGCGTGTGTCTTCGTGTCATCTTTTACATCATCTCATTTTATGTCCTGCATCTTTTGTCACTGTAAAGTGGAAAGTTGCTAAATACATGCTTAAAAGCTATTATGGATATAGATGTCACGATGACTTACAAAAATTCAGAGAGAGAGAGAGAGAGAGAGAGAGAGAGAGAGAGAGAGAGAGGGGGGGAGAAAGAGAGGGAGAAAGGGAGAGAGGGAGAAAGAGAGGGCTGCCTAGATAAAGGCTGTTCCCACCCCTCAGAGCATCAAATTGCCCTCATTCGTCACTATTGTTTGTTTCACCAAAGACGGCGGTGCTGTCTCCCATGACAGAGTACCAAATGTTGCAGTGAGCGAGGGTTACTTCGAATTTCAATGAGGTTCCTGGGAAGGTAATTTCACTGGAGATGAGCGTTTCAGAGTCACTATGCCCTGGAATAGCATGAAGGCAGCGTATATAGATCGGTCTCCTCTCTCTCTCTCTCTCTCTCTCTCTCTCTCTCTCTCTCTCTCTCTCTCTCTCTCTCTCTCTCTCTCTCTCTCTCTCTCTCTCTCTCTCTTCCCCACTCTCTCATTCTCTCTCTCTTCTCCACTCTCTCCCTCTCTCTCTCTCTCTCCCTCTCTGTGTCTCTCTTTCTCTCTCTCTTTTTCTCTCTCTCTCTCCCTATCCTCTCTCACTAAGCTGCTGAAATCTTTTTAAACTCGCCATGACGCTCTCAAGTCTCCTGAACCGACTATCCACACGACGCTTTTACCTTGCACTGCCGGCAATTTAATCCAATGACATCAGAGATCTCGCACGCCGAGTGTCGTGATAGAACGCGACCAGTCAAATCCTGCATACAATGACGCCTATATAAAATACGTATGAACCATATCATGTTATCTCATGTCCTTTCTAACAGATTGCGCTAATGGAGTTATATTCATTACTTTCGGAAAATATTTCCGCTGTATGGTGCGATTGTTATGCTAGCTCATGCGATTTCTTATAAGATTTACAATTCGTTTTTACTTAATATCAAAGCAATCTATTCCGAGTAGGTACCTACCCAGATTGCGCAATATGAATAAGTAACATATAGCTTATAAGAGACCAAGGTGAGCTGTGAGGTCGCTGAACAAACAGAGAATCAATGTTCGGGAACAGAACTAGTCGGGTCGTATTTCGTGCCGTGTGCGTGACAGCGCTACTTCAGTCCCTCCTGAAGCCTTAGACCGACCGCAACGCACCTCGGAGCTCTTCAAGCGTTCAAAAATGAAAGCTTAACGCTTCTCATCATGAGTTGCACAAATTCGGTTTGGGGTCATCTGTGAATATTCGGTATCATGCTCGCGTAGGCACTTATCTTATTAATTTATTCGTAATATCCGAAACCTCATGCTATTTGCTACCACAGAGAGAAGCACTTCCTGGTCGGGCACTCAATATACCCTGGGTCGGGCAACCTTCATGTCTTGGTGACGTAGTTTCTGTCTATTACGAAGGTCGCGACATGGTGCTACGTAGCGCGGGTTACAGGTCACACCGTTGCACCTACCGCGCTGAAGTTTGCGCAACTCATAGAACAAGGATGGACAACGTGCCTTTGATGGGTCTCAGCTCGATCGGATCGATAGCGAGCGCGTGGCGCGTGCCCAAAAAGTGCAAATTCGCGTCATAGACTTTACATGTATTAATCGGCTGGCAAAAACGGGCGAAAACAGCCAAATTTGCCCGACACGGGTCCGGTCCCGGTGCAATATCTCGGTAACCGTGGGCCCGACCGGTACGGGGAAAACAGCATCGTGTAGAGAATCGAACGGGCTATCGAATGGTGTGCGGTGCAGGGGTTGGCACGCGCCACGTGCACCGGGGAGGACACTTTCTTTTGAAAAATGGACGTTTTGGACGGCTTTTGGAATTTATATTAATTTCAGGTGATCGTCAGACGGAATGAGTTGAAACAGCGCCTATTAGCAATAAAAATGCACCGTCTCTCATGGAAAAATTGTGAAAAGCTAATTGATCAAAAACAATGTGGAAAAATTCGCTGAATTAAATGGTATTTGTCCAAAATGTGCCACTAAATAATTACACGGATTTTGCTGCTTAACCTGAAACGTTTGACAATTGAAAATGCTATCATTGGAAAGAGCATTCAATTCTCTCCAAGATCCAATCATCACGTTTGCATGACAAGCAACAGTATTCTTAAAAATATAAATGTTTCAAACCTCTGCAAAACGATTTTTAGTGAAAATTATCTACGCCTTTCATTTGTCAAAAAACTACGCACCTGAATTATAAAACACATTTGACAGGTTCACTGAACTATTGACAGGTTCTGAAGTAGAAAGCATGCTTATCAGACACGGGCACCTCGATCCGATGGATATTTTTTTTTTCCAAACCAAAACGTTTAGCCATCAAAAAACAATCGACCGAAATGGATAGATAACCCAACCGACACAAGAACAACCAAACACCCGCCGATCGTAAATACCCTTTTCGCGTTGCGGAGCACGCGGGTCACCCTAGACAAATCTTTTCTAGAAAAGACAAATCTTTTCTAGAAAAGACAAATCTTTTCTAGAAAAGACAAATCAAATCTAGAAAAGACAAATCTTTTCTGCTTAAAAATAAAAAAAGATAGCGTTAAGCACTGAGGCGTGCAGCACTCCCCAGTCTTCACAGAATGTCACATGCAGGGCCAGTCCGGCAGCGCGGGGGCGGGCCAGCTAAACCCTGGGCCTGTCCGCTACGACCTTCAAACGTCCGCTATGGTGGACCAGCGCGTGCATCTCACGCGCACAAACATGTTTGTTTTCAGGCGGGTGAATAAGCATTGGAAACTCTCGGATCAGCTATTGTTTCCGCCTGTCAGATTGTCGAGTTCGGGATAAACGTATGTATTTACATAGCTATGATGAATCACATAGCTTCCTCAGTTTCTTAGTTATGCTCTAAGATTATAAAAGCGTCACAGGACCGTGCATTGGGCCTTTATCGAACCGATCTACGTTATAGTTAATCACTATAGATACCCTCATTCTCGCATCTGGACCTGTCGAAGCTGCCTTTTTGCTGCAGCGCTGCAGCTGCTTCCCGGCTGCAGCTGCAACTGTTGCCCAGCTGCAGAGCACTGCTGCTATAAGCCGCAGCCTCTCCCGCTCTCTCTCAGCGACCTCTCCTTCAATCGAGTCTCCCACGGCGAACGGTCACGAGCGCTCTGTGTCGTAGGCTGGCTGCGGTCGCGGGCGGCATCAGTTTCCTGCTGTCACCATTCGCCAAGGAAACCGCGGCCTCCCGTCTCCCACGGATCGGACAACCCGCTGCGAGCTGCGATGCCAACAATTAGTGCAACGATACACAGCTATTTTCCCCGGAATGAAACGCTGAGTTTAGTGTACTTTTTTAGTCGAGGCAAGGAAATCACCCGAGCGGGCACAGGTCCGAAAGCGTCTGCCTCCCATTTGTCATTCCAGATATGACGGTGCAGGATTAAGTGAGCGAAAACGTTAAATATTTGCACTTCTTCAGTGACTTGGACGGAAAGGGATCACAGTCACATCACGGCTGATAGCACTGACGTAAAATGACGCCTTTTTCGGTTGTAGCGTATTATGAAGTGATTGCCGTCGTTATAACAACTCGGGCGCTATGTAACGTTGTACGCAGCGATTTATGTTATATTACATGCTATATTTAGGTATGTTATATTAAGTCGTTATATCGTAATAGCATGTTGTAAAGTTCCGATCACACTCTACGACCACATCGGGTTTGGGTGCAGTTGACGACAGATTTACAGCATGATATTCCACTTTTCACAGGCAATCAGCTGCCTGGAATGGTAGGCTGTGCCGCATCACACGGACTGAGTTCACAATGAATGTTGTGGCCCAACGCTCATCAAAGACACGCTTATATAATTGCTTGATAAACGGCACAGCGTAGCGTTGCAGTCCACTGATAGCTTCTGAGAAGTGACTGATCCTTAATGGATAATCGATGATATTAAATTGATAAGTGTGGCTCGGAATCGATGACAGGACCTGTTGCGGATGATCCCAATGAACCACCAAACAACTATATCCATACCTACCCTGTTCAGCTATGCTAATCTATACCAGCATTAACATTCATCAATGCCCCAGGTGAACGGCCGTATGGTGTCCCAAGTTTAGCCGGTAGCCCTCTCATCTATCGCGCTGTGTGCAATGTGCATGCAAGAACAGCAGCTGAGCCACGCAGTGGCTCAAGTATCTTTTCTTTGCGAATCACACCTATAATGCTCGCTTAATTGATTTTTGACAGACTGGGCTTTGAGCAAATACTGAATACATATATTTCAATTAGCCCAAGCGAGCGAGTTCTGCTTTGTTTACCGTTTCCAGATATCTATCCTGCAAGAGGCTCGCACTATATAGGAGACGACCAATCTTGAGTAGGTAAGGGCTTTAGCGTTTGAGCACCCGTGCATGAAAGCCGTCAGTGGGACAAGCCTGCAGTGAAAACACGTGTGAAGAGCACCTTCATGGCGACTTAGCCACTTATCTGTACGATGTGCACCACCGCTTAAGCATCGCTTAAGCATCGTTGGAACGTACAAAGGAATGAAAAGGCACACTGACAATAATTCGTAAATGATTATTTCATTGTACCACAAAATTGTGGCGCTTGGGAGCGGCTTATTATTATATAAGTACCAGCGTTTCTAAATGGACCATATGTAAACATTTACACACTAAAGCATAGAAATGTGTTGCTGTTTGAGAAATTCACATATTTTTCAAAATAGCACCTATACGCACTTCACAGGAAATGGCTGAAAGTCTTACAAAAACGTAGACAGCCGATTTTGTGATCCACTATCGTTTATACACAGTAGCAGTGTTGCGTAATATGGGCGGCCACCCGGCTGCCGCTACCGTCTGCCACTCACCTGACCGGTCACTCGGTGTCAGTCCCCGTCGCTGCGGTCAGCGTGGCGTGTCTCCCCTCCCGACGCCCGTCGGTCTGCGCTGCCGCCGCCGCCGCCCAACTCAGACTACTGCGGAACGGAGCGGGCTGACTGCGGCCCGTCGGCGGCTCGTCGCCGGCGGCGCTGGATCACAGCACCTCACCGCGCTGCGCGCCACGGAGACGGCACCGGCATCCGGGCCACAACGGGACCGCCGCGGCCCGGGCGGGCGGCGAGCGCCGTCCAGCGCCCGCACAGCCGGCGCCACTGCATATCGTATCTCGGCAGGCGGGTGAAAGGCTCAGGTCCAGATTCAGTTGACTCATAACCAGGTCCATGCTCACATTTTTGTATAGTAGTATAATCTTACCAGCTACATTAGCTCTGACACACGATAAGATCAAACACCTCATTTTCACATAACCCAGCACAAAAATTACCTTTTTATGACACGCCGAGAAAACAAACGATACCAAGGACTTCCAGACCGTTTCGACCTGAAAAGGCCATTTTGGAGTTATGGGATGATACGCTACACTGTAAAAATTGTTTACTAATTTCCTAGTTTTCCGGCCACTTTTCACTTTTTGTTAGTGAAAAGTGGCCGGATAACTAGGAAATTAGTAAACATTTTTTACAGTGTAGGTTATAGACATTAGCCTAAGCGGACCACTGACGGTGCGCCGTAGCGGAGACCGTCTCGATGGGACGTGAATGTCCCCCGATGGAACAGTCCGTCCTGCCGCTCAACGGTCACCCCGCCCCCGGAGAGGGTGTAATTGTAGACTGTAGTTCTGGCGTGGACTTGACAAATTGACAAATCTTGACAAATTGGGCGTACTTACCAGACCGAAGGGACTTACCGAAAGCTACTAGTCAATCTAGTCAACGATGATTACCATTGTCGTCAAAATCAATATCACGAGCCTTAATCCGACTGAGTCTTATAAAGCCAGCAGTGTTTTGACGTGATAACAATTCAAAAGTGATCATTATTGATTTCCGCAGAAGCTCTCCTATTACCTGAGCTTAACCTGCCGTCCAGTGGGTGACCGCCAGTCCAAAAAGGGAATCGTGAGGGGATGCGGATGGCTTCGTCCTAAGGAATGCTATAGGACCGAGCCATTCCTGACATATTCACCGTATTTACATACGCATTTAACGGGTGTGCACTTAGTTTCTGGAAAAAGATTGATCATCCGTGTCTTTTAAACTATTAAAGCTATCAATACAAACTTTCGTATAGTGAATAATCATTAATTTGGGAATGAGCATGCCCAAATTCAGACCTAACTGACTATTTTTTCATACAGAAAGGAGCTTACAACTAAGTCATGAACGCGGAAAAGAGTGGCGGAATTTTCACCAAAATAACAAAAATTCCAGAGAAACAACTTCTCTTCCCACTGGCGCTTTCTAGGTATTGCTAGAAAGAAAGCTTGTGCCATTAGAGGAACGACACAAGCACGGGGAAGGGCGTGGCACATGCACAGTGTGCAGGTGTGTTGATTCGTGGCGAAAGTGCCCCAGCAGAAGAGGCTCGTTCTGGTAAAAGGCATTCACCATCTTGTAAGCGTTCCCGATACGCTTCCCGTCCTCCCGTTTTCCAAGTTTGTAAGAAAAAATTTCAAATTGTGATATTGTATCCAAAAAGGGTAGAGATACCATGATCCAGCACTCGGCAGCCGATAAAAGCAGCAGAGGAGCAATGAGACATGGATCTGTAAGCTATCACGATAAATGCTGAGTGCACAGACGAATCAAGCAATCACCTGTGGATGCTGGAATTAGATCACCTAAAAGGGAAATTTTATGTAATGAAAATGGGGTAAAACACCACCTCGAGAAGCAGGCGCTCACAAAATGTGGAACCTTAGCCTGTTGACCACTTTCGACGCAATCTCCTGGTCAGTGGACCGCCATATCCCCACGTGCGGTATCCAATCATTATGTTAGCCCTATGTAGCCGATGCCGACGTCGATATCTTTTGACAGCAGTGCTTAAATAAGGAATTTTTGTCACATTGGGAACATCACTGCCCGAGGAAAGTATAGGTGTCATGATCACACCACAATACAGTCACTGTGCGCGCGGAGCGCTGGATCTACGGGACGGCGCACATGTACCGTTTGTGAGCCGCGAAGAGAATCTTCTTGGTATATCTCACGGCGACCGAATCGGGACTTTTGAAGACAATATAGTACTAAGGAAGATGTTAAGTGCATATTAGCGTCTATTTGAAGTCCATAACCCGCTAGCCATCGCCACACCTGGACCCGGAGGTGCCGCGCAATTTTAACAGGGGGCGTCTGTATAGCACGTGGGCTGTAGACCGCCTGGGAGGAGAGAGCGCCTAATTCTTTTGAAAACTCTCGACTATTGCTGCAATTTATATATGTGTCAAATATCATCTTAATCTAAGTTAAAACACTAAAGTTATGGCAGCACAAACTTTTTCCAGAAACTAAGTGCACACCCGTTATATCACCATTTGACCCGAGACCTTTTACAGGCCACCGCGCGACTCTATGGCTGGTGAGGATCACAAACCAGAAGGTAAAAATAAACGTTTGAAAATAAACAGGTACAACGTTTACGTTTGACAGCTTCTTTACGGTTCCCCCGCAACGTGGGTTATGGTCAATGGTGAGTGGATCCAACAGCGTCTGAGTCTGACACTCACTGAGAGTCACACTGTGACCAGAAAACAACTCACGAAGGCCGAGGTCGCTCGGTGCAGAATGCGTGGCGAGTGGCGACAGTACTGCGTCCGTCCGCCCCCGAGCGGTGAAGAGGAGCGAGGCAAAGGTCACTGCCAAGGTTACTCAGGCTTCGGTGTGGAATGAAGCGTCCGACAGCAGTATGACTCAGCACTCTCAGCTATAGTCTCATCAAACATACGGCCTCGGCATTGGTTTCATGTCGACACGAAGCCGAAGGCGTTTTCTGTTCTCGAAATTTTCATCCGTACGACGGTTTAATTTAGTTATATAAACACATCTTCCTACCTGGTCCCTAGTCTTTTGAACTCCATGGATGAGGTAGCCTGGCTTCTCAACCAAGTGCCTAAGGCAAAAGGGTTCAGCCAAGTTCGAACCAAACGTTAATGAATCTGGTCATGGACAGGTGAGGCTCCAGACCAGGCAGACTGGGATCGAAACGTCCGATGACTTGCACTTTTTTCCGGCCATCAGAGACGCTACGTTAGCCGCTGACTCAGGGTGATACCGGGCTACCAAAAGTCGGACAAGAATGGTCATCATCGAAAAGGTGTGACGCGTCATTTCATACAGATGACCTCAAATAGCCGATACTTCCTCGTCTCTTTGACAAGTTTTCAGACGTGTCGCGCCGCACATTTCTTATCACAATGTTTGCCCGGCCTATCATAATGCATACCTACCCGAATCGCCGAAGGGAAACATGTCAATTACCCCAAAGCAATGGCAAAGCAATGGCAAGGTGGGCCTGGTTCCAGAAACGCATAACATTATCATACTAAGGTTGGTGTATTGTCAGAAGACGAGCGTGAACAAAACATCAGACTGCTAGCGACTTACACTGAACGGCCAACCAACGACATGGCCAGAGGTTAGAAAACACAGCTGCAATGTACACATTGTGCCCACAGAGATCCCCAGAATGGATCAATTCACGAGAACATTGAGTACCAGCACATGCAGAGACCCATTCTCACTCCACAGCACACAATGCGAGCACGAATAAAACAATATAGCGGTATAGTAGTGCTGGGAAACAAAAGCACATAATAGACGTCCACGTTTTCTTCGATAGCAAAACAAAGCAAATAAAAATAATAAATATTTTGAAAACCTGTTGATTCGCGACTGCGAAGTTTCCAATGACAGTAAAGGCTTACGGGACGTATCGACATCACGAACTCATCACTCATACCGAATCACTCACCCACAAAGAACGTTGTATGACGGCGATAAGGCTGGACACGCTGGCCCATCCAGTCTTCTCTCTCACTCACACACAGGAGAGGAGAGGGAGAAGGGAGCGCGATGTAACCGAGACCGATTGTCGGCGACATCTATCGGGGGCGCCGCGCTGGCAGGGGTTAGCCGTCTACCGTCTAGTAGATAGCCCACAGAGCACCATCCTCGCCTGGAAACCCGACATGAGGCTTTACGGAGATCTTCCGCAGCTTCATACAGATCGGAGAGGTTAGAGAACCTACAGACCTCCCGCCTGCGCTCAGCACAGATTGAGGCTCTGCCTTGACACTGACCGACTGACCGAGCAGACATTACTAGAGCTTCCGGTGTAGTGGCTGAAGTCACTGGGGTGTCTCATTCAGCCGACAAGGCCGATCACTGGAGATATCAGAGACCTGACTGTACCCGAATTTCTGAAGCTATTCGGATAAACGTGCCATGGACTCTAGTATTACCAGGACCGTACCAATGTTCTCAGTTCTCCCTGGGCTAAACTTATTATGGCTTCCCCGTGTAACCCAATGGAATCTATGGAGCTCCCTGGAACAGACCTTCTCGGAGCCGCTGTCAACTCTCCACACTCCGACCGTGCAGGGACGGTGGCTCGCGGGTCCCGTGTACCAGCCCGCAGTCACTGGTGCTCCAGCCGGTGGACAATGTCGCGCACGGTGCTCAGCAGCGCCTGGTGCTCCTGCGGCCGCTCCAGCAGCAGCGCATGCAGCTTGGCCAGGTAGGTGTCCACCGTTTCTGGTGTCAGCGGCTCGGAGCAGCCCGGCAGCGGTACGGAGGCGAAGCGTTCGGCCAGCAGGGCACGCAGCTGCTCCAGGTGCAACTGCAGCGCCGCATTCTGACCGCGCTGCTGCTCCGTCTCAGACTCGAGGCGCTCCACGGCCTCGCGCATGTTGTCGATGTGTTTCTGCAGTGTGGCGTTCTGCTCCTCGTACTCCGTGTTGGCACGGCGCAGCTGACGCAGCTCGGCCTCACGCTCGCGGTTATGCGCCAGGAATGTCTCGGTGAATATGGGTATTTCCAGCGGCGTGCTGTCGTCCAGCGGCAGCGGGGGCGGGGGAGGCGGCGGCGCCGGCGCTGACGCCGGGGCAGGCGCTGACGGGGCCGGCGCTGGCGCGCGCGTCTCCTTCTCATTCTCCTTGTCGTGCCGGGCGGAGCGGCTGCTAGAGCTGCCGCCGGAGACCGTGCCACCCTTGGCCTTGAGCTGCTGACTGAAGGCGCGGTAGGCGTCCGTCTGCTGGTACTTGATGAGCTCGCGGCTGTAGCGCTCCTTCTGCTGCTGGGCGGCCTCCATGTACTGCTGCTTTTCCTCCTGTGGCGCCGCCTGCCAGGCGTTGGCCAGCAGACGCGTCATATCCGAGAAGGTGGCGCCCGGGTTGGCCGCGCGCACCTGCTCGCGGTGGTCGTTCAGGAACAGCATGTAGCCCGACATGGGCAGCTTGGGCGCGTTCACATCCTTGATCTTGAGAGTGCGTTTCTTGCCGCGCGGCCAGCCCTTCTTGCGGCCCTGTTTGTCCGAAGGCCCCGCCTCCGACATGACGGCCGATCAGTCTCGTCTGCCGGCAATCAGAGAGAGGGGGTTAGTGGAAGGGATTAGACAAACACCGAAACTTTTTTTTTAACCTAATGGCTTACCTTTTTCATCATAATCACACATTAAATAGACAGTTGTATACGCGAAGCGCGAGTGCCCGCTGGACGCTGTACGCACTCTGATGTGCGACACTACCGATTGGCGACGAACCACAACGCCCCCGTCCTGTTGGGCGGCAGGATTTCGAACTTCAAGTTTCATGCATCATCAGTAGATGGCAGTACAATGATACAATCCTCCGAGGTCTAGCACAGCCCCATGTATCCTCGTCGCTCGTCGGTTGGGCACTGGGTACACTTCTTAATTACTCCCAAACTTAACCCGCACCGGGCCGGGGGGGGGGGATGTTTGAACACCCCCTTGTGGTTTTTCGCAGATATCTCAAAAACGGCGGCGCGGAGCACCGCCGTTTTTGGCACACCTGTTCGTGCATCTTTTCCGCACATGCTGTGAAAATTTCAGACCCAGGTCGCCTTAGGTCAGGTCACCAGGTCACGCTAAGTGACCTCACCTCAGAAATAAGAATGCTCGTCATAGCTACACCGACTGAACGATTGCCTTGAATCTTTCAGCGATTGATTAGAGCAATATTATCTATAAAATGTATGTCTCGGAAATTTGAAATCGGTGACCTAAGGTCAGGTCAATTTTGCGGCCTCTCCATTATAAGGCAATGGGAGAAAATTGAAAAGCGTCTGTTTTGCACGAACGCTATTCTAGACACTCTCAAACATCGAGATGTAGGTGAAATTGACACACCGAACCGGAAAATGGCAACTGTGACCCCTCGTTATGTCCACGAGGTCATCTCAGGTCACAAACAGAATCTAAGTTTTTTGCTAATAACTTCTGATAGAGGCGTGCTAGAGCGCTGAAAACGCCTTAGATGTGTTCGGCTCGACGTTGCGGATCGACTGCTATGCAACATGACCTTTTCCGGTCAGGTCATGACCTCTGAGGTCAAATTTTCAAGTTGACCTTACAAGGTCAAATTATACTTCATTCGACGCGTCTCGACGAGAGGAACACGATGCTCGCAAAAGTAATGTCATGGCTTTTTTTTAGTCAAATGTTATTGCCGAAAAAACGCTATTTGTAAAAACGGTTATTTAGGAGTTTTTGCCCTCTGGAGGCTAAACCGTTGACCTGAGGTCAAATCTGAGAACAATACTCAGGTCTATAAAAGGGCTATCGAATGCGCTTTTCCGCGGCGCTGTAGCTCTATCGGTTCCCGAGATAGCCGTCGGCAGTTTCAAAAATGTTGAAAGTCAACAATTTACTTTTGGTGACCCCTGGTGACCTGACCTTTGACCTGACCCAAAAAATGACTGAAGTGTTTTCGTCCTTATTTTGGACGTTCTTTCGATTGCCGCTTACCGCGTGTCGCTACGTGGCCCAGGAGTCGAGTTAGGGGGGGGGGTGTTCAGACTTCAGACACCCCCCGGCCCGGCGCGGAATCTTGGAGCACCGGCCCGGCGCGGGTTAAGATCAGAGCAGCTGGGTCCAATTACAAGATGCAATAAAAGAATCACAACTGGTCACTGCCCCACTGCTGAGATCCACTGCTGAGTGCTGAGAGGCCCTCATCTTGTCTGATTCTGGATTCAGAAATAAGATCCTACTTAACCACTGGCTCAGAGTTTTCGGAGGGGCAAACCATAACAACATAGCGTTCTTTCCATGCACTGTCTATGGGCCTAGTGTTAAAATTTTGCCATTTGGGAGGGGCAATTACCCTCCCCTGGATCCGCCACTGTGCTTAACAACTTGAACTCTTTGCAGGTAGTTTACAAGGAATAAGGGAAAGGCATTCATAACTCGTAACTGTGATAATGGCGGACATTCGTCACTCAATTAAAAAAGGCTTACATCCAACATACAGGCTAATGGCTATAGCCTTGCATTCAACTGCAACATAAGTGTTGGAAAAATTGAGACCCTGAAATTGGTGCATGGTTAGTAATAAAGGCAAATAAAATTGTATGAATGTTACTGCACCTTAATATCAATATGTGAATGCCGTTGTTGAGGTCAATAACAATGGCCAGCGCGGCCAGCATGAGGAAGTTAAATGCAATTCAATTGAGATTGAGTTGACGGACTGCAACAAAAGAACTCGGCTGCTTCAATTAATGATAATTGACTTAGTCATACTCAGCGCAATAGTTATGCTTACCTCTACTTATGAGCAATTAATCCAAAAATAATTGAATCTTGATTGCAAGAAGCCTCGATAACACTGAACTCGATAATGGTCGATAAATATTTCTCTCCTACCTACTCACTCGCATACAAAAAGCACAAATTCTGAAGACGTTTCTGGCGCACCTAAAATGCTGCCAAATGCCTAGAGAGGATATATCTCTAGTCTCAATACCTATCTCTAGTTGTCGCTAGATGACACCGCCGGCCGGCCGGCCGGTAACTTACACTTGCCTGAGTCCTGACCGAAAAGAGTACATCGCTCGGTGTTTGATTGGTCATACTTGATTTTGAGCAGTTTGACGATATGCCTGTCGGGCTATTTATGACCGCCAGCTTAGCATATGTTTGGGTATATTATCAGGCGCAGCCCTGCGCCGCTAAATTCCAACTTCCAACCTTTGCCAATTGCCACATCCAGCTACCGTTTCCATCGGCGTCTGTCCGCCCCTCGCCTCCATTGACCCCTATTCCAGCTCAATATATTGGCTCATCCAAGTCCGATTAACCGGCCAGACTTGGACGAAAACCGCTAATCCATGGGCGGAGGCCTCAGCTGTCGCACAGAAACTGCGCAACCAGACTACGGGGTCACCTTTGATGTGATATACGCCGGCAGGGCCAGGCCGCACGCCTAGACCCACCGAACTCGAGCTTCGAATGACCAATTCAAACCAATTCCAGGTGGGTTTCGACTTATCTGGTCAATTTACCGAAGCGCAGAGCCTGCCAACGTAAAGCAATGTTTGGGACATGATCGAAACATTTATTCTGGTGACAGGAAATACGATTATCACGTAACAATGACAAGAGTCCCATCGTGGTCACCCCTGAACCGAGTGTCCCGCCGCACAGGAAGCACAGTCACGAGCGAGGGTTTAGGGGGGAGGGGGAGGAGACGGCACCAGCCGGGGGACTGGGACGGTCCGTTACCAGTCACCAGCCATACGACAGGGAGGTTGCCGGTGACCAAACTATCCAACAGGAAGGCTCAGTGATCCCTCGATCGATAGATGATCACTAGCTCCCATGATAGTAGATCCAACGGCCCCACGCAGGCTAGTTCGCCGCTCCACACAAAGTTCACTAGTTCATTCGACCGGGGACGATTCATAGATTCCTCGACAAAGAAATTCATCAATCCCAAGTAGGGAGGCTCACTAGTGATCAGGGAGTGAACCCGCGAGCGGCCCACCAAAAAGCAGCGGCTGCGGAGTTGCAGGGTTACCGGGGGACGGGGGACCGTGGGGTGGGCCGGGGTGGTAGAGCCCTCCTCAGACCGCGAGGAGGAGCTGAGGAGACGCGGCGGTCTCACCCGCCGGGCTGGCCGCGCGCGGCGGGACAGTAACGTCCAGCGGTGCACCAGCGACAGACTGACTGATCAGGCCACATCATCACACGCATAGCGGCACGATTCACACCGGCTAAATCGGCGCAGCGGCGGCGGCGGCCAGAAGCGCGCGCGGCAGCGGCGGAGCGGCGCCGTAGGTCGGCCGCCGCGGGACGCTGACGGCGTGGAATGCAGCGGGCGGCACGCTCGGCCCGCGACCGGCACACCTCACATCGACAAAAGGCTTCAAATAGTAACCAGTAAAAACATCGATTGCGTCATTACGGCCCCCACCGCGCTCATCTCACTGACTACGGCCCGGCGCGCCCGCGCTGCGCACCACTCTCTCTCTCGCCCTCTCACTACCTTTCTCTCGCATTCTCTCTCTCGCCCTGTCCGCGTCAGGTGTGGCCTGCGCTGATCTCTGCCAGCGCCTCGGTCCTCCTTTGTACTGAGCGTGCGCCGGCCATCAGCGCTCGCTCTCAATCTCCTTGGCACGGTGCGGGCCGCGCGGCGGGCCGCCGGCGCCAGGAGCGCCCCCTGTGCCGGCCCGGTGCGTCGTCACCGTCACGGGCGCGCCGCGCTGCTCGGTCGGCGACTCATCTCCCCGTGCACCTGCGGCGGAGGACAGAAGGCGGTTACAGGCGGCAGGGGGCGGTCACAGGCGGCAGGGGGCGGTCACAGGCGGCAGGGAGCGGTCACAGACACAGAGGGCGGTCACATACGACAGAGAGCGGTCACAGACGGAAGAGACAGAGAGCGATTATTGATGGTACACACAGAGTGCGGTCACAGACGGCAGACACAGACGGAGGGCGGTCACAGAGATACAGAGCGGTCATTGACGGCAGAGACAGAGCGGAAGACGGATGGAGGAGGAGTGACCACGGCAGGAGTACCGACACGGGGGCCGGGGTTCGTGGTTGAACAAAGAACATTAATATATATGATGACCAATGGGACTTATGGGATTGATCACGCAACAACACAGCGTTAGCTGCACACAGCAGAAGGAACTGCAGCTTCATTGATGATATTGACAGCGGCAGTGCGCTACGGCGGGAAACAAGCCAGCCCGGCGGGAGGATCCAAAAGTCTGACAAATCGCCACCCTAATCGGCAGTCGTGTTCAACGGTTAGCAACTCACTGTTCGTACTGTTGATGTGCATTGTGCATTAGCCATGTGTAGTAACTGTCAAACACAGCAACTGTATTTGAGAAGCAGCATCACGTACATCACATCCCCTCTCCTTACTGCCCACATCGTCTCCGGCCAGTTCCAAGTTTCACCATCATGCATAAAGAGATCATTCTGAGCCAGAATATAGGCTCGGCACGCCACTTAAGGCTAGTTCAACTTCAGAAGCGTCGCAACTTATTACACCTGTACTCAGCCAACGCACATTATGCAACAAGTTTTCTCTTAGCATGAAGCTAATGACGGGTCAGCTTTAGACGCACCACAAACTAATAGATCCCTGCGCTCAGGCAAGAAGGCACACATTATGCCACAAAGAACCTATGTCAAACAATCAGCTAACCGGGGAAAGCATTGCTCTCCTTTCCCCATTCTGGCAGAAGCCGCTGATGACAGCACAATGAGAGTCCGAAGAGTTGCCGTTCAGCCGTCATTTTTGAACAGAAAGGGCTCCAAATCGAAGCTGTTACGCTGGCATCAGCACTCATCATTTGAATACCAGGCACCAGCTGTTGGTCTCTCCTTTGCCTTTGAATTCAAAGTCATATGTGAAACGAAGCGTTTCAAAAATGTGACAGTTCAGACGGAAAGTAGTGGTGTACCAAACAACCTGTGATCTGTTCAGTTATAGACATATTTATGAAATATGATGACCAAGAGTTGTAAACCAAACTTAACATTAAAATATTTAGATTTTAGTTTTAATTTTGGTTTAAAACTCTTGGTCATCAGATTTCATAAACCTGTGATCTGTTCTTCATTTATGGCTCTTTGCAGAAACAGTTTCGTAAGAAGGGAGACGGCAGCTCTACATACTGTGGACAATAGCAAACCAGCGAATGGAGAACATTCACGACGGCAACAAAAGCAAAGCTCACCTAACTAGAATGAACTATGGACTATGGAGTCAGCAATGAATATCCCAATCAAATTGAAACTAGCACAAACACATCTTAGAACAGAGGCCTCTTGCACCAAACTACCTAGTCCTAGCTAGGTAAAATCGAAAAACCGGTTTCAAAATAAGCTAATCTAAAGGCCGGGCTCCACTACGCGTTTTTTTTTACGCGCGTTTTATCCGAGACATCGGTTTTTGCGTGAAATCGGTTTTGCAATTTGTCGGTTTTTGCGTGATATCGTTTTTTGCTTGTCATCCTGAAGCACGTGACATTATTGTTGTCATTAAACCCAGGCTCCACTACGCGGAAAATCACACTTTGTTTATTTTGAGCCTATAAAGAAGGTGTTTTGCAAGTAGGAACATTTAATAAAAAGTAAGCCAAACTTTTATAAAATAGTGTCTTGCACATGTTGTTAGCCTTGCACCTATGATAAACTTGCTTAAATACATAACTTGTTTCATAGCTAGCCACTGGTGGCTGAAGAGGGCAAGGGATTTTTATTCTTAACATTCCGCCTACCTATGGCAATGCACCAGACTGGAATACATCCACACACTAGCTGGACGCCCGTGAGACCCTCATACGCCGAAACTCGTCACAAGCAATTTTGAGCTGAAATTTCTGCATCACTTACCATGAAAGTTGGGCGCCTATTTGTGCCGAAATAATCCACTTTTACATAAAGCGCGTGTGCACTGTGCATATCATTCTACCGACCACTCATCTATCACCACTCCGCCAATTTCTATTTGAATTAAAACCATTTTCCCCTGCATTGACACTGCTTTAAGCGCAAAGTGAAATATGTAGGGTTGCTATGCTACCTTCACTCATCCTCTTTACCTACACTAAAAAACTTCTACAAAAATTTCCTAGCTTCAACACAAGAATTAAAAAAAATATTTAACAACGTCAAAAACAAACACAAAAGTACATTCACATTGTTTGCCGCAGCGCACAAGTCATGTCTCCCGGCCGAGATCACGCAAAAAACGATGAAAAGTTCAAATAATTGAACTTTTTATAGGTACGAGATTTCCGAGTTTGCGTGACATCGTCATGCGTTTTACCGAGATTTCCTTAAAATCGGTACGGAATTTGCAAGTTGTCGTGTTTTGCGTGACATCGTTCCCAGTGTAGCTTGCCCAATGTTGAGCAATGATGCGAACTTTTTTTTCGGGAACGATTTCACGCAAAAACCGATGTCTCGGATAAAACGCACGGAAAAAACGCGTAGTGGAGCCCGGCCTTAACGGTGGTAAATTTGTTTGCAATAGCCCAATACATATGTAGTCCTACATGTGCTTGCTAAATTTTGCACGCACATTGTTGCATTTGAGACTTGGACTGGGTATACGATGCAAAATAATCCAAGCATTGATGCAAGAGGATTTTGGTGCAACAGGCCTCGTACTGGATCTAGCACATTCGCGCCACAAACTGTACCAGAGCCAGCACATTACCACATTCGGTACCCAGCCTAACCAGACAAAACAACTCTACATCAGTCAACAACAGCAGTTTTCAGGTTTACTGGATGCGTACTTTAAATATTCATTTCGCCTTATGCATCGCGTTCTGTTTACATTTTCCTTTAGCGATGCCTTATCTGTGCATCTGGAATATGGACACAGGTTTTACCATGTAGATCTGGTAAACGGAACGAAACGAAAAACAAAATCACACCGCACAGCTACACCGATGAGAACAAACAAGATTGAAGCTGCGCCAGCGTGAGCAATTCTTGACTCAAGCAGGGCATGTTTTGGGGAATCACCACAAAAGCACGGGAAGTTCAAAGAGCGAGGAATTTCTTGTTATTCAGACGAATGCAAAGCACCGAAAGTGCAGAGACCAGCTAGTACAGACGAAAACAGGTTCTACAAACATGTTGGCAATCTGCAAGGCATTTGAATTATTGTCGCACACCAGACCCGTGATTACTTGAAAGTTGAACATTCAAGATTACTGTGCAGTTGACGTGGAGCGTGACAGGCATCAAACACCATCAAATACGTGATAGGCATTGAGTTTGCCTCTTTGTCAGCTGAAAACAGATCAATGACAAAAAGCATAGAATATTTCATTAAAAAAAAAAACTCGAATAAAGTAGTTACATTCTACTCCACAAACATTTGCCAAAGCCGTTAGGCATGCCCGTTTTACAGAAAACGGTGTTTGCTCAATAAGGAATACTCGTTTTTACAATAAAAACTGTTGTTCAGACCCATTAGTTACCGACCTTTTTTACTTGAAGTATAATTGCCTCCTGTCATACGCAGTAATTACATGTGTGATGTACACATCTCTAATGTACAGAAGCTACACGTGGTTCCCGAAACACTCAACTTCACCAAATAACGCTGAACGCAATACAAGAAAGTCTGAAAAGATACGAGCTCTGTGTCAAGGGAACGACTCTAAATTAGACGCCGCCCGCACCGAAACTTGTTTGTTTCACTACAACAGTGAAACACGCTTTATAGCTAGGAGCCGAAACGCGTTTTACTGCAAAAAGAAAATGAATTAAATGAGCATTGCACCAGACACCAGATTTTTTTTTTTAAGCAACTAACAACGATCTAGGCTACGCATTTATAGCTGACATTTATAACTGTATCTTACTTCTGATGGAACCAATAAATCATGTAAAAATACATTGTCAATTCTACCAGCCTCACCCGTGAGAGCTCCATTTCCAGAACAATGAGTCCGCCGGCTCTGACGTTCAAATTCAATAGGCTCCGCTACCTGAACTCCACTGAAGATCACCCAGCATTTGTCACAATAACATGTCGTGCCTCAGCCTTTTCACATTTCTCACACCGTAAGCTGCTTCCCGGCGCAATGTCGCTGCCCACCGGACTGAAAACTCCGTCCGGACCCACCGGTGCCAGCGCTGTAAATTCCGTCAGAGTGAGGACTGAGGGCACTTAACACACAGTACGGCAGGCGCCGCGCCCGGTCCCCCTCCCCCTTACTCTCTCCTCAGCGGAACCTTACCCGGATGTCGCCTACATGGCTGCCGGCGCGGCCGCCGGCGGTGCGCCCGTTTTGAACTTCTCTGTCTCCTGGAATATGAGCTCTTTGAGCTCCTCCTTCGGCAGGTCGTCCAGCTCTGTCTCAAAAGTGAACGGCTCCTCTGCGACCGGCTGGCGGGCGGCGGCAGACAGGGTTAGATCGAGTCGCATCAACACAGGACACAGCAGAATACAGGGTCAGAGCGAGTGGGAGTGATTCCACGACAGGGCGGTGTCAGGCAAGGCCTGTGTCCTTTTTCATAAAGCCTGGAATTGTAGAATTGTAGTTGTAGTTTGTAGGTTTGTACTTTCGATTGTACAAATCTGTTTCATAAAGGAAAAAGTACAATCCGAAAGTACAAACTACAATTCCACAAACCTACAACTCACATTCGGCAATTATCAGCCAAAAAACTAGCAATCTGTTTCATAAAAAGAACGGTTCCTCTGATTTTGGGATTTCCTTGACGGAAAATACAATCGAAATCTACAACGCTCTAACCGTGTGTAGAATTTCGGAGATGAAGCATAGGAATCAGCTTAACGTTGCTAATAATTTAATTCAATAATAACCAATGCTCAGATACACGATATGTATTATTACTGAGCGAGAGAGCGCAGCGAGCGAAGCGAGGTCTTTTCAATATAACGAAAAAACCTCAGTATTGAGCCGCCCGGTCCGGCCCAAACAGTAACACTTTTGACGGGCTAATATCTCAGCAACTGCTGGACCGATTGGCCTTCGGTCTTTTTTGTTGCCAGTTGGAGGTACCCTGGCGCCCTGTACAGTGCACATGCAGGGCTCACTCGCTCGCTCGCTCGCTCGTTTTTCGCCCAAAAGGCACTTAACTGGTTATTTTCATCATTTTCCTGTTTATATATAACTTCATGTGTGCCGCATTTCCGAAAAAATGCCGGCATTGAACGGCTCGACCCGACCCCCCTCGATCCGGCTGACCCACGCCAATGGCGTTTTTGAACGGAAGGAACTAAAGCGCTGAAATTCGTAGCATCGTTCGGGCCTATTCATTGTTTATAATTCGACAAAAAGACGGCATTTTATCAACAATTTATTTTCCTTATTCATACGAACCTTTTATCAGTAGTTAGTCATAATAAGTTCACGAATAATATCTAAAAGTGAAGGATAAATATATACCTAGCTATTATTGATATCAATATCTGAAAACATTATGCCTAGGTTCTATAGGTACCTACCATCGATCGACTCATGTAACATTTCTTTTTAAACATAGCTCATAATCTTACATTAACATAGCAGTTTTTTGCGGATAAAGTTCTCTGGGAAAAAAGAGCAGCCTACGCTCATGTCCTATTTTTTTCCGGCTCAGTTTCTTCAACCAACACTGATGGAATGACCATGCACCTTCCCTTCAAGATGTAGCCCATTTCCTTCCACGCAGTAGGAAAGCTTGTATTTTTATCAGTTTTCATCCCGTCTCCTGGGTGGCTCCAGCCTCCATCTATTTGCTTCTCGCTTCGTCACAATGCTCTTGCATTTTGATTTTGGCGTTTGATTCGCTGGCTTTCTTGTTGCTTCTTGCTTCACAAGGCTGCATTACTTATAAAATATTCAAGGCTCAAAGCAATTTGAGGTCACATAACTCGTCGCCAGGTAATATGACGGTCAACAATATCCATAATAACCACTCTATAACTCGGATAGGCTTAACCTAATACTTTTTCAGCCATTTTTGCATTATTGTCTGAACAATTCATGAAGCAGTCTTTCAAGAAACTAATGACTTGTTGGACTTACCCAGATACCAAATCTCGAAACAAGCACATCTTGAAATGATTGCAATGTTGAAAATTAACACTTTCAGCGTAAAAGTTCTAGCTATGCATGTGCAAAGCGATGGCTGATCCCCAAAAGCAATTCAAGTTATTTATCAATAATTATTTCCTTTAAAAATTGCAAAAAACTGTCAGCACACCATACGCAATTTGCAACACAACATCGAAAACTGTTGCAGAAGTTTTTGTTTACTCCGTTGCCATGGAGACGAAGCCCCGCAAAACTACGCTCCCGGATCGAAAGTACAATTCTATTGACGCCGCATGTCCAGGCTTTATGAAAAGTAGTAGTTTGTAAAATTGTACTTTGAAAACTACAAACGTACAAACTACAATCGGATTGTAGAATCTTTATGAAAAAGGACACAGATCGAGTCACACAAATGCAACACACGGTGTCAGACAAGGTCAAATCGAGTCACACCATTTCACCACACGGTATAATACGGAGTCAAATTGAGTCGCACCAATTCACCACACGGCATCATATGCGGTCAGATCGAGCTACACACATTCGCCAATCGTCATCAGACAGGGTCAGATCGAGTCACGCCAATACAGCACAGGGCGGTATGCAGGATCAGATCAAGTCATATCAACACATCCCACGGCGTCAGAGGGCCGCAGGGCCAAAGGGCCAAAGAGTAGGTACAATATCAAATGTCAGACGCTATAAGTCTGCAGTCACATATTGGCGCTAATTTAGCACACAGCGCAACACTCGGCTTCCCAAATGTCACGGAAGTGAGCCATGTGCCACCGCCCCAGCAACAGGCAATTAACGTCAAAAAGTAAATTAGCTTTGGTTACTTTGCACCAGCCAACACAATGACAGCTTTATTAAATCATGTGACGGCATCAGTTTATCAAATTAGACGCTACAATACGGCTGATCAATAGCCTCTAGTTGACGGTCGGTAGGAACGCTGCCTTTCTTAGAAAGAAAGCCAGCAGCCCCGCAGCCAGTCGCTATTAGCTCCGCGCGTTAGCTCTGTTAGCTCCACCGGCCCCACCCTGGTGTGTTAGCTCCACTGTGTTATGAGGTTATCGGTGGCGTCAACAAATAACTAAATGAAAATACTTTTATTGACGTTTCGGTTCCAAGCATCCTTCGTCAGAATTTCAAGTTAAAATGTAAACATGCGTATCAAAATGTACACATTTCAAACACACTGCGACTGAAAATATAGCAAAGATAAATTCAAACTGCCTCAACACTGTCTACATTTAAAGTCTTCGTGGAACGTGACACTTAAAGTTTTGTTCATCCTACTTGTAGTGCTATTTTTGCAGTATATTAAGATGATTTTTATAGTAGGGTGAACAAAACTTTGAGTGTCACGTTCCACGAAGACTTTAAATGTAGACAGTGTTGACGCAGCTTGAATTTATCTCTGCTATGTTTTCAGTCGCAGTGTGTTTGGAATATGTGCATTTCGATACGCATGTTTACATTTTAACTTGTAATTCTGACGAAGGTTACTTGGAACCGAAACGTCAATAAAAGTATTTTCATCTAGTTATTTAATGGCTCCACCGATAACCTCATAACACAGAGATGTCCTCACATAGTAAGCTCCCCTGTCCGGGCGTCCCACCTCGTCGGCCGGGTCGTAGTACTGCTCCAGGTAGGGGTGACTCAGGGCGTCCTCCACAGTGATCCGCTTGTGCGGGTTGAACGTCAGCATGCGGTCCAGCAGGTCCAGCGCCCGCGCGTCCGCCTCCGGGTACAGAGTCGTCCACGGGATCTTGGGCTTGTACGGCAGCGACTGCAGGTAGTTGCGGGCCTGCCGAGAGCGATCGGAGAGGCGTCAGAGGGCTGACCGGGGTGCCAGTTTGATATTGCTTTCATTTATAAAGGCTTGGTTTGGAAACATCAAATATCTTTATTGGAACGGAACGAGACAACGAAGCATACTTTCTAGTTGAAACACCGCATGACGTACTGCGCAGCATATGTAAAATCTCGACCCAGAAAATTCGCGAAAGGTCACGCACATCACGCATAACAGACGCCTCTTCTGACACATCACACATCAATATCCTCGATTGATACCCCCCCCCCCTGCGATGCCCGCACGCGGTGCACCGAGTAACTCGCCGAGCGCCGCCGACACCTCTAGCGTCGGATCAATGGCGGCACCGAGCCGACACGACACGCGGCGGCTCATCACCAGTCAGCCGCGGCTCAGTCGAGACGACGTGTTTCAATATCGCGCACGACCACGGCAGATGGATTCCGGAAATAACGACCTGCCGCCGGCGACCGCGGAAGTACACTCTGGGGAGGGGCACGCACTAGCGGCGAGAGAGGGTTACGGCAGGCGGCGGACGCGTGCCTAACAAAGACAGACGACTAGGTGAACAACCATCACACCCAAGTTTCCTGCTCACTGGCACGGTCCGTGACCCCGACTTAAAGGCACGGTGGCAGCGCGTCTCCCCTCCATCACTCAGTCAATAACCGGCCGGCGCGGACGCCGCTGACGGCGCACGCGACAAGACCATTAGTTGTCGCCGGCACCCCGCTGGGACCGGAACCGGCCCGAGTCGGCCAGAAGTCAGAAGATGGTTTCTAAAGCCGTGCAGTCGCGACGTGAGCAGAACATCTGACGAAACGCCGCCGGACCATATAACCAATACCGACAGACTTGACCCGACAATGGTACAAGCTGTCACTCAGCATCCATTTCTCAGAACAATTCCCCACCTGACATCGTTTATACTCATGTGGGACTTCATCTTCTTGGAAATTTCAGATGCACTTTTGCGGCGCCATTTCCACATAAGGCTGCCATTTCGTAGACACTCTGTGACCTTTTCAGTGGCGGCCGGTGTACCAATGGTCCGATATAATTTACCTGGCGAACTCTCTGTGGGACTGACTCGCGCCGCCGGCCGCTCCCAGTGCCACACGCGGCACGGCGAGGGACGGCCGGCGTCGTGACGCGACCGACCGAGCCGTGAAACACGTGACGAGCCGACAAACCAATCAGACAGTGACGTCATTGGCGCGGTGGGCCGATCGACTGACGTCATCGGAGTCACAGCAACACGTCAGACGGGGAGGGGAGAGAGAGACAGACACGTCAGACGGGGAGGGGAGGGAGGGAGGGAGGGAGGGAGGGAGGGAGGGAGGGAGGGGGGGGAGAGAGAGAGAGAGAGAGAGAGAGAGAGAGAGAGAGAGAGAGGGAGAGAGAGAGAGAGAGAGAGAGAGAGAGAGAGAGAGAGAGAGAGAGAGAGAGAGAGAGAGAGAGAGAGAGAGAGAGAGAGAGAGAGAGAGAGAGAGAGAGAGAGAGAGAGAGAGAGAGAGAGAGAGAGAGAGAGAGAGAGAGAGAGAGAGAGAGAGAGAGAGAGAGAGAGAGAGAGAGAGAGAGAGAGAGAGAGAGAGAGAGAGAGAGAGAGAGAGAGAGAGAGAGAGAGAGAGAGAGAGAGAGAGAGAGAGAGAGAGAGAGAGAGAGAGAGAGAGAGAGAGAGAGAGAGAGAGAGAGAGAGAGAGAGAGAGAGAGAGAGAGAGAGAGAGAGAGAGAGACGGGCACGTCAGACAGGCGACAGGGCGGAACAGACGAAAGGGCAAACGAGTGACGATGCAGGGGAGGGGGCGACAGCGGAAAGTGACAGGTTTGGGGAAGGGAAAGAGAGGGAGACAGACAGATAAGTAGACAGGTAAGGAGACGGGTGAAGAGAACATCCAGATTGCATTATTCACATGGAGTGGCAGGGTAAGGCGTGTTGTTGGACAAAGCTGTCGCGCGTTCACTTTTGAGTGCGAAACTTCGTAAGCGTTCCGGTTGTTTTGCGAAGTTATTGCAACTACGTTTCGACAACGCTGAGGCGTGCAACTACCTGCGACTTTTCCTGCGACTTTTCCTACTCTCCCCACATATCGAAGACTGAGGTGGTCGCTTCTGTGTCCAAGGTAAGCACCTTCGACAACCCGACACCGGCACTTGTGTGGACGTTGGACAACCAGTGGTCGACGTCTAGCTCGCGCCACTCTCAGCAAGGAATCCTAGCGCGACATTATATGAAACCCGTCAGCCCTCGACCCTCCCTATCTTGAAAACACGTCTTGAAATGCACAATGCACATGTATGACCAGCTCCGAGCAAATAACACTTGCCCCGGCTCGAAGCAGCGGGGTCCCGAGTGGCCTGCCGCCACCCTGACCTATGTCCGGCAATAACCCAGTACAACTTACACGATTATTTGGGAAAAGTCAGTCAGCAGATCTATCCATCGGACTGACCTTTTCGTTGATGATGCACTGAAGGTCGTCCTGGGACGGGCTGCCCAGCACGGATAGGATGTGATTCAGCTGGTCCAGGTAGTGGCGACCCGGGAAGATGGGCCGGTTGCTCAGCATCTCACAGAGGATGCAGCCCACCGACCAGATGTCGATCGACTTGGTGTAGCCCTGCGGGGGACAGAGGGACGGTTGGTGACGGTCATTGCTGGGTGGACGATCGGTCAGCGACGGTGGTGCACAGTTGATGACGAGCATTGGTGAGGGTGACACACACCAGGGCCCAAAGGTCACCGAGGCCTGTCAGGCTATCAGGGATGACAGCAAGCATACTGCAAGTGCACAGCGCGCAGTCAGGGACGACCATACTGTTATTCGGCCGGACAATGACATTAGGACGAGGCGATCACACACAGTCGCGCAGCCGGGTGGTACAGGGACGACAGTCGATTAGATGGAACACACAGACAGCCACATGTGGCAACCACAGACGCCGAGAGGTTCAGAGCTATTAACCGAGCACAGTGTGTGGTACATTGGTGCATTAATGTGACTGTCACCACAGCCACACACAGACAGACGGGACACACACACAAGCAGACAGATACACAGAACATTGAACAAACTGACAGCTAAAAAGCCCGAGACTGACAAGGGGCCGGGTAACGAGCCTACATCTCGACAGATACCCCGTTCAAATATTAACACGAACCGTCCCAGCACACTCGGCAGTAATTGAGTGCCGCTGGCGAGGTAAGAGTGGTCGATTTGTTATCAGATGGGCGGTTGGTTGCGTATTGTGTAATGTGCATAAGAGATTAGGTAGAAGCGTTACATCGTTAGGACCGAGTGCGAGCCAAAACTCTGACGCCATTCCAAGTGACGGAGGAGCGGCAAGGTCGCGTGCTCTACCGCAATCGAACCCGGAAGTCTGCTTTGGAGAGCAATGACTTGTAAACTTTAAGCCAACTGTCACCACTTTTTGTAAAGGTAGCCGCAAGGAAGCCGCACAGACACTATACAAACGCAAAAACCACAGGCCCACAATCACATGCATATAGAGGTGGTTACTCCAGCAATCACAAATACGGTGTCGGGCAGTGCTGAGCTGCGCCGACTGGTAAGCTCTTACAGGACGGTCCAGATTCGGCCGGTGTGAGCGAGTCTGAGCCTCAGCCGACAGGGTTACCGGGTAGAGGAGAGGGGGTGGGACCGGAAGGTAGAGTGAACACAGTACCCACTACCCATCCCCCGCCACTCTACCAAGAGGTAGAGTGGCGGGGGATGGGGCTGGAGGGAGAGTGGTGTGATCGGTGCGTGAGCGATCAGAACGGGATCTGGAGAGAAGGTAGAGGGAAAACAGGGGGTAGAGTGGCGGGGACAGAAGGCAGAGTGGCGGGGCGTGGAGTCGGCTGCTCTGTCCGCAGGGGAACGGGCCATTGTCCGCGCCACCATCGCCCGTGGATAACGAATGACAAACTCTGGTCTCAAAGGAGCCGAAAGGAGGATAATGGAGCCCTTAACAAGTCTTCAAACTTGGCTCGTGGAAACTCCCATCGACAGACCTCAAGTCTGAATGTCACGAAGACAGAAAGGTTATTCAACAGCACACCGATCAAATAAGACAGCCATCCGCTAGGATGGCTTTCTTAACAATCGCAAGCACTATGACAAACGGAAACCCACTCTATAACGATCAAAGCAATAAATAATACCTAGACCATGGATGAGATAATAATGGATTGGTGTCTTCGCAGTTTTTGGCGACATTGAGCTCAGGCCTGCCATCTAGCGGGAGAATTATCGTAAGTTAGGAGCAAGCGGAGTGAACGCCGCTGATTAGCATTGTGACACACGGGAGTGTGGTGTAGTAGCAGGCTTGATTTGCAATTTTTCAAAATGTTATGTCTTAATATGTCAGCAAAAGCGAAGAAATTAATAAATTTATGTGCAGGGTGAGTAATAATATAAGCGGTTCCCTGTTATTTCCTCTTTAAATCGTGAAACAGGGAGTTATTGGAGACTTCGCCAGCACGTGTCGTTTTCGCTATTTTTCACATGAGTCTTTACTTGGCCCAAATAAAGCAAATTGTTCGATCAAAGAACAAAACTAACTTAAGTTCTAATCTATAAGTCTAATGAAAAAGTTAAACGGAATTGCTAACGTCATTGCCGCTCAATATGTCATTCAAGACGCTCTATGAAAAGGACCCAACCAGTGCTGCGTAGTCGATGAAATTTCAGTGACTGGCTCCAACTCCGATTCCGGTATCCAAATATCGACTCCGACTCCTCCGGGCAGAACTGTCGATTCACACAGACTCCGACTCTGACTCCGACTCTGCAGCCCTGGTAAGTCTGTGGATTCGATGACTTTTCGGTGACGTTCGTTCGACTCATACTCCGACTACAGCTTTTAAAAATCAACCGACTCCGAGTCGGAACAGAACCGCTGGCTCTGACTACAACTCCGCAGCCCTGGCCCAAGATAGCCGCCTAAAACAACTTTGATGTGTGATCTTCGTACATTGTTAATGTTATTTTAAACAAGGAGTGGAAAAGGGAGACGAAGCCTTCGCCCTTCACAAACAAGGATCTTCCTTTGCGGATCAATCAACTGCTGGAACAGAAAGGCATAAACACCACGCATCTCATTTCATCGTTTTCCTAACGACTCTGCACCAATGAAGTACTGATCAATGCAGTGCGAGCATCGATGTGACATTTGTGTGTTTGAGTGTTATCCGCCCAGCCGTTCTCGAGATATGGAAGCGGTACCCCGCACGTGCGCACGTGCAGTAGCACCCCCATGGCGACACATGGAAATGCATTGGCCACTGGGTGCCTAACTATTGACGATGTTTTACTGTAATGGGCCCAGTCATTGCGGAGTTACTCTATGTGGAACAATTTCGACACCCTTAAGTTGGCACGTGCCACGCGCCGTAACATTAACTAAGATGAAGAAAATCGGGCGAAATTCGGAGAAAAAGGAATAAGCCTACCAAATGTACATGACATATTGTCAAACTGCTGTACCATTGTGAGTAAATGACCATATAAAAGGTCGCACAAGCCGATGGGACTGGGCGTTTCAATACACACCGTCTTACGCATTTTATTTTTCGTTATAACCTAAAGGGTGCTTGACGTTTTTGGCTTTCAAGCATTTAAGACATTTTTGTCGTCTCAGGTCCAGTAAGATTGCCTCCAACTCGCGGAAATATGCACTTCAAGCCACCTAACACACCACACCCACGTGTGTCATAATGCTGAGAGATGGCGTTCACTCGGGTTGCTCCTAACTTACGATAATTCTCTCGCTAGATGGCAGGCCTGATCCCAATGTCGCGGATCCCAATGTTAATTTCCACGAGACACCAATCCAGTGTTATATCATCCATGCCTAGACCGGACATTGCCACTCGATTGAAGGATATGCTGATGCATCACATACGCTCGGCGAATTGAGTACCTAACTACGGCTTCAAATTTCCTTCATTGATTTCTCGGCAGCACAAATTGAATATCAGTCCCGGAGTTGGGGATTCGTCGAATGCCATCGCTCCTGCGGCCGTTCATATTAGGCGATCTATCAAACACAATCCGATGGTCAGGTTCACTGAGCATCCGACGCGGCGCTGCGCCCACACACAACTGTGCTGAAACAAATGATTTCTGCAAGAATATATGCACGCTTTAGACCCGGTGAGAAAAGCGTACCCGCTGGGATCACTATTCACTACCAACACGCGAGTCTGCGTCTCCCGTCTCGTGTCGTGCGGGACAGTCTACTCGCAGGCGTCAACAGCTGGTGACATCTAGTGGCAGAGATGGAAGCTGAGACGCCCCTGCTCTCGAGACCAAAGCTTAACTCGGTTTCTCTGCAGTAACAACCCACAGGATGGACAAAAAAAAAAAAGAACTAGCATTCAGGGATGTTTGGTTTCACACGACACACCGCTAAAAAATATTCATCTATGCAAAACACTTCTATGGACACATATAAACAATGACCTTCATTGGCGACCAGAAAGAAAAGAGCTCATTGGCAGTCGAGAATGTCGCATCCATTGCCGTGCTTTGTGTACGATATAAACAAGAATGCGCTGGGAGCTGTATCAGTCCACAACAATCATCGTACTTTTCCGTGATTAATTCCACCCTAGTAATTGCACCATCCACTCCCGGGTATTGGCCGTAGCCCCCCCCCCGTCCCTCCTGTACCATCATGGCGCGTCTGTCTGTTGGCCGTATCCCCGGAGACCGGCAGCTGAGTGCGCCCCCCTCTCCCCGCGACAGAACAGCACTCAGGAGACGGCCGTAACAATGGGACTGACTGCGGCGGAGCGCTACTCAGGCCCGCGCCCAGTAGTGAAGGGTATCTACTATCTGTATCATTCGTAGACTCCAGTCGCGGTGAGTCCGGTCACACAGTACAGTCAGCTCATGCCAGAGGTGCAGCATACCATACGTCATCCCGGCCAGTAGCCATAAACAGTGAGTCATCGAGCCGGTGAGAGCAGTTGCCAATGACGAAACGCCGTGTTTTTAATACCACACGGCCGTGCGTGCAAACTGTGAGTGACATTGGCGGACGACCGTGGTGGGGTGGACGATGGGATGTCAGAAACAGAGACTGGCAGGGTGAATAAACTTTGCAAACTGTGACCAAATAGATTGTCTCAGACTGAGTCTGTATGTACCTCAGCGGACTGTATCCAACTGCAAACCGTCCAATCGAACAGACAGTCTGAAATTATCGCCCGACGGACGGACAAACTGCCTGAGGCTGTGGGCGGTCTCCCGTCCGAGGCGATCAGTCTCTGGGCGGCCAGAATGAGCCGTCAGCACGGCGTTAGAAGACGGCGCGGCGCGGCGGCTCCATTATTGAGTAGCGCCGGGACGGTAATGCCACTGGAGCGCCTCAGACTTATTGGGCCGGCTCCCAGCGGCAGCCCAGAGAGCGACTGAGGGGCTGAGCGCCGCCCGAGCTCCCCCGGCGCGACTCAGGGGCTGAGCACTGCCCGAGCTCCCCCCGGCGTAATACTGTCAGGTGCCGTGCTTAGATAACTACAGCAGTTGTTAACAACTTAGCTCACACCGGCGCTGCTTGCAAATGAGCACTCGTGCAGTCGTGCTAATTAATGAACTTAGGACGGGACGGGATAATGAAAGAACGGACGAAGCACTTCGCATTTACTATTACCTACCGGCGGCAAGTCTTGCTCAGCGTTTCTTGATCATTCCAGAGGTACTTATCAAACACTTTATGGAGTTTAGGAGCACCTGGCACCTCCTATACGGAGTTGTGCTATACGGAGTGCTGAGCGCAGCACTGCCATATTGAGCGCTAGCCTTTCGTATTCCTGGGCGGGTTCTATGTGCATGGTTTGACATTCAATGATAGCGTAAGTAAAGTAGTGCAACGTAATCCAATAATGGATCGCTCATTATAATGCTGGGCAATTCCACGACAAATCACCTATTTTTTCCAATTGTTCACCATGACCTCTCCGATTTTGCTCAAATTTGGCATGTAAGTTGACCTATGGGCACTACTTCGTCCCAGTAAATTTTTAGTCTCTAGGTCACAGGGGTCATGAGATATGGGTCATGCAAATTTTTAGGTTTTCCGGAACATTGAAATATAAAGTATTTTTTATCTCTGCAACGGTTCACCGGATCAAAAAAGTTATATATGAAATAAGAAGCGCAAAGGCTGGTGCGTCTAGCAAACATATGAACGAAACCCCAGGGTCATTTATTGACCCTTTGACCTCGTGACCTTTTCTTGACCCCGTGACCTTTCAAATTTGTCCTATTTTAAAAATTCTGATTTTTTCTATGAGAGATGTCTTATCCATGCTCTTAATAGTGGTATGTGATTTGGTTGGTATATCGGACCCTTGACCTCAAACTGAGGTCAACAATGTGGTCATGACCTGACATGAAAATGACATCTGCCGAGAACGTCGAGAATCATAGGCAATATGGGTGTCATATGAAAGCTTACTTCACGGAGAATACATTGGTGGTGTTTTTGAGTAGGTATGGGCCGGGTCAAGGTCACATTAGGTCAGTGACCTAACACAGCATTGTGTTCTTTGAAGGTGGCGTATTTTATTTGTTTGGTAAGCCCAGTGATCAGCACACAATAAAAAGGAAACAAAACGTCATAAAACACCGTCTGTCTTTATTCAAAAAGCACAGATAAAATGCATTCACCCATATACACACACTCGCACAAACACACACACACATACATACACCTCGTTCGAGGAAGATCTTTCAAACAAACCTCAGTAACACACGCGGTGTGAAGAACGAGTCTCAGAAGACTTGGAGAGCTTGAAGGCTGCTATGATGTGGGAGTCGAGCGGTACAAAGCGGTGAAACGTCCTGGTACCTACTACCTACCCTTTACCGTGCGGGCACTTATGAACCGTTCTCTTTCATTTTCGTCTTCGTTCCTGCTATTTGCGTTGCCAAAACGAAGAAGAAATGCATTTTATCGGTAAGGTGGTCCTCACAGTATTACCAATACCATCGCATGCGCTTTTGCCATGCGAGGTGGCAAAAAATCCACTCACATTGAACACCGAAATCCTCGGCATGATGACATATATTTGCAAAATTGTATTTGTTCTTGTACTGGGACGCTGCTCCGTCAGAGAAGTATTGTATTTTTTAGTCTTGGGCATTCGTTTCAAATGTGGGGAATAACCACTGCCTGAAATGCCGCTTCAGCTCCCGCGTCAGCTCCCGCAACACAAATAGCAGAAACGAAGACAAAAATGAAAGAACGCTTCACAAGTGCCCGCATGGTGAAGGGTAGCAGGACGTTTCACCGCTTTGTACCTACTGCTCGACTCCAATACCATAGCAGCCTTCAAGCTGTCCGAGTCTTCTGAGACTCGTTCTTCACAGCGCGTGTGTCACTGGGGTTTGTTTGAAAGAACTTCCTCAAACAAGGTGTATGAATGTGTGTGTTTTTGCGAGTGTGTTTATATGGGTATGTGTGCATTTTATCTCTGCTTTTTGAATAAAAAAGACGTTTTATGACGTTTTGTTTCCTTTTTATTGTATGCTGATCACTGGACTTACCAAACAAATAAAATACGCCACCTTCAAAGAACACAATGCTGTGCTAGGTCACTGACCTAATGTGACCTTGACCCGGCCCATACCTACTCAAAAACACCACCAATGTTTTCTCCGTGAAGTTAGCTTTCATATGACACCCATATTGCCTATGATTCATGACGTTCTCGGCAGATGTCATTTTCATGTCAGGTCATGACCACATTGTTGACCTCAGTTTGAGGTCAACAGGTCCGATATACCAACCAAATCACATACCACTATTAAGAGCATGGATAAGACATCTCTGATAGAAAAAATCAGAATTTTTAAAATAGGACAAATTTGAAAGGTCACGGGGTTAAGAAAAGGTCACAAGGTCACAAGGTCAAAAAATGACCCTGAGGTTTCGTTCACATTTTTGCTAGACGCACCAGCCTGTGCGCTTATTATTTCATATATAACTTTTTTTGATCCGGTGAACCGTTGCAGAGATAAAAAATACTTTATATTTCAATATTCCGGGAAACCTAAAAATTTGCATGATCCATAATCCATATCTCATGACCCCTGTGACCTAGAGACTAAAAATTCACTGGGACGTAGTAGTGCCCATAGGTCAACTTGCATGCCAAATTTGAGCAAAATCGGAGAGGTCATGGTGAACATGCCTAGGTGATCTGTCATGGAATTGCCCTGCTCGGACCGATACTATTCACAATCGTTTAAGCTAATTAATTGACGCTTTAATTTAGCTAATTGGCGCGTCGACTGCAATTATCAATTTGCGCCCACATAACTACCATTCACAATAGATTCTGATCAATTACTTTTTTTTGAAAAATATGTTTTATTCCTTATAGCGCATAACATAACAAATTATAGGTATATATAGTTTCGGCAGCAAACAAACGAGCCACAACCGCAGGCACTCGTTCTGTAAGGCTGAACACAGACATCTAAAAGGCTCACGGTGTCTCCGTAGCAACGGAAGGGTCATCAGTTGGATGGTCAGTGTATCTGACTGCCCAGCGGTTGCTAGTAGCAACGAGAGTCATAACGCCGTCTGCTATAAACGAGCAGCGCGAAACGCAAGTGCTATCCAGCACGGTCAGGTAAGTCAGGCGAGGGTAGAATAGAGTTCTAGGTGAGGTGGAGTCCCAGGAGAGGACAGAGATCCAGGGAAGGACAAAGGTCAACGTAAGGTCAGAGGCCCAGGGAACGACAAAGGCCCAAGGGAGATCAGAGGTCCGGGGAAGGACAAGGGTCCACAAGTGTTCAGATGTCCACGGAAGGTCACAGGTCCACAAGAGTTCAGATGTCCACGAGAGGTCAGAGGTTCACGGAGGGTCAGAGGTCCACGGGACATCAGAGGCTCACGTGAGGCCAGAGATCCAAGAGAATGCAGAGGCCCAGTGGAGCTAAGTCTGGATGATGTCAGAGGTCCATGCGAGGGGGAGTTCCGGTTGCCGAGGTAGACCCCGACTGTATCTGACGGCCCGTAGCCAGAACCCCGCAGCCATGAACAGATAAACGTCACGGGGAAATGTCAACAACTGACTGCTAGTCAGCCAACAACCGGGTTCACCCGGTAACGACCCTGCCCAGTACCGGGTCAAGTTGCCATGCCGGGTCTTTGGCTGGGCAGCAACGGCCCGAGTTTTGGTTCATGACCTGGGCACGGCTAGTTGTGCGGAACAGGATCTTCCACATGCTGATATAAAGTTGTGTGGCCCAGGTCAAACAGTTAAATGGCTTAGCCGTGGCTGCAGCCGAGAAGAAAGTTTCGAGGGTGATTCCAAAACGGAAATGACTGATCTAATCAACTTCCCTACCAGAACGAGTTCGCTAAGCGACCTTGTTTCCAACGTCACTAATTCAAGAAAGCATGGCCTCGTGCAATGCTTATACCGCCAGAGGGTGCGCACTAAAAATTCAAAGCCTGATTAACGTCTGGCGGCCGCACGCGAAGTTGCCAAGCCCTTCAAATGGACAGACCGGAACTGCAATGGCTCCAGCGGACCGATCCGCCGACGATTTGCCGACAAACATGGCAGCGGGCGCAGGCAGCCAGCTGCGCCCACGCGACAGTGACTGCTGCCGCGCTGGGCAGCAGCACACCCACGCCGATGGCCTAAACGGAACGCTCCTGACAGTCGTAACGGTGGTGCACCCTCACGCAACATTTCAATAAATGTCAAACTGTAAAATCCATGGTAAATAAAACAACAGCAAACAAATGCAGCGGAAGACACAGTCTATAAGTAATGAGTTCAGAATGCTACATGGTGATGATGATTAGGAAATGGGACTTTAAGCCCGGACTGCAAGTCAACGCACGGTGCCCATCGGAATTTTCACGCCTAAAGAATAAAAGAACCAAGACAACTTTGATACGTTGAAAAATAAATGGTCACCCCATTTCAAATAAATTGCAGATATTCCATGTCTTATGTAATTCCGAGGCAGTCGCTATATTAACATTGATACCCATTCGTCACATGTGCAAAAATGTGACACCGAACTTGTTTGAACTCGACCCCTTTCATCTCCATCCAATTTTAGAATTGATTTCAAATACGCCCTGCTATCAGTCGCAAGTCACGCACGTCTCAGCTCGAGCCCACGAGGGATTCCAGTCTTAACTTTCCAGGCTGGACGCTGAAAACTGGATACATCAGACAGCGGAGAGTCGCGACCGCGTCCGAATATGACGATGACTATGAGGATGGTTAATTGGCTTTTGGAGGACCCTAAAGCTGGAGAGGCAATTCCGCGGCCCCGGATATGCGCCACACTCTGGATGATTACATGCAGCTCTCGGTCACGCTGGCCCAGATCCATGGAACAAGGCCTACGTTCACTATACATCATTAATTAACAGATCGACCCAGCGGCCAGCCCCATGCCACAGTTTGGTCGACATGTGTCGGCCGCCTCGAGACCCACCTTTGAGTTGAGCATGATCTCTGGCGCCCGGTACCAGCGCGTGGCCACGTACTCGGTCAGAAAACCCGTGTGGTCGTGGTCCGGGTCGGCCACCCGCGCCAGACCAAAGTCGCAGATCTGCCGACAGAAACACAGAGTTACGGGCTGAATGCAACAGGGCAGAGTCCAGGGTCATGAAAGACGGGTGTCACAGGTGACGCTTAATCCTGGCGCGTAGAGCGCAGTTAAATGTAACAGATCACAGGTAGATGAATAATTGAGAGGCAGTTAGAGCAAAAAAGCACCACCGGCACCGCGCAGTCCAACTACAAGAAGTCCGATTTTTTCAGCGATGTACCATACATTTATTTCTGTAGCGAGTAAGGAACATACATAAATCGGTTACCTGGAACTAGCAATAAAACAACACAGCGCCCGACGACAAAACCAATCGACGCCATACAAATATCGAGCTACAAACATCCCATAACCGGGCAAACATCCACGGGCGGCACCAATAACGGCGGAGAGTGGCGTACTGTGCCACTCGGCACGACAGTGGGTACTGCGTTCCGCGCGGGGCGGGGTGCCGCGGGGGGCAGACTGACAGTGCCGGGTCGGGCGACTGCGGCCGACGGGCTGGGCCCATTGAACGGACACTGAGAGGACGATCTGCCTACGTGGCGTGATATGGAGCCGGGACATCACACAGGCAGAGAAGGAAATAGTCGTGTAAGAGGCGTAAAGACAGAACCACGGACGACAGGCGGCTGTTTCTTCCTTACAGTCACCCCCACCCTTTACAAAGTGCCGCGAGGACAGGCCATGTAGATTTCAGACATCCATAACCCAACCACGGACACTGCGTGACAAGCGAAGTCGGCATGAGCAAAACAAGTGTGCCAAGATAACAAAGAAAAAAAAAACATTAACTTGGCACATTGCGACTTCTAAGTTCTAACAACCAAAATCTGTGAGCTTCAGGTGTTCTTTCGGAGTGCAAACATGATCTGCCTGTAATCTGAGCTTGTTGCCACCCAGCAATGACTGGTGACCATCCCCGTCCATACGTGACCGGTCAGGTGACTTCGCGGCCCACATACGTGACCATCAGCGGCCGGTCTATCCAGTGTCACCACACACCGGTGGCCGCTCCATCCATCGACTGGACAGCGGCATCGACCGCCGGGCGCCGCCGGTCGAGACGGCGCTAATGGTGACACAGGCCGCCTGGTATAGGACGCCGCCCGCGCCCACCGGCCCTGGGGACCGACCGACAGTAGAGGAGGGCCGCCGACCCTGGGGACACCGGCCGACGCTAGGAGGGCCGCTCCCCGTCGAGTCCTGGGGTCACTTTGACTGTTGAGTGAAGGTGTCTGCAGAACGCCCTAAGGACACCATGTGTCTGATGACGCCCTGACGACTGTCTGCGGGCGCCCTGAGGACACTGTGTGTCTAGAGGAGCCCAGTGTGTCCATATATCCAGAGAGATATCCATATATGTCCAGAGAGCCCATATGAGTGAGTGAGTGAGTGAGTGAGTGAAAGAGTGAGTGAGTGAGTGAGTGAGTGAGAGAGAGAGAGAGAGAGAGAGAGAGAGAGAGAGAGAGAGAGAGAGAGAGAGAGAGAGAGAGAGAGAGAGAGAGAGAGAAAGAGAGAGAGAGAGAGAGAGAGAGAGAGAGAGAGAGAGAGAGAGAGAGAGAGAGAGAGAGAGAGAGAGAGAGAGAGAGAGAGAGAGAGAGAGAGAGAGAGAGAGAGAGAGAGAGAGAGAGAGAGAGAGAGAGAGAGAGAGAGAGAGAGAGAGAGAGAGAGAGAGAGAGAGAGAGAGAGAGAGAGAGAGACGGCCGCGCCCGTCGGTAGCATAACATAGCGCACAAACTACTATTGTAGCTTCTGCAGGTGCTAAATCCCTGTCCACACGCACCGCTTCTGTAGCTTCTGCAGGTGCTAAACCCTGCCGACACGGACCACTATTGTAACTTCTGCAGGTGCTAAGGCCCTGTCCCACTCCGACACCGGGGGGGGGGGACGGGGAGGGGTGCGGACCCCGCCTCCATCGCGCCGGTGACATTTGACATCTGCAAACATGTCACCATCAGCGAGGTAACTTTGCACAGGCCGTGCACAGACAGATCAATAGCGCCGGACCGCACCGAAATTACGGACGCAATACACCTGTGGGCCAGCGCAAACAATGATGTCGCAAGCAAGCAACGTGCTAAGAGCTTGTCCTGAACCTTTACATCAATCTAAGTAGAAAACACATCATCCAATGAAATCCGTCCTAACACACCATGAACTCCAGTGCCCAGCGCCCGGCTGTCCCCGGCAGCAGGTGATCTCAGTTATCAGTAAGCCCGCCCTCAGGCGCCGGGACGGGTCTCGGCCTCTGTCCGAGCTGCGATAGCCGCGGGGTATACCGGGGCCCCGACCGGCCGACCGCGGGCGGTGTCATTCGGCGAGGTTTACGGCCCGCTTAGAGCGCCGGACATGGCCGGCTTTGTGGGTCGTAGAACCGTCCGCAGCTGGTGGACGGAGGGGGGGGAGGGGGGTGTAGCTGAGGACGCCGATCGGAGACATAGGGGAGGCTGGAGAGACTGGAGATAAAGCGACAGCGGAGACACCAGTCGGAGGAATAGTGAGAACATTGATCAGAGATACCGGAGACCTTCCACTAGGAAGCGTAGTAGAGACACATTGGCTAGAGGCACAGCGGAGACAAACCACCCTGAGATACCTTCTGAGAGCACACCGATAAGACACACGGCAGAGATAATGGACTATGGAGACACACCGACCTAAGACACTGTGGAGACGCCCGGGAATAGCTACCTACTGAAGACAAATCACCCGGCGACGAAGCTGGAAATACACGGTCCAGAGATAAACTCCGGGGAACTCTCGCGGATATGATACAGTCTAGCCAATTAGCACCCAAGACGGCGCTGGCAACGACCAATCACAGAGCGGATTAGCGGCGGATTGAGACGCCAATGACCAATCAGAGCCGGAGATGACATGCATCAGCCAATCACGGGACGGATTGGGAAGGCACTAACCAATCAGCGGCGGAGTTGGGAAGGAGTCTCTCACGCGGATACCAATCACGAGGACTATCAGATATAGTCGTATCCAACGGCTCAATACGGCGTCATGTCTAATTATATTGACGGCTAGTGGGCAACACATACAGGGAGATGAAGCGTTCAGTGACCCGCTCAGTTGTCAGCCTCAGAATCTAATAATACAGCGCCGCACCGCGATATTGCGACCTTCAGGTACTCTCGAAAATAAATGATCCTGCCGTCGTAATACTGAGCGAAAATCGGCTAAGTTGTGATACCACTGCAAACGCGGTTTGCTGTCATGGGACAAGTAGCAAATCGTATTTCCATTTGTGGATCAAAGAGGGATGTGATCCAACTACTATCGATACTCAGACTGATATACACACGCCGATTGCATCACCCCAAATGGAGGTGACATGGACCTAAATGGTCCCACAAAAAAGTGCTCATGCGATCCGGGCCACACTGAAACCTTCAACAACGGAACGCCTTCGGTCTATCCGTCCGTCCATCGGTTCGTCCGTCCATCTATCGGTTCGTCCGTCCGTCTATTGGTTCGTCCGTCCGTCTATTGGTTCGTCCGTCCGTCTATTGGTTCGTCCGTCCGTCTACTGGTTCTTCCGTCCGTCTAACCTTCCATCATCCGTGTGACCGTCCGTCCGTCCGTCCGTCCGTCCGTCCGTCCATCCGTCCGTCCGTCCGCCCGCCACACCAGTCAGTCTGTCGATCCACCTGGTCCCCGGTCCAGTGTTTTGGCCGCGGCCAGGTCCATCACCTCGTTACCTCGCTCAGAGCTGCCGCCGGACAGGCCACGGGACACCATCGATCCAAACCGCCGCGCCGTCTCACCGCGTCCGACTCGAGTCACTCCCGACTTGACTCTGTGTGACTCTGTCCGAGTCATATCGTGTACGAGTCATATCGGACAGAGACTAACAGGTCAGGTTTGCTTGGCGCTGAGACTTAGAGGATAGGGGTTCAGCATGACGGACAGTAGAGGCCAGCGGAACTGATAGATCAAAGCTTCTAGTGGCAGGAAACGGATGCTCCATGACTGATCACAGGCCTACAACAAATGACCTCAGAACCCTAATGATACCTAAAGCAGACTAATTAAATCAGCACTGTCCATGGTTGTGGGAACTTGGCGGAACAATTATTCCCCCGAGCCATTATTACGTTACTCGGTTCAGACTAGAGATTGGCGCCCAATTAACGTTATCTCTCAGATTCCGTTAAAACTCAGGTAATAGGGGAGCTTCTGCGGAAATAAATAATGATCACTTTTGAATTGTTATCACGTCAAAACACTGCTGGCTCTATAAGACTCAGTCGGATTAGTTAAAGCTCGTGATATTGATTTTGACGACAATGGTAATCATCGTTGACTAGATTGACTAGTAGCTTTCGGTAAGTCCCTTCGGTCTCGTAAGTACGCCCAATGTCTCATTTGTCAGGATGCTGTGAAGTTTTTACCTGTTGGGATTTCACCCGCAGCACCAATCGCCAATTTATGTCGGTTTGTTCCCAATATAGGGTCGCGCAGTGTCGTCCAATCAGTGTGCTGTGTCGCCGTTTTTGTGCGTCCACCCGCCCACATGTTGCCCCGCAGGTAAACAATGGGCTTGGGGAGGCGGCTCCCGACAGCCGCCCAGCCCATCCCAGCTGACTACAGGCGAGAATAGGCAGTGCTACCAGTGTCTAAACCGAGAACCAACATAGCCATCAATATCCACACCCAACAATGTCAGCAAACCGCTCCAGATGGCAACATAAGGCGGCACGGGTACCTAGTAAACAGGGCGCACGGTAGCGTTCCGTTCGAGCCGTCAGCGCTCAACAACAGCCTCGGAAACCCGCTCCGGAGCCAAACACCGGCGCCCCGAAAACAAGTCCCGGCCGAGATTAAAGACACCGTCGCTTTCGACGCAAATGGGCGGGGCTGAGAGCGTCGGTTCCGGCGAGCGGCGGGCGAATGAACGGCCATCGACGGCGAACGACCTGAAAGGTTGATAACGACTAAAATAGAGACACATATAGAGGGAGGTAGTGGAAAGGAGTGGGGGAGGCAGGGGATAGGGGAGAGGGAGAAAGGGAAAGGTAGAGAGATAGGGAGAGGGAGAGGGAGAGGGAGAGGGAGAGGGAGAGGGAGAGGGAGAGGGAGAGGGAGAGGGAGAGGGAGAGGGAGAGGGAGAGGGAGAGAGAGAGAGAGAGAGAGAGAGAGAGAGAGAGAGAGAGAGAGAGAGAGAGAGAGAGAGAGAGAGAGAGAGAGAGAGAGAGAGAGAGAGAGAGAGAGAGAGAGAGAGAGAGAGAGCAGACTATTGCCTCTACCAACTGGCCATCCAGGTGGACAGTAAGCGAGAGCGCAACTGCGTCGATCCCGTTCCCCCGGCGCCGCCACCTGCCGGGGGGACGCTCCCCCTCCCCTGCAGTGATCGGCCGTGGGTCTGTGCCTCCCCCGGGAGCTCCGTGCCGAGCCAGTCGATCGGGGCGGCCGGGCGGCGCCGCTCGCGTCGCTCCGTGTTTGTTTATGACCGCTGTCGCCGACTGATGGAGCTGTGACCCGATCGCACGGCGGTCCCCGGCGCTGACCGGGGTTGGGGACAAAGTGAGGGTCATCTCACGACTCACGGAGAGTGAGCAATGAACATCGACCGAGGCACAGTCGCACCATCCGACGACAAAAAAAGCTAAGAAATTAGCACAGCAGCGCACCAGCCAAATGTAGTCGGCTCCAGCTCGACCAGTGTTTTAATTTGCTGTTGCAGCTTGTGAAATTGCTGAAAGTTGCGCATTCAGCTGCTTTAGTTTCTTTCATTTTTACGTTCAATCAACACGAGAACACAACAAGCGGGTGTATTTAAGAGAAACTTGACACAAAAGTAACTGTGAAATGAAAAGCAACATTAGGCAAGAGAAGCTTGGTAGATAATCGTTTTCTCCCGGTGTGTCAGAGGCAGAGCTCCCTCCATCGTGTTTCGCCTAAATCCCCTGTCCCTCTCTCTGCCAAGGTGCGCCCCTGCCTGGTGCAGGCCGGCCCGGGACGGCACACTCCGGGTCGGGCCGTGCCGGGCTGGGTCGGGTCGGGTCGACGACAGCACAAATCGATCGGTCCCGGCCGGACGCGCCCCGGCCCGGCTGCAGCCGCGGCCGGACATCCGGAGGTCGCCGCGCCGAGACGCACCGGTGACCAGACCGTGCTGAGGCCGAGTTATGAGGGCTCCGGTTTTGCTCCGTCCCAAACGCAGGCTAGGAGGGATACCCGACGGTAGGCTCAGCCAGTCCCTCCGTCTGCCGACATTAGCAGGTTTATTTGTCGCAGCGTCGATTCGCTATCAGTAACACCTTCTCAGTACAAACGCTAACGGGGAAGTGCACGGTCATACGCCGATACATACGATGGGTATTTGGCCAGTCACTTTAGATGGCCTGCCTCATTCAGTATCAATAAACCAGGTCGGTTGGCCGTTATCTGGCAATGTCAACAAGCCATATCAGCTCGCCGGCGCTTTCTAGGATTTCCATGTAGTCAAATATCTCTTGTCGAGCGCTCAGGCCAGCGCTATCATTGTCAACAACGTAGCTCAGATGGCCAGCGTTTTCTCGTATTCTCGCATAAGTGAATGGGATGCATATCGGAAGGAGGGGAGGACTTGGCTTCGGGCCTGTGCGGAAAGCGGCCACAGAGGCGCGGGACGCCGATCACAGCCAGCTAATGCACCAGCGAACCCGACAACAAAAGGCGATCAGCAGAGGCTGGGGAGACGCTGCCAGAATTCATAAGGCACAGAACAGAAATCCTGATCGAGCCGCCGGGTGGAGAAAAACATCTTTGAGTAAAGAAGATAGATGAGAAAGTGGAAAACTTTGGCAGCCATTAGTCAATCTGCAGGGATGCCCTGCCGTCAAAGCTACCGAACAGTCTGTAACTAGGCCACGAGGTGAATGCAGCTAGGCTTTCTTGCTCGGTAACACGACCCCGCCATCATCCTGACAGGACCAGAACATCACCATTATCCAAAGAACGGGAGAAGTTCGACCACTACCTACGGGACTAGAGGAATCCGATAACCCCCACAGAGCCAGAGCAGCCCGATCACTCCCTTACGGAGCCAGCGGAGTTAGGTTACTCCCTTACCGAGCCACACGAGTCAGACAATGCCCTAACGGAGCCACAGGAGCCAGACGGCTCCCATACGTAGTCGCAAAAGCTAGACTACTCCCTTACATAGCTACGGGAACCCAACAACCCCCACCGGAACCGCGGGAGCCCGACATTTCCCAGGACGACCGAAGGAGCCTGCCGCTCCCAGAAGTACCGCGGGATCCCTGCCTCTACGGACAGCCGCCGGTTCATTAGCTGTACGGCGTGTACCGGGCTCCCGACGGGACGCGTGCTGGTCTCATTACAGCACAGAACAGACCATGTCGGCGGGTTTCCGGCGGCGAGCTGCACGCGTTAGCAGTCACTGACACCGCTCCGTCAGCCGCCAAAGAATACCGCGGGGAGACCTGCGCCCAGTCAGGCAGACGGCACAGAATACCACGGGGAAACCTGTGCCCAGCTAGACAGGCGGCAGAGTGGGACTATGGGGACAGCTGTGACACTGTCCAGCCGGGCAGTCGCCAGCAAACACCACGAAGTCTGGAGAGAATCACAACCAGCCTCGCATGCACCAGAAAATAAGAAAATAACAGAATAGCTGTGTCCCGGCCGGCCGTCATCAGAGCGTATGGTAGCGAGAGCATGTGAGTCTCTATGAGCATTGAGAGTCAATATTCATGACGGCTCATACCAAAATATTACGGAAAGGCCTTGTGTTTGGTCCTGGGCTCCCTCATCAATAAAAACCACGATCCTTGCCCGACCCAAAATATCGTGACTACAGAAAGTCAGTGAGTCAGTGACCCCAGCACAGTTGGCCGGCGATGAAAGGCATTTCTGTCCGTTTTCAACACCAACAAACCAAAATGTTTAGCCACTAACGGGACTGTGTAGTGTGTATCTCACTGTGGTAAAGCCTTGACAACGCATCCACACAGCTATAGAGCAACGGGGAATTTCGCACAAACAGCTTAACTGGAGGATGCCATCTTCTAATACTCAGCACAGAGACACCAACTCGGAGACTGCGTAGGTACCTATGTCGTAGGTATTTAGAAGAAACGTGACACAAATGAAGGCAAAGAAGTTAGAATAAACAAACGTAAAGGAGAGAGCTTCGAACGAACCGAATCACCCTTAATAGGTACGTACGAATACCCATATTCGGCCTAACTATGTAGCAGGCAGGCACTGCGGACGCTGTAAACGCCATAGATTAGGCGACAGGCGGTGCCGGTTAGGTTCCCCCTGGGGATTTGAAGCCGGACCTTACCTTCAGGTCACACGTGGTGTTGAGGAGCAGGTTACTCGGCTTCAGATCCCTGTGAAGCACGTTCGCAGAGTGTATGTACTTGAGACCCCGTAGGATCTGGTACAGGAAGTAGCAGATGTGGTCGTTACTCAGTTTCTGAAAGACAGATACCAATGTTAGACCAGGAGTTAACACAGTCAAGTATCCAAGTCTCTGAGATACTACCAGCCAACTTGGATCTCGCAACTGATTCACCGCACAGCAATCCGCACTAGTTTAGAGCATCAATCCGCCCACAGAGAAGCCGGCAGCCAGCCACGGCACAATGGGGTTTACCCCCTCCCCCAGCTCCCCTTCCCCAGCGGCCAGTCAGCTGGCCAGTCCAGCCTTGTCGTGACAGCGCAGAGATCAACTACACCACAACAATAGGCGGGCGGTCTCTCCGATATGGGACTCGGGCAGGCGAATAGTAGGGGAGGGGGGGGGGTGCCTCCTCACACGGTATCCTAGTATGAGGACGGTCACACGAGGCAGAGAACAGCAAGGAGGTGGAAAGAGAGGGAGAGAGTGACGGATCGGAGGATAGAGAGGAACAGATAGTGAAGGAGGGGGTGGGAGAGAGAGAGAGAGAGAGAGAGAGAGAGAGAGAGAGAGAGAGAGAGAGAGAGAGAGAGAGAGAGAGAGAGAGAGAGAGAGAGAGAGAGAGAGAGAGAGAGAGAGAGAGAGAGAAAGAGAGAGAGAGAGAGACGTGCCGCCGTGCCCGTTAAATTACCTGCGTCTTGAGCAGTTTGTAGAGGTCGGTCTCCATGAGACACTGCACGATGTACACATCTTTCATGTTCTCTATGGTCGGTGTCCGGATAATGTCTCTGATGTCGATCACCTGAGGGAGACCAAATAGCACTGTAATATCCAGCCGAGCGGCCACAGACGGATGAATGGACGCGGAGGGCCAGTAAAGATGGAACGTAGACGAATGAACAGGACAGAAATGGGAGACAAAATAGACACGGACGGTCGGTAAGATAGAATACAAGGAATAATATCAGCACAGCGGGTGCTAGCTGACGTAACAACCAAGATAAGGACAGGTGGACGGTAAGCAACTACAAACGATACCCAGGCCTTTAAGCACACACAGTCAAACCGTTCAACAGACGCAATGGTGAGACAGACAGACAGTGAGCTACATAGTAAAAGAAATAAGCATACCCGAAAACATACACCCCATCATTGGTTCTATACGGCTAGCCGGATAAGTTTAGTACAAACGGAGACATCATAACCCATTGCCGGTCGCCTGAACCTTACGAGCCATCACAGTTTACCACCTCCGTGTTGGATCTGAACCATCGAGCGTGTATTATTGAGATGGGCTTCAGTAGGGTACAACGACTCCACAATGTCTAGACCGCCACCGCTGGGACCGCTCACTCTTCACAAAGACACGGGGATGAAGGTGGGACCATCTTGGCCGAGAGGCCCGCGGGGAAATACGACCACGGCCTCAGACACAGTAATAGTTGGAATGGCAATGTAGTGGAGATGGGCTCATATTGTGCAGTGGCGGCTGGGCTGCCCAGGAGAGGGGGCAGAATGCATACATGCATGCCATGGTTACATTATGACGCATTGAGCCTGTGTGGTTCTGACGCAATATCACATTGGGACCGATACAGGTGCTGGGTGAATTTCAGATCAGGACCGGGAAAGGTATAATTCAACAGTTCAGAAGCACGCAGGCACCTCACCAAGTCGCCAAGTGCGGTAGGAGTGACACCAGCTGGCCGCTGCTGGGCATTTACATCGGTAGGTCACCGGAGAGGGTAACGACGATATTACTATTCGACGACACCCACGTCAGAACAATTACCATCACTGTCACAGAACATGGTAAGCAATCAGTAAAACACCGACCTATATATCTATCACGGATGGGGTTGTTTGGCCTCTAGTAGAGGATTTTTCCAGACCTGAATCTATTAACTGCCAAGACAAGAGGTGAAACCCCACGATTTCCCGTTTCATTCGCAATCATCATGCACAGGCTCGGCAGACATGGGGTAGGAAAACAGCCAGAAACAAGCGGTAATGAGTATCAACGGTCTATGCTGTTTGAACAAGAGGCCCTAATACACCGCTGCTCCCCCCCCCCCTTTGCCACACCATACCTATGGTATATGTAAGGAATTACGTTAGGCCGCGATAAGCTGATGATCCGAGCCATCCCCCCCCCCCCCCCGGTGTCAATGCCTCAGGAGTGTCGCCACGTCGATATACTCCGAGACGTCCCATAGCAAGGTCATGTTATCGAGGAGTACGGAGCTGCGGTGGGCGGGGGAATGTGCGAGATATCAACAGCGTCAGCTCGCCGCACGATAGTACTCGGCCTCGTTGGTAGTGCTCACTCGCTAAACTCACGTTCTCATGCTTGAAGCGCGTCAATATTTTGATCTCGCGCAACGTACGTTGACAGTATGTCTGATGCTCGAAGGGCGATATCTTCTTAATGGCCACTTTGGTTTTGGTGTGATTGTCCGTCGCCGACCTGAAATAAGTGGAGGTGTCATGTCATCTGACTGATTAGCAATATGATGAGATGAGTGACACTCAGCAAGTGTCTCGATTCATTCGGTAGTTATCAGCAGTGACAGAGGGAAGGGGACAATACCTGGGGGGACACTACCTGCCACACACAGTGAATACCTACACATGGGCTCCTCATGAAGTCGCATGAGGGGTAAGTACCTATATACTATGCATAATGGAAGTGGTGTTAAATGAAATATGGTAAATAAGTTAATGACCACCTTCCTAAGTAACAATGTTTAAAGGTTTTAACCATATAAAACTCATTTGTGGCCAACCAGCACATGTGAATGTGATTAAAGCTGTGGATGTGATTAATGTCAGGGGCGTCGCCACGGATTTTTGACTGGGGGGGACGGATTGGCTGGCTAAAAACCCATAAGTCGGCTACCGCGAAAAAAACGCACGCGTGCGTTTTTAAGGCTATGCACTACTTGTAACGCATACACATGTTCTTTCCGCGTGGAGGCGTTATTAGTCACAATATCTCCTTTTTACTTGTATGAATTGGCGGCGCGAAGCGCCGCGAAAATTAGCAAAAACGCCTAGCAGAACAGCTACAAAAACACATTAATTTTGCATCTCGTACAAGTTTGATACCAGGAGGCATGGCTAAGGTTTCGTCACCAAGTCAAGCAGCCCTGCCTGTAAAAAAAATTGTGTGATCCTCCGTCAACACGACAGCTTATTTTCAAGAAGTTGGAAACTTTGTGCAGTGTAACTGCACGACTGCGGGGTCGAAGTCGACTTCTGTCGTAGTCCGACCCGAAATCGCTAACTGAAATCGTCACCGAAATCGTAACGGACTACCACCCTTGTGGCGCAGTTGGCAAGTGCGTTCACGTTTGGGGTGGGAGGTCCTTGGATCAAAGCTGACCTCTGGCAGCGTTTTCCTCGGCCGGCTCCTACCCAGGAGATGGCAGTAACTGGGGAGTGTTCGCTCGGTCGTGGGGATTAACGCTGTGCCAGCCAGCGCCCCCGGCCGCAGGTACACGGGCCTGATCCGCCTTTAAAACAGATCCTTCGGTCCGGTGACATGTCCCGAGGGCACGGCCTCGCGTCATGTCCCGGAGCAGCCCTCTGACCTGCCGGGCCCGAGAAATCGGGATAGCCCCAGCGTGCGCACCAGTGCGGTGCCACCTGGGGTGCGTGACAGGAAGCGTGCGGTCAAGGCTGTCCCGCGTAGCGGGTGCCGAAAACGATTCGTACCACTGCCGTGTATATAGTGTACTAACCCAGTATGAATGTGTGCTACTAACGATAAAAAAAAAAAAATCGTAACGGACTTTGACTCTGAAGTCGGAGTCAACGTACTCTGGTTTTAAGTCATGCTCTTGGCTGGTTAGTCGAAATATCTCATGCCCGTTCGCGTCCAGTCGTGTTATACGGAACACGTGGATGACGATGTGAAAAATTCAACAGTTTCCCAAGGATGGGTCGGATAAGAGCTGGAGATTCTGTTGGCTTTGGTGATTGTAGGGGTCGTGGTTAGACCAATCAAGGACCAACTGAGTAGTAAAGCTTCCTGGACCCTCTCAGACCGGGACGAGGTCCTCTCACACTCAAGCATCAAGCGTTCAAGGGCCATGGTGACACCTACTGTCGGATGGCCTCGAACGGGAGGAGGGCCGTTTGAGAGAGAGCTGAGGGTCTTGACTAATTGCGAATATCCTGAAATGTGTCATCTCTGCAAGCTGTCACCCCATCCTGAGACTTTTGGACCGATATTCAGCCCTTGCTGGATGTGGTCGTCGCCCCTATAGCTGGAGCTTTGGCTCCCTATCGAGGACTTGGGACGGACAGCCTAGCGCTGTACCTCATTGTAGGTAATACATATACCTAATCCTTGAATGTGACAAGAAACGTGCAGTGAGACAAAAGCATCACATCACAAGTTTTTCACCGCGATGCGGACTGAGGGATACCGTAGTCGGAGATGGGATTGGAGTCAGACTCCGAGCGATTTTTTAAAGCCGCGATTTGGAGTTACCAAAAGCCAATCTACTCCGCAGCCCTGTACCTACCTAATCTGTATGCAAGGGCTCAGTGATTCAATTCTCAGCTATACGTATGATTCAATTTGTATATCTGCAATTTCAATAGGTCAATAGGTCAATTTTCATAGGCCACTTTTTAAGTCATTCGTGGGGATATTTTTGCGGGGGACGTCCCCCCCGGATTCCTCGACTGGGGGGGACGCGTCCCCCCCGTCACCCCCGGTTTCGACGCCCATGATTAATGTGATTAAGTTAAACAAACAAACAATTTTCACCTAATTTCCATGATATTAGGGTCACTGTTTCTTGTCTTCAGCACTGCAAATCATGGAAACATCTGTGACACATTCAGTGAAAAAATGAACTGCTTATAAATTAACAAACCAATCAGCATTAAAGCAAACAATTCTTGCACATCCTGCCTCTGTGCACAGGACAATGCCCATCATTCCAGTTCAAGATGTTCCACACATTGCCTGCCTGCTGCACAACTGCATGTCATACCTGCTGTCCAGCCCACTCAATGCTCATGCTCCTGCACAAGGGCATGCATGCTAATTAACCGATTCTGATACTGTCAGGGGGCTGTTCAGTTACTGTATTATCGGCACACTGCTGTTTTTCCATTTAAAGAAGTTCATTGCAGGTGTTTCTTAGCCTCTCAGTGGACCGCAGACCACATGAATTTCACCAATGAGAAACCAAGAAATTACAGCAGGTTGCTAGCCAGCTGGGAAAAAGAAAAAATTGAGCATGAATAGTGCTAATGAAGCTGAAGCATGCTGCTGCTGCTGCTTCATGGATTAAAATTGAAATGCATGGATGGTTTCATCCCTGACTGTTGCTATGCTTTGTCTCTAGTCAATGTATAGTCGACTACAGAATGATGTTCCACTTTTCACAGGCAATTATTTGCCTGGAGTGGTAGGCTGTGCCGCATCACATGGGCTGAGTTCCCAAATTATAGCTTTGTCCCAATGCTCACAATCGACACGCTTAATTGCGTGATAAACGGCACAACTGAGCGCTCCGGTCAACTGATAGCTTCTGAGGAGTGGAACATCATTCTGTAGTCAACTATACTAGTTCTGAGCACCTAACCAGTCAGCAGCCAGCAGGTTCTAGGAGGTAGGAAGGGCTGAGGACTGACGAAGAGGGAGCATTACGGAATTATAGAGGGGCCTACCTTAGTAATTATTAAAGTATCTTATTCCGCATATTGGGGATAATATAAATCATATTTTGGTGCCCACATAGATACTTTACCATTGTCAACGTAGCTCCCGCCCATCGAATCCTGCGCGCACCTTTCGCCGCATTCAAGCTCAGTGACGTGCCAGATACTTACACAACCATTCCATAGGCACCTTCTCCAATATAGGACAAATTCGTATATCTTGGCCCAACGTCGAACACCTGACCCTTCACAACCTCAGTCCCCGGCCGGGTCTCATCATTCTGCGCTCCACCGGGCACAGACATCTTTCCCGCTCCGTTGCCAGCCTCGACTGGCAGCCAGCTGACAAACGTAAACGGCCAGCAGCGGTCAAGGTTGAAAGAATCTTGGGCCAAGCTTGCTTGCTAGCTCGTTTCATGAATGCTTCCATATTCCCAATGATTCAAGGACATTTGCAAAAAATCTCTAGAAAAACCCTCGTGAAACGAAAATGACTTTCCAGGCCTGCCCCAGACATATCAATGATTTCATAGATAAAAAATGATTTAGAGCTGGCCTAGCCGATTGTGATCAGTTATATTAGATTTATTAGGTCATATTGATTAAATGTTGTCCCAATATTTATGCTACTTCTTGCTATAGCAACGAACAAGTGATGCAGACATATTTACATGAAACTTTTTTGCTCAAGCAAGGGGAAGTCAAATAAAAGGTTTCTGGCCGAACATCTTGTGTCCGGTGTTGTGCCGTCTCGCCGGCGGATCCAGGGGGCTCCCCTGCAGTGCCCAAAATCGACGAAAATCTGCGCTTTTTTAGAATATACTAAAGCTTAACAGGTTTAAAACGAAAAGTTTGTACAACAGTGCCGTAGGGCTTTTAGAAGAACTCCTAGTAGGATTGCTGGGGCATTCCACGTCAAATCAAACACCGAAATCCGTCATCCCCTTCGATTTTTCTGAAAATTTGTAGGCAGACTGGGCATGGTTCAAAACTGAGTTACGTATAATATTTTCGAAATTTGATAAAGTATCGCTGAGATATAGGTCATCGAATATAGCCAAAAATGCCACACATCAATTTTTTAAATGTCTTTAACTCTGGTTCCTTTTCTGGTATCAAAATGATATTAACAGGGTCTTGTAGGCAATTGATAAGGCTTTGATTTTTATTTATAAAATTAAATTGAAGTGACCTTGAAATGCATTTGACCTTGAATTAAAACAGAAAAATTTAAATAGCAAAAAACACGTCACCTTCGATTCGGGTAATTTTTACATATTATGTCCGTCACAATGTTCCTAACCATCTGTGAAAAAATTGGAGTGGGCCATTCATAACTCTCGCGGCAAACGCCGTTTTCATGCATCAACATCACGCAACCGCGCGTGACCTTGAAAGACTGAGTCAAGACATGCTTGCTTGTGTACACTTTCTGAAATGAATGATTGCTGATTAGTGATATCCCAAACTCTGCGAGAATGGAAATACATAGTCATCGTAGTCAAGCATTCAAGTTCCATAGTAAAAGTGTCTCAGGCAAACGGTATTTTGCGGTGAATTTTGAGCCGTGTGGAAATGCATCATGAAGCCAAAAATTCAACGAAAACATTATCACGCAACGATATCTTCACGTCTTTTTATCTTCACTATACGAAAGAATATACATTTTTGAGTATGTATGGGGAATATCTAGTTAATCCAATAATAAATATGGCAGTTAGAGACCTGCTAAGAGTAACATGTCGCCGGCTGAGGCGGGATCGGCCGACGCGGGAAACGCAGCAATCACAATTTTGTGTTTACACGTTCATATTTCCATTGTTTACCAACCGATTTTCAAAATTCTTACACCATAAGATTGCCTGTACATTTCTTAGTCTTCTCACAAAATTTGACGCGAATCGAACGCAATCAGCGGTAAGGAGCGCGATGTAAAGACGGAACCGTTCCGTTCCGTCCCGGCACAGTCTACAATTCAGGCGGCGGCTAGCGGTCGGCGCCGGCTGCCGAGTCGCCGCGTCGCCGCGGCGACAGGATGTTCACTTTACACCGCTATTTCTAGACCAGTTGTGAACCGATTTTCTTTTTGATTGCACGATGAGATGTGCAATTCAATTTTGGACAGGCAGCTATAATTAATTTCGCATTAATACTATGAGATATTGGCGAAAAACAGGAGGGGTGGGGCGAAATTCATTCTTCCCCCTTCACTGCGCGTGCTAACATGCCTTTGCATATGTGCCATTTTCTTCAAAACTTATGAATGGCCCATTCTAATTTTTTGACAGGTTGTTAAGAATATGGTAGGCAATAAAAGATATGAAAATTAGCCAAATCGAAGGTGACGTGTTTTTTGCTATTTCAATTTTTGTGCTTAAGAACAGAGTTAAGCAAATTTCAAGGTTATTTATTTAAGTAGGTACAATTCTAAACAAATGCTTAAGAAATTACCTTAACAGTAAAGTTTATTTCATTCAAATCAAACAAGTACAACCAAAGTTATGGTCGTTCAAAAATATAAAGATGCAACATTTTGTAAAAATTCGATGCCCTATATTTAGAAGACCTGTGGTCAGAATGTGCAAAAAACATCAATGTAATGTTCGGGGCGACACAGGAACTCGCTCACAAATTTATAATGAAATCGCTGATGGTTAGGTGCAAAACAGCCGATTTTTGTTCGATTTGACGTGGAATGCCCCTGCTTTGGTAGAATCATTAAGAAGCTGCCAAATGAATAATTCTGCTGATATAAATGTGTGACCTTGAACAGCGAAAAACCAGTCGAGTCGCATTTGTTGACATCGCGCAAACATCGCGTAGGACGGACGCCGGTGAAAACAGGGCGCCGGAGGGTATATTAGTCACGTGACATTTGGAGATTCTCCCCCTTCGTGGGCCTTCTACGTGCTAAACGTCACGTGTAAATTTCACGAACCTTGATCAAATCGCCCCAGGCGCCCTGTTTTCACCGTCGTCCCGTAGGACGGGTGGGGCGGTAGGAGTGCGTGGGCGTTGGTGGGGGAGCAAGGTGGGAGACAAGGAGGAAAGAGATAGGTATCTTGGGTGGGAACGAGATACATGTAAGAAATGGTGGGAGACTTCAAGGCTATAGGGGATAGTCTTTGCACGGGAAGCGGATTTGAGGAAGTGGCAGAGTCTTACATCAACGGCTCTCTCTATCGCCTGGATAAAAATAGGCCCCGCCCATCCCAATCAGCTGCTGCATGACGAGTTGATGACGACAACCACTACTTACCAGCAACCAATCTAGGGATAGCGTACGTGACAGTAATGGTGCAGCGGCTGCAAAATATTACATTGTTATTCAAACGGTTTTTGCTTTTAGGGCCTTGTTAGATGAGGATGAGGTTAGATTAGATGAGGTGTTGATGAAGGCAGGTATTTTTTTTTAAATATTTTTTTTTGACAATTTTTTGCCCTTGTTTTACTTAAGCTGAACCCGGGACCACCTGAAGTCTAAACCTTATTTTATATAACATGTCAATGCTGATGCTGTCTTGAAATGTGAAATTTAGACAATGGTTATAGGAATAATGAATAGCAATTTCACCAACAACATTTTAATCTCTAGGAAGTGCAATTAAAATTAAAATCACTGTCTGCCACACTGCTCCATCCTGGTCATGCAACCAACGTTCATGGGTGGTGTTTCACGGCAGAGCACGCACTGCAGTGCTCAGCACTGCAGTGCGCTGCGTGTGTCAGAGCATTGGGTTTCCATGGCAGTGTCAACAAACTTCACTGTGACGCTAAGCTATGACAGCATCCCAGAACGCTAGCACGCTGCGGTACCAGCACCAGCAGCATGCTAGCAGTATTTGAACTCAAACCTCTGTTCTTGGTACGGTTTTTCAGAACCTCTCACTCTGTTCCAAACGCGATTGATCATAAACTAAGAGATCACATGCAACGTCATTTGAGTGATGCTATGGTATGCCGTAGCTACCAGTGCACACAGTGTCTGGATGGTGAAACAGGGCCATTATTAATCACATTTGCTTTGCTTTGTTTCAGCAGAAACCTGTCTGCACATGGGAGGAGCTCAACAAAAGCCCATCAAGTTCATGCATGGCAGTGGATCTCAACAGGAGAAAACCAGAAAGAACATGGATGCTTGTAGATTGCAGTTGTACACTGCTGTTATCACCTGATGTGCGTGGCTGGCATTGCTCCTGGCAAGAACCACCTGCAAGTGATGAGAATGAGATGGTGCCTCAGTCGTTGAGTGTGCTGCAGTGTGAGAGGCGCCCTGATCTCTACTTTGTGATAGGTTTCCATTGGAGGTTCAACTGAGAAGTGAGAACTGACTGTGACCATGCTTGAGCATGCCAGTGGAGCTTTACATGCTTAGGGCAGCTTTTGAACAGATGCTGACCATGGCATGTCCCATCCAGTTATCACGTGCACAGAATGGTGGGGGGAGGGCAACTCTGGGCTCTTGAGTCAGCCCTACTGCACAGGGGGTACAGATGGCCGCTTACGTTTGGTGTGTCCTGCACTGCATTATCAAGCCCAGTCTGCGCCACAGGCAATGGGTCGGGCTGCACTATATTAAAGGCAGACTATCTTGCAAAGGAGGCTGGCATCCTCTCCCATAATGACACACCAATTGGCAATCATCGCTGCGATGATCACGAGGGTGTCCGCTTATCTAACATGGTGAGGTGGAGAGCCAGTTCAAGCTGGCCTGAGGGATGGTTTTACTTCATCTGAGGCCCCCTTTCCCCGCCTGCCAGGTCCGGTCAAACGACCGCTTCACAGTGAACGACTTGCAGTGGATGCCGTCCCACAGCGCAACGAGCTCGCCGACCAGAGGCGGCGGCCAAGAGGCGGCCGCGCTCCCCCAGTCGACGGTCCCGGTGGACGTCGGCGACGCCCACCGCGCGACCATCAGATCGGCTCGCGACAGCGCCGTCGCCGACTGACCGCATGACTGGTATCTGTTCTTGATGTGGGACCGACTGCCACCGCCGGTCGCGGAAGGGCATCGCTCATCGGCCATCGACGTCCGCCAGCTTCGCGTGGGTCACTGTTCGGGCTGCCACCAATACACCGAATCGGATGGAACCCTGTCGGCGAATGCCGGCGGTGCCCCGACATCGACTGCGCGGCGGCCAGTGCATCGCGTGCCGGGAGGAGGCTGGCACCCCCGATCGGTCATTGGTCACAAACCGTGTCCCAGCTCATGACTGCATCCAGCGCAGCTCTGTGAGATGTTCTGCAGCTGCTGCAGTCTGCCGCGTGTGTTAGTGAAAGAAGAATGAACATGAGAAAACCTCAAAACTTTATGCCTATTCGCAATTGACCAGTATTGGAATAAGTTTGGATTTTGAGAATTTGTGTCCCTGTGCTTGTGCCTGTGTGGAAAGGCATGCTTTACGGTGTACCATCTCAATGTCAAATCCCGGCTGCGCTGTGCGGATTTGTGCGGCTGCTGACAGGCCACCTGGGTGCCAACGTATGTGCGAATCCGCGAATACGTTGTGTTTCGTCAGTCAGTATCGTTCTGAAAATATTGACTGCAATAGGCTATATAGCGTATGACGGTTCAGCCCAGCAGTAATAACTGACCATTGATTGGGCGAATTTTGTGTGGTGGTTCGCTAATACATAACCTAAAGAGTGTTTTGCCGGAATCGTTTAGTAGCAGAACTGACCGGAATATAAGTAGAATGCAATGGTTTGAATCGTTAATTTGTTGAAACGATTGTTCTCTGAGACCACTGTGTAACTTTTGACCTGAGAATCACCAATTATAACGACAATGGGGAAGCAGTAGGCTGTACTGTAGAGTGTAGGCAACACTATATAGTTGGCACACATACGGAAGCACACGACTTACGCAGTGGACATCTGCATCATGCATGTTAAGGTTTACTGGGAAGAGTGAGAAATTAGTCAGAATATAACTGACTAAGGAAAATAGGCGATATTTCCTATTGAGCTGGGGCGGAGAGGGGGAGGGGACGTGTGGTCAGCTATGCCAATAATTCATTCTCTTTATGCAGCTGTGTAAAAGGGCGTCCGTTTTTGGGTGAGACCTTCCCCATCGGCCATTTCCAAGTTAAATCGTGGTGGAGAGTCTGGAGACCTCAGCCTCGGTAGTCGGTACCCTGCGCGCTGCGCCACCTTGCGAAACATAAAGCAGCAGTCCTGACATCTACAGGCGTGACTTTTCATGAAAGCGCGGATGTGTTCGCGCTTATGCGAAAAAAATGCTTCCGAGTATGGTTGATAATGAGATTAATTGTTGTCATTTATTTATTAATTCATTGGCAAAAGTACCCTAATAAATCGGTAAAATAGCTTGAACTGTATCGTATTTCCTTGGGAAAAAATGACGAACTCATCCTAAGACATCCAGATTATTGGATGCGTTCGTCAGTTGTAAGTAGTTCAAGTTTTTGGGAAAATTTGCTTGTGGAAAATCATAATATTTCAAAGATATGCCTATTTTTGAATAATTTATGCATTCATCTGCATTGAAAAATGATTGTAAAGCAAAAGTGCAAAAGATAATTGTCAACTTATTTTCTCAAATCACAATTTACGAACGCACAAAACTCCAGCTTTTAATTTAGTGCGTGTGCGAATTGCGGTCAAGAAAAAATATTTAAACTGTCTATATTCCTCTTAAAACAATGAAGGATGAATGAGGAAAACGCTGTTTTGAACAATTGTATATTTATTTTTTCTTAATTAAGCAAAAGTACAAAATTTTCAACTTTTATTACATTTGCTCTCACAAAATCCATCACTTTTTAGCATGACGTCATGTCAGCCAAATTTACTAGCGCCATCTCTGGAGAGCATCTTTCGAAACCTCCAGACGATAGAGAGAGCCACATCAACATACCGAGTGGGCTGTGCATGTATCAGTCGGGGAAACTATGGTAAAATCTGCTATTTTTAGCAGTCTGCTATTTTTAGCAGAAATCTGCTAAAAATGGGTACGCATGTGACGTCATCGTACCCAAATATAGCAGATTTGGGTACGGCCCCCGACAAAAGCAGATCTGCACCCTAATTGAAGCAAATGCGCATCAAATGCGTGGCAGATTCATGATTAGAATAGTGCTGAGAATGTCCTCTGATATTTTTGTTCAGATCCGACTATTTTCAAATAATGAATTTGAAAATAGTCGGATCTGAACAAAAATAGCAGAGAACACTCTCAGCACTATTCTCATCATGAATCTGCCAGGCATTTGATGCGCATTTGCTTCAATTAGGGTGCAGATCTGCTTTAGTATGGGGCCGTACCCAAATCTGCTATATTTGGGTACGATGACGTCACATGCGTACCCATTTTTAGCAGATTTCTGCTAAAAATAGCAGACTGCTAAAAATAGCAGATTTTACCATAGTTTCCCCGACTGGTATTGATCCAGCGTAATCTACTACTGCGCCAACTGCCGCACATGTTTATTTATAACATGGATGCCTACAGGTTTTCCACTTGGTTTTGTTGTGATGTGGGAAATCAGAGGGCTGTTCGGGTCCCTGCAGAATAGATCTGTGCTGTGTGCGTCATACTTGGGTGACGTCAACTTGAACTGCCAGAATAAGATTTGGAGTTAATCCTGTTGATCAGTTGATGTTTTGAGGGATACTTATATGTTTTACCACCTGTGGCAGTCTTCGCTTCAGCTACTGAGTACTGAATCTGTTCAATTAATATTTACCTAATCTGAATCATGCATCCATTTTCACAGCAACAGAGCGAAGACCAATTTTAGTCAGCTTTTCATCATCTCAACCTCTTGAACTCCTGGCAAAGGTACCTATTGAAGAATATATAGAGAGAAGAACATTCAGCACAAGAATTGCTAGCTAAATTTCTGAGAAAACTGGTTGGTGCACATTGAATTTCACTGAAGAACAACCTATAATTTTTTTTCCTGGCCCCTATTTCCCAGCCTCTCAGCTCGTATTTACCTGTATTTACAACTCCTGACTTAACATGAGCTATAGATTAGCTAGTTAATACATCACATGTCATTTTACATAACAGTACAACATCGGTGTTCAAAACTTATCTGGAAAATATTATTGATATCTTCAATACGCTGGGCGCTAACTAGTTTTCTCCGTAATTCAGCTAGCAATTCTCATGCTGTGTTCAAAAAGATGTTTACAGTGACTAGTGAGGTTCAGATTTAAAACAAATGAACTATAATAAAGGTGTCCAGTGTCTTTGATGATAACCACCCTTATCTTATAAGATGATCATCAAAATTCCCAGTAACTTAGTTAAGTTGAATTGAAGACAGGATCAGGTGAGTTCCTCCTTTTGCACCCTCTAAAAACTGGAGAAATTGATAAAATAAAGACATGAAAGGAAAGAACACACTATTCTCAGCTTGAAACGCACATCAATGCATTGCAATGCTTTTTTGCACAAAACATTAGCAAGTTTCACTTGACCTCACTGTATGACTGCCATAAGGCTAGACTGAATTTTGGACTGATCCATCATTAGGTAGGGCACAGTGGTGACTGCTCACCCACACTGGCCTGACTGGCGACCGCCCACGCTGACTGCTGACTGTCCCGCCTCCCCAGTTGTCTCAGAGGAGCCCGGTCCAGCACTAGCAGAGACCACTGCCGCCATGAGTGACAGCACGGCCTGACCGCTCACCCACTCCCCCTGCCACAGAGGACCCCGGTCCAGCCCCTGCCGGCACCATGAGTGACACGGACAGCTCGGCCCTCCAGCTGGTGGGCATGTTCGCGCGCCGCGCCGCCGCTATCATCGGCGTGTACGCTGTCGGCTACTTGGGCTTTTCGCCAGCCTGGCTGGTAGGTGGCGTCATCCTGTCGGTGATGAGAGAGAAGTGGCGGCGCGAGAAGGCCACCAGCCGCGAGCTGAACCGCGCCATGGCGCTCAGCAGCGAGCACCTGGCGCTGGCCAAACTGCAGGACCTGCCATCCTGGGTGAGCAGCGCGTTATTCGTCGGCATGCATTGGTGTGATATGTCTTATCACCCAGTGTTTTCATTCACGGAAGCATGCGGAGCCTGGGTCCAACCGTCCAACCTCAAATTCGTTACCAATTTATTATAAAGGCATCTCTCAACCCCATCTTGTTTGGTTAAACTTTGCTTATCTATACAGCATGACTAAAACATGCGGGATATCGACGTTAGCTGTAACTTGAGATAAATGACCGATAAAGTGTATTAGTTGCACCATTCCTAATCTTTTCTGTAATATTTGGTATGTCCATTGACTCGGCGCGTTTGGCGATGCACCGCTGACCGATATCCTCGCCCCTGAGAGGACTGTGTCGGTCCGTTCCGGGCGTCGTTTTTACGTCCTGTCTGTGCCCCACAGGTGCATTTCCCAGATGTGGAGCGGGCCGAATGGCTCAACAAGGTGGGTGCCGCGCCGGCCGGCCGCCCTCTGTGCCCCTCTGTCTGTTCCACCGACCGGTGTGCTCGAATTTCTATCGATCTGACCAACCGAATGCATTGATATGTCATATTTTGCTGATCCATTCCATCTGTTCCTATTAAGGCTGAAACAGACTCTTTCCGCGTTCAGGAAATCGCATGCGAGAGCCTATTCAAATACATTATAATTCTTCTCGCATCAATCGCTTGCGGGAGGTGCGTGCGATTGATGCGAGTGTGCTTCCATGTATTTGAATAGGCTCTCGCATGCGATTTCCTGACTGCGGAAAGAGTCTGTTTCAGGCTTAAATGAATGTATGTGCCCGGTGCCGTTGTGTGTTTTCTGTATTTTATTCAATCGATATATGACTCATGACGATGACAAGCAAACTTTGGTTTGTTTTTGCCAACACCAAGGTATTACGATGGTATTTCGATGCCAAATACTTCAATACGTGCAGTCAAGGCTGGACTCCTGCAAGTTAACCCTCGCCCTGGCAGGGCATTTTTCATAACACGGCCTGGCAGGGGGGGGGGGGGGTCGATGCGACCCCCCCTCGCAATTGGCTCCTATGGCACCTAGAAACACCAAATTTGGTAGGTAGGTGGGCCCCCCGGAGTAAATGCAAAAATTTCGCTAAAAACAGGTCAAAAGTTTTTCGCTTATAACTTTTGATCTAATTAAGATAGAGCAAAAAGAAAAGCACCAGTGAACACAGCACGTCAAGGCGCGTCGAATGATATCCTTTTTAGCTTGCTTAAGTGTACTTTAAGTTTTTCTTAAATTTTAAGTAAACTTAAATTATTAAATTAAGTTAAAGTTAACCAAATTGCATCATATCGCATATCATTCGATTCGGCTGATCACCAGGAACACAATGATACCATTTTTTAAGCTCTAGCGTCATTATGTGCCAAGTTATTGGCAAAAACGTCATTTGACCTCAGTTGACCTCATTTGACCTGACCCATGGATAAGTACACCAAACAAAGAAGCACCAAGTGACCTGCTGTTAAGTACTGTGGTTTCAAAGCACAAAAGTGATAGAACGAAGCGGATATCTCCAGTATTTTCCGAATTTAGTATTTTCCCATAGGCTTAACATTACGACGTAATGAGCTCTAACTGACCTCAGGTCAGTGACCTCAAAAAACCCGAACTATATGTTATACAACTCGGTGAACTTAGCACATCCTGAAAGTTTGAAGGAAATCAGTGCAAAACTGTGAGTTGGACAGTAGAGTGTATCGATTTGAGGGTTTTTATTCCAGATTGAGAGGAAACTGTCAGATAAAGTGGCGCTATATATTTGTAAGTAAGAAAAACACAAAATCGATGTCCTGCGGTCAGTATTCTCTGGTCCGCGCCCACTTCTTTGAGACCATCTCGCCGTAACACGGGCCCCTATGGGATAACCTACTAGCGACATCTAGAATTGTAGGTGGCGCTAGCGTCGGCATGGCGTTTTAACACAGTTTGTGGTGTCTGATGCTGATCTTACTCACTCAATAGCGTTTGTTTTCCTTAATTGCCCATAATAATTTGTTTCAGACGTCTAGTTTAACAACTTCAAACGACAGTTAAGAGGTTCCTTTGACATACTTCATAGTACAAAATAACAAAACATACAGGGAGTGTGGAGTTTTAGCTACACATGTGCCTATTTTGCCCTAGTTTTGCTCTCGGCTCTCGGCCTAGGCCCTGTTCTGTCTGGGGCAGATCGAAACCTATCTTATACCTTGGTGTGTATAGGAGAGCGTTACATGCGTTGGAAGGCTTGAATGGACTTTGAATGCCCATATCTGTATCATTATCATTAACAGTATCAAACCGCATCTATGCACTTTTCTCCTACGCTATGTTTTCGTGCTGTTCTCATGTCTCCTGTTCTATGATCACTGTATGTTTGTCTGGGTCACAAATGGCCATTGCTTTTGAGCAAAGTAATAGAAATACCCTAAAAACTAAAGTGCATTGCGTACACCAGTGCCTATCGCGCACCAGCCCAGTTCACCGTCAGTTAGCAAAGAGCTCTTCATTTAGTGCCTGTGACGCTTGAAACGGCTGAGCGGCAACAGAGGCAAAGTGTGTACGGCACATGAGTCAAATAATAGGATTCTGGATTATGTATGAAAGCAATGGTGAAAGGTATTTTATTAACTCGGTTGGCGCGGCGGAGAAGGACCGACGTAAAAGTCGGTCTCGTCATTGGCCTCGGCAAGTGCGCCGAGCAGGGCCCGAACGTGAGCTAGCTACAGCAGGGGTCATATCACGGACTGGTTGACAGTCAATCTGTGCCGGTGACCGGGCTCTTGCATGTGATCCTGTATTAAAACACCGCAGACTCACGAGTCCTGGTTGACTGTAGCCGTCTCTCGCATGCGGCAGTTCAGTTTGGTAGTATGCCTATTCCACCTACATATACGCACCTGTTCGGGTACAGATAGTGCGCTGTTCCGGTACAGACGGCACCCGTTCCGTGCTTCCATCCTCAGGATACTGAAATCCTTCTCCTCCACACCGAAACCCCCTCCGGGCTGGACAGGCAACTTTATCTCATGCGGGCTGCTCCCTTGGAGCGGCACCGCGGCTCCCGAGGGAGCACACCCCGTAGCCGGGTGCAGTGAGTACTTTGGGGATGGGTGGCCTGTCCTCTGGACGGGATCAGCCCCGGTGACTCACTAGGGTGCCTGCCCAGACCAATGTCACCCCCTAATTCCTATCATCCTTCCGGCTCTGAAATGGTCTTGTCGGACCGAAAGAGCCTAACCCAACAAAACAAACAAACAAACAAATACAGACGGCATCACTCGCTGGCCGCGCGCCGGGTCTCGAGGGGACGGTGATGGCACTGTCGCCGCCGTTGGTCGAGGTGACACGGGCGGCGGGAAAGTCACCGGACCTGCACCATAGTGCGGTGAATGGTTGGGCCTTCGCCGGCAGTAACTGTTTATTTGGGATGCGAGCTGTATGTAATACTACCAGCGCACGATATTCACCGTCTTCGCCACGCGGTAAGAGAGGAGCCCACGGCAGTCCGGTAGGATAGGCTGAGTTGTGACAAGTTCTACCCCGAAAGTGACCACCTTTGGGGCACTGAGGGACCGCTTGACGTGGCCACTCGTCGGTTTCGGTTTCACCTACTGGCTACTAATTTTAACAGCAGACCCGCAGACGTTCGGAGACTGCTAAGTGGGTTTGTTCGTTATGCTTGGTTAGAGCCTATGGGTTAGTCTATTCGAGAACATTTTAGGGCCGTGGTATGATGAATAAATGAATTAGCGGGGAGAGGGCAATATCAGAATAAAGTCGACCATCGGGCACCGGCTGTGTGCCGCAGCGTCTCAGTCAAAAGACACCATAATGGCTGCAATGCTCTGAGTCAGGCTATGCTGGGATGATAAAACACGAGAGGGAGAGGGCAATGTAAGGTTCAATCAACCAAGGCTCAATCGGTTCAATCAACCACTGACGACTAGTCCGCTGTACCGCTGGGACGGCATTTCAGCGCCGGGACATACTGTTTTGACGGCAAGTCACAACGGGACAGACTAGAGCATACATTTGTTGAAATGGTCACTCCGAAGCTGACTTCCATCGGTTGTCTGCTAGGCGGACCGTTAATCCGGAACACGGAGAAGTGCAAGCAAGGATGATGGTGAATTAGTCGTAAGATAGGACAGAAAGCAAACTGGCTCACCAGTCACCAGTTAGGTACCGAGCACCTGACCAGTGTCCACTTTGACATTTGGTCGCTGGTAACACAATTGTACCGGCTATATGTAGTCCTTAAAGTACGATGCGGCAGGAGCTCAGTTGCTAATAGTTGCCTAATCTGCTACTTACTTGTTCGTGTTTAAGAGCTCAGGGCGCTAATGCATAGGTAATGTGTATTGTGTTATGTGTGATAATGTGTGGAAAGCTATGCGTTTTCAATGGAAAAACACTTGCAATGGAAAAAACAGCAATATACCAACACCAATGATGTAAAAAAATGTGCATAATTTAATCCGAATGGCTTTTTTACGTTTACAGATGTCTGAAATTAAGTTAGAGACATTCTGAAATCACTGCCATCTAGCGTCAAAAGGGGAGAACTAAAGCTTCATCCTACGTCCGCAGCAGTTGGAATGGGGTTTACAAAAACCGTTCCGGGTCAGTCAATTTTGAGTTTTGAGGAAAATGTTGCGCCCAGATATTATTTTTATGTCCTTGCGCCAAATAATATGCCAGTTTCCTTGCAAATTTCGGTTATCGATACACTCTATTGGACAGGTGCAAAAAGAAAATTGAAATTTGACCATGACCTTGTACCGGTTTTTCTGGCCTGGTGACCTGACCCAAGGTCACCCGGACCTGAAATTTTCAGGTCATATGTAAAAAGGTTGCCCCATAGGCTGTGCCAAATTTGGCGGCGCTGCGCGCCGCCGTTTTTACGCTATCTTCGAAAAACCTTAGGGGGGGGGGGGTCGCATCGACCCCCCCCCTGCCAGGGCGAGGGTTAACATACCTATCACTTTGTGTTCTTCTAACCCATTAATGCAATTAACATAGAGCCAGTGGCGGCGTAAGGTATTCTAGGATAGGGGTGCAAACGATATTGAAGCGCCCCTTCCCGCTGGGCGCCCCTTACCATGTACATACACGGTTGTCGTAACACAAACAGTGAAGAGACGTTTGACAATGTGTTGTACCTGTTAACACGTTCAGAATTACAGTTTTTATGTAACGAGAAATAGTTAGGTACATTCCATAGCGTAAATGTAACCTTCATAATGTTCGTTTAGAAACAACCTCATCACCATATCATAAGATTCTCCGAATAAGGCATATCAAAAAGAGTTCCACGGTTCCAATACTTCGTGTGGACTAGTGAATAAGGCGCCGAATCCATAACACTAACTCGGTGACAGAGAATTGCAGGCCGGTAAGCAGCATGCCGCCTGGGCTGCACTGCATATTGCATTCAGTGGTGTCATCAGTATCACGTCAGCCCTTCGGAACCCGAGACTCTATGCTGAGACTAAGAGACTTCTAGTTACTGCTAACGTGAAGTGAATAGGCTGAGGTTTATGGTGGGGTAGCAGGTTTGTGACGCCCCAGTGAAATAAATGCCGCCTTTCAACACCGATAGGAGCCCGAAATGAATGAATACAGGCAATCAACGCTGGTAGGTGTCCCAGTGAAATGAATGCATCTATTACCACCCAGAGTGCCCCCATTTCAAACTAATACGACGGCGACGCCTCCACACCGATAGGGGCCCATCCCAGGGGAACGGAATAAATGCCGCCCCCTCATTGCCGGGCCCCCTAGGAGAATGAATGTTACACATCAACACCAATATGCCTCCCAGTGAAATGAATTATGAATGACGCCTTTCGACGCCGGTAGGCGCCCCAGACACCAGTGGATTTACTGCCGCCTTAAAACACCGATAGGCACCTCAGTGAAGCGAATGCCGGCCTATACCACCGATAAGCGCCCCGGATGAATAAATACCACCCGTCAACGCCGATAGGCGCCTCAGTGAAATTAATGCCGCCCCAATCTCCGATAGGCGCCCCAGGTGATACATGTCGCCCATCAACACCAACGGGCGCCCCATTGAAATGAATACCGCCCTTCAACACTGGCAGACGCCCCAGTGGAATGAATGCCGCCCCACAATGCCGATGGCCGTCCCTGCACTGGAAAATCAGTTTCGCCCCTATACAGGCGCCCATAGAAGTTGCAGAGTGCTATTCCTGGTCATAATCTTCTCCCCAGTTAAAAAAAAAACGCAAAATACGCCCTAGCACTAGGGATGTAACCGCCCATACGGACAGTGCAATTTTACAGGCCCCAATCTCGGACCTCGCGCCCCTCTTTCGCATGCAGGCGCCCCTCTTCCGCATGGCGCGCTTCTCGAGTGGCTGCGCCCTCCTAACCTTTATCGCCTGGCAAGATTATATTCGACAGGGTCGGCAGCATCTGCCTTTGCTTCAGATAAGGATGCCCTCCACTCTTCAGCATATTAAAAGATACTTTTCCCACGTCATTGCCACCCTCTTCGTGTCACAAGTCACTGCCTTTATCAGTTGCGGTGTCGCACTGCTCAGCTTTATGGCTGCCGCACCTCTTCCTCCTCTACAGATTTTCGAGGCGCCCCTTTCCATAGCTTTAGGGTGCAGCTGCCCCCCTTGCCCCCCTGCTTCCGCCGCCACTGCATAGAGCGCGCAGCGGCGTCACATTTTGTTGTCACTTTCAGATGCTGAAGCAGATGTGGCCATTTGTGGGCGACTATGTGAAGGATCTGCTGAAGACACAGTGGGAAGAGAGCCTGCGCAACACCATGGCCGGCTACAAACTCAACAACTTCAAATTCGATAAAATATTCCTTGGTGATATAGTAAGTTCGGTAATTCTGCGGGGCCTGACCTACACAATGGACTTTCCCTAACGATTACACTAAGGCACGTTATATCCCACGATTCAAATAAAGTTAACGTGTCCCTGGGATAATTATGCGTGACCAACAGTAGACTTCTGATGAGTTCCTGTCGGTAACCTGCCACCGACACAGGCGTTGAGTTGGCAAACGGTAGGCGTGTCGTGATCTCACTAGTGGTTGTTCCCTTTGTGACTGTGACGCCCACTGTGGAATGACAATAAGCGTGATAATACCGATAAGAATAGCCCTTGCCCTTTTAAAAGAATAACGCCGCTCGTTTCGGCAGGCGCCGCGGGTCGGTGGCGTCAAGGTGTACACGGACAACATTCAGCGCTCGGAGATCATCATGGACGTGGAGATCTTCTACGCTGGCGACTGCAGGATCGAGTGCAGCTTCAGCAGGATGTCGGCCGGCATCAAGGACTTCACGGTCAGTGGCTGGGGAGGTCGGGGGACGGGGATCCACACAGTTGGGATACCTCAGCGATTTTTCATGTCTTAACTCTTGTGCTTATCGCATGTCTTGATAAATAGTTTCTTCCCTTCTCTGACTGGTCTGATTCATTAACCCGCGCCCGGCTGGGGGTCCTGGATTTCCACGCCCTGCTGGGGGGCCCCCCCCCCCAGCAGGGGGGGGGGCCAGCAGGGTGTTTGAACACCCCCCTTCTAACTCGGCTCCTGGGCCACGTAGCGATACGCGGAAGGCGGCGTTCGAAAGAGCGTCAAAAATAGTGACGAAATCACTTCGGTCAATTTTTTGGTCAGGTCAAAGGTCAGGTCACCAGAGGTCATTGAAGGCAAAATTTCGCCGATTTCCAGGTCGAATGTCGACAATTTCCAAGAAGTCAACGCATAACTCGGAAACCAATAGAGCTACAGCGCCGCGGAAAAGCGCATTCGATAGCCCTATTAACGCCCTTTCTGAGTAATTGTCTCAGATTTGACCTAACGTCAACGGTTTTGCCTGCAGGGGGCAAAAACTGCAAAAATAGCCGATTTTTTCGGAAACAGTTTTTCTGCAATAACTTTTGACCCAAGCCTTGTACGAGCTTACTTTTACCGGCATCGTGTTCCTCTCGTCAAGACGCATCGAATGAACTATAACTTGACCTTGAAAGGTCAACTTGAAAATTTGACCTTAGGTCAAGGTCATGACCTGACCGGATAGGGTCATGTTGCATATCAGTCGATCCGTATTGTCGAGCTGAACACATCTAAGGCGTTTTCATCGCTCTAGCATGCCTGTATCAAAAGTTATTTACGAAAAACTGTTAGATACCATTCGTGACCTAAGATGACCTCAGGGCATAAACAGGGGTCACGGACACCATTTTCATGTTCAGTGTGTCTAAACCACTTGTAATTCAGTGTTTGGGAGTGTTTATAATGTCTTTCGTCCAAAAGAGGCGCATTTCAATTTTCTCCCATTGACTTATAATGGGGAGGTCGCAAAATTGACCTGACCTTAGGTCATCGATATCAAAATTCTGAGATATACATTTTGTACATGCTATTGCTGTTAGCAATCGCTGATAGTTTCAAAGTGATCGGTCACTCGGTGTAGCTATGACAGACATTGAAACTTTTTATGAGGTGAGGTCACTTCAAGTGACCTGATGACCTGACCTTGAATGACCTTGGTCTGGAATTTTCACAACATGCGTAGAATTGATGTATGATAACGTTTTTGAGATATTCGCGAAAAACCACAAGGGGGGGGGGTGTTCAAACACCCCCCCCCCCCCCCCCAGCAGGGCGCGGGTTAAAGCAATGCTTTCAAATGAGAAAGTGCAGTAGTTTGATGGAATGTTATTGGTTGCGGAAAATGTTCACAACGTTACAACATGATGACCAGGCTTTTTCGACTTGACGGCTGACTCGAGAGCCGCTGCCCTCCGATTTTATCGTACATGACGCTGTACTCGGCTGCTAACTGACCCGCGTGCCTGCCGCCGACTGACCGGCGCCGTGCTCCCCAGCTGCACGGCGTGATGCGTATCGTCTACAAGCCACTCATCAAGACGATGCCGCTCATCGGCGGCATGCAGGTGTTCTTCCTCAACAACCCGGACATCGACTTCAACATGCTCGGCGTGGCAGACGTGCTCGACATGCCCGGCCTCAGGTAATGGGACACCTCAATGGCACGCAAAACTGCGGCTCATGGATGTGGACAGTCTGAGATAGTAATAATGTCGGGCTCTTAGATATCATACCATAAGTCGATCAATGATACATTAGGATTGTTCCGTTGAAGTCCCTTCAATATTTCATGATTCAGAGATATCATGTGCTTCACTTTTATGGTATCACTTTGTTTTGGCAAATTATCTTACCTTTTCAAAATCTCTTTCATCTTCCGTTTTCCATGTTTCTACTTGTGACTGTGTGCTGGTATGCTGTTCCGTAGCCTGCACTGGGGGCTGTGTGATGCGTATGAAAATCACGCTCCTGCCTCATCCCGGCAGCGGAATCATCCGTAACGTCATTCTGGACACGATCGGCTCGATGATGGTGCTTCCCAACAAGTGGCCGATCGTGCTGTCCGACCAGATCCCCACCAAGCTGGTGACCGCCTCGCAGCCCAAGGTCGGTGGTTGTGCCGCCGCGTCGGGTAGCGACAGGCTAGCTCGGTGTCGTAACCGGCCACGTCATACAGTACTGAAGTGCTAGTGATACTGATGTTAGCCTCGTTTGCTGAGTCATTGTAGCGTTGTGAGAGTAATTACGAGGATGGTGATAATTTATTAGGGCTTCCTGTACGCAGTTGCCATTGGAGCGCTGGTGGAGTGTAGATTACTGGAGGCGTAGGGCGTACATAATTGCTGTTCTCTTAGCGCACAGTGAAGAGGCCGGTCCCGCCCATGGCCGGCTGACCAATAGAGGACTGCTTGTGCCCCACTGACCTGTAGAGGGCGACTATATCCAACTGACGTCATACTGACACTGTCTGTATCCTACAGGGTGTGCTGCGCGTCCGCCTGATCGAGGGCCGAGATCTGATGAAGAAGGACCGGAACGTGTTCGGTCAGGGCCGCTCCGACCCGTACGCGCTCATCTACATCGGCTCCAAGCAGTTCAAGACAAAGTACATCCAAGACACCGTGGATCCTGTCTGGAACTACGTCTGCGAGGTAAGAACCGAGAGGCGGATGGGAAGAGCAGTAATGAATGGAAGGAGAAAGTCAGTCTCGCTAAGCAACACAGAGAAAATGTCGCATATGCTCAGTCTTGCGGGATGTGCCACCGTGTCATGTGTGCAATTTAGCTTACAGGACAGACGGGGATGGATTCTCGTTGCTAGACTCGGAACGCCAATCAGACTATGGTACGACCGCCTCGTATTCCGGCCCCATCCACCGTCGTTCCCGCCTGCGTGACTGCTCTGTTGAATAGTCTGATATGAGGGCGTATGGTGCTATCAGTGCTGTCAGGGCACACGTAGATAGCAGATGATTTACAGCTTCCGCGTTGTCTTAATCTGTCTTTTTGGCTTACAATATTCAGGCGATCTACTGTTACACGCGTGGGCAGGGCGGTTCCCTTGTCTTAACTGATCAGACCCCGGTGCTGATAAAGACTGCTATCAGTGTAATGGTGTTGTGTTGTTACCTCCTAGTTTATCGTAGTATCCTGCGTTATAACTTTTTAACCCAATATGTAATTAGTGGAAGTGGACCAATGGAGGATCATTTTAGGTTTACGTTTGGTCGGTCTTCATTGCGGGGCATGAGACCGAAACTAATTCAAGGCAGGGTGTATCATGGGGGGGGGGGGGGGCACGTTGCGTTGTGCTCCAAAGGCGCTGGTCGTTCCCTAGTTATGCTATAAGTTACTTACCTTTAAGGGTGTTGCGTGGATTTTAACAAGCAAAAGGAACAGTACCCCGGCTCCGCTTCTCCCTGAACAAACGTAGCCTACTCGTAGCGTAGTGTCGCCATTTTTCGCTGGCAATGTTTTGTTAAAGCCCTTTTTGCGTTTTGCATACTGTTTGTGCGCCCAACCGAGCCAATCAAATGCTGCTTGGCCGCCGTCTCTGTAATGTCTCGGCGTGCCGTGTGTGCCGTGTGTGCGCCGTTCCCGCGGTCCCGTCGGCCGCCGAGAGCCCAGCTAACCGACCGCGGCCCGGTGCGCCCAGTTCCCTCTGCTGGAGGCAGTCGGGCCGCGCCTCTGGCTCGAGTTGTTTGATGCCGATGACCCGGGAAACAAGGACGACAAGCTGGGCAGGTGAGACGGTACCCAGCCGCCCGCTGTCGCCGCTAGCTGCTGCTGCTGAACTGCGCCTGGCTGATACTAACTCGCTCCTCCCTCCCGTCACCTCTGGGGGCCGCGCTGTGGATGGGGGCGGTCGCAGAGGGGCGCCGCCGCCTGTCGGTGGAGGTTTTCTCTGCTGTAAAAACGCTAACTCGCTCACCAGAGATGACCGGTTGCTGTATAGTGTACATAGTCGCACACTCATGCCAAGCGTCGTAGGCTGGGGAGTTTGGGCGGTCAGTGGACTGGTGGACCACAGAGGTGGATGGGTCACTCGGCACAATGCTGAATGCTCTCCCAGCTGCTAACACGCGCGGGAGATAACCAATTGTTACCTGGACGAAGATTTAACGGAGCTAACAAGTACGGGGACTTTTAGGTGCTGGTAAAATGCAGGCGGGAGAATCCTCCCAATCGTATAAGAAAACCATTGATGCCCGAGCCCAATGTTTCGTCTTTGCGGTTTTGTGTCCGAGGCCGTACATGTTCGAGGTCGTGTCTACCTCCGTGTCTGTGTCAGTGTCCAACTTCGTGTCCGTGTCCGAGTCTTTATCTTGCGCCCGATGCCGTGTCAATCTGGCCCGTGTCCGTGCCCTAGCCCGTGTCTCCCAAGACCGTGCCTTTCTTCCTGTCCGTGCCATTGCCTTCCTCCTGTCCGTTCCCGTGCCCTTCTCTCTGTCCGTGCCCATCCATCTGACGCCGGTGTGTATGTGCCGGACACAGAGTCCTCTGGAAGAGGTATTCGGAATGCGTTTGATCGTGGATGTCAACGATTACGACATGGGGCCCGGAGACGATGATGACCTGGGAAGGTAACGTTAGGCCTGTTCAGACCGGCATGGCGGCTGCTCCGCGCAAGGACTGATTGCGGGAGCTCGGTTTTGCTGTCTGGATAGTACGGGGGCTCGATTTGACTGTCACGACAGAATTATAGCGCACGAGGTGTTGGCTGCTTCTAATCGGGTCTGTTTTATTGGAGTGTATCATTACTTTGACATAATGGGTTTCGGTTTTTCTCTAGGTTTTCGGTGTTTATTCCTGTTTATTTGGAGGAGAACGTTCTTTGATGTTCTGATGTGGTTTGTACTCGAAGTGAAGTGTTTTACAGTTTCGAAGCCAGGTTACTTTTTCATCAGTATTTTGTCGTTTGGTTTTCATGAGAAGAGATTGAGGTTTTGCTCTTTCTTTCGTTTTTTTTGTGACCTGAGTACGAGTATATGCTTCCACGTGTAGTGTGATGCGGTGGAGCGTGAGAGTGACGTGTGGTGCGGTGTGGGCTACCAAACTCTGATGGGCTTACGATTGAAAATGGGCGGGGAACGTCAGAATGGTGTTACCGGACCCATCATTCGGTTTTATTTGCACGCTTAGTTTGATATTTGTTTTATTTTGTGGCTGTTTCCGGGACACTTTCATATTCCTCCTTTCCTGTGACTGTTTTCTTTAGGCATATGTGTCAGTCGTTCCCCATGCCTTAGCCATGGGTACGGGGATCGGATTGGATCAGGCCACTGTCAGACAAGCCACCTGTGGTCGCCGCTGTGTGTTTGTACACTTGTCTGGCACGGCACAGAATGATTAAAAGGAAAAACCGCAGAGGTGTGCCCCCCCCTCCCCTCCCATCTCCACAGACTCTGGCAACACACGTGAATAAAGTGCCAACCCCTCAAATCCAACCTTCCTTACAGTGACGGGTAGACAGATGCGCTCGTACGATCAAAGCAGGCAGAGCCCGGTCGACTCTGTGGTGCCCCTCTCTTGCCCAGTGTCCCGCTGTTTGACTGACTGGGGGAGGCTTAAATTGTACAGTCAGCCATCTAGTAGGTGGTCGTAGATCATGGTCACCCTGTCTTATTTAGCAGGTGCTTGATCCTGACGGGCGCTTCTCCGCATCTTTCCTATTATCCGCGCTCGGTGTTTTCCCATTTAACCATGCTCCCGCTCGTAGGTCTCTCTGATGCGGCCCGACGGCCTGCGGGCCCGCATCGACCTCTGGGACTGGGACGCCAGTAGTCTGGACAAGGACGATTTCCTGGGCAGGTAGCGGCAGCGGCCAGCGGGGCTCCCGCACGAGTGGCTCGCTTCTGTCTGTGTCTGTGTGGCCGTCCGACCCCGCCCCGCCACGCGGGGGCGTAGCTCCGTCTGTCCTGCGTAGAGTCTGTCCGGGTGACCGAGAGACCGGTCTCACCCGGCGCCCTGTTGTGCTGTGGAGTGACCCGACTGCACATCCCTTAACCCTCACCCTAACAGGAATGGCCGCACCTGAGTTTACAGGTCATAGAGTCGGCCGTCTTGTTTACGTGTATGTAGCGTGCTATGCGCTGCTGATGCTGGCGCACAAGTGCATTGTAAATAGCTTCATTTGGGTTGTGTTGCGCTCAAGGCAGAATGTAGAGCCGTCTTGGGTTTCGCTTGGGAAATATGTTGAGCTGTGTTTTGAGTACCCAGATGACCTTTGTGTCTTTACCCAAATGGCGATATGGGCATTGAACATCAGCATGTCCCTCAGCAATAACGATTCCTCTGAGTTATCTCGCTATTTGGAGCCACATTCACCTATTGTGTAAAGACGCCGAGCACCTCTGCTATATAATACTCACCACGTCACTGGCCCTGCGCTGCTCACCTAATTTCGCTCTGCTTCAGCCCACCAGCCAGACACGGGCGTTCCTGCCCGACCGTTGTGTCCCTCCTTCCCCTGCTCACCTTTGGCTTCCACTGACCTCACTTCCATCGTCGGGTTGCATGGCTGAACATCAGCTCTGATCTCGGGGATAGCTTAGTGCCAATTAAGCTTCGTAGGTAGTCCCGTGCTGGAACCAGCGCAACTTACGTAGTAAGGTATCGAGTGGGTTTATTTCAAAGTTGAAATTACGTGCTTCTTGCTAGTGCTGCTAAACTCACGTTTAACATGTATGTAACAAAGTTAACTTCTGTTAGGCAATTGTGTAGTGTATGTTTTTTTTTTTTTTGTCTTGTTTTGGGATGCTATTCTATTTTTGTGATCGTAAGTCGTTACTGACCTTACATTGCTCGCTGATATTAAAGCTTACGTCAACACCAGAAACCATACACCGAGGCACTGCAAATGAATACATATGAGCATGATGGGGCGTGAATAACTTTTTTCGTCTTCCCCTATTTATTTTTGGCATGAATTTGGTATTGGTTTTAAACGCGAATAAGTGATTACACCAGTTATTGTCTTAGAAATGGACGTGCCATTCTATTGAACATTTTGGTCGACCGGATACTATCGTTGTTCTTTAGCAAGACCTGCTGATTTAAACCAGTGTCGGCATCTCTTAATATTTCTTGATTTCAAGAACTTTGATAGCTAACATCATTCAGCCTTGCTCAGCAGCATAAGTGATCCGCCTTGTGTCATGCTGATCCCCTCCCCCTCCCTCTGACGGCGTCCTCAGATGTAGCCTGGACGTAGCTGAGGTAGTGGCCGCTGGCTCCCAAGATATCGTGAGTACCCGGGCGGAGCGGTGGATCGGTGGTGGGAGGCTCGTCGGGTGTGGAATCGATGGTAGAGCGGCTAGGGCTAAGGGATAATCCAGAGAGCTTTACGAACGTCATCATAGTTAGGCTGTTTCTAAACCAAAAATGAAGTTAGGTTGAAACTCATATTAACCATGCCATCATTTTATTTTCTAAATGGGTGTTCCTGTTGGCTGTTGTGTATTTAAGTGTTCTCGGTGGGCTCCTGTGGTCAGAATATGTTCTCCTGTAACCCTAATGTGCTCCCGTGTGTCCACAGTGGGTGCCTCTGGAGCAGGCTCGCAGTGGTCGGATCCACCTGAAACTGGACTGGTTGAATCTCTCCACTGACGTGGCCAACATCAAAGAGGTAGGCGCCAGCGGGGCTCCTGGCTGGTGTTCTACCCCGGTCATAATAAGAAGGGTGAACCCTGACGAAGGCAGAGGTGCAGAACACTTCAAAATCAAAGATGGGTCTAGAGGCGTCAGAGGAGCTACTGTTTTACTCCGGATAGTGAGCTAAGTCTGTCAAGAACATAGCCAGATAGGACTGTAGTGTCTCCTTTAAGTTGATGATAGTTGAATACGGCTTTATCGAGCTGATGACTGGTGACAGTATCGTAATCACAGTGACTGTTGTGAGTTGCGCCGCACTGCCGTTAGTTGTTCCCGTTGTGTGTTCGTGCTGTGATGTGAGTATCGTCTTATATTTCAGCAACTGAATGAGATCGAGGATCTGTCGGCGTTCGACCACTCCGGTCTGCACTCGGCAGTGCTCACCGTCTTCATCGACTCGGCCACCAAACTGCCGGTGAGAGAACGTACATACCAGTCTTGGTGTGACATGCGGAGTCCAGAGACGAGATATCGGGGCACCTTGGGCTCCTTGACAAGGATATCATTCTGCTTATTAGTGGATTCGCCAGTCGCTAACGCCGCCACAGATGAAGGGTCAGAGATACGGAACTCCCAAACAGAATGTAGAAGCTCGATCAGAGGGCAGGTAGATGCCTGGACACGGGAGATAAGTTGTCGTAGCCACTAGCCATTGTCCCTTCTCGCCGTTGCGATGGGCTGCTGAAACTGACCTGCTATCACCCGTCGACAGATGGCGTCTCGGGCGGCGGCCGAGCCCAGTCCTCTGGTGCGGCTGGCTCTGGGTAACACCAAGGAGGCCACCGGCTGCAAGTACCGCACGCTGGACCCAGTCTGGGAGGAGGGCTTCAGCTTCCCCGTCTCCAACCCGCTCACACAGTCGCTGACCCTGGAGGTAAGGGGTGTCCCAGGGCCCTGGGAGGGGGCTGGAGGGTTGGATTATAAACGAAGGAGGGTGAGCTCACGTGGACTGTGCCATCTTTTCTCACCCGTTCCGTCGTTTCCATCCTCAGGATATACAAATCCTTCTCCACGCCGCTGAATCTCTTCTCCGGGCTGGACAGGCAACTTTATCTCATGCTGGCTGCTCCCTCATGGAGCGGCACCGCTGCTCCCGAGGGAGCACACCCGTAGCCGGGTGCAGTGAGTGCTTGGGGGGCTGGTCGGCCTGTCCATTCGGACGGGCTTAGCCCCGGTGACTCACTAGGGTGCCTGCCCATACCAATGTCTCCCCCTATATCCTATCATCCTCCCGGTTCTGAAATGGTCTTGTCAGACCGAAAGGGCCTAACCCAACACAACAAGTAAATCAATAAATGTCAAACTCCAAAGGCCGTTCTACACAGGTGCCATGTGAACACAATAATTGTCTCTCCCTGGTGTCGGGCTTGGAAGCAGGACGAAGAGTTAAACACTGAACAGACGAATGGGCTCTGAGCTTAGTCGGACACCCATTCGCGATTTCTGGACACAAATTATAATTGGACGTACTTTTGATCGCAAGTAACCAAGATGGTATCGCTGTAATGAGTAGAAATGTGTTTACTTTGCAATTTCTTTGCCGCTTACGAACTCAAAACTATGAAAAATAGCCGTAGTGGAGTTGGTACATTTCACGAGATGTTTCCAAGACCCAAGGAAACAGACATTTATGAACAAACAGAAAGAGGCATTATGACTTCAACGGTCTAACATAGGCCACCCGCCTTGTCAAAATGTGATTGATGCACGGGCACTGTAACTAACGGTATGCATGCTGATATTATACATATAATTCGTCTGAAGGAAAGAACCAACGAGCGACCGGCGACTAACGTCTTCTGTTAGAAATCGGATCAGCAGGGCTGTGCTGGGAATAGTGGGAGAGCGGTTTCTGTTCCATACATCTTTACTTAATTCTAGCTACCCGCTGTGGATACAGTTAAAGATGGATGAGTTGGGGTTTAGTTCGTGGAACAATAGCGTTGAACGTTATTGGGCCTCTGTGGGCCGGCTGGTGATTTATCCCCCTCATCCATCAGCGGGTAACGTAAATGTCTGTTTCCCAGGGGAACAATTAAGTATCACGATGCCAGGTACGGTTCTTCTAATGCATTTTTCTTGTGTGATGGAGCGCTTTCCAATATCCTAATGCGATTTATGCGTCGTTTTGTGGTTTCTTTAATTCTTTAATTGATTTCTTACATGCCTGGAGCGTTCCTGGGGATTGCGTGCTAACTGTGTATCACAACTGCTGGCAATTCCTGGGGAAAACATTAGCGTTGGTCGGTCACGTGAGGTCAAGTTTCTGTGACAGGCCAATAAATACATTCGCGAGTCAAGCGGTAGCCGCTGAGTAGCTCCCCCCTCCCCTCCCCTCCCCACACTCCTCGAGGACTACCGCGCTACCATTAGAGCGTTTGCTGAATGATGTCGCAGTATATATTTGGTTTTCAACGGAATCAAACATTGATTGATGTTTATTTTTATTAACTCTGTCGCCAAAGGGAAAGCCTTATCACAAAGGCGTCAATTGCAAAAATGCCAACGGTGTCTCGAATAACAATAAGCATGGACGGTGTGCGTATGCTGGTATTCCGACTTTTTTTACTAATCTACCTTTACGCTTCTGCGTCCCTAAAAATTCACAAGGCCTGGATTTCGTATTGTTTGCGTCAAACAAAGCGACTCTTTGGGGACGGCGCTCGTCGTCTGTTTACCCTGATCTCGGTCTCCGTTCCTGTTGCCATTCCTCTCCGACTGTCTCGGGACCCTATCGGGCGCCGAGCGTGGGCGAGCCGCCGGTAACCGCCCTGTTTGGCCGCCCTCCGAGGGCGTTGGCGTGCAGGGAGCCGGGGCTCCGCTGCGCCAGCCGACAAACAATCGCCGTAATGGCGGATGGTCGGGCGCGCGCTAACAGGCCCGGCCGCGTGACATTTCGGCCAGACAACTGAGTTGTCTGTGGTCCATGTTGTCTGTACGAACTACGAGTTAGTGGGATAGGTGCTATATTTGGTCCGGTTTGCCCGTACCGGAACGCTGGGACAGTTAATATTTTATGCAATTTCGCAAGCTGTACCAAGTTTCATGGGTCATATACCCTGCGCAATTTTTTAAAAGCGTAGGTGAATGGGAATTGGTTTTTCTCGTGTTATGTCTAGACGTCTGTCTGATTGTGGAGCTTTTTATGAAAACTGGTCACTTGGTGTACTACCCCCCAATCGCAGTGTCTTGATGTGTTTTGTGGTCTACTTTTGACGCTATGTCTCGTCTGTTTTAGCTCGAGGTTTGTTTCCAGTTTCTAACCACCGCGCCGTCTCCCCTCTACCCAGATCGTGGACAGCACCACGGACCGCCGTCTGGGACATCTACAGCTCGAGGTCAAGGACCTGCTGCGGGAGCAAGACCTGCAGGTGCACGAGACGCCCTACCAGCTGAAGGACTCGGGACCCGTCTCCAAGATCATCCTGTCGGCTCAGCTCAGGGTAGGTGGGGCTCGCTGGCCGCTGCTGCCTCTGATGGGGCACTGTTGCTGCTGCTGAGTGTGTTTTCCGGCTGCGTAGCGTGCTGTTAGTCGTAATCCTGGATATTCCTGGTCTCAAGGGTGTGTACCGAGATACAAAGAGACTACACAACACCCGTGATCGGGGAAAATGCAGTCGCAGTGGGCAGATGTTTAGAAATGAGTGTGTCACGATACGGGACATTGGTTGCTATTTGAGGCTTGAAGATTCACGAAATGACCAGCTCTGAAATACGATTTACTTAGAGGAATGCATTCGTAGATGCACGAATTTTCCTCCACTCCCCTACGTTGACGTTAAAAAAGTTCTTACGAGCATTGGGATGTTTTCCAAAACGTTTCAAAAATGGAAAAATAGTAATTGTACTTTTGTTTTTTGATGCTACTGTTCGGTGTCTTCACTGATCCATGATCCATACCGATCTATTTTCTATCTGTTCGGCGATTCGAACTGCGTTGTTCAGTTAAATGCAGGGGGTGTTGTTATATGTTGAGATGCCGGCTGCAAAAGCTAGACTCCCAGGCCTACGTTGTCCCCGCCGGTCAGTCGCTAAGCGCTGACCCGGTCCCACGATCCCGCGCCGCTCCCCTCACGGTCACTCCCGGCTCCACGGACCAGTATCCCCTGGTACTGTCTGTCTCCGACCGTCTCCAGCCCCCGGTGATGAGCACAGCACCGACCCCACCAATCACACACCGTGTGTTCCCACCACCGGTGTCGGAGACAGGCGGGACCAATCAGCGATATCTCGGCAGTGGGAACACAAAGAACCCGGTGCGACCCGACCGGCCCGACTTCGTGTGACGCCTGCTAATGAACAGACCGCCAGCACCAGCTCTGTTCCCATAGAGAGCTGGCGTGCTGACTGCGGCTCTTTGAGAGCTTACACGAATTAACATGTTTGCTATAGACTGACCGCTCTACAGCGGTGTCTTTGGAGCGATAGCGAGTATATAGACCGAGTATAAACTTCGCTCTAAGGTAGACATGAAGTACAAACAAATGACTACACAGTAAATAGCAGACGTTCCTTCACTCCTGCCTCTATTCATGTACATATGTCTCCGGCTGCGTAACTAACGTGCTCTTCTTTTGACTCGTGTGTCTACAGATTCTGACCCACGACAAGGTGGCGGCCAAGACCGACCCGGATGCCAGCCTGCCGTCAGCCGTGAAGGAGACGCCCCTGGCACCGGCGTCCACCACCACGGCAGGTCAGTAGGGGGGGGGGGGGCTTAGGTACACTGATATTTGACTGTTCGGACGCACACGGGAGCACATGGTGTTACCACACTGATGCATGCTGCGCTTTGGGAAATTTGACTTCGGAAAGCCTTAGTTAATTCTGGCTTTCACCCGAAGTACAGGTGTCGCGGGTTTTAGCGGTAGGTTTTGCACCTAGAAAATTTAGTGTAGGTACTTCAGGCTATATCTTCGTCGTCTTAACTCGCGCCCCGTAGGGGGGGGGGGGGCCGAAACGGCCCCCGCTGTCCTTTTCGGTCGATATCTCCTAAACGGCTGGAGATATCGCCACCAAACTTTCAGGACCCCTCCGGGCATCAATTTTACCATTGTGACCAAAAATTTTTCCAGAGGCTATGATAGGTTGGCCACAAATGACGTCAGAGTGACGTCATGTTCTGTCATTTTCGACCGAAAAAAGACCTTCGCGAGAAGACCTGTCAGGACTACAGCTTTGAAGATACAGAAAAATGATCAAGACATAAAAGGTGTAGAATTGACAGGGCTACAAAACTGCTATCTCGAATTTTTGAAATTTGTGAGTTTTGACCCCCAAAAATCAAAAAAGCATTTTTTTGGATATATTCGCCAAAAAATCCAAAAAGTTTTTTGAGTTTCGAAAAAACCGGAATATATGTGATAGTGCCTACCGTCTTCTATCTACATACCAAATTTCAGATCGATACCTCGTTTTTTGGCCAAGTTATAGCGAAAAAAAACTGTTCAAAAATGATGACGTCAAATTTTCAAACTCAATTTTTGGCAATTCTAGAACTCGTAGAGCAAAACGAAGACCACCATTAGACTCCCCGTGACGAGCTGCATCGAATCGATACCCATTTTATGCAAAAATATCAACTTTGAAATTTGACCTAATTTGACCTGACCTTGACCTGACCTTCACAAAAACGTGACCTAGGCTGGCCCCAAAGGCTGCCTAACCCACATAATCGCATTTGACATGTAAAATGGACCATAAAACATGTATCACACGACACATTCATATTGTGACCCCCGGTGACCTGACCTCGCTGTGACCTGACCTGGTATCAGTGACCTCAGATAGCAAAGTATGTGTTTGACGAACAATGTACCATCGATGGTTTTCAATGAATAACCAATTTACTCGCTTTCACAGCACATTTCTTGAATTGCCTGTGAACGGTGAAAATCTGACCTTTGACCTGACCTGTGACGTCATCGGTTTGACCTAGGTCAATGAAATTTGGTCACAAGGTAGTTCCCGGGTGGGGCTATCGAACGCCGTTTGAATTTTGAAAATCGGCCGGTAACTTTCCGAGATCTTAGGGGGGGGGGCCGAAACGGCCCCCCCCCCCCCCCTACGGGTGGTAGGGTCCGCCGGTAGCCCTACGGGGCGCGGGTTAACCCGCGCCGGGCCGGTGCTCTGAGATTCCGCGCCGGGCCGGGGGTGTCTGAACACCCCCCCCCTTCTAACTCGGCTCCTGGGCCACGTAGCGACACGTGGTAAGCGGCAATCGAAAGATCGTCCAAAATAAGGACGAAAACACTTCGGTCATTTTTTGGGTCAGGTCAAAGGTCAGGTCACCAGAGGTCACCAAAGGTAAAATGTTGACTATTTCAACATTTTGGAAACTGCCAACGGCTATCTCGGGAACCGATGGGGCTACAGCGCCGCGGAAAAGTGCATTCGATAGCCCTTTTACAGACGTTTCTGAGTAATGTTCTCAGATTTGACCTCAGGTCAACGGTTTAGCCTCCAGAGGGCAAAAACTCCAAAAATAGCCGTTTTTACGAAAAACGTTTTTTTCGGCAATAACTTTTGACTCAAAAGAGCCATGACATTACTTTTGCCACCATCGTGTTCCTCTCGTCGAGACGCTTCGAATGAACTATTATTCGACCTTGAAAGGTCAACTTGAAAATTTGACCTCAGGTCAAGGTCATGACCTGACCGGAAAAGGTCATGCTGCATATCAGTCGATCCGCAACGTCGAGCCGAACACATCTAAGGCGTTTTCAGCGCTCTTTCACGTCTCTATCAGAAGTTATTAGCGAAAAACTGCTAGATTCTGTTCGTGACCTGAGATGACCTCGGGGACATCACGAGGGGTCACAGTTGCCATTTTTCGGTTCAGTGTGTCAATTTTACCTACATCTCGATGTTTGAGAGTGTCTAGAATAGCGTTCGTGCAAAACAGACGCTTTTCAATTTTCTCCCATTGACTTATAATGGAGAGGCCGCAAAATTGACCTGACCTTAGGTCACCGATATCAAAATTCCGAAATATACATTTTATAAATAATTTTGTTCTTATCAATCGCTGAAACTTTCAAGGCAATCGATCAATCGGTGTAGCTATGACGAGCATTCTTAATTTTTCTGAGGTGAGGTCACTTGGCGTGACCTGGTGACCTGACCTAAGGTGACCTGGGTCTGAAATTTTCACAACATGTGCGGAAAAGATGCACGAACAGGTGTGCCAAAAACCGCAGGGGGGGGGGTGTTCAAACACCCCCCCCCCCCGGCCCGGCGCGGATTAAGCTTTTACGTGTTGAAGATGTGATCGACTTGTTGGGCAACAAGCCGGCCATGATCGTGTAAAATGGCCTCATCGTAGGTCGATTGGTTTCTGAGATATAACCGGAAATGTAAGAGTGCAAAACCTACCGCTTAATCTCGCGAGAGCCGTACATCTTTGCGGAAAATGTTTTGTTGATGTCGGAGAGAATCATTTATTTACTTATTTTCAGCTCCCACAATTGCTTGTTTTAGTTTGACGGCGCATATCCACACGGATATGCAAGTTTCGAGCTACTCTCCTCCTGTAATGTATTCTCCGCAAACACACTGATATGAGCTTAGCGGTAGCGTCGTGCTGTTATCGCAGTACCCTTCCGGCCTTCACCACTTAGCTCTCAACTGATGCATTCCTGGAACTCCCTCTCCACGCCTCTCTCTCTCTCTCTCTCTCTCTCTCTCTCTCTCTCTCTCTCTCTCTCTCTCTCTCTCTCTCTCTCTCTCTCTCTCTCTCTCTCTCTCTCTCTCTCTCTCTCTCTCTCTCTCTTCCTCTCTCCCCACTCTCCCGTCATCAGGCGTGTGTCTCCGTCGTCGCTTGTCGCCACCAGCCATAATCTGGTTTCGCTGCCTTCCCCACGGAGCTGGTTCCCTCGGCTGCCGCGGTGTCGGGCGGTGGGGCGGGGCGGGTACGGTGGACGACTGTGCCTCGTTCCGGCCACGGGGACCGGTGTGGTTGTGACGTCATCCGATCGACCCCGTGTGTGTGTGTCGGCGGCGGGTCGTTGCCATGGCAGCGAACGGACAGGGCCGCCGTGACCGCCCATTGTGAACGCTCGGTGTGTCAGGGGCGTCCGAAATGGGCCGGCTCAAACTCGCCGAGTCGGGGACGGCCGACCGACCGGCTGGGGAGGGCCACACCGACCGCGGCCGGTCGCCGATCGTTCGTATTGACACCCGTCGTTGGAGGGCAGTGCGTCTCTGCTGGACAGGCCTGCGACACGTAATGTGCGCGGTCAGCTCCGACTAACGAGCACCTCTTGTTTGGCTCTCAATGATCAGGGCTGCCACGTCATCACCATCAGGTGGCCACACGCTGCACTGACAGCTTCCTCCCACGTCACACTTAATCGACCACCGCAGGAAATCCATCCATAGACTGGAAATACCTGGCCATTGTGGCGGACTTACCAGCTCCTTTCCGATGAACGTCAATCTGCATAAAGTTTGCAGCGAACGTCTCGAAATGTGTGCGGCCGTGGGTGGGCGGGTGGCCTCGGCGGACACGCCTGCCGATGATCTCGGTATTCGGTGGTAGCCATTTGTCAGGTTGTCCAATTCGGGCCGGCCGAAATCTCGCCGGATGCCGGGGCTCCCAGCGGCGAAGGTTTACCGCTCGGAGGCGCCGGGCGGCCGCCAAAGTTGTGCGTCTGTGGCCGCTCGACCGCCGCTGCCTCGAACTAGACTCCGCAGGGAGCGAGCGAAATCGGCCGGCGGGGAGCCGTTGTCGGCTGGCTGGCGTTATTGCAGTCTGAGCAGCGTTATTGCAGCCAGGTCTGCATTATTGCAGCAACCGCTGGCGTTACAGGAGCCCGATGGTCGTTATTGCAGCCTTGGCTGACGCTATTGCAACCTGAGTGGCTGAGTGCCGTTGTTGCAGCCTTGGTTGGTGCTATGGGAAGCTCGGTGGCGTTTTTAGGCGCAAGTCCGCATTATTGCATAGAAAATCTGCGAAATTTCAGTTAAAGTCCGCCTTTTGTGACTTTGTCTGGCGTCGTCATTGCGGCCTTGACCAGTGCTAAGCAGACTGAGTAGTGTTATTGAAGCGGACGTCCGTGTTATTGGAATGCTGCGTTATTGCAACGCACTGTAGCTCGCGTTACTGCCTATTGTGGCTTTGACCAGTGCTTTTGCAGCCCTAGAGGAACATGAATATATCCGTTGCCAGCGCTAATGCAGCCCCGGCAGTGGTATTGCAGCCACATGCAACCTTGGTAGGCGTTATTGGCAGACCAGGCTGGCGCTATTGCAGACCCATTCGACACCATTGCAGCCACGGCAGTGGTACTGCAGCCCCAGTCGACACCATTGCAGCCCCGGCAGGCGGTGTTGCAGCCCCGGTGACTTATCGCTGCGGCAGCGGGCGGCGGTCTGCCCGTCCGCCGGGCGTCCGTCCCCAGGCACCTCCGGGCTCGGCGCACCGAAATGACGTATGGACGGTGATGCGGGACGTCCCTGGGAGGTCATAACGCTGACCGGATGCCGCCGCCGTGCGATAAAATGGGTTACTGCCGGCCGCCGCACCTTTACGTACAGACGGTAGAGCGCTGGCTGCTAACGTAATTTGTAAGTACGCGATCGGGGGGGGGGGGGGATTTCTACGTTTGATTGCGTTGCGAAGTTAGGTTTGCGAGAGATTAATTTGTTTGATGTGGGCCTTACACATATTCGTCGAACATAAACGGCCGTATAAATTTTTAAGTTTGGTATGTGTTTAAAATGATTTTGTAGAAGCATTTGAATTTGATTTTATTACAGTAGTTTGTAAATTCTTTTGAAACGCTTCAAACCATAGTGGTAAACAACAGCCAAAGTAATTTGATAACATGCTAACATCAAATAAAGGCTCATCGTAGATAATAAATACAACATACTGCGGTGAAATGACGTCAATTTGACGCATTATCAAAATGTAGCAGCTCTGTTGTTATGCTAATGATTACATGTTTTTGTCGGTTTGTGCTTACCTTTTAACAAGTTTTTAAACCTGCAGCGCTCACAAATGGCTGTGTTCTACCGAGTCATTAATTTGCCACGCTACCAGGATCTGTCCGACTTTTACAATCACCCCTACTACGTACGGGGGCCGCCCTGATGAATGGTTTATTTACCATATAGGTAGGTTCTCAAGTCCGGCTGTGTTGGCCGTAGGTTAGGTTTATTTTAGACGTCTTCTGTCGGACGCCAACGCACGATAGGACCGCGGCCGGAATTAGCGCGACATTGGTGGATTTGGCGACCTTTCCCAAATTGAGTTAAACTGTGTCACGTAGTTCAGAAATGTCCATGGACCACGAATCTGCAAATATTTTTCGTCCATAGTGTACAGCGTCCGCGCCACATCAGCCCAAACACAAAGTTTTGTGCCAAGCATCGTAGACCCGTTTTCGTACGGAGAAAAATAGCAGCTAATGTAGGTAAAAAATATATCTATTAGACGGCTTTATCAATATTTTCGACGTCTAACCTGATAGTTTAGAGTTAGACCATGGGCTACACGATGGAAGAAAAAAAAAACTCATAGCTGAATATATAGATACGCTTCAAATGTTAAGTTTTTTTGGTGCTTTAAAAATTGTTAGTTAATTTTACTGTTATAGATATTCTGGAATGCCGATATAAAAAGTCCCGCTAGGTCCCGCTGTTCTTTTATCAATATGGTGTTTACCAATCAATTGCCTTTCAGAAAATGTATAATTTAGCTGCGTCAGCCTGCGACAGCGAAAATGAGGGGCATTTTTTTACTCCAGGTCGCCGCGGCCGGGAGCCGCGAGTAACAGAACCTCAGGAATCGAACAAGGTTGCCAAGTACCAACTATATTAAAGTTTTGTCCGGACATATCCGTACCTTCTATCGGAGTTTCTGATACACTTTTCTGACCCGTAATAAATTTGTTATATAGTCATGTAGGCCATCAGATTCCCATCTTCACGGTTTTGGTGGCTACATTATTTGCTTATCGGAATTTCCGGTGCCGTCATGACCTGGCCTGACAGGTGCTGCCGTCTTATCACGTGACCGAGCGGAGTCGAGGTCAGGGCAGGTCAACCGATTAATTAATCAATTAATTAATGAATTAATTAATGATTAATTAATTATAATAATCAGAAATTGCTTAGAAAGTACACCGATTACCATTTTTATGATTCTACCATTCTTTTCATGTGAAAAGCGGGCACGAAATACGAAAAAGTACCGATGTCGCGCTAATTTTCGCTCCGGTCCCATTGTGCAACGGTGTGAAAGGAACGTTTTTGTGACAGTATGAATCACGGTAATGACTAGCAACCGCCTCACCGTTGGATGCTGCTTTTTCTGCCTTGTCACTGCTGCTACAACACGAGCCGGAAATGTATTGATCATTCACGACACTACCAAGGACTGGACAATGTCAGTGGCGGATGACAGACAAGATAACGATTATGATGAAAATAGACAAACGAATGGCACATGTTTGATCTAGGAATGACCGGAGTGATCTATACCTACGTCCTACATGCCTCCTGGAATGAATCATTTATATGATGTGCTACGAAGGTAGCGGTGCGTTTCAGACATGTGCTTGGATCCGGAAAAATGGATCTGAGATCCGATCCCATGGATCCCGATCCGAGATCCATTCAGATCATAGATCCAACCACTCAATTTTATCGAGAGATCTTCTGGGATCATAGATCTGACCCTTCAATTTTGTCGCTAGATCCACTCGGATCATAGATCTGGCTCCCCAATTTTGTCGTGAGATCCATTGGGATCATAGCTCATATGTGCTCAAAATGTAACAACTTTCTTTCATAAGAAGTTATGAATACCAAAGTATGGTTAGAAACAAACAATCTTATACAAAGGCCATATTAGTAAAGGCATCCAGTCAGGGTTGTGCTTGACTCATGAGTCGAGTCAGAAATTTGACTCAACTCTGACTCAAATGAGTCAGATTTGAGTCGAGTCGGATAAAATGTTGAGCTGTTGAGTTGAGTCAGAGTTGAGTCGGACAAAAATATTAAGGTGTTGAGTTGAGTCAGAGTTGAGTCAGTAAAATAACTTTTAACATTGAGTTGAGTCAAAAACATTTAGGAACATGAGTCAGCTGACTCAACTTTCTAGAAACAATATATAGTATAAGTTTTTCATTCTCCCCCCGCTTAATAACTTAGGCCTGGCCCTGCTGCCGGATTTTTTAACCCCCCCCCCCGCTCAACAACTTTATCTGAGTCAATTTTGAGTCAACACATTTGACTCAGCAAAAAATTTGAGTCAAGTTTGAGTCAACTCATATTTTCATTGAGCCGCTTGAGTCATGAGTCGAGTCAAGGGAAAAAACCAGCTCCTTGCTTGAGTCAGAGTTGAGTCAGGGCATTCTGAAGTTGAATGATGAGTCGAGTCGGCAAATTTTTTTGAGTCGAGCACAACCCTGCATCCAGTTACATTATACAGAATACAAAATAAAGGCGGCTCATGACGGTCACAACTTGAGAGAATTGAGTGACATGAAGATTGTTCACAGTTCACATACCAACAGAAAAGTTTGCATTAACAATTAACATAGAGGTAAGTCAAAGTAATGACTAATGAACAATGCATAACTAGGTACCTACCACATCACAATTCATGTTATAATCTACATAATGATATTGATAAGACAATCTTGCATTAGGCAACCATGAGGCTTTCCAGTTTCCAGCTACCACAATTGATTGATAAACAATAAAAGATGATACTGACACATGTGGCTTGGTTAGGTAAAGGTATTTCAATCTATTGAAAGAAATATTTGATAAAATAAACTGAAATATAAACAAAAGTATTAAAATATTCAACACCCTGCGGAAGCGATGGGAAGCGAAATATCAATTGTAATGGCCTTGGATATTTACCGTAAAATGATTATTCAGTATCTAAATAGAACTCGTGACGTCATTTCAAATAACAAATGAGCTAGGCGTTCTACCTTCGAGTATAACGAAAATAAATAAAAAATCAAACTGGAAATTCAAAAGTCTGGAGTTTTTTAAGAGAATGTTCATTTTTTCTGCCTCACATAGTTGTACGATGCTATTGTTTGTGAATATCATCTTTGTAGCGTTGAATTTAATGACGTAAACGTAAGCTGAAACGGTATTATATGACCCTGAGCGGTGTGCGCCTTGCATCTTTATTTTATTCACTTTTCAAAAGAATAACAATATCTTACGTCATTAGTTTAAAGGGCCTATTACGGGGAATCTCTTGAAATCATTACGGTTTTGGTCAAATAAAGATTTCTCATTGGTCAAATGATAATGACGTAATAAAACCATATTACCAAAACGTGGGCTGTGAATTTCGTTTGTCTTTTTTTGGGAGGCTCTCTCATAACAAAAAGCACAGCCACGTGGCACGATGCCAAAAGTAGGTAATCTGAAGAAGTTGATGCCATTTTTGAACTTGTAATTTTATTAGGAAAGTATTAGAGGTTGGTTGCTATTCTTACTAAATCGAAATTGTGTTGCACATACTAATAGCTCATATGAACATTCTGGATTGGGATTTCATACCTGGCAGAAGTGGATTGCTGGATTATTTTTAACAAAACTGACCTATTTGGCTTCCAGGTTTGATTTCCTAACATATGTCCATAGGCGGCAGAACAGGGGGGGGGGTGGCACCAGGGCACAGTGCCCCCCCATAGATTTTGGCATTTTAACATTAGGCCTACTGGCGTTGCATGGAAAGAATGGGACCAAAATGAAAATCTGCAGTGCCCTGTTGCCACTGCATCTGTCTGTACTGTTTGTTCATTGAGTTAAAGTGGCTGTAGCTTGTTGATAAGATTGTCATCAGTGCTGTCATGAAAAAGTTACAATTGGTCACAAAAAGTAGCAATATGCATGTTCTTGGTTTATTTTAAATATAGTACAAATGTTGTTATTTAAATTCAAGTTTAATGATGATACCTAATGATTTCAAGTGGTCTTAACCAATAACCATGTCCACAAGTGATAATTCTCAATTGTATTGCACTGTAAGGTGTACAATTATGTAGGATGAGGGTTTCATTGGCTACATGTTGTCGTGAGATCCATACAGATCATAGGTCCTCCACAAATTTTTGCCCGCTGGATCCACAGAGATCATAGATCCGACCCCTAAATTTTGTCGAGAGATCCATTCGGATCATAGATCCAACCCCTGAATTTTGTCGAGAGATCCACTCGGATCATAGATCCAACCCCTCTATTTTGTCGAGAGATCCACTGAGATCATAGATCCAGCTCTCGGATCCAAGCACATGTCTGGTGCGTTTATTTAGACAGCACATAGTACTGGAATAGCCTCAACCGGAGGTGACACATCTTGGTACTCACTCTTATTCGTCTGTGGCATTTATGCCCGATACCGGAGTTACTCGTCTGCGCCTGTGACCTAGCAAGTATGTGGGGTCTACTATTTGGGTTGAACCTGTGCTCTGGCGTCCCTGGCCGATGCCCCTCCCAGGCCGTCGCTGTGGTCCTATCACTCTGTTTGACAGAATGGGCAGCGGCTTTGCCAAATTAAACATAGTTTTAGCTGCAATGATCGCTCGACTACAACCATTCAGGCAGAATTATTTGCTGTAGACATTTGTCCATGAGTTTAATGACCGGACTCGCAATTACCGAGAACTGTGTAATGATCGTCCATTGCTGCTTGTTTATGTCAAACATTGAACGTGTATGTGAGCAGCGAGTGAGGTCATTTGCTACTGGCCTTCTGACCATCGCTGCTTGCATACATCGCTAGGAAATATACGCCGCTACTAATCCTTGCTTCGTGCACCAGTTTCAAGTTATGTTCGTAACGTATATTTATGTTTTTGTGCTTATTGTTATGCTCAGGTTTAAACACTTCCTTATTTGCTTATTTTAAAATACCGCTAACAGGCAGTGCCATTGATTGGCGTAGTAGAAAAATCTGTTTCCATCAAGGCTGTTAGGGTCCGTGCCGTGGTCGTCCCGCTCCGCCCTCTCATCTGCTCTTCCTCTCCCTCTCAGTTTCTACCCCTCTGTGCGGTGCAGGCAGTGAAGTGGAGAGGACGTAGCACCGCCTCCTTCTCACCCCTCCCCCTCTATGCCTTGCAGGTGGTGGAGGAGACGTGTCGCCACCGGACAGCCGCCCGCCGGCCGACCGTCCGGAGCAGGCGACCGGCGGAGAACACCGACCCGAGCCCGTGCCGGCTGAGGTCAGTTGCCGCTCCCGGCTCTGAGAGACCACAGCCAAACTACCGACACCGGCCACCACTCCCATTGACACTGGCCGCACTGACAACGGTCTTTGCCTACAGATTTGTACCCTAGTCCTCGCTGAGTCAATCTCAGCTTCCCTAGTATCGGCCCCGGCTCTCACTAGCACCCAGATAGGCACACTACTCTCCAGATAGGCTGAGTGACGCTGCTCGGTAGGCTGAGACAGACCGAAATCGAGTGCCTGGTGCTACTGACACAGCCGTCGTGTCGAAAAGTGCCGTATGTGAACGGGTCATTACACCGCCAGGGCTCGTTAAGCTCACATAACCCGGATAGTACTGGTTTGTGACGTTCTTTATAGCTACCATCGCCCAATGTTATAACATCGACGTATCACAAGTCCTGGTGTTCGGTGTGGTAACAAAAGTCCCAATATACGCTGCCCCATATGTCACGCCTAAGGGAGGTGATTTGCCTTAGTCGTAAAACTGAATACGTGATCCTCACATCAGCGGGCTCATTCCAGACTTGCATGCCATTACCTTGTTTGAATGGGATGGGGTGCAAGTAATCCTTCAAAGCTTCTGCATCAATCCATGTTGGGTCGTGTATTAAAAAAGCGACACAATCAGCTTTTTATCCTCCCCACGATAGTTGGTGGCTCTATGCTGTAGACTGTAGAGATTCCCGATAAGGAGAGGTTCATAGGTGCAGTGATCTCTGCATGAGCGCACTTTTGGATGTGACAGTGTCGCTCCCTGACACATCTGACTGCTCTTTTCCATCTGACAGACCCGTAAGGAGACGAGACGACCCCATTCTGTGTCTACTATCCCCGCTGCTCCCTCTGACAGATTCGCGGTAGTCGAGACGACCCCGCTCGGTCTCTGACATCTTTTCTGTCCCCTCTGACAGACCCGTGAGGAGGTTGAGACGCTGATCCAGGGTCTCTCCACCGAGGCCGGACTGCGGCAGCGGAAACCCGAAAAGTAAGTTGGCCCATGGCAAATGTGCCGACAAAGATTATGTGACCGAATTTGACCAGATTTTTTTGCCACATTTTGTTTATTCTCTTTTGTGTCCATTGCACATCGCACAGCCGCATAATTTTTTTTAAACATGCGATGTATTTTGAGATAATTTGGTGAATTCCTGATGCTTATTTCGAAAAAAAAAAAACAAATAAACAATGGGCCAACTTTTTCATGAAGTTGTTTGTGACGGGTGTATGACAGTGCCTTTCATGGAGCATTTCTGTAGTCGAGAATTGACTCATCATGACGTCAGTTTGACGTCATTTCCGGCTGCCCATCAGAGTCATAACGTTCGCCCAGTGCCGGACTGTGTAAAAATGGACACAGGAATACGACGTGCACTGATTTTTATGACCCCATAACTGTGGCTCTAGAGCAGCTATCCTACAATGGGATGAGGGAGGGCGTTTCTCAGAAGAGCCTGGGAACCGGAGTGAGCCCAAACAGGTGCTTCTTGGCTGCTGACCTGCAGATCGGAGTTGTGGAATTTTCGCCACACGTTATTTTAATGGTGAACGGTTTTGTGTCGGTACTTAGGGCGTGACTGTGACCATGAACGCGCTGATGAATTTACCTACATTATGTTTGCAATGAACAACCGCATAATTCTCTTTTCCCTTCGTCACTTATCTTCACTCATGGCCTGCTTTTATTATCTTCCCTTCCAGCTCTCCCCTACTCTCTACTAGTTTTCTCTACTAGGTAAATTCGTACTATGACATTCTGAGAATTTAAGTCACGCAAGTGCTCCACATTTTGTCTCCCATCCCTTCCTTTCCCACCCCTCTCCACTCTCAAATAACTCGGTGCTCGGTGTGCAGGGCTCCGGTCGTTTGAAGTTAAAAACTACCGCCTAGTGCCTTTGAAATGGAGCAAAAGGGCAGTGAAGCTATTCAAACTTCACACATCGTTTTTGTGTTTGAAGTGCTAAAAAGCAAAGTTTTGATTGCCCACCTGCTGCTGAGTGGTGCTTCACAACTGCGAGTGGGTGGGAAAATGAGGAGACTGCTTCGTGTTATGGGCATTTGAGGGGTGGCCCGTTTTGGCCTGTCACATTCATATTTTCTCATATGTCATATTCATACTTGCTGTATTTGATGATGAGCTTGGGTGTTATCGTATCTGCTGCTTTGTCTCATTTATAATCTTGTTTATCACTGTATGGTCGGTATTTCCAATGCGATTCCCGAAAGATCTGTTCGATTTTATTTTCGGAAAATTCGCCATACGTTTTGCATCACTAGGGGTGTGTGGATTTGGAATGATATCAATTTTATACAATTGATCTGTAAGACCAGGTATAAGTCCAAGATTTAGTCATCTTTACTCTTTTCGGCTTCGATATTATGTTTTTGGATAATTTGCACCCGATACTTTGTGATTCATTCGATGTCTTGAGTATCGATATTTTTCCATGAAAACCACTCGGAATACAATAGCACGGGTCGCCAGTCGCCACAACACGGGTCGCCTCTGGTCGCCACAACACGGCTCGTGTGGGGTGCCGCGGGCTGGCGTCACCCGAGCCGCCCTGCACGGGCCGCGCGGGCGGTGCGTCACCCGAGAGTGCGCTGCTAATGGCCCGCCGGGGCGGAGCCGACACTGGTGTCGGGTGTAACCAGCCCCCGGCGGTATCCCGCCCCCTGCCCCGCACCGCCCACACGACGGCTGCCGCACCGGCTCAGAAGGCATCAGATTGTGTTCGTTCTGTGTATATCAGATCATGCATCACAGATGACATGAATTGTCTCATGCTGTCTATTCATATATGCAGCTCATCATCCGGTGCGTCATGCGATATGTTTAATAATTGTTCCGGAAAATCTTGTTTTATGGCCGCCTACATATTCTAACCCCATTTATCATCTGAATGCCGTTTCATCTGTAAACGTTTTCACAATGGAAAGTTGATTCCTTCTGTCACTGTTCACCTTGTGGTGAACAGTGACACCTTGTGGTGAAGTCGCAAACATTTCTCGGCTCTGCTCAGTGTCAGTTGTGGTTTGTTTCTCTTTCCCAGTGCTCGTTAAGGCTCGTTAAGCGTCCCACTCGCCCTAATTGCCGCGTCACGCTCCCTGGGGTTGGATGACGTGCCTGGTCGGCTCTCCGTTAGGACTGTGGCCGGTGTTTTTTGTTGGCGTCTTCTGCCCTCCGCAGCTAGTATGGAAACTAGGTCTGACCTTGGCTCTGCTGCGTTCTCTTTTCTGTGGCATCTGGTGTCCAGCCCGCTGAGCGTTGCCGTCGTTTGTTTCGGGTTAGGTGATAGGAACACCATCCTACGCAGTGAGGCCGAAACTGGTCCGAGCCAACGCTGAATCGATGGGAACGACTGTGTGTTCCTCCCACGCAACGGAAACGGGAATACTGAATAGTATTCGAAAGCTAATCACTACGTAGTTTCCAAAAGGGTATAATTTTGTTTTCGCTAATGTGGATACGAAAATAGTGAAGCCCGTCGGCAGCTTGTTTCACCACTAATTGAAAAGTTGTCGATGTTTCAGGGGTATCGAGGCGTATTTGTGGTCCAGTTCAAACCGAGGGTAGCTATTATCGGTGCGGGTATTGATACTGACAGTAAAGACTGTATGACTGTTGAGTATGCTGTGCGTGTTTCTCTTTCAGTCCCTCGTCTACGTTCGTGTTTTAGTCCTACCGGTAAATACCGGGGCTTGAGTATCCTGTCTCATCTGTTTCAGTCCCGCCAGAAAAGGCCGTCTGTGTGGGTACTGAATAATCTGGTATTTGTTTCAGTCCCGCTGGTAAATACCGCCTGGGCCGCGTGGAGATGACGCTACGCTACAGTGAGACGCGCAGCGCTCTCATCATCGTCGTCCACAAGATATCGTGAGTATCGCTCGGCTGAGGGTCTGCCCTGGGAATCTGTCGGGGACGGAGGCTCAGCGTAGGGTCGGGCCAGGGCTGGAGCTGGGATTATCTGTGCCGATACGGTGCGGGACCGCCCGGTAACACCGTTCTGTAATCACGGGTGCCACGATCGGGTGTCTCTGCCCGGTGACAGCCGCAGCGGGCGCCGTGTCGTCTCCGACAGCGGCCCCCAGAGACCCCCTGCCCAGATCGAAGCCGCCCCGCCGCCGTCTCCTGACACCTCGCGCTGCAGTGGGGGTCGTTTGTTAACCGGTCGGCGGCTGACCGTGGCCGCGAAGTTATCGGACTGAGCCGGGCTCAGGTGTCCGTCCCCCGTGCGCCCACACCAGAATGGTAGGTACTGGGTGGGCATCGAGAAAGTCTGCGATACCATTAGTCACCCGGTATTCGTCTGATCATTGAGAATAATCGTGGACGGACAGCATAGCAGTGAATAGGTTTTAAGAAACGACGCTCTTACGTTCTAAGCTCGAACGTGAATTGAGTTTTAAAACGAGTTTTTTATGACAACATTAAATACTGAATTAACTGTTTCGTGGTAGTTAACTAGCTACAATGTGCACTTGATTAGATGGTCGTAGTTAAATTGCATTGTTCCACAAGGATTCAAGCATCAGCTAGCGGATTTCCGTACGATGCTAATTATACATCCCCTAAGCTGGATACTTGCACTAAGTTCGATATCAAACTTTTCACGCCGTACTGAAAAGAAAAATGCATTCAGACGGACGCAGCTGCATCCTGTTACCTTCCTCCGCGCCCCACATTCGTTCCCGCTGTCCGCTCGCGACGTCTGCTGATGTCCGCTCGCTGCGTCCGCCGCTGCCGTCTCATGTCACATCGTTAGTGGCTGGCGGTGGGCGGTCCGCCCGGGGGACTGGTGGTCGCCCCTCCGCCCCTCACACCGGCCCGTCATCAGCTCCTCAGCTACCGAGGGTGGGCTGTGGGTGTAGCACCCGGCCGCGTGGGTTTGAAGACTGCAGTGTGATTGTTCGTGTGGCGTTGGTGTGACTTGGAACACCTGTGTGCGGCGGTATGCCACCTGGCCCCTGTTTCACGGCTTGAAATTGACGCTACCTGACGCTGGTATCGTGGTACTGGATTTTCATGAAAAAAAAACTCCAGCTCTATCACGATATCATGACCAACTAACTAAACCCTACCATGTCGGAAGCCTGCGGTCGTTATGATCGGAGCCAGCGGCCGTAATGATTCCAACCGAGCGCTGCTTGGAACTTTCAGTTATTGGTTACGCCCCAGTCGAATTTATCTCCATCGATTATCATCTCTGAGGCCTTGACCGTCGCCGCATGTCGATCACGTCTATTCCTGAGCGCCCACCACCCCCGCAGTCACCTCCATCCCTCAGTCGGCTCCATCCCTCAGCAATCGCCGTTCCCTGGCCACCGCAATTAGCTCTCGTCATCTCCTCGATCACTGCCGCCGGCTCGGCCCCGGTGATCAGCACCTGGTCCGTCCTCACGGCTCTCGAGTAGTGCCGGTGATCAGCAGAGGGTCCGTCAGAGCTTTTCTCTTCGCTCGTGCTGACCTGGGGCGGCCCCTTTCCTCCGCTGAGTGGAGAGGGGATGGGGTAGGGGAGAGGAGCAAATGAGTGCTAATGTGTTGTGGGAAGCTTCAATCACCAATCAGACAATTAGTCCTGGCTAGTCCTCGTTAGCACAGTAGTGGCTGCTTGGGGCTGACACATATGGCTCAGATTGTTTGGTGATGAAAAACCAGCGTTGTTAAATATAAAATTATCTCCTTGAAATGTACACAGTGTCTGCGCATATGAGTGATATTCTTTTTATACGTAGCTATTTAAATGTATGCTGTGAACTCTGGTTTAGAACAGAATCATTTGTTCGCGGTCAATCAATTAAGCTAAGTCGATAGGTCAGATCAGTCAGATGTTTAGGAGTGCCGCTAGAAAAATCTTAAGCGTAATGGCGACTGAGAAAATGCAAGAAAGCTAACATTGGCGCCGACAGCCGGGCTAGCGCCGCATCTGCCGTGTTGCCACGGTCGTTCGACACGAGCTCTCTTAGCTGTTCCTCCAACAAATTTGTCTTGCGCTCAGACCTCTCTGAGCACACTGCTTGACCGTGTACGAAAATGTTGACAGTAACCTTATCTGTTGTGTCCAGATAAATGCATTTCGTTTTTTATCGATGGTCTTTTTATCAGGACGTAACACAAGGCGGGGATTGCGACCTTTCAAGAAAAGTAACCTAAAAATAACTGCAATAGGAATGATTCTGCAATTTCCAAACATAATGTTGACCTTTGGTGTAGGGTCTGGTGACATTTCTTGAAAGATAGGTATTAAAATCATTTATTTCGATTCGTGGAGCTCTGCTTATCATAAAAGTTTCTCAGTAGCAAAGTGTTTTTATGGAGGTACATTTCCTTTTTTACATTTATTCGTAAAAGATCGTGATAAATGAAACTGCAAGCGTCGTCTTCAGCGAATATGCCAAGAATGTATTGCCCTGCCTTTTGTTTTCAGCGTTACCATGTGGTTCAAGCTGACATGCTTAACAAGTTGTTTGTGCCGTAATTTTCTTTATAGCGCTTAATAGCGCCTGTTTGCGTATGTCCAATGTGTTGCTCGGAATTTTCCATAGGAATGTTAGCGACATAATCGCTGACATTTCGTAATTCGAGCACATTAGCCCTGCTTTCGCCGGTCGTTGCATGGTTGGTGTATATTGTATACTCCTTAACCCCGTGGCGTACCTCGGTGGCCGTGACCCAGACGAGCTATCGCGATAGGCATTACTCAGAACGACTCAGGCTTTAGGTGACTGATGACGGCGTCACGTGAAATGAAGGCAACCTGTCATCCCTGATGAAACATTGCGGAACTACCAAGCTAGAGTATATGCCCCTAGTTTACGTAGTGCATTCCTTGTAAGGATATCGAATAGGCAGTATGCATTGTGACGTTTTTCTTGCTATTTGCTCGCTGTAAACCAAACAAAGACTGTCGAGGTGAGGACACAACAAAAGAAAAATTGTTTTTTATTCCTTATTTCATTCCCGCTCCTATCAGTATTACTGAACATTGTGTTTTACTCTATGTATAATGCCTACCGTTGATACTGCCGCAGCTGTCGACTGGTCGGCTTGTGGCCGTTATGGCTCCGTTCGGTCGGTGTGATTGTGTAGTTAGTTCAACCAATGCTTCTTTGTATAACGTTGTCCGGTCTTGGGCCTCTCATATTCAGCGTGGTTCGTTCGTTTTGTGGTCAATGTGTCGTGACTCGCTCCATCAGAATTCCCGCCACACCGATCAGTGTCCCCAGCCCGCCTGTATTCATCGGTCCTCATTATCTCGACATCTACATATTCCTAATGAAGTTACTTGGCGACAAGTCTGCCGCTAGTTAGGGGTCACATGTCTCGGATTAAAGGTCCATGGCGTGACTTTGTGGACGTCAAACTACGTCCCAAAGTTGGCGGGAGGACGGCGATGATAATGTCACACGCTCCCGTATTCCACACACGTTCCGCGGCTCGGTGCCGGTTGGCGTCCTTGCTCAGCCCGTGACGTCACAGTAGACGTGTCGTGACGTCACTAATGACGTCACTCTGTGTGTTGACAGGAGCCTGCCGATGCAGGGCTCGGACATCCCGGACCCGTATGTCAAGACCTACCTGCTGCCGGACAGATCCGAGGACAACAAGCGGAAGACGCGGGTAGGTGCCGTGACGCTGTCGTAGTGCTGTCATGGATGCCAGTTGTGTTGTATTTGTTCAATTCAGTTTCGTTTATTTTATCGCCTCTATAATGTAGAAAAGCATAATAGTCTAAAGGCGCACAAGCAAAGCTCACTTTTGTCTAAAGCTCTCATCCAACAGGGTCATGTATTTGTGATAAAGAGCACTCTAAAACAGCCGTGGCTTTTCAGATTTATTATTCGCATCGTCTTCCTGAAATCGTTTGGTCCCGCTAGTTTTTTATAGTTAGCAAGATTTTACATTATTTTCCCGGTATTATTCTGTTAAAAATGGCTTAGGGACACCAATGAGCTCTGGTTCTGCGGTCCGGTGGCCGAAGTCCCGATTCTTTATCAAATTTAGCATACTCCATTTAATCGTCGCTAGTCTAGCATTATGTTCTTGTTCTTTTATTATACGCTTTACTAAACATGACTTTCATTAATTCTCTGATGCGGCAGTTTACTATAGAACCGTTTCCGTAGACCTCATGAAAATGTCAAGCTCACACCTGCAAAGGATCTTTGACATGCGTCTCCTGCACGACTGCACGCTGGATCGATGCTGCACTCGCTAGGACTGCTATCAGCCGAGCCATCAGCCATTACCTCTGTCCTTTGTAGGTGACAGCCGACAAGAGTGAATTGTTTGAACACCTTGTCATTTCCCGCGCCAGGCGCTCCGGTGCAGTGACGGCCGTGTTCGTGTCAGGAGGATTCCGCAGCTAATCTAGCCATAAATTTAGCCCGGCCGAGTTCTATGGCCCAGTCGCTCGTTTGGTGAGGTCACGCGGCCGACACTACATGGCCACAATTCTGCTTTGACCTTATCCTCTGCGGCTTTATCCTTCGCAACTTAATTCTCCACGCACTGGGCTGGGCACGCCACGGTGTTTCTAAAATAGAGCGACATTTTAGCGGGCGGGATGTCTCCTGCCGCGCCACGTCTCCGCCCCTCGCTCCCCCCCCCCCCCCCCCCTCGGCGGCCGATCCGGTGACCCGGCGATCCGATCCCCGTCTCCCACGGGACGTCCGGCGGCCGCGCCGTGAAATTACCGTCGTTACCTGCCTCTCCGCGGGGAGGAGAGGGAGGGGAGGCCCGAGCTGCGGCCGCAGCTGCTCCCGGACTCCGGTCCGGGCTCCGGGCTGCTCCCGGGCTCCTGGAGTTAGCGCTCTGACGTCAGTAGCGGCGCAGCTGGGACGAGCGCGGTGCCCGGCGGCCACCTGAGCTGCGGACGGGCCCACCTGCCACGAGTCGACAGCAAATAGTTGACTTCGCATGATATTCATCGTGCGCTGTATTCTGCAGTATGAATAGTATACGCAGTACTTCAGTTCGCGTTAGCCTCGTACGTCACCTACTGGTGCTCAGAAATGAATGCCTCCGGGGCTTTAGTGCTCATAAATGTCCGGCGCTCAGACATGAGCGGCCCGCTCGGCGCGGCCGCCGCGCGGGCTGGCGCGCTCGGCGTGCGAGGGGACATGGGAGCAGCGGACAGCTGACTGCTTCCGGCACGGGGGCCCCGAACGGGTCTCGCCGTGTAGAGTGCCAAACACCGGCCAGCGACCACCGACGGGACGATCACAGTCACACTGCTGAATCTGCCAGACGTGCATACGACCGGGCACATCTGATGGCGGTGCGTGACCGACTAAGCAACAACACCACTCGTGAAGTAGCCGAGACTATCCGGCGCAGTCTTCCCGCGTATCTCATCCGCTGTCTTAATCGATCACGCCCCCTCAGCCCTGCGGAAGCGGCATGTGGACCCCGCCCCGCATCGAGGACTCTCCAGTCCAGCCGGCCGACCGACCCGCCCAAATTGCTGATCGGCGCCCTAAATATTCAAAGTATCAAACCCAAACTTCAAGAGCTGACCTGCGAACTCGCTCGTCGCAACTACGACGTAATGCTGCTTTCCGAGACCTGGCTACGTCCGTCTACCCCGAAACGCCTCCTGGTCATTCCGGGCTACTCGCTCAGTCGTGTGGACCGCCCAGATGGCAGCGGTTATGGCGGCGTAGCCATCATCACTAAAAACAGTTTGACGTCAATGACACTGAAGATCCCCGGCAGCGGGAGCTCCGAAAGCAAGCTGGAGTCGCAGTGGGCGCTGCTGAAGCTGGACAAGGGCCAACAGATAATCATCTGCTCCCTTTATCGGCCACCCCGACACTCTGAGGCTGCCCTGCTCGCCGACTTCACGGACCTCGAGGCCCAGCTGCAGCGGGTCCTCATCGATTACCCCAGAGTTCCGTTCGTTCTCTGCGGGGACCTCAACTGTGACCTATTGAAGGGGCCGAGTTTCCGCGCGTCTCAACATCTGATCAGCTTCTTATCGAATTATTCTTTAGATCAACTAGTAACAAATCCAACTTTTACCTCCGGCTCTCTATTGGATGTATGTATTGTTAACAAACGCGAACTTGTGTGTGACACCAGCGTTAATTATTGTCACTTCAGTCCCCATAAAATCATCGACGTGATTATCAATGGCCGAAAGTGCGTCAAAAGCCCGCCGTTATCTCATCTCGCTCTTTTAAGCGCCTAGATCACCCTGCACTGTATCACGACTTACTCGATGTCGACTGGGATTATGTTTTCTCTGCCGAAACTGTCAGTGACAAGTGGCATGCTTTCTTGTCGTTCTTCGTACCTGTCTTTGATGCCCATGCCCCAATCAAGCGTGTGTCTATCCGTAACCCGACCGCTCCTCCCGTCTCCGCCGCCACCCGTAACCTCATGTCTCAACGTCGCGCTGCGCTTCGCCATCTAGGCCGCAACTCGAGCGAATACAGAGACCTAAACCGCTCAGTCCGGGCGGCAGTGCGTCGAGACAGGCGAATAGAGATACGGAGGGAAATTGGGGAGCGGGGCCCCAACAAAGTTTGGCAGTGCATCAGGTCAGTGGTAGCCGCGAAGAAGGACGGCCCAGACGTCCAGCCCGATCTATCTGCCGATGATTTAAATTCATTTTTTGTATCTGTCGGTCCTCGTGTCGCTGACGAGATCCGAGCCCAAAACACTCCCACCGATTTGGATGTGCGTCTCACCCGTGTCGGCGCATGCAGTTTTCAACTTCGTGAGATAACACTGGGGGAGCTCGAGCGGATTATTTTCAGCATGCGTAACTCGAGTGCCTGCGGCTCCGATAACGTCTGTGTCCGCATGCTGAAATTCGGATTCCCCGCTATTGGTGGTGTCATCCTGCATATTATCAATACCTGCTTAATCCAATCTGACATCCCCGATTCATGGAAACATTCCATAGTTCACCCTCTGTTCAAGTCTGGTAACCCTTCAGACCCCGCAAACTTCCGACCCATTTCCCTAGTTCCTGTAATCATGAAAGTAGTTGAACGCATTGTCCATCAGCAGCTCTACGCCTACCTCTCCCATAATCACCTTCTGGCATCCTCCCAGCACGGCTTCCGCCCCCGGCACTCCACGGAAACCGCGTTGCTGTCTGTCACTGAACACATCCTGGCCGCCACTGATAGGGGGGATTTGTCAATGCTATGCCTTCTCGATCTCAGTAAATGTTTCGACGTGATTGACCACGATCTTCTGATGCAAAAACTGATGTTACACGGCATTGAAATTTCCTGGTTCGCCGCCTATCTACATGGACACACTCAGAGCGTGTCTTTGAAAGATGTATCCGGACGTAGAGTGCTGTCTAGGCCTCTTTCTAATGCCATGGGTGTCTTCCAGGGCTCTGCGTTAGGGCCGCTTCTTTTCACCATTTTCTCTAACAACCTATCGCTATACGCGGGCGACGCAAAAGTGTTTCAGTATGCCGATGACACTCAAGTATTGGTTAGCGGTCCAGCTCGGGACCTCGAAGTTCTCATCTCGCGCATGGAGGACTCGCTCGCGTCTCTCAACGACTGGTTTTGCGCTAACGCCCTCAAAGTGAACGCAAGTAAAACACAGCTTATTGTATTTGGCACTCGTCAAAATCTTCGTAAATTACCAGACTTTAGAGTACCATTCCGCAACGCAGCGTTGCAACCGTGCGCACAAGTCGGGAACCTTGGCGTCACTTTTGACAGCACTATGTCATGGGACGCACACGTCTCTGAACTCTGCCGCCGGTGTACGGGACTGTTGATTGGTCTTTCACATGCGCGCCACTGTCTCCCAGATGGCATCATTCGAACGCTCGTGACGGCACTCGTTGTATCGCGTATCCAGTACTGCCTTTCAGTTTATGGTAATGGGTCCCAAAAAAATTTCGATCGACTCCAAAAAATTCTTAACTTCGCCGCTAGAGTTATTTTCGGCCGCCGTAAATTTGACCATGTCTCCGACCTGCGAACAAAACTCGGGTGGTTGTCCCCGCGCGGTATGTCCGATTTCCACACCCTTGTCATCGCACACAAGGTCATACAGCGCCGTGAACCTGAGCAACTAGCAGCCCTATTCGTCGCTAATAGCGCTATCCGCGAGAGACCATCCAGGCAAGATCACTTCTTCCATCTTCCCCGTCCACGGCTGGAAACGGGCAAGCGGCGGTTTGGCTATCGAGCTGCAGCTCTGCTGAACAGCCTGCCACCTCACCTGTCGCAGCTGCCTCCCGCCCGCTTCGCCCGCGCTGTTAAAGCCGCAATCGTGGACGATGAATCAGCACATCGTCGCTGACCAATAGGATAGGGGTGGGTAAAAGCGATGAGGCTGTCCTGAGAGTGTTTTGTCCTTGTTTTGACGTGAGTGAATGTGCAACTGTTTTGAATGATTAGATTAGCAACCGCGGATACGGATTCTGAGCAGTAATCGCCACGCACTTTGTATGTGGATCGCTCTTAAATGTAAATACAAATACAATACAATACAAATGAATGTTCAATGAGTTGCGTACCACGGAGGCGCTGCGCCGACCCGATGTCGGTAACTGCAGGTGTTCAACAGAATAGACCTGCCCGGCGAGCTCGCCGTGTGGGCCGCTAACGATGCTTCCAACTATCGGCTGAACACACCGTTCCGAATTGATGAAGCAATTAAGTGCGATATCTTAGGCGAATGGATGGTCGGGGTCCCACAATTCACCGTGCGTCTTTCCGAAAATGTGGATCCATTAATGCAGTAATCATGTACGCGTCGCTGGGGCTCTGAGACCCGGTGTCGTCTGCGCTGTTCGATAGAATTAGACCGGTCCCGCCCACGCTCCTTTCAGATGATCAAGGACCAGTGCGACCCCGTGTACGACGAGACGCTCGAGTACAGCGGCCTGCTCAACGAGCTGCGCATCCGTCGACTCGAGGTGCAGGTCGTCAGCAAGAAGACGTTCGCCCGCAATCCCATCCTCGGAATGGTGAGTGGGGACGCCGTGGCGCGTATGGAATGGTGAGCTGGATTGGCTGACAATGTTAAGGTGGAGCGCTGTGGGGCTAGGAATGGTGAGTTGGATCACTTCGGGAATTTGGCTCAGCTATCCGTTGACGTGCGAAATAACGCCTCTGAGATTCGCTGCGACAAGCGACCCCAAGTTTTTTAGGACCAAATGTGGATTCAGAAATTTGGTCAATTTTTTCGCCGTATCGATAGTAATATGCGTGATGCTTGTTATTCAAGCGTTTGTTTCATGAACTGGTTTTTACCAAAGCTGTGGCTAGTTCCCACCTCGCCTACTCGGTTCGAATAATTTCGCCCGGCTCTGGATCTGAGCTGCGGCTTGATTAGTCGCAGCTGCGTAATCTTCCATCCACTCCCGTGGGCTGGACGTGAGCGGATTTTCCACCGAGACCCCTACTCTGAGCTCCGTGCGACGCTCAATGCGCCATTTACCGCTAAGCTCGCAGAGCCCGCGGCCCGGATGCGTTGTTAGGAGACTTGTGCTCTTCACTCACGTATGCAAATTAACGCGGCGTCTCGCAGGCGGCCGTCGGCTGCCGAGCCGGTCCGGCGAGGGCGGCCAGCTAAAACGGCGCGGTGGTCGACAGCTCGTATGCAATGTTAAAGTTAACAGTTGTCCCGGGGGTGTCGGAAGCGCCGCTGCCGGCCTTTCAGCGCCCACCTGTTAGTAAAGGCGCTCAGAGCCTGTTCAGAGCCACCTGTCGATTTTTATATATGTTACAGGGAGTATGCGATTTCAGTTAGTTTGCAACGACCCTAGGGTGGTTGTAACCTCCCTGAACGATCAGTTTGTTTGCAACGACCCTAGGGACGTTACAAAATAACTGCTCGTTCCGGGACGTTGTAACCAAACTAGGGTCGTTGCAACCTCCCTAGTTAGTATGCAACGAACCTAGGGTTGTTGCAAAATAACTAGGGAGTTTAAGAATTCATCGAGTTCGAGTCTCGTTTCACAGTCAACAACCTTGACCAATGAAAATCTTGTTCAATCTAGTTCAGTTTAAAAGAAAAGGAGAACAAAATTTGAACATTCAGCTCAGGAGTATTTCACGACGGCCATCTAGTACACATTTTGTGCAAATTAGGTGCACATTTGATGCAGATTTGTGAAATTAGATGGGCATTCGCCAGGAAGCCCTTCGTAAAAATGGCCATTATCCGCTCGTTTCCAGTCTTTTTGTGATTGTTAACGTTCAAACATGCATGAAATGATAGTGGTCCCATGCATTATGGTGGGTGTCAAGGTCACGTGAAGGTCCGGTCAATGTCATTGACCTTTGATGACCTCAGTTCGTTTCTTCTGGGTTCATATATTTTTAGGCTAGTTTTTGGAGCTGATTTCGAATTTAGCATCCATTTGAACATTAACGAAGTAATTTTGGCGCCTTCGTACCATGTCACGAAGCTGTCAGTGGTGGTTGACACCTACTATGGACAGCTAGCAAGACGCCTACTGGTTGACCTGACCTGACCTGACCCGACCTGGCCTAAAAACATAAAGACATCATCGGTGATCAAAGCTAATAAGAAATTTGTGATCAGCGCCCCGAAAAAAAAAACTCGTAACAACCTAACTCTCCGAAGTTTTAACAGGTCCCGATTTTCCCGAACTTTGAGTCACTGACCTGACCTGGAAGGTCAACCCATAACCTAGCCCCGCCCTGTGCGTTTGCGGCTAGCAAAACACCAATAAGGGCGAGAGTTAACCCCACAGGACCTGTTGGTTTTCTACATACGCGCCGGCCGGGGGGAAGGGTTGGTACGACCCCCTCGTCGTTTTTCACCCGTCACAGAGTTAGAGCGTCGCGGAAAAAAACGAGTGTGTGTGCCGTTAGGAGACACAGCAACTAGTACCCGATTTTAAGGTCTCAGGTCAACCGGTGACCTCTGAGGTCAGGTCAAGTGACCCAAGACACGGGTTCGGTTTTTGATTAATAACTTCTTAAAAAACAGTCGCTGAGCGCGATTTTAGCATCAACGTGCTCGCCTTGCTTACGCGCATCGAATGGTATACTTTTTGTTCGGGTGAGGTCAACTTGGGGTGTTGACCTCGGGTCAAGGTCAGGTCAAAGACCCCCTAGGTCGCGAAATTGGTCAAAGTAGGTCATGCTGCATATTATTCGATTCGGCAGGTCTTCCTGCGTCCATCGGTGGCTTAACCGTCTCGCTAACTCAGTTTGATCGGGAGTTATTGACGAAAAGCTCGTATGGCCTAGTGACGTCATAAATGACGTCATGCAACGTCAGCAATGCAAAATTGAAGCATCTAACCTTGCAAGGAGTGTATGAAATCACGATCGGTGTGCTTGAGATAGTTTGAGATCGTTCCCGGCGTCAGAATAGCAGTTTTCATTTTTCTCAATGGACTTTTAGTGGTGAGGTCACGTGACCGACCTGACCTCATGTGATCTTTAGGAAAAATCCTAGAGGGACAAGTTGTGAGACTTCTAGAAGATGCACGTACTGTAAGTTTCATCACCCTGTAAAAGCTCCTCTGGGACTGAGGGCGTTGTGAAGTTGCGGCATCTGAGAACCGTCCACGTATGACGTCATAGGTCAGTAACCTGACCTGACCTGAAAATCTGGTTGGTGTCACAAGATCCGGCTTGAATCAAAGGTCAGGTATGACTAGTTTCAGCTCTCTGTTGCTGGCGTGTTCGGAGCTACCGCGAAAAAAAAAACTAGGGCCGGGGGGGGGGGGCGAGGATAAAGCCAGGCTGGGTTGGGTAAGTTTGGGTCAAGTAGTAGGCGTCCCACCCGCACCACCTGTTTATACTACAGTAGCAGGTGCAGGTGCAGTCAACAGTAGCAGAGGTACCTAAACCACTAGCGACAGCTTCGTAGCAAGTTGCATTGGCATTACAACTATACCTACGTACCTACTTTTCAAATGTCTCAACGAATGCTGGATTCGAAATAAGCTAAAAATTTCCCTTAAAATCGTAAAATTTGAAACAGTCACCCGAAGTCACCAAACGTCAATGACCTTGACCTGGCCGGCAACTGACAAGTCAACTTGAAACCCATTCATGATGCATGGGACAACCATCAGTTCACATGTTGGCACGTTTAGGTATATGCAATCACAATAGAAGTCTGGAAACGCAGTTTTATGTCCGCTGACATAAATGGCAAATCATTTCGGTCTGCCGGTCTCAGAGATCAGATCATAGGCCAAAGGCCATTGGTTTCAGGATCATGAACTGTATAGGGAATGTGTAACCAGTAACGTAGATAAGTTCGAGGACACTCAAAGTTTCGTCACGATCGGCCGCTTTTAGCGCGAGATAATCGCGAAAAAAGAGGGGTTTTATCCGACCCGCACCCCTAAAAGTGTGAGGGATAAGCCGCAGACGGATAGCGACGGATAACCATCACACCTACCCCAGTAACTATATTTTCTACCAGCATATGTAAGCATATGTAAGCATATGCTGGCGATATAGTGCAGCCAAAATTATCACAGTTACGTGCTTTGTCCCGGGCACCACATGGCACATATACTCCAGAGCTGAATGTTCAAATTTTGTTCTTTTCTTTTAAACTGAACTAGACTGAACAATATTTTCATTGGTCAAGATTGTTGACGGCCCTCCTGTGAAACGAGACTCGATGAATTCTTAAACTCCCTAGTTATTTTGTAACAACCCTAGGTTCGTTGCATACTAACTAGGGAGGTTGCAACGACCCTAGTTTCGTTACAACGTCCCGGAACGAGCAGTTATTTTGTAACGTCCCTAGGGTCGTTGCAAACAAACTGATTGTTCAGGGAGGTTACAACCACCCTAGGGTCGTTGCAAACTAACTGAAATCGCATACTCCCTGTAACATATATAAGCAATGTATTTGAATCCAGCGTATATTTGTGTATTGATGCTTTTCAAGACACGACGAAGACGTGATTTCGAACCGTTTGTTTGAAACTATCAACGACCATTCTGGGCATTTTGACATTTTGCTAGTGCATCGAAAGCAGCCCATTCTAATTTCAGTCGCGTGCCTTATCGTTATGTCCCGTGTCTCTCTGTCCCGCGGCCGTGTGACTGTGTCCATTCCACCCCGCCAGATGCACATTGACATGCGCGAGCTGGACCTGGAGAACGGCGTGACCCGCTGGTTCGACATGGAGCCCGAGGACCGTTTCGACTCGTAAATGGACCGGCGCGCGGCGCTCCACGTGACTCGGTGGCGGGCAGCGTTGCCTCTCCCCCTCTCTCTCTCTCTTCCTCCTCCCCTCTCTACCCACCGTTAGCTGCTGCTCGCCCAGTGCCGGCCCGTGCCGCCGGGGTTGTTACACTCCTCACTCCTCAGTCTACAGCCGCTAATAGTGAGCTTGCGTGCGAGTGCATCCTTATCTCTGCTGGGGTCTCTCAAGCTGCTCAGTTTAGTCAGTGTTTTGCGGCCGGATGGGTCACCTGGCCGCCAGGGATTGGAGGGTTTCCCAGCTATTTTAGCCGGGTGTTGTACTTACCCGTCCGCCGAAACTATGTAGAAGCGGTGGCGGAGCTGTGAGCATTGTGTGTGTTTGGAGTAGGATTGGGCCGCTGCTGTGTGCCGTGGCACGGGCTATATACCAGAGAGATACATGACCGCTTTCGGTGACGGACGGGTTCGGGGGCGGTCAGCCGCCGCCGGCCGGCCGGCCGGTCGTTTGTCGAGGCAGTCGAACCCGGTCGAACTGAGAGGACTGTGTGTGATGCTACGACTCCGGTCGTGGTACTGGATGACTCCGGAGTCGACTCCGTCCGATACCCTGTCCCGCTACAGTGACTACTAATGCAAAGGACCGCCATATATAGGTAGGCATTTTACCTCTCAGGCTATCGCACGGTTTCAGCGCTTGATGCTGAAAACTGACGCCGCTATTGGAGGTTCGGCTGTTATTGAACCAAAAGTTTGACAGTTAATGGTTTATGTGCTGTGCTGTTGGAGGTTAATGGTGTGTGTTAATATGGTGCAATTATCCGCTATCTTCTCTAGTGCCTGACGCCAACTCTGTGGTCAATAATACATGCTTGATATATTGATGCGTATGTTACGTAACGTGAATAATGGGAACGGTGGTAGACCATAGTTCGAATTCGGGGGTGGAAACGGGTAATGACTTTGGTGTGACTTTCCGTCACTTATCGCCAGTCTGGGCGAGATAGGACTATTCAGTAGTATGCGCAGGTCTGGCGCTATATCTGTCCACTTGATTGTGCTGGTGGCCCTTCCAGTACTCTTGACGCATATGTCAATAATCGGAAGCGAGCATCGACAGAAGCTCATTTATGTATACCCTCTGTTCTTCCTCCGCGCTTATAAATTGACCTTTCATTCATCTGGTGTTTCACGATCAGGTGGTAGCCAAGCATATGAAAAGCAATTAACCTTTCGTAATAACATCTTGATATTCTATAAGCCTGGCTTTCGGTCCAGGTACCGTAAGAGTCAAATAGGGTTTACCGCTCAAGCAAGGGTATAAAAACGACTAAGTGGCTTTCTCCATGGACGTTCACTAGAATATGTCGTGAACAGAGCTGTTGAGCAGTGGTTAAAGGTCAGTCGCCTGTAGGCTTCGGCCTTCGAGCGACGACTGTTGGTTCGATTGGGGCTGCTACGATTACGACAGTGCAAATCCGAGGAATGCCAAACGCTGAAAGGTTTCACTCCATATACTGCTGTAGCATTCCTGTGAAATGACTCGCCCGTCCAAAACATACGAGCTCCAGAGCCTGTTCATACTGTATTATAATACTGGGGCGAACAGGACAGTACCACCACGAGCGAACGTACGGAGAAGCGATCGGACGGCGCTTCTATCGGCAATTCTGACTGACCGACTGACTGATTCTAACTGACCGCAGAGGCGCGGTGGGCGGCCGAGGATAAGTGACCACTGTCCACCGTCCAATGCCACCGATGGCTGATCCAGCGTTTGGGCTCCCAGGCCCGAGTAGAGCCTACCCAGGCCAGCTGAGCAAGCCATCACCGGCCTTCACAGAACTCAGCCCTAACCGCCAGGCATCCTACTCAGCCCGCCGAACCTACACGAACACTCCAAAAATAGATATAAGGACTTCACGCGGGGAGTGGGGAGCACACGGCGTCTCGGCAGGGAGCACGCGACGTTCCGACAGGAGCACACGGCGTCCCGGCAGGAGCACAGTGCAGCACGAACACCAACACGTCACCACAGCTATTCGTTCGCGGGTCACCTGCCGTCAGCGAGAGTCCGAGAGGCGCGTTTGGCAGGTCAAAGGCACCGGTGCAGCATGGCTAAAAGCGGACGGACATGACAGCGGCACACGCCTAGCGCGCGAGTACGCACGCACACCAATATATCACAGGCCCTGACGAGTTTAGCTGGCGATTGCAGTCAATGAGACATTTTTCTTCAGAAAGTGCTGGGCACGTGTTCAATGTGCGGGCACGCTAGTAAAAGGCACTTTCGTTCGGTGAGGTGCTTTGTTTTAAACGGGTGCGTGGTTTCCTCACCATGATTGCATAGAGATGACAAAATGACAACACACAAATACATTTGATGGGATCGGGCACAGTCCAATTATAATGGCTAGGTTCACTTTGCAAGTGAACAGAAGAGTTAGTTAATTAAACAGCTAATATATCATAGCCTAATGATGCCGTCAGTGGCTCATTCAATGCGTCGTTCGAGTATCAGCAGGACATGCAATGTCAAAACGTTGCGATTGCTATGAGCCGCTGGCTGTTAATAACTCAGTATTTCAAGCATTACGGCAGCAATAGGTATACCTTCGTTTTAGAATGTGTTAGCTTCCAAGAAAACCCAAAGCCCTACGAGATGTAAAAATAAAACATTCCAAACGGCCACAATTGGCTACAAGCGCTTGGGACTCGTGACATCCCCAAACAGTTCCTGATCGTATTGCGTTACTGTCGATCGCCTACTGGTCAAATGACGTCATAATTTCTACTCGTGCTGCTGCGCTCAGCTGAGGACGGCGCCTTCTGCCAGTTCCTGACGCTGCTTCTCCTCCAGGCTCCGCATGGCTCGGTTCCTGCGGCGAGCGTTCAGCTTCGCCTGGGGACGAACAGATGTTCGCATGTGAGACTGAATTGGTATTCAGAACAGATAGAACCTTCCTCATTTATAACTACCAGCGTGGAATCCAGTGCGTTTATCACAAATGTCACAAATGTTGTTGCGTTTGTCACAAACGTCTCTCTACGACTCTGCGGTCCGTTCCACTCACCTGAAGGTCTCCTCTGGCCCTCTCCGCCTGTCTGTCCTGCTCCTGCTGGAAGTAGTTCATGTCCGACTCCAGCTCAGTCCGCATCTGCTCCAGGTCCTCTGCAAAGCGACGACAAGTTACAGAGCGGTGACAGTTACGCCACGAAGGGTCACTTTGTGATGGTGTGATAGCCACACTTGACACGCTTCGTTGCATCGTGGCGTCACACCGTGTGTCGATCACACTTTTATCGCTGAGCTATCGTCACTCGTTACCTCAGCACCGTATCCATCACAAAATACACATCACGCATATCGTTATATGGCACCGTGTCGATTACAAATCTTCAACATATTCCGCTTCAAACTGCACCTCTACCCGCCCTACACGTAATAGCCGTGTTGTGGAGTGTCTGCTGACGTAAATATATAGGTATAAAGACGAACCGTTTTAGAGCCGAGGCATACACAATGTACCTCCCCCGCGTTCTTCGTAGCTGTCGGCGCGTGACGCGTTCGCTTACCCTGCAGCTGCTCGTAGGACTTGCCGAAGATGGCCTCGGACGTGGGCAGCGGGGCCATCTCCTCAGCCGTCAGAGGCGGCGGAGTCTTGGCTCTGGGACTGTCGCCCTGCTGGGCCGAACAGAGCTGGTCAGGTGACGCCTGGGAAACAGATGGTTATCCTCGCACAACGGCGGGTCTGCTGGAGCGAGTCAAACGGCCGCTGCGGAATCGCTACGAAGACGATGCTATACATTACACGAGTAACCGAAATATTGTGAATAGGTTTTCCAGTGGCCGCAAAATGAAACACTGGACGGGACACAATATAGAAATTTTAGCTGATAAGAAGACTCAACAGCGCCTTCGGTCCTAGTTATATGCGCCATGCATCTTCCATCTTCTTGGCAAGCTTTTGTATTTTGAAATGATGGGATGAATTTGTCGTGCTTATTGATCGATTAGTCTTCATTTTTCATTTGCTTAGATGCTATTGATTCACTACTGCACCGCTTTTTGCCGCACCAACACGCTGAGCACTGCTGCACAACCAACGCCTCTCGAGACACAATATGGCGTCGCGACGCATGTCCTCCCGCGCATGCGCGGCAAAATTACTCCCGAAACGAGGGTCGGGTACCCGCTCGACCTGAACCCGTGACCCTCGAATCGAGAGTAAAAACGACAGATCCACTTTTTGAGGGTTATGTACCCCAGATCAGGGAGTACGTGACCCTCGAATCGAGAGTAGGTAAAGGGAGGTGAGCAAGTTGGAGAGTAATTGGAAGGGTAAATTGCAGAACTCTGACTGGTAACTCCCGTTTCAAGGGTGACCCCTAAAGATATACCCCCGTTTCGAGGGTTTACCCCCCAGCCGGGAGTAAAAAAGTTTTCAGTGTGCCCTTGTTTTACGCAGGTTTTAGAGAATCATCACATCAATGAGAGACCAACCGGCAATGGTCTAAAACCACCCTCTGCCTTCCGGTACTGCAATCGATCGTGCCTTGCACTTAAGAAATGTCTGCTGTGGCCGACAAGCCAGGTTGTCATGTGCTATGATTAGCATGCATTGCGCCGTTGTACCCATGCGGCGTGGTTTCGCACTAGGCCAATCTGCCGAATGGCTCTGGGAATCGCGCTCTCGAACGAGCCATTCGAGTGACGTCATCAACTGCCTTCGATCAATGACGTTGCCCACCTCAGCTTGTGACGTCACCTATGGATTTTACTGGACGACAAGGCAATAGAATAGCGCTCACACGTTCCGGCGACGCAGGCAGGACCGGCTTCAAAACAGGAGTCTGGCTATCGCATAAGAGTTTCAACCTTGAGTTGAGACAAAAAAAAAGATGTTGGATGCGACGTGTGTGTGTGTGTGTGTGTGAACTATGAACATGCCTTTTAAATCAAAGCAGCGAACAACTGAAAAGTACATGACCTAATTTCTCGCGATTGGCTCCCTCAATCAGAGTCGATGAACCTTTATACATACGTGGCAGTATGTATCATATAGAGTTGATTGGCTTGCCTAACGCAATAAAAAAGTAGCAGACCGTCCAAACCGTTCCCATTTGGTGTGTACTGTGTAGTGATAATGGCGCCATGGCGACTTGACTTACCGTCTCGTCCGTTTTGGCCACCTCTGAGTCGCTGACTCCCTCCATCAGCATGGCGTTCAGGTCCTCATCGTCGGCACTGACGCCACTGTCGATCTCGATGTCCACGTCGGCGCCCCACACCTCCTGAGCCTGCGGATAGAGCCGGGCGGTTCGGTGCGGCTGCCTGCCTGCGGCGGTAGACTGGCCCGCCGCGCAGCCGTGTACGGCGGGACAGTATACCACCGCAGTGGAACGGTCGCTCGGCATAGCCGAACGAGAGCCGGCTGGCGGTCAGCGCTAAATGCCACTGACCGGACCTTAGGCACGCAAGTGCAGCAGGAAGCACTTACATTGCAGTGCAATTCATTCATACTCCTGTCACTTGTATTGGAATGCACCAGAGGCCAGTGTATCTTGAAACTGAGCTGAAAATGTCAGCAATTATAGGAGAACAATTCATTTATATGAGCTTGAGTTATCACTTCACGTTAATAATTCACCCTTTTTAAAACAAAGCCACCATTGGTTTTAGGTCTATTTGTGAGCATAAAATAATTAATATGTCAAAGTGTCCAGCAGCTCGCTCTGAATACATCATCGGGGACCCATGCTGACGGCACTCACCTTCAGTTTGATGAGTCGTACCCTCTCTTGCCGTAACTTTTGGGACGTCTCCTTCACCATCAGGTTCACTTTGGCCAGGTCCTCCATAATGGTCGTATTCAGAACCTGGACACAAATAGAAGCGAAAAAGGTTACAGTGACGCTAGTTCAAACCCTCCAGAACTCTGTCATTGAAGCTCTCAATGAATTTGAACTACACTACTGGTTGAGCATTTGCAAGCGTGCACCGTTGTGACTGATTGACAAAAGTTCGCTGCGCAGTTCATTGCGTCGACACGGGACTCTAAAATCGCCATATCTGAAATTTTTCAATGTCCGAAGTCAGAGTATCGCTGCAACAGGCCTTGACTATCGTCAGTTCTTACTTAAAAAACTACCAGTCAAAATATACAAGCCAAATTAAAGACGTTTCTGCATTGGGGACTGGGGATTGCAAAGAACTTGAGATGCGTCGCTGGCTAAATAGATGTCGTAAGGAAAACCTGTGTGGCGCCGCTCCACCGTTATTATATTTCTGAATGTCAGTGCTGTGTGCTCGTCTGTCGGGTGCCGAACAAAAGGAAGGGCAGTCTCGGATGGCGAACACGTACGCTGTCCTCGCTCGCGACGCTGAATGCCATATTTGCATGGGCGACGCCGGGGTAAACGTCACAATGAATTGCACTCCAGCGGCGAGAGGCTTTCAGACGGAGATCCATTCTATACCGGCGGGCGGAGCGCCTCTCGCCATACTGGCTACAGCCTGAGCCTCTATTCACCTAGCCGAACTTGAACTCGATTCACCGCATTTTTTACATCGCGTCAGTCCATCCGGCTTATCCCATCCCGCTAGCCCCAATAGTGCCACCTTATCTTACTATGTATATCGTTGCCTCACATCACTCCGCCTTCATTCACTTCACCTCATTTTGGAGTAGACACATCACTTCATCCTGCTTCACCAAAGTTTTCGTACCTTGGCCCCTTGTCTTTTTTTTCTTTATTTTTCTTTTGTCGTCCGACTTGTTGGGCCATTGACTGTGTGCTATCGATCCTTACCGCCTTCCTTCTCAAAGCCAACTTTACACATCGGACACGTCTTTTCAAAGAAATAGTGCGCCAATCAATAATCGATGACACCTTGCGCCCCTTAAGTTACAATGTGCTGGTCCTTCCAGGAGGAAGCCATGGATCAACACACGCACAAATATAAACATTGTTAAAGATGTAGTAAAAACATATGTGGCGCCACTAATGAACGAACCGCTTGCTTGGATAATAATATCGTATGATCAAGAAAAAGATCATTCTGGAATAAACAGCAGCGAGATCCTACAAATAATGTGATTCAAGTGCAACGAGCTGCATCTAACAACATGCTAAAGAACTTTGCCGTTCGTTTTCGTCTTCCTATAACGTTACAACTTAAATGTGTCGCTTTTTCAATAAATGCGTCGTTGATAGACTAATGTAAATACAACCGATGTAGCGGACTGAAAAAGTGTCCGGTTGCTGCTCCGCATCTCTCGATCCGACATGTACGTGTCCCAATACCATAGTTCTGGGGTTCTGGACTCACGCGTGACGTCTGCGGTTGTTCGGACCGGGACTGACCTGTGACCTGTTTGTCCTACGGAACCAGAACTGACCTGATCGAACCACTGCAGCAGCGCGGCCGCCCTCTTGTGCGTGATGTCGTAGCACTGTCCGGCGTGCGCGTGCCGTTCCTCCGACTGCATGTCCGTGAACACGTACGACGTCGCCTGCGGGGAACGTGCGGAACGTACAGTAGACGTACTGAGCTCAGTGCATAGTCAGTTGGCCGACAGGCTGAACAATGAAAACTTATCGCATGCAAGGTGTGAAGTTGGTGGGTATACCATTTTTTAATTGTTACAGTACAGTTATACTAGTCATAAGCTGCGAATAGGAGTCCATTCTTTACTTTTTCACGAATGCCTTGTACAATGTGCGACCTGGTGAGAGGGCTATGAACAGAAAAAAATAGGTTTAGGTACCATATAATTAACCCGCGCCCCAGTGGCGGTCTCAGCCAACTTCGCCCTAGTGAGGGGGGCATATGTTACCACCCACCTATAACTCAAAAACTAAGAGGGCTAGAAAGACGCGGTAAAAAGCAGTCGATAGCTCTCAATGCGTACGTTTGAAAGTATTTCAGTCATTTTTCATCTTAGAGCAATATTGGGGTCACCAGAGGTCATCAAAGGTCAAAATTTGCCAATTGTCATTATATTTTTCAGAAAGCATGCCGCTATCTCAGGAACTATGGTAGCTAGAATAACGCAGGGAAGAGCAATCGATAGCTTTTGAACTCTTCTTTTGAAAAGGTCTTTATCAATATTGACCTCAGGTCAACGGTTTGGCCTCCAGAGGGCAAAAAGTCCAAAAATAGCTGTTTTTACGAAAAGTGTTTTTCGACAATAACTTTCGACTACAAAAAGCCACGACATTTCTATTGCCAGAATCGTGTTCCTCTCGCCGAGACGCGTCGAATGAACTATAATTTGACCTTGAAAGGTCAATTTGAAAATTTGACCTCAGGTCAAGGTCATGACCTTACCGGAAAAGGTCATGTTGCATATCAGTCGATGCGTCTCAACAAGACAAACACAATGAGACCATCCCCAGCGTTCTATCTCTTTCCAATCGCGAGTTATTGGCAAAAAACTGTTTGTAGCCTCAAGTGACCTCGGATGACTTGTCTAGAGGCTATCAGCAAAAATGACACCCTGGTCATCACGAGTGGACTAAATCATTGTGATTCTGAAATATTTGGACTGTTCCGATGCGTACACACGGATCTAGAGGCATTTTCATTTTTCTCCATTGACTTGTAATGGAAAGGTTTCGCCACTGACCTGACCTTAGGTCACGGATATAAAAAATCCGAGATATACAAATTGTAGGCGCCCATAACAGTATGCAATCCACCAAGTTTGAAACCTTTCTGACAAACACTGCAGGCTGGACATGATTGCAAACTTTTTTTTAGGCTTGGTCAGTTAACTTGACCTGGTGACCTGACCTGACATGACCTGGGGTCAAAAATTTCACACATTGTCCAAAATTGATGTACCAAAAGCTACCCCAAGCGGCGCGGCGCTACGCGCCGCGGTTTTTTATTCACACGCAAAAAACGCGACAGGGTGGTAACATATGCCCCCCCCCCCCACTGGGGCGAAGGTTAAACAAACACAGCACGTTAATCATACCTTGTTGAGTGTCTCCACTTCGTCTGGATTGCAGTAGGGGAACTCGACATGGCTGAGAGTGCGGTGGGCGCCCTCAATGTTCTGAGACGCCGCTACCAAATTATTTCTGGCCTCCGCAGCCATGGTGTATCGCACCTCCAGACTCCTGAGTAGTGGAATAATACGTTTAAGACTGAGACAGTTGAAGGATGAATACGCTACACGTGAATATTTCTGTAATCGATCACAGAACATGTCGAGGCCCATTGGCTAGCTAAAGAAATAGCTAAAAAGAAACTATAGTCTTATTTTTGATGAACATCTGACAATCAGTATCTGGCAAAACGGTATGTAATATTCTAAATGACCTATGAAAGCGTGCTCTAATCCACAGGATTTTTTAAATCGAGACGTCATGTATATACGTTGGATAACGGCGCCAAAACATTGGCTTCTCGATCTCAACAAGTTAGGCCTTGGTAGTTGGTAAGTAGTAGGTGCCTTTCCAATGAAAAAAGAGCGTACGTTTGAGGCACTTCGGGCAGATCCTGCCACTTCTGAACGGCCACGGCCAGTTGTCGACAGGCGAACTCCATCATCATCTGGGCCTGACGCCACTGTCGGCCCAAAGATGATACAGTGTCAGTCATTCCTCTGGCCTCACATTTCGCAGCCTTGACAAGATAATAAGGTTAAAGGGACCCTCCCACCTTCAAAAAAGTTAATGAATTGGCATGAAAGTGATGTCGCTCGGTTCAGAAAGAGCGAAAACGAATATCTACCAAATTTCACCGAAAAATACTCACCGGTTTTCAAGATATTAGACTTTTACTTTTGTTTACTTTTTGGGATCCCCGCTGTTCCTAGCGACTTTATTTTGAAGCAATAGTTTGGCAGCTGAAAGTGCGGTACTTGTTGCGCGCAAAGCAGCATATACCACCGCGTGCTACGGAACGTTTTAGTCAAACATTTAAAAATCGTTAGATCTGCGCTGACGTCACACATTCAGAGGGGTATTCAAAAGCATTAGCCCCTCTGAATCCAAATGCTGCAATTTTGAAATTCAATATTTCCGATTTAAGGCATTTCTCGATGTTGTGAGTGCCGAAACCGGTAATTGTGAGCCAGGGACCCCATTTTGGCTATCTCAACTCAAATCTAATGTTAAGGTGGGAGGGTCCCTTTAAAAGCGTCAAATCAAAGCGCAACATTTTACATTGACGTGAAAACGGGGCCAGTAGCAAGCGGTACCCTGTAGTTTTTTTGTCACTTTCATACACTACCTAGGGTAGTGTCACTTAGATATAAAGAAATAAGAATGCATTGTGTGGTATTGACAAGTTACCTTGTAGTTTGCCTCCATGATTCGGGCCTTGTGGGCCTCCAGGGCGTCCAGCTCCTGCTCCAGTTTATTCTCCAGCTCACTACCATATTCGCCACCAAATATTTTACCTGTGAAATATACTCGTAAACAGGGTCGACACCATTTTATACCACGCTGCATGCATATGTCGTTTCTCTATTAGTGCTGATTTTGTGGTTGTACACAATTTAATTAAGTTCGCTTTTGGGTCGACAGGCCACGCATACGCACAAAACTGCCCCCTCCCCCCCCCCCACACACACACCTAGAAGGGCATCCTGTTTGGTGAGCAGGTTCTGCAGCCGGGATGCCTTGTTTTGCAGCTGCTCCACCTCGCGCTGTATGTTCTCCTTTTGTCGGATGGCCTCGTCACGTTCCTGTTTGGCTATCTCCTGCAGCGGCCCGGCAAACCGTGATCATTTTATGACTCTTGGCATCCCAGGAATAACAGTGATAGTGACTGGTCAATCGGGAACACTGTAAGCAGTATAGTTGCTAGACGATCACAAAAATTGTTTTGTCGCGCAGCTTTAACGAGATTTTTGCTCCTGTGCTGTTTGTTATTCACCCAATACTCTAATTGGCATCTAAACCATTTGTCAACAGGCCGGGTGGCTTTATACACTTAGCGGGTAGATAGACACACTAATAAGATCCCGTGACAAGACCTCAAAAGATCGATCCGAATAGACTATGTTTGAGACTCTGCGATGAGCCGGTATATAGAAACACTCGAGGCCGTGTCAGCCATTGATCATCTTTCAACAATGCAGTACAGGCCCACTAATTATCCGCCAGGGGAAATTCTCGATAAAGAAGAAAATCTGCCCCTTATTGAAGCGCAGCCTCATAATAAGATTGAGCGAGCTTATCAAGTGTTCGAGCCCATCTGGTATCACGAAAAGAAAAGACAAGACTTTCAATTATCAGGTGTCTCTATGAGCCCAGTGAAAGAAACAGAACGGGTCACTTACATGTGGCTGTATTGCCGAATGCCGGCGAATTCTTCATAACTTTGCTGGTAAAAACCGTAAATGTGCATTATATTTTCCAACGATTGTATGTTCTCAAGATATCCCAGCAAATACTTTGCTAATAATAAGCAGACTAAACACCATCCACAATATTCTCATCGTGCATTCAAAATAAACTTGAGTTGATTATGGCCATCATCATAAAACAGGCTGTGCAAAACATGCTGGCATGCACCCAACTCACTACACAGTACACACCTTGCGCAATGCGCAGTCAAACAAACATCCATAGTGAAAATGCGGGAAAAACGAAAAGCGAAAAACATGATTCGGTTCGAATTAAAATAGTTATGAAGCCCTAGATATCACAAGCGATCAATACAGGTAGGTGTATTGAGCGAGCATAAGTGTAACGGGTGTGCACTTAGTTTCTGGAAAAAGTTTGTGCTGCCATAACTTTAGTGTTTGAACTTGGATTAAGATGATATTTGGCACATATATAAATTGCAGCAATAGTTAAGAGTTGTCACAAGAATTAGGCGCGCTCTCCTCACAGGCGGTCTACAGCCCACGTGCTATACAGACGCTCCCTGTTGAAATTGCGCGGCACCTCCAGGCTCAGGTGTGGCGATGGCTAGCGGGTTATGGACTTCAAATAGACGCTAATATGCACTTAACATCTTCCTTAGTACTATATTGTCTTCAAAAGTCCCCATTCGGGCGCCGTTGAGATATACCAAGAAGATTCCCTTCGCGGCTCACAAACGGTACATGTGCGCCGTCCCGTAGATCCAGCGCTCCGCGCGCACAGTGACTGCATTGTGGTGTGATCATGACACCTATACTTTCCTCGGGCAGTGATGTTCCCAATGTAACAAAATTTCTTTATTTAATCACTGCTGTCAAAAGATATCGACGTCGGCATTGGCTACATAGGGCTAACATAATGATTGGATACCGCACGTGGGGATATGGCGGTCCACTGACCAGGAGATCGCGTCAAAAGTGGTCAACAGGCTAAGGTTCCACATTTTGTGAACGTTTGCTTCTCGAGGTGGTGTTTTGCCCCATCTTCATTACATAAAATTTCCGTTTTAGGTGATCTAATTCCAGCATCCACAGGTGATTGCTTGAATCGTCTGTGCACTCAGCATTTATATGATAGCTTACAGATCCATGTCTCATTGCTCCTCTGCTGCTTTTATCGGCTGCCGAGTGCTGGATCATGGTATCCCTACCCTTTTTGGTATACAATATCACAATTTAAAATTTTCTTACAAATATGGAAAACGGGAGGACGGGAAGCGTATCGGGAACGCTCACAAGATGGTGAATACCTTTTACCAGAACGAGCCTCTTCTGCTGGGGCACTTTCGCCACGAATCAACACACCTGCACACTGTGCATGTGCCACGCACTTCCCCGTGCTTGTGCCGTTCCTCTAATGGCACAAGCTTTCTCTCTAGCAATACCTAGAAAGCGCCAGTGGGAAGAGAAGTTGTTTCTCTGGAATTTTTTGTAATTTTTGTGAAAATTCCGCCACTCTTTTCCGCGTTCATGACTTAGTTGTAAGCTCCTTTCTGTATGAAAAAGTAGTCGGTTTGGTCTGAATTTTGGCATGCTCATTCCCAAATGAATGATTATTCACTATACGAAAGTTTGTATTGATAGCTTTAATAGTTTTAAAGATACGGATGATCAATCTTTTTCCAGAAACTAAGTGCACACCCGTTAGTTTCCACACTGGAACAGCAAACGGGACTCTTCGTCTCAGATATATTATATATAGACATATATATAGGCAGCACCATTAGCAAAATCATCTGTATGAGGTGCATATGTTCATTTTAAGACTGCAGCAGACATCAGTGCAAAAACTTTGTACAATGTGCTGACATTTTTAGATTGGGTATGTATGCACACAGCTGATCGAACTGCTGCAGTCGAATGCATACACCATTCGAAGCTGTTGACCATGACATACGCAATACGCATTACGCGTTATATACAGTGTGCGGGGGCCGCCTGAGGTTGGCGTGGCTAGCGTTGAGCAGCAGTCACCGGCGTAGGTCCTGAGTAGGCTATGGATGACAAGCTAGGCCAAGAGCGGTGCGATTAGCGTCGGCAAGCTATTTCGGGGGCTAGGTGGGGAGCTATTACGGGGAGCTAGATCGGGATGCTAGGGCTAGGGAGCTAATTCGGTGCTAGCCGGGGAGCTATTTAGGGGAGCTACGATTTTGCAGCTATTTTGGGGAGCTAGGTGGAGAGCGAACTTCGGAGAGCCAGGGGCAGGGAGCTGGCTCGGGAAGCTAGCAGGGAAAGCCAGGCTAAGCCAGGTAGTCTCATGTGTCTAATGAGACTGTTGAGCTAAGCCAGCAGCGGTGCCGTTGGCTCGAGGGCGGGCCGGAGCGCACCTTGTTGTTGAACCCGGCCACCCGCTCCTCCTCGGCCGTGCTGACCCGCTGGCCGCTCTGGAGGGCGCCCACCGCCTCCTTGGTGTCCGTCTGGTCACCGTCCCGACTAGAGAACACACATATGTACAACTCACAGCCACGGGGGCTGGCTGGCACAACTAGCTACGATCTGTCCTGTACATGGCTGATAACACTAAGTGCAGGAGGGGCAGACAGCTAAGGTGTGTAAATGAAGCAGGAATACATCATGTATGTATGTTGTATAATGTACGACGGAGCACCGAACGATCGAGATATCATTCACGCTGCATCAGAAAAAAAGAAAAAAAACATAACTGCGGTAAAAGACATGGCTAGGGCACATATGAGTGCACTGCAGCGGTATTCATCCGGACCAGGTAGCACAAAGCACAATGCCTGACCTCATGAACCCTTATATGGTGGTGGTATCAAGTAAGCGCAATTGAAACGATTAGCGAGAAGAACCGAGAGCGTACAGCAAGGTCACAAAAAGTTGAAAACCAGAAGAAATATCTCGAAATGGACGACTTATTACCGAGTTCTGTTATTTGATGCGCCTTGCTTACCCTAAGTGACCAATACTGACACCTTATCTATAAATTCCCTGTTTTGTTTCTTATCTAAGGGTTGAGAGAAGTTTTGTGTAACTTACATTATAGCCATTTGGATTTGTTGTATCTCATCGACATTCATAATGTCAAGCAACAAAACTAATAGGCACACGTTTGTTGTATTGTTGCTTATGTGAACCTTCAATAAAGTGTGGTCATGATGCTTCGTTATCATGGTTATTGAAAAGAGATAAGTTTTCTACCGCGACACATGCTCCATGTCTGTTGAATGTGTCTCACAGTGGTAAACGGCATGCTCCTAGCTACAAAGACCGTTGTAGGTGCGAGAAGAATGCCTCCATGTCCAAATTGAAACAATTCCCAGTTCGGACCGGAACTGATGAGATAAATATCCAGCAACTAACTAAAATTAATGAACCCCAGATCAAACCATCCATGCATCCCAAGATCGAATTGCATGTAAAAAATGTGTTGTAACACAACCCAACCAAAGATACCGTATTCTCGTAAAGGCTCCAGTTGTCAGGAGTACCTTTTTCTGCAACGCCTCCAAATATTCTTCCTGCTCCTTACTCATTCGTGCATCTAGCTTTCCTTGTTCAATAAGGAATTTTTTGACGTCCGGTCTTTCCAACTGATCGACGTCAGCTTTCTCCTTTTCCCTGTAAAAGTTAGTGATACCGAAAGCGGCAATGAGTAGACAGCGGCGTGCACTGTCATAACCGATAGTGTATAAATAAACAACATCGCTCAGTTACCAGGAATTCCTCAATGAATTATTTACGCGACCGTCGTGTCCGGTGCGGTCGGTCCAGGTCACACGTGCCCCTCCCGCGGGTACTCACGCCAAGGCCTCCAGGTCGGCGTAGTGGCGCTCCAGCTGCTCCACCTTCTGCGTCATCTTCTGCAGCGCCTCCTTCTTCATCTCCAGCTGGGAGAGCACCTGAGGGTCGGCCCGGCGGGCCTCGCCCAGTTCCTTCTCCACTTGGAGGTACTCCTCCAGCGTGGCTTTGTCCACCACCGGCTGAAAGGGTACCGAGTGTGAGGGTCTAATGCGAGCGACACCATGCCTGCAATCTGGTTGATATGGACTGATTTTTCATGTTTTGTTTACATTGCGTTATTTGTTTACGCTTCTTTCTATTGCCTGTTTTAGGTAGCAGGCATCACGTTTTCATTAGAAAGCAATTTATTATAAAAATACAACGCATTTACCGCATTTAAAACCACATACTATCCTCGTCCATCTATCGTGCCATAGTCGGATGTCATTACGGAGGCAGGGGAATGTATTCTGTCATTAATTACACTAATATAAATCCGATTCTACCCAATCATTCGTTGCGATCAAAGCGTTGTATTTTTCAATTGGACCTGAACTGAGCCATACTCCTGTAATTGGGCACGTCCGTCTGTTATTGCCGTTCCATTGAAATAAATCAATGCCTGACATTTTCCGATTCAAAGAACTCGACGTCTGGTGCAGCTGATGTGTGTTCATAATGCGCATCCCCAATAAAATTGGCTGCCGCACGACTGCGCAGTACGAGTTTCTAGCACTTGTATTTGTTGACTTGCACTTGCACAAGCACTTGCTAACAGCTCAATCTGTACCCAAAATGCGCCGAAACATGAGTTTTTAACATTGACCCTTTCACAACTCGTTAGTCACTCACAACATGAAACTGCTTTGTTCTGAGGGCCACCAGTCCTACGTGGGCAGCTCTTGATTACCTTCCTATCACCCCTTCCAACGCAACGACGCCTAACTCGTTTCCCCGAACATGAGTCGCACTTGCCTCACAAACACCTCTTGTGCCCTTGAGATACCGTACCTTCCCTTCCCTATTTTCATTGCGAGCGGCGTCCTGTTACAAGCGCACCAAGCGCTTTTACGCCAGTTGTGTTATAAGATGAAAAGTGCATTTGTGTATAGATAGGTGAATAAATTCTCTCTCTCTCTCTCTCTCTCTCTCTCTCTCTCTCTCTCTCTCTCTCTCTCTCTCTCTCTCTCTCTCTCTCTCTCTCTCTCTCTCTCTCTCTCTCTCTCTCTCTCTCTCTCTCTCTCTCTCTCTCTCTCTCTCCCCCCCCCCCCTCTCTCTCTCTCTCTCTCTCTCTCTCTCTCTCTCTCTCTCTCTCTATTCATTCATCACTTATTCCTAAGGTTATCACTATTCTTCACAGGCCATCGCGCAATGTCACTTACCTCTGTTCCGTTTGCCGGCTCAGGACCGTCACTTCCCGATCCGCTGTTCCCGACATCGTGCTGCTGTGGTAGCGGCTTCTGTAAGCAGCAGGCGAAATTACAAGCTTAGCCTTAAGTTATCCACACACAAAGCAACTCACCGCACTAGAAAGAAATATATGCTTAGCGTGGCTAAGCGAAACATCTATCCGCCTCGCTTTTGCAGGGATATGGAGAATAAAGATTGCAGAATTCTGAATTTTCAGAGAAGACAGAGTGTGGGAAATCCAGAGCACATGGCAGAGTACGGAACACACGGAGTAGGAAACGGGATACCAGGCGCGGATAGTCCTGTACGGGATGGGGGCGCGAAGCTAACTCGGCAGGAATGGGAGCTCGCTGTCCACCTGCCGGAATACTCACCAGTGTGGCGATGGATCCGCGGTTCGAGTAGGCGGCGGCCGCCTCTGCACTCTGGCCGCAGCCCATGGCTGCGTGACGCGCCTCCGACTCGCCGGCGGCAGCGGCGGGCCGGCGATGCACTGGACCGCCCCGTCGAGGTCGACACCCAACGCGCCAACGAACGTCGATAGCGCCGCCGCCATTACTATGGTAATGCCATAAACAAACTCGGCGCCTCGGTCAGGTGAGCCGGACCGGGCAGACGCCGCGCTGTGACGGGTGGGTCAGTGGGCCTCAGCGGCCGGCGGAGTGGGTCGGGTCAATGAGGTTGGGTCAGGTCGGCTCGGGTCAATGATACTGGGTCAGTTGACTCTAAACAGGCGATACGATGGGTCGGGTTAGGGGCTCGTATCAGAAGCAAGGCTTAAGGGGTTACTGGGTAACTAAGAATGAGCTATGCATTATTCAAAGTAGGGGAGAGCGGGGCCAGGTGAAACACGGGGTCAGATGAAACACGGCTTTATTTTCAACAGTATGCAACATATGGCGTTGCCGACACCACTGCGCATCCGCGCTCGACCACTTCCTTTGTCAACGGCGTTTGGGCGGCAAACGGACGGTAATTTTGATTTGACACTTGTTTTTGTGGTTTTGAGGGGCGTTTGGGAGAAATCGTTTTTATGAATATTTTGTGATATCTCATATACCTTTGTTTGCTGAAAGAAGAACTCCTGGCTCCGGAATAACACCTTATTTGGCCCTTCATTCAGCATGATGCCATCCCTCCAGCTCGTTTGACATGTGCTTTACGGCGCGTGCGAGATGGCGGGAGCGGATGGGGTCAATTGAAACGCTTCTTTGAGGGTCAGTTGAAACAGGGCCACAGGCCGTTTCAATGGACCCCGGTGACCTTTGCAATGGTTATTGTTCAGGGGCTGTAAACATTAAAGGAAATAGTCCACCTTTGAAATGAGCTTTTAAACTGAAATAGTAGTTTAATAGAGCTCAATTTTTGACCCCTTTTCTCCAGCCTTTTGCTTGAAAGCACACTATAGCCTGAGATATTTCTCATTTTCCTCACCCGCCCATTTTACCATAGTCTATGTACTTTATGTCACCTATTATGAGGAACTTTGCACTTTTAGCTTTCCAACGACCTATTGAATGAAGCATTTGGAAAAGTAAACCGGACAAAATATCTCCTTAAGAAAGTGGCCTTGAAGAGGAAAACATCCCATTGTTAACCCGGCAGTTGCTGGGGTATTTCGCCACCCACCGTTTGCTGGGGGGGGGGGCGTTAAACGCCCCCCAGCCGATAACTCGAGAACCAATAGGCGCAGCGAAACGCACGAGGCGGCAAACGAAAGAGCGCGACGAGACGCTTCAGATGAGTACTTTAAAGTTGAATTTTGAGGTCACAGGTCGGGTCAAGGTCAGGTCAAACACCTGAAATCGGGCTTTCAGTAGCATGGACTTCAGGACTTCGCAATGGGCGCCTCTCGCCATAAACTCTGTCAAAACGGTGCACAATCCATCTTACAAGGCCTACAAGAGTGTCAGCTCCATGTAGGGGTCAGTCAAGCATAGGTCAGGGTCAAGGTCAGGTCAACCGGGTAGGCACATATCCCCGAAAATCAAAACTGATATTCGCAGCCTGTGATACATGTTTTATAGGTAATTTGGGGCGTAGAACACGATGGTGACATTCATTTTATCACGTTAGGCGGCACGGGCGGACATCGATAGCAGCGCCTCTATCGGTCACTAGGGAAAGCTGGGCTGTAGGCGACGAAATACCGGCTGAGTTGTCACACGTTGAATAGGTTTATAGCCATCCGTCTTGTTAAAAGTTGAACTTTTGCCTTTAATATTTCTACAGGCAATTTTAGAAGTGTCTTCACATGGATTATAAAGCCGTTTAGATTATTGTGTTCACTTCAAGCCTTTCCTATTGTTCTTGATGATGCGGGAACTATTTATAATTAGTGTTTCTAGCTTAGTAAAAGAACATACTGTGCAAACGATGAAAAAAGCATAAATGGAAGATTTTAAATGCAATTTTCTCTAACAATTAATGGTAAATTCTCTACAAATCAAGGAAAAGGTGCATGCTAACTGATAATTTAAAGTTCTTGGGGCCAGTTGTTTTCTTCTTTTCTTACGTCGCCCCAATGGCCGCGAATACACTTGTGATAACGCCTATCGATATGTGTACGTGTTTGGCTCAAAAAGTTCAATTTAATAAATTCATGTATCATGGTCGTGAAGTAGTCACGAAAAATTACCAAGATTCAGTTCAAGATTTTGGAAAATGCGGAACGATAATAAATAATCGAAGATAGCCATTTGATTGATCATGGTATTGGCAGTCTAATGGCGTTTACGGCATGTCTGTATGTCTGTTTTGTGATTTTATATGATTTTTTGAACATATACCGTTTTTGGTCGAAAACTCAAATCATGACGTCACTAAAACCTCGATATCTCAAAAATTTTCCCACTAATTTATTTGAAACTTTGTCACAATAAACTTCAATCAATTCCCTACAGGTACCCAAAATTTGGCGCGCCTGCGGCGCGCCGTTTTTATGCTATGGCCCGGCGAAAAAAGTGGGGGCGTTTAACGCCCCCCCCCCCCAGCAACTCGCGGGTTAAGGATAGGTGCAATTGACCCCATGGGCTGGTTCAATTGACCCTCGCATCGGGGTCATTTGAAACGGGCGTAGAGCTGTTTCATAAGCATGCGTTTGGCAGCAAAATATGTTTGAAACATATTTTTACATATCTTAAAATAAAGCCAAAAGAACATATTTTTTTTCATGGTATTGTGCATTTTTCGATATGACAACTAGATCTCGCTGTGCATGTCAATATATAAAAAGTGGTTCAACTGGCCCCGCTCTCCCCTAGAAATAGGTGAAAAATAGATTCTCCCAGATTTTCGGCACATAACTTTGATATTCTAAATAATTTCGTTTTGTCAAATTAAACCAGTTTTTTTATTCAATCGCAAAAGACATTCTTGCAAATCATTTACAAAATGCACAAAAACATAGTTTTCGAACTTTTGCCCAAACTGTGTGTGAAAATTTAAAGAATTATTCAAAAAAGATCCAAGAAGCCAATGAAGTCAATGAAACTTTTCATGACATGCTGATAAAGTTAGCGTTGGGCTTATTTTTTACATTCGCAGGCGTGTTTAATAATCTTTCATCGCTTATTTTGTAAAATGAAGAAATGGCGCGGGTTAATTATGGTATCAATTAAGCATGCTAATGTCCTGTCAACCTTTCACCTCACTTTAAAGATTAGACGTTTTTTCTGGTTTCGACGAAATTTCATAACTCGGCAGCTCTGCAATCGTTAATTAGCACTGGATTTACCGTCGGGACACCTGCTCTTTGTGAAATATTTAATCTGACGTTTAAGTAATACCTACTGAAGGCAGTTGGAATGTAGACGCACTACTTAATTACTCACGCACTTTTAGCCACTGAGTCCAGCTAGAACTTTCGTTGCACCGTTTATAGGTGTGCATTAGACAGGCTTTCACGAACTACCTGATATCTATCATGGATATCATGACAAGTTCGCTTTCAACGTGATGAACTGACAGCCAACGACCATCACCTGATCCATCAGGTTCATCAGATCCTCACGTCAGCCATACATCATACAATGATCCCATACATCACGTAATCCTTCCAGCCGCCGATCAACTCCATTGTTGATCCCGCAGCATCATCGCGTCTATATTTACCACCGTCATCACATTCCATGCATAGGTACTAACTGAATATTATCACATCAAGTCCAATGTCCGCTCACCACGTGCCCACATAGTTGCAAACGTGGTCCAGTATGCCGTCTTACGTGAACACGAATAACTACCTAAGCTCATTGATAGCTGATCGCGAGCCAAAAATTTGGCCAAAAATCCAATCTGCAATAGACTAAAAAAGATCGCCAGTTTTATCGCCATTCGTTTGTTTATGTGGATTACCTACTCTGGCTCATTCCAAGTCTGAATACCAATCGTTTTTGCTGAAAACGTTTTTGGTCTCATCTGTGCACCAAAAATCTTATTTATGTATCTTTTCCAACCTTACAGTAGATCACAATTGACAAATTTCGAAATTTGCCTCTCGGGGGTTCACAGAAAGCGGGGCTACGCTGTGGACAGGTCATGTTCCACTCATCTGCCCTCCTGTTCCCAAACCATCTCCATCCAGTGAGCGCGTTACGCACTCGGCACGTCTCTGCCGTTCCCGTCTGATCAGCCGTCTCAGCGGTCGCCCGTCGTCGCTGCCGTCGCCGTCACGGCCAGCTCATCTGCCGAAAATCAGCCGAGACCGCCGCCGCCGCTGCGACACCGCCGCGGTCGATGCGCCGTGCGCGACCGGCGCGGCGCAGCGCGGCCGACGGTGACGACGACGGCGACGACGGCCGCCGGCAGACGCTCCAGAGACCCCCAGCGCACCGCGCACGCGACAGCCACCGCCACTGCCCGGCAGCGAACAAACCAGGTGAGGCGGGGACCGAGGTGTGTGTGGTGAGGTGATGGGAGGGGTTTAGTGTAGCTACACAGTCTATCACTTGAGCTTGGGAGAGGGGAGATGGCAGACACCCATAGTCAAAACGCGAGTTAACTGCAGGTGAGACAAAGAAGCGAGTTGTCTGCCTGGCGTTGCGCCAAAATGGTGAACTGCTTATTATGGAAACCGGCACCGGTAGGTATGCTCTGAGGTTAAACAATGTCATTCCTGCAACCATTCCTTTATCGTGTGAACTCATAACATAGTGTGGATTTGGTGGTATTGTAAAATTTCAAGAGAATATTCAATTGGTTGATTAATTTATTAATTTGCCCAATGATTCAATTCAAATCACGCGTTACAATGCAAATGCAGTACCATTTTGTAGATAAGTTAACAGAGTCGCGTTTCCCGCGATGACTGGCGAATGGTGAGAACCGCCGCTCCTGCGCTCGATACCTATCTGAGACTCCTGACGAGGCTGGTCCCGGTTGATGGAACAGCACCAGCCAGCTGAAGTCAGTGAGTGGGACACACTGTTCGGCCAGGTGAAAACAGCAAACTGGCTTCTAAATCACTTCCACAACCCGACCCATCTCATGTTCTGACGGTCGAGGCCAAGCCTTCCACAGCAAGCTCACCTTGAAGTGGGTTCGGGCATAATCAATCAATTTATTCAGAACATTTGAAATAAGTTAGGTACGAATGTACTTGTTGCTGAACAAAATTAGAGAAATTAATTAAGACAGTCCCTACCATTTCTGTGCAGATGATGCCAGAAATTCCCGACTGAGTAGCGATATTGGTCACACCTTGGGAATATGTCGTAAGTGAGAAACAAGAGCACATCCGACTGATCCGACTGTTTTTGGATAAATGGAGCCTTATCTCCACTCCTCGTTTTTCAAAATAACTCGCGTAAAAAACGGCCGATCGCAACGAAACCTTCAGTACTCTTCCAGAGTTGATCAATTTTACACATCCTCTGAAAACGTGATGAGCCTGAAACACATGACCTTTGACCTTTGACCTGCTTCTCGAGACCGTGTCAGGCCAGAAATGCGATTTGGCGTATGTCAGCGTACATTATCCGTGCGTTTCCAAATCTTCTGTGATTATAAACGCGCTATTATGTGGAATGATGACTGTCCCTTGCATTATGGTAGATGTCTAGGCCACGTAAAGGTCAGGTCACGGTTACTAGCCTTAAACGACCTTGGTTCACTTTTTCGATTTTTTTCATGGTCCAAGGGCAAGTTCGGAGCTGATTTTGAATATAACACTCATTTGAACATTTCAGAAGTAGTTTTAGTGCTTATGGAACCTGCTACGAAGCTGTCAGTGATCGTTAACACCTACTATGGATAGGCGGCGGGACCCCTAGTGGTTGACCTGACCTAACCCGGCCCCGCCTACCCCGAATGCGTGAATATATCTCTGATATAAAAGAATCTCAAAATCAGAACCCCGGAAAGAATATAACAGTTTGATTTTTAGAAGTTTCAGAAGATCCCTACTTTCCTGAATTTCGGGTTATTAACCCGCGCAGGGCCGGTGCTCCGAGATTCCGCGCCGGGCCGTAGGGGGTGTCTGAACACCCCCCACCCCCTTCTAACTCGGCTCCTGGGCCACGTAGCGACACGTGCTAAGCGGCAATCGAAAGAACGTCCAAAATAAGGACGAAAACACTTGGTCATTTTTTGGGTCAGGTCAAAGATCAGATCACCAGAGGTCACCAAAGGAATATAACAGAATATAACAGTTTATTTTGTTGACTATTTCAACATTTTGGAAACTGCCGACGGCTATCTCGGGAACCGATAGAGCTACAGTGCCGCGGAAAAGCGCATTCGATAGCCCTTTTATAGACCTTTCTGAATATTGTTCTCAGATTTGATCTCAGGTCAACGGTTTAGCCTCCAGAGGGCAAAAACTAAAAAAAAAACGTTTTTACGAAAAACGTTTTTTTCGGCAATAACTTTTGACTCAAAAGAGCCATAACATTACTTTTGCCAGCATCTTGTTCCTCTCGTCGAGACGCGTCGAATGAACTATAATTTGACCTCAGGTCAAGGTCATGACCTGACCGGAAAAGGTCATGTTGCATATCAGTCCACCTGCAACGTCGAGCCGAACACATCTAAGGCGTTTTCAGCGCTCTAGCACGCCTCTATCAGAAGTTACTAGCGGAAAACTGTTAGATTCTGTTCGTGACCCGAGATGACCTCGGGGACATAACAAGGAGTCACAAATGCCATTTTCCGGTTCAGTGTGTCAATTTTACCTACATCTCGATGTTTGAGAGTGTCTAGAATAGCGTTCGTGCAAAACAGACGCTTTTCAATTAATTTTCTCCCATTGACTTATAATGGAGAGGCCGCAAAATTGACCTGACCTTAGGTCACCGATATCAAAATTACGAGATATACATTTGATAGATATGTTGCTCTAATCAATCACTGAAAGTTTCAAGACAATCGTTCAGTCGGCGTAGCTATGACGAGCATTCTTATTTTTTTCTGGGATGAGGTCACTTGGCGTGACCTAGTGACCTGACCTGAGGAGACCGGGGTCTGAAATTTTCACAACATGTGCGGAAATGATGCACGAACAGGTGTTTTTTGAGATATCTGCGAAAAACCGCAGGGGCTGTTCAAACACCCCCCCCCCCGGCCCGGCGCGGGTTAAGCTGATCTGGAAGGTCAACCATCTTATCTCGTCAATCCATCCTAAAATTGAACGTCATCGGCTTCCTCTCGTCACGGGTAACACCCTCGTTTTTTTCTGCGAAGCTCTAGCTCGATCAGGGACCGAACCGTTGCGGGGGTCCAACAGACCCCTCCCCCTGTTATACGTTAGCGGCTGGCAAAATGCCAACACAGGCAATGGTTCAAATAATAACATCGCTATCAAAACAAACAGTCCATCCTGACCAGCTGCAGAGACGTAAAAACTGAAGAAAAAAAACATTTTAGAAATGTGGCTGGCATCACTCTGAAAGAGCTGTGGCGGGTCTTCCGACTAAAGTTAATACAAGAATTGATTTATTTATTTCATTTCATTGAATCATTCTAATTCGCCTGGTAATGTCTTAATTACGACGAGTAAATGATCCATTTTCATGTATCATTGTTAGGTGAGAAAATAGAGCCGGTAGCCCAGCCCCGGTCTGGTCAGGGGCCCGGCTCAATGGCACCGGGATATCCTTTCATGAAACGTCGAATTCATAAGTTACATTCCTGAGAAAGTTATGTTCGTATTCTTTGTAATATGAGGAGGAAATCTAACCGACATCACATTGACCAAAAGTTTCCGCCCGCACGGAGCTCAGCAATGGTATTTCAAACATGCATCAAATCATTACACGTACACCGCGGGAGTGTCTATTTTGGTATCTGCTGAGATCTGTCTACCAGGGCCGCTCATCGGGCTGGTCTCTCAGGGGCACTGCAATATTCAGCGGCAGCGCCCTGGAGTTCGCAGGCAGCCGGGCTGGTGTTGGAAAGCAGAGTTTGTGGCCGGGTGGGGTCGTTACTCCGGCTTCAGCGGGCGTCATGGGCTGACCGAGACAGGACCTCGGAGGGCCGCACGTGATGCCATCAAACATGCAACGGCCGAGCTTCACGAGAGCTCATTTCATTTGCTGGAGGGATAGGAACGCTGACTGCAAACGAGTGAATCTGAATACTTAACAAACATGAAATTCCCTACTGTTGATTCGGAGAACTTTACAACGCAGCCATGGCTCACAGAGGTCCGTTACCTGTTTTGCAAAGTTGGTTCAACAGTGCACCCGAGCAGCCACCTGTACCGCCACGAACTTGTTCGTCACGAGCCGCTATGGAGTCGTGTCGTGGCGTCATCCAGGGACACTGACATGTCCACTTGACAGCTTAATGACGGCAATAAGTCCAACGCCCCCTTATCAGGAACATGAACGAGCTGATACGAACACATTGCGGTGTCGAGCTGAATGTATAGACGGGCGAAACACCGGCATTACACCATTGTACAAATGCCAATTATCAACAAACTCCTGATAATTCAGCTGACAACGGACAATCCTTAGACTGAAAGCCAGCGCGTTGTTAGACAATTGGGATTCCATATATAATTCTTCCTTCAAACGCATCGCAAATTTCGTGACTTTCGAGCCCAGTGATAGATATGCCGTTCCATTTCGTTGAACAGAATATAAATATGTTCTCGCTTTGAATAAGAATAGGGCTGAGGCAGAAAAATAAAATCTTACATTGGATAGCTCTATACTCTAAAGCGACAAATAACCATCTATGAAAATCCCGCCGAGCGACCGTATTGTTTCGCTCTCTACGACGGACTTCGACCACTTGTATTGCTCCGTAACAGCCCAAATCTCCCGTCCCCTTCCCCACACGGGTCGCAGCTATTCTGTCTACCAGCGTTCACTGTGACCATTCTATCGAATGGTGTTCGATGTCCAATCTACCCCTCCCGATCGATCGCCCTCCCCCACACACACACACACTGACCAAGTCTGCCCTCTCGCTCCCAGGATGGTCGGCCACCCCAGCGTGTCCGTTCGGCGCGTGCTGGCGCTACTCCTAGTGCTCGGCTGTTGTGTCCACCCGGGCCTCGGCTGGGGCCGAGTCGCCAACCGCTTCTCGCCAGAGATGCTGGCCAGTTTTGGGTACGGCGGAGGACACCGACACTACTACTCACCGAACGCCATGCCGCAAACGTCAGCACTGGTCAGTGGGGCCGCACTGTGTTGTGGTTGGTGGTGCTTGTGTTTTTATTTATCGATGTCTTCATCAGGGGGTCAGGCTATGTCATTTTTACATAACGTTTTTCCTCAGAACAAAAAAAAAAAAACGAGTAAATTAAGACTATGGTCGCTAAAATGCGTTCAACTGAGGCGTGCACTAGGTGGTAGGTAGGTAGGTACACCGTTTAGATATATATGTTACAGTTAGTATGCGAAATCCGTTAGTTTGCAACGCAACTAGTTTCGTTGCAAACTACCTGACCGGCCAGGTTGTTTGCAACGAAACTAGTTCCGTTGCAAACTAACTGACCGTCCAGTTAGTTTGCAAACTAACTAGTTAGGATGCAAACTACCTAGTTACTTTGCAACGGAACTAGGTGTGTTGCAACGGAACTAGTTGTAATGCGAAATCGACGAGGAAGTGGCTCTATTTGTCGGTTATATTCAACTTTTATGTAAATTTTAGCAACGTTTGTTAAAACAAAGCTGTGTTTGTCTAACGGGTGACACTAGACATAAGACGGGTGGTCACATTTAGGATAGAAACAGTGAATTAACCGGATTCGACTACATAACGTTACGATCACTGGCGGGATCCAGAGGGGGGAGGGGCGCCCAAAATCGTTCCGCCATCTACGCAGCGCCCGAAAGCGACAAATATTTACTTGTTTTGAGAACGAAACGAAAACTGAACAACTTTTATAATCAAATACTTGTTTTAGATTGCTCAGCCATGTGTGAGGATTGGAATCAAAATCCGAAAGGGTTTTGTAATTTGGAGAAACTTTTTTTGGGATTATGTCTCCCGCAACGTTTAAGACCATCTTTCTGGAACCGCCAGTGATCACCATAAATGTCTAGACATAACCCGCGCCCCACTGGGGGGGGGGCTATTCATAGCCCCCCTCCCGTTTTTCTGCAATAACTTCTAAACCGCTTGACGTATCGCCCCCAAACTTTCAGTAGGTACCTTCGGCTGCATCAATTTGACACCTTGTGTCAAAATTTGAAATTGGTATCTATCATAGGTCGGCTGGAAATGACGTCAGAGTAACGTCATGGTTAGATTTTCGAAATTTTCAAAATTTTGTTAACTTTGAAAATTATACATATTAAAATTCAAAATTTATATTTGTATCTTTTTTCAAAAACTTTTGAACTTTTCGAAAAAAAAAAACTGAATAAATACGATAGAACACATGCTTATGACTTACTCTAGCAAGTTTTAGCCAGATATCTTCAAAAATGGCCAAGTTATACGCATTAGGTATAGCAAAAATTTCACAATTTTAATTTTTTCAAATCAATTTTATGTACCAATTTGACATCGTACACCAATATAAACAGCGCCATCGTGTTCCTGAGCTCAAACTGCATCCGATAGACATGTTTTTTGTTGAAAATTTCAACTTTAAAATTTGACCTTTTTTGACCTGAAAGTGACCTGACCTCCGCTATATTCAGATGAAAATGGCCTCAACTGACACAGGCGACACCGAATTCGAAATCTATGGCCTAAATGGACCATAAATCATGTGTCACGTGACCGACTTATGACATAAGATTTCCGTGACCTATGATGACCTGACCCTGACCTGAAAATCAAAGTACAAATTTGGTACTCTCAGAGTATCTAAATTATCTGTTCACGAGTGTGTAAACCAAAAATCAGCCTGATCTGACTCGTAAGACGGCAGCCAGAGCCCAAAAGGTGAACAAGCCAAATATCGATAATTTTTACTTTGACCTGACCTGTGACGATATCGGTGACCTCGAGGTCAATGAAATTTGGTTTCGCTCGACAGTTTTTCCGGTCGCCGAGTCGCTGACCAGCTCCTACCTCCACAACCGATCAGTCTGTGACGCAACCTGCCCTTTTATCATTGGCTGTTACCGAATGACCCGGCACCGCTAGGTCACCTGGCTAGGCAAGTCGCAGTAGGAGTCGGTCGGTGAGACAGATTCTTGATCGCACGCTTACCCCGGATCACGGTACAATATGGGACAATACAGTTCAGTTCTGTTCTGTGCGGTGGCGGTGGTGACTGGTGTTAGTGGGTGTCTAAAAAAAATCAAAATCGTAAAATGCCCCCCGGAACTGCCCCTCCTCTGGATCCACCAGTGATCGTCACATGTAGTCGAAACTTTTTCAAGTTTCATCCATAAATATTACCACCCGTCCTACACGTATGTCTAGCGTCACCCGTTAGAAAAACACAGCTTTGTTTTAACAACCGTTGTTAAAATTTACATAAAAGATGAATATAAACGACAAATAGATTCACTGCCTCGTCGATTTCGCATTACAACTAGTTCCGTTGCAACACACCTAGTTCCGTTGCAAAGTAACTAGGTAGTTTGCATCCTAACTAGTTAGTTTGCAAACTAACTGGACGGTCAGTTAGTTTGCAACGGAACTAGTTTCGTTGCAAACTACCTGGCCGGTCAGGTAGTTTGCAACGAAACTAGTTGCGTTGCAAACTAACGGATTTCGCATACTAACTGTAACATATACAAAAAAACGAGGGTTACTTACGAACACCTTTAAAACAGAAACGGATAATATGCAATTGGCAATTGGCATACCGATGTGCCTACTTATATTTCCCATCTGACAAGGGAATCCCACATGGGACTATGTTTCTCTGTTTGTCAGTAGTCATGACAGCATTTATAATATAATGTAAATCAAATCCGCATAATAGGCAGCAGGGACTATAAAACATTACTCGAAACGCCTGCAGTAAATATACGACACACCTGTACGAGTGAGGTTGTTGCAGTGCTGTGCCTATTACTGGCATCGCTGGTACTTACAGTGGCCAAAATTGCCACAATGTCAAATTAGAGAACATTTGCTACCGTCTACCAGGTTATGTATGTATGTGCATTGTGCAAGCTGCTTGCAACAGGGGTTGCAGCATACACAAGTGTCCTCTGTTCAAGGACAACACAGGAACGCTAGAATGGCCAGAACAGCATATAACGGGCCATTATGGGTCCCTTTGGCACTTTATGGGTTCGCGTACAGGCGCTTCGTCTTCACTAGCACTGTTTACCATTGGTGCAGCTCCATCCTTTGCTGTTCATTCCCAGCTCCTGCTGCAATGTCGTGATTAAAAAAAACACCTTGATTTCAGGACCGTGAACACATGTAGGTACACATTCCTGAAGGGATGTGTGACCCCCAACCGGCACAAAATGGGCGACAGACTTGAGTGCTATTACGAATTATCGTAAGGAGGCGTTAGTTGGGCGAAGTGTGAAAGTGTTTGATGTGAGTGGTATGGACGATGGATTTTTAACGTGGCCAGAAGACATGGTACATGTCTTCATGTACCCACACGGCGAGCTAATATGCATAGCTGACCATATTTACACATTACGTCTTACACATTTACGGTTATTACCAAGTTATTACAAGTGTAATATATTTTTCTTAGGTGTTGTTTTTATCCGCTGGGACTGAGAGCGTGAGATGATGTTTTTCGTACTCCAGCGTAGATGGGTAGCCATACGGCTTCCACGGTTGACAGTGATGACATCAGTCATCTTTTTGCAAGCTCGTTAAAGATTTGGGCTGTACGGGGATTCGAACCCCGGCCCCGGGCCCGGGGTTCGAATCCCCGTACAGCCCAAATCTTTAACGAGCTTGCAAAAAGATGACTGATGTCATCACTGTCAACCGTGGAAGCCGTATGGCTACCCATCTACGCTGGAGCACGAAAAACATCATCTCACGTAATATATTTTTGTTGGTATGATTTCAAGCATTTAAGCGTGGAGCATTGCCATTTGAGCATTGTCAAAATATTAGTAGTAGGTATTTATGATGAAGATTAACGTGTCGCTCATGTGTATTGAAATTCAAAAATGAAACCATCAACGGCTTCATTTTTTCCTTGAAATATCAGTAGGCCTGTGCAACAGGTTAATTTTCATTATGCTAGAAATGTAATTATATTTTCAGCATGAGAACTGCACATGCTCATTGAGCGTGCTTGTACGTTGGATGGTATGCATTATACGTGTACAATGTACTTTTACGTGCACAATGCCTACCTAACGCGCGCCATATAGGTATGCGTAAGCGTTCAATGTCCTTTCTATAGCAGAGTCCAGCGTGCTTTCCAGCTGCCCAGAATGGCCCAATATCATTTCCTGAGCCGCTTATTGGTGAATGCCAGGCATCGAGTGGAGTGGCCAATAAAACTGGACAATGAGCGATAAGCCAGGCTGCTGCTACCAGCTTCATAAATATCAACTTCCCTTAGCGGTAGCAATAATCTTTCGTTGGAAACCAATCTCCGTTTACGACATATTTTGCTAAAAGACAGGTCTTAAAATAAATGATATGTTCCGTTTGTGTGGGTGGGCGATCAAACGATGTGCGTGATAATGACCCCTTCATAATTTATTTGCTCAATGTGGGATCGCAAACATGAGACACCTGGTTTGTCACTATATATATGGCCTTGGGTTTGTCAAAGACAAAAAATAAAACTACGCTTGATTGCTCACTTCCGGTTTTCTTGAACTTTTAGGTGTGTGACATTTAACTATAAAGTTTGACTTATGTTACTGCGTGCACTGTTCGGTGGCATCATATTTACGGACTAGCTATTCTGTCTAACTACTGCGAAGGAGGCAGTAACAGGTTTATTGTCAGCGACCGATGTCTGAAAGGAAAGCTTTATTTAAGTTTTAACCGACTGCAAACCCCAAGCTCACAGTTTGCTATTTTGATAGACAGATTTCAAAGGTGCTCTCACAGCATGAGTGCCGGGCCCGAGCACGTTAGCATTCTTCGTAAAGATATATCTTTTGTCATCAGTAGGTATAGTAATAACTGCCCCAATTTGGCGATATAATGAGAGCCGTATATTTGAAATCCAAACGGGCTGACCTATGACCCCGACCCGTGTCACCAGAAGGACGAAGAGCTGACCTCTGACCCCGACCCGTGTCGCCAGAGGGACGGGGCAGCCCAGATCTGACCCCGGCCCGTATTGGCTGAGGGACGAGGCGCCCTGACCTCTGACCCCGGCCCGTATTGACAGAGGGACGAATCGACCCTGACCTTTGACCCTGACCCGTGTCGGCAGAGGGCCGAAGAGCTGACCTCTGACCCCGGCTCGTATTGACGGAGGGACGAAGCGCCCTGACCTTTGACCCTGACCCGTGTCGGCAGAGGGACGAGTCGTCCCTCTGCTATTATTTCCTATGAGGGACGAGTCGACCCTGACCTCTGATCCTGTGTCGCCAGAGGGACGAGGCAGCCCAGATCTGACCCTGGCCCGTATTGACAGAGGGACGAGTCGACCCTGACCTCTGACCCTGTGTCGGCAGAGGGACGAGGCGGCTCTGATCGAGGAGCTGCTGGAGGAGGACGAGGAGACCAAGGCGCACTGCCGCGGTCGGCGCTGCTTCTCCAACGAACAGTGCTGCGACTCCTATCTCTGCGTCGAGGTCGAGGACGAGGATACAGCAGGTACGTGATAAAAACGGCAACTATTCGATAGAAGACTTAGCTGTTACCTGATCAGTGCGGTAAAACTTTTTTTCCACACGAAGGGGGGGGGGCGGTCGAACAGCATTCCAGCTGCAGGGAGTGTCCAATCCTTTACTTCCCTCGTCCCGCTGGGGGAATCCAGCCAAACAGATACTTACGTACAGGTTGTGGTGGATTGGTAGAAGACTTGTGGTGCTCTGCATGTTAGTCTCTGATCGACCGAACACTTTCACCCAAAGCACCAATTGTGTCTCAAACAGTTAACGTTCACCCGAGGACGTAGCCAGTCATAGCTAAATCGTGTTATGTTGCAAAAAAATACAATACGCCTGCCGAAATCCACCAGTAAAATAATAAAATCAACTGCTGCAGAGCTTCAAAACATTATGAAATTCAAGTAGGTATCCTAACTTTCACCATTTTCCTTACCATCCTATCAGGATTTATTCTCTAGGTATATCCTGACGCGGCTCGGCGCATCTTGTGGGACAGAAATAGCGCCGCATTTTTCATCTCCATGGTGGCGTGCAGATAAGGAAATAATAGCAATAATCATTTCATGATGTTTGTGTATGTGGGCTGGCTTTGCGTGCACAACACTCGAGTAATAACGTCGAGTGAATTGTTTGGATATTAAGCGGGTTCCCAGGCACATATAGCCATTACGCACCCCTCGACGTACTTTATGTCACCTGTTTACATTAGTTCATATTGATTCTGAGTGCCCTTCGGTATGTTTACCAGGTGATCAAAAGGGGTAATCTTCAGTGCACACTAATTATAATTGTCCTGTTATCAGCCCGCACCGTACTTGAGCCTACCAAGAATGTCAACAAGCCTGTCTACGCTGATGCGCACCAACGCCATTGCTTCGGCTAATTCGTGCCATCATTTTCCTGTATTCAGTGTTTATGGTTAGGGATTGGAGGATTTATCATGCTAACCACACTCCATTGTTCATCAGCACATACATGCATATTTACCGAGTATCACAATAGCTTTTGAGGCATAAAAAATTAAGTGGGTCTGTGGGTATAGGTATGTTGATTTCGGCGGCACGCTAAGTTTCCCACGCATCAGTAGACTTAATTACTATGGCAAAAGTTGGAACAGAATCATGCACATCAGTTTTTGGGTATTTATATTCAAGGACATCAAAGTCTGTAGAGACACTAGGGCACTGGACAGACATGACGGCAGTCTCCACTGTCAAACAGTTCTCACAGCAGCCGAACAGAGAGCGAGACATCCCTGCGCACATCCCGCTCTCTCCACGCCAGGGATCAGAGCGCTCAAGGCCTTACATGATATGCGAGAGCCTTATATGAGAGCGCTGAGCTAGAACCAGCCGATTCCCTGCAGTCCTCAGCTCAATCGATTATAAATACGCCGGCCGTCTGATGCCTCATGACATTCTGCTTCACTTCGGCGTCTCCCGATCCGACAATCGACGCATGTACGCATGCACGCGGCGCACGGCGTGTCCGGGGAGCTGGGATCGATCGACGTTCGGCCGTGACCCCCCCTCCCTCGAGTCTGGGGGTGGCGTGCGCTGCCCGGACAGCCACAAAGACGTCGTCGCGTGAGCGCAGCGGCTGCACCAGCCAGTGGCATCACCCGATCCCACTATTGCATGTCCATCATACAATTGGAGCTCGCAGGCACTGGAGTGATTCCATAATTCGGACATACGCCGAATTGTAATTATGAGGCGTTGCAGAGTTTGCTTTGCATGTGCCGCATGCTTTGTAAGCGCATAACTTATGAATAATGCCTTACCTCATTGAATTATTCAAAAGACAAAGCTTATAGGATAACCGTTTATAATTCACAGAGGTGACAGCTGGGAATCCTTGTTAGGGTCGCCTGATAAGTACCTCTGATCCACCTGTTTCATGCCTCGATAGCTTCACAGAAAAGACCTAAATATGACCCACAAGACACTCGCGAAGAGCTTAACTACTTTTAACATAACAAGGGCTTGACATGTCACGGCAAACAGCTAAGATTTACGAATGTCGATTCCAAGAGAGATTTCCATTACATTTGTGCTTAAACAGAATTTCTTTGTCTGAATACGGTAATGGTTGAGACCTTACGCAAGGAAAAAAAATGTTAGAAATACTTGGATTGTCAATATACTGCAATTTATGACAGAATAGCATGCTGAATGGGTTAATGTTCAAACGAGGACAGGTATAGGGGTTGCCACTGTGTAAATATTTGCTACTGGTATGACGTATGAAGTCATTGAAACCAACCTTCTCTAAAGCAAATAATACACACTGCTAGGTGGACAGACCGGGACTTTTACGATAACTCAAGGGTGTGACTGACGACTAATGGTGTATCGACTTATTTGCCATTCTTATGTATAATTGCTTTCAAAACGGATAGAGCGTGACATTTACGATGCCGGCATCAGGCATGTCATTTCTGAAATTGTCGAAATGTATGGATAATAACTGTGCAGTCTGCACTCCCCATGCTCTACCTATTTGCTGATGGAAATCAGATGGATTAGTAACCTTTTGCTCATAACTAATGTAAGCCAAAAACAAATCCAAAATATATTTTCGGTGCTGGACCTTCTTCAGTGGAATGACAAAAACACGAAAGAGTGACACATTTTAAATCATGATAAGTAAGTACGCACTCGCAACGCTAATAAAGCTACTTCCGAGAAAACGCATCACATTCATATGAAACATCCAGATTTTTGAAGGCATCAAACATAAGACATTAGATACTGGAAAACTTTGGACAGCATAATATCAAATCGCTATGATATATGGTACATACATATGTATCACGTACAGGTCTAAATGAGCGATATCAGTATGTAGCAGACACACGGTACCTAACAAGTAAAGATCATTCACATACGTTAGCATCAAACACTTCGTAAATGGTGTGTAGTGCATACAAAATACAGACACGTACTCTTCAATGGGCCTAACATAAAGAGTGGGCCCTGTGTGTGTGTTCAAGTGTAAATAAATATGTTCAAGTTCATGCCTGTTTGCGCAACTGAATGTGTTAGTGTGTGTGTGGGGGGGGGGGGGGGGTGCAAGTGTATAGGTGGGTGTGGGTGTGGGTGTGTATGTATCACACCCACCTATACACTTGCACCCCCCCCCCCCACACACACACTAACACATTCAGTTGCGCAAACAGGCATGAACTTGAACATATTTATTTACACTTGAACACACACACAGGGCCCACTCTTTATGTTAGGCCCATTGAAGAGTACGTGTCTGTATTTTGTATGCACTACACACCATTTACGAAGTGTTTGATGCTAACGTATGTGAATGATCTTTACTTGTTAGGTACCGTGTGTCTGCTACATACTGATATCGCTCATTTAGACCTGTACGTGATACATATGTATGTACCATATATCATAGCGATTTGATATTATGCTGTCCAAAGTTTTCCAGTATCTAATGTCTTATGTTTGATGCCTTCAAAAATCTGGATGTTTCATATGAATGTGATGCGTTTTCTCGGAAGTAGCTTTATTAGCGTTGCGAGTGCGTACTTACTTATCATGATTTAAAATGTGTCACTCTTTCGTGTTTTTGTCATTCCACTGAAGAAGGTCCAGCACCGAAAATATATTTTGGATTTGTTTTTGGCTTACATTAGTTATGAGCAAAAGGTTACTAATCCATCTGATTTCCATTATAATCATAATCATGCTCAAAAAAACGTTTCACACCATTCAATTATTTGCTGATGGTCGATTAATCCATTAAGCCGAGTGACCCTTTCACCAAACTGAACTCGGCAAAAAGCGTCATCATGTTTCGACTCAACGGTACCTCCGACTCCACATAGCACTGGCTCAGCCATGCTATTCCTTTAATCTTCATCTTCAGTAACAAGTATGCACTGTCACAGCAATACCATTTTCCACCAAGCCGGTTCGCTGCAATTATTTCATTTCTCATACAGGGTGTCCGGAAAGTCCTGGCGCTTCTTTTGGACCCCGTGTAACGCGCGCTGTGATTATTGGACATTCAGCCAATCATCACAGACATGACCCCTCGTTGATTGCTCAGCCAGGGGTCGTGTAAATATGACCTTGAAATCGTTTTCAGTGATGGGTAGATGGGCGAAGATGCGCCTTGTCGCTGAATGCCTGCGCGCGGCGGCCGGGTGCGACTTGAACGAGGCGCGAGTTGCAGCGCGATGCGGCGTTTTTCGATGAATGGTTTAGCAGGTAAAGGTTTATTTCGACTCGGGAATTCCTTAAAAAATATCCTCAGACCGTTTCGAACGCGATATGGGAACGGAGCAGCATTTCAACGCGGCAATCGAAGAAAGTGCGGGGGTCTGATGGACAAAAATGTCCCATCATCTTCGTCAATGTCGAATAAATGAATAACAGGCTGGCCCACGAGGGGTTCCTGGACAGCCACATCAACCCGAGGGTCAAGACGACATGCCCTAAGGGTCACTTCGCATTTCAACAGCACAGAGCACCCTCCAACAACGCCGCCGCCATTCAAGCTAAACTGACAGAGGAGCTTGCCGGGCCAGATCACCGTGGCGAAATGAGATTAGGCCGCCTTATTCTCCTAACCTGACCCGCTCGACTAAGGCGTGCTACGCGTTTTGTAGAACAGGATCTAGGCCATTTCTCACCCCAACCTGGAGTCGCTGAAGACTCGCATCATGACAGCATGGGAGGACCTGGAAATGCCCCGCATCGTCAAAACCCGCAGACGCTTCCTCCCCTACGTCGAGGCCGTCGTCGGCGCCGACGGTGGTTACATTGAATGAGCACGTAGCGGAAGCATGTGGCTTGGTGTCCCTGGTCATTGTTTTGATCCATTGATTAGTATCTATGAACCAATGGCATTTGTTTTAGAAAATGTTGAAAAGCGCCAGAACTATCCGGACACCCTGTATATCTTTTATTTCTGTTAACTTTCCAATTCTTCTCTCTCTCTCCCTCTCTCTCTCTCTCTCTCTCTCTCTCTCTCTCTCTCTCTCTCTCTCTCTCTCTCTCTCTCTCTCTCTCTCTTTCTTACTCTCTCTCTCTCTTTCTTTCTTTCTTTCTTTCTTTCTTTCTTTCTTTCTCTTTCTCTCTCTCTCTCTCTCTCTCTCTCTCTCTCTCTCTCTCTCTCTCTCTCTCTCTCTCTCTCTCTCTCTCTCTCTCTCTCTCTCTCTCTCTCTCCCTCCCTCCCTCCCGTTTGTCGGCGCCCTCCCGCCCCTTCGTCTAACAGTTATCTTTCTTCGACAGCCTCGGGCACGTGCATGCCCAAGTACGTGCGCCACGAGGGCGACACGTGCTCGTCGGCGTCCGACTGCGGCTCCAGCCTCACGTGCGTGCTTCAGACGGACGGTCAGAAGCGCTGCCAAAAACAGGTGGTCGGAAACAAGGCCTACTGTGAGTACTGGTCACATCCGCAGAGCGGAGAGCGACGGGCGGTGACTTTCAGCTGGAGATATAGGTAGTTAGGAGTTGATGGGAATATCATTTTCTGTAACCGCAAATCGACCTGCTGGATAAAGCATTTTACAAATACCACATACATGTTTATGTCCCTTCAAGTTTACCATTTTCGATTACAGGCGCCGTTAAAACAATAACCTCATGAAAATTCATATAACCGCATTTAAATACCGAACTCCAAAACTGATTTACTCGGCAGCATGTTTTTGAGTTGCTTATAATCGTTTCACAGACGAGGACTGCAAGATGACGACAGAGTGTGACGTCACTCGGGGTCTGTGCTGCCAGCTGCTGAGGAGGCACCGCCAGTCGCCCAGGAAGGTAGGCGAACTAGCGCTGCCAAATCAGATACCACCTGCTGTCAATCGGATGAGTTTCAAAGTCTCGGAGAGTTGGACATACCGATATCTGGTTTCGCAGTCTTTCAAAACCAGCTCTTAGCGTAGGCTGTAAAAATGTAGTGGCATCGTCCAAGATAGTGTGTCATACCGTTTAATCATTTAGAGACAGACATAGTTAGGTCTCTGCATGCCAATATACCGTCACTCGATGCATTGGTATGCCGGTATGCAGATGTTTTATAACAGACGTCTTTCAATATGTCAGGCAGCCTCTGATAGCGTCTGACTTTGGTTCCAGGCCTGCCTGTACTTCAGCGACCCCCTGATGTGCATTGGACACGTTCCCATGGAGGAGGTAAGACTTTTGACAAACAGGGTAGCCGGAAGGCCAGCCAGCTACCAATAAACATCGCTGTCGCGTAACAGCGCACATTGTTTGTCGGGCTTATGTAGGTAGTTTAAGGCGAGCCTGCTGCGTCAGTTGTTTCCTGTGTCAGTTGTTAGAAAGTCAGCGGTACAAATCCAGTCGCTGCCCAGTGCCTGTAATCTCAAGGCGCCTTGGTCCCAGTTTCATTATTTCATTTTACTTATTCATTTATTTGCTGCTATTTTATTTCGTTCGAATAGGGATGGCCTGGGTTCCGCGGCAGAGGGTAGTTGAAATGTCAGATTGCGTCGGTAAGCGATGTATCTACTTTCATCGAACGCCGTGTCCTGAATCAATAATGCCACACACCAAACACGCATTGATAAGGCGTCCGAGGGCTAGGACCTACACCACAAACATTGATTGCGCTCATAGCGGGTTCTGACCTCTGACCTCACAAGTCCATCCAGTTATTTCGCAGTGCCGCGTCGTCTCCGCGCTGCACCCAGACTGACCACCAATCCCTCTCCCCCCCCCCCCCCCCGCCTGCCGCAGGTGAAGTCCAAGGTGGAACACATGGCCAGTGAGAAGCGCATCACCGGTCGCATCGACGACCTGAAGCACCTGACCAACTGAGTCAGTCCTCACACAAAGAGCCGGGAGGCCGTCGAGCCGGGAGGAGAGATTCGGCAGTACGGCCAGCCGCCAGCGCGGCTCATGAACATATCACTGCAGCGGAGAGCCACCGAATGCGCTTAACACTCGACATATCACTTTGAACGTACTGGAGAGAGAACTGTGTGGCTGGCCGGCCGCCCCAGCACGCCAGTTATGTGCGTCAGTGTCTGTGTGTGGGTGTGGGTGTGTGGGTGTGCGCGTGCTCATGTATGCGCGCTCGCGTGTGTGTTGAAGTGTCGAGGTTCTGTCGCGCTGTACCCATCTTATGTACCGCCCCCGGACCGTTTCATCTGGCTGGCGTACTGTCAGGTGATCTCGGTTGATACAGCGACCCCTCGTTGGGTCCGCGCTACCTGTCTACAGTATTGTGAACACCCCTGATATTCGTGAGCGCGCGCGCCGCGCAAATCTACAGTACCTTGCCATTAGACCGTGTAAATGGACCCTCCAAAAAGATGACCCTGACTTGTCGCACGAAGACGCTCTGTATCTAATCTACCTAGCGTTCGCACGCAGTCGGGATAGGTGTCTGTGTATGGATGAGGCAGGCTGGATAAAGCCTCGGTACCAGGTGATCCCTAAGCCCTAATCCTGCTCTGCCCGACTACTCAAGCCCAGTCTATGAGGCCCAAGTGCCATCGAATCTGCCAAATCGTACTGATATAGTCAAGGCACCAGCCCGGCGATCCTCAAACAGGTCACAAACAGATGTTAGATCACAAAAGAGACATCAAACCTGAAAAGTTACAGGCTCAAAATCTATTCACGCTCAAAATCTATTCATAACAGGCCACAATCCTATGACCATATATGACAAACCAACATTCCAGACTGCGAGCTCTACCACATGGTCACCGCTGCCCCTCCCCAGCAGACTTCCTCTACCCCCAAAGATGATGTCTCGTTTCGGCTCTCTCCGATCCCCCAAGTGCGCGCGCAGCCTCAGTGAGCCATGCGGCTCGCTGCCCGGCCGGTCGGGCGCTGTGGCCGGTCGGCTCCGCGGCTTCAACCACCGCTGCTCTGTAGATTAGTCTAAGTAGTGTAGCAAGCAATAGCGCCGCCGGTAGGGAACGACTGACCCGTGCGAAGTGAGACCGGCGACCGCCTCGGCGCGCCGCCGCCTCGCTCCCCGGCGCACCGGCAGGACGCCCGCCCCCCCCCATCCCGCCGCCGACATTCACAGAGTCCCTCGGTTGGTGTGGCTAAACTAAGAGAACGTCGTGACCCGAAAATAAACGAGTTGTTAAGACGTCTTTATTTTATTGGATGTTCGTGGCCCGACATTTCGTCACGTCTATAAAATATACTTCAGCTATGTGACATGCGACGTCTTGTTACGTTTCAATGCGGGAGACAGAAGAGTGACAAACGTTGTGCCAATATGAATGTTCGAGTCAGACGATAGATTCGGCGATCGAAAATGGAACAGATATACAGTGACACGGATACGGTTTTCTAGGATAACCGGAATCGTGGCTTATCCATATAACTATCCTTGTTAATTTGTAAAGGACTAAAACTTTTTCCTCGCCAGTTGATCGCCATTATTTCAGGCTATCTGTGGAATCCCAATCCCAAAGTTGATGAGACACTGCAGTGCCCCTCCAGAGTTGGAGACGGGGAATATTTGTTTCTGGTCCCTAAAAAGCTGTTTCTGGCACCTAATTGCTGATCAGCCCCAAAATGCTTATTCGACCCTAATATCTGAATCTGGCACCTAATTGTTTCCACACAGCCTAAAGTTGCCAGATCGTCTAGTTGAACTCCGTATTTGCTGTTTGCTGATTCAGCACCAAAACCAAAACATCCAGCACCTATTTTATTCCACGTTTGCCTACCTAATTCGCGTAATCTTCCTGATTTTATGTATCCTAACAACATGAACGTTGCATTCGGTGATGTCAAGTGCCATTTTCGCCAGTGGAGATAATGATTAATGCCATTTCTAGCCAAAAGAGAATCACTAGCCAGCTATGGTGCAGCATAGCAAGACGCTCCTATACCAGCCCGCTATGTAGAGACTAGATATTATTGCACCCTCAGCCATTTTAACGTGAAAAGTTTGGATCCGTCACTTCCAGCCAGGCTCTCAGGTCATAAACTGGAGTAAAGCAAAATGTCAACTCTGAACAGACATGCCACGCAACCAGCCCTCTTTTCAATATTATTAACTTTCTGCAATCATCGTCTGACTCCATCTCGATCAAACGCAGCATCCGGTTTCTACAGGGGCGTTTGACTGACCGGACACACAATAACCAAAAACAAAATCAAAGCTTCATGCACACATATGACATAAGTAAGAAACGGATGAAAAAGGCACAACCACGGCACAACTCTGCGCGGCAAACAACGGACAATGTCCCACGCAAGATCCCGCGTTTCTTCAGCGGCCTTGAACGGAATGAAAACATTACATTTCTTTTTTGGAGCTATTTGATGACGTCAAAAAATACAATACCCGTTTTAATGGTCAAAATCGAGACAATTACTCACAAAAATGTTTCCCTTTAAGCATTACAAATAAATACTTTTAAATATTTAAATGACATTGTTTTTCAAACAAATCAATATTATTTGCTTACTTAAACGTCATATACAATGCTGAGATCACTACGGGGCTGTCTTAGAGTGTAGCTGCACTGGCAACCTTTAGGCTAGACTCCTGGGGTCATTATACCAGAACAACATGATTCTACCAGCCAGTAGTTCATTTTTCTACTAGATTGGTGCTACGCTCAGCATTTAGGTGCCAGATTCAGAAAAAAAGAGTAAGGCGTACCGATGAATAGGTGCCAGAAACAGCTAATTAAGGTCATTTTCCGTGATTGGTGCTGGTATCCACCAAATAGGTGCTGAGGACCAATTTTGGGGCGAGTCAGCTTTTAGGTGCCAGAAATAGCTTTTCTGGGACGCAATTAAATGGCGTCCGTTGGAGACTATGTCAAGTTTGTTTTTCAATATAGTTCTACAGAAAAAGTGTTAGGTATAGCTATTCTACACAAACGGTTATCAATCAAAGCCACTCAGTTGAGGCATGAATGCCTTTCAACCTGCAAAGACATATTTTAGGTTGTGTAACTTCAAGAACTCTCATTACTAGCGTTTAGCTTTCAGGCGAACTCCTGAGCATCACAGTGTGTGGTATCACTGAATTGAGGTCGAGAAGCTCATACACATGCCTTTAGGTACCGTTTTGTGGAAAAAAGCGTTGGCCAGCTCATTTGGCAGCCTCTGTTTTGGCTTTATCTCTTATCTTCTTATATAAAGTTCCGAATAAAATAAATTGTTATTTGTTTCCTCAATTTTAAAAGAGGAATGAGTTACCTTCCAGCAAGTTTTTTTTTGAATACCTAATTAGGTAACTTATTATTTTGTTCATTGATGATTTTACCAAGAAAAGAAAAAGCGCGACCTTGAGGAGCGCCTACCTATAACCGAACGATCTTCAGTAGCTGGGGAGGGCTCGTTTATTGGCACGAGAATTCGTCATAGAAAAGCAAACGGCAGCGATTTCGCAGGTATGCGATTCTTTCCAAGGAAACATAAAGTTTTTCTCAGCTATTTATTTTGAAAAGGGTCGTTTGTTTGGTATCATACTATGGTGTACATATACGTTAAAATAATCATGGCGGTCATAACTATAACAGACAAGGTCAGTTTGCATTCGCGCTTAGCATCATAGTGTAGTGTTTTCAGACAGCAGTTGACCTTATTTTCAGCAGGAAAAAATACACTGGACCGTTTTTCTAATAAATAGCAAGGTAATAGAATATCCATTGCTTATTCGCAACTCTTTATCAACAACCATTAGTGTTATTTTGCATTTTTGCCGTTATTTTCTGACATTCAGGTAATTTTCGTTTTGCAATGTGTGAATATGAAGGAATGATGGACATCATCGAAAGCGCAAAAGCGAGCACTTATTTTATCAAGACTAAACGCTAACAAGCCGCTACGAAGTTAGTCTTCGCAGCGTTTCTCAAACACCTTTCCCACAAATGAAGCTTGACTGATCGTGGGAATGGATAAAGACAAATTAAAACTCTCGGTAAGTTTTTGAGCAATACTCGTGTTTAAAATATACATTTTGAGGGGGAGGGTCGAGAAAAATATCTGACAAAAAAACTATTCGAGAAAAACTATGCTGAATTACTTCTTGTAAGGAAAGTTCCTTTATGTTGATAACGATGCAAATCAAACGTTAATATGTCGAGAAGATGTTTACTCACATTTCATCAAATTATATAACAGATTGAAGGAGCACGCTGTCCATATCTGCCACTGATACGACTGTCACTATATAGTTCAATACATCTAACAATGTCGGCCCCGAGCAGGGCCGGAAACGGCGGGCCTCCGTTGGGACGGAGCGTCAACACTCTCCGTCCATTGGTCGGGCCTCAGTTGGCGCCGAGCGTCAACACTCTCCATCAATTGGTCGAGCCTCAGTCGGCGCGGAGCGTCAACACACGCCGTCTATTGGGCGGGCCTCGGTCGGAACGGAGCGTCCACGTTCTCCATCCTTCGAGGGGAGCACCGTCATTGAGGCGGTGACGGTGCGGCCTCCGACGCCAGACCGCGGAGATGACGGCCCGCCCCTCGACCTCCCCGCCAGCGACGCCAACGCGGTAGGTCGCTCTGACGTTGAGTTTCGTCATATTCCTTCAATAAGCAGTAGATTATCAGTTGAAAAAATGCCACCTTCAGCGTCACAGACTTCCTCGATTAACTGTACCTTTGTGAATTTGTAGAACATGATTCTGTTCAATTGTGTCGTTTGCGTGCCGCCTTTTTGCAAGAACGTGAATCGATGCATGAATGTCTTAAATATAGGAGCATGTTCGCAATTTACATTTCAGACAGAAAGTTCGTCAAATGCACAGGACAAAATGCGAAGGAACGCAGTGCTTGGTCAAACTAATACGGGTCCCGAGCCGTGGACGATGGTGAGTATCTTTCTTCCTGCATCAGTTATCTTACACTAATCGGTCATCCTCTCAACGTTTTACATCTTGCTTTCATCAGCATCATTTGGGGGTGCAATGTCTATTGGCAATGCTGTCACTGACACGACGAGCAAGCAAAAATGCTGAATTCATCGCAGCATTTTCATTATTTATTTGTTTAAAATAACATTTGATAATATTTGACGGCAAATCCCACGTCAGCATATTTCTACCGGACACTTCAATAATGTTCCTAAGATATGATAACTTGTGCAGAACATCTTGGTGCACAACAAGTTGAACGCTGTTATGTCAAGCATCAATTAATATCAAAGATATTTCAACACGGCAAAAGTTGCGACAGCTCTCAAACTCCTTGGGAGCTTAGCAAACGTTTAGGTCATTTCATTGTTGACATTACTGTATAGGTACTGCTATCGTTTTGCTCCTTTCCTAAAACAATAATGGCCGAATGAATGCATTAATCAACCTTGCATACACCCAACAATGATATCTAATTTGATAACCTTTATCAAAGTCTATCACTAAAGGCAATGAAAAAATGAGCATCGCTGTCGTTTGATCCATCAACCTAAAAAGCACATATTCTGCCTCGGTCTGCGCGATGCCTATTTTAACACTGCTCTCAGGTATAACAAATACCTTTGTATGTTCTGAATAACAATATTTTAACTGGTATTTAGGTGTCATAATAGTTTTTTTGCCGCCATTAATCTTAGCGTGTAGTGCATGCCTAATTTTCGGCACACTTATTTCAGCTGGACTACGTAAAGCGCAGGAGCATCGGCATGCCCAATCGCATCAATCTGGACGCCGAGCGAGCTTCTATAGTGAGCGTTTACCACGGAAACGCTCGCGATAAACCGGTGAGCTATTCGGTAATTGTCTTTTTTATGAGCCCACTGACAAAGAAAAGTAATTTATGGTGAGGCATAACTGATTTTAGGGTAATCTATCGTTGTTCATGCATGCGTTCTTGTTCTGAATCACTTTAAAAATACAACACTTCTTAGCACGAAGCCGCGAAGCCCACACACAAGTTTAACTCCTCGAATGTCGCGTATGTTTCCATTGTTACTGTGTGGAACTTAAAGCAACTTTTAACAATAACATTTAAAAGCTGTTGGTGGATGCACAGTAAACCTTTGCTCCCTTCCCAGCATCGCCCGATCCAGCTGGATGTCGACCCTGGCTTCGCGTCCACCTATCGCCAATCGATAGTTCATTATGTCAGCTCCAAGTTTTCCCAAGACGAGAAGTTGAACGTTGAAAGAGTAAGTGAAATAGAGGTTGATTGATTAACATTTCTTAAGAATGCATATAATTTTCCAAGCCCCAACCTAAAATGTTTTCCTTTAGCAATGGGAATATTTTTTTATTTATTTGCACTGAGCATGTAGCTTGTGGGCTGATGCGCATACAAGCATGGCAAATAATCCCGACTAAGGCGGAACATTACGCATGCTTTCAGCCTCTATTGATGCTTTCTATGGGTGCATTATAAAATATTGAACATGCTAATTGTTTTTCTACCGTCGTTTTTATGGTCCGTTCCCAGGAGGTCTCCAGCAAGACGTCGGTGATTGACGCCATCCTGGGCACCCGCTGGAGCCTGCGGCAGCAGGGGACCGATCAGGACTCTCCAGATGAGAACGAGGAGGAGCAGAGCCAGCGGTGCCAGCCCCGTTCGGTGCTCTTCTACCCCCACCACGCCTTCGGAGTGATCCTCAGCCAGCTGAAAAGGCACCCCAGAGCCGTCCGTTTGCTCATCTTCGTGCTCTGGGTGGCGTACGTCACCTACGCAGTGGTGTACAACTTCTACATCATGAAGGCCGACTACGACTGGTGTCACGCGGGCGGTCTCATCTCGTGGACAAGTGTCGTCATTTTTCTGTATCTGGTCACGTCCAAAGTGATAATTCCGTACGCCCACCGCATTCACAGTCTTCAGGCCGAGCTGCAGAATCGTGCACTTGCATTCCTGAAGGATCTGTTCAGTCGCAGGCAAGTGTTACTTTGTAAGGACTCAATAGCACGGATGAGGCACCCAGATATGACACCTTCATGCACTATAGTTAGAAATTAGAACACTGGTGGGCGCAGCCAGGAAAGCGTTGCGAAATGCTATCCCCACGATTGAGGCATGAATTTTAACCCGCGACCTGGTGGGGGGGGGGGGGGGCTATTTTTTGCCCCCCCCCCCTCCAGACTTTTCGATATATCTCCAGAACTGCTGCGCCGATCGTCACCAAATTTTCAGTACCCTCCCGGACATCAATTTTACACATTGTGACCAAAATTTTTTCCAAAAGCTATGATAGGTTGGCCGGAAATGACGTCAGAATGACGTCATGTTCTGCCGTTTTCGACCCAAAAAAGGGTTTCGCGGGAAGAGCTGTCAGGCCTATAGCTTTGCAAATACAGAAAAATGTTTGGACATAAAAGCTGTAGAATAGACAGGGCTACAAAACTGCTATCTCGGATTTTTGATTTTTTTTATTTTGACCCCCAAAAATCAAAAAATAGATTTTTGGGATATAATAGTCAAAAAATCCAAAAAGTTTTTTTGAATTTCGCAAAAACCGGAATATATGTGATAGTCCTTACCGCCTTCCATCCACATACCAAATTTTAGATTGATACCTCTTTTTTTGGCGAAGTTATAGCGAAAAAACTGTTCAAAATTGATGACGTCAAATTTTCAAACTCAATTTTTAGCAATTCTAGACCTCGTAGTGCAAAACAAAGACCACCATTAGACTCCCCGCGACGAGCTGCATCGAATCGATACCCATTTTATGCAAAAATATCAACTTTGAAATTTGACCTTTTTTGACCTGACCTTGACCTGACCTCCACCAGAAAGTGACCTAAACCGTACCTGATGGTCTTATAACCAACACCATTGGGTTGGAAATGAAAAACTGGCCATAAAACATGCATCGCACAACCTTAGTAAAGTTGGGTTCATGTGGTGACCCTTGGTGACCTTTGGTGACCTGACCTGTGACCTGACGTGGTATGACCAGTGACCTCTAATAGCAACATATGTACTAGACAACTGACGTCTTATCGCTGATTTTCGACAAAATGCGCTTTACTCGGTGTTATAGCGCTTTCCCTAGAAGCCCCGTGAACGGTGAAACATTTTATCTTTGACCTGACCTGTGACGTCATCGGTGACCCCGAGGTCAATAAAATTTGGTTTCCCTCGACAAATTTGACAGGGCTATCGAACGCCGTTTGAATTTTGCGGATCCGTCCAGTAGTTTCGGAGATACGAGGGGGGGCAAAAAATAGCCCCCCCCCCCCCACCAGGTCGCGTTATAAACAGACCCCACCAGGGCGCGGGTTAACGTATGTGGCGGTGCAACGAAAAACGTATCATTAGCCGTACATTTCTGCAACGCCTCCGCCCACTCAGCCCCAGCTGGGACTCCCAGTGAGCTGAAATAGCAGCTACATGTCATTTACATCAACTACCCCGTGTTAATCCACATACCTATAGTTACCAAACACCACACGAATAATGATAATGGTGACATTGTGCAATGGTCACCTGCTGCTTGTCAAATGCCAGACATTTGAGCCCAGGAAGGCGTCGACCAATAAGCACAGCCCGTAGTGTAATTCGCTATAATCACAAACCATTTCAGGACTTTTCGGCCCTCGTAATTTCCTCCTGATGGGAATGGTTTGCATAATGTAGGAATAGTTCCATTGTAGGCCATGCAAAGTAGGTCCCGAAGGGAACCATGCCAGGCTACGCGAGCCATTCGTCTCTGGAGTCTTATCTTGACCAGTAGTTTCTCGATCACTCCGAAAAGCGTCATTTTTCCATAGTTGTCAGGAGCTTCTCATTACCCAGGAAAGGCACCCTCTAATTTATAAATGCACCCGGAACAACGAATTCAAAATAGTTCTAAAGCTAAGCGTACTTATTCGGTTCGATGTCACCTTCCGATGCCCCACCCAAAGTTTTTGCCAAATAAATTTCACGGTCACAAGGTGAGATTGTGACCGTGAAACAAGGTGGGTGAGGTACCGCAAGGTGAGTGAGGTACCGCACTTGGTGAGATTGGGCCCAGGGCCCAATCAGGGCCTGTAGCATCATACTATGAGAATTTCATGAGAATTTCAGAGAGTTGACCCACACCACGCCTGTTTTAGGTATGTTCGGATCATCGCTGGTGCCCTGATTGCTGTCATCATTGTCCTGGTTACCAGAATTGGACACATGATCCCGACGACGAAACAGCTGACGGCCGTCTGCGGCTACTGCGTCATCATACTCGTGACGTATCTGCTGTCGGTGGAGCCAGAGGAGGTAGGTCGCTGGCACTTTGTATGTATGTATGTATGTATGTATGTATTGCTTATCTTTGGAGAAACCACACAGGCACTTACACTCCAGCGTCAAGCACAATCAAAGTAAGTTAAAATATGAAGCGAGCAGATCATTGTAAGAGGTCACACAGCCACACTGACATACCTATCGGGATCATTTGGACGCCAAACAACTGCGTATGCTTCGCCTGAACTTGGCCGCCCTCGACTGCCTCACATCCGGTGGCAGGCGGTTCCAAGTCGCAATGGCTCGGTGAGGGAACGACATTTTTGTGCACTGCAGACGACACCTAGGGATTTGTAGCATAGTATCATCAGCGGTGGAGCGCGTCGGTCTCAGCGATACCTGTGACCGAGTCTCAACGAGTGCCCTCAGCTGCCGAGATGCGTCCCTCTGCCGCATTACATGATAGATTCGCTGCACATCGCGCAGATCGATCATCGCGTCGAACGTAGGCCAGCCTAGCTCCAATCGGGCTTCCGTGACGCGGTCAAATTTACGGAGCCCTGTGACAGTTCTGACTGCGAAATTTAACACCTTCTCGATCCGTTTCCTGAGAGTCTTTGATTTGGGGGCCCAAACAGGAAGACAGTACATGAGTGTGGGGAACACCAGCGCCTGAATCAACATTTTGGTTGTCTCCCGAGGTAAATTCAATTTCCGAATAGAAACAATAGCACCACTACACTTCTGTGCCACTGAGCTTACCTGTTTTTCCCAGTTTAAGTGACAGTCGAAATGGACACCTAAGATCTTGATGCTTTCTGAGTGCTGAAGTGACACACCATCAAAGTTCACAACTAAATCTGATACGCTTGCGGTGTTTGCTGGGGTTCCAGCCAGCAGGAACTCGGTCTTGGTGGGGTTTACTTTGAGCCCGTTACATCGAAACCACCGAGACAGTTGAACTAAGTCGGACTCTATGTGACGTTTGAGCTGCGTCACATTATCAGGTCCAGCACAATGCACTAGCTGGCTGTCGTCCGCATAACTAGATAGCCAGCCGAACTGAATATGGCCCACAAGGTCATTCATGAACAGGTTGAACATGGTGGGACCCAAAGTTCCGCCTTGGACCACACCAAACGGCACCCCCTCGATGCTGGTTCCCCCCTTCACGGTCTGGGTCCGATTCGCGAAATAGCTCCCCAGCCAATGGGTCGATATCCCATACCATCCTAGCTTGGACATCAGTGCACCACGCTGGACACAATCAAACGCACTTTTGTGCCGGCCCTTTTATTGACGGTTTGCCGCTATCACTATGCAACAGTCATTTTGTTCCTGAGTAACGAACGATTTTTTTGGACTCATTGGGTCCCATTATAACCGAAATGGGCATTTGTTTTGATCTGAAAATGCTTTTCCGGTTTTCAGAGACGATTTTCGATTTTTGGCCCTGAAATTCGGTTTTTAGCCCACTGTGTCCGGTGTAATTGAGTAATCGACTCGCGGTAACTTTCATCGCCCTTCCTATGCCACAAGCTTTCGAATGATATCCGGTTTTGCATATTTGCGTGTAAAAATAACGTCATAAATCTATGTTAAAGTAAGAAAATATTGAAATTTTGTAAAAATTTGACATTTTTTTCGATTTCATTTCAAAATAGAGAACAAACTAAAGGCCCTATCCAAATTCTGAGCCCAGTTCCTTGAAGAGCATTCAATTTCCGTTCGGAAGGTACTATTTTAGTGCATTTTATCGGTTTACTGTGGCGTCCAGATTGAGTCACTTGAAAAACGGGCCCCCAACAGATCAAGATTCTGAGCGACAGGACTGCTCAAAAGTAAGTTCCTGCGTGTGACCCGAGGTCACAAGGGGTCAACAAAATGACCTCAGTTAACCCCTCGTTGATCCTATGGCGTTCACATACGTTATCAGGTTAATGCTATGTGATATGACTTAGGATATGTGTTTAGGTTAACTCAATCTGGACGCCACAGGAATCCGATAAAATGCACTAAAAAGGTACCTTCCGAACGGAAATTGAATGCTCTTCAAGGAACTGGGCTCAGAATTTGGATGGGGCCTTTAGTTTTTCCTCTATTTTGAAATGAAATCGAAAAAAATGTCAAATTTTTACAAAATTTCAACATTTTCTTAATTTAACATAGATTTATGACGTTATTTTTGCACGCAAATATGCAAAACCAGATATCATTCGAAAGCTTGTGGCATAGGAAAGGCGATGAAAGTTACCGCGAGTCGATTACTCAATTACATCGGACACGGTGGGCCAAAAACCGAATTTCGGGGCCAAAAATCGAAAATCGTCTCTGAAAACCGGAAAAGCATTTTCAGATCAAAACGTTTTTGTATTTCACATTACCACAGGGTACATTTCGATGACACACTAGACACTACCACTCATATGCCGTTAGTGCTTTGGTTTTGCACCAAATATTTCGCCCCATGGAACCTCGAAGTCGCTTGGGGCTAGCTTTCTCCCATTCTCGATGAGCTGGCCAAATACGCTGGATTTTGATCAAAACTAATGCCCATTTCGGTTATAATAGGACCCAATGAATAAGAAAAATTCGGTCGCTTTCCAGGAACAGAAAATTTTTCATTTTTTGTTGCATAGTGTTATGACAACCCTATCGGTTCAGTTGGTTTCAAAGAAATTAAAACCGCGAACCGTTGCTCTTCAATCATGCTCCATCATACTCCATACTCGATTCCATTAATTTTTATTCGAAACCTTTCTCTGGAAAAGCTGGGTCAGATCCCTTTCGGTTCCTACTCTGTAGTTGACTGACACCGTTTCCCTGCTTCACGCCGACAGATTCGGTGGCCAATGGTGATCAAGAATCTGCTGCTGCAGCTAATCGTCGTTTACCTCATGATGGTTTGGGCGCTGGGGCGCGTCGTCCTGGAATGCATGGCCAGCAAAATTGACTTCTTGTTTGGGTTCAGCAAGAAAGCTGCCTGGGTTCTGTTTTCCCAGAAACTGCCACATATGCTCTCGATAGAGGTGAGAACAGAGAGAGAGAGAGAGAGAGAGAGAGAGAGAGAGAGAGAGAGAGAGAGAGAGAGAGAGAGAGAGAGAGAGAGAGAGGGAGAGAGAGAGAGAGAGAGAGAGAGAGAGAGAGAGAGAGAGAGAGAGAGAGAGAGAGAGAGAGAGAGAGAGAGAGAGAGAGAAAGGGAGAGAGGGAGGGAGGAGGCGTGGGAGGGACGGAGGGACGGAGGGAAAGGAAGCAGACATATAAGGGGAGAGCCACATGCATAATGGGAATAAATGAGAAAACGACTCGATCAAGTTCGACGATCAGTAATCTTAGCAATGGAATAAACTAAAATCTAAATGACACGTCTATCTTCAAACACTTCTACCCATCCCAGGATTGAAGCAGAGTGTCTGAGCTGACTGAATGCTCCTGTTTCGCAGCTGCTGAGTTCACTGACGCTCACCGGCTCGATCATGCATCTGCTCTACTACACGGGAGTTCTGCAGGGGTTCCTCCACAAGACGGGCCTTGTCTTGGAACTCATCACGGGCACAACCACGGTGGAAGCCATCTCGGGTGCGCTCTGCACCCTTTTCGGTGGGGTAAGCTGTATCTAGGTACGCATACATATGTGCTCGCAAGTCGGCAACAGTGCACCTTTTTCTACTGTAGCCGAAAGATTGACACCAACGATACCGTTCAAACCTCATTCTTATCATGCCACAATTGGCGAAATGATTTATCTGATAGCAAAATATTCAACACAAAGCTGGAAGAACATGTGCCGAAGTAAAACTACAAAATAAGCCTTATCTTCAGAAGGCGATCGTCCAAAAATCAATCAGGCATATAATCAATAAGGACATGTTCGACGATTTTTGTATGATCAGTCATTCCACCGACGAATTTTCCCAAACAAAACCCACGCTTCTTCATCATACCAGCACATCTAGTCTCTTCATCTTGAAACAGTTGCAGCAGCATTACGGCGAATTACCAAATGCATTTTATTTGTTTTAAGATCGAGACGGCTGTGATTCTGGAGCCGTATATCGTGCTTCTGACGATGTCTGAGCTGCACACTTTTATCACCGCCGGCATTGCCTCGATGACCGGTAAGACAATAAGACGCCTGTAACACGCAACTATAATTTATCCCTTCATAGTCATCCTAATGATGCCTTCAGGAATGATGCTCAAAATAAGAAGGTCTGTTCATAATTTGGTACTGTTCAAAAGTGTCAAGCAGTCGCAATTCAGGTGAACTTCACAAGAGTTGCTCGGGATTCTCGAGCGACCACTTCTGAACCTTTTGGAAACTAGCTTGTTCCATTTCAGGCGTCGCCCTGGCAATGTATATGGACATGGGCGTGGATAGAGTGACGCTGATGACAGTGAATTTCGCCACCTTCAACGGCGTGCTGGCGGTGTCAAAAATCATGTACCCCGAGACGGACACATCGGTCACCACGTACCGGGACCTGAAGTTCATGGACAGGTGAGATGGGTGACCAGTGACCACTGACCAGATTTGTGAATCAATGTTGACCAAAGACCTTCATGTCAGAAGATAAATGGTGTTATTTCGAAGGCGGAAGCTAGCGACTGTTCAAATCGTGCCTCAGGAATAATGCAGGCTTGCAATTGGGATGAACAAAACAAAAGGTGATTTATCATAGATCAGTGCACGTAAAGAAAGCATGCATTTGAAGGCAGGAAAATCAACAGACATTCATCACGACATACCCCCTCAGTAAGGACTACCTAATCGTAAATGACGTCTCGCTTTGGCTATGTAAATACCATATTTCCCTGGTGTCTCAGGGACGAGTACAACATGATTGACGCCGGGGTTCGCGGAGCGATCGCCGTGCTGCGACTGCTGGCGCAGCTAGTGGCTGTCCTCATCGCCTTCATCGCGCTGGTCAACATGGGCAACGACTTCATCGAGTGGCTGCTGGAGAACGTCGGCATCCCCGGCATGGACCTCGTGGTCAGTGAGGGTGGTGCTCGGGGAAAACTGGGGAAAATTGGGGCATGGACCTGGTGGTCAGTGAGGGTGGTGCTCGGGGTCCGGGGAACACTGGGGAAAACCGGGGCACTGACCTAGTGGTCAGTGAGGGCGGTGCTCGGGGAAAACTGGGGCATGGACCTGGTGGTCAGTGCAAACGGTTCTCGGGGAAAACTTGGGGACAGACCTCGTGGTAAGCAGGGACGATCCCGCTGCATATCGGGCTTTCGGAGTCGGGTGCAATCCATGTAACGTTTTTGACATTGGCTATTTGTGTGTCAGATGCTAATGATTGAATTAAACCCGTGGACCATTCTTCAATCGCGACTTTCGCTACCGCATAAGCATTCCAGCCACTTCATGTTTCAGGGCATTTTGTCTGTTGTGCTGCGTCCTCTTATTTTCTTGATGGGTATCGACTGGAAATCAACAGGGCGCATCGCAAGATTCTTTGCCACGAAAACCGTTCTAAATGAAAATTTCGGCTACCAAGCATTTCTCAAGGATAGCAAACTGCATCCAATGAAGGTGAGAGCGGACTCTAATTCCGGCGAGAAGTGAGACACATCTAACGGGAGGGCAGCGTGTAATTTTTAGGGGGTGTGGTCCCATTGTCCCCAATGCCCGGCCACAAGCTTCTCAAAACAAACTAGCCTTGAACACCGTTGAATTATGTCGATCGATTTCCATTCGACGTCAAACATTCAATAAACAAGTTTAATGGTGGCTACCTATAAAAGAAGACCATGGTTTCGTGACCTTCATCCACCAACGGTAGTTCGATACATCATATTTGTTTTATAGTTTGAATAATTCGAAAAATGACATTTGAAGCCACGCCAGATCACTGGACCAATTCAACAAACACGGATATTTTCCGTGACCCATGTGCAATGTTACACCACGTTCGACAGAAGCGGGAGCGTGCCGTCACCGTGGCGTTGCTGTACGGCTTCAGTAACCTGGCGCACGTCGGAGCCACGGTGGCCTATCTGACGGCACTGGCACCGGAGCGGCGTCACGACATCAGCAGCACGGTGCCGCGCGCGCTGCTCACCGCAGTGCTCACCAACCTGCTCACCGCCGCGCTCGTCGGTGAGTGAGAGCTCGGTGTCCTCTTACCTGAGCTGCGGGAGCGCTTGGACCATGAGATGAGACCATTATGGTTCATGAAGGAGTGCTAATAGCTAGCTTGGACAGCATGTCAGCTGAAAACATGCAAGATATAGGTATAGCCATCTTTCAGCCTGTTCCGGAGCATGTTGGGCGTCCTCAGAACAAATTTTTGAAGGATGGTACCATCTTACTAGGCGTCTGTCAGCTGTCATAGCAATGCATAACTGATTCCTGAAAATTGTTGTTTGTTGTTCAGGTGCGTTGGTGTTTACACATACCCATCCGACGGAGTCGGGCCAGGGTGCGTTCAACGCGACCAATCCTCTGGGTAACGCGACCACGCCGTACAACGTATCCAGCCAAGACTTCTTCAAAGGGATGAACGGAAGCATCGCAATGTTTCATCACTGATAAAATGCTGTGTATTTTTGTGAATGACGTGCATCCATTGACCGTTATACTCGTGAAATGTGTGACAACTCCTGTAATATATTTATCATCCATTGTGGGTACAGTTCATATATTTACCTGTTATAGGGAGACAAACTGTAGCTTAGTTGCTTCACATTCACATTAACGACAGGAAGAACAGAAGTGATTTTTTTTCTTTAAATGTCTCTCGAAATAAGTTAATAGCAAGCGTAAAAATAATAATTCTCAGCGTTCCATTCCTCTAAAGGTGTAGCAGCAGGTTTCAAAAACTAGGATCAGCATCAGCCGTTTATTTGCGTACAATTCTTTCTTCCCTGACATATACTGTGGTTTGAACGGTTCCGGTGACAAGTAGGATAAAAGTTATCTGATTTGGACGATCGTTGTCACATTCACGGTGGTTGGAACGGTCGTGTCCCACCCGTCGTGCCGTGCGCCCTATGAGCCACGCTGACGGGATGTCAGAGCACCGTCGCAAAGACGACACAGGATACCTCAGTGATGCACAGGGAGCATCCGCATGCTCCCCGCGGCGCCTGTCAAAGATTCAAGGCACGGTCTCCTCCTATAGGCACCACTCGCACCACTGCCGGCGAGTGGTAACAGGTACACGATCACAAGATACACGTCTGGACTTACTGACAGAGAATAGTGTGAGCCGTAGTACATCGAGTGACGTGGCAGTTCAAATAAAATCAACTTGACATCACATACATATCGTAAAACAAAATAAATCTACCAGCTGTGCTGCAACATTGTGACTAGCTGATGTGAAAGGTATCATAATGAAAACGGATATTGATAACTGGCACAAAATATTGAGTATGTCGGAACCAATGCACAATGTACAGAAAAAGGCAGAACGCACCTCAGTAGCGTTGCACGATGCATACACTGCAGTTAAGCATTGCAACTGATTGTTACGCTAGATGACTGTGGTGGGACACGGCTTTTCTGCAATTGTTTCAAATACTATAGAAATCAACATTGAGACTCAATGACTGCAAAAAGATTGCAGAGCAGAACTACCCACTATGATCAAGCATTATCGTAGACATCAGTATAGCGTCGCTAAAATAGTCATGGTGTCTACCCGACCCATTAATTTGACATTTCACTGTCCCGACGTTTAAAATGTAAACGATTCATGACGAACAAATGCAATATACAACCTCCATTGATCAACACAATATGCACATCAACATAAATCGCTTGCGATTGTTTGATTCATAAAATATCACCATCGCGCTAGCCACAACCAAGAAGTAAGTACATGATCACTTTGTGCCGTAATCGTAACCACATATTATGACCACCCACAATATTGATTAAAGCATGCATTACGCTGAAACACCAACGCACAATCGGTGAAACAACATCGATAATTGCACTTTAAAGACACATGTGCTGGTGGATAGTGTTGCGATTGGAGCGCACTCAGCGACTGTAGCGACGAGCGCTCTGCGACTGAAGCGGCTCACCGGCCATAGCGACGCGCTCAGCCATTGAAGCGGCGCGCTCAGCCACTGTAGCGGCGCGCTCAGCCACTGTAGCGGCGCGCTCAGGGGTCGTAGCGGCGCGCTCAGCCACCGTAGCGGCGCGTTCAGCGGCCATTACGGCGCGCTCAGCGGGCCCGCTGCTGGGCGCCAGCGCTGACCGATGAGCGAGCGCAGCGCGTGGTTGGGCACCAGCACGAGTGCGGCCAGCGGCTCGTTGGTCATGGGACTAGAGGTGCGCTCTTTCAGCCAGGCGGCGATGGCGCTCCGCTCGTAGCTGTAGCCATCTGAAGACGACGGCCGCAGGGACAACGGCCGGCCAGGGCCATTTAGTACGGTTGTCAATGTTGGTATTAAAATAATTAATACTTCTACATATATTCATGCAAACCTCTGTAAACAGAGGTATATGATTGGTACTGTAGCTCTCATATAATCGCGAACTCAGAGTCTGTTCGAAATAAATCATATTCTATCGACTTCTTATAGGGTTCGCAAGCTGCCACACACTGTCTTTGATCTGCAGCACGCCTTGGACGATGCCGGAAAAGGCTGAACAGATTCCTCTTTCCGACTCGTAACATTGGACTCCAATAGCTTCAATCTAAGGCTGATTGGGTTGTTGTAACGTTGCAGAGAATATCATCTACGATAGAAAAATGCAACGAAGAAACTCAGAATACAGGAATAGAACGGCAGCTGAGGGAACTCTTCGTGCGATAAGGACGCGCGGATGGAAATTGGCGAGTATCTCAAGCTGTCAAAGACCTATGTTTAGAATATTTCAAAGACATTTCCGTAACCAGATGATGTCATCATAATATAACAACAGATGAATGCGGGATATATAATATATATGACCGTTGACCGATCAGTGAAAAAAAATGTGGTAAGGTAATGGTGGGTAAGATCGATGAAGGGTCTGTGAATCGAGATGGACACTGGGCAGCATGATCGCTGTGGGTGTGCGTGGTATGGAGCTTGGACTGTATCCATTGGACATTGTGGATAGACATATGGATGGAATGAAGAAAGCCGTCACTACCCCCGGTGAGGAGTGAGGGCCGGCCGCTGAGCGGACTCACCTGAGCAGACCACCGGGTCGACCATCAGCTCTCGGGTGATGGGGCAGTAAAACTCGTCCGGCGGCGTGGTGTCGGGACTCGCCGGAGGACCCTGACGCAGTCGGTCCAGCTGGCGCACCAGCTTACTGCGGTGACCGACCAGCTCTGGAAGAAGGGAGGGGGAGGGGGTCACATAAGGAACTGTTAGGTCGAAAGGCAGCGTCTCCATTTGTGGTGTATTAGGTCGGGTATCACAACGGCAGCAGCAGCAGCAGCACGCGTGGCGAGCCCCAGGTCCAGAATGACCGCCGCCCCCGGCTGCGGCCGTGACCCCGCGCCGCCGGTGGCAGCGGCGCTCCCAGCGGGAGGCGGCCCGCAGAGGCGCACCCAGCAGCGCGCCGAGAGGGACGCCTCACCCCAGCCACGCAACGCATAACACAGCCAATGCATAACAATACATAACCCAACACATCTCCCCCCTAAATAAATAGCGCCTTAGGCTGTAATTGTACACATGGAGGTGTCACTTCAGCGACAGCATGTTGGTGATGATGTCCACCACGCTGGCGAACCCCGCGCCGTCGGCGTATGCGACGCCGTGTGCGCAGGCGGCGGCGTCGAGAATCGAGCGCCGTCTGCGGTGTCGGAAAACGAGCGCCTTCAACGTGCGAGCATCGCCTCGAACTTCTCGGTGGCCTCCAAGCGACGTATGCCTGTCGGTAACGATCAGTTCAGGGCAAACCATACGGGTGACGATAATAACTAACTCACATACATTTATCAACTTTATGCCTGTTAAGGGAGATCTCACAATCTGAAGACTATTCGAACGACATGAGGACTTTCATGTTTTTTTTTTACGGGTCAGGGTATCTAGCCGGTGGCCTGGAAATCCGTCCATATCGTGTCACGTATGGACGGTTAGCGGGCATGTACGGTTGTTCCGTGACAGTTTCACCAGAACTCCAAACGAAATCAGGGAGCGGGGAACTGCTCTCAGATATAATGTTTGGGTCCTGACTCTGAGTGGTGTGCCCGTCGTCTGTCCGCCGCTCTCGCCGTTGGGGCGTAGCCGCGCGGTCCTCATCGTCATCCCGGCCTCGCAGCTTCACAGGTTTCAGGTGGTCATGGTGTATCCTGATAACCTTCCCACCAGGCATACTGACCTTATACGTGACTCCTTCCTCAGTTGGACCTTGTTTCTCTATCACAGTCCCTGGTCCCTTGTAGTGCAATGCCAGCTTGCGTTTGCCTCCAGGACAAGTGGTGTGGTCCCTCACCCAGACCTTCTGACCCGGCGTGTACGGTGTCTCTCGTGCTGACTGGTCGCGGGAATCCTTCATGTTGGCCGCTGCCTGCTCGATTTTTTCACGGACTTCTTCATGTGCATGGCGTAGCAGACGAAGCCTGTGTTCTAGGTAGGTGTCGACCATCGAAACCTCCTGACGTGTTCTGAATAGCTCATCGACGGGAAGGCGAGCTTCACGTCCGTGCACCAGAAAGAAAGGCGTGAAACCGGTCACCGAGTGCCTGGACGTGTTGTAGGCGAATGTAAGGGACGCCAAACGATCGTCCCAGTCGGACCCACATGGCTTGATGTATTTTGATGACATGTCTTTGAGCGTCCGATTGAATCGCTCTACCATTCCGTCGCTTTCTGGCCGATAAGGTGATGTGCGAGTCTTTTCTATGCCCATTCGCTTACAGAGTGATTGGAAGACGGCCGATTCGAACTGTCGGCCTTGGTCGCTGTGGAGGCGCTCCGGTACCCCGTGGTGCAGTACCAAATCGAACATGCACTCGGAAACTGATTCAGCCGTTTGATTTGGCATGGCATATGTGGTCACATACTTGGTAAAATAATCCATAATGACTAGGGCGTATTTGTTTCCACGTGCGGATACTGGCATCTCGGTTATATCGACGGCCACTCTTTCGAATGGTCTCGAGTATGTCTCTGTTTGGACTGGTGCTTGCATTTTTGGCGTTGGTTCGTTCCTCCTCTGACACAATTCGCATGTTTCGCAGTGCTGGTTAACATCCTTGCTCATCCCTGTCCAAAAGAATCTAGCCGCCACTTTTTCCAAAGTGCGCGTCTTTCCCAAATGGCCTGAAGTCTCGTCGTCGTGCAACATCTCCACAACCACCTTGCGATACGTTTTGGGGAGGAGCGTCACCGAATCGCTGTCGCTGCCCGATCTCTTTAGTTTCATGATGCCCTTATCTATGAACAGCTGGTCGAAAAAACGAGCCATCGTTCGTAGAGAGCTACTCTTTTTCTTGAGCTCCTTCCTTGGGGGTAGCTTCCCCGCTGCCAACCAGTTCTTGACTTCATTCAGGACGGGGTCCAGATCCTGTTCCAGCTCTAGCTTCCCGAGGGTAATTTCTTCCCGAGGGGCTTTGTGGTTGGCCGTTAAGAGCTCGCTGACTCCTGCATCAACTGCTGGATCGGTGAAGTCGGTGACAGGCCTCGACAGAGCATCGGCATTGCCGTTGTCACTACCCTTTCGGTACTCAACGACGAAGTCGTACGTGCTGAGCTCAACGGCCCATCGACCTCTCCTCCCAGTGGCATCGCCGTCAACGTTGATGGATTTCGGGATGTTTTTTAGGGGTTTGTGGTCGGACGTGATAGTGAATTTAGTGGCCGCGAGGTAGTGACGAAAATGTCTGATGGCCCACACGATCGCCCACAGCTCTTTGTCGTACGCTGGCCATCGTCGTTCGCTTTTGTTTAGCACTTTGCTGGCATACGCGACGACTCTCTCTTCGTCATCGACCATCTCTGTGAGAACAGCTCCCACCGCAGTGTTTGAGGCGTCAGTTGCGAGCCTGAACTCCCCTTTAAATGTCGGCAGGGTTAGGATTGGAGGAGACGTCAGCTGTGCCTTGATGTTATCGAAGCTTTCTCTGAGCTCGTCAGTCCACTCGAGGTCACCTTTCTTTTCTGCGGCTTCTCGGATTGGACGCACCAGGTCGGAATAGTTTGGAACGAACCTGGAGTAGTATCCTGCCAGTCCCAGGAAGCTCTTTAGATCTTCTGCTTTTCGCGGTCTAGTCCAATTGCGCACCTTCTCTATGTTGGCTGGGTCTGGTTCGACGCCTCTCCTTCCCACCTTGTGTCCGAGGAACACCACCTCGTCTCGAGCCAAGCAGCACTTCCTTGGCTTTAGCTTCATTCCTGCTGCTCTTATCCTTTGAAATACTTCCTCCAGGTTCTTTAGATGTTCTCGTTCGCTCTCTCCAAACACGATTATGTCGTCGATATAGACGAGGCAGCTCTTGGAGTCCATTCCAGCCAGCACCAGCTCCATCAGCCGCTGGAACGTCGCTCCTGCGTTCTTCAGGCCGAACGGCATCGCTCGGAAGTGGTGGAGACCTTTTCCTGTGCTGAAAGCAGTCTTCTCCCTGTCCTTCTCGGCGACGTCAACCTGCCAGTAACCTGACGCCATGTCGAGAGTTGAGAAAAATTTTGCTTCGGCGAGGCTGTCGAGGCTCTCGTCCACCCTCGGCAAGGGAACTGGCAAGCTTTGTGTGACGGAGTTCACTGCTCGGAGATCGATGCAGAACCTGAAACTGCCGTCTTTCTTTTTCGCCAGGACAATTGGTGAGCACCAAGGGCTGGAACTTTCTTCGATGATCCCTTCTTCAAGCATCTTTTCTTTTTGTCGTTCCACCTCCTCTCTCAGCTTTACTGGGATTCGTCGTGGCCGTTGACGTACTGGCGGTGCATCGCCAGTTCTGATCTGATGTTCAAGGAGAGTCGTTTTTCCGATGTCTGCTTCGCCTTTGCTAAAAACATCACTGAACTCCATCACTAGCTGCCTTAATGAAGCCTTTCCCGTTTTTGAGAGCACCGCTGACTCCAGTTTGAGCTCCTTCATGAGTTCATCGATCGTCCCCTCGTCGACTGCGGCTGAAGCAACCGATGTGTCTGGAATGTCGTAAATACCTCTCCCATTCTCCTGGATTGAGTACAAAAGTCCTATCTCTGTACCTGGAGGGATCGTAATTGCCTCACTCCCGATGTTTGCGATTTGAACCGGGACCTTGGCCTCGCTCGTCACCGCGGTGACCACGCGAGGGATTCTCCATTCTTGCTCGTTCCCCACGGGCTGTGGCTCGAGCACCCCTTGCCAATTGACTTCCTTGGTGACTTTGACACCACCGTCTGGAATCTCGACGTCGACCTGAACGAGCGTCTGAGACTTTGCCGGTATTGTAACAGGCGAGCATGTTAGCACCCTGGCGCGCTGGGGTCGTAGCTCTGCGTATGTCGGGAGTGGAATCTCCAGGCTGCCGACCCTGAAGACCCCTGCCTTGTCGTCTAGCACTGTTTTGTGCTGGCAGCAGAAGTCTCGGCCGAGAACGACTTGGTAAATCAGACCTGGAATTACCAGCATAGGCTGGATGAATTGCAAAGCCTGTATGGAGAATGACACTTCTGCCTGTGTAGTGACCTGTATTCTCTGCCCACCCGCCTGAGTTATTGCTCCAAAATGCCCTCTGCGGGACGAGTGTTTCGGTACGACCGTCTGGGCGAATTCTTGTCCGATCATTGATGCGTCGGCTCCAGAATCAACCAGGGCCCATACGCTGCGCCCTTCGACTTCGATTTTGATGACAGAAGCGCGCTTGGTGTTTGGTTCTTGCCCCGGCATTGCCGGAGTATTCTCCACAGCGCCAGATATGTCGCGTGCGGGGCTCGAGGGAGCGATGCCCCCTGCTGCGACTGGCGTTCTCCAGCATTCGGGTAGCGCGTGCCCGTACCGTCCACAACCCTGGCAGGGAATACCGGGCGGAATCGCGCTCAGTTTTGCCCTCGGGGTAGCGGCTCGTGCTGTCCGTTTATGTCGGTTTGAAAACTGCGGACAATCACGTTTGAAGTGGGCGGTATCGCCACACAGGTAACAAACGCCTCGTCTACTGCCGGTCGGTTTGCGGTGCTCGGTCAGCTGGACTTTCATTTCATTCAACTCACTCCGGAGTTCTCCAAGAATGGTCAGAATATCTGGTGCCTGTCCACCCTCGATAGATTGCGCTTCTTCAGACGAAATTGCCACAGCCGTGTCATGACCGGCGGACGCCCGCATAACGGCGAGAGTGAGGTCCTTTTCCCAAAGTCTCTGGACAACTTCCTCCGCTTTTTGAAGCGACAGCACAGTGTGGTCATTGTGCAGCTTCTCTTGAAGCTTAAGATCGCTCAGACCACACAGGAAGTGATCTAGCGCTATATGATCCACCTGTTCTCTGGATAACCCCGGGTGTGCCAGATTTGTAAGTTCTCGGACGCGATCCGCGAATAACTCTATATTCTCTTCAGGCAGTTGACGGATAAGACGCAACTGAGCCCGAGCCCGTCGCGTGTCGCAACTAGATCCGAATTTCTCTTGTAGGACCCCCTTAAGTTCCCTGTAGTCGCTCCTGGCTCTTTTGTCCAAGTTCCCGCAAATGTCCAAAGCAGCACCATCCAGCAAGTCGAGCAGGGCAGCTGCTAGTTTTGCCCCCTCCAAGTCGCCAAAACGCGTCTCAAAACGGGAAATCCACGTTTCCCAATTTTCCTCCTTGCGACCGCTAAATTTTGTTGTGCTGTGAATTTTTAAGTACAGTTCACTCGCCATTTTGGGCGGTGTATGATCGACGACTAATAAATATGATCGTATCGTCCAACGATACGGTATGCAATGACCAACGGGTAATTTGAAAATCGTGTCGTGCAACGACAACGCTATATAGCCCTATGATCGTATCGCCCAACGATACGTTTTGCAATGACAAAACCAGATAATTTGAAAATCGTGTCTTAAACGACCACGCTATCTGTGCTTTATGAGCTGTAGGCGCTGCCAGTGCCTCAGCGTGATTTAATATTTGCCTAACATAATCGACCTGAAATCAGCAAAATCTGGGTCGAGAACGACTGCACCTTTTCCAAATTTCAGGTCGTAGGCTAAGAGCTCATCTATCGTAAATCGATAGCATAAGAGCTGCTAAAACGGTTATTGTTTAAACAAGCATAACTCAAAAGTAGGGAGCGTAAATGAGCTTACCTTGACCGCGCCAATGTTAGGTCGAAAGGCAGCGTCTCCATTTGTGGTGTATTAGGTCGGGTATCACAACGGCAGCAGCAGCAGCAGCACGCGTGGCGAGCCCCAGGTCCAGAATGACCGCCGCCCCCGGCTGCGGCCGTGACCCCGCGCCGCCGGTGGCAGCGGCGCTCCCAGCGGGAGGCGGCCCGCAGAGGCGCACCCAGCAGCGCGCCGAGAGGGACGCCTCACCCCAGCCACGCAACGCATAACACAGCCAATGCATAACAATACATAACCCAACAGAACGAATTCGGTCCGAAGACATAGGGGTGGCAGTACTCGGTGCTGACAATGCCACAACTACACATTAAAGTGCCGAAACGGTGCCCGCATATAAAAACAGAAACCCGTTTTGGTTGAGTATGACCTGGGTAACCGTTACCCGTACCAATACTACAGAGTCTGGTAAGTGGTATCGTAACTTGCGACAAGGAATGTGATTTAAATCATGTCAACTCCACTTTCACAGCTGTCATTATGACTCACCGACGCCGAGCTCGTCTTCCATGGCCTGTTCGGTGAGCTCCAGCAGCCGGGCACCGTCCACAGAGCGGGCGGCGAACGCGTCGGCGTACTGGGCCAGACCGAGGGAGCGCAGCCAGCCGCCCACCTGGTCGCACGTCCACTCAGACACCTGGGAATGGACACATAGGGTCACAGGCCCATTGGGAGAGCTGGGGGAACGGATCAACAATGTCATGGATCCAGTCGGGGACGTGTGAAACGGATATACAGGCACCGGTTCACTGGGAGACCTGGGGAACGGATGCGCAAGGTCAAAGCTCCATTGGAGATATGGGAAATGGATACGCAGCGTCACAACTCCACTCGGAGAAACCTGGCCGGGAACCGAATAACAGAGCTTCACCCGGAGACCCGACAAAGAACGAAACAACTGCACGGTCACAGATCAACTCAGACCCGACTAAGAACGGAAAAGTCACTCTACCTGCACCAGTCCACAATGTCACTGTTTCCCACTGTGCCCGCGCCCTCGGGAGCCAGTGGGCCGCACCGTACCTGAGTGGGCGCGGGGCGCGGCGGGGCGCTTGGCGCCAGGCCCGCCCCGGCCTGCTCCGGCTCTCCCACCGGCCGCAGCAGCACGGATCGGTCGTTAGAGCCCGAGATGAGCAGACGTCCGTCGCCGGAGAAGCAGCAGCACGTGACGTACCGCGAGTGGCCGTGCAGGGTTCGCAGCAGCGTCCAGCTCTCCTGGGAGAGCGACGGACGGCGGGAAGTCAGAGCGAGGAGAAGAAGACGGTAAGAGTGTGATCAGATGGTCAGTGCTGGATCGAGCAGACAGTTAGGGTGGGATAAGCCAAACACAAACGAGCGACACCCCCAATAAATCCAACGTTGGTCGTTCGGTGCATTCTGGGCCACAGTCTATCCGGATTCTAACGGTATGAGCGACACGATATGGATTGATCGCCTTCAAAACAAGTCAGAATACAGGCTGACACAGAGCACTGGCAAACCGAGAAGAGAAAGGCAACACCTTTTGATATAAGAATACGGGATTAATCACGTAACCGACACCACTTTAGTTTCCCTAATTGCTACGTTGCCTACGTCATCGAATATCCGGCATTATTGGCCACGACAGACGATCCACCACGTCACGCCGCCGTATCAGTCGCTCACCGTATCCCAGAGTCGCACAGTCTTGTCGCCGCCGGCCGAGGCCAGCTGCCGGCCCGACGGCGAAAAGTGGACGTCCATCACCACCCCGGTGTGAGCGGTCAGCTCGGTCAGCGGCCGCAGGCCGCCCTCCTCGGCCGAGACCGTCCACACACGCACCACGCAGTCGTTGCCGCCGCTGGCCAGCAGATCGCCGCCGCCGCCATCTGTGTTAGTGTGACGGGGGGAATGTTAAGAGACTCTTCACATGTATAACAGTTGTAGAAGGCTATCACCGCCGTCTGAACAAGAGGAAACGGGAAGATATCCGCCTGTGTGTACGCCGTACGGTCGCAAAAAGCTGAGTGGTCAGCCTTTTTGGTTGATTATACCGTCATGTCAGGAAATACGATGAGCAAAAACGGAACACAAGATGTAGAGCACCGGTTACAATGACGCGAAGAAAAGGCTGTGCCGGACTGACACACCCCGCCCGTCAAACAGTCCCCGGCGGGTACGTACCGCTGTCGGCCGGTCGCAGGTGGCAGCAGGTAACACCCAGGTCGTGCGCCGTCTGCTGCAGGGCCAGCGGCATGGTGCGCCCCGAGCGGGGTCGCCAAAGACGCAGCTCTCCGCCCAGACAGCCGGAGACCAGCAGACCGGCCGGGCCGCCGAACGACAGACACGACACCGACTCCTCGTGACCGTGCAGCGTGCTGCCGATCAGAGGTCACGGAAATGTCAGCTCATCGTACACGACGTGGTACGCTGACTGGTGCCATTTCGCGATGGGCATGGCCGAACAGTGAATCAAAACGGAACAATGACATTTTACCGGAACCCGCGCCCCAGTGGCGGTCTCGGCCAACTTCGCCCTAGTGAGGGGGGGCATATGTTACCACCCACCTCTAACTCAAAAACTAAGAGGGCTAGAAAGACGCGGTAAAAAGCAGTTGATAGCTCTCAATACGTACGTTTGAAAGTATTTCGGTCATTTTTCACCTTAGAGCAATATTGGGGTCACCAGAGGTCATCAAAGGTCAAAATTTGCCAATTGTCATTATATTTTTCAGAAAACATGCCGCTATCTCAGGAACTGTGGTAGCTAGAAAAACGCATGGAAAAGCAATCGAGAGCTTTTGAACTCTTCTTTTGAAAAGGTCATTATCAATATTGTCCTCAGGTCAACGGTTTAGCCTCCAGAGGGCAAAAACTCCAAAAATAGCTGTTTTTACGAAAAGTGTTTTTCGACAATAACTTTCGACTACAAAAAGCCACGACATTTCTATTGCCAGAATCGTGTTCCCCTCAGCGAGACGCGTCGAATGAACTATAATTTGACCTTGAAAGGTCAACTTAAAAATTTGACCTCAGGTCAAGGTCATGACCTGACCGGAAAAGGCCATGTTGCATATCAGTCGATGCGTCTCAACAAGACAAACACAATGAGACCATCCCCAGCGTTCTATCTCTTTCCAATCGCGAGTTATTGGCAAAAAACTGTTTGTAGCCTCAAATGACCTCGGATGACCTTTCTAGAGGCTATCAGCAAAAATGACACCTTGGTCATCACGAGTGGACTAAATCATTGTGATTCTGAAATATTTGGACTGTTCCTATGCGTACACACGGATCTAGAGGCATTTTCATTTTTCTCCATTGACTTGTAATGGAAAGGTCATGCCACTGACCTGACCTTAGGTCACGGATATAAAAAATCCGAGATATACAAATTGTAGGCTCCCATAACAGCATGCAATCCACCAAGTTTAAAACCTTTCTGACAAACACTGCAGGCTGGACATGATTGCAAACTTTTTTAAGGCTTGGTCAGTTAACTTGACCTGGTGACCTGACCTGACATGACCTGGGGTCAAAAATTTCACACATTGTCCAAAATTGATGTACCAAAAGCTACCCCAAGCGGCGCGGCGCTACGCGCCGCGGTTTTTTATTCACACGCGAAAAACGCGACAGGAGGGTAACATATGCCCCCCCCCCCACTGGGGCGAAGGTTAAGTCAAGAAATGTCTCTTGCCACGCTAGCGGTACGAAGTTGAGCAGGTCTAGACTAGAACCCAGGTTGAACGAATTGCGGGCAACTGATATTCTCATGATGTGCTCGCTTGAAACAGTTTTAAATGTACTTGTAAAAATGCACAGCAATGAACTGCTTTATAAAATATTGACGATTCCATCTTCATCAGAAATCTTTTGCATCTCGGAAGATCAGAAAAATAACTTATCATTACGTCGTTCGTGTGCAATGTCACTTGGCTGTGTCGTGAGTCACTCACAGCAGCGGCCGGTCGGCCTGTTCGGCGCTCCAGACGCAGACGTCGCCGTCATCCCCTCCGGTGGCCACCAGGGCTCCGTCCACAGAGAAACAGCAGGCGCGCAGCGGCGACTGGGAGGGGTGACGCAGCGTGTGCACCGTCACCCCCGTCTGCGGCGAAGGGCAGGGGGGGGGGGGCGTCATCGGCCGGTCACCTCAGTCACTGGCAGTGGTCACAGCGATACCTCTGGTGACAAGTTACACGCCTATTCCGCCACCATACCTAGCTCAATTATTAGGTCGTTAGATGGTAGACGCCCTGGCCCAAGCCAGCAATTGGACGAATATCAATAATCAAACACAGCCTGAGATGTCACAAGACTCAATGACAAGAAATTACAGGCTTTGTTTAGGGCGATTATGACTATATTTGAAGCGCCTAAGTTCGGTGCCTGCTACACACCTTAGCGTTCCAGATTACGGCAGTGCCGTCTGTGGAGCACGAGGCGAAGCTGGCGCCGTTCGGCGAGAAGCGCACGCAGTGCACGGTGTACAGATGGAAGGTGAGCGGCGAGTAGGCCAGCTCCTGCCACTGGTCCCGGTCGGCACCGGCGGGGTCGGCCGTCTGGCGCGACCACACCCGCACCGTCTTATCACTGCCGGTCACAGCGGGACACACAGACAGAGGTTATACTAGGGTGCACTGTAGCACACATGTAAACACAGCGGTTATGGCTGCAGTCATGAGCCTGCCTCAGTAGCCTTGCAAGAGTGTCAGTGAGATCAGTGACAAGTCTGCTGACCCAATCAGTGGTAAGAGCAGCACATTTTCCTTTGGGCTGATAACTCCTACAGGAATGGTCTGGAGCAGATGTCAAAACAAAATCTGTATTGAGTGCACTAGGAGCAAAATTTTGGGCGCAGAATATCATCCAATCACTACACAATTACACATTAACATTTTACTCTTTATATCTACACTCGCTGCTGTACAGGACAAATTGAGATTAGAGCAGGTTGGCCTGGCAGGTCAAACCTGGTTCACCTGAAATTTTGGAATCAACGTAGATTAGAGTTATACAAAGGAACAGTCTGATTATTTATGACAATCATTTCCATGAGCAATTCCCTGCGTCAGCCATGCTTCAATTCACATATTTAGTAAAGAAAACTCATGAATAATATCATAGCAATACTAGCTGCTAGGCCTCAGCCAGCCCTTTAACCAACTTTTACCAAAGCCCAGTGGAGCATGGCAGGTTCAATAGCACAACACATCCCACCAGCCAGGTCACCCAGTTAAACTGCATGCAGAGTCCAGCATACACATTTCTTTCACCTGGAGCCTGTGACGATCAGACCGCTGGCAGAGCAGTCACAGCTGTTGACATCGTTGGTGTGCCCAGAGAGCACTGTATCTGCACTGTTTGCACCCATTGTTTGCCTCAGTGTAGCTCAACTCAGCATCAGCTTGCTTCTGCTGAAGTAAGAAAATAGAAATGAAGTTAATAAGTGAATGAGTAAGACCTCAGAGCAGTGCCCTGGGGGTGTTCACGGGCACCGCACCCTGCTGCGTGCGGTGTGTGCAGCAGGCGTGGGGGTAGGGGATGGGTAGGCAGTTCTGACAGCACGGCTGTGTGAGGTCCCGACCGGCCACAGCGGTCGCTGTGTGCGGTGACGGAAGGCTGACGTAGGGACGCAGTGGTTGGAGCTTGGAGGCTGTGTGCGGTCCGACCCCACACAGGGCCAGTGAATGGCCCTCTGGCCAATGCCTTGTTGTATCATTTGAATCACAAGTTATTATTGTGAATGCTGTTATGAGGAATAGGCCTACTAATTGCTATGTAACTTTTGAATTAATGATATTGCCCTTTCTAGTTTCTAGTCAAAAAGTTTTGAATTTAAAAACATGCCTGTTTTCAGCTCATAGGCCTTAACTAGAACATAAAAATCAACAAAGAATGCAATGGCAATCTTTGAGTCAGATACTGGACAATTGACAATTGATATGTTGTCAGATTTCTTTTCAAACAAAAATGCTTGTAGCTGCAAGCCATAAGCCAAAGACAAAATGGGACGGTTACCAAATTGGTATCAGTATTAGGGGTTCGAGGGTTTATTTATATAGGCAGGGGCGCCGCCACGGATTTTTGACTGGGGGGGACGGACTGACCCACTGAAAACCCAAAAGTAGACATTCTTACCGTGGCCTTTCGGATGCATTCAACGTTTAAAGCAAATATGCCACTTTTAACATAGGGTTTGAACTGAAGTAACAGTGTTGTAGCTTGAGCTGAGACGAGAACAAATCAGGAGCTTTTAAGGCCCAACGATCACCCTAGCCAAATATATCGGCATCGATTTTAGGTTTGAAGACTGAAGTTATTCCCATAGATTACACTTTGTCATTCTCTTACCGAGGAATCCATTCCCTTACGGAAAAATGCTAGCCAATCAGTATTCAGCTGGTTTGAACTACGTACTATGCTTGGTCAACGCGTAATGAGCTTCCGCTGCAATACATAGGTAAGTAGCCTCTACGAAAGATGGAAAATAGTGATGTAAAAAAAAATCCTTTTGCAAATATTCATTATTTCCTGACCATTTTAAGTTTAAAAACTCATAGAACTGTGACAAAACAACTGGTTTGAGGAAAGTAGTTTAGGTACATAGGTGTCGATTTCTACCGAGTTGGGGGTGCCCGAGCGCAGCAAATCCGCCGCCGCCCTAGCGGTGACCTTGACCCGCGCGGTCTGTTGAGGCTCCAAAGCCAAACCGGCCGAGCCGGCGGGGAATTTGGAGAGCTCGGGCACCCCCGACTTGGCGGAAATGGACACCCATGTGTTAAGGTATTTCCTTAAAGTAATGGCTATAGACCGCATTCCCACAGAGTACCTACCGAATTATACACATTACACACATCTGAGGCCTCTTGCACCAAAATCCTCTTGCACCAATTCTTGGATTATTTTGCATCCTATACCCAGTCCAAGTCTCAAATGTAACAATTTGCGTGCAAAATTTAGCAAGCACATGTAGGATTATGTATTGGGCTATTGCAAACAAATTTACCACCGTTAGATTAGCTTATTCTGAAACCGGTTTTTCGATTTTACCTAGCTAGGTAGTTTGGTGCAAGAGGCCTCAGATGTCCGATTCAGTTTGACACGGCAAAGCCTCGTGTTCTATCACGGTATAATTGCTGATGTATGCCACTAATATCATCGATAATGCATATTGCATAGGTGATGCATATTGCATACCCGCGTGGGGGGAGGGGGCGTTGTATAGTCACAAATCTCTCTTTTAGGGTTATGCACGAATCGGCGCGAAGCGCCGCGAAAATTTGCAAAAACATTAGGCAAAACTGCTCCAAAATACGAATTTTGCAGCCCGTGTAACAAGCTTGATACCAGAAAACCTTAGGTCAGGAAAACCAAGTCAAGTAGTCAAGTCGCCTCAAAGTTTTGTGGTCCTGTCAACCGTATAGCTTATTTCTTAGAAGCTGGAAATTTAGTGTAGCGTGACTGCAGAAGTGTGGGGTCGGAGTCGGAATCAGTCGGAGTTGACTGTTTTGGCCAGTTTTGGCCAGAGTCGGAGTTGAAGTCTTCGAAAATGTTCGGATTTTGACTTCAAGGTTGGATTGGTGTAAAGTCATGTTCTTGGCTGGTTAGACAAAATATATTAGGCCCGTGTTCGGCCAGTCGTGTTATACGACACACGTTGATCACGATATCAAAAATCGGCAGTTCCGCGGTGACAGGTCGGATAAGAGCTGGAGGTTTTGTTGGCCGAGGTGGCAGGGGTCAGACCAATGCATGTAGGCCCACACCCCATATACTGAGTATCTAAACCTCCTGGACCCTCTCAGATTCGGCACCGGCCGTTCCATCTCTTCCATCCTCAGGACAGTCAAATCCTTCTCCTCCATGCCGCAACCCCCTGCTCCGGGCTGGACGGGCAACTCTATCCCATGCGGGAATGGCTCCACTGGAGCTATAGTCCTTTGCCGGGTGCAGTGAGTGCCAGTGGGCTGGGCTGCCTGTTCAATTGGTCGGGTTCATCCCAAGTGGCTCACTGGGGTGGCTGCCCCGACCAATGTCTCCCACTAATTCTTTCATACTTGCAGCTCTGAAATGGTCTCATTGGACCGAAGGGCCTAATCAAATTTCGAGTAGGGTAACAACCAGTAAAACGCCTTTTTGGGCGACCAACGGAGCGAGCGAGCGAGAGGGTGGGGTGGGCCTTGCACGTGCGAAATTGCGAGGGGATACCTACAACTAACTTGTGCACTGCACCCTTCTAACCGGTCCCTAACGATGGATATGCATTGCCTAGTGGGTATACCAATACCTACATGCCAACTTTCAGCGCAATCGGCCCAGTAGTTGCCGAGATATTGAAATTGTTACAAAACTGACACCTCTTCGTTTTTCACGTGGCACGTGCATATGGGGTCACTCACATGCATCGGGAATAGTCCGATGCTCGTTAGAAGGAATGAATCTAGTGCTACCCTACAAAAATTACCGCATGTAAATCGGTCAAGTGGTTGCTGAGACCACTTGACCGGTCGCGCCTAGCAAAAGCGTGACCACGGCATACTCAGAAATTTCCGTTAACCTACGAAAGACTACGCTCGCTTCGCTCGCTCCGTAATGAGTTTGGGGGGGACGTCCCCCTTCCATTCTGAGAGTGGGGGGACGCGTCCCCCCCGTCCCCCCCGGTGGCGGCGCCCATGTATATAGGCTATAGCCTTGGGTTTGAGTTAACAATAATTCACACAATAATGTGACAATAATAACCCACCAAACCAAATAATCACAATAGGTTAAGGCCGCGTTCGATGTCTCCTCGGACGAAGAACATTCTACGCAGAATATTCTATTTTGCGTTCGATGAAGCACACAGTCGGACGACGAGACCGGCCATTTTGTGCGCCATTTACACAATGTGCGTCAGTTTCGAAAAGGTCCAAGTTTACGTTTCCATAGAGACCGCGCACAAATGTCAACAACTTCTGCAAACAGCTGCTGCGCCGCTTTTGAAATACGCGCCATCATTGCCTCTCTGCCCACCGTAGTACGCTCAAAAGATTCTGCGCGGACGGCAAAGATTCTACGTGACGTCACGTAGAATCTTTGCCGTCCGTGCGACATCGAACGGCATTTTGGGCCCGGACGCACGGACGTATAATTAAACTGGACCCGCAACCACCTCCATTCAGGTGAAGCCGACAAGGCGCCATTTTACGTTGCCAAAAACCCGTGCTCTGAAAGATCATCGAACCATTACAATTGGAATTGCGTCTAAACGGATGATCGGATCGAGATGCTGGTGGTACGGGTGGTACCGTTCGATGGGTAATGCCTTGAGGCAGGTGATGATGCATGTCACAGGTCATTCGGTGTCACGTGGCGCGTGCCACGAGCTGACAAAGTCGGGAAGGGCAAAAACCTTTAAGCGACGCTCCAAATTAAACGGTGGGCGGCACAGGTGCCAAATTCACAGGTCACATGTTCCGGTGTTTGACCATTAACATATGGTATGCTCGGCAGCAGGGGGTGCGGAATGCACGCGCCAGGGGCGAAAAACATGTTTTGAGGATGCATCCTCCGATTCCGGAAAACCTTGACCTAGGCACACCAAATTTGGCACACTGACACTACTGGACGAGCGCTTTAACCCTCGCCGGCCGAGGGGGGGGGGCGGGTGCCGCCCCCCCATAGGGTTTTTTCGCGATAGCTCCGAACACGCTGGCGATAGAGAGCTGAAACTTGGCATACCTGACCTTTGATCCAAGCCGCATCTTTTGACACCAACCGCATTTTTGGGTCAGGTCAGGTCACTGACCTATGACGTCATAAGTGAACCTCTGCACGGTCTTCAGATGTCGCAACTTCGCAACGCCCTCACTGCCAGAGGAGATGTCACAGGGAAATGAAACTTGCAGGATCTAGTATCCATTATGAGTCCCACAACTTGTATATCTCGGATTTTTCCTAAAGGTCATATGAGGTCAGGTCATTTTCGTGACCTCACCATTATAAGTCAATGGGGAAAAATGAAAACTGCTATTCTGGCGCCGGGAACGATCTCCAACTATCTCAAGCACACAGAATCGTGATTTGATGCACTCCTTGCAAGGTTAAATGCGTCACTTTTGCAATGTTGACCTTGCGTGACGTCATTTATGACGTCATCAAGGTCAAATTAGTTTTTCGTCAATAACTCTTGATCAAATTGAGCTAGCGAGTCGGGGAAGGCACCAATGGACTCAGGAAGGCCTGCCGAATCGAATGATATGCGACATGACCTCTTTCGACCAACTTCGTGACCTGGGGGTGCTGACCTGACCTTGACCTGAGGTCAACACCCCAAGTTGACCTGACCCGGACAAAAAGTATATCATTCGACGCGCCTGAGCGAGGAGGCGAACACGATGCTGCCAAAATCGGCGCTCTGCGGCCGTTTTTTGCGAAGTTATTCACCAAAAACTGAACCGTACCTTGGGGCACTTGACCTGACCTCAGAGGTCACCGGTTGACCTAGGACCTTAAAATCGGGTACCAATCTCTGCGTCTCGTAACGGCGCACACGCTCGTTTTTTCCGCGACGCGCTAGCTCCACCAGGGGCGAAACGGCGAGGGGGGGTCGTACCCGCCCCCCCCCTCGGCCGGCGCGTATGTAGAAAACCAATAGGTCCGGCGAGGGTTAAGGCGCTGTGCAAATAGATGTGCTGGGGTACACGGTGCACGTGCTGTGCACGTGCAAACCTTTTGATGTTGCACTCTGTGACACATATACGGGCAGAGCGGGTAGCGCTAGCAAGCTCAAAGTGCCAAATTTACACAGGCCACCCAGAATGCATTCGAGCATAGTTATTGAGCATATCTATCTCCTGGTGGACCCCAAAGGTGCGCTCTGCACGTGCAAAAAATTATCCGCGCCGGTCGGTGGGGATGCTTGGACACCCCATGTAGGTTTATGTAAATATCTCGAAAACGGCGTTGTGGAGCGCCGCCGTTTTTAGCACACCCTTTCATGAATCTTTTTCACACATGCTGCATAACTTTCAGACCCAGGTCACTCAAAGTTAGGTCACCAGGTTACGTCCAAGTGGCCTTACCTTAGGAAAAGTTATAATGCCTGTCATAGCTACACAGACTGAACAATCGATCTAAAACGTTGGCGGCGATTACTAAGAGCACCGTATAGGTATACGTAAAGTATCTTATCCATAGTAAAGTATCAATTATCCATAGTAAAGTAGCTTATCCATAGTAGGTGTCAACCACCACTGATGGCGTTGTAACATGTTTTGAAGGCACTAAAACTATAACTTTTAAACTGAATGCTTGATTCGAAATCAGCTCCAAAAACTGTCCTAGAAACATGTAAAACTCGAAAAGGTGAACCAAGGTCATTAAAGGTCAGTGACCTTGACCACATTTTCACGTGACCTTGACACCCACCATATCGCATGTGACCAACATCATATCACATGTTTGAACGCTTGAAACCACGAAAAGACAGCAAACGCGCGGCTAGTGCGCGCCGACGTACGCCGAATCACGATTCCGGCCAAACGTGGCCTCGTAATAATAACTTAATATCATGTGGTGGCCTGGGCCGGTGACCGCGGCCAAGAAGAAATGGCTCTAACTTGACTGAGAAGCGGGAGATCAGCATCTGATATTAAGTTATTATTACGAGGCCACGTTTGGCCGGAATCGTGATTCGGCGTACGTCGGCGCGCACTAGCCGCGCGTTTGCTGTCTTTTCGTGGTTTCAAGCGTTCAAACATGTGATATGATGTTGATTGTTAGTCACATGCAATATGGTGGGTGTCAAGGTCACGTGAAAGTAAGGTCAAGATCACTGACCTTTAATGACCTTGGCTCACCTTTTCGAGTTTTACATGTTTCTAGGACAGTTTTTGGAGCTGATTTCGAATTTAGCATTCAGTTTAACATTTAAGAAGTTGTAGTTTTAGTGCCTTCGTAATATGTTACGACGCCATCAGTGGTGGTTGACACCTACTATGGATAAGCTACTTTACTATGGACAATTGATACTTCACTATGGATAAGATACTTTACGTATACCTATATGGTGCTCTTAGTAATCGCCGCCAACGTTTTAGACCGATTGTTCAGTCTGTGTAGCTATGACAGGCAGGGACCGCGGATTCCGGGGGGCAGGGTGTGCAATTGCACACCCTGAAAATCCTGAGGGTGTGCAAACACCTATTTTTGCACACCCACAGTTCGTTGTGGGGGCCCATGCGGCCCTGGCGCTTGAGTGTCCCAAGCCGATTCTCGAGGGCCCCAGCGCGAGCCTGATGGTCCCGCACCGGTGCCTGAAGGCGTGAACAGGCTCTAGTGTTATCTCAGGGGTTATCTCAGAACCCCACCCACGCCATTTTTAGTGCTCCCACCGGCTCTTGAGGGCCCAGGCCGATGCCCGAGGGCCCCAAGTCGATGTCTAAAGGTCCCACGCCGGTGTCTGAGTACCTACATGGCTAGCTCAGGGATCCACGCCAGTTTCTGAGGGCCCTAACCGGCTCTTGAGGGCCCCTGCCCCCTGCCCTCCTTAACCTCCTCTTGGGGCCGATGCCTAAGGGTCCCGCATCAGCACCTGAAAGCCCCCACAGTTATCTCAGGGCCCCACCCCAGTTTCTGAAGGCCCTCACCGGCTCTTGAGGGGCCCTAGACCGATATCCAAGGACCTCTGGCCAATGCCCGGGGCGCAGGCCGATGCCCGAGGGCTCCAAGCCGTTACCCGAGGGCCTTACACAGCTATCTCAGGGTATAATGCCACTTTCCGAGGGCCCTAACTGGCTCTTGAAGGCCCCAGGCCGATTCCTGAGATACCTGAGATCCTGAACCTGTTTGTCAGTGAGTGAGTATGTGAGTTTGTCCAAGCTTTTTTGGTCCTGGAGTCAAAATGGGTGGACCGATCGGGACGAAAGTGGGACCGTTTGATTCGTCTCCGGCGAGGTAAACTTTTGGTGCTGGCCTCGGTTCGCTCGGTGCTTCGTGGCACATGCTATTCCGCTTCAAAGTTTCGGTGACACGAAATTTTTTGTCAAGGCTACAGGTCAACCAGAGGTCACGGGCAAAGCCATACTGGCGGGACACATCGTTAACACCTTGAACCAGTTTCCAGTGGGGTCACCGTCTGCTAGGGGTGCAGGCTGCACGTGCTGGGGGCGGAAAACCGTTTTGACGTGAGGTCCTCTGGCTCAAAGAAATTTTAAGCTATCAACCTCAAAATCGGTTCAATGGTAGTCCCAGGCAAGGCCTCCAAAATAATGCACATTTGGTTGAGCTAAACTCTGTGGTGCATGAGCTATGCACGTGCAAGCCGATTGCACCCCTTCGTACGTTGCCACGCCTGCAGGGTAAACGGCAGCTCTAACTGGTTCAAAACTTGCAGGTCATAAGAAGAATACATTTGATCACGACATTCCGGCGAGATAATATCCGAGGGGTGCAAGCTGCGCGTGCGGGGGGCGGATAACGGTTTTGACGAGGGATCCTCTGATCCCGGGAAACGTCGATCTAGCGACACAAAAGTCGGTACACTGATAGAACTAGACACACGCTACATGATGTCATGAAAATGACTGCACTGGGGTGCCTGGGGCATGAACTATGCACGTGCAGTTAATTCATATCTTACTGTAGGTAGATATCCACACCAATCTCGCGTGCTTTCAAGCATTTTTGGGATGTTTCGGTTGGTTTCAGGTTCCTGGTTCAGTCCAAGCTCAGTCTGGGTTTCGGTGGTTTTGCCCGGTGTGTGCCCTCAGCACCGTTCCTCCAATTCTGGCCCAAGGCAACGCAAGAGCGCTGCCGGCATCTAGTTCTATGTACATGAGGTATTCCAGAGGCCGTTATGGGACCTTCAAAGACCGTGTGCGGTGCGCCGGTGACCCTTAGAATTGCCGGCGTTGGGTCTCAGGAGCTGGCGTGCGGCCTTTATGGGGCCCCAAAGCCAGCGTGTGGACCGTAGAGCAATGGGGAAGCTAAGGGGGGCCGGAGGCCAGACCCCCATAGGTCATAGGGGCCAAATCGATGGGCCCAAACATCCCGCCGGCCGTGTTTTATTTTTAAACTAATTCATGTAATCCATGATAAAAAGAAGTGTGCCAACATCAACTGTGCAAAAGGTCTCTCTGAGGCCCGTAGGGGCCCTTGAAGGTCACTGTAAGCCTTTAGGGGCCTGCTTGGTAAAATCGGAGATCGATTTGGATCACGTTGCATGCATGCATGTGCATTTACTCTGCTCATGCATCTCCTGACCGTAAGATAAGATAAGACCGCACGTCAGCGATCATGACCTGATCGCGGTAGAAGCACCGCTACCACGGATAAAGAAGAAGCCGCGGACGGTCACCACTCGGTCAGTTGGACAGACAGACTTCAACCATCTGTGTCTGGACCTGCTGATGTCAGACTGGTCTCCACTCTACACCGCGGAAAGTGTTGATCAGGCATACTCAGCGTTCCTTCACATCTGGAATGCAGCCATCGACACACACTGCCCTCTGAAACAAGTCCGTCTCAAACACCCGGAATGTCCATGGCTGACGCTCAACGAAGACCTTCAAGAGCTGCAGGCGAGACGAGACCTGGCGCGGAGACAGAGGGACTCGCTGCGCACCGAGAGCGCTCAGCGGACCTACTCTCACCTCCGCCGTGAGTTCCGATCTCGCCTCGCCAGGGCGCGCGCTGAGTTCTTCTCGACACCAACATCGTCAACACAGATGTGGAAGACGCTGCGCTCGTTCGCCCTGAGCTCATCCAAGAACAAAGCTGACGTCGGTCTGGACGAAGCAACTGCCACATCCTTCAACAGGTACTTCGCCGGCGTCGGAAGCCGCATAGCGGAGGAGCTAGCTGCCCAGCCGGGCCCTCCGCTGCCGCCCCGACCGCCGGTGGTGACCAGTGCTGCATATCGCGTCCGGGTGGCGACTCTTCCCGAGCTCGGAGACGCTCTGAGACGTATGTCGAACTCGAGTGCTGTGGGCAGTGACGGCGTGTCTCTGCAGCTCGTGAGGAAGTGTTTCCCTGTGATAGGACCACATATTTTGTATGTCATCAACAAGTCATTCGTCTCTGGGCAAGTCCCAGCTATCTGGAAACGCGCGGTTATAGTACCGATTCATAAGTCAGGAGACAGGACGCTGCCATCTAACTTCAGGCCCATCAGTGTTCTCAGTGTGATAGCAAAGCTCGCAGAGAAGGTCGTAAGTTTGCAGCTTGTCGAGTTCATGGCTGAAACTCAGTTTCTAACACCAACGCAATATGCCTACCGCCCAAAGCACTCGACTGAGGACGCTGTGGTAGACGTAGTGAGCGCCATAGCTGCCAACAGAGACAAGGGCCAAGTGACATGTCTGACATCTTGTGACCTCTCCAAGGCTTTTGACACTGTTGATCGTGAAAGACTGCTGCAAAAACTCAACTGGTACGGAATATCAGACCACTGGCTCCGAGATTATTTTAAGGACAGAACACAGGGTGTGCGGGGTAGCACCGAGCTGGCAACGGTCGATTTTGGCGTGATACAGGGTAGCACTCTGGGGCCCTGGCTCTTCAACACCCTCACGAATGACATGCCATGTCATCTGTCCGCCAACTGCAAGGTAGTATCGTATGCTGATGACATCGTCCTTATGCACAGCACGCTCCCCACCGCGGACGGTCTTGCTGAGCTTCAGCGGAACGTAGAGGCTGATCTGGGAGCGGTGGCTGCATGGTTCCGGTGCAACGGACTGAAAGTCAACCCTGACAAAACAGAGATGACACTGGTGGGAACTACCTCGTCTGTCAAAAAAGTAACCAACTTCAACATCACCTTCGACGACATCAGGTTGGAACGCACTGAACACATGAAGTTTCTCGGCGTCTCACTTGATCAGACTCTGTCGATGGAACGACAGACAGCCCGTGTCGTGCAGCGCGGGTATGGCACCCTCGTCACGCTCAGGAAGCTGAGAGGCACGCTGCCTCCCTCCACCATGACAACGCTCATCCAAACCCTGGTCATGCCTCACGTCACCTACTGCCTGCCTGCATGGGCTCCGCCCACGCATCAGCTACAACATCGCATCGAGAAGATGCTGAACTTCGCCATCCGCATAATCACCGGTAAAAAGAAAACCGATCACGTTTCAGCCGCTCGCAGACAACTGGGCTGGTTGAAATTTGCCGAAATAATCGAGCTCAGAGACTGTGCTTTAGTGCACAGACTTGTGCACTGCACCGACACTCCACAAGCCCTGAGATCGCTTGTGTGTGCCCGAGCGGATGTGTCCGAGCGGACCACTCGTTCGGCCACCGACGGTGTCCTACACGCACCGCGATGCAGGATGGAGGTCACACACAAGACCGTGCCAGTTCGTGCTTTACGGACATGGAACCGTCTGCCCAACGAGCAGCGACAAAACATCAACCCGACCACTTTCCGAGCCAGCGTAAGAGCAGCATACGCGAGCCAGTCATAGATGCGCCACCTATCATCCGTTTTTTTTTTGTCTGTGATTTTTAGCCAAGCTGTGCCATGTGCGTACTTTTATATAATTTTATACGTTTTATCACACTCGCGTGGGCATACCTATTTTTATCTCATGTTCTCTGAAATCTGCTTCAACGACTGTGTGATATACGTGTCCTTTATGTACTTTGACACTGTGGCGGTAAAAGCCAACATTGTTGGATCCCACTAAGACATGCAATAAATAAATAAATAAATAAATAAGATGCTCGCTCAGTCATCTTACGACCGTCAATTTTGAAGGTTTTCCCGCCCCGCTTCCTTAGAACCGGCTTATTCCGGAGCAGTGGCGGCGCTGACTTTTTGGAAGGGGCCCGGCGTGAGGTGGGGGGCCCAGTCGCCACATCTTGCACACCCTACGAGAATTTGAATCCGCGGTCCCTGATGACAGGCATTATAACTTTTCCTAAGGTAAGGCCACTTGGACGTAACCTGGTGACCTAGCCTTGAGTGACCTGGGTCTGAAAGTTATGCAGCATGTGTGAAAAAGATTCATGAAAGGGTGTGCTAAAAACGGCGGCGCTCCACAACGCCGTTTTCGAGATATTTACATAAACCTACATGGGGTGTCCAAGCATCCCCACCGCCCGGCGCGGATAATTTTTTGCACGTGCAGAGCGCACCTTTGGGGTCCACCAGGTGATAGATATGCTCAATAACTATGCTGGAATGCATTCTGGGTGGCCTGTGTAAATTTGGCACTTTGAGCTTGCTAGCGCTACCCGCTCTGCCCGTATATGTGACACAGAGTGCAACATCAAAAGGTTTGCACGTGCACAGCACGTGCACCGTGTACCCCAGCACATCTATTTGCACAGCGCCTTAAAGCGCTCGTCCAGTAGTGTCAGTGTGCCAAATTTGGTGTGCCTAGGACAAGGTTTTCCGGAATCGGAGGATGCATTCTCAAAACATGTTTTTCGTCCCTGGCGCGTGCATTCCGCACCCCCTGCTGCCGAGCATGCCACATGTTAATGATCAAACACCGGGACATGTGACCTGTGAATTTGGCACCTGTGCCGCCCACCGTTTAATTTGGAGCGTCGCTTAAAGGTTTTTGCCCTTCCCGACTTTGTCGGCACGTGGCACGCGCCACGTGACACCGAATGACCTGTGACATGCATCATCCCCTGCCTCAAGGCATTACCCATCGAACGGTACCACCAGCATCTCGATCCGATCATCCGTTTAGACGCAATTCCAATTGTAATGGTTCGATGACCTTTCAGAGCACGGGTTTTTGGCAACGTAAAATGGCGCCTTGTCGGCTTCACTATCTTCCATAGGAGGTCCATTGGGATCGTCAGTCCAGTTTATTTATACGTCCGTGCCCGGACGGCATAGAATCTTCGTCGTCCGGGAGACATCGAACGCGGGGTAAGATTGATGTCCGTGGATGATGTCATGGCGCTTAGCAAAATCTGTTACTGACGTCATAAGACCACCTTTTCCAAATTGAAAACCATTAAAAATAATACTTATTTGAGTAAGAAAATAAAGAGTCAACGACTTTTTTACTTTCATTTACATGTGATTTAAATTATACTGATATTGTTTTGATATTTGAAGAAAAAACACTTAAAACTAGTATTTCATTGAGCCAACGAAATGCCGCATTTTGATGATATCACAAGTTCATTTCTACTTCTGCATTTATAATACATGTTTAGGCAGATGTGCCGCACAATGACCTTGGCGATGGCCTTGAGGTCTTGGCCGTCTTGGCCTTGACCTGGCTATTTATGGTCACCGTGGCCTTGACAATTTAAAATGCGTGCGAATCCAGATTCCAGATTCCAGAGTGCATAAACCAAGTGCAATACTTTATTGCCATAACAATAACCCTTGCCATAACCGCAAGCAAAGTAGAAGTTTCAGTACAGTCAGCGATCTATATGTTACAGGCAGTATGAAAACTCAGTCCATTTGCAAACGGCCTGGCCCGATTCAGGCCGTTTGCAAACGGCCTGGACAGCCCAGTCAGTATGCAAACGGACTGAAAAGTCAGGCCGTTTGAATACGGGCTGAAATTCCAGGCTGTATGCAAACCGCCTGAAATTTCAGGCCGTTTGCAAACCGTCTAGGCCGTATGACAACTTTCCAGACACCAGGCCGTTTGCAAACGGTCTAGGCATTTTAAAAACAATCTGGTCTGCATAAAGTTACAGCTGGACAATGTTGAGTTTGTTGAAGCACGACCGTTTCATGACATTACATGGCACCAATGGCACCATGAAATCCTGAGGTGCATTCGGCATCCGGAAAAATATTGTCAATCGGATATTCTCCGTCGGAAAATTATTGTTGAGCGCCTATCTTCAGCATGTCTCCTTATAGCGATACCGTTCGTGATCCCCGATGATTCTCGCTAGTTCCGGAAAATTCTCCCTGATTTTCCCGATGACGAATGCAGTTCTGGTCAGGAAGAGATTAGCAGAACTGAGACCCGGCCCGTATAGCGCCCGGTCGACCCGCGGGCTTCCCCCGGACTTCAAAGTTTCGCCTTCCACCGCAATGGTCAAGTATTGCCGGCGCACGCCACCGGCCAGCCGCCGGCGGTCGACCGGGCGCGGTGACGACTCTTATGTGAACCAGTGGCGCGGGAACTTCTTCCAGACTGGGGGGGGGGGGGCTGAACCATAATAGAGATCAACCTAGGGTACCCCCAAATCAATGTTTTCACCGGTTTTAGGCCACTTATTTTTCAGACCTTGGCCTTTTCATAAAAAAACGCAAATATTTGCAAAAAAGTCAGGTATTCCGTCTCAGCTGAGTGAAGAAACTACCGTTTTTGCAACCTGGAATAAAGGTTTTAATCTGCCAAATGAGTTGCCGAGCCAGTGAAATAGGTGGATTTTTCACTTACATGCTTTCTTCCTTTGTGACCCACAACCCCTAATTTGGGGAGGACAAGCTGCCCCAAAGGTTCCTGACCTCATGAAAAGTTGTGGGGCACCGCCCCCACGGCCCCAGAGCTGTGGGAGCAAGCTTCCCCCACTGCCCCCTCCCCCGGTTCCCGCGCCTATGTATGAATCTATGAAATTATGTTGGTAGATTTCCGATTTCGATTCCTCCAGCTGGGGGGGGGGGCTCAAATACATTACGAGCCCCCCCCCCCAGCCGAAAAGTTGGAGGGGCTCAGCCCCCGCTAGCCCCCCCCCCCCGGTTCCCGCGCCTCTGATGTGAACTCTGATGTCCATTGCGCGCTCCGGCGTTTTATGCCGCAAAATAATCGGTGAGTCTTGTAGTCATACGTTTCACCAGACCTCACCAGTAGTGGCTTCACCAGGCTCCATCAACTGGATGGCCGTACACAGGCGGACTGTGAACTTGTATAATTAGTAATATTGTCGAAAACGGGCGGGCCGAGCATCAGCACAGTAAGAAAATGTTCGACGTATGTAGACGAGTCATTCGGCATGAAATGCGCAAGCATTTACATGGATGCAACCTGATCATCGACCAGACTGGATCCTTTAAGTTCAATTTTCAGAGGCTGTTGTACTTCGCCAGACCGTTTGAAAACTGACTAGGCCGTTTTCAAACTGTCTAGGCCGTTTCAAACTGCCTAGGCCGTTTTCATACGGCCTGATATTTCAGGCGGTTTGCAAACGGCCTGCTTTTTCAGGCCGTTTTCAAACGGCCTGACTGGGCCAGGCCGTTTGCAAACGGACTGGGTTTTCATACGGTCTGTAACATATATACCGTGAGTCAAACCGTGAAGTGACGTAGGTACCCAAGGGGGACGCCGGTGGAAACAGGGCGCCGGAGGGCATATTAGTCACGTGACATTTGGAACTGTTCCCGCTCCAAGGGCCTTCTATATGCCAAACGTCACGTGTAAATTTCACGAATTGATTAAATCGCCCCAGGCGCCCTGTTTTCACCGTCGTCCCCCAAGGGGGGGGGGGCACGGGGGCCATGGCTCCCTCTGAGCGCCTCAGGGGGCCCCTCAGGCCCCGGTATATTTTTTCAAACATTGGATAAAACATCTTACTAGGAAGAAAAAATGATATCAAAGTTTCATTTATGTGCCCCTGGTTACCCGAGGGGCCCCTAATGACCCGATGGGCCCCTGCAGTCATCCGAGGGCCCCGGTTTCCTGGGCCCCTGGTCGCCTAGGGGGCCCCTGGTAGCCGGGGCCTGGTCGCATGGGGGCCCCTGATTGCCTGGGACCCCTGGTTGCCTGGGACCCCTGGTTGCCTGGGACCCCTGGTTGCCTGGGGACCCCTGGTCACCTGGGCGGCCTGGGGGCCCCTAGTACCCTAGGGGGCCCTGATAGCCGGGGGGACTGGTCGCATGGGGGCCTCTGCTGGTTGCATGGGGCCCCTGATCGCCTGGGGCCCCTAGTCGCCAAGGGGGCCCCTGGTAGTGGGGGCTTTGTCGCATGGGGCCCCGGTTGCCTGGGACCCCTGGTCACCTGGGCGGCCTGGGGGCTCCTGGTCACCTGGGCGGCCTGGGGGCCCCCGGGTGACCTAAGGGCCCCTTCGGAAGCAGGTGGCCCCCTCCTGGGCGAAATTCTGGGTACGTGCCTGGATTTAAGTAATCTTGCAAGTTGCAAGTAAGTACCTACCTACTAAATCGTGACCGTTTATGACATGGCTCGTCCGGCCCACCCAAGGCCATATAACCGGCCCACACACCGCCTCCTTGCAGCTTCCATCAGCGTCCATAAAGAGCTATAGCATTCGGTTGTTCTATATACCCTGGAGCATTCGGGCCGTCACGAGACGCAGCGGCCAGGGAATCGTACCCCCGCCGTCCGAAGGGGGCGGTTGTCGCCCCTTATTATTTCTTTGTGCTTTTCTTCAGAGAGTCAGAACAGGCTAGCAGAGTAACCGCTAAAACCTTGCAGACCTAGCATCCGAATCAAACTGGATCTAGTGACCTCAGCCGCATTTTTAGGTCAGGTCAGGTCACTGGCCAATTGCGTCATAAGTGAACCTCTACAGTTCTACACGGTCCTAAAATTTCGCCCTCTCAAGATCTCATAACTTGAGTATCTTCGATTTTTCCTAAGGGTCACCTGATGTCAGGTAGGTCACGTGACCTCACCTCGGTGACCCTGCCCTCGCCATAAGAAATCAATGGGGTATTTATGGAAACCGCTAGTTTGACGTCGGAAATGATCTAAAACCACCTTTAGCACACGGAATCGTGATTTCATTCGCTCCTTTCAACAAGGTTCGATGTTAAGCTTTTACGATCGTTGACCTTGTGTTACTGTATATTTAGGACGTAACTAATGTCATAGGAGTGCTTGTCGATAGCTCCCGAGAACTGAGCTAGCGTCTAGCGAGTCGGAAAGGCCGTCAGTGGTCTCGGGAAGACCTGCTGAATCAAATAACGTGCAACATGCCCTCATTCGACCAACTACTAACTAGCAGTAGCTTCGTGACCTGAGTGGCTTTGACCTAACTTTGATCTGAGTTCAACAGTCAACATCCTAAAGTTGACCTCACCCGAAAAGTATGCCATTCGCTGCGCCTGAGCATGAGAAACACGATGATGCCAGAATCGCCGCTCTGCGACATTTTTGACGAAGCTATTTACTGAAACCGAACCCGTACCTTGAGACACTTGACCTGACCTCAGGGGTCACCGGTTGGCCTGAGGCTTAAAATCGGGTACCACTCGCTGGGGCTGGTAGCAGTTCATTCGCCCGTTTTTACGAATCTCAAGATCAGTTAGGGGTAAAACGGCGAGGGGCTCCTTAGCCTCCTACCTCCCCCCCCCCTCGGTCGGATCGTAGGGGAAAGTTGGGTAATAAACATTCGACATGTTTTAACCCTCGCACGACCAGGCCATTTCTCATAACACGAACGACCAGGGGGGGGGGGGGTTGTTACGACCCCCCCTGGCGTTTCGAAACGGAAGGTCGTAGAGCTTAGCGGAAAAAACCAACGGATTGCTCTCAACGAGATCTCGCGATTGGTGGTATATTTTTTGGTCCTAGGTCAACATTTGACCTACTTATGACCGGTCAAAGGTCAAATTTTCCGAAAAAATCAAACTTTTTCAACTTTGCGCAACGATTGCGGCAAAACGGTGAGAGATATTAACTTCAAACCTTCAACAACGTATTCCCCACTCAATTCTGCATCATATATGGTGTTTTTGGTGTATTTACCCTATAAAAGTAAGAGGCCTATTGCTGATGAGTGATATGGTGTCACATCACCCTCCGGTGTTTGTCCCGATTCGTCGGCTGTTGACCACTGCTCCGCTATAAATACTGTAGGTAACGACTCAGAAAAGATATGTGGATATCCACTGCAATGTGGATAGCATCAGCAGAAAACCTCGGGACTCGGTACACACTTCGTGAAAATCCGGCCGGAGGCTGTACCTCTTATGACGTCATAACTCCGTGACCTGACCTGACCCGGTCAATTTTCTTGCACCACACGATAGCCAATGCTTGCCCCAACATGCATGGGAAGTTTCATCATGATCCATCAAACAATGTGGGTATCACCGGCAGAAAACCTAGGGATTCGGCGCACACGTTTGGTAACTGTCGGCCGGAGGCTGTACCTCTTATGACGTCATAACTCCGTGACCTGACATGACCCGATCAATTTTTTTTCGGCAAAAGATGCGCAAAGGTTGCCCCAGAGGGTATTGAAAATTTCAGCCCGCTACGACAAGCCGTTTAGCGTGCACTTCGAAAAAACCTCAGGGGGGGTTGATACAACCCCCCCCCCCCCCCTAGGCGTTCTAGGGTTAAAAGGTAGATCGCTGGAAGTGGACAAGTTTTCTGTTGTTGACCGATAAGAAGTGAAAGTCATTGTGACCTAGGTAGGTTAGGTAGGTACCCTTTAAAGGAAAAGGGCCACCTTTAACATGGGGATTGAAACTGAGATAGCCATCTTGTAGCCCGTGTCCGAAAACCTGTATGTCTACCTCCTTACGGCCGATTTCGGCCTCCATTCGTAGTTATCGGCAATTTTAAAAGAAAATACGCCAGGAATGCGTCCTTATCCCAGGAATGCGTTCTTATCCGACAATACAGCCACCCGCGGCGAGGCTTTGGTTTTTTACCAATCAGCTCCAACCAGCTCAGCTTTAACCAATCAGCTTATCTGACACAATCCGACGAGTCTGTCTTCTGAACGCTGATTGGCTTGAGTGTGACGTCATCGCTATGCCATCTAGAGAGTATCAACATAGTACCAATATGTTAAATAGTTTTAAATACTTTTTCGCGAATTGTGCACTTCTGGCACCAGTTTTAAAAAGAAAATGAAAAATAATAATGTCAAAATGAAAAACAACGATATCTTCATATTTCACGAAGGTGGCCCTTTTCCTTTAAAGGGACCCTCCCACCTTCAAAAAAGCTAATGAATTGGCATGAAAGTGATGTCCCTTGGTTCAGAAAGAGCGAAAACGAATATCTACCAAATTTCACCGAAAAATATTCACTGGTTTTCAAGATATTAGGCTTTTACTTTTGTTTACTTTTTGGGATCTCCCCTGTTACTAGCGACTTTATTTGGAAGCAATAATTTGGCAGCCTTAAAGTGCGGCAGACGTTGCGCGCAAAGCAGCGTATACCACCACGTGTTAACGATGGTTTTAGTCCAAGATTTAAAAATCGTTAGATCTCCGCTGACGTCACAAATTCTAAGGGGGCATTCCAATGCATTAGCCCCTTAGAATCCGAAAACTGCGAGTTTGAAATTCCATATCTTCGAATTAAAGCATTTTTCGATGTTGTGAGTGCCCAAACCGGTATTTGCAGGCCATGGCCACCAATTTGGCTATCTCAACTCAAAACTAATGTTAAGGTGGGAGTGTCCCTTTAACTACGTTTTAGCACCGTTGAGCTCCGATAAACCGAGGTCTTTGTAGTTTGAACTTCAAAGCCGGTACATTTTTTTACACTTAAGGCCTGGCTACACTATGCGTTTTCTGCGTGCGTTTTTTGCGTGTTTGCGGGTTTTGCGTAATATCGTTCTAGAAAAAGGGTTATTATTAAATACCTAAACTTCTTTAATATTGATATAAAAAATGGATAAAACGTTTATGTTAATTAAAAGTTTATATGAAAAACATATGACAAAAACGTAATTTCGTTTCTAGAACGATATTCTGCAAATCACGCAAACTCGCAAAAAACGCACGCAGAAAACGCATAGTGTAGCCAGGCCTTTAGCCTGCTTGTAGGTTTATGGTCGGCGGGGCTACTTTTGAATTTTCCTATGTACAGCCCTCAGCAGACTGCGTGGTAGGTATTCTTTTTCCGACAAAACTGATAATAATTCAAAAGTCATGCTATCAGTCGGTCGAAACTCACTGCAAATAGATGCGGCATGCTCCACTCCTTCGATAGGGCCTATCAATAAGCAAAGCATACGCCTTGTGTGGCAACAAAATGTAAAAGTTCGTTTTGGGGCAAATATAAACTTTTGGGTTTTGTTGCCAAACTGGATGGAAAATGCATACGATGATAATGCCAATCTAAGCTGCGGAGTCTCGCGCATCTTGCTGTTACGATTTCCGAGTGCCCGATAGCATATAGTATTCGCGTTATTCTCGGTTTTGTCGAAAAAAAGAATACCTACCACGCAGTCTGCAGAGGGCTGTATAGTGTTGAATCTTTTGAGCTGGTACTATCAATTTTACGGAAGGCTTAACAAAAGTGGTATTTCAACGCTTGCGTTTTTAATACGCATTATCTGCCCGGAGGTAACTAAGAACCTTCTAAATGTATTTGATGCGCGCGACTAACAGTGGCGCGCAGCAAAGCCTTTCTCTGCACGCGGGCGCAAACTGTAGCCTGTAGCGACACCTACCGCACGGCGTGAGCACCACCGGCCCTCAGGCCTCAGTGAGCGCCCGCAGTGCCACGTGACAATATGTGTTCTGTGTGCTTTCGGAATTCCTTTGCGTCTGGTGCGCACCAACAGTGCGGTGCGCCGCTTTTCAATTACAGGCGAGTCCTTCCCGTGTCGGGAATATATCTAGTGCCTATTCTTACGGCCCGGTGCGGCCGTCTCGTTGTACTGCTTCCCCGTCTCCGGCGGCGCGTCAGTGCGGCCGGTTGGTGACCCCGGCCCTGCACGCCTGACTCCGCTCTCTAACGGCACAGCCGCTGACAGTAGTTTTGTCGCGGTTTTTCTATCTTCCCGTGGCACTGTGCGACCTATAGTTCGTTCGATGCTGGTCACAGGGCCCAAAGCGGGTCAATGTCATAAATCGTCATCTGAATATTCGGAAATGGGCATTGTCATCTGCTGGTTTGTTTACATGATGCATGTGTTATCGAATGGCGGTTAAAAAAGGCAGAATCAGGTAGCGTGACAAGAACAACGTGTAAAGTTACATTGTTTAGTATCGAAGTTCATCAGCTTTTAGTGTTTTGCTGGGAAGCACTGATTCTTGCCGTTGCCCATGCAGATATTTGGGCACTGGGACTGGATTTTCCTTACAATTTTGCCTCTCACGCAGGTCGCCCGCTCGCACAAGGTCTCCCTCCACGTCTGACCGTCGTTGTAGTATTTGCCTCGAATCTTCGAGTAGCACCGGAGGCGCAGTTTGCAGACAACTCTGGGGCAGCATCCGGGATATGACGCTCCAGGTCGCCCCTCAACTACTGTGCAGCCAGGAGCGGGGCGGATCAGGGGACAGGCCTTTCGAATAATGTCACCCTTGGAACATTGGGCCTCTGTGCACTTCGGCTCGGTCCACTTTGCGCCATCATCGAAAATCTTCTTCAGAGCTTTGGAGAAACACTGATCTTCCTTGGCGCAGGTGATTTTAGGGCAGCATTTCGGGTACTTGGCTCCAGGCTTTCCTTCCACTCGGACGCATTTATCACCGGCTTGCAAAGGACACCCCAGAGCGACAACGTTGCCTTTCTCGCATTTGGCGCGGGTGCACGGAGGCTCGGTCCAAACGTCACCGTCGTTGAAGAATTTCTTCAGGGCCTTGGAGTAGCACCTGCAGACAGTGGAGGGACAGCACTTGGGGTACGGGGCGCCGGGCTTGCCCTTCACCAGCCGGCAGAAGGGGCCGACGGCCGGCCGGCCGCAGGGCACACCGACCACCTTACCATCCTCGCACCTGTTCCGCTGGCAGGGCGGCTCGGTCCACTCCGCGCCGCTGTCGAAGAACTTGTCCAGTCCTTTGGAGTAGCACTGACCCGGCTTGGGACACTTGAACGACAGGCAGCAGCCGGGGTAAGGGGCGTTCGGATCACCCTTTACGAGCACACAGCCCGGTCCGGGCTTGATCAGGGGGCAGGGAAGCCGTCCGATTTCTCCATCATTACAGACGCCCTGGATGCATCCGGGCTCCGTCCACTTATCCCCGTTCTTAAACAGCCTCTTCAAAACGTCAGAAAAACAGGGCTTGGGGCATTCAACCTTGGGGCAGCAGGCCGGAAACGGCGCGTTGCTGTCACCTTTAACTATCTTACATCCGGGCTTGTTGGCAATCAAACCGCAGGGCAGCCGTGAGATGCGACCGTTCAGGCACCTCGCCCGGATACAGGATGGTTCCGTCCACGTGGCGCCGTTGCTGAACTTCTTACCGAGAGTTTTGGAGAAGCATGCTCCCTGCTTTTTGAAGGCGGCGGTCACAGCGACCAGCACCAGGAGGAGCAGAGCCAGGCGGGACATGATGCCTCCACGGGAGCCGCTCGCAGAGTGACCACCCCTGGCCCTGCGGCATTATGTACCCCCGAACGAAGGCCACCAGGGATCATTGTGCCCACGCCGGCGATCGCGGCACATGTCGCGTGGGCGGCCAGCGGTGAAGGGGTCACCGTGCAGTGATTGACACCTGGAGGACTCCGCGCAAATGGCTGATGTTCAGCGGTTGATCGAAATCCGGCCGAGTGGGCGACCGGTGTCGATGTGTCGCAGCCGACACGACCGCGAGAGCGTGCGGTGACAGCTGACTTTTGCGTCATCGTGTCACCTTGCGTGGCCGCAAATTGGCCGGCTGTCAGTTCCACATCCCAGAACATCAGCGATTCGATTATACTTCGTCATTATATCGTCGCAACGATTAGTGACGCGGTCTCGGATTTTTAGAATATATACTTGAACATTGTAAAATGGCCTAATTGTATTTGACGTTAAAAGCCAGCGATTTATATTTTTACCTTTAATACTTTTGCGTGAAAGGTACCTACCTACAGGTAGGACACGGGCTTCGGAATAACAAATGTCACGAACAACTAGGTATGAAATGCGGCAATCATTACCTCATTCATTGGTCCATTATTATTGTGCAATGTGCTATAATGTATGTATAGATCTTTTTCTTTGTCGCATTTTTCTTTGTCGGTGACCCCCTTGGCGATTGGCTCCTATAGCTATAGAAACACCAAATTCGGTAGGTAGGTGGGCCCCACGGAATTCTCACCCCTATGCAAATTTGGTGACTTTAGGTCAATATTTAGAGGGAATTTGCGGGTCAAAATGTAAAAAAATTCGCCGTGACGGCTCCATAGTTTTTTGCATATAACTTTTTACTGATAAAGTCATCGAAAAAAAGTAATAACACCAGAATCTGCCCCCTCCCGTTATTCGCCAATAACTTGTAAACGCGTTACGCCAGCGACGTCAAACTTTCAGTACCTTATCATATATTACTTTAATACATTCCCTGAAAATTTGAGTGAAATCCGTCGGAAATGTTTTGAGAAAATGACGTTTAAGTGACGTCATGTCACGCCATTTTCGCTTAAAAACGGCAAAACTTCAAACGCCGCTAACATCTTCATTTTTAAAGGAATCAAGACGTATCAAAATTATTATACGTGATTCTTTCTTGTCTATCAAATATTTCTCTCCGTTTTTGAAAATTTTGGATTTTGCCCATTTTTTCTTGAAAAACTAACTTTTTTTGGAAAATAATTATAAAATCCAAAATTTTGAGTGTATCGAAAAAAAAACGGAATATAAATCAGAGAAGTGGTCTACATATATGCACCTACATACCAATTTTTAGAAGAATCGGTTCAAAAATGTGGGAATTATTCAAAATATTACGACGTTGCACGACACACAAAATTTTAGAAAAATGATTTTTCTGGACGTTTTAGACCTCGTACGGAAACAAAAATAGCACCATTCGATTCGCCGTGAAAAACTGCATCGGATAGACACCTTTTTAGATCTTATAACAACCAACTTCAAAATTTGACCTCACTTGACCTGACCTTAACCTGACCTCGTCCTGAAATTCATCCAGATGTGGTCCATATCACTTATTGAGCGTGCCTATTGAATTCTATGAAAAATTCTATGGCCCATAGAACATGTGTCGCACGTGCCCTTTTTTATATTTCGTTTTTGGTGACCAGACCTGACCTTGACCTTGATCTTGACCTAGCATGATGTTGTATGCAACAAATATTGTCTTGGTAACCTAAGAACACGTTTTGCGCAACCAGTCTCAGTCCATTCTTCGGCACTACGGTTTTTAACCCACGAGCCGCGGGGGGGGGGGGGCATAAAGTTGCCGCCCTTTACGTTTTGCGGAATATCTCCAAAACCTGATGAGCTACGAACGTGAAACTTGGCATAGTTTCAAATGAATACCAAGGCAATGTTTGAGCAAAATTTGATGGTTGTAGGACTTAAGATGACGTCACAGTGACGTCATAAAATATTGTCGTTTTCCGATACGGACCGTTTCTGATGTCGTTGAGCATGAAACTCAACAGTAAATGAACTAGACAGCACCTGCTGTCATCCTAAAACATCTAAGTACACTTCCATCTAGTTCCTGACCAATACCTAATCGGCCCTTTATATTCGGTCCCATATATCTGATATATCGTGAGGAAACTGAAAGTCGCAAATCTATAATTTGACTTATGACGTCACTGTGACGTCATTTCAAATGAGATCGACACCAAATTTAGACAAAACCTTGGCTAGGTATTCAGGAAGATGTGTGCAAAGTTTCGCTTCTCTATCTCGTCGCGTTGCGACGATATCGTAGTAGAAGTAAAGGGGGGCAACTATATGCCCCCCTCCTAGAGGTCTGCACCGGCCGGCTGCAGCCGCGGCTGGCTGCAGCCCCACGGCTGTGGGCCGGGGCGGCTGCAAATATCTCCAAGAACACGGCTACGGCTGTGGCCACGGCTGTGAGATTTCAAGCTCAATCTCAAGTACTCAAATATAAAATTCTAAATCCTTAATCTTACATTCTGATAAACAGTCTAGCCTGCAAAAATCATGCAAAGGATGCCCAGCAACATTGAAAGTGGTGAAGCCTTTGAAAACCTGTAATGGTTTTACCATTTGCTGTAGGGGAGTTTGCACTCTGGTACAGAATACTAATTATAGGTACCAATTGTTCCTTCATCATCAAGAGCTTGACAGTTTCAAAAAATGCAACATGTTGCATTGTCACATCCCTCTCAAACCAATCTCACCTGGTCATTAGGAGAGCACCTTACAGCTATTGAAGACGAGCGTTCAATAATTCTTTCAGGTAATAGAAAAAGAAACCACGCCTAGGTAAAGGCAGGCAAAGGCTTCATAAAATATTATCTAAAATAACTCTTAGATGTATTTCTGGATTTTCGGCAAGTCCAAATACATAATATAAAACTGGCGCTTTATGTTCTAACTGGTGTGTGAGTGACCACTAACAGAAAATGCTGATCAACGAAGCCAATGGAATTAGATTATAAGTGAGCATGAACCTTACTTACGGTTAATTCATATGATGGTGAAAACCATGAACACGTAATTCACATTACGGTGAAAACCCTGAACACAATATTTCTTACGCGAGCTGTTGACTTTACTAATAAAATGACGTCTTTTTCTAAAAAATGTAAAAATGTGATACTTATTCTTTGTTTGAGAGCAAGTTTTTAACTGTATAGCATTATTATTTATTAATTTGGATTTTTATGGCTGTTTATAGTGAGTCAAAGCAATTTATTGCCACTTCTTTGCTATTGACGTCATTTAAACTCAAGTAAAATTTTTGATTGAAAGAGGCAATTGTGGCTCGCACGTCCTTGGGGATTTGAGCGAAGATCATTATTTGGAAAAATAAAAAAGATGAATGTTTTTCTTTCTTGGATGCTCACTAGTGCTTTCATGCCTTGCATATCAAATTAGTTTGAGACTTACTCAGAAGGCTCAGAAGGCTGCTTCAAGCCTGGCATATCACACCCCAGAAAATATGCAAGGTAAGAAAGAAGCAAGAGTTTTGACTAGACAATCACTGTTTGACAGTCCATCAACTTCAGTTTCATTTTCCATACCTAACATTGATAATGAAAAGCATCAGGGTCTGTTGTTCTGTCCCACAACCATGCTTCAGGATTTGGCATTAGATGTCTACACTGTTAGTGCTTCTATTCTGGTTCGTTGTTTATGTTTTCTGTTGATGTAGGTACCTACCTACTCATCTTTCTTAACCCCTTGCAAGGGCTTGTGTAGGCATGCGTTGCGCATCAGGCTTCAGGCCTTTGGCCTAAAGACAGATACACAACCACTTAACCTATGATGCTTCATGAGCTTGATAATCTATAGCCCATTGCAATGTGCTTTTGGCTATATGCTTCAACTAAAAACAACTTATATAATAGGTATACTATTTTTATATACTATTTGGTTGCATTTCATTGAAAGTATCCACGGCCGGCTGACGGCTGGCTGCCCACAGTTTGCCACGGCTGTGGGCGGCTGTGGCTGTGGAGCCACGGCTGCGGGGCGGCTAGGCTGTGGAAAATTGCAGCCGTGCAGAACTCTACCCCCTCCCCCCAGCGGCCGGCGGGTGGCGCGGAGGCCCAGCGGCCGCCGGGTTAAGGAAAGTTACTACGGCCTATGCTGATGTGCTTTGATTTGGAATTCGGTCAATCCCTCTACTCGAAAACTGCTGTGCAAGTGTATTTTCGACATAGCCAACAAATGACCTTAGGTCATCGCATGACCTTGAGAGGTCAAATGGGTATTATGAAAGTAAGTTTAGATGCTGGCGAGTCGATTGGTGCCATTTTTAGCGCTCTAGCTCTACTGGTTGCGCCACAATCTGCTGTGCAAATTTGGGCCACGTGACCTTTGCTGACCTCTGTAGGTCAAACGGCTGGGAGTGCCACCGAATGACTCGAACTGTGGATTGGGCATGTCAGGACCTACATTGTGTGCGAGGCTCAGCTTGATCGGAGGTGTCCCGAATCTGGGCTGAATCCGGGCCGCGACGTATGCAGTGTCGTTTATTTGTACATTTTGCCCTGCCGAGGTCAAACGGGGTCACATATCGAAAAGCTGTCTTTAAGGAAAGTTGCTTCGGCCTATGGGCTACCCGATGATGTGCTTTGATTTTGAATTTGGTCAATCCCTCTACTCGAAAACTCAAAAGTGCTGTGCAAGTGTATTTTCGACATAGCCCACAAATGAGCTTAGGTCATCGCATGACTTTGAGAGTTGAGAGGTCAAATGGATGTTGGGAAAGTAAGGCTAGATGCTGGCGAGTCGATTTGTGCCATTTTTGGCGCTCTAGCTCTACTGGGTGGGCCACAATCTGCTGTGCAAATTTGGGCCACGTGACCTTTGCTGACCTCTGTAGGTCAAACGGCTGGCAGTGCCGCCGAATGACTCGGACTGTGGATTGGGCATGTCAGGACGTACATTGTGTGCGAGTTTCAGCTTGCTCAGAGGTGTCCCGAATCTGGGCTGAATCCGGGCTGAATCTGTGCTGAGTATGGGCTGTCTTGATGAACATCCGCGCTCAATTTGGGCATGTAGACTCTTAAAATCTCGGATTGGGCGGATAGAGTTTCCCAAGTATTGGCTCCAAAACAACGTATTCGGTTCCCGAATGCGTCCAAGTGTCCGTCTCGTTCAATTAGATCAAGTGTCTCATAAGGAGCGAAAAAGCGACAAAAAGCATGAATTTCCCTATGGCGGTGGGCTGCCAGGTTGCCAGACGGCGCACCGGCTATTTCCACTTTTGACCGGTCCCACTTGAAATGGACCGGTCGGCCGCCCGGGCGGTTGGGGCGCCGGCCTGTCGGGTCGGGTCGGCGCTCCCTATAAGCACCTAGGCCCTGTTTCACCGGTGATAGCAGCACGCTGCTATCAAATTGCGCGAGCTGACGTAATGTGATGACGTCATACTGCTGACGTAAGGGGCAATTCTGGCGCACGATTGCCGCAATATTGTTTTACGTCATCAGCTAAATGTTCGAAGTTAATGTCCAAATTTTTCCTAAACCCAACTTCTTTTAAATACATCATATTGAAAAAATATATATCAAAAATATATATACTATCATGACTGCGTAAACTCTTACTTTTAGGCTCATACGTCACTTAATGCCGCCGCCAAGGTCGCGGCAATCGTGCGCCGGAACTACCCATTACGACAACAGTATGGCGTCACGACATGACGTCAGCTCGCGAAACGTGATAGCAGCTTGCTGCTATCACCGGTGAAACAGGGCCTTAAAGGGACCATCCCACCTTAACATTAGTTTTGAGTTGAGATAGCCAAGTTTGCGGCCAGGCTCAGAAACCACCATTTATCCTGGTCGCAACCCCCGCAGCTTTATGGTGTTCAAGAAATTTCTTCCCTTTACTTGCAGGGTGGGACCAGCTTAGTCCCTATCTCTTAACCATTAGCGGTTTTTTGATGACGTCAGCAGTCATTTCAACGCCCGCCATTCCTTGAACCCGAGTTTTGCTGACCTTGAGCTCCCTTTCTTATCAACGTGAAATCCGTCGTCGGCGATGAGAAAGCCTATTGCTTTTCATTTTAATTTGAATATTAGAAGATACCCACCACTGGAACTTGGACTGATATTATACCAAGGCCGAAGATGATCAAGCTGCCTGCTATATCTGGAGCTTGGTGTTCAACTTCAACATGGAATAAAAAACAAAATATCAAAGCAAACTGGATATGGTACTGCAAGTTAAAGTCCAAAGAAATTTGAAGAGCTGACAATTGACATTAATTCTTTTCCCGCAAGGTTTCCATAGGAGATCACACCATGAAGAAATATTTTTGATGTTAACAGTTGAAAGGGGATTGATCTTCCAGTTTTGACGAAAGACGCTGCTGACTGTCTTTGGAAAAGGATGTCGGCATGAGGTGCAATTGTGCTTGTGAAGTGGTTATAACTGGACTTTTCACAGTATTAAATTAAATGTGCCATTGCAGCCAAGTGTGTTATCATGTAAGGTAAAATCAAAACTACAATGTTGGTTTTACGAGCATTGAGAAGGCTGGTAGGTAACACCTGCCTGTGCTCGTAAATCATGCTGCCAGAGTATTCTAAATTAATTTTATCATACAATTTTGTTGTCCAGAATGGTTGCACTATTGTTTGGTATCATATTATTCCATGTAAATATGGTAGTGTAAAGTCCGACCAACATGTTACCAGATTTGAAGCTGTTACGTTACCTAAGTACCTGTTTTTTACTGGCGTGGTGAATGTCACCTGGATTTTGTTTTGAGGTGCAGACCTAGTAACTCTGACTACATGGGTTTGAAGCTATTATCTATTCTGTTTTTACTGGCCTGGTGAATGGCGACTGATGTTGTCCGTGGATGGCACTGAAACAAATTTTGAGTGTTTTGTGCAGTGTTTTAATACAATGCTGAGGGCTGAAAGTTGTCTTGTTTAGAGTGGTGAAAGTTCAGGATATGCCAGCCACCATGGTGGGTCAGAGTTAAATGTGTTGCAGTCAGTTCGGCTTCGGCAAGCACACGGATGGGCATACGCATCAAGACCTGCTCTGCCATACTTTCAGCCAATTTTACCTAGGTAAGTCTTTTCTTTTTTCTGCCAAAAGCTATGACATTGTGAATTTCAGCACTGTGGCCTGTGTGTAGCTTTCAGGAAAGCAATTCTAAATAAAGCTCTGATAAAGTGCAAAATCAGCAATGCAGCCCTCTATTACATTTTCTACAACATCTTACTTGTTCCTTGCATGGAGAGAAAAATGCAATGTTATGAATTCGTTTATTCACATAATTTGACAAGCATGCAGTTACCTGCTACTATCACTGCACAAAACAGAGCAGAAAACATGAGTTGATCAAACACAAGACATAACAGAAGTTTACAACATAGGGCTGCCGAACCTGCTTCCTCCCACCACAGTTGATGCCATTTCCTAGCCTGGCTTGATGTGAGCACTGAATAGCTGCTTTGTCTAATTACAGCTCACTACCATTCAACTTAAACTACTCTCTTTAAAGTAAGAGTGAGAGCGTTCAGTGTTCATAGCAGCTCGACAGACGACAGACAACAAACATCTTGACAAACCAACCAGTATTTGATTTGGCTAATGATTTATGTGCTTGTTGTATCATGGCCAAACTACTTTAACAGCAATAATCCCTGTTTCATCTTGATCTTGCTTTTATTTCCATTTGAACTCAGATCTTGAAACAATCATCTGAAGTGATATCAGATACTGGCTTCTGTTTCTCTTGAAAGCAAGTTAAAACAACAATGATAAACTAAGGCAGGAGATGTGAGTTGTGGCAGTAGATTTTTGATTCAACATATGTCAACCTTATATTGCTTGAGACCTCTGTGACAGACAAACAAATATTTATAGTTTTTTGATAGTTTGGATTCTTGGCTTGATTTAGCAGATCAGCTGTGAACCTTGACTTTGAAATCACATAAATGTTATGGTACCCGAACGAATCCTCGCATGACATTTCTTCGTAGCACAATTTTTCGTCCGCATTTCTTCGTCTACAAATCTTCGTCGGTGCATTTATTTGTCCCTCAATGCTTACTCTTGCATATATTTGCGTTGAAGAAGAAATGCGAGCCGATTTTCATATACCCTGGTGCGAGACAAAGTAATGCGATAGGTACGAATAAATGCCCTGACGAAGATTTGCAGACGAAGAATTGCGATACGAAGAAATGCCATAAGAATTGTCCTGGAATCCTTTATTGGCCATCATATATTGACCTTGATAAGATAAACGCATCATTCGCGCAATATTTGTCGCACTTTGATACCGAACTATTGCTTCCAAATGCCGACGTAAAGAAAACCTTTATGTGACGTCATAGAAACAGCGGATTTCCCAAAAAGTAAACAAAAATAAAAGTCTTATATCTCGAAAACGGGTGAATATTTTCCGGTAAAATTTGGTAGATGTTCATTTTCGCTCTTTGTGATTCACGCTACATCACTTTTATGCCAATTCATTAACTTTTTTGAAGGTGGGAGGGTCCCTTTAATCACCCGGGGACCAGTCGTTGAAAGCAAGAAACAACGACGAGGAGAAGGTCTTGTAAAAAGTTGTAGCGATTGCATTGAGCATTCAATGACGAAAATATTTCAACCCCCCACCTCCTCAAGCGATCACGTGCCGTCACCCACCTGATTGTAGCAAAGCCACGTCAGGGGTCACGACCTTGAACATGTTTGTGGTTTCGCTCGGATAATAAAATATATTTTTTAAGACGGCCTTGAGAATCTCAAACAAAAGTACAAAAGCTTTGCTTCAGCTTGGTGGTGCGTTACGATCGTGTGTTCTTTATGTTTTTAATCATTTTATTTTCCTTTTCATGCGTATTTTTTGGCATTAAGGTCCTCTAACGTATCGTGTTTATGTTGCACATCTATATAGGTATCACAGTCTGAGTCCCTGCATAGGCTATCATCTTGACTGCACTGCGTAGTGCGTTAGCATCACCATTGTCCATTGACATCAACATGACATTTGACAATGAGCAAAAACAATGGGATACTTTTAAACTGCTTTCATCTTTGTCGCTGTGTTGTGTTGTCATTGTTGAATTGCTAACAGATGATTGTTATTTTCAGATATTCCAATAGCTACCACTTTGCCTGCTGTCAGACTTCGGAGAGCATGGAAGCTGTAAAGAAGCCAAAAGGGAAATCAAAGGTATATTCCGTTAAAGTATTGCAAAAATGTTCTGCATTCAAAATTACTTAGATGATAATGAAGTTTGAAATTAAAGACCTAAACCTACAAACCTACAACCTAACCTAACCTAAAACCTAAAATTTTTGCTGTTTCATATTCATATCAACAGCGTCACAATTGTAGTTAGGACCTAAACTTGACATATACCAACCTTTTTCTATCATAAGACAAGTCCTGTAGGCTGTAGGTGTAGTTAACTGTACTTCATCATCCTAAATTACATGAAAAGTGAAAACTTTCATGAATTTGTAGAAAACGATAAAAGAAACACTGTCATAAGTCAATAAAGCACCATAGAGAATGATGTTATTTGTCAAGATAAGGCCCGATCTACAATTGTGGAGCTGTTGATGAAATTGTACAGTGATGATGAAAGTGTACCGTTAAGTTACTCAGGAGGACCGTCCTGTAGGGGCAATTTCTTTAGGGGCAATTTCGTACACATATGACAAAATGAATGTCACCATCGTGTTCTACGCCCCAAATTACCCATAAAACATGTGTCACAGGCTGCGAATATCAGTTTTGATTTTCGGGGATATGTGCCTACCCGGTTGACCTGACCTTTCTTACCTCGTATTCTTACCTCGTTGGGTTCCTCTTTGCCTCGCTTGTCCGGATAGGAAGGGGTCAAGTTGGGTGGATGTAAGGAACCCTAAATGAAAGAGACGCGCCAGTCCAAATGGTGACAGACAAGAAATAATAACATTTAATAATGGACCGGAAATTGCGCCTCGCGAAACATAGTCGTACAAGATAGACCTATATCATATAAGAAAAACAAGTTTTAAGACGATACCTACCTATAGAGTTATCATTACCACAACACAGTTCGCATTTTCATATCAGTTAATCTACATAGTCGAACAGTTTGCTACGAATACATGTATCGAGAATGCGTTTTAGGCTATTAATATTAGTCGCGCGTGCTGCCTCTGCAGGCAGCTCATTCCATATACGAATACAGCTAACAGAAAAAAAGCGCTTGCGAGTGTCAGTTCTGGTGGCTGGGGGAAATATCTTACATCTGTGACCCCTGGTGCCGCTGCGATAGGGCCTCTGGAAAAGGTCATTAGGATTAATACAGGAGTGGTTATTTAGGATTTTCCAGTACTGGATCAGGTCGGCCCGCAGCAGTCTACCCTGTACCGAATAGAGGTCCAATGCAGCTAACCTTTCACCATAGTTAAGTCCAGTCATTCCATCAATGTGTCTCGTCCATCTCCGCTGAACCCGTTCAAGAAGTCGAAGGTCTTGTACATACCCAGTATTCCAAATGCAAGAACAGTACTCCATGATTGGTCGGATGTGGGTTGTGAGAAGGGACAGCATAAATTGAGGAGAGCGACACACTGTGGACTTAAGACGTAGGCTTTCAGCTAGGCCACCCGCCTTATGGGCTACATTTCGGATGTGGTCATGAAACTTCATGGTGACATCAACAAGGACGCCCAAGTCAGAGGCCTTGCTTGCTGGAGTTATCGGAGCACCATTCAGGATGTAGGATGGCTGGCTAATGTTGGGACAGGGTCCAGCAAAGCGTACCTTGACTCTGACCTATGCTTGACTGACCCCTACATGGAGCTGACACTCTTGTAGACCTTATATGATGGATTGTGCACCGTTTAGACAGAGTTTATGACGAGAGGCGCCCATTGCGAAGTCCTGAAGTCCATTCTACTGAAAGCCCGATTTCAGGTGTTTGACCTGACCTTGACCCGACCTGTGACCTCAAAATTCAATTTTAAAGTACTCATCTGAAGCGTCTCGTCGCGTTCTTTCGTTTGCCGCCTCGTGCGTTTCGCTGCGCCTATTGGTTCTCGAGTTGTCGGCTGGGGGCGTTTAACACCCCCCCCCCCCCAGCAAACGGTGGGTGGCGAAATACCCCAGCAACTGCCGGGTTAACAGGAATAACAATATTTCCCACTTTTTGTCTTGAGCATTGGACCAATCATTGTCAAGCATTGACAAATGGTGATTGGTCTATTTCTGCTAGTGTGTGAATGCTTCTCTGAAGCAGACTTTGCCAACAATCCTCCAGGAATGTCTGTCACACTTTTTGTAATGCTATAAAAGCCAGAGTACTTTCATCATGCTAAAAAGACAGAGTGTACCCCTTGGCTAAGATGAGTTCTGGCCATCTTGCACCTAAATTTCAGAAATCATCTGGTTGTACCAAAATTTTGGCATTCTGAGGTATGCCTCCACTGAACGTTTGGCACAATCACCCAATACACCAGACATCAATGGTGACATCATTTTTTCCCAGTTTGATCTGTAATAATTGTTTTAGATTTTGATTGTTCTGCCATTCTTTTAATCAAATCCTCCTTGTTTGACTTGCTTCAGACTAAGGTCCGTTCACATCGCTGCCAACCTGGAGCATCAGTGGTTGCACACAGTGAAGAAATAAAAGACACTGAGGTTGACATTAACAACCAACCGGTCAGTGAAGTGCAGGGTGATGCTAAGGATGCTGCCTCCCATGACACTGGATCTCTCACAGCTGATGGCACATCTCCAGAGAACACAGCGCACAGTGCTACAACAGACACTACGCAGCAGTCATCAGGTGCAGTGGCTGAACTGGCAGAATCCATGGAGGCTACACACCTGCTGGAGACTGCTGCAGATGCTGCTGTGTCAGTCATTGCTCCAGGGCAGTCTGAGGACGCAGTGCCAGAGGAGCCCAGAGATACTATTGCTAAACATTCCTCAGATGCATCAGATGCAGTGCTAGGCCGGCAGGTGGATGCAGTGTCGGACCAGTATGTTGATGCGGCACCTCAGCAGTCTGGAGCCACGGTGCCAGCTGGCGAGCTGGTGTCACTCTGCTCCACTGACGCCAGTGAGACGTGCGGCTCGCCGTTCACCACGCTCACCATGCCAGCGGCAGTGGAGCGGCTGTACCCTGAGCTGGAGACCCCGCCGGCGGAGGCAGACGAGCGCTGCTCCTGGCCACAGGAGCAGGAGGAGCAGTTCGAGCCGTCAGCGCCGGCGGCCGACGAGGCCGTGCCCCTGGCGCTCACCGCCAGTCAGGTGTCTATCTCCGAGGGACCGTTCTCGTTCGAGACGGAGCAGAAGGACCCGCTGTCGTTCCTGGGTCGTGATGTTGTGCCGATGACGGACGCCCAGCTGGCCGACTTCTACCACAACGAGGAGCTGCGCCGACGCGACGAGTACGCCGCCCATTTTGTGTCTCAATACGGGCCGTCGGCGCAGCCTGATGACGAGCTGGCCTCTCTGCTGGAGGGGTACCGGCGAGCGGGCTCGGCACTACGTGCGGCCGCCCGACGTCAGGCGCAGCTGCACTCCGATTACGAGTCGCGTCGGTCAAAGTGCTGGGAGCTGGTGCGGAAGACGGTGCGCGGTGAGGCCGAGTGTGACGATGGTCGAACGCTGAGTGCTACACACGAGTTCCGCAGTGCGTCTCTGGACTCGGTGGCGCTACAGAGCCTGCGCGAGGCGCTGTCGGCGCTACGGCGTCTTCTCTATGACGAGTACGGTCTGCACGCGTACAGCGTGCTGCTGGCGCGCCTGCAGGTGGAGACGTACCTCCACACGACCGTGGGTCGCCTACCGGAGGTGACCGCGCCGCCGCCGGCCGCTCCGCGTCTCCACTACGAAACCCCCGGCCAGGAGGCGGCGGCCGCGGCGCTGCGCGCCTGTTGCGCCGTGCTATTCGCTCAGCAGCGGCGGCGTGCCGAGACCGTGTTCACGCAGCAGACGCGGCGCTGGCTGCTGCAGGTGGCGGCGCCGCTGCTGCGACTCGGCACCGTCAACGACCACCTGTTCGTGCTGCACCAGGCGCTGCGGTGTCCGAGCGGCTCGGCCGGCTGGACGGCGGCGCTGCTGCAGCCGCCGCGGCCCGACCTGCCGGCCGGCCTGGACCACGCGCTCACCGTGCTTGCCGCCCTGCTCTCCCCCGTCAGGTGAGTAGGTGCGGTCGGGGTTACCTGTTTCATCATTCTCTCAAACTCTGGTGGGGGTGGACAGTGGAGGTATGGGTCTTTCTAACAGCAGCTGGATCTGGATCGTGTTTGTTTATTCCAAGAATCGAACATATCGATTGTAATATGACTATTTCATGTTCTCGTGAATTGATGGAAAACAGACAGTGACGAAAATTATAGGCCAGACCGCGTGTGATATAAACAATACGCCTACATTATCACTCGCGGGTCTATGCTCCGGTCCACACATTGTTACGGGCGCTCTCACTCACACGAGGTCGGTAAATAGGAAAGGGACGCAATAGCGACGTTGTCGCTAAAAAGACACGTTTAATGTCTCGGCGCCACTCCGATTCTCCCTGCGTCCATCGGTCTCGCAAAGCTGTCAGAGTAATGTGTACCGCTTGAGCAGCGTGTTCAGGACCTCTGGCTTGTTCAGAGATGATCACCATCTTCGCGAGATCGTCACACCGTATGGCAAAGTTATTAATGGTGCCCACCAGCGCGGCCAACCGACTCATGCGAGGCATCAGTGCTGTTGTTTTATGATCTCACTTACGCTTTCCCGAAAGAACTCTGCCACACCACTTATGCGCTTTTTGTCTTAGTAAGTTTATCGCTGATCCGTCGTACATTTTACGGGCCGGTCCATTTTTTAGATCATGAATTCAGAATTTACTGCAGAACTTCGATATTCTTATCTGTATACGGGTGGACAATCACCAGTCTTTGTAATGTTCGATAGGGATATACTTGGCTCAACATTGTGCCAGTTCGGTCAACATAACTTGGCACGATCTGAACCGCGCTGCTGCGTCAGCTGCCGACTCGGCGTTTGGCTCTGCTCGCAACGTCTCTGTCCGTTGGCCAAATGGTACCCGCGATTGTATAGCAATGTCCGTGACCCTTCAGGACGAAGGGCACCTGATATGCCCGCTGCAACTCTCATCTGTGGCGATGCTGCAGTCCAGCGAGTGTCTGTTTCGATTGCAGCTCAGACTATCGGTTACGATATGTTCAAAGGGCGATACGAGCAGTGTTTACATGAGGTACTTAGGTTTTACGTCGATACGGGACATCAGGCAGCTACTTGACCAGCGTTCAGTGATAAATGACCTTGATGAAGAACATCATTACACCTAGTTTACAATTTCAATTTTTGGTTCTCAAAATTTCATTGAGGTTACGTATCGCGTCGATATTATTCGTTTTAGACAATGATGTGTTACTACGGATCCAAGAGTGCTATATTATCTTATTTATTTGGGCATACAACATCTTTGTTGTTGGCATATAGTCACTTTCACTTGCGATACTATGCAATCGATATGTACATATTTCTATGGATGCAAATTATGTTTGCTACTTTTTCTTTTTAAAAAATCCTTATTTTACCGGTCAGCATAACGTCAACTCATGCATTTCGCGTCTATCGTTACTTTCAACTAATGGTGTGTGCTCTCGCAGTCCATCTGCGCCGTTGCTGAGCACGAATCTCCACTCATCTCCAATCCCGCCGTCAAGTGCGCCTCCTGTGGTATACACCCATCCACTGACCGCCCTTCCCCCTTCATGTCAGGGAGCGGGACAAGTTCCTCGTTCATCTGCACGGCTCGGCGCCGGACCCCGAGCAGCGGGAGGACGGGGAGGACGAGGAATGGGTCCTCCTCGAGGACGAGGACTCGGAGGCCGAGAAGACGGCCGGCTTCGTCAAATTGCAGGAGGCCGACCTGGTGACTCTGTTCAACCAGGTGAGGAGTCCGAACGCTTTGATTAGGATTGGAACATTCAGCAGTGACCGTGATGAGTCCCGCAGATCGTTGGTTTCAGCCGTAAATTGCAGAGTAGGCAACTAGGTTTAGTGTTTAGTTTCGTAAATTATATCTTTTTAGCCTGGCGGGCCCCAGCTGACCCCTGATTTGGCAGATCATTTCAGATTCCATGAACCCGGCTACTGACCAGTCTGGACTCGAGTGTTGTGCATCTGACCTCCATCCCGGTCTTGGATGCCAATGTGACCATCAGCTTCCGTGTGACAGACCTTTGACCTCTGACCCCATGACGTGACCGCTGCCGCCGCGGGGGCCGTGGCGCGTCACCTGACCTCTGACCTCTGTGACCCTCAGCTGCCGTGGGGTGCCGTGGTGCGCCACCTGCTGCGGATGGGTCGCGGCCCGGACGGCGGAGACGTGTATAACGCGGCCGTCTCCAGTTCTTCCGACATCCTGCGGCTGTTTGCCTGCGCCTCGCAGATCATCGGTCTGCTGGCGGCCGGACTGGCAGAGTACAGCGGCGCCGCGCACAAGCAGCTCAACAAACGGTAAATATCAGCACGTTAACATCTGATAGAGGCGTGACCCACAAATAGTTCAATAAACGGTAAATGACCGCATGAGCGAATGTCTGAAGAAAGTTAATCTAAGAAATTAACAGCAATAAGCATCGAGGCTCCCCTAACTGCATTGTACTGAGCTGCATCTTTAGTAGAACCATCCTTGTCACAGAAACCCAAAGGCTTTCACGAATGCCGTAGTCTTTACATGAAGTTTTTCCGTAATCGGGAATCAGTGGACCGGCTGTAGAGAGGAACGAATAAAGAAGACACGCGGCTTCGCTGCTCTGCTTTGACGTCGATCTCCTCTTCTTTTCGTCAGGATGTTGATACGCGGCTAGCCGTTCTACTTTGACATCGATCTTCTCTTCTTTTGGTCAGGATGTGCCACCAGCTGCTGCACCTGGTTCATTACGTCACCGACCACTGGGAGAGCTACATCATGGCGTCGGCCGACGACATGGCCACCCGGGGCCGGCTGATGGTCAGTAATGGGGAGGTCATTAAGGACAGGTCACCTAGGGCTGGTTGATGGTCAGTGGTGGTGGTCTGGCAAGGAACAGGTGACTTTGCTGATGGTCAGTCACTGGTGGGGAGAGAGCACTGGCAGTGACGGGAACCGGCGTCACCGCGGGCGGGTTTCTGAGCATAGGATGGCTTGTCGATTAGTATTGTCATGTCAGGGCGTTGAAACGCTTATGCCTAGTGGAGGGAGAACTTCAAAGTGCATGACATGATCTTTCTGCCTGATATCGTCTGGTGGCTAAGGAATGCGAGGTCGATTGCCTCTGTCTTACTTATCTTCTAGTTTCTACCCACTTATTTAGGTACCCTAAAGTACGTACGTCGCGACTCACTCTCCCTCCCATGTCTTTCTCCGTCCCCAGGTGGAGTACGACAGTTTCATGTGCCGCTCGGCCGTGAGCGTGCTCTGCTCTCCACGTCTGGCCGTCTGGCACTTTCTGGCCAGTTTCCCGTTCGGCCGGCTGACAGCCCGCACCTCTTGGCGCCTGCTGTGGCTGTTCCACACGTCCGGACGGCCCCAGGAGACGGCAGACATGCCCGCCGTGCCGCACGATCAGGACGATGGTGAGTGGGCGGGAGCGGGGTGGGTGTTAGGCGTTGGGATGGGTCCTGTTGATGGGTGACGAACGTTGGGCAGAGTTGGGTCGGGCCATCTGAGTGGATGGGACGTTGTGTGAGTACTGAGTGGATGTTGCTGTAGTGGCTGGAAACGGATTTTGAGTACCCGGTCGGTGTATATCTGGCATTATCTAGCTTGTAGTATGAATCTGTATCCTATTTTACCATGCTAGACTATGACAGTGTTTTTTGCGATGCTGTATTTTGGCCACTTGCATTGTTTCCATTGTTGCTGCTTATCACGCGTGTCTGCCCATCTGACCGTTCGCCGTTCTCCCCTGTGCGCTAGTGTGGGCGGCGGAGATTTTCTCTCCGACCTTCCACTCGCTGTTCGTCCACCAGCTGGTACACATGAGTCAGTCCGAGGTGTACTTCCGACTGACGGCGCTGGCCAACATGGCCATGGCCCGCGACGCCAGGGAGAGGACATTCATCAAGGCGGTGACGCGAGATCTGGTTCAGGTGAGTGGTGAGAGGACCCCCGGTGACCTGGATCATCTGAAGGGTGGGAGGCTGCAGACTCATATCTATGTGACCATTTTGAGGTTGACGTCTGATGGTTGAGTTAGACCATTTTCTGTGTGTGATATCCGGTTGCCATAAACAGTTCGATCATTCATTTTGTTTGGTGTGACGATTATGTCGTTCGTTGGGTGATTAATGTCACAATATAAAGTTCTTCAGTTTCGATTTTACTGTTTTGTTTGATACTGTCCCTGCTGTTTTTTAGGTGGGCCACCGGTCCCTAGCCTGTCATGGTAGTGCATATGCTCGTTGCTGACCTGGTGACGACGTCGTTTTTCCTCTCCCCGTTCAGGTATCTTTCGTGACACCGACGACTCGTGAGCTATGCTCCCGGTCGGGCCGAGACCTGCTGGCGGCCACCTGCACCCGACACCCGTTCGTCATCTCATACGTGCTCTCGCTGACTCAGGAGAACCTGCACACCATGGGAAAGGTCAGAGATCACGCGGGGGGGGGGGCGGAGTATAAGACTTTGGCTTGCCATTTGACTTGAGTGTCGGAATACACGCAAAATTGTTAAATTTTAAACCTGTCTTTAATTGTAAACGGACCGTAGATGGTTCTGCCGCAAACTTGAATGCTATTTTTGAATAAAACATGTCAAATTGTACCTATATACATAGGAATAAACGTTACGCTGAGATGCATAGCACTAGTGGCGGCTGCTGATGTAAGTTGTAACTGTATTTATTCTGTAGCTCTGAGCCTCGCTGCTGCAGCTGCTGTGTCGATTGACTTTTGCCGTCCCGCTGTGGGCAAAGGTGTGGTCATCCCGGTGCCCCGTCTGACCGTCTGTCTGTTCCGGCAGAGCGCACTGTTCCTGTTCTCGGGCCTGCCGCTGGGCCTGTGGCGGCCGTCCGGCTCCGACCTGGCCCAAGTGTGCGCCTGGCTCACCGACCACGCCGTCGACTCGGTCGAGAGCGGTCTGGCGCAGCTGGTGCTCGCCCGGCTCGACTGGGACGTGCGTCCGTACAGCGGCCAGCTGACGCTGCCGGCCGAGTTTCACCGCCGCGCCGCGCTGGCGACAGTTGGAGCTCAGGCGGCGCGCGCGCCCGAGCTCAGCCGCGCGCCGGGACTGGTCGGCGAGGGGCGCAGACAGGCCGGCGCGCTGGCGGCGCTCGTGGCCGACAGCGCCGAGCGCAGGTTCCAGGACTGGGCGTGGGCACAGGTGGCGCGTCTGAAGCTGCACGCGGTGGATCAGCCGGACGCGGCCGGAGGACGGACCGAAATGATGGCTCGGCTGCCGCGGCCCGATGACCCGGAGGTGAGAATGGGGTGGTCGACGGGGCTGCAATATACTCTGCTGAGATTCGAGATCTGCCACCTCTCATATGACGATAGTCACATGTCGAGTTGTGAATGACAACCATGTGCTAGATACTGAGAATACCTCACAGCGTTTAGCCATAGCCATTGATGGTTCCCATATTCTGCAGCCACGCGCCATGTTTGTTCTGAGACTCAGCCCAGGCTGTACAGGTCGATAGAACTGGGCTCTTTTTGTTATCTGCCTTTTCCTCTCGGCTGGCTATCTCTGTGGATGACCAGTCCACGCCCGTCCGACAGGTGTCCGCTCTGGAGGAGGCACGCCGCCGGGACCAGCCGCTCGCCTGTTACGCCACACTGCTGATGACCTCTGAGGGCCACAGTCTGCCTGCTCTGCACGGCAGCGGGCTGTCCCGGCTGGCCGGTCTGGTGAGCTGCGGCCGGCCGGCGGCCGTCGCCCACCTGCTGGAGGTCATCCTGCCGCTGTTTGTGGGGAGCGCGGAGGAACTGTGTGCCGGCCCGCTGCCGTCCCTGCTGCAGACTATCGTCTCAGCCGACCAGACCTACCTGCGGATGATGAAGCAGCTGGTGACGGCCAGCCAGCCGGGCCCGCTGATTCTCCAAGTGGCTGGTGTGATCGAGGGCCACGTCACCGCGCCGCGCTGCTACGGCCAGCCGTCGGCCGAGCCTCTGGTGGCGCTCTGGCTGCGGGCGCTTACATGTCTGCCTGGCTGGAGTCGCGAGCCGGCGCTGCTGTACCTGCTCAACCAGCTGCTCAGAGCCGCCTTCTGCCGACCGCCGGCCCGAAAACGAGCCGAGAACATCGTCTCCGAGCTGATCGCGGTGAGAAGGGCTGAGGGGAGCGGTGAAGGGGCTGTTGGTAGCCGAGTGTTAATGCCAGGGGTATGGCTGGTGGTGGATGCTCGCCAGTCGGTAATAATGGGTTATGGTGGCTGACACGAGCAAGGTGATTGGTAAAAGTGTCGCTCCGGCCGCAACCACGGTATGATAGCCGACGGCTTGGAGAGTAAGGGAGTATTTTATTAATGCTGCACCTCTAGAACCGGCTTTCATTGTTATCTGTTATCCCCAATTTTATGTGATCTTCACCTTTGTCAAGTTTTCATTCTTTACTTACCAAATAGGCATGTGTTATTCATATCTTTACTATACCCTGCCTCTTCTCCCATCCTCTGACCAGCCTCACGGCTAGTTGGTGTTGCTGTGTCACACTCAGCCATAACCCTCAAATTCCCCTCAGACGGAGAGCGGGGCGCGCCAGTCGGCTGGTCTGGCCTCGCTGCTCTCCTGGGTGTCTGGCGGCGCGCTGCAGCCGCTCCTGCCGGCTGCCTCGCTGCCAGAGGTGCCCTGGCTCGCCTGGTTCTGGTTGCGAGCCGAGACACGCGCAGAGGTGGACTCGGGACTGTGGCACGACCTGATCGCCACCCTGTGCGAGGACCGCCGGCTGCCGCTCGACCAGGCGCTCAAGGTGGGTGGGAGACGGTTACAGACGTTACAGCCGACCGGAGCCAACCAATCGTAGGGCGTGGGTAGCTGGGGAGATGACGTTAATGTGTACACTGTACAGGGACGTAACGAGATTTAGAGGAGACTCCGAGCATAACTTAGTGTGATACACTCACTGTTTCTACTAGGCTGTTTCTGTGGTAGATCTTGTCATGACCCTTTGCTTTGATGGTGTATTTTTTGGCTAATTTAGTGAGTTGATAAAGATGCAGCTTACTTATGATATGATCCATAAATTGATCATCGGACCCTGACATCTAACCAGATATGTTACAATTGGCCTGTGTCCCTCTCCCCCTCCCCCACATATCTAACCTAACCGTCTGGGCGTCTTTATATTGGCATGTATATTGTGTGTCCCTGTGCAGCGCGTGTGCATCCAGCAGCGGCTGCCGCAGACGTGTATCATCTTCTATATCGACACCTTTTTTTAAACCCCACATCTGTTCCCGGTGAATTTCCGGGAAGCACGAAAGATCTCTTTTTAGAAGTGTCCAATCGTCCGATCCTGATCAAATTTGTGTGTTCGTAAGCTTGCTCTGGCATTGCTTGATATGCCAAGACAGACAAACTTGAGAAAAATCGAGTGACTGTACCTTCTTTGAAGGTTTCTAAACAACTTGTCTGAACTTCACGGGAGAACAAATGTGGGGTTTAAAAAAAGGTGTCGATATATCATCTGCCATATCTTAGTCTGTATCGGTACCGTCACTATGTCTAACCTGTCATTCTCTCCGCGCAGCGCGTGTGCAGCCAGCAGCGGCTCCCTCAGACACCCGTACAGCAACTGGCGCTGTACCGGTGGGCTCAGCAGGCGCTCGACACAGACCTTGACTGTCCGCTGCTGCCCGCCCTCTGGCAGCACTTCTTCAGCCTCTACCTGGCCAGGGTCTACGACGTCAACGGGTGGGTAACAGAATCAATAGGACCGGGATGAACCAGGCCGGTCCATCTCGTATCTAGGTACCTGACTCAACTCAATCGAACATGACTGAAATCACTAACCGATCCGGCGTAAACGTGATAGGATTGGCTTGACCTGACTCACGCCTGACTTAACCTTACATGACCCAGCCGGACCAGTATTTGACATGACCTTATTTACTTATTATCGGAATCCATCCTCCTTGGCCCGGATCGGACCGAACACAACCCTATTTGGTAACCGCAGGTTGTTTGAAAAGACAAACACTATTCGTTAGAATTGTGTTTTTCTATAACACTGAGCATGGGCAGGATGGAATGGCAAAAGGGCGACATATTTTCCCCGATCAGGAGCATTGACTATGTCAGTTTCGTTGCACGATGTTCATCTGCCGGCAGCCGTGACCTGGGCAGCGCGGGCGACCGGTTCATGGAGGGACTGGTGAACGTGCAGTACATGAAGCGGCTGAAGCGGCGACTGCAGGAGACGGCCGAACACTACACGACGCGCGCCGAGGAGGCCGGCACCCGCGAGGGGCACGTCATTGACGGAGAGGTGGAGCAGCTCCAGCGGCTGGCGCGGTTAGTGGCCGACGCGGGAGGGGAGAGGGGATACTGAACCGGGATACTTACTGAAAGGGGACTGGTGATTCAGGGGGAGTTGGGAGGAGGGTGGACTTTGTGGCGGAGGGAATGAAGGGCCGAATAATCGCAAAGCACCAGGGGCTGTGTCTATGTATGATGAAGACAGTGTATGATGTTAGACATTCCTGTCTTTCGCGCGCTGTCGGATTATAACTCACCTATAGTGCGTACTGCGTGGCTACTATCTTTTTTAGTTGAAGCGCTTTCCTGCATTGGTCCACTGTCCCCGTGCTCTTCTACATATGCTCTACTCGACATACTCTCCACCTCCCCACTGTGTGCCTTGTTTCTTCGTCAGTCTGTTGGGCACGTTCTCGCTCTGGTTGGAGGAGCCGCGGCTACACCGTCCGGACGTCTCTCTACCGGACCTGCCGGCCACCTACAACCCCAGCAAGCTGATCGAACTGCTCGAGAACGCTCCGGTACGTCCGAAACGAACACAGCAGCCGATCGGAACGCTTAGATGTCAGTGTGTTAGATGTTAGTGTGTTAGATGCCTTCGTGACTTCGGGTCCCATGCTCTTTTTCATCGACAGCTCACCATTGTCATCAATTTCTGATGTTATGGCTAATGCTAGCTTTGCTCCATAATATCTCTTTGATCCCATGACGCTTACCCCCCCCCCCCCCATCCGTAAACGATATCTGGCTGTGACCCATGTCTCGTCCAGTGACGGGTCTCACCTCGTTATCCCGATTTAGCCCCGGTATTCTCATGTGTTACCATTCTTTTACCTTTGACCACTACCTGTCTACCTCACCTGTGACTTCATATTTTCTCACTAGCCGTGTTTGTTTCCTCATCTCGATTTCCCACATATAACCATTAGCTCCCTGTGGTATTTTTACCTAATCCGTGACGTGTTCTGCATGTCTGTGCGGCAGCTGGGCGAGGTGTGGGAGGAGTACATCAACTACTGGGCCGAGTCGCGGCTCAGCGACGCCTGCCTGCGTCAGCGGGTGGCCAGTCACCACGACCACCGGTCGGGAGGCGCGGCCGGCGGGGTGACGCCCGTGCGCAGTGACGACACGCCCGCGCACCGCATCGTCAAACGGTACGGCTGGGCCGGCACGGATGGCCTGCCACCAGCAGCCGGTTCGCGTTGGCGCACTAAGGCCCTAGTGCCACTTGATTTCAAGTCTCACTAGGCGATTTCGGTTCGCGCTGAGCCACTAGCCGATTGGTGTAAAATGCCGCTTAGTGTCACTACCTTCAAGTGTCACTTGGCCACCTAGTCTTACTAGCTTCCTAGTGCGCCATCTCGAATTGATCCCAGAGCGGCTGCTACTCGGCCGCTGGCCCGCCTGCAATCACACTGCTAGGCCGCAGCTCACCTAAAAGTTTTCAAGACAAACATTTCTGAGATCGTCAATGTGGCTGCTTCGAGCAGTTGTGTACGATCTTTGACATGAAAAGCCATCTCTTCATTGTGTTTTTCTCATCTTCGCTCTCACCATTTTCCCCACTGTTCCCTTTATTTGACCCTCCTACTCCCCCAATCTAACTCCCATCCACCCTCAGTCTGCAGTCGTACGACGCCCGGGTCGGACCGCCGCCCCTACAGCGGTTGGACACCCCGGTGCCCCGGCAGACAGCGGCCATGTTCGGGGGACCGGAGGCGGCGCTCGGCGCACTGCGACAGCCGTTCGCTGAGCTCGCTAAATACGCCAGGTGAGGGGTCGATAGGAAGGGTGAACTATATGTATATTACTGGTGAGGTGGAAGTGAGTGACATTGGTGGTTAGGTGAGTTAAATCGGGGCATTTGTTATTAAAAGAAGATGATATATGTGCAGTGGTGGACTGGACATTCGGTAGGCTTCACCGGTATTGATCGATTATTCGGTATAATAATCAATCGTGTCGAAGATAATGTTAAATGCATCATTTTCCCGCAGCTACGCACTTGTTCAAATTTCAGCATCTGTCGCTGTTTTTGTGTGCCAGGCGGTTCACGTGCGAGTCTGCCGAGCACTCGTCGCTGGACGGCCAGTACCTGGAGCTGCTACCGGAGCTGTACACCAACGAGCTGACCCAGGTGGTGGAGAGGATACGGTGCGAGCCGCCGGGCCGCGCCGCGCCGCCCGACCACCGCTGCTCCGGGCCGGCCACCGTCGTACTGGAGGTCAGAGACGGGGGAGGGTATGCCGAGAGGGGTACTAAGAGGGAAGGAAATGGTGTGGTGCTGGAGTTCAGAGACTGTGAGAGGTATGGTGTGCGTGAAACTGAAGAGCTGTAAGAGAGGAGATGGTGTTAACCCAGAGGACAGAGGCAGAGAGGATAGGCTACTGGGATGGAAGTCCTCGATGGAGATAGGGTAGACAAGCTTGAATATAGCTGCTCTCAGCCTCTGTTTGTAGGACAGCCGTCGATTACCGGTCCTTGTCTCTACGCAGTCACCTCCATGTGAAATGGCCGCGCTTTCACAATGAGGTGGACAATGTAAAGGATTCTAATGTGTCTCTTCCTCCCCTTACCACGGTCGTCGGTCACCCTTCTCTACCCCATGTCTCACCTCCCCACCCCATCCACACCGCAGTGTGAGACGGCGCGTCTGGACGGCGGTGTGTATCACCGGATCGACGAGAATCGCCAGCAGGCGGAGCGGCTGGAGCGGACGGCCATGGCCGACCCGCCGCCGCCGCTCGGCGCCGCCGCAGTCACCATCGAGACGTTCATCAAGTGAGTCACTACGGCAGGGTGGTCGGGATGGGAGGAGATGGCTGAAACTGGGTGGGGCGGTGTAATTTTAATGGACTGACTGCTTGAGATGGCATAGCAGTCTGGAGTACTTTATCGTATTTTCAGTCGTGCGAAACGATATGGTTTTGATCTGGGCATTTAACTTCTTGGTATGAAATAGTATAGCATACGATATTTCAGCCAGAATTAATTTGCTGAAGTCAGGGTGCCGAGGAATAGCATTTGACACGTATTCTCTTCCTTTCTTTTAACGATGTGACATCTTAACATGCTATTGAATCGACGACATGCCACTAGTCTCCCAGAACTGAACCGTCCGACGACAATATGTCAAAATTCTATTGGTCCATGGCGTTAGCAAGTAGCATGTCCCCTGGATCCAAACAGGGCGTATCAAGGTTTATTTACTACTCGGACGCATATCTCGTCCGTAACTAATGATGACCGTGTCGTGCGCCCCAGGTCTTTGGTGCGGCGGTACCGGCAGGACGGTTCGTTCCCGACTCAGCTGCAGCGGATCGGCTCCAGCCTATTCCACCACGTGGTAAACGCCACCACTGAGGAGGCGCTCCAGTGTCCGGCCGTGGACCAGCTGCTCACCGCCTGTCTGCAGGTGCTGGGACAGGTGAGGAGTCGGCTGGCGGGTAGGGTTTTCGCACGCTGTGTAGAAATATTCTCGTGCTGCATGATTGAGGACTTAAGAGAATACAGAGCCAGATGCGGGCCGTGCGTCATCATGCTAATGGCTTTCTCTGCTTGGTTGTGTTGTTTTCGTTTCATGTCTACGTTTAGACATCTTCTACTGCTTGTAGTCCGTTACGTTGCACCTTTATCGTGTTATTTTCTGTCGTACGAAGTTGCAGGCCCAAACTGGCGGATCTTGCAAACGTATCGAAATATGACATCCTATACTTACCAATATGTTTTGATTGCCGTGTCTTACTGACCGTGACGTCCTGTACCACCCCATCTACCCCGCCGAGCCATACGATACTGACCCCGCCGTACCACGTCGTTCTGACCCCACCCTACCATGCCCTCAGACGTTCATCCAGCAGCACCCGTCCGAGTGCGGTCCGCTGCTCGACCTGCTGCTGCGCCCCCCGGCCCGCGTTAGCTGTCCCACCGAGCGACTGGCTGAACATTTCACCCCGGCGGCCGCCGACCCCGACACATACGTCCGCCTGTACGGGACTGTGGTCAGGGTCGGCCGGGACAGGGCTGAGCTGAGCTGCCTGCTGCTTGACAGGGTGAGATTGTAGGAACGGGAAGCGGTGGCCGTGTCCTCCCCTATCTGACTGTGTCCTCCCCTACCTGACTTGGAGCTTGGACAACTCGAGCCCCCTCTGAGGATAGGGAAATGATATCTAGAACGGGGACTTACGGGGAACAGGGTCACTTTGGAGACCGAGAGCTATGTGTTGCTGTTAGACCTGAAAATCTTTATTTTTATTTGGCCATACTCCTGATTGGATTGATCTCATTGATTCAAGTTTCTTATAGTGAACTTGTCGAGTGTTCCTGACGAGTAGGTTTGCGTGGCTTTCCCTGATTGATCGGTCAATTGCTGGTTAAGTGGCTCGGTCTTGCTGTGCTTGTCAATCTATCGGAGTTCAATCTGACCACCGTGGCCTCCCTCCCTTGTGCCGTTCGACCTGCTAGTTGTAGTATCTCGTGCTTTTCCGTCTGAAATGTGTCTAACCGTCCCCGCTCCCTCCCGTCTGGTACAGTTCGGCCTGGAGTCGTGGCTGTCCTCGCGTCGTCCGTCACTCTCCCAGCGCTCTGCCCTCATCTCCGCCCTGGTATCCGCTCTGACCGAGCTGGGCGCGCACCCCGAGCGTCCTGACTGGTCGGCGCTACACGCGCTCTACCGGCGCCACCTGGACACGCTGCACCGGCACCAGTTTCCCGAGCACTACGGAGAGATCCTGCAGCGTCTGCTAGACGCCAGCCGCGCCGGACAGCTCAGTCCCATGTGCTGGTTTGACTTTGTCAACGTACTGGCGGCGGGTGTGGTCACATTCACGCCGCAGATGGATGCAGTGCAGCGCAGGAGAGCGGTGGCGGCCCTGGCAGAGCGACCGGGGCCGCTGAGACCGCAGGAGGTGAGCGAGGGGACGATTGGACCATAGGGGTGAGCGAGAGGACCGCACTGAGACCCTAGGGGTGAGAGACCGGGTGTTGCGATTCCAAGTCGAATGTGTAGCGAATGAAACCCAAAAAAAGTTATAAATACACCAAGCGGATGTATTTTAATCAAAGTCCGGGCAAACCCAGCTCTAAACACCGGAGAAAACAGTGACCCTGCCGTCCGCGCTTCAGGGGTCGCCAATCGCACTAAACAGATGCGGCCACAGTGCCGACTCGATCCTTAAATGGGTACAAGTAAATACTCGAGATAGGCTCGAGCGCTACCCCGCAATTACCAACCCTTTAATAGGCTCACAGCCGTATAATTATGAGCGCCCGTACTTGGCACGCTAAATGGTTAATTTCAATACAGCACCATTAATAGCAGCAGACGATCAGCCCACAGACGTTCACGTTTTAACTGCCGCATTAATGGCGCTGTGTTTTGGTGGTCGGGACAAAATGGGTGTGGGGTGGAGGCTAGCCGACAGACGTAGTCTCCAATTTAGATTCTCGAATGCATATGCGCCGCGGGGAACGCCGACAGACTGCCCACAGACGAGCCTGCCAACGCCCCGCAAACGGATATAGACTCGAGAGCCCAACACACCCAGCCGCAGCAAGGACTGTTGCGCGACTGCCCTCCGCCGGCACGACACGACCCGACATCGCCTCACCACTCGTGGTCAGCCGCCGACCAATCAGCACACGCAGGGCCGCGGCAATCGGCGGCGCCCTGACAAGTTAGGCTGTACCGCAATGCGGCGGCCCGCCGCGGCGGCCGGGCGGCGCGCAGGAGCGATAACCGGGGCCCAGCCGTTAACACAAGTTACAAACCAAAAGCAAACTAAGATACACTTTAAAGTTACATGAAAAATATTAATTCATTATGCAAACTTAACATACTCCCCACCAAAATGGGGCTTGCCCCATTTTCATAACTAAGTCCGCTTTAGCACATCACCGGCGCACCACTCTCATGACTGTCCCGCGCAGACCGCCGTCATAGAACTGGAGGTCGCCGGCCGTGGCCGCATCTGTGTCAACGCTCAGCTGGAAGCCATCGGCGGCGGCGGCGGGCGCCGCCACCTCAGCGTCCTCCCAGTCGTCATCGTCGAAGTGCCTGCCGATGATGAGGACGGCTCTTCCTCATACGTCTGCAGCGACCCGATGCGGTCCAGGCCGCCGCACTCATCCACCTGGAGAGCCACGGTGCCCTCCCGGTCCACCTGCTCGGCGCACCTCAGCACGTTCGACGGCGCGTCCATGAAGACCATGATGAGGTCGGCACCCCCGGCGGCCAGCAGGTCACAGCGAGGCTTGGCGGCGCCCAGTCGGCACAGCTCCGCTACCAGCTCCTGGGAGCCGCCCGACGTCAGGTTCAGGATCACCATCACCCGGACGGCCTCCCGCTGCGACCGGTGGTCGTCCTTCTGAAGCATCTCCAGGACGTCAACGGTTACACTAAAAAGACAAGAAAGATTCGTGAGTAGCGAGAACAGCAGATCGCATAATCCAGCGGCAATATGGCGCTGCCAAGCTGCCATGCACTCAGCCGACAGACTGAGTTTGCCATCCTGCTACCGCCCATGTTATCTTCCTGCGACCAAATAATCTAAACACTTAACTAAGCTTATCCTACAGTTAACCTACTATGCTTCTCAGACCCCACGAATCACTGCCAAAAGCCTCCCCACCATGGGACAGCCTCGGGGAAGAACCTCACCGGGGCGCGTTGCGGTGGGCTCACCCCCGACGGCGCCACCGATGCCACCGCCAGATCCCGCCGGGGTGCTTCCTCTGCACCGACGGGATGGGTCGGGAGCCGACGATCAAGGGCGGCGCCGCACGGCACCACGACGGCCAGGAGCGACGGCCATATGTCGGCCTCTCGTCAGAGCCCCAGATCGGGGGCGGCTCGTGGAGCTTCTCACTCCACATCAGTTGTGAGTTGGAGCGAGAGTCGTTCAGCTCGGTATCACCGATGCCAGTTGGGCTCGCGTCCAGGTCGGCAGCATCGTGCCGACTTGGAACGCACTGGCTCATGTGGGGACCATCACTGTCTCCACCTTTCAGCCCATAGTCAAAACTAGTATCGATGGCTCTCAGCCCATCAGCCTCCAACTGATCCCGTAGGACGACCTGATGCACGTCATCAGCCGCTACGAGGACGTCAACCTCACCGCCCCGGAAATCATCAGCCGTCTGGATCTCAGACGGCAACCGAGGTGGCTGAGCAGTTGGGAGCGATGAGCACAGCACGTCTGTGCTCTTCATGTCAAGTTTGACTGACGGGCTTTCGAAACGACTTTCAATATCAACCTCATCTCGATCATAGGCGCAAGGCTGCTTGGTTCTCTCATGGAACCCGATACAGGCAAATGTGTCGGAGCCCTTCTCAGGTAGTCCCAGCTCCTGAGCCAGGGAGCTCCTGACATAGGAGGCGTCACATCCTCCATCAAGGAAGTCACATGCCGGCGTGCGGCCATTGGGACCTGCTGCCACAACAGCAGCGGTTTGCAAGAAGCTCTTTCCTGTAGAGCTGACATTATATCGGTGACGGCTGGGCAGCTCAACACCGTGCGTCTCAGCCTCTGCACAAGTACCCGGAGCAGGAGGCTCAGGAGGCTGGAGTGGTTCAGCATCAGGGCTCAACTCAGAAACTGCTGAGGATGAACGCTGCGTTCCAAACTCCGCATCATGCAGCAGCGAGTGATGCTGGCGGCCACGCTCAGCACACGGACTGCCCAGACATTCCCTGACCAGGTGTTCAGAGTCGAGGTCTCTGGTGGTCACCGAGAACGTTGCTGGTGGGTCAACAGCAGAGTATTCACTATTCGGGCCCCTAGCAAGCTCTCTGATCCGAATTTCCTCCTTCAAAAACACCAGGAAGTCATCAAAGTGGTGACTCGATCGCCGGGCCCACTCCAGACGCCAGTCTTCCGGGATATTGCCCTTCACCATGGGCAGCAGCAGGCTGGATAGGCTCTCTGAGGAGACACCCAGAGTGCTGAGAGCTCTCGTGTGCGCAGACAGGTGATCTATGAAGGATCGCATGGCCTTCAAGTCACCGTGGCGGACTGATGACATGTTCATCAGCTCCTTCAAGAGAGTCTCCCGTCGCACATTCTCGAGGTCAAATCGCGCTTTCAGAGCTGACACCGCCTGCACATACCCGTCACCCGTGACTGGGATGCCCTGAATGGCCCTTAATGCCGCTCCGGCAAGATGCGACTTGAGGACCACGAATTTCTGAACGTTGGCATAGCCAGGGGTGTCGTGAACAGAGATCATAAACAGTTCCCAGAACTCGGGCCATCTCATCACATCACCATCGAATGTGGGAATCGCCACGGTGAGTGCTGCTTTCAAATTGGCACTACCAACCGTGTTAAGTGACTCAGAGGCCCTGGATTGAGCTTCTGCAGCTCTCTCGAGACGAGCCAGGAGGCGGGAACCGAGGAAGGCCTCATCCTCTAGAGTCTGAACATGATTCGTCTCATCGGCTTGACCCTGTTTGTCCAGCTGGACCTGCAAGCCCTGCAACTCAATTTGGATCTTCTCCACATGGTGGAGTTTTAGGGCAAGTTGGTCCGGGTCTAGCGCTTTCCGATCTCCCTCCCTGTAGGCTCGGAGATCGTTGCACGCTTTAGTAGCCTTTGTGCGCAGACGCGACCTAGCAGCCAGTAGCTCCTCCATGTTTGAGTGAAATGGGAACTAAATCAAAGTACAAAGTGGACTGTATGTTCAAAAACAAACTATCAATTTACCCAGTGGACTTAACAAAATTTAACAAAATTTAATACCGGTAGCCTTGGGGACTGTGTCCTCCACTGAATAAATGATCCGGCCCCGGTGGACTATGTTGCGATTCCAAGTCGAATGTGTAGCGAATGAAACCCAAAAAAAGTTATAAATACACCAAGCGGATGTATTTTAATCAAAGTCCGGGCAAACCCAGCTCTAAACACCGGAGAAAACAGTGACCCTGCCGTCCGCGCTTCAGGGGTCGCCAATCGCACTAAACAGATGCGGCCACAGTGCCGACTCGATCCTTAAATGGGTACAAGTAAATACTCGAGATAGGCTCGAGCGCTACCCCGCAATTACCAACCCTTTAATAGGCTCACAGCCGTATAATTATGAGCGCCCGTACTTGGCACGCTAAATGGTTAATTTCAATACAGCACCATTAATAGCAGCAGACGATCAGCCCACAGACGTTCACGTTTTAACTGCCGCATTAATGGCGCTGTGTTTTGGTGGTCGGGACAAAATGGGTGTGGGGTGGAGGCTAGCCGACAGACGTAGTCTCCAATTTAGATTCTCGAATGCATATGCGCCGCGGGGAACGCCGACAGACTGCCCACAGACGAGCCTGCCAACGCCCCGCAAACGGATATAGACTCGAGAGCCCAACACACCCAGCCGCAGCAAGGACTGTTGCGCGACTGCCCTCCGCCGGCACGACACGACCCGACATCGCCTCACCACTCGTGGTCAGCCGCCGACCAATCAGCACACGCAGGGCCGCGGCAATCGGCGGCGCCCTGACAAGTTAGGCTGTACCGCAATGCGGCGGCCCGCCGCGGCGGCCGGGCGGCGCGCAGGAGCGATAACCGGGGCCCAGCCGTTAACACAAGTTACAAACTAAAAGCAAACTAAGATACACTTTAAAGTTACATGAAAAATATTAATTCATTATGCAAACTTAACACCGGGACCGCTGAGACTATAGGGGATGAGCTAGGTGACCGCTGGGACCACAGGAGGTGAGGGGGGGGGATTAGGGGATTATTAGATTACTGGGGTGGGAAGGGAACACTGCGGCCACTGAAGGTGAGTGAGGAAATGCTACAATCTTTGGGGTTTGAACTTTGAAGGTCTGCTGTGTTCACTAAAGATAAAGGAGATTCTGGCTGTGGTCACATGAAAATAGAGAAAGTCCGCTGCACTAGCTGTGATATCGGGGAATAAGGGGGAACTCGCTGAGGTTACATCGGGTTAGAGAGGATTGGCTGTGCTCCGACGTGATGGCTATCCGGCGTACCGGGCTTACTTGTGATAGGCGATAGCTCACCTGATCCAGTCATTTTTTAAGCAAAATGACATGCTACCTTTTCGTCAAAATTGTCCCGGCTGTTTCGAGATTGATGGGAGGAGAGGAGGGCTTGTGTCCCCCGGCCGCCCTCCTACGGACCTCCCCGCACTAATTGCGCCGTAGTTTCAGTCAAAATTGCGCCTCATTTTGGGCGCATGCACTGAGTGATTCATCGTGAACAGTTGCAGCAGCTGCAGCATGTCTGATTCATAAAATTGCCGTTGAACACAGCCGGTATTATGCGGGAAACCCCCGTCCCCGTCCCCGCCCGTTCTGGAGTAATAACGCTGTCTGGTGGGAAGATACGACATTCCTGCATCTCATTACTGGCTGCTCGAGAGTAGCTGCTAGCAACGGACTTTGTCTTCAGCTTACTACTATTTAATATCTATCAGAGTCTGCGCAGCCTAAACCCCCAATAAACAAACAGATAAATACCATATCAGACCATTACCGTAGCATGCTATTGAAAATAATGACTTGCATTTTCGAATCGAACAATATTGTTACTGATTTAGGCGCCTCTTTCGGGAATTATTGGTGATGCGGACGAATAGAGGTCGCCTCGATCGGCGCTGACCGTCTGATTCAGTCGGTGCTGCCGAGAGACGGCGTCTGCGGGTTCGGATTGGTCGCCTCCGGCGGTCAGCTGACCGACGGCCGGGGGCGAGTGGCGGCCCGAAAGTTCGGGAATTGTGTTTGATGTGTGGTTGTTGCGTGATGGTTGCGGCGGTGTGCCGTGATTTTGCTGGTTTTGAGGGTTCTGGCCGGTGGACATTGGAGTTGTGATGTTTCAGTTTTGTCCATTACGATATAAACGGCCTGCAAGAATCCGAGCTGAGTTTTGGTGCTGAGTTCCGTGACAAATATTTATGAAATTGATCTACCGTGGTATTGCTCAGTCACAAGAACTATTTGTTCCACAGTCCTGATCGGTAGGTCCCACGCTCAAATCCGGGCAGCATCGCAGTATTTGACGCCCGTTCGTCCGTCAGGCGTTGGACACGTGCCGGCTGCTGTCGACGCGGCTGCTGCAGGAGCGGCTCGAGGCCGGCCTGTACGGCCTCTACCCGCGCTACAAGCTATACACGGCACCCCTGGCAGCACTGCTCGGATTGGTGGCCTCGGCGGCTGTCATCGGCGCCATTCAGAGAGACCGCGGGTCGCTCTCCGACAAACGTTAGTGTGGCGACGGAATAGGGAGAGGGGACTTCGAGCAAGGTTATACATATTTGGGCTCATCAGTCGGAAATGTTCTAGCTGGAACTGATATCTTTGTTTGTGGTGTCGGCCATGAGTGGTAGCCGGCAGGTGCAGTCTCTTTACCTTTTGTACACGTGTAAGATCATTGACTGTCACTGCTCCGTCCTGTCGCCGTTCGAAAGCTGTCTTGTTTGTTCGCCAGTCATGTCAGGAGCTGTAGCAATGTTGCCCTGTCTGTAAACATGTAATGTCTGGAGCAGATGTGGGTGATGCTGCGTTGTTCCATACGCTGGTGAAGTTCGACCTGTGGCTGGCAAATGACAATGTCTCTCGGACTGTTCTGTCTGTGTACCAGTGACTGAGTCGTAGCTGCTGCTGTCCTGTGTCTTTTCCAGTGTCGTCTATAAGCACAACTATTGCCCTACATCTGCCGGCAGTGACATCAAAGCTATGACTGACATTGTATGTTATACTGTCCCTGCCCCGTGTATTCGCCAGTTATGTCTTAGCCGTCCCCGCCCTGCCCTTCCCTCAGTGATGTCGGAGCTGTGGTTCATGCTGCGCGACACCTTCTGTCCGTGGCTGTGGCCGCTGCCGCTGTCCGACGGCCGGGTGCGCCAGCAGTGCGCCGGCTGGCTGCAGCAATTGGCCGCCGACCGGCAGCACCTGGCCGCCTGGATCCCTGGCGATGGGCCGCACGCGCAGATGATGCTCGATATGTTCCTGCACTGCGTGCTGCTGCTGCATAACACTCTGCCCGGTGAGTGAACGTTTCAGTGGTAGACGGACGGAGCGAGATACGAGATATTCGATGTCGTTTCGGTATCTGTCGGGCTGGCTCACTACATCTCAGATTTGGCTGTGACCCGAACCCCGTGTTATACCTTGCAACGTGGTTCGTTATGAATGACAATGCTCACGGTGACTTTCATTTGTGAAAGGCTAAGTTTTTGACAAGGAAGTAGCGCGTATGATTGCATCATTCGGTTAACACATCTGTAACTTAAGCGGTGGGAAAGAATCAGGTGGTTCGTCACTAATGCTCAAGTGTCGCCCTGTCGCGCACAATTAGCCAGGTGCAGAGTATCCTTCCTCTCACTTATTGTACGACTAGAACACGCGACTAGCAACGCGACAAATACCTCCACATACCCGTGTGTGTCTCCACTAATCTCCCCCTGCCTCTCTTCCAGCTGGCCGTCCGGCGCTATCCCACCTATGGGAGCACTACTGCTCGGTGGTGGCGGTGCCGTCGGTACAGGAGCACGTGCGCGCCCTGGTGCAGGCCGAGCTGCTGACACTGCCCTGGGACCGGCTGGCGCCTCAGCTGCACGACACGGAGCGGATCGCCCAGCTGCTGGATGTGTACCTGCCCGAGGCACACTCGTTCACCGCGCAGGTGAGGTGACCTGGGTTGGGAACGGGGGAAGGGCGATTATGGGTGCGGAGTTTAGGTTTAGGGGGACATGGGGTTGAACTGATGGATGCTGAAATGCATTAGCTTGCGACTGAACTCTGGTCTTCGCGGGGAAAAGTCTCGGGAAGTTTTGTTTTCTTCACGGGGACGGTTTTCATTCTGTCAGTTCCTTGTTGGCACAGTACGCTTACGCCTTTAACTGCATAATTGCGTCCGGTATACCTAATTATTCCCTGACATGTTACGATATGTCCGTGCCATATGTGGATTAAGTCACCCTACCATCTGGTGTAACCGTGCGTAACCCATCGCTTTGTTCCAGGTCGTAGTGCAGCTACCTTGGAAGGAGGTCGTTGAGGCGTACGACCGCGAGAGTCCCACCGGGAGCGTACGACTGCACGCCTGTCTCTTCAACATACTCATCAAAGTGTCCTTCGAGCCGAAAATACGACAGGTGAGGCTGCCACCCGGTTATATGCACGGCAATTATATGTGCTTGATAGTCACCGGGTACATGCATACGCGACACGCTCGTTTGTTTGTAATTTATTCCAAGTGGCGAGTAGGCGCATCGGGAGACAATAATATTGCTGGAGCACAGATAACATGAATCATGTTTTGATGTTGTCTGTGACTATGTTATCTATGACCAATCTATGAAGAGCCAGATTCATAGATTGTTTTCTATGACTGTCAGTTGTCAGTTTTCTATGACTGGTGGGGGTTATATAATGATAGTTTGATTATGATAGGACAAAATATGTTCCCATTGCATATTAATACTACATTATAATATTTTGTAATAACTTGATTACGCCTTCTAGCTGCAATGCATATGTGTTGTCAGAGCTGAACGACTTCAAGGCATTATTAGCGTTTTGATTTATTATGCGCCATTCTACTGTTATGCAGTTTAAACATATCAACATTTGCGCCCGATATCTAATTCACGTGGTTGCCTTGTTCATCATATAGGTTCCTCCTATTACGTTAAGCAGATTTTACAAGGAAGTTTAAATGCTCTAGGAGACGTGAGACAGTTATTCCCACCGCCATTTGGGTGTATGTTTTTGTACCCACTGCTCTCACCCTTCCTGTTTCCGTCTTTCTGCCAGTCGGGCGCCCTCTTTCTGCTGCTGAGTTTGTTTATAATTCTGCACCTACTATAAAGGTACCGTCCTCACAGTTCTCCCCGTTCCCCGTGTTTCTGCCAGTCGGGCGCCCTGTTCCTGCTGCTGAGTTTGTTTATAACTACCGCACCCATTATAAAGGTACCGTCCTCACAGTTCTCCCCGTTCCCCGTGTTTCTGCCAGTCGGGCGCCCTGTTTCTGCTGCTGAGTCGAGCCGAGGCGTTCAGCTGGCACCTGCTCGACGCGGCCACCTACCAGCGCGTGCTCGGCTGGTACATCATGTCCTGTGACCCGGCCTCGGTGCTGGAGACAGAGGCCCGAGAACCCGTCGACGTGGCGCTCATGGGGTGAGTACCAGGCGGGCTGACGGTTGCATGGTTCTCATGACGGTTCAGTGCATTGTGGGTCGAGGCTGGCTAGGCTATTGGGTGTTCATGGGTGACTGCGACTGGGTAACTAGAGACTAGAGGGCATGTGCTGGGTCGGGATCTCCAGTAATGTGCCTGACGGAACCGCTACTGTACTGGGTCATGGGGTGATACGATGGATGGCCGTCGAGCTGAGACGGCCACTGCTTTTGGTAGCTCCAAGGCTCAGACGTCAGCGCAGTGGTAATTAATCGCAAGGAACGGACCAAGGAGCTGCGCAGCTATCGATCACTCCGGGGAACTTATTTTCATTTAGTTCTTCCACGTATAGGTATCCGGCCATTGGGGTTTGTAGAGCTCGAACTCGGAACAAAGGATTCTGGGCACTGGGTAGGTATGTATAATTGTAGTTACTGGGTACTGGATAGATGACGAGGAGGTCGTTATACTGGACTGAACGCCGGTGTTTGTTTTCAGCTGCATGTGAAACCAACTTACAATTATGATAGACATTGTTCAGGTACATTTATTATTTACCGCGTCTCTCTTAACTTCCACCAGCTAACGATCAGTTGTGATTATGCGTTGAGTTACACTTTGAATTCTATGAGTGCATTTCACTTGTGCCGACATAGGCCTCTTCCCGTTCTACTATTATTGTGACAGGACTTAACTTTAAAAAACGTTAATTGGGTTAAACGTCACCTTTGCTTTGTGTGCCCTACGCGGGATACGAACTTGAAGCTTCCTTTAAACTTATTTCGAACACTGGGTCCAGATCTTCCACCCGAATTTCTCTGTAAATACGGCTACAAGCGCATAATCAGACCCGAAACGTTTAACGTGGATGATGTAAACAAGAAATGCATAGCATGTTGATGGAATATGCAACCAATTCCCATAGCAAGCCGGTTTACTAAGGACGGTATGACGTTCCAACGCTGAAGGCACGTTCCGATAATCCACACGGTGGACATATGTATAAATTGAACCGGCCGTTGTGTTACTGGCTGCTCAGAAAGATGCCACTGGCCTTCTTCAGCGCCGATGTGTTTGGATCCCCGGCACTTTGAGGTGGTCAATGGTGCTCATTAGGTCAGATTGATCAAAATTCAAAACCCATTGATATGGTGTCCAGTCACAGTGACAGCTGCTTCGATCCCTTGTCCATTCCGTGACAGTGGCTGCTAGCCATCGTCGTCCCAATGCGTCTTCGAGGGGCCGTCCAGTCGCGTGACGGTAGCTCCATGGGGCCCGTTCAGTCGCGTGACGGCGGCTCCATGGGGCCGTCACGGCGTGAGCTGAGCACCGCCGTTTGTGACGCCATTCTCCCTGGGAGACGGGCGGTGTTTCGTCAACACATGGCCAGTCTATCGGACACTGCACGCCAACCATTTGTCACGGCGCAGTTCCTCCCTCCGCCCCTTTTCCGGTCCGTTATGAAACCCATATGATGCGTATACATGCACAATCAATGCGAGAGGTTCGGTCATACACCTGGTGAGTGAGCCCAGTATTGCGTTATTCATGCACCTATGACCGGCTTTATGCGGTTTTGTATGCTTGTGTGCGAGCTGACACTGGTTGTGAATAGCGGCGCCGGCGCCTACCGTTCGTCCTTGCTCGTGACGATGAGTGTTTTCGAGTTCTTCCGTCGAAGGACGGCCTTGACGAGTAGGTGGAAAAGGCCGGCAATGGCGACGACCACCGCGGCCGCCACCACGCCGCTCACCACGGCTGTGCAGGGAGCGGACGACATGGGTTAGACTCAGAGAGTGGCGGTCATTGGTTATAGTTCGGACAGTGACTGAAGGACTTAGTTTATACACTTAAGCAGACACGGAAAGGGCTATATTACAGACAGCGCTCGTCAAGACCAAAGTCAACGTACAGAGTTGTAGGGGACAGAAAACGGTCCAATAAAAGTTTGCATCAAGTGAGCGATTCATTACGTGTCATTCCTGGCACATTATTCGCAAGTGTCATGCATTTATTTGAAATAATGAAGAATGGCTGGCCAACGCTAGCTGCACAAAGGGACCAGATTCATTGATTGCCGTCTGTCGGGCCAGTGACCATGTTTTATTGTCTATTGTGTATCGAATATGTGCAGGTCTGGCCGAGCATGGCTCACCTGTGGTCATGGAGCGCTCCTTGAATGTAGTGAACGAGAAACACTTTCCGTCTCCAACGGGCTCCTGTTGGGGGTCTCTGGCGCTGCCGCAGGCCCTGAAAATCACCCTAGACCCTGTCATACCTGCTGCTAATGTCCAGGAAGCCAGCACACAGCAGCTGAATAGCCCCGTGTCAAGGCTAGGGCTTTGACCACCCGACATATTTTCGTAGCTCGCTTTAGCCGTGATTAAGTGGAACAGAATGACCTTAGCAGTTGACGCCTTCAAAACACCGATAAACGAACATTGAGTCGGTGTTAACGGTCACCTTGCTTTTGACTTCATTTGATGGGGTGATGTAGTTTGCCGGTGTATTTTCATCTTAGCTTAAAAATGGTTGTGCGAAGTTTTGACAGAGTGAGTATCGGTGAGTAGTTATCAGTGGTCTTTATTGGAGACGATGCATCGCCATTGCTTTTGGTGCTGAAGTTTGCAAAGATGTGCAAGAAGTTGGTCACTTACCCCGCTTACTTCAGAACGTATTTCATTCTGGGCACTAAGGTAATGGCCAATGTTAAAATGGACTAAAATGAAGCTTTGAAGTGCAGCCTCATGAGACCGCCCCACCTTTACATTTAAACGCTGACCTCAGGTGGCTCTGTGCTTCTTTTGTTAGCACATTTCACATTTCTGATACGAGACGCCATTGAATCATATGTCCACAAAGCCTGAGGGGCTGTTAAAATGCCATGTTCATTAAAGGTAGTGTGCCAGCTTTCTTGGACCGTATGGAGTTAATGGCCCAGATAAGGAGAACCGGATTTTTAGAACTTATCCATACCTTCAAAACTCATGGAAACGTCTTAAATTCTTCAAATTTTGAGTACCCCAGTGCGAAATTCGCCCCGACGGGTTGTCGGTCGTACCCCAACCACATTTCACACCACTATGAACAATAAATGCACACACTGAAATCGCTATTACCGATATGCTCATCCAATCAAGTTTCGATAAACCCGTTCATCATCATCTCCTGCGGTTTCGAACACGCCTGTTAGGTGGCTTGTGATGCTCGTCGAGGTCGGAATTTCCAAATACGCGTGGTGCGTCGGGCCGCGCGCTCTGACTTCGGCCAAAAAAAATGCGTCAGCTGATCATTGTCATTTCTGCCACTTGCGTGTGGTGAAATGGGGTCATAACTTATAAGACGGCTTTTTCATATCAATTATTTTACATAAAATCATATTTCAAACCATAAATAATGTTCGACAGCCAAATAAAAGAAACAATACAATACGGGCTTACAGTTTAAGGCTCGACATTGTGTTGTCTACGATTAGACAGCTGATAACTCATTCCCGTACGTCGTATGGTCGTAACACTATAATGACCTTTGCTTATTGTCACAAGTGCGCCGCATTCGCGATTGTTGCCCGACGCCTGTTTGCAGGTGAGCCCACTACAGTTGTTATACATATCTAAAAACCGAAAAACTTTTAGGCGAAAAAGGCACTATTCCAGGCCCATTTTTGATTTTTTTGCGATATTAGGTAAAAACAGAAGCTTCTTATCCTAGGAAAAATAAAATGGGAAATCTTTCAAAGGTGGCACACTACCTTTAAGGCACTTCTGATGCCTTAAAAACATCTTTTGCTGGTGCCTTAGAGCACAAAAAATCTCGAGATCGACGATTATACGTTGCATACATGTGATGTTTACTCGACGGGTTTGACAACTATAATTACGAAACATTAAACTGTTTTGCCGCCATAAAATTACTTTATTAGCATCATAAAGTTGCACATGTGGAATGTAATGGAAAGGAGTGCGATATCAAAATGTTTTGGGTCATTCCTGCATTCCACAGCAGGAATTGCTGCTGAATAAACACCGGGTTGTGACGGTCGGCATTCCGCCTGGCTACACCGAGCGCCGTCCGCGGGAGTACATTCTACAGAATCCGTACATTTCAGCTCCGTACTTGTACCTGTGCTACGTGCTGTTCAGCTATTTACCTACCTGTATTCGGAGCCGGTGTGTAGGTCTGTAAACAACAGCGCCTTCTGCTCTGAGCTGATGCTGGGGTCCAGGGTCACATTCTGCTGTTCATAGTGCGAACTGTCCTCCCACTTAGAGAGCGTCACCACGACATGTGGGAGAGGGAGGCGTGCGGGTCAGTTAGGGAGAGTCACGGGGGAGGGGAATGCGCTGATCAGTATGTGAGAGCCACCACGAACTGAGGAAGATGAAAGCGTGGGTCGGCAAGGGAGAGGAAGGAGACGTATTGTCATTAGGTATCTGTCGCTGGTGGTTGAGTTAGGATTGGGATTGATTGTGGAACGGGGCGGTACTGCAAGACGCACAGCTTGGCGAGGCTCAGCTTGTTTAGTTCAGTGCTCCATCACTAAAGCACCAATATGTGGTTATATTTGATACCACGTCTGTCCCGTGGCTCAGTTGGTAGAGCGTTTGACTCCCTTTGGTGAGAGCCCGTTTTCGAGTCGCTCATCTTTCTCTCGTTACCCGGTATTGCCCTAGGGGTTGGGGCCTACCTACAAGCTCACTTTAGCGTGGGGTTGGGCTTTGTCAGTCCGTGTATTCAATTATTGGAGCTAAATTTGTTGGAGAAAATGTCGAGAAAACAATAAAGTAATATTCCCCTCGATGATGCAACTGTTTGACGCAAGGCATACCCGAGATACTGGCGCTCAGTGTGCTCAAAGTCTAAAAAAAAAAAATGGTTCATTGTATCTACTATGTCATGTGTACTAATTCAAATGAGATGCACCCGTGCGTGAAATTTGTCCGGACTATTAGTCTATATAAAATGCATCCTCTTTAATGCGAGGCAGGTGGTTCGTACAAAGTGCAACGAAAGCTCGTGGTCCGAGCTGGTCCGAGCCTACATGCAGCCCAATCCCAGACCCATGTTGATAGCGGAGCCCAAACCCATGGGCTGTGAGACCTGTGCCTACCGTGACACTGCCGTGGGGGGATGGGGGGAGGCGGCATTATTTGCGCACCTCTATCGTCACAATGAACTGACGTAAAACTGGGTTAATTGAATGTTATGCTGTTCCTATGATCGATTAATTTGGCGGACAGTAATTAGTCTCTACGGACCACGCTGGCGGCAATGGTATCGACTCAGACACGGTGTTTCTTGGATATAGGGCTGCCGTCGTGATTGGAAAAATAATAATCGTGACGAATGACCGAAAAATGACTACGGCTGTTACCGCCGTGGAATTTTCGCCTGCACTGATATAAAACAATTGAGCTATTCATTCCATACACCTACATGTAGGCCGTCAGAATGAAGTTAATAAAATGGGAGTTCGTCATGCAAGTTAACAACAAAGTAGCGATCTGCCAATGTTACTCACGCAACATGGCCATTGCATTCAGCCTAAAGTATAATATGTTCCGATCAAGGAAATGAAATAGTATACAATTCCACATGGACACGCACGCCTTTGATTCCGGCCATGAAGAGGACAGTGGACACTGCAGGTTTGGTCCGGCGCTCCGGCAGGATTGGTCCCATCTGGTCCAGCCCTGGAGGTAGTTTTGGTCCAGTTCGTTGGTTCGGTAGTTTCGGTCCGGTCCGGTCTGCGACCTCACCTGACTGGCACTGGAGTTAGTTTTCACCACCAGCAGCCTGGCCTCGTCACTGGTCACATGTCCCAGCTGTAGGCGCACCTCCGGCCCGTTCACGGCTCCGGCCACCCCCAGTCCCAGCACGGCGAGCGCCGCACACCTCCAGTACCCGCACCCCAACATATCTGCGAGATGACTGCCGCCGCGTCGGGCCGGGCCGGCTCGTCGCGGGTAGCCCGCCGTCGGCAGAGGCGAGTGCACGGCGGCTCGTCCGGCGGTGACGCAGCCGCGCCGCTGTGGCCGCCGTCCGCCTAGTCACGGCTCGCGGCGCTGGCACGGCGGCCGCGCTGGTCTGCCTGGCTCCTGGCCAGCGGCTGTGCCGGGCCCGGCATGCGCCTCTGCATGCGCTGACCTTGGCTGGTGGGACGTGATCGGGCCTCGAACAACTCCCCGGTCCGCTCGGACAGCAGGCAATGCGGACGACCGCTCGCGGATGGAATATATTGTAAGGCGCTGGTGTGGAGATGGACGAGGTGGAAACGGAAAGAGAACGAACATAACAACATTGAAAGGGACTGGACAGCGTCAGGCGACGGTATACATCGGGATGGAATAGGACAGGATGCTCAACTGGATGACATGACGAAGTGGAGAGGACTGGACAGCCCTTGAATGTTCTCATTCAGACTTTTTGATGAATTCTGATACTACCTTGGTTCATATTAAATTCTGATAGCTGTTCCCCTTCTCATATATTTGTAACGTTAGCTTCGTTAAGTTCTGCCACGTTTTCCGTGCCTTCGTTTTGTTAGTTATTTCACATAAACCATAGTGCTGCAAATGAGATTGGGCAAATTAAAATTCAGACGAACCACCATGGTTTTGATCCAGTGTCTCGACTCTCAGTTCTGGATAACCCATAAAAGGTTTGCTGTGATAGGAATTCCGATGACAATTTGCCAAAATTTTCGCTTATGAGAGATTTAAATACACCCGTCTTTACTCCCGCCTCGTCCCCTCCTCCGGCTGACCTGTCTGTCTATCTGTTCCGACAGATTCCTGCAGGTGGCGGCTGGTCACGTGGCCTCTGCCGAGCGACTGCATCCGGAGACGGCCAAGAAGCGTGCTGCCTACACCTCCGGCCTGGTGCGCATGCTGGCCAACGTGGCGGCCACCAACAAGGCGCTAGTGAACTCTCAGAGACACGGCTTCACGCGGACGCTGCTGAGACTGCTGCGGGAGACGGAGGCCATCGTCGGCCGCAGTGAGTGCGCGGGTAGTGACGTCAGAGTGGCGTCATCGACAGAATGTGTGTACCTAGTCGTCGGCGACTCAAGTGAAAACATAATATGTATGTAGTAGGTAGTCGTTTACACACTGATTTATCGAGCATTGCCTTTTGAGAAGTGAACACTGGCTCTGTCAGGGGTTTAACACCATCAAGCAACCGTTGTATGACTCGTGCCCAAGCACAGATGTCTGTGTAATTTGGTCCTATCCAATTACCAGCTCTCGGCTGTGCTGCTGTCCAGTACCGTCGCTCACTCTGCACCGCTGTCCGTGTCCCCAGTGTCTCCCGACGAGGGGTTCCGAGAGGCGGCGCCTCTGATGCGCGAGCTCCTGCAGTGTGTCGGCTCGCGCACTCCGCCTCCTCTCCAGGACCTCTGCGCCGAGCGGCTCGTCAAATGGGTAAGCGACCACGTCACTGAGAGAATGGAAGGTGGGTGCACTTTGATATGAAGACTGGGCGTTTGTTCAAAATGCTGCTCGTAGACTAACCCAGCCGCAAATGATCAAGACCAGAATAGCGTCCGCTATTATGATTCCATAGTATTGATCCTTTATCGGTTTTGTTTCAAGTATGACAAGTCTCCAAATGATGCATGTGTGTATGGCCGTACTGATGCATTTGACTCTGTCAGGTGTCGGAGGAGAGCGGCTGCGTACTGCTCTGTCCCATGCTCAGGGTATCGGGGACCATCGTACACGACATGCGCCATCTTTCCAACTTTTGGGAGGCCATCATTACGTCACTCTTCGCCAGGGGTGAGTAAAAGCTAACTAATACCAGCCTCAGCCAAAGGTGGTAGGGCTCGTCAGTTCCCTTAAAATCAAAAGTGTTAACGTGACAATGAACTATTCATTGCCGAGACAGGATGTGAATTGCTGCTGTGTGTCGTAACTCAGTTCACGATCGTTCTTGCAATAATAACCTTTAAAGAATTGATTTTAGACTATAACGGTGATTGCATGGGGCAGTGCATGAATGGGCGAACCTCAATGTGCTGCTGTTATTCGTTAGCAGCACATACTGTGTTACCAATTTTTGTTTTGTCATCTGTTGTACCCTACTTCAGAATGTATGAGTGCAGGTGAACTATGTATGTCACCATTCTGTATTCAACACACGTCACCCATGTGTGATCCCGACAGTGACCGGTGACCTTCAGTTAACTGTGACCTCTCCAGTGACCCATGCCCCTCCCGTTCGCCAGAGTCGGGAGCCGAGTGGCCGGACCTGTGGCCGGTGACCCCTCCAGTGATCTGTGACTTGTAACCAATCAAGTGACCGGCGCCCTTCCGTTCGCCAGAGTCGGGAGCCGATTGGCCGGAATTGTGACCGGTGACCCCTCCACTGATCTGTGACCTGTAACCCCTCCAGCCAGTGACCCGCGCCGTCCCGTTCGCCAGAGTCGGGAGCCGAGTGGCCGGACCTGTGTCGACTGGCCGAGTTCCCCGATCAGTCCGTGTCTCGGCTGCTGTCGACCAGTGTGGCGTCCGGTAACCTGCTGGTGGTACACCTGTACCTGCTGCAGCGCCGGGACGCCGACGCCGAGCCGGCGCCGCTGGCAGCCGCCGCCGCCGGCTGGGTGACCGAGGTCACCGCGCTAAGGTCAGTGGGGGCGGGTGGCACGCGCGCTGCCGTACACGACACAGGGAGATATGTCAGCGGATACTGTACCGCCCAGCACGCTGGCGCGCACACACACAGTGGCGCACCCCGCAGGCTCTTGGTCGCACATACGCACAGTGGTGAGCCCCGTACGCCCGCGCACATACGCACACCTGATGCACTGGTGCAAGTATTGCCTCACTGACACTAGCACGCAAAGACACTATCGCGTACAGACAATGGCGCACACACGCACACGCATTATGCGTGGACAGCATGAAGACGGGGTATGATAACGGCATAAACGCATATGGAGTGTACTGTCACGGCTGATTTGTTGCAAATGTATAATGGAACAATCGTAGGGAGAATGAGGCGCTCCTCAATGTTGCGCCGTCTGTTTTGGGATGTTCTGATAATTTGTTTGGTTATGTTATCCCGCGCACCGACGGGGGGGGCGGATATCCGCCCCCCCTGAGGAATTTCGCGAATAGCGGGAAGCGCCGCGAAATTTGGTACGACTATTCCCTTATCAATTTTACACATGGTGTGCAAGTTTGAACTTCCTACCTTTCAAGGTCAGGTCACCAGGTCACTTTGAATGACCCAACCTCAAGTCACTTTTTTGCAACTTTGTCACGTGCCAGAGCTACAGTAGATGTCAGAGGCCTTTGAAAGTCGCAGGATGTTATAAGGTCATTAGTAGCTACAATTTGTATATCTTTTTCAATTCAATTCAATTCAATGTGTATTCGCGATAGATCCACGCAAACTGGTGGCTTTTCGCCATCGTACGTAGTAAAAATAAAACAGTGATAAAAGGTAAACATACAGTAGCATCCATCCAAAGCACAGATACACAAACAAAAACGTAAGGCAGGTGACAGTATACCCATTATCCATATAGGGCGCACAGGTAATCACAGCACTCGCCAACAAACCTCCCGGCTCCAGCTCTCGTCACGTTTCGACGGCACGCAGGTGGCGCTTTGCAGCAGTCTTGAATGAGGTTCCTGCAGGCTTCGGTACCTCATTATACAATTTCACACCGCTGAAACACAAGCGCTTGCGACCAGTCTCGGTACGAATACGTGGCACAGTCAGGAGGTCAGCAGACCGTGTGTCGTGATCGTGCTGGCGGCGAGCAGGAGCACCGATAGTCTGCGCTAATGGCGGCGGAACGAGGCATGACAAGAGTCGGTGAATGACAAGAACTCGATGATAGGAAATGAGCTCGTCTGCTTTGAACCAACCCAGCGATCGAACCACGTCCGAAATATGGTCGGTCTTCCGACGTCCAGACACAACACGCGCAGCGAAGTTAATCAACTTTTGAATTCGGTGGACCTGCGGTGGATCTCGGAATTTTGATGTCGGTGACCTAAGGTCAGGTCAATTTCGCGACCTCCCCATTATAAGTCAATGGAGGAAAAATCAACTCCCTGTTTTTACCACTAAAACGGGTCGGAATGACCCCATATACCATACATGACTTCATATACGATCAACCTTCACTACCTTGAGGTCTGTTTTGCTGTTGGGTAGCTGTGAGGTCATGTGACGTCATCAAAGGTCACCAAAGGTTTTTGGCCAATAACTCCGTACAGGAACAAGATACAGACGCGTGGATGGTCTCATTGTGTTCAGCTCGTCAAGACGCATCGAATGATATACATGATGACCTCGAGGTCACGTGACCTGAGGTCAACCTTTGACCTTGACCTTTCGAGGTCAACATATATATCATTCGATGCGGATTGACGAGAGATCACGATGATGCCCTTAGTTTGTTCCTATCTTGACTAATTCGAAAGTTATTCGAGAAAAACTCTCCATATCTAGCGCCGCCATTTTGACTTTTTCGACCCCTGTGACGTCATCTTTGACCTGACCTGAAAATGACCTTAGTAAAAATTGTAGATCTTGACCGTGCGTATCCGATGCCGTTTACCGCTTGTCGCTATCTTGCTTCGTTCTCGAGATCTCAGGGGGGGCGGTCATCCGCCCCCCCCCCCCCGTCGGTGCGAAGTTGGCGCAGACCCCCGTCGGTGCGCGGGTTATAACTGATGTCAGCGATAGTGAAGGTGACGGCTTGGAGTGGCTTTGAGGCGTTGAGCTACCCCGGACAGGCTGTAATTAATGATTTATTACAACAATGCTGGCGTTAGTATATGTCGCCTGGCTTGGCAACTAACAAAACATTTCATATGAATTCCTTTAAGTGTACTTTTTACTTTACTTTTACTGTTTACCTCTAATACTTTTGGTTTGCGACAAATTATTTCTCTAATATTTGACACTTTTCAACTTTGGTCTGCTAAATACTTTCTATTTAGTGTTTCCGTAAAAAAATGTGTAAGCCTAAGAACAATCCAGTCTCCTAAATTTTAATTGTCTGTTTGGGTGGAAATTGAATCCAAATGAAAGTAACTTCTAACTCTTGTATCCGACTTTCCAAATAAATTTTCCATTCCCGATTTTACCGAGAATGAGCATCGGCGTGCATGGTCGTATTTCATCCCACATCCCACATGCTGCAGCGATTCGAATAACATGCAATGAAGCAAGCATACAAATAGCAGTTCCTAGCAGTCCCCGCCATTTATCGTGGCGGGCATGTTTTTTTTTTGTCGCCTCACCAAAGCTATCACGCACAAAAGTAATTGCTGGCTGATGTTTGCGAAGAAAACGACAGGGGATTATCGGATTAACAATAATAGCGTCGTAAATGTATGTGTGCTGCTTCTGAGTACCAGCAACTTGTACATGAGTGTATTCTCCATTTGAGGTCTGTGGTTGTTATGTGAAGCTATTATCGACATTGCTAACCGCACAGTGAGCGGGACATGTCTTTTTATAACACTGATCCTTCAATAAATCTCCGCGGTATCAGCATGCGAGTCAGCAAGGAAAATGTCTGGGCGAACCAGCACCCATGATGCAACGGAAGCACGACTCTTATCCCCTTGAAAGTTCAAATACGCCCCCTAACCTAAAATCACGAAGTGCACTAAGTTGAAATCAAGTTGAATTTCAACTTGAAAGTTGAAATCAGAAGGCGAAAACGATAAACCGGATAATGCAAACGACGCTTGCAGTTTCCTGTACTATGGAGATTGGAGAAGTTAGGAGAGTGGTCGGTAGAAGCCAGAAGGCTTAGTCTGATGGCCTGTGATGCGTCGAATGCTAGTCAAATGAGCCGTTAGCGAGTTTTGACGGGGTAATTTGCACTGTGGTTTGATTTTATACAGTCAATTGATTCAACGTGATGGAACTGATTCTGAGGTCAACGCACGTTGTTTGGGCACTAATGCATATTATATGGGAAACGTTTTTAGCCCACCTTCATCATTATACTTGATATAAGACCATTAAAGCTGGTCCCAAACTATAAAATATTTTGCCACTTGATGTAAGACCAGTCCGGTAGAGCTGGTACCAACCGATAAATTATTTCACAAATGCCCTTCATCATGTCATTTCGCGTTCACACAGGTTGTTTGTCACGTCGACAGTAAAGTTATGCGCCGCCCCCCGCACCTTGCCGTGTGTTGCTTTTGTCGTCCGGCCATGTAAGAATGGACCGGCGCCCGGGACATTAACTATCGGTAGACAGGCGATTTCTAGTCTCAGCGTGCAGGAATTTCTTGCCCGGTTCGGCTGGGACATGTAGCGTTTAAACAGGAAATTTGACTTATCCGCCTCATTCCGGTTTATTTTATGATTGCAAGTCTGTTCAGTTAGTAGATCAAGTACGCTATTCGTTTGTTCTACCTATAATTCACCATCACATTCGTAGGAAACCTTCATTCGCAGCACACATCCGCAGCCCGCTGACCTGTCCATCCTTCCCTCGCCAGGGAGGCAGCCGAGCCAAAGCTGTGCCTGCTGCTGCACCAGACCCTGTGGCTGTTGGAGCGTCTGGCGGACGCCGGTCGGCTGCCCGAGCTGTGCCGGCACGTGCGGACGGTGGCCGGCGCGCTGCTGCTCTGGGGCGAGGACCGCGACAACAGCGGCCTGCTGGGAGCCATCGGACTCGGCCGGCGCTCCACGCTGTCGCCGCAGTGAGTGGGGTAGTTGTTGGGGCGAATAAGGGAGTCAGACCTTATTTATTAGTCCGGCTGGACAGATCTGGCTATGAAATGTATGGAAGGGTCGGATAGAACAATCTAGCTGGTTGAACGAAACTGATGGATACAGTGGACGGGATGATGGCGTTTGGAACGGGTGTGGTTTGTGACGTCGACAATCACTTTCATGGGCGCAAAATGACCTTGTAGTCGGCGCGCCCTTAAGCCCCAATAAACAAACAAACAATCACTTTCCAGGGTATCCGATCCCACCGTCTGGCGGAGACGCCGACCCTCTGTGTCTGTCCCTGCCCCTTGTTTCGTTTCTGTATATCCGTCTCCGTCTATGGCCGTCGTTGTGTATTCCGAAACCGACTAACAGACGCCCGCCCCTGCGCGCCAGGTTCCGGCTGTTGTGCCGCGCACTGGCCGCCCTGCTGCTCTGTCAGCTGTGGACTGACGGCACTGTGACGCTGGAGCCGCGTCCCGCCGAGGCAGAGCCCACGGATCGGCTCTCCAGTGATAGCTCCTCGTCAGGCTCGGACAGCAAGTGGTGAGTGATGGTGGGAGTGAGGCAGGGGAGGGAGAGAGAGAGAGAGAGAGAGAGAGAGAGAGAGAGAGAGAGAGAGAGAGAGAGAGAGAGGGGGGGGGAGAGCGTCTTCAGGCAATGTGTGCTGACATACCGAGGCAGATGCCTGAGGACTGACTAGGAAGTCGCTTTTTAAATAGGCATAGCGATGATCCCAGTGTTACGATGCGTGCGGTTCTTGTCTTACTAACGAAACTATATGATATCGGCATATGGATGGATATCGGAATATCGGGATCCATCCGATTGATGACGGAGTGGACGACTCTGTGTCCTGCGTGCTCACGCATATTATCTCACGCTGTATCCGTCGGCAGGGGCCTGCCGCGCGGCCTCATTCCAGAGGCGTACGCCGCGTTCGAGCGTCTGACGGCGCTCCGCTCGCGGCGCGAGTACGCCGCCCACCTGCAGATCCTGGAGGAGGCCGTGGCCGACGTGCTGAGCACCACCACCACACTGCGCTCCTGCCGGAGAGTGCTGCGTGATGTGGTGCGCCGCACCTACCAGGAGCGCTGCCTGCACCAGCTGCTGTGACCAGAGCGCTGTCTGTAACAGCTGCTGTGACCGGGGCACTGTCTGCACCAGCTGCTCTGACTAGAGCGCTGTCTGTGACCAACTGCTGTGACCGGGGGCACTGTTTGCACCAGCTGTCTGCACGAATTTGCCTACACCCACTGTTGTGAAGCTGTCTTTGGCAGCGTTTCGTTATTTGATTCCCGAGTGGAATTTGCCAGTGTGAGAGATAGCCAATGGATCTCTACTGCCTGTGACCTGAGAGCTGAGTTGGTGAGAAAACGTTAGAGCCGGTGCGAGTTAGAACCCGGCCGAACCGAACCGGACCTACGGATGCCAGTTTTAACTGTGATAGTCCGGTCAGAGAGGCGGCGGGGACCCTTACGATTCTAGTCGGCCGACCATGGCTGCCGGATAGTGTTCTAATCAACACTACCTGGCCAGAGGGATCCAGGCCTTTATCGGATGATAGTGAGTGTGCTGCTGACAGTATGGGTAAATTCAACAATGCTTTCTACTGCACAACATGGTATATTGGCCGGTGAGCTTGATCAGTATTGTCTATGCAAGTGTATGCGCCAGAAACGCGGTGTGAATATATATATCTAAAATGATATGCTTATGGGGCTTAAAATGATATGATATGGGAGCAGCAGCGGCAGCGTGCTGTGGACACGTCGGAGCTGGCTGACCGGAGCGATCATCAGAGGTGCGTCTCTTCACTACTGGACTGCGCCCGGGAGTCGCCGGTTCGGCTGGTCCACCTGTCCCCGCCCCTTTTGGGAGTGGTGGCTGCGGGTGGTGCTGCCGGGCCGTCGGTTGGCGGCGCTGGGGGCGGCTCCCCGACGCTGGACAACGCGTCGGCTGATTCGGCGGGTCCCCTCAGACGGCGGGCGGAGACGTCCCCGCCCGAGTCGGGGGGCGGCCTGGGCCCGCCTATGGCGGTGACGTCAGCGTCCGGCTCCGGGCAGCTGGCTGCTGTGCCCGTGCTGAGATCCGGTGGACGGGCGGCGAGCGAGGTGAGTAGCCCGACTGCAGTGCTGCCACCTAGGGAGCGACCTGCGAGTGTAGAGGGGCTGCGGTCGCCGGAAGGTGGCACTGTTAGCGCAGTGACGCAGCGCGACCGGGCGAGTGACGGGTCGCCGTCGCAGGCGGGAGGGGACATGGGACTGACCAGTGTGGCGGGTGCAGCTGCTCCTCAGGAGGGGGCATACGTTGACAGGGACTCAAACTGGTCGGAGGGGGGTAGGAAGAGAAGGTCCAGGAGCTTCGGCTCCCGAGACATCAGAGAATACTTCTAGTGCACTGTCGTGTGTGTCCAACCATGAGGCAAATCAAAGTGTTTTTTTTTGTTTTGTTTTTTGTTTTTTGTTTTTTTTTTTCTTTCTATGAAGGTCATCTCAAGCGAACATATGAAGTTAACTTATACAGTACATCTCTTTTGTGTATTGCCTCGGCATACCCTGACGTGGCGTCGTCAACTCGTGCGAGAATACATCATGTGCTTGTTTTTACGTTTGGTACTGTTTTTGTTCAGTTTTGTTGTCTGTTCTCTCTCGGTTGTTCTCGCGTTGCCTCGCAGGAGCCGCGTGGCGGTGCAGTCGGTGGCCGGCCGGTGTTCGCTGGGGGACGGTGGCCGTCCGGCGCTGCTGGTGGCCGGGACTGCTGCGGCGCGGCTGGTGGCGGCGTTGGCTGTGGCGTCTGGTGGTGCGGCTTCTCCGGTGGCGGAGTCAGTCTCGGTGCTGTCGGCGGCCGGGTCCGTCTCGGCGGCGGTGGCTGCGTGGCTGGGGTCGGTGGCGGGGTCGGCGACGGCCATCCCTGGACAGTGCATGGGTCATATGCACCTCTATCCTTTCAAATTCAATCACCGTAAGCGACAAATCCGTAAAAAGAAAAGAAATAGACGAGCTTAAATTGTTATCATTAAACTGTAGGGGGCTGGGAGGAAGTGAAAAGAGACGAGACGTACTTAATTATCTTAAAACTTTGTGTTATGACATATATCTATTACAAGACACACACCTGATAGAAAACAAAGAGCCGTTCTTCAACAGTGTATGGGGAGGTAGTTGCTACCACTCATTTGGGACTTTCAATAGTCGAGGCACTTCTATCCTCATAAGTCCCCGAATTCAGCACGACCTTCTTCTACTCAAAAGGTGTCCAGAAGGGAACTACACCCTGTGTGTGCTAGAGTTGAAAGGCGCCACATATACAATACTAAATATTTACGGACCAAATGAAGACAGGCCAGAATTTTTCCATCAGGTCAGTGGTACATTGAGCCAAATTACATGTGAGAACCTTATCATTGGTGGCGACTTTAATTTTGTTATCGACTACCGGCGCGATTCGAATTACAATAGGCAGAATAATCCCGCAGCTCGGAACGCATTTGTCCAAATATTAGAAGAAGAAGCTTTGACGGATATTTGGCAAAAGATGAATCCCGGAAAACGAGCTTTCACGTGGACAAAATTAAATCCATATAAGTATGGGCGATTGGACATGATTTTTGTAAGCGACCATTTGGTAGATAGCGTTTCTTCAAGCGCTATTATCCCTGGATATCGCTCGGATCATAGCATTGTTACAGTGCAGATGAGGACACCCAGCAAGAAACGGGGGCCAGGAATTTGGAAATTTAATAACTCACTCCTTGTAGACGAGTCATATGATCAGGCCATCAAAGAGCTTATAACTAATACGGTAGAACAATATGCTGTTCCAGTTTACACAACAGAATTTGTAAGAGACCAAAACAATTTCTGCAAAATCGACTTCACCATAAGCAGCCATATCTTCTACGAGACATTGTTAATGATGATTCGTGGTGAGACTGTTAGATTCGCAAAGAGGAAAGCACGAAAATTCAGGGAAGAGGAGGATAAAATTTGCAAAGAAATATCGCGGATTAGTGATCAGTTAAACAATTATCCCAGCCCTGATACACTTCAGCGCTTAGATCACGCTCAACAAAAATTAGAAGATAAAAGAAAGGTAAAAATTCAAGGTCTTATAACGAGGTCCAGGGTAAGCTGGCACGAGGAGGGTGAAAGATGCACGAAGTATTTCCTCTCTCTTGAAAAAAGGAACGCAGTGAAGGGTTCAATACAAATCCTCAGTTTGGATGACCGAGTTATCACTGATAAAAAAGAAATACTTGAATATTTTTCTGAAGGACTTCGGAAAAAGTATCTCAAAACTCGTTCCGTGATACCAAGCGGTTATCTGAGTAATAATATAAGGAAGAAGTTGAATGAACATGAAAAAAGAGTCTTAGACGAACCTATTTCTTTGAAAGAACTGAAACAGGCATTGATGAACATGAAAAAGGGCAAAACGCCGGGCTCGAACGGTTTTACATCCGAGTTTTTTAAACATTTTTGGGAATCATTAGGTATCTTTCTATATCGAGCATGGATTGAGAGATTCGAAGATCACAAAAATCTGAATTCACATAACGAAAGTATTGTTAAGCTGATTCCTAAACCAGGCGTACCAAAGGATTCGCCTAAAGGCTGGAGACCTATCTCGCTACTAAATGTAGATTTCAAAATTATATCGGCGGCAATAGCTAAAAGATTAAAAGCTGTGATACACAAACTCGTTTCACCCTCTCAAACAGCATACATTCCGGGACGTTTCATTGGGGAAAACAGTAGGCTGCTGTACGATGTTATTGAGCGCTTGAACAGTCAGGATGGGTCGGGGATTGTGATGGGGGTGGACTTTGAGGCAGCCTTTGATACAGTTTCCTGGGAATTCCTGTCAAACACGCTTGAGATTTATAATTTTGGTCATTATTTTCGAAAGCTCGTCAATGTGCTTTTTCTTAACCGAGATCTAAACTCACGTATCCTTCTAGATGGCAATCTTGGTGCAAAAATATTCATGCAAAGAGGCATTAGACAAGGTGACCCTATATCCGGCTATCTGTTTAATCTTATCATGGAACCTCTCGCGTATCAATTGAATACCTCTCCTTGTATAAGAGGCATCGATATATCCGATAGAACGGAAGTCCGATTATCACAGTATGCCGACGACCTCATTGTATTCTCAAGCGATAACATCTGTTCCATTAAAGGCATACTACATGAGCTTAATAATTACTCAAAGATAAGTGGATTAAAAGTCAATTTGCAAAAAACAAAATGTCTCCCTATAGGCCAGGTGCAGACTGACACCCTTGTGGAACTAGGTCTGAGCGTCGTTAGTGAGATGAAGATTCTTGGGATAGTGTGTAACAAAAATAATGACAATATAACGTCTAACAATATCAGAACGATCATACCGAGGATAAAACAAGAGATAGCGCAATGGCGTAGAAGGCACCTAACGTTAATTGGAAAAATAACCGTTATTAAATCTCTTTTAGTCTCAAAACTAGTTCATTTATTGACATCACTACCAAACCTTGAGGAAGAGACCATTAAAGAGGTAGAGAACATACTATACCGCTTTCTGTGGAACAATAGCCCGGATAAAGTAAAACGTGCGCTAATAACAAAAGAATTTAGCGGGGGTGGCCTTAAAATGATAGATATTCGCTCCTTCATGACAAGTTTAAAAGTATCCTGGCTTAAAAGATTATACTGGGCACCTAAAGACGTTGGGTGGGCAATTATTGCACAGGATACAATTCCACCACTAGAAAACCTGGTCTGCTTCGGGTCAGTGAAATTAAGAATGGAGGCCAAAAAGGTAAAGAACAGGTTTTGGGAAGAAGTAATTCGCGGATGGTCGAGTTTCTGCACTGCATATAAACCTGACAACGATGAAATACTCGCGGACTTCATATGGTTTTCCGACAGCACAAAATACAAAAAGTCTATCGTTAAAGAATGGAACGAAAAAGGCCTTCGATTTATATCAGACCTGTTCAATCCTTTTGATGGCTCGCTACTGAGCAGAGAGCAGCTTGCAGCCACATATAAAATCAAAATGACATTTTTGTGCTATACCTCCATAATAAGAAGCCTGGCATTTGATACTTCCCCCAATGTAGCATGCATAGCTAAACACATATGGTATCCTATTCAACCTTTTAAAATCAAGCTTCTCTCACAAAACCTGCATCTTTCCAAAGTGGTATATAAAACCTTAGTAACAGGAATTAAAGTAAATCGCGATTCACACATATCTAAAATAAGTTGTAAGTGGATTCGAGATGTTGGTTCTATGCATAATGGAACTTTTTGCGATGTGCGATCGTCTACAAACAACACATATCTTCAAGCACTTCATTATCGAATTATTAACCGCATTGTTGCGACTAAAACTTTTCTCTGCCGAATCGGAAAAACAGAAACTGCTGCGTGCGACCTTTGTGGTAACGACGATACATTGTTTCACGCTCTGTATACATGCAACATAATTCAAAACTTTATACATAATTTAAAATCACATGTTCAAAGTCATTATAATATCAACTTAATAACAACACCTGAAAGCTGGATATTTCCTTGTCGTGACAAGGAAACAAACATTGAAATACTCATCAAATTGGTAGCAAAACACACAATAATGCGCTCCAAAAATAAGAACCGTCCCCCTAGTATCCCTTTGTTTACGTCCCTGCTCCGGGCAGAAGCCATGAAAGAAAAAAAGGCGGCTAAAAACTCTAGGCAATTTGAAAAATTCGAAAACAAATGGGGGAATGTTATAAATATTCTACAAAACATAGGCACCGATTGAAATGTGATGGCCGCCGCCGTCACCGCCGCCGTCGTCGCCATCCCGGTCGCTGCTGTCGGGGGGACCTGGGCTGCCCGCCCTCGCCGCCTCCGGAGAATGGCTGCCGCTGCCTGGCTGCTCGGCCTGCGCTGCCGTCGGCCGCGTTTCGGCTTCCTGCGTCGCCGCGGTGGCCGTGTTGGTGGCCGTTCCCTGGTGGAGCTGATCCGGCTGCTGTGCGCTGATGTGCGTTCTGACATTTGTAACCGGGACGGACGCCGGCACCGATACCCGAGTGGTGTCATACCTGTCAGCTGACGCGCCGCGCGTCCGTCTCGCGGTGGGTGGGTGGGGCCCCCACCGTGGGGGAGGGGGCTGTCGACGAGATGAGCTGAACTCCGCTCTTAATGCGATGTTGCAATGCGTCGTGCGTCAACTCCGTGCTCCGTGCCCGCGCCCCGTGAGAGCCGGGCTGTGGAGGCCGCCGGCGGGCGGGCCGCGCTTTGGGCGCTGCCGACGACGGGCCATATGTACGTAAATGTCTCCGCGGCCTCTGTATTCGGTTGGTGGTGGGTGACGACCGCTGGCATGCCGGAAGGGCTTGTGGTTCAGAATGGTGATAATGATCTAGTTGATATGCTATTTATGCAGTTTCATGTGCTCTTTACTGCATCTTTTGTGGGCGGATCGCGGAAGAGTGGAAGTGTGATGGATGACTAGACTGTGGCAGTAATGCTGTTTATTTGACAATAAATGCACTTAAAAAAAAAAAAAAAAAAAAAGTTCTACACAAATAATGCCAATAAAAATGCAAGTTTCTACACCCAAACTAATGCATCCGTTAATCATACATATCAAAACATACAGTTATCGCGTAAACCTGTATTCTAGTCTTACTTAATAAATTTCAAGTTGTCAAAAAAAAAAAAAAAAAAAAATGATATGCTTATGGGTACACTGTCGATAGCCTTGGTTTAATTTAATGATCACTTATTCCATGCTTATGTGCTGTCATTTCACCATAGCAATATGTGTTGTGTGATTTCTGTCGCGTTTCTCATGGTAGTCATTTGTACAACTGTGCGACCGGGCCGGTGAATGGGCCCCAGTAATGCGACGGCTGCTAGCGACTGGCCCAGACTGGCGCGGTGGTTGTGCCGAATTATCGCCGTTCGCTGGCGTCACGTCATGCCGGAGGCGGCCGTTTCGCTGCCCGCCTCCTGGGGAGGGGCACTGAGCCCGACTGCCCCCCCCCCCCCGTCCCCGCCGCGGGGGTCGGGGCAGCCGTTTTCCGCATATGTCTTGTGTATTTGTGATTGTCCATGGGGAAGTGCATTAATCTTCGTAAAGAGCTTTCAGCGGTGAGTGTGCACCGGGACTGCGCTGGCGGTGCGCGGGGTAACGCTGCCGACTATATTGTGGTGTAAGTACCGTTGGACCGATGGGGGCTGTATGGAGTTATTGACCCGGGGTCTGTCTGACGCTCGGCCCGCCGCACTGGGCACAGCTACACGCAGTAATTTTGTGTGGTTGCATGATACAGAATTTATACACATGTCTACATTTGGCACTGTGTTTGAAGTGGAGGGAGTTCGATGGTGAAATAGGGGGGCTGAAGGCGGAGTGTTGCGGCCTACCGAAAGAGAGGCGTGAATTGTGTGGTTAAGTCTTCAGCGTTTAGGAGCATGGCATGTGGCTGGGTTATGTATAGGCGCGTTTTATGAGTGCGATAGTCTAAAAGTGATTTGAAGAGACTGGCGAAATTTTTTAGTTTTTTTATATAATGGGATCGCTATTCGCTGACTTATTTTTGTGCGATAAAGACAGTAAGTCGCTCGGAAGCGCGAGATTTGTTGTGGTTAGCAGGACCCTCCCACCACGACCTACTGAAAATTATTCATAAGGCATTTCAACTTGGGAAGCAAGACCTGCCACCGTTTTCGGTCGCGAGGCAATGCCACTTCAACTTCTATAACACGCGATGTTCGGGCGGTGGGTAGACTGCTAGCTATGATTCGAATTTCGAAGGGCAATTTACGGGAAGGCGGGTAGTGCGGTACAGTATAGGTTCAGGCGCCACAAGCAGAGCCGTCTACTGTCGAGCATTTCGAGGTAAATAATGATTCCAACGACATGCAGGTATTTATGCAAAGGCATTTAGTGACTGGTAATGAAAACGAAGGTTGTGTGAGTGGTGTCATTTCAGTCAGCAAAAGACATCTATGGGCATTGGACAAGAACAAAATTGATAGTACGTATGCCAATGTGTGCTTCAGAGACCAGGCGTAACTCTATAGATGGCCTTGGGCGTAACAAGTAGAGCTATCTGTAGGCAATAAGTTATACCCACAATGTGTTATGCCTACCAGGATCTTGGTAGTGCGGTACGGCATGCTTCAGACGCAACAAGCAGAGCCATCTATTGGCAATAAGCAAAAACGAAGTCGTTTGGTATTGCGGTACAGCATGATTCAGGCGCAACAAGCAGAGCCATCTATTGGCAATAAGCAAAAACGAAGTCGTTTGGTATTGCGGTACAGCATCCTTCAGGCGCAACCAGCAGAGCCATCTATTGGCAATAAGCAAGAACGGTCTTTTTGGTATTGCGGTACAGCATGCTTTAGGCGCTTTTGTTTGTTTTTGTTTTGTTTTGTTGGGTTAGGCCCTTTCGGTCCAATTAGACCATTTCAGAGCCGGGAGGATGATAGGATATAGGGGGAGACATTGGTCTGGGCAGGCACCCTAGTGAGTCGCCGGGGCTGAGCCCGTCCAGAGGACAGGCCACCCAGCCCCAAGGCACTCACTGCACCCGGCTACGGGGTGCGCTCCCCCGGGAGCAGCGGTGCCGCTCCAGGGGAGCAGCCCGCATGAGATAAAGTTGCCTGTCCAGTCCGGAGGGGGGTTGCGGCGTGGAGGAGAAGGATTTCAGTATCCTGAGGATAGAAGCACGGAACGGTGGATTCAGGCGCCACAAGCAGAGCCATCTATTGACAATAAGTAATAACGATGTTGGTAGTGCGGCACAGTATGCTCCCGGCGCGACAAGCAGAGCCATCTGTCGGAGGTGGCGATAATTACGGGCGAGCGTGAAGCGATTCTTTTCAATATGACTGGAAAATCTCAGTGTGAGCGACCCGGCCCGACCCGACCTGACCCGGCCTGTAACGCTTTTGAGAGGCTTATAACTCAGCAACCGCTGGGCCGATTGAGATGCCGTCTTTTTTGTTGGGTATCCCTATCCCTTCTACCCCGTTATTGACTATACCATGACTATACCATAACACTGGATTGGTGTCTCGTGGAAATTAACATTGGGATCCGCGACATTGGGATCAGGCCTGCCATCTAGCGAGAGAATTATCGTAAGTTAGGAGCAAGCCGAGTGAACGCCATCTCTCAGTATTATGACACATTGACACACGTGGGTGTGGTGTGTTAGTTGGCTTGAAGTGTATACTTCCACGAGTTGGAGGTGATCTTACTGGACTTGAGACGATAAAAATGTCTTAAATGCTTGAAAGCCAAAAATGTCAAGCAGCATTTAGGTAATAACGAAAATAAAATGCGTAAGACGGTGTGTATTGAAACGCCCGGTCCCATCGGCTTGTACGACCTTTTCAATGGTCATTTACTCACAATGGTACAGCAGTTTGGCAATATGTCATGCATATTTGGTAGGCTTATTCCTTCTTCTCCGAATTTCGCTCGATTTTCTTCATCTTAGTTAATTGTTACGGCACGTGCCACGTGCCAACTTAGGGGTGTCGAAATTGTTCCACATAAAGTAACTCCGCAATGGCTGGGCCCATTACAGTAAAACTTCGTTAATAGTTAGGCACCCAGTGGCCAATGCATTTCCATGTGTCACTATGAGGGTGCTATTGCACGTGCGCACGTGCGGGGTGCCGCTTCCATATCTCAAGAACGGCTGGGCGGATAACACTCAAACTTTGTACACAAATGTCACATCGACGCTCGCACTGCATTGATCAGTGCTTACATTGGTGCAGAGTCGTACAGAAAACGAGGACTAATGAGATAGGTATCATCTTGATGAGATGCGTGGTGTTTATGCCTTTCTGTTCCAGCAGCTGATTGATCCGCAACAGGACATCCTTGTTTATTTATTATTTATTTATTTATTTGACATCGTAGGCTCATTCCACAAAAATGGCTATTCCTGAACCAGGGTCGCAATATAAAATGATGGCCGATGGGTGTCGTGGGAAAAACATACGCACGCACGCACACAGACAGACATTCGTTCGCAGTCACTCTCTCACAAACGTGTCGTCATGAAGTATTGCTAACGGTCGGCCGCCTGTTGTCGCAACAAGTGCCGGCGCAACTCTGCCTTGAACGCGCGCAGGTTCAGGTCACACATCGCCGGTGGTAGGCTATTAAAAGCTGTCACGGCGGTAAAGAGGAATCGTCTCCTCCCGGACTCCGGGAGGAGACGGGAGGAAGCCTTGTTTGTGAAGGCTTCGTCTCCCTTTGTACGTACGAAGAAGATCACACATCAAAGTTGTTTTAGGCGGCTATCTTGGGCCAGGGCTGCGGAGTTGTAGTCAGAGCCAGCGGTTCAGTTCCGACTCGGAGTCGGTTGATTTTTAAAAGCTGTAGTCGGAGTATGAGTCGAACGTCACCGAAAAGCCATCGACTCCACAGACTTACCAGGGCTGCAGAGTCGGAGTCAGAGTCGGAGTCTGTGTGAATCGACAGTTCTGCCCGGAGGAGTCGGAGTCGATATTTGGATACCGGAATCGGAGTTGGAGCCAAAGTCACTGAAATGTTATCGACTACGCAGCACAGGGTTGGGTCCTTTTCAAACAGCGTCTTGAATGACATATTGAGCGGCAATGACGTTAGCAATTCCGTCCAACTCTTTCATTAGACTTATAGATAGTACTTAACGTTCGTTTTGTACTTTGATCGGGCAATTTGTTTGATTTAGGCCAAGCAAAGACTCATGTGAAAAATAGCGAAAACGACACGTGCTGGCGAAGTCTCCAATAACTCCTGTTTCACGATTTAATGAGAAAATAACATGGAACTGCTTATCTTATTACTGACGCTGCACATAAATCTATTAATTTCTTCGCTTTCACTGACATATATAGACGTAACCTTTTGAAAAATTGCATAACAAGCCCGCTACTACACCACACTCCCGTGTGTCACAATGCTAATCAGCGGCGCTCACTCGGCTTGCTCCTAACTTACGATAATTCTCCCGCTAGATGGCAGGCCTGAGCTCAATGTCGCCAAAAACTGCGAAGACACCAATCCATTATTAGCTCATCCATGACTATACTCTTGATGCATCTATGTGACCGCTGTGGCACATGCCGCACGTGAAAATTCAACCGCGTTCAAGCTGTTTTGCAGAATACGCGCTTTTGAGAGGCCTTTATCTCGGCAACCGCTGGGGCGATTGACACGGTAATTTTTGTAGGGCAGTTGCACCCCTTCCACCAAACATCGGATATTTTCGATGCATGTGGGTTACCCCCACTGCACGTGCAAAATGCAAAAAGAAGAGGTGTCAAATCTGCTCCGATTACAATAACTCTGCAACTACTGTGGCGATTTCGCTGAAACTTGGCATGCATAGGCAGGCACGAACCAGGCAATACATTTACATGCGTTACGGTTAGGATACTAGTACTACTGCACAATGCACATGCGCATGTGCAGGGACCGCTTCCAGATCTTGAGAGCAGCTGGGCCGATTGCGCTCAAATTTGGTGCGCGGTTATAGGGACCGATTGGAAAGGTGCCGTGCGAAAGTCGATTTGGACCCAGTTTGCACGTGTGCACGACGCACGTGCAGGGTGCTGCTTGCAGATCTCAAAAACGGCTGGACCAACTACCTCGAAATTTGGCAAACCGCAAGTGACCGGTTAGTAGGGTGCCGTGCACAAGCCAGTTGGAAGTATAACTACCCTCTCGCCCTTCCGCCAGTGCAGGGCTCACTCTCTCACTCGCTTGTTCTTCGCCCAAAAGGCGCGTTACTGGTTATATTTGGCAACGGGCAGTTCCGGCACAGCATGTTTCAGGCGCAAGAAGCTGCGTAATTTCCTTGTCAAATGATAATGCATTAATCACCTCTCTCCCTATCTGCGCCAAGAACATGTCCGTTTACGACGGATTCTTGCGTACTGAACCAATGTAGCACTGCCCTTTCTCCCCTCGTAGATGCTTTATACGAAGCGGCAAAGTGACGTGCCACGACGCTCATTTTCACGGTTCACTATTTTCGGTGTTATTGTGCGTGTCCCGCAATATCAGACCCTCAGTTGTATGCCACTATCGCTGTTTGATCGCTTGGTTGTTATCTTGTCGATCAGTGCCAGGCACTTACCAACATGCGTTCATACTTATACTGTTCTACATAACTAGTTTCAAAGGCTGTCGTAGCTTCTTTACTGGGGACTGAATATGAATAATTGAACATCGAACTGGGGTGTGAATATCGATCCAGAACCATGTTGTTGTGAAGAATTGGCACAGTTTTATTCAAAACGTCTTGGTGAACTCTATCTAACCCAGTAAACGTCTTTGCGGCGACAAACGAGCGAGCGAGACAGTGAGACCGCAGGTGCGGAAGTGCGATGCAAGACCGACCTACAATTGACTTGTGCGGGCCATCCTTCTAGCCGATCCATAAAAATGTACATACCAACTTTGAGCGCAACTGGCAAGGGAATTCTTAGATGTAAGAGCGGCACCCTGCACGTGCGCACGTCCAAGTGAGGTCCAACTGACTTGTCCGGGGCACCTAACGGTCACTAAATTGCATAGCTCAATCAGCCCAGTCGTTCTCGAGATGTGCAGGTGACCCCATACACGTGCGTATGAGTGCAAGCTGGACCCCAGCAGACTTTTGCGAGGAATCCTACTAACCGGTCCCTAACCGTGTACCAAGTTTCAGCGCTAGGCCCAGCTGTTCTCGAGCTCCCGCAGGACGGGGCTGGGCCGGCCCGCGGTCGGGTTGGACCGCTCATGCTGAGATTTGTCCCTTAAACCATTGATAACTCGCTTACTCGCAGCGCTTGTTCGATTCTATTGTTTCCGATTTTTCATTCATTTTGAACTTGTGTGTAGTTCCTTTGTGATTCTTTAGTGCGGTGCTATGGTAAGCCAAGGCATGCAATGTGAGCGCTTAAAAGTAATGCGTTTTTCTCACGACAACCTTTGACATCATTCAATGGCCTTGCGTTGCATAAAGTATGAAACAGTGAATGGAATCGAGGGCGCATGAGGCTATTCGGCTACCCCTAACCACGGAGGTTGCTGTGGCGTTTCTGTGGTGTCGGTGGGCCCGCCGCGGCGCCGCGCCGCCACCGACAGCGGGGCACTCGACAGCCGCTCGCGCCGACGGCAGGTTATTCGACAGTCACTCGCGCCAGCACCGACTTGTCTGAGGGGCCGTCGGGATGGGTCTGTGGCCGACACCGCCGCTGCTGGCTGCGCTGCTCGGGCTGTGTGCGGCGCTGCTGCCGCCGGCGCTGGCAGTCTCCGCCTACGACGGACTGGTGCAGCAGAGTCGTCCGCTGAACGCTGTCAACTTCCTGCTGCGAGACCCTCCGAACGACGACTGGCTGACATGGAAACATCCGGGAGACCTGCCTGCGGCCGACCCGAGCGTCACCAGCGACTGTGAGTCACCCGTCTTCTCCCAGTATGTTCGGGATCCCCGGAGGATAAAATATAAAACGATGTCATTTTCTAAGGGATGTTGGAACCAACGTCACTCCGTTGGTTGTCCAACGGATGTCACGGTCCGGATGTTACAAATTTGTTAGCTTCAAACGGCGTGCAAGCACATCGTTCACCTTAATTCTAAATTTATTTCTAAATTAAATTTATTCTAAATCTATTTAACAGGTTAAGAAATATCTAAATGTATTAATCCTCGCCGGCCGAAGGGGGGGGGCGGGTGCCGCCCCCCCCCCATAGGGGTTTTTCGCGATAGCTCCGAGCACTCTGGCGATAGAGAGCTGAAACTTGGCATACCTGACCTTTGATTCAAGCCGAATCTTTTGACACCAACCGTATTTTTGGTCAGGTCAGGTCACTGACCTATGACGTCATAAGTGAACCTCTGCACGGTCTTCAGGTGTCGCAATTTCGCAACGCCCTCACTGCCAGGAGAGATGTCACAGGGAAATGAAACTTGCAGGATCTAGTATCCATTATGAGTCTCACAACTTGTATATCTCGGATTTTTCCTAAAGGTCATATGAGGTCAGGTCATTTTCGTGACCTCACCATTATAAGTCAATGGGGAATAATGAAAACTGCTATTCTGGCGCCGGGAACGATCTCCAACTATCTCAAGCACACAGAATCGTGATTTGATGCACTCCTTGCAAGGTTAGATGCGTCACTTTTGCAATGTTGACCTTGCGTCATTATGACGTCATCAAGGTCATATTAGTTTTTCGTCAATAACTCTTGATCAAATTAAGCTAGCGAGCCGGGAAAGCCACCAATGGACTCAGGAAGACCTGCCAAATCGAATGATATGCAGCATGACCTCTTTTGACCAACTTCCTGACCTGGGGGTGCTGACCTGACCTTGACCTGAGGTCAACACCCTAAGTTGACCTGACCCGAACAAAAAGTATATCATTCGACGCGCCTGAACGAGGCGAACACGATGCTGCCAAAATCGCGGCTCTGCGGCCGTTTTTTGCGAAGTTATTCACCAAAAACTGAACCGTACCCTGGGTCACTTGACCTGACCTCAGAGGTCACCGGTTGACTTAGGACCTTAAAATCGGGTACCAATCTCTGCGTCTCGTAACGGCGCACACGCTCGTTTTTTTCCGCGACGCGCTAGCTCCACCAGGGGCGAAACGGCGAGGGGGGTCGTACCCACCCACCCCCCCTCCTCGGCCGGCGCGTATGTAGAAAACCAATAGGTCCGGCGAGGGTTAATTTATAAATTTATCAGCAAAGTTTATTGCTAAGCTTGTCCGATGTGTTTTCACGCCGGTTGCAGTCGATAACTACCTTTGCAACACTCTTTCATGTCCATTCAGTTGAGTGACAGTCATGCCAGTTTTCACAGATGCACTGCAATGTTTGGTAATTACCATATAATTTATAAATATCGTAGTTATGTGTACATTGCTTGATCAAAGGGATTCCTACTACGTCTCTTTGACGTCAGCGACAATCAACCTCGACGTGCTGACATATGTGTGTCGGGCGGCACCGTAGCCTAAACGTGAAAAGAAAATATGAGCTTTAAGTACCATACCAGCCTACATATGCTAAAACACACACTGAATCACTGACAAAATTAACTGGTTTATACATAACCCATAGCTCAGTGTAGCTCTGTAAAATGGTCCGCCATCCACAATGCATCAGGAAGTAACAGACGATGGAAGCAATGAATACGCAATGATGAGCTCTACTTTTTTAACACCTTGCTTATCCACTTAATTACTTCAGAAGTATTTGTGGTTCTGCGCTGATCATTGCATTTTGATCCTCGTCGGGTAGTTTTCAGCTTGATTCCATTTCTATTAGCCGTTTTCACGGCGGGTTATAGTGAATGCACCAAACTTAACCCTCGCATGTGTAGGGGGGGGGGGGGGTCGGATGGACCCCCCATGGTTTTTCGCGAATAACTCGCGTAAAAAGCGGCCGATCGCGACGAAACTTTCAGTACCCTCGCATTGATCAATTTTACACGTACCCGGAAAAGTTCATGACCCTGACCCAAATGACCTTTGACCTGTGACCTCTTTTCCGAGACCATGTTTGGCCGGAATCGCGATTTCGCGTATGTCGGCTCGCATTAGCCGCGCGTTTGCAAGCTTTTCGTGGTTTCAAACGTTCAAACATATGATTTGATGTTGCTCCCATACATTAGGGTGGGTGTCAAGGTCACCTAAAGGTCAGGTCAGGTCATTGACCTTTGGTGAACTCGGGTGACCTCGATTCACTTTTTCGAGTTTTACATGTTACTAGGCTAGTTTTTGGAGCTGAATTCGAATTTAGCAACCATTTGAACATTTACGAAGTAGTTTTGGTGACTTCGTAACATGTTACGAAGCTGTCAGAGGTGGTTGACACGTACTACGAATACCCGTCACGACGCCTACTGGTTGACCTGACCGGACCTGACCTGACCCGACCTGGTCTAAATGCTTAAAAACATCATCTGTGATCAAAACCAACACGATATTCGTGATCAGCAGCCCGAAAAACCCCTTAGCAGCCACACTTTACGACTTAACAGGCAGGGGCGCGGGAACTACTTTCCGACTGGGGGGGCACACCATAATAGAGATCAACCTAGGGTACCCCCAAATCTAGTTTTCTCACCGGTTTTAGGCCACTTATTTTTCACCCCTCGGCTTTTTCAACAAAAAAAGAAAACATTTGCAAAAAAAGTGTGGTATTCCGTCTCAAAGCTGTGGGGGCACCGCCCCCACGGTCCCAGAGTTGGGGGGGCAAGCTGCCCCCACTGCCCCCCCGGCTCCCGCGCCTATGTTAACAGGTCCCGATTTTCCCGACTTTGGGTCATTGACCTGACCTGGAAGGTCAACCAATGATCTATCATCTAGGACCTTAAAATTGGGTATCATCGGCTTCCTCTTGTCACGGGCAACACGCTCGTTTTTTTTTCCGCGAAGCTCTAGCTCGATCAGGGGCCAAACGGCAAGGGGGGTCCAACCGACCCCCCCCCCCCCTACACATTAGAAGCTGGCAAACGCCGCACACATGCGAGGGTTGCGTGCGAGGGTTAACTAAATCTGCACCAAATCTTCTTTTTTATAACAAATGTCTTCATATCATGAATTTGTTTCAGTGTTTCAGTCTAAAATAATGTTTGATCATTTGAAAAAGCAGTTATATAAGCAACTGTGCAGTGCAACCCAAGTAGATAACCTCTATGAAACACAATAAACCTTATTTGATCAAATCTGCACCAAAACTGCACCAAATATAAGCCAAATGTGTACCAGATAGTGTCGTGAAAACGGGTATTATACACTCCATCTCATATCACTTATCATTATGTACCTATAAATATTGAAATAATTCAATTAACGTATCAAATAAACGTAGGTAACAATGCCATCTAATCAAAATACAAGAATATCATTTACGATGCATCGTAAGGCGTTCACTTGCCACTCGCCAATTGCCATGTTTTCAACTATACTGATACGCTCTACTCGTATTGTTTCACCTTACGACCGTTGCCGCTGATCTGCCATAAACTCTGACCCTCCTCCTCCCTGCGTCTTTCTCACTCTCTCACTCTCTCCTTTTACTTTATTTCTCTCTCTCTCTCTCTCTCTCTCTCTCTCTCTCTCTCTCTCTCTCTCTCTCTCTCTCTCTCTCTCTCCCTCTCTCTCTCTTTCCCTTCCTCTCTTCTCTTTCGTCCGAGGGGCGCAGGTGAATGCAGCGCCCGGTGTCTCTCGGACCCTGGCTGCTTCAGCTACATTTACGCCCCTGCCGACGGATGTCGACGGTTGCCGAGCCGGGGCCGAGCCACCACCGGCCACACCTCCCTGCTGAGCGCCGGCCAGCTGCGCTTCAGGGATGGAATGGGTGAGTACTGAGTAATGGCCAGCCGGCCAGCTGCGCTTCAGGGATGGCATGGGTGAGTACTGAGTATTGACCAGGCCAGCTGCCCGTCAGGGATGGAATGGGTGAGTATTGAGTAATGGCCAGCCGGCCAGCTCCGCTTCAGGGATAGAATGGGTGAGTTAGGTGAGCATCAATCAGGCCAGCTGCGCCTCCGGCATGGAATGGGTGAGTACTGAGTATTGACCAGGCCAGCTCCGCTTCATGGATGGAAAAGGTGAGTGTCAGGCAAGAGAAAAAACGTCACTTCAAAGGTTGAGCATGAATCGAGTAATGAGGTTCTGTTTCTGGTGCGGGGCGGGTATCAGACGAGAAAAGCAGTTCCGCTCAGTAAATGGTGTGCATGTCATCTATGTTGTGTCGGTGGAACGAAATGGCCGCCGGTTAGATGCAGTCTAGCGGCTGCCCCCGTGTGTCCTCTGACTTCTGGCCGTCGTTCCAGCCCGCCTGGGCGACTACTGCCGGTCGGACGGTGAGTGCACGTTCGTCGTGGAGGGCTCGCGGTGCGACAGCGGGCGCTGCGTCTGCCAGGACGGCCTGTACCCGCTGCAGGGTCAGTGTGTGACCGCCGACCAGCTGACGACGACCACCGCCTCGCCTGCTGCCGGCGCCGGTAACAGCACGGCCGACCCGGTTGGCCAGTCCACCGTCAGCAGCACGGCTGACCCGGCTGCGTCCTCCACCATTGTCAGCAGCAGCACCGCGGAACCGCCTTCTTCCACCAGCGGTACTGAGCCTCCCTCTTCGACCATCATCAGCAGCACCGCTGAGCCTTCCTCGACCAGCAGCATCAGCAGCACCGCTGAGCCTACGTCTTCAACCAGCATCAGCAGCACGGAGCCTTCCTCTTCCACCAGCACCACAGAGCCCACCACAAGTACGACAACGCTCGCTGCGACTACCCCAGGTGGGTCCGAGTTGACAGTGTATAAGTGTACGAAAGGTCTTGGCATCTAATGGAATGTAATGACATGACATGTAAAGGGAAAAGGTTTGGATAACGTTTACGGCTTAACATAATGGGTGTTCACTAAAAATTGACACAAAGTTTAGCAGGCTGTATCTTCAGTAAAAATGTACCGATTTAAACAAACGAGGCATTGTTGTAATGCACATTGCATCTGCTGTAAGCCGTAGAGCGTCAACAGATTTACCTGATCCCTATCGGTCATTTTTTGGACATTTCCTTGGAAGTGTTGTCACAAGCTCTGGCACCAGTGGACTGTGATGTTGGCCAGTTGATGGTGGTAATGAGCAACCAGTTGATATTTTGTATGAAATCGAAAGACACCAACATACGTTATAGCCTTAGGCAAATCACATTAGATGCTCATTTGTTAAATTTCAGGCGTGAAAAATGGCTTATCGGGTCTCGTTCCAATGGGAATTTTTACATCGGCCGGGGCCCTCAAGGCGCCCCCTGGTTAGTGTGCTGGCGCGAGGTCGGACCAGAAAATCACCTTCTGGTTAAATATGTTGTTCTGCATGATCCTGTAGTGCTTAATAATACACTTGGCTAAAAAAGCATCATATTATAAAGGACCAGTCAGGAGGAATAAAGTCAAACTGATGATATTCTCTGAAATAACACATACACCACGGCATCCAGCGTTAGCTTGCATGCTGACACTTAAATGGACGTTAGCCCTTGTATCATCGATGACATCACAACAGAACACTCCATTGTCTAGTTAATTGTCGCCCTTTAACTAAAAACATGATTTTTCTACCTTAAATAGTTAAACTTTTTTCTGCATTTTTTGTCCCTTGTTTGACCATAGCATATTTACTTCTCTGGCCTTATGTTGCTCCCAGTCGCTTCGAGAAATCATTTGCGCCGGTTGTAACTCAGCCTAGTCTCAGGTGTGATATATCTTCTTCGCTTAGGCACAGTTAATACCTTACTGATCAGCAGCATTGCGCCGTGAGGTGTCAAAAAGCCCCTCCACGTGCATTTTCGGGGCCCCGACCCTTCCTCAGGTGAATATCTTCACAATTACACCACTTCAGCTTTTCGGACTCCCACACCCTCTAGAACTTTCGTCCCACTGTACGGTATGTAACTAATTTTGAGATTTTAAGTTTTCATTAGGTATTTGTACGTGTCAAACTCTCCCATTGACGTGCTAACTATTTTGGGAAAGCCTGCCAATGGGCTTTTGGTAGTCCTTGTTTAAAACGACCTCCAACGCCACTGTTTTCATTATATCCGTGAAATTTTATGCTCGGTATGATAAAAACGTCCCTTTAATCTCTATGCTAAGTTGCATCGTAATAGCTTGCTTCACGTTTGATATGCAGCCATTCAAAGTTTGTGTCAATTTTTAGTAAACACCCTATATTGGATCGTGTAAGCGGTATAAAGATGGCATACATGATAAAGATGTATAGTCCTATTTCAGACAATTTTGAAGCGTTTCTTTTTCCTTGCTGACATGTATTTTGAAGCTTCTTATGTCGTGTCTTGTAATGTGTAAGGATGTATAACAGGCGGTGACTGTTCACAGGCCTAGTTTCTCTCGTCCCTGGAGGGGTCAAGGATACCAACAACGCCTGGAGTTCGTCTTGCCCAGCCAGTAAGAAATAATTGATTAAACATCTGAATCGAGATGGAGGGCTACCGTCTTCAGTACTTAGCTGCAACATCTTATTGGTGAACTCATTACAAGCTCCAATTCGTTTGTAATTTAATAATGATTCCCTTTACCTACACGTTTTACCTAACTATGTAAAGAAATCGCTAATGAAGCTACAATTATGGAGTACGAACCGTACACTCAATTATCTGTGCATGAAATGATCGAGCTATTCCATGAAAATTCGACACAATTAGACTTTAGATAACGAAAGCTGAGATCAGTCGCTCCCCTCAGTGTAGCGAAAGATTGAGCAGCAATCACATCTATCGTGTTTAGTTAATGTCGCATGTCCCGATAGCTCAGTTGGTAGAGCGTTGAGCGAGCACCTCCCAGTAGAGACCGGGTTCGAGTCGCTCCGGCGTTCGATATTTGAGACTCCTGACAGGGAAAGCCTGCGGTTGGTGGGAGCAGCCGCAGCCAGTTGAAGTCAGTTGAGTGGGACAGGCCGTGTCCGGCTTTGAGGGGCACGTTTTAAACTTTGGCATCTATATAAATTCTCCCGTTACCCGGAATAGCGAGATCGGACGGTAGAGTTCGGGGTTTACGCAACAAGCTCTGCTTAGCGTAGGCTCCGGCTCTGACCATTCAAACATTCGTAACGAATTTACAAAAAAGCATTCACCACCTTTTAGTGTTTACCAGCTGCTAGCAAATGCATATTTACCAAGACCGGAGCGAGAATAAATAGTCACGGACGGACGGTTCACTTCACTAAACTTGGCATGTTCAGTTTCGTTATACTCGTACTGCCCAGCGCCTTCACTGTAGCTGAATTGCGCTTAAGCTGAAAGGAAGTGATGAATTAGTGTAGTGCCTTCGCGTGTCATGTGCTATTCGTATGAGCTGTGCGTGACCAAGAACAGGGTCAGTTTTGCAGGTTACCACCGCAACATTGAACGCCAATTTCTGGTATTATGCAGCGGTAATGGCGCGCAAACTTGATCCAAGTAATTACTTTCCATCATCTTAGCTGGAAAGGTTTCGCCTTTGATCACACAATAGATCCTTGCTTAAATATGCATATGTGCTGGTAAAATATCGCCAGTTTCGGCGATAGCCTTTGCCTCCTGACCGGGCTCCGCGCTCCCGCCCATTCATTATGGCCAATGTCATTCCATTCCATTACCGAGACACCCCGCTTTTGCCATGAATGCCATCTGTCCCATTGCCGGCAACTTCATCATTATGGGAATCCTGCATGCTCAATGTTGTCATTGACATGTTATGCGGCGAACATTCTCCCCGACCAGCAATCAATTACCATTGTGTTGTCATTTCAGATCAGGTGGTTATTGGAGCCATGATGCTAAGAACGGATGGAATACAAGAATTCGACAATCCCTCTGACATGTTCTGCAGAGGCATCTTTAACCTTGCAACCAGCGCTCTAACTCCCTTCATCACCACACGGAAGAGCATTGTTGATCTCAACGCAGATGGAATTGTAAGTGTTTGTAGTGCCCTCCCACCATCTCGCCTCTTAGCCCGCGCCCTGGTGGGGTCTGTTTATAACGCGACCTGGTGGGGGGTATTTTTTGCCCCCCCCCCTCGTATCTCCGAAACTACTGGACGGATCCGCAAAATTCAAACGGCGTTCGAAAGGTCTGTCAAATTTGTCGAAGGAAACCAAATTTCATTGACCTCAGGGTCACCGATGACGTCACAGGTCAGGTCAAAGATGAAATGTTTCACCGTTCACGGGTCTTCTAGGGAATGCGCTTAACACCGAGGAAAACGCATTTTGTCGAGAATCAGCGATAGGGCGTCAGTTGCCTAGTAGATATGTTGCTATTAGAGGTCACTGACAATACCAGGTCAGGTCACAGGTCAGGTCACCAAGGGTCACAGGTCAGGTCACATGAGCCCAACTTTACCTACTAAGGTTGTGTGATGCATGTTTTATGGCCAATTTTTCATTTCCAACTCAATGGTGTTGGTTATAAGACTATCAGATACGGCTTAGGTCACTTTCTGGTGAGGTTCAGGTCAAGGTCAGGTCAAGGTCAGGTCAAGGTCAGGCCAAAAAAGGTCAAATTTTAAAGTTGATAGTTTTGCATAAAATGGGTATTGATTCGATGCAGCGTGTCACGGGGAGTCTAATGGTGGTCTTTGTTTTGCGCTACGGGGTCTAGAATTGCTAAAAATTGAGTTTGAAAATTTGACGTCATCAATTTTGAAGTTTTTTCGCTATAACTTCGCCAAAAAAAGAGGTATCAATCTCAAATTCGGTATGTGGATGTAAGGCGGTAAGGACTATCACATATATTCCGGTTTTCGCGAAATTCAAAAAACTTTTTGGATTTTTCTATTATTGTATCCAAAAAATATATTTTTTGATTTTTGGGGGTCAAAATCCAAAAATTTCAAAATCCGAGATAGCAGTTTTGTAGCCCTGTTGATTCTACAGCTTTTATGTCTTAAGCATTTTTCTGTATTTGCAAAGCTATAGGCCTGACAGCTCTTCCCGCGAAACCCTTTTTTGGGTCGAAAACGGCAGAACATGACGTCACTCTGACGTCATTTCCGGCCAACCTATCATAGCCTTTGAAAAAAATTGGTCACAATGTGTAAAATTGATGTCTGGGAGGGTACTGAAAGTTTGGTGACGATCGGCGCAGCGGTTCTGGAGATATATCGAAAAGTCTGGAGGGGGGGGGGGCAAAAAATAGCCCCCCCCCCCCACCAGGTCGCGGGTTAGGGCTGTAGAGTTATCGAATAATGTCATGTGTGTTATGATTATTTAGTTATTGGTTACCTATAATTGCTTAGCTGTAATAATCGTTAAGTAGTTTCATGAGCTGCGACTACCTACTGTTTAGACGAGTCTCCATCTATTTTTTCTCTGCAACCATGAATATTTATTCCTAGATATTCAAGAAAAATGAGAGCAAGGGAATTCCCACTCGCATATGTATAATTTTATGGTTAAGTACCGTAACAAAAAAGACATGTCATGAGATGTGCAATTCAAACCTGGAGCAATTGATGAAGGTATGTCGTACGATTAGAAACCAATGTCTCCTACGCTGTTCTGTGCATACATTGTTACAAATCTACGAAGCGTCGAAGTAGCCTTTACCAATTCTGGGTAAAATCTACCTAGAATTAGTCCGAGGACCGGGTTATATGATCCCGGTTTAGTTTATGCATCCTGCAGCAAGGTCAATTAAGCTCGTGTTTCGCTATCAATGATGTAAGTTGAGACCGATTTAGCACTATACGAATAGTGTCCCAATGTAGCGAGCCGCACCTGAACACTGACGCTGCTGACTGTTGACTGTTTTCAGCTGAGGACTTGCCCAAATGGCTATGTGGTGACCGCGCTTTACGCGCCGGGCACTTCCAACCAGCCGTTTCGGCTGGGGGCGCTGCTGTGCGTCAACACGGGCCTCAGTCTGGGGGACGGCTGCAGCGAGGAAGATCCACAAGTCAACGAGATTGAGCCAGGTGTCAACAGCCACGCCTGCCTGGACGGAAAAGTGGTGACTGGCGCCAAAATAAAACAGAACTTTCAAGGCTGGATTGAAAAGTTCAACTGCTGTCCGTTACCTGCCGGACTTGAGCTCCGCGTTTAATTGAGGAACTTGTCAGCTATGACGCCTGATGTCATAGACAGATAGTGTGCCTGCCTATGCCTAACCCTCGGCAGTCCTTATCAATTGCCTCATAGCTAATGGGATGCAGCTTTCTGCAGCCCCATGACAGCCACTACGAATCGAACACCGCCATCCCGGTCAAAACTAAATGCGCTATTTATTGGGCACAATGGCACAACAACTAAAATGCATAACAATAATTTTACGGTCTTTACTGGCCACATTTAACTCGCATGTTCATTTTGTCGCCTTACGTTACCCTCCAAAAGTTTTAAATTGTCTTGATGTAACTTAATTAGTTGTGGCCCTTATGACCTGTTCGTAGTTGCGGCATTACAAGCCGTTCCATCGATACGCATAATTGTTTCGTATTTGCATGGTAGTAACTTATTAGTTCGCCGCCTAAACTTGGAACAAGTCAATGGTAATTAGCTTGCTTCCTAAGTAAGAAATAAATGCTTGACGATGCCGCACAATTTCTTGTTTGTTACCTCCGTACAATTTCGACTCCCTTTCTTAGACATCAACGTTATCGGTGCACGCCGGGCACGGTGTCTTTTCGTTGTGGATGAACGAGCAGAGAACACCGGACATCGATGATTGAGAAAAAGGGTGAACTTCTCATCTCATTTCATCTCATATATTTAAAACATTTATTCAAAACAAACAATCGGTGTCACCTCGATTGGCGCAAAAGTGGCGGAGTACTAACTCGCGGCGCCTCTCGAGTCCGTGCAATCGCGCAGGGCGCCGCCTTCACAGCCTCACAGCCGCTGCCCGCCACCGCGCAGACCGCTCCCAATAGATGTATGTATAAAGGCGCCGGCGCCGGGGACAGCGCTCGCCGCTCTGTGACGGTCGGTGTCAAAGGACTGGGCGTTAGGGATGGGTGGCAAGATGGGAAGGAGAAGCAAAGCGTTTGATGGCATAGATGAAAATTGATTGTATGCTGATGAACACGATAATATAATTTGGTAGAGCTGGCAAAAGTGTGACAAGGACAATGGCCTTGCGGATAATTACACTCAACTGACGTTCATTTTGACACTCAAACGTGTACGATGAGCCTGATGCTCACTTGCCTGTCACGGTACGTTGAGATGAAAATGATGTGGTGTGAAATGCTTCTAATCACTAGTCACTTCAATGGCACACTGCTAGCTTGGAAAACGTAGCCCTCGACAGCGGAGCGGTTAATGATCGTGTCACGAGTCGAGAATGAACCGGAACGCGCTGAACAAAGCCCTATAAAGGGCGCAATTTTTGCGTAAAATTTCCGGGTTTCGGGAATATTGAGACCTGCTACATTGAATAAAATAGCATTTAAAAGCTTAAGAATAGTTACAGACCTGGGAAGAAATGCGTTTCTGTGTGTCACGGAACAACCGCGACGGGCCGAAAACCCCGGTGTGGCTCATTCGAACGACCGTGAAGAGGACTAAAATTGACAACCGGTAACATATGGAGTTGACGCCAGATGTGAAGGACTACCTAAAACACGCAGTGGACACTTTGCCCGGATGGCTGCTTTGCCACGGTCCCCCCTAAATAAAAACCTGCGCCGAGTCCTTATCCAGGACAGAAATAAAAGTAGATATGTTACAGGGAGTTTGAGAAATCCGTGAGTTTGCAAACTCGGAACTCCCTAGCCCGGCCGGGCCATCCCAACCACCGCAGCCCGGGGAGGGGCGTTCCCCCCCGTCTAACTCCGTAAATAAGGGAGCTACGGAAACAAAAGCGATACCAAACGAAAGGTGTTTACGAGACAATTCTAAAGCACCAAAAAAAAATTTTGACCTCAGGTCAATTTTCAAGGTCAGAGGTCAAGGTCAAAGGCAAAAAACCGGCACATGTGTAGTGATCTCAAAGTAAGCATTCTAGAGGACGGCAAGATGCATAAAACCGGCAAAATTGGGTGTCAAACGACAGAAGAGAATCTGGGAATTCCGAAAATGTGCTCAAAATTAAAAGTCAAGGTCAAGGTCATGCTCAAAATTGACCTCAAACTTTGCATTTTTTTCGTACATCTTGCGTGCTAACTTCCAAGATGTTTGAAATGTTTTGACGCTTATCAGGTCCCTATTTGTGGTTCATCTTACGATACAAGGCTGCTCAAAGGTCAAGGTCACAGACGAGTATCCTTGCTAGAGGCTATTTCACTGATCCATGTTAGTAATAATTAATAAGACAATTTTGCCATCCGCAGGCTCTAAATGAAGGATTAGAGGAAAATAGATGCCAGATTCGTGATCAGCGGGTACGAATCCATCATAAACAAATTTTTCATGTGTCAAGGTCAACCAAAGGTCATTCGAGGTCACATGAGGTCAACATAAAACTTGACCTTTTCCAAACAAAATATATATCATTCGACGCGGCTTGACAAGGCAAATGCGATGGTACCATTGCCGTAGCTCTAGGGCCATTTTTGTCGAAGTTATTTGCGACTACTAAAACCACATTTCGGGGTCGTTGGCCTGACCTCTGACCGCAGGTCACCAAAAATATTTTCTTTTTTTCTGTAGGTCAAACGCTACACAACCGTGCTCGTAATTTGTCCTTATCTCTGAAACTATTTTTAGCAGCTATTTGAAGTTCGCGTCTGTGACGCCGAAGTTTGCCGTGCAGGGGTCTAGAAAAATCGACCCTGTGCCACGTCATCTAGGGGGCTAGGTTCAAATTTTTTACTTCAGAAGATGTCAAATTGATGGGAAAAGGTACTGCACCACCACACCCGTGTTACCAGTGTGGTGTCGGTTATGCCGTCTGTTGAGCTGGCTGGCTGTAGTCTCAGCTCCGCCCCCACACCAAGGCCGCCCCCCACACCAGTGTGACTGCCGACTGGTGTGGGATGACGTTCGCCGTGCCATCTGTTGGCTCCAATGTAAACCCCAGTTGTGCCCCGCCATCTGTTGGCCGTAATTTAGACTTCGGTTCCGCGCTGTCAGTGCGTCCGCCACCTAGCGGTCGTGGTGTGTGTGAGGAAATGCAAGGCTATAGAACTCCAGGTAAGGACACCAGCCGTTTGACCTTGAACGCCGCCGGCCGGCCGATGACGTCATCGGAGGCAAGCCGGCTCGGTGGACACATCGGGCGAATGCATAACGGAGGGGTGTTGGAACGTTGCGGGAGCCGGGGAGAGATTTTAATGCGGTTGCATACCACCATTGTCATGTTGATTGATCTACAGACTGCATTCTTATAAACCTCGATGTTTCCTAGGCCTGGATGGTGCGTACATTCGTAGAACGATCACCCTGACCGACGTCCGTGGTCGAAGCCATGTCTATGCACCATAAGGACGCTAAGACGGGTGCAATAACGGCGCCCTGATCCGGTCTCTGGCGAATCTAGAGGGTTCGTTAGGACCCAGGCCGAATCTGACAGTCTATTTTTAGGGAAACGGGGTGGGTGAATTGACAACCGATGGTTTAAGAGATGATGAGAGGGGATCCCATCGTCGATGGTTGTTGACAGCCAACACATGCTGTACTGGGCGGATAACGATAAGAGATAATGCCTGAACATAGGCAAGAATAATTGGTTTTTGTTATTGGTAATTGGCAGTTTGATTAACCTACATTCCCTCAGACAATTTGTGAAGTTTTCGTTTTATTCCCGAAAAGCGATTACGGGCGGTGCCCCTGTTGTGGGGGAACGGAAGACATTAGGCCCCAAATGCCTTTCCCTGGATCCGCAAGTGGGCTGCCCCAACCCGAGCTTTACTAAAAACGTCTTCAAATCCCACCAGACAGCCGATGTTAATGTGAATTCAAATCCGATAGCTCATCTCTGTCTGCCCGCCTAAATATACTACACACCGCACGGAGCCCGGCCCCGTCGGAGTTCTGAGCCGACCGTGACATTTTCGGCTTTCCCCATCCCAAGCTCGATTAGAACCCCACCCGATTGCTGATAATCATTCAAATTCAATACCTCATCTCTGTCTGCCCGCCCATAACCCTTTCATCGCACACCGTACAGCGCCCGACCCCGCCAGAAGTATCCTAGCGCGCTGAGTAGTTGCCTCCAGCCGCGTCATCGCGAGGCCCCGCGAGGCGCATAAACGAATACATTGCGCGAATAGCCGTGTCGCCCCCCTGAGGAAATGTAACTTCGCTCTCTTGCCCCGCGGTCGCCGCCGCAGCCGGCCGACGAAGTGGCCGGCTGCCGCCATTTTATAATAAATCCGCTGTCGCTGTTAACGAACCTCTCTCCTTACACCGGGGATAACTGGCGTGGTGACAGCGTTTCAACCTATGCCTCCCCTTGATGTTTGTTTTGCCAAAAGCGGCGCAGCGACACTTGTCGTACTGCACATTTGAGGCGGTTTATTTTATCCTGATTTTATCAAGGCCCTAAATACAGATTTTATCAAGATGGCGGCGCTGGCGCGTCCGCGCCGTGGCCTGAGTCACCTGAGTATTGCTTATTCTCGGAATTGACAAGCATCGGATTTGACGTCAACAGAAGCCAGAAGATACGGTTCTGCGCCTGTTGTTTCTTTTTCAAGCTGAATATGTCTGCTGGCTCGCTCTGCCGTGGTTCTGCTGGTGCTGTTGGCCGGAGACATGCTGCGCCACGTCGGTCGCCGCTGCCTTCGACGCCTGTCGGTTTGACCGCCTCAGACTGCCGCCAGCTGCGGGCCGTTGACGGCGGCCCCGCCGACTCCATCTCTGATTCGACTGACTCCCTAGTCCCTGCTGAAGACTGCCACGCTCACCGTCCGCCGTCCGGTGTGCCCCTGCGTGAGGCTGCCGGCTGGCCGAAGAGCGATTCCAGTCGGGGAAACTGTGGAGCCGCAGCCTGCTGAAGAAGCGGCTGGTCCCCAGTATTTCTACCTTCTCTGCCGGCCTCACCCTGTGGCCGCCCGACACTGGACGGCCGCCCGCTCCTGGTCGCTGTGCGACGCTCCCACCGCGCCGTCGACCGAGGAGATCGGCCCATCAAGACTCGACTGTACGAGCACGTATGTAGCCGTGACCCCGCCCGAGTGTCTCACTCTTCGTTGTTCATTCGGATTGTGCCTATGCTAATGCGCGCTCAGCGACTCCCCTCTTCCGTTCGTTTGGGGTGATACGAGTATGACCTTACGATTCGATACGATGCGATGTTTAGTGATGCGTGTTTTGCCACCCGCGGTGATTTCACTTGTATTTTTTTCCATTCGCTCCTTGCACCTCGTTTTGCAGTCCATCTCAAGGGCTATGCTGATTTTTATCCAGGGCATTCGTAATTTTTTCTCGTTTTTTTTTTCGATTGCGGAAGAGAAGAAAAAGTGGTCACACCACCACACCCGTGTTACCAGTGTGGTGTCGGTTATGCCGTCTGTTGAGCTGGCTGGCTGTAGTCTCAGCTCCGCCCCCACACCAAGGCCGCCCCCCACACCAGTGTGACTGCCGACTGGTGTGGGATGACGTTCGCCGTGCCATCTGTTGGCTCCAATGTAAACCCCAGTTGTGCCCCGCCATCTGTTGGCCGTAATTTAGACTTCGGTTCCGCGCTGTCAGTGCGTCCGCCACCTAGCGGTCGTGGTGTGTGTGAGGAAATGTAACTTCGCTCTCTTGCCCCGCGGTCGCCGCCGCAGCCGGCCGACGAAGTGGCCGGCTGCCGCCATTTTATAATAAATCCGCTGTCGCTGTTAACGAACCTCTCTCCTTACACCGGGGATAACTGGCGCTGAAAGTTTCGCGATTGGGCCAAATAAATGTCAAAATTTAGCATTTTAAGATTTCAAATGACCCATTTTCCCGCCCAAGTCCCTTATGACCTTGAATTGAAAATTCAAGGTCATAACACCAGGTCACGTCAAGTAGAGGTCTGCACCGGCCGGCTGCAGCCGCGGCTGGCTGCAGCCCCACGGCTGTGGGCCGGGGCGGCTGCAAATATCTCCAAGAACACGGCTACGGCTGTGGCCACGGCTGTGAGATTTCAAGCTCAATCTTAAGTACTCAAATATAAAATTTTAAATCCTTAATCTTACATTCTGATAAGCAGCCTAGCCTGTAAAAATCATGCAAAGGATGCCCAGCAATATTGAAAGTGGTGAAGCCTTTGAAAACCTGTAATGGTTTTACCATTTGCTGTAGAAGAGTTTGCACTCTGGTACAGAATACTAATTATAGGCACCAATTGTTCCTTCATCATCAATAGCTTGACAGTTTCAGAAAATGCAACATGTTGCTGTCACATCCCCCTCAAATCAATCTCAATCTTACCTGGTCATTAGGAGAGCACCTTACAGCTATTGAAGATGAGCGTTCAATAATTCTTTCAGGTAATAGAAAAAGAAATCACGCCTAGGTAAAGGCAGGTAAAGGCTTCATAAAATATTATCTAAAATAACTCTTAGATGTACTTCTGGATTTTCGGCAAGTCCAATTACATAATATAAAACTGGCGCTTTATGTTCTAACTGGCGTGTGAGTGACCGCTAACAGAAAATGCTGATCAACGAAGCCAATGGAATTAGATTATAAGTGAGTATGAACCTTATTTACGGTTAATTCACATGATGGTGGAAACCCTGAACACGTAATTCACATGACGGTGAAAACCCTGAACACAATATTTCTTACGCGAGCTGTTGATTTTACTAATATAATGACGTCTTCCTCTAAAAATGTAAAAATTTGATAATTGATATTTGTTTGAGAGCAAATTTTTAACTGTATAGCATTATTATTGATTAATTATGATTTCTATGGCTGTTTATGGTGACACAAAACAATTTATTGCCACTTCTTTGCTTTTTACGTCATTTGACTCAAGTAAAATTTTTGATTGAAAGAGCAATCGCACGTCCTTGGGGATTTGAGCGAAGATCATTATTTGGAAAAATCAAAATAGATGAATGTTTTTCTTTCTTGGATGCTCACTAGTGTTTTGATGCCTTGCATATCAAATTAGTTGGAGACTTGCTCAGAAGGTTGCTTCAAGCCTGGCATATCACACCCCAGAAAATATGCAGGGTAAGAAAGAAGCAAGAGTTTTGACTAGACAATCACTGTTTGTCCATCAACTTCAGTTTCATTTTCCATACCTAACATTGATAATGAAAAGCATCAGGGTCTGTTGTTCTGTCCCACAACCATGCTTCAGGATTTGGCATTAGATGTCTATTCTACACTGCTAGTGCTTCTATTCTGGTTCGTTGTTTATGTTTTCTGTTGATGTAGGTACCTACCTTACCTAACCTACCCATCTTTCTTAACCCCTTGCAAGGGCTTGTGTAGGCATGCGATGCGCATCAGGCTTCAGGCCTTCGGCCTAAAGCCAGATACACAACCACTTAGCCTATGATGCTTCATGAGCTTGAGAATCTATAGCCCATTGCAATGTGCTTTTGGCTATATGTTTCAACTAAAAACAACTTATTATATACTATTTGGTTGCATTTCATCACGGCCGGCTGACGGCTGGCTGCCCACAGTTTGCCACGGCTGTGGGCGGCTGTGGCTGTGGAGCCACGGCTGCGGGGCGGCTAGGCTGTGGAAAATTGCAGCCGTGCAGAACTCTAACGTCAAGTGACCTTACCTCAAGGAAAGTTCCTGTGCTCATCATATCTAAATACACCTTGTGCCGTCGAAGAAGGACGCAAAATGGCCTGTGCCGGCGAGGGTTAAACACCGGTTTCGCTGCCCTGAGCGATGACCGTCCCGTTTGTTGGATTCTACAGCTGGCTGGCGGAAAGCGTTACCGGTCGCCCGTCCAACGCCCGCGGGCCAGACCGAGCGGTCCCGCTGACCCTACCTGACCTGAGCCCGGCGCGATATGGGACAGGCAGACGGGGGCTCGGCTCAGCGGAGGCAGCACCCACTGGTGCTGGGGACTTTTTTAATAGACCTACTGTACGGTGAAAAGGGCGCTGACAGGTCAGGAGGGCGCTGAACGATAAACGCTGACTGGTCAGGAGGGCGATGATGGTGATGAGGGCGCTATACGTTGCGGAGGGTGCCGACTGTTCAAAAAGGCGCTGAACGCGAGGATGTCGCCGACAGGCGAGGAGGGCTCGGACAGGTCAGGACTCACAGGAGGGCATTGCGTGGTGATGAGGGCTGCGACAGATCAGGAGGACGTTGTACCTACGTGAAGAGGGCGCCAACAAGTCAGCAGGGCGCTGTATGGTGGGGAGAGCGCCGACATGTCAGGAGGGCGCCGTGTGGTGAGGAATTGAGGACGACACTATACGAGTGAAGAGGGCGCTGACAGGTCAGGAGGGCACTGTATAAAGAGGAGGGCGCGGACAGGTGAGGAAGGCGATGTACGGTCAGGAGGGCGCCGACAGGTTAGGAGGGCCCTCTACGGTGAAAAGGGCACCGACTTGTCAGGAGGGCGCTGAACGTAGAGGGCGCCGGTCTGGAGGGCCTTGTATGGTGAGAAGGCTGCTATACAGTGAGAAGGACGGCCACAGGTCAGGAGGGTGCTGTACGGTGAGGAGGGCGCTATAATACGATAAGGAGGGCGCCGACATGTGTGGACTGTGGAGGTCGCAGACAGATCAGGAGGATGCTGTGCGATATGTCCATGAGGGCGCGAACTGGTCTGCCCGGAGGGCGCCGACAGACCAGGAGAGCGCTGAGGGGCGAGAAGGGCGCCGACAGATCAGAAGGGCGCCGAACAGACAGAAGAGCGCTGAAGGTGAGGAGGGCGCTAGATGGTCAGGAGATTGGGAGTGGATATCCGGCATTTCAGAATTCAGAATTGTTGGCGTGTCTTCACCCACCCACAAAGAGATTAAAAATTGTAAATCTGGGTGCCAGTGCCGCATGGTGTGCCGCAGTGGCTTACCGTCGAGGGCGACTAGAGTGCTGGACACTGAAAAGAAGTCTTCGGCGCCCAGAATGATCGTGGAAGGGAAGGCGCCATCATCGGCGCCCTGGCTGGCGTCTTCCCAGAGGGCGTCTGCTAGATTTGGGAGGCGCTAAAGCCTAGTGTGCCCCCCCCCCCCCCCCGCCTTGGCTGCGCCCCTGCATGCCGGCACAATAGAGGCATTCTTAGTAGGCATTCTTATAATTTGGCATTGGTGTGATCACTGATCATGGCCCGTGGCGGAAAATTCATCTAAAACAAAAATACATGAATGAAAAGCATGATTTTGTAAGGAGGTCACTCAAAAACAATTTACAATTTTAGCATGTGTTGTTTTTATGTATTTACTTTTTGAATAAATGAGCTTTGCTGTCCTTTCATAGTAAGCACGTGTGTTTGATATGCATATTCGTTTGTATGTGATATATATTTAGGTTATCGGAAAATTTGAATTAGTGGCTGCTTTCCTTAGTATATACGTACTACAGTTATGGCGCATCAAATCCAATAGAAGCCGCTGCTCATTGTCATTTTTTTTTACCAAACCAGTCGGTGACACACCAGGGAAATAAGCTAAAATTAGAGCACTCTATTTATTGCTCCCGCTACTTCACCGTCTCCCATAGGGTCCTGTGTTGAGCTGGTGTCGAGGCTCTAAAAATGACGCCGATTTTTGCACCCTTCTCACGAAAACCGCTCGGACCGCTTGGAAACCAATTGTTCCGCTCTAAAAATTTCGTGATCGACGGGAAAATGAATGAGGAAAAGATTGGTCCTGAAATAATTCTGAACTCCCTGTAGAACATATCGAAATATGGCTGCAAACTAGGAGCATGTCAAAATCGACAAAACAATACAAATAAACTTACCGGGATTTTTTTATTTTCCATGCATCTGTGTATGAAATCAGTCGATTTTTCGGAAAGATCATCTTCTGTTTAATAAATAATTCCACAATTGCAATCGAGAAAAAAAACATTTCCGCTGTGACAGCAGTTTTGGCATTGTGCCAGTAGTGTGGCGTGCGCGGTGCCGCGTGGTCGTCGGGGCGGAGTTGTGAGTATTTTCGGTGTTTTAAATGGTTGATGGCCATTTGAACCAGCTTCATATTATTTCCTACAAATTTTTGCATCAAATTATTGCTTTGAAAGACCATTGAAACCCCTTATCTCTTCATGAAACACGATCATATTCATCGTCGACGAAAATGGCGCGGGACTCCATGTGCATTCCGATCGAAATAAATCGTAAATTAAATAATATTCGATGATAAGTATCATATTCTAGTGACACATTTTCATAAAATAAGGCATAAACTTTGCAAGGAAGTCAACATTGGATAATTGGATTCTTATTTTGCTCACATATCCTTGTAGTAGTCAAATGGCTCAATTGTTAGATAGATGTAAGTATATGTTTTGGCTTGATGTTTGCTGTGAAACCACCCAGCCACTTGCTGGTTGAGTGGTTTTCTGATAATTACCTGATAATCATTTCTTCTTTTCCTTAAAAGAAACTAAAATTCCTTTCAAAGTAATCCATTTTAAGGAAAGGCGGCTTGCTCATTGGCATTTCATGTTCTAGTTTTGTTATTGCTGGCAGTATTTTGATACAATAATGCAATATGAATTTTTTGCAATAATAAAACCTAAGACAAACTTAGTTAATGCGTCAATCAAACACCCAACAGAAAGATTGTGAGTCCTTGTGACGTGAAGTAGAATATTCTATGAATGTGTTATATAGAATATGCCAAATATTAAATTAATTATTATTTGATACTGATAGCTGAGCAGGTGAATTATGCCACAATATAATTTCATTTTCTGGTTTTAAAATAGCCGGCAGTATTTTACTTCAACAAATGTAATATACATAGAATACATGTTGTTATGTTACCTACATATGTTAAAAGTTTAATAACAGCCAACAGAAGGAGCTGTTTCAGCAGATAATGTTTGTACCTTATGCATTACCTTTCTTTTCTGCAGGACCATGCTTCCGCTGGGTGGTCGACATTTACCTCCTGAAGAAGTTGAGCAACATGAAGACCACCAGATGAGGTGTCTGCAGTTCATGTGGAACTCTGCAGACTACAAGTGTTATGCCAACCACAACCAAAGTGCTGTGATCATGGAGGCATGAACCTCATGACAACACTTCAGATTTGCAGTTGAACCAAAGTGTGATTCAAACCACCTGTGGCATCTCACTCAATGTGTGAACAGTGTGATTATTGTGCAGTGTTCAGCTGCAACTAAGACATTGATTAGTGACTTGTTTTGCAATTAGCCACCAAAAGCATTTTTTGGGCTGGCTGCTGTAATTTGGTTGTGCACTGCGCAATAGTGGTAGTGTTTTGTCACTTGTCAAGTTGTCAGTTGTGCATGTTGCATGTTTCTCTTTCCTCGGCCCTCATTATCAGTTAAGTGGTGAATTGGCATCACTCAGTCTCCCCAGATCTCCATTGACTGTCTGTCAACCACCTAACTTGAGATAGTATTTGCTAATAGTGTCAGAAAAGAAGTGATTGTAGACATTTTTAGGAATATGAGCTCCGTTTCATGCGTGTTCCAGTGGTCATTTTGTCACATGTCCCATAGTGTAATAAATGGAAACTGTTGTTCCCTTTTGAAGGTACTCGCGGATGCAGAAAGCGTTGGGCCTAATTATTAAACGCACCCTCCTATCAGCGACGCACGAAATCGACAAATATCATCCTTTTTAGAACAGGAGGAAACGAAAACTTGTGAACATAGCTGTACCTACAACAGTGCATAAGGAATTGAAATTCTGGGAGTTTTTGAAATTCGGAGAAACTCAAGTTGTCCGTTGTCGACAGGTATGCCCCCTTGCACGTCAAAGACCGCCTAAAAAACAAACGTCTACAAATGAAGGCAGTATTCGTATGTTCGTTGTAATTGCAGCAGCCTAGCAACATGTATTGCGGTCCGATGGCGAATTGCACTCGTGCTCAAAAACTATGCCGGTAACTGGGGCGTTCCACGACAGATCGACCAAAAAAATCGCGAAATAACACCCTACCTCTCATATTTTGATGAAATTTCGTCTATGGGGTTATCTTGTCCGGCGATTCGTGTTGTGACATTTTCAATCTCATTCGTCCAATACTTTGGGAGATATTGCCCCAGGCAACTTAATGGCTACCATAAAAACTCTAAGTTTCATCCGCAAATATTTAGCTAAATACTGATTAAATTCATATAAAACTGCATATCATCACAATAAGAATTAACCAAAGATTTTGGTGATATCAATTATTTTTGAAAATTATGCTCTTTAATTTTTTTAACATAAAATTGATTTATAAAAATTAAATTTTGAGAACGTGGCCATCTTTTTTTACAATTTATTTTTGCAGCAAAAGTCTTGTCAACGCATTGACTTTCAATGATGAAAATATTGAAAACATGTTTTTCCCCTAAAGGTCGCTATACAACATTGAATTTCGTCGTACAGTGAAAAAAATAACAATAACTGTCAACCGGTCTAAACGGAGTACGGTGAAATGTGATCAAGAGCTCATTGCGACGCTGTTAATTCTTTTTAAAGATGCTTAAGACACCTACGAAAGCTAAGTTAGGACCCAAAGATCCAAAAACGTCATAATGGCGTATTGTTTTCAAGAGAGCGAGGTTTAACCCCCTGTGGCCGAGGGAGCGAATGCTAATCACCTTTGACGGTTTTCTCATCACTGCTGGGGACGCATTGGCGATAGAGTGCTGAAGCCGGAAAGTTATTACAAGTTATCTAGTTGATTTATCTTGTGACATTAAATGAACTTTCATATAAGGTCACTTTGCTGAACTATGACGTCACGTAAGTGAGCCTATCTAATGCTTAAAAATGTTACTATTGCGAAACGCCAAACAATAGTTTACGGAGAGAACGTATGTAATTCACGCATTCTTTGCAAGGTCCGATGCTTTAGTATTGCTGGTGGGCCTTGCATGACGTCATAATGACGCAACGTCATTTATGACGTCACTAACGCTGATTGAGTCGAGAGTTTTTCGTTAATAGATTCCTAACAAAATGACGACATTGAGGGGAGGGACATCAATGTACTGAGAATGAGCTGTCGAATCGACAGATACTTTTGCCGTAGGTCGGTATTATCTCAATTGACCAGTTTCGGGACCTGAAATATTTTGCCAGATACCGAAATGACGGTTCTGCGACCATTTAAGGGATTTATTGACCGAAAATTGGATCCCTGCCTCAAGGCATTTGACCTGACCTCAGAGGTTACCGGTTGCCGGAATGATAAAACTTGGTTTGGAAGAGGTCAGCTTAAGATGTTTTCCTCAGGTCGAGGCCACATCAAAACCGCTGAGGTCAAGAAGCTGTTCAAATGAGGCCATTTCAGCCGTTTTCACGACGGATATCTGACGAATCTAGCCAAATCTTTTACTACAGCTATTTTCATAACGTAATTTTATTCTTATGCTTGAGTAAAAAGTAACGACTGATAATTTGATAAATAAGGTCAATAAGCAACTAGCGCAACCTAAGCTAAAACAATTAAGAATCAACTATGAACCAAATTTGACCAAATCCCATCAAATATCAGTTAATGTGTGTCAGATAACCGTCGTGAAAACGGCTATTGTATGTATATGATTCAGTTCAGCAGGGTTCCCTGAGTTCACTGGTGACTTATTCGACTCGTTAGATAAATTCCATTCAGTCATTGACAAAAAGAAAACCGATGACCTCACACGACCGTACAATGTAACGGCATATACGGCGCATTGCAAGGTCCTCAATGCAAAACCTAAGAATCGCTCATCGCAAAAGTGTATGAAATCACGATTACAGGCGTTTGAGATGGGCTTGGATCATTTTCGGCATCCAAATAACAGTTCAAATGTTTCAATATTTCCCATTGACTTATATTAGTGAAGTCACGTGACCAGCTTGACTTCGGGTGAAAATTTAGGAAAGTTAGGGAAATTGATGTTGTGAAATCTCAAGAGCCGTTACTGCCGTTACTTGTGTCATCCCCTGCAAAAGGTTCTCTTACACTGAGAGTACAGTGCAAAGCTGCAACTTTTTGCATTATTCCGAGGTTTATTTGTGACGTCATATGTCAGTAAGCTGACCTGAGCCTGTTCTGTTGGTGTCAACAGATTCGGAATGTCAACTTTCAGCTCTCCAGCCTTACACCACTGCAAACAATATCGAGAAAACCGTTGGGGCTACACATCAAACCCTCCCCTTCGGCCGGGTGGGAATAAAAATACTATGAAAGTGAATGTTAGTGATACATGGAGCATCCCAAGCCACTAGCTACCTCGAAATGCATTAATTTCAAAACGTTAGAGATGCTTCCAGTTTCAAGAAAACAGAATTCAATATCGGCGAGTTTTCAAGTAGGTACTTGTAATTTTGTCACCCCCTCCCACTCTGACCTGGTCACGCCCCTGGCAATTGCAATCAATTACCTTCAAATGCCGCATTTTGGTACTCATATAATTTTTTTTTGTGGCAAATTTATTCATCAAAATTACTGAAAGTCCGTTATTACAAGGACAGAGCGAACTTCATGCGATTACTAGCTAGAGCCTTCTCCTCATTTAACTCTAACACAGCCTCGGCTCTTATGAACGGAAGTTGTGTAGGTATGTCCGGCCACAATGTCCGATTAGCAATTTTGATAATTCCTAACGTTTCATTGGCGGATCGAGCCGGACGTTTTTTTTTTTTTGGGGGGGGGGGGCAAATGGCCGAAATGGCCCCTTCCTTTCCATGCACCGCCATAGGCGCAATGTTAAAACTCGGGTTTTTGCGGGGGGGGGGGGGGGGGGGTAAACGGGCTTTGGGGGGAGCATGGCCCTACCCCCTGGATCCGCCAGTGTAACGTTTCACCAATGCAAGCTGCTTAGAAGCATATCAGAATTCAGAATTACATGCGAGGCGGCCGATATCAGTGTTCAGCTCATTTTTTTTTTTTTTTTGCCTGAACAATGTTCGAAACTACAGCGAAAGTGAAGCAAACATCATTCAATAATCGCATGCCTGGTCTGTGAGTGTGAGTGCCAGACTTTTATTTCTAATTTTCATGAAACAGTTCGAGGATATGTGGGTAGGAGAATGATTGGCTCTGGAAGGCATCACCAAATGTTCCCTTTTACTACAAACATTGTCGTAAACAAAAAATTATATAAAAAGTTAAAGGCAAAACATGTCTCTAATTTTTTGGACATTAAATTTCCATATCCAGAGGCATCTTTTGGCATAATATTTTTGTCAAAAATTAAATGGCCACCTTTTGAAAATCGAAAATCAAAAATTCATTATTTCAAAAAATCTTGCGATTTTGAAAATTTTCAAAATATTTTGGTTGGATAATTTTCTACTGTCAATGATGATTCCAATGATATGCATATTAATGTAGGTTACTGGCTATATTTTTTGATAATACGAGTTTAAAAGAGGGTTACTCTGGGCATTTTGAAAAATGCCTCTGGCTATAACTCGTAAACCCTTCGTAGTATAACGCTAAAAATAAGAGATTATGAATCTACGGTACGGATAACCCCCTAGACGCAATTTCATCAAAATCTGAGAGGTAGGGTGTTATGGCTTGGTCGATCTGTCGTGGAACGCCCCAACTGCCAATGCACTTAGGTCATAGGTGAGGAGAGGAAGGGTTATGTCATATGTCAACATCATAGAAATGGCTTCATCTGAGCTGTGCCTATTGTACATAATTCAACCAATCTATGCATTTCGTTTCTTGCAATCTACTCATGCTTTCATTCCAGCTTCAGAGTAATCATCCCATATTGTACGTCTTAAGATATTGATTTCTATGGCGGTTTGCAATTACTAGCCACGTCTCACCTCAGTTTGGTGGCCCCGCATCGGCCCACTCGGCTGCTCTAAAATTGACTTACGGAGGAGGATGGTGGCTTTTATTTTAGCTTCTCCGCCGACTGCGGGGAGCGCCGTCGCCGAGGTAGGAGCAATAATTAGCTTATGTTTGGGACTAATTTCCACGCTTAATTAACATTTTAATGTTTTTTTAATTAATTCATGTTAATCCTTGACGCATTCTCTTTCTATTGATACCATCCACCGGTCTGAGAATTACTGCCTTGCTGCGTAAGGGCCGATAAAAGATCACGCTTTTAGGGGTATCTCTTCAACATGGGGCAGGAGCAATAAATAGAGTGCTCTAATTTTAGCTTATTTCCCTGGTATGTCACCAACTGAAACTGAAACGAAAACTTCTCGGCCTTGTTGACGCGGGCTACTGTTTGAACCTGAACTGATTTGTGTTGGATTTGTGTAATATACCTTTTCTTCCAGCGGTTGGTATTTCAGCGCATTGGCTTGGCAGTGCATTTTACAAGATACCTATAAGCATTTTATTTCCTTTTTGGTGGGTGTTTTTGTTTTTTGTTGTTGGCTGAATCATAGGCGTCGCCAGAGATTGTCGGTTGGGGGGGGCAAAATCAACTTTTGTGTCAAAAACTTGCCTTTCCCCAGTCTTTACTCACTCGTTTTACATATCATTCGACGCGCAATGGTGCGAGGAATCCGATGGTGACAAAGGTTTCCTTCTAGCTATGACATGTAATTTTTTACAGAAAAATTCGAAATTTTGAAATTTCATAACAAAACGACTGGTAGAATTATAGTGGCTGCGATTGCCGACGCACTGCAGAGGGCCCCTGTGCAGACGCTCGACGCTCATGATCCTTACCCATTAAGGGGTGAAAAACGCTCCATTTAATCGGATCACCCTGCTAGAACCTCCATTCACGCATGCATGCAGAAGTTTTACGTGAAATGCATAGGACTTATCCCAGCCGCCGATCGTAGCTAAGTTGGGCATTCGGCGGAGAGTGAATGTCGGAAGTGTGAATCGGAATTCGGAAGTAATTCATCTTTGCTTCAGTGAGATGAAGTGTTTTGTTCACTCGAGTGTGAACAAAAGTTTCTCGTTTTTCGTGTGAAGGGAAGCGCTGCAAACGCGAACAAAAACTGTTCAACGGAACCAAAAGTAACGCACGGCATAGCGGCAAGGGATCCCGTAGAGATAGGTTTGTGACTTCCAGGCCATTTCAGGCCACTCAGGGTCAGTGCTGACTCTCAGAAGCCTGCTTAGGATCCCGGAGATCGACGTGGGTCACCTCAAATATTTACGTGTACGTGGTGCTTTAGGGCTTTCCGAGCCCAAGGTGGGGCCCTCAGAAGCAGTGTGGGCGGCGGGCGCTAAGAGACTAGGCCCAAGGTGAGCCTGGAGCCCTCGGATAGCAGTGTGAACCCTCGGGGTCTGTGTCGAATCCCTAAGGACCCTACGTAGGGACATAATAAACATGTGTTGCGGACCTCGGAGGGACACGTGGGCTGTGACCCCTCAGATGCCGGCTTGGGGTTGGCAAAGTCTGTCGCCTCAAAAATTTGGCTGAACTATCAGAGGCCAGTTAAGGTTCTCAGAAATGTTTGAAGGCTCAAAGATCCCTGTATGGGCCCTCAGAGAACATGAACACCAGTGGGACTTTCAGAGGCCGGTTTGGGCCCTCTGAAAGCTTCTTTAGGGCTCACTGGAGCTCCTTAGGAGCCTTTGTTTAAAGCAAGCTCATGAGCCCTGCGACACTTGTACGGTAGGTACTTGAGCCTGTCGCAGACATTTGACGAGTTGAGAAAGGCCCCGAAGATTTCGTTTCACGCTTTGAACGAAAATTGTGTCAGCACTCCAAAACTTATGAAAATCAGCTGTAAAATGTAATAAAGAACGAACTAGGAACATGTAATGAATCAAAGCATTGACATTTCCGAGTCTGGACTCGGAGTCTTGAAGATTTTGGCGACTGCAAGTCAGACTCTGGTTTGAACTGCACGCTCAAACCGAGTCTGACCTCACAGGCATTCTCAGAAAGGTACCCCCATTTTTTCCCGACTCCAAAATCTCATCGGATCTGTATCGATCTCAGGGGGTGCCCGGTCCGAGGTTGGGGGGGGCAAGCTGCCCCGCTTGCCCCCCCGTGGCGACGCTAATGGGCTGAATATATCAATATGGTTTTGCATCAATTTTTCTCCTCTGACTTCATCACCAATGAAAACTGCCTACCTCAACTTTCGTTTTTTGATAACTAAAATGGTGGAAGTCATAGCTCATTCTCAAAATCAATTTAACACAGAGTTCCATTTTTCAGGACTTTGGTGGAAAATCACTACTCTTGGGGAAATATTTGCATCCCCAGAATCAGAAAAAGCATCATTATTTCACCCGTTAAAAAAGTTCCATGTATTCGAAACCAAAGCTACATATGACTTAACAGTTGGATGCATCAATGTCCTCCTTTTCCTTCATATCCTGGTGGTGTTTCACCGGCGATAGCAGCACGATGCTCTTACTACGTGTCATATCAATATTGGGTTTCCATGGAGACGTCAACGGTCAACAAGCCCATTGCTCCAACACTACCACAAGTGCGATGTCAGCAGAATAGCAGCATGCTGCTATCACAGGTGAAACACCACCCCTGTCAAGATCCTGACATGAAATCCTGCTTTATCAAATGGTGTTAAAAATGATCTTACACCCTTTTGCAAAAATACAAATGAAAAATATTTGCACACCCTTTTAAAAAAGTATTTCAATTTATTTTTCCCTTTTCTCATTCTAGGACATGTTTTTCTTCATCGGCACAGACGGCACACCCAGCCAAAAGCCAATTTTAGATTTAATGATGTCAAGTACCATCACTGAAAGGAAATAGTTCACTTTTTAACATGGGTTTTGAACTGGAATAGCAGTTCCGTAGCTTGGGCTGAGACGAGCATAAATCAGGAGCTTTTACAGCCCAACGATCACCCTAGGCAAAGATATTCTTGATATAGATAGACAAATTGAATTATAAGTGGAAAACAATGGGAACGTTTTTGGTTATATTACTTTAAGTTGGCTACACATGTGTTTCGATATACATCTTTTTCAAGCCATAAAGACAAAATAAAATGTAAATAATTCGCCTAAACATCAAAGCTGTCAAAATAGTTTGCGGCACAGATTAAAATTCAAATAGCAATGCTTCACACCCGTCGCTTATCACTTTGCACTTCTAGTTTTTAGATCGTGCAAAATAAGTTCAGCCGTAAATCTGCTCAGTTTCACTTTTCCTGCATTACCATTTAGATTGTCAAAGATGTGAATATAAGCTGCTTCTACAGCCTGCCTATGCTTCTTTGTCAAACCCCTACACAACACAGACATATCATCCCAGTTGGGGAGATGTCCCGCCTCATCTACGTGTTGCACAAGGGCGTTGGACAGACGGTGGTACCTAAGGTCACTCTTATGCTCCTTTTGCCTGGTTTTAATGCCCCTGTATGTTTCACCGACGTAACATTTATCACATGCACCACAAGGAATTTTGTAAACGACACTATCCTCATTAGTAGAACCTTTCTTCTTCGTTTGCACAAGGTTTTTAATGGTCAGGCCCGCTGGGGATGAAATATTGATAGTTTCTCTTACAAAATTGTCCACAGCTTCTACTTCTTTTGATGCTGGGACTGAGAGATACCTCCTCTTGCTATTCCTTGTGGCGTTTGAAGCTCTAGCTCGTATTTTGACGGCCCTCTTCTCTAGCTGACATAAAAGACCTGGCGGGTACTTGAGTCCAATAAATACTTCTTTAATGTAGTTCAGCTCGTCCCTGATAAATTCTTCTGAGCAAATGCGAAGTGCTCGAAGATAAAATCCCAGCACGACTCCAGTTTTTGTTCGACTGCTGTGCGCCGAGTAGAAGTGTATCAGGTCATTCTTGTTGGTGGGCTTCCGGTACACTGAAAATACAGCCTTGTTGCCCCGATTATGGATGCACGCGTCCAGAAATGCAATAGTGCCATCTTCCTCCTCTTCGGAGGTAAATTGTATCTTCTGATGCACACTGTTCAGCTGCTGCAAAATACAATTTAAATCCACATCTTTGTTGATGATGACCAGAATGTCATCGACATACCGGAGCCAGGTCGTATCGGTACCAGCAATGCTCAAGAAGTGGTCCGCTTCTAATGTCTCCATGAAAAGGCAGGCGAGTACCGGGCTCAACGGCGAACCCATCGCCAGGCCATCAATCTGCTTGAATTCTGCTGTACCCGCCAGGTCTTTTATGTCAGCTAGAGAAGAGGGCCGTCAAAATACGAGCTAGAGCTTCAAACGCCACAAGGAATAGCAAGAGGAGGTATCTCTCAGTCCCAGCATCAAAAGAAGTAGAAGCTGTGGACAATTTTGTAAGAGAAACTATCAATATTTCATCCCCAGCGGGCCTGACCATTAAAAACCTTGTGCAAACGAAGAAGAAAGGTTCTACTAATGAGGATAGTGTCGTTTACAAAATTCCTTGTGGTGCATGTGATAAATGTTACGTCGGTGAAACATACAGGGGCATTAAAACCAGGCAAAAGGAGCATAAGAGTGACCTTAGGTACCACCGTCTGTCCAACGCCCTTGTGCAACACGTAGATGAGGCGGGACATCTCCCCAACTGGGATGATATGTCTGTGTTGTGTAGGGGTTTGACAAAGAAGCATAGGCAGGCTGTAGAAGCAGCTTATATTCACATCTTTGACAATCTAAATGGTAATGCAGGAAAAGTGAAACTGAGCAGATTTACGGCTGAACTTATTTTGCACGATCTAAAAACTAGAAGTGCAAAGTGATAAGCGACGGGTGTGAAGCATTGCTATTTGAATTTTAATCTGTGCCGCAAACTATTTTGACAACTTTGATGTTTAGGCGAATTATTTACATTTTATTTTGTCTTTATGGCTTGAAAAAGATGTATATCGAAACACATGTGTAGCCAACTTAAAGTAATATAACCAAAAACGTTCCCATTGTTTTCCACTTATAATTCAAAGATATTCTATTTTTCGTCCCGGAAAAGGTGTCTTGCGTTGAGGATGTGTGCCTTGCATATATTTCCATCCAGTATGAAAAGAGCATGGGTCCCGAAAATTCTTCAGAAACTAGAGAAATTATCTACGAGAACTCTAGACAAATTCTCGTACTGATCAATTAGGACATTCAGGGGAACATTATCAGATCGAGCAGATCGCCCAAATGCCGGTGGCTGCGATAATTTCTCTGTTTCTGAAGAATTTTCGGGACCCATGCTCTTTTCATACTGGATCGCGTGTGCCTTACAGAAACTGAAAAGTTCTTCCTATATCAAAATATAGAAAATAATATTTTGTTATAAAAAGGTTTTATTTTCTTTGCTGATTATTTTGAACATAAAAAATCATAAATCCGTTGCAAAAAAAATAATTTCGTGAAAGTGAACTATTTCCTTTAATGGTGTCACGACCCTGATTCAACATGTTGAGTGATCTCTACACAACTAAAACTTTTAGTTTAAAAGTGTTGACAGGCATTGCTTTTGTTGTTAATCTTACCTTACCAAGCATTGGCACCCTGACGCTGACTTCGTTCCCTGGTAGGTGCCCCTGCCTGCCGCAGCAATGGCGGACGCCAGTCGCTCAGAGCTGAAGCTGAACTCACCGCCCGAGGACGGCATATCGGCAGTCAAGTTCGGGCCGACGTCGTCCCAGTTCCTGCTGGTCTCCTCGTGGGACAGCACGGTGCGCCTGTATGACGTGGTGTCCAATACCCAGCGTCTCCAGTACAGCCACTCGGCGCCAGTACTCGACTGCTGCTTCCACGATGCGGTGCACGCGTGGAGCGGCGGCCTCGACCAGCAGCTCAAGGTTGGTACGACGCGGCCAGCGGACAGTCGACGCAGGCAGCAGTCACAGTCAACACAGCCAACACAGTCAACAGTCACAGCCAACAGAACACAGTACTAGCTATTACGGTCCAGGCGATCACAGGCAACTGTTCGGTCACGGAGCTGACTAATGTGGGACCGATTCCCTTCTTCCATATCATGATAAAGAGAGTACACGTGCAAGCTTTGTTACATAGAAATAGCCGTCACTTTCCCCACGTGTCGGCACCGTCCACCGACCCGGCGGGTCGGCGGACCGGTCCTACATTGTGCAACCACCCTGCATATAACGCACAGGCACTGGCGAATCAGAATCAGAACCACAGTTGCAATACAAGTCTCGGCCCGCTCAGTCGTCTCTCCTTCCGCGCCTCCGCGACAATATGTGGGACCGATTCCCTTCTTCCATATCATGATAAAGAGAGTACACGTGCAAGCTTTGTTACATAGAAATAGCCGTCACTTTCCCCACGTGTCGGCACCGTCCACCGACCCGGCGGGTCGGCGGACCGGTCCTACATTGTGCAACCACCCTGCATATAACGCACAGGCACTGGCGAATCAGAATCAGAACCACAGTTGCAATACAAGTCTCGGCCCGCTCAGTCGTCTCTCTCCTTCCGCGCCTCCGCGATAATGGTGGCAGCGGCGGTCGAGGGGACTTGTGCCCCTCACCACGGACCCCAGCCTCTACATCTGCACTGACATCGCAGACTGGTTAGTCCGTGCTCCGTGACGGTGTATCGCCCCTACGTCACGTCATCGACTAGGGAGCTGACCATCCTGGACTCGTCATCGTCCGACATCACCGTCTCCAGTGAGTAGCTCTGCCCGGCAATACCATCTGCCCTGCGGCAACGTCATCAGCTGCCCTGGACTACTACGGAGCCCGCCGACAGCGCACGGCTCATCAGCCCGCGCCGTCCTCCTCACCGTCATCGAGTGATGGACACCACCTCGCTGAAGGACTCAAGATCGGAGGAGAGAAGATAAAACAAAAACTTCAACGCTAAATTCAGGACAAATTGGCACCGAAATCAAGAAAATTCACCCATTATGAACTTTTGCTGTATTTTCGTCAAAAAGTGACAGTGAAATTGTGCTGTGAAATTTGTTTTAACTTCGATGTGTTTCAAAAACCGTACTGTTTCATTATCCGTTTTCGTCAGTGTTCTGTCGTTTGTTGCGCTTCATTGTGGTTGCTCACCCCAAAATTTACGGAGAAATTGCAAGTGCATTTAAATTTTGCCTGCACTTTGCCGTGTCATTTTGACACTAGTACCTAAGCATACAAAGAGCATATTCTGAAGTCGGTATGAACATTCAAATACGTTAATCGTGGTCAATTCACTGAAATTATATTGTATTGATATTCGGCCAAAGATGCCGAGGGCCATGGAGATGCCCAGGGACGGTCCCCGCCAAGAGTGCGGAGGGATCGCCCGGTAGTAGGTGTAATTGTCACGAAACTTACTTATCTGTTCATACCATTTTGTGATACGCTCATATGGAAATTTCTTTCTCCGTCAGCTAAACGTTTCCTCTCTTTGTTATGATCGCTTCGGTTCCCTACGCTTCCCTGGGGGAGGGAAGATAATGTGGGACCGATTCCCTTCTTCCATATCATGATAAAGAGAGTACACGTTCAAGCTTTGTTACATAGAAATAGCCGTCACTTTCCCCACGTGTCGGCACCGTCCACCGACCCGGCGGGTCGGCGGACCGGTCCTTCATTGTGCAACCACCCTGCATATAACGCACAGGCACTGGCGAATCAGAATCAGAACTACAGTTGGAATACAAGTCTCGGCCCGCTCAGTCGTCTCTCCTTCCGCGCCTCCGCGACAGTGGCTGTCATGGGGCTGCAGTGTTATGATCGCTTCGGTTCCCTACGCTTCCCTGGGGGAGGGAAGATAATGTGGGACCGATTCCCTTCTTCCATATCATGATAAAGAGAGTACACGTGCAAGCTTTGTTACATAGAAATAGCCGTCACTTTCCCCACGTGTCGGCACCGTCCACCGACCCGGCGGGTCGGCGGACCGGTCCTACATTGTGCAACCACCCTGCATATAACGCACAGGCACTGGCGAATCAGAATCAGAACCACAGTTGCAATACAAGTCTCGGCCCGCTCAGTCGTCTCTCCTTCCGCGCCTCCGCGACACTAATCAGCCACAGTCAGTCGACTGACCCGACACATTCTAACCATTAGATTAAAGCAGCTGTGATGGAAGAGACACAGCAAAGTTTTCTTGTACCTAGTGTATTGGTTGCCCGACGCCTTCAACGCTGTTTGGAATAATTAACATGGCCGTGGTCTGTCAAATACCTGTTAAAAATTGTGGTGTAAATAAGTTAAAACAGTGACCACTCTTTTTTTGCCTTCCCGTGAGTTCCCAAGATAATGAGTGGACGTTTCTCCGGTAGGTGTTTGACTTCAACACCAGCACGGAGACGGTGGTGGGCCAGCACGGGGCACCGATCCGCTGCGTCGAGTACGCCGCCGAGGCCGGCGTGGTGGTCACCGGCGGCTGGGACAACTACGTGAAGCTCTGGGACCCGCGCCAGCAGCGCGGCACCGGCGTGCACGCCCAACCCGACCGGGTGTACGCGCTGAGTACGTGCGCCGACCGGCTGGTGGTGGGCACCGCCGGCCGCAAGGTGCACATCTGGGACCTGCGCAACATGGCGCAGCCGCTGCAGAAAAAGGAGGCGTCGTTAAAGTATCAGACTCGCTGCATCCGCTGCTTCCCCAACAAGCTCGGCTACGTGCTGAGCTCAATCGAAGGCCGAGTCGCCGTCGAGTACTTCGACCCGAGCCCCGAGGTGCAGAAGAAAAAGTACGCCTTCAAGTGTCACCGCATCAAGGAGGCCGGCATGGAGTACGTGTACCCGGTGAACGCCATCAGCTTCCACAACCAGTACAACACGTTCGCCACGGGCGGCTCGGACGGCTACGTCAACATCTGGGACGGCCTCAATAAGAAGCGTCTGTGCCAGCTGCACCGCTACCCGACGTCCATATCGTCGCTGGCGTTCTCTCCGGACGGCAGTGTCCTGGCCATTGCCAGCTCGTACCTGTACGAGCAGAAGGAGACGCCCGACTACATCCCCCCAGACGCCGTCTACATCCGGCACGTTACCGACCAGGAGGCCAAGCCCAAATAGTGCGGAGCGCTCACTGTACCGTCGGCTCAGGACCAACGCAGCGCCAGCTCCGACCGCACCGGCAGGGGAGGGGATCCAGAGACAAACAGATGGCGCTGGCGTAGCCGTGAATCTGTGTGAGTGAGAGCGTGTGCGACGATGTTCATGTGAACGAAACGGGGCTATATGATGGAATTGTGCCCATTTTGCATGCTTGTGTGAATCTACTCTGCCGCTCGCATCTCAGAGTGCCCGAGCCGAGCGGTTGTGTCTGATTTAGGGGATAAAGGTGTGTGGTTTTAACGCCGTGTGTCTGTCTCATGGCATCAATCATTTTCTGCCGGCGCTGCGGCGCCCGTCATACGTCCATTCGTTTCCCTCCCCATCCCCATACTGCCTGCAGTGGAATGCCATCGCCCCTCCCATTTTCATTAAGTGTGTTCATATGCTGAAATTCTGGTCAAATATATTGTGACGTACTTCTCAGTGCAATTTGCTCTTGAGTGCTGCTTGATTTTTACACGACTTGCTGCCGGTGACAAGTCATTTTTTTTTGCCTTGGAAGTCTGAATGCATCCACAAATGTTTTATAAACGAGGTAACATGTATATAACGAATGTATTTAGTGTCATTTCCTTCATATGATAAACTGTACCAACCTGCTGGTGGCCTGAGAGTGACACCACAGAGAAACTTCAATCACACTAACGAAAAGAGGGCCTCTCTGACATCGACACGAACGAACAGCAACAGTGATCGCGAGTCTCTGGCTCGTCACCCTCTGACTGGACACAATGACGATGTGCTGTGGGCGTCATGGCTATAGTTCGGCAATAAGACCGAGAGTCACCGGCCGCTCCCGCTAGCTAAGTCTCACTCGTCCCGAAATGCTGCTGTGTGAATGACGCCGAACGTCAGACCGACCCAGTTACCATAGCGCTGAACGATCACTGACCATCAAATGAGCGAATGCCCCTTACTAACTCCACCTTACCTTGGTAGCTCCGTGCTGCAATCATATCTACTACTTTAGGACAAACCGATTGCCTTACAAAAACACTCAAACACTTTTAAAGCCGGGCACGGACCCGCCCGTAAGTAAAGGTGCCATAAGCCGAGTTGCGACGGGGTATCTCGACCAGTCTTGGCACCGCCGTGGGTAGAACTAGAAGGCAGAGACATCTATAGGCTGCATGCAGAGTCACCTAGCGACGACGGTTCAAAACAGCCAGATGCAGCAGACCTCCCCGGAGCGGGCGCAGCGAGCTCGGGTGTAACGAGGCGCGGCTCCGCACCTCTCGCTCGGCACGCAGTCGCCACCAAACACTCCGCACGCGGCTGCGTGCTGAGAAATGTCTGTGGAAAGAAATGGAAAGCACGTGATTAGACTTACAGGCGACAACGTAGAGAATAGGTTCGGTGATTGTCAATTCCGCATCGACATAGGACGCCTGATCAGTACCGACTATCAACCTGCACGTCGCCATCTTATCATCATTGATAAACGCTTGTCGCTTGACCAGTCAGGATCAAGCTGCTGGTATAGCCTGATATTCTTGATAATTTTAAAATGCACGGTTGTTAAGTACCTAACAATTAAGCGAACGTTCGAACAGTGTGGTGTTGTGTCTCGTGATATAATGTTCGAGGCCAAAATAAAATGTTTTGCGTGTGCAGAAGAAAATCGCAATTATGATTTTCGCCACGCTGAATCACCGAGGGTAGCACATATCTACAGAATCCAGGGCGGCACTGACCTTTGAAGCAGCACTCGTAGCCCTCTTTGTCACAGATGCCCTCGAACGGCTGGTTCCACCTGTTCTCGGCGTTGGGACACTGGTCCGCCGGGATGCACTCCCCGCCGGCCTGGAGACACTCGGCCGCATTGGTAGGGGGAGCGATCACCACCGCATCGTCCAGCGGGTCTCCAGCCGGGGCGAGCGGCTGCTCCGGGGTAGCTGGCTGCTCCGGTGCGGGAGGCTGCTCCGGAGCCTGCTTCGGAATGACTGGCTTCTCCGGGATGGTTGGCTGCTCTAGAGCCTGTTCCGTGGTAGACGGCTGTTCCGGGATAGACCGCTGCTTCGGAGCCTGGCGGGCCTCCGGGGAAGGCTCAGGCTCCGGCGTCGGCTCCGGCTCGGGTGAAGGCTCTGGCGCCGGTTCTGAGGAAGGTTCAGGCTCCGAGGAAGGCTCCGGCTCGGCTGAAGGCTCTGGCGCCGGTTCTGTGGAAGGCTCAGGCTCCGGCTCGGCTGAAGGCTCTGGCGCCGGTTCTGTGGAAGGCTCCGGCGTCGGCTCCGGCTCCGAGGCCGACTCTGGCTCTGGTGAAGGCTCCGGCTCAGGAGCTGACTTTGCAGCGCCTTCAGGCTTGCCTGCAGATAATTTCCTTGTACCTGACAGACGAGTCGTTATTTAGTCATAGGTATTACTATAACATACTAAATAAATAGATAAAAACAGCAATATTATCCGTTCTTGTTGGCCACCACTTCCTGATTTGAGGATGTTTATTTCAAATTTGGACTATTACTATGACCGAATCTGAATCACATTCCGAGCAGTTACGGCAGCTAAGCCTTTATGCGACATTTAAGCAAACACTGAGTTGCATATGCCTAATAGCCTACACACGGGTGTCACTTTCCAATATTTATTGGTACATACCTATTATGAGGTTATCCGTGGAGCCAACAAATAACTAAATAAAATTACTTTTAGTTTTATTGACGTTTCGGTTCCAAGCAACCTTTTCAGAATTACAATTTATAGGTATACGTATCAAAATGATACGAATATTGATTTTTGATATATACTATTTAATCTAATGATACGTATTTTAATGATACGTATTTTATAAACAATACATACGTATTTTAATGATACGCATCATTTTGATACGTATGCTTACATTTTAACTTGTAATTCTGACGAAGGTTGCTTGGAACCGAAACGTCAATAAAAGTAATTTCATTTAGTCATTCGTTGGCTCCACCGATAACCTCCTAACACAAATATGTCCTTACCTACATAATCATTATTTATTGGTATACGGCTCTAATGTTTAATTTTAGGAAACCAAAGCCATTTTTACCATGCAGCCCCATAGGGTAAATGTTAAAATTATGTAGGTAATTATTGGTAGGGCACGGGCCCTACCGAGCTTAGGTATAGGGTAGCCTGGGGCAAGACGCCCCAGATAATTTATTTTGCTACATAAATTTTGTCCCACATCACCTGAAAGGCCAAATTTGTGCTCAATGCGTTCTTTGGACATTTTACTTTAAATTGCACCCCTCAAATTGATTCACTTATGATCGGACTCCAAGCTAGGAAGTGATTTGTGAAGCAACTGCAAATGGGGCATTTTGCCCCAACCCCAGGGCAAAACGCCCCACGGCCTGGGGCAAGTAGCCCCATACCTTAGATTAAAGATTTAACATGGTAGTTGGCTAAATCTTATGTGAGAGGTCCGTTAGACCTCTGGAGGCACGGCACTGAAGCTAGCACATTCCATCCTGTCAGGTGCTCAGCATATGACACTGTTGTATGAGCAGGTTTTTCACCTACCTCATAAGACCAAATAATAAATTATTGCAATGCAAATGTTAACAAAATACTTCCTTTGCCATCCAGTTGCTGAGAAAAATACACATAAAGGCATAGAAACTTACTGTTCGCCAGCTATCGAACATTAGAAAGTGGGTAGCCCCAACAACACAAGAGGTAAAACGCCCCAGGGGCTTTTTGCCCCGCGACCTACTGGGGCGTTTTACCCCATCACGTAGTTCGGTCAGAGAACAACGCCTTGCACTCCAGTAAGACATAATTTAACACGAACCAACCCGGCATGATAAGCGTTAGACAATAGTTGCTCAAAATACATAAAAGTCGTTAATTAACCTAATGTGGACCATAAAAGAACGCCATGATTCATAATCTGACAACAAAACATAAAAATCACTCAAAAAACACATTTTTGGCTATATCTCCCGAAATAGTCATCACAATTTCTTTCCAGTCTGCTCATATAATGATCATATAGTGCACGTTTTATAGAAGAGATGATGTTTCCCCAGAACCCTGCCAGTTCCGAGAAACATCGGTGAGGCGTTTTACCTCGGCGGGGCGACTTGCCCCGGTCTACCCTACGCTCAGCTCAGGTAAATACCAAAACGACACCCATGAGCTTATATAACGATTGATGAATGTTGCACCTAATCCTTTTCCGTCGGTTGAAGTGTTTGAATTTGTTGGATTGATGCCTGCCCGAGATTTAAGCAATATAACCACAGCCTACACTAGGCGCGTACAGGTGCTAAAGCATGGGGCTGAATGGTGCGGTAACGACTCAACATGCAGGATCAAATAAGATGGTTTCACGTAAAGACCCGCAAAAACTATTATCTATCTTATGTTGACATAAAGCGCACAAGAACTTCATGCAATGTCACAACTCACAAGTATCTACCTAGATCATAAAAAGGCCAAGACATGTGCATATGCATGAGAGGAACAACAGCTTAAGTCTGAAAACCAAATACCAATGAATAAATTGAGCGGAAGGTTCTGTAGAGAACGCAAAGACTGACCGTGCTTAGGGAATCCGCCGACTGCAGTTGTCAGCAGGACCAGCAGGAGGGGCAGCAGCAGCGCCGACGAGCGAGCCTTCATGGTGACCGCGATCAGCACACTGAGAGCTACTGAGCGACCGCGAGCGATCACCAGACTGACTGCAGAGCTGCTGAGCGACCGCGAGCGATCAGCAGACTGAGAGCTACTGGGCGACCGCGAGCGACCAGCAGCTGCACGAGGGTGACCCTGCCTGTGCGCGACCGCTGCGGGATCCTTTCACCGGCACTGGTGACGTCATGTGTTTGTCTGTGACGTCACCGGACCTTGATTCGCGACGCAGACGGCCCCGCGACGCGCCAGTTCCCGGAAAATGAATCTGTGTTTTGAGTGGAACGAACACAACATCAACATGCAGCCCAGCGGAATGTATTTTGGAGAAAAGGCTATGGCATGCTACCGAGTACCTAGGTATGTAGTACTCCAATTCCGACGTCCCAAAGCAAGTTTATGCAGTTGATCGACATTGATGTTTTGTCCACGAATAATACCAGTAAAACGCCTTTTGGGCGAAGAACGAGCGAGCGAGATAGTGAGCCCTGCACGTGCAGAAGGGCGAGAGGGTACTTCCAACGGGCTTGTGCAAAGCACCCTTCTAACCGGTCGCTAGCGGTGTACCAAATTTGAACGCAATCGGCCCAGCCGTTCCTGAGATCTGGAAGCGGCATTCTGCACGTGCGCACGTGCAAACGGGGTCCAAAATGACTTTTGCACGGCACCCTACTAACCGGTCCCCAACCGTGTACCAAATTTGAGCGCAATCGGCCCAACCGTTCTCGAGATCTGGAAACGCCCCCTGCACGTGCGCACGTGCAGTAGCACCCTAACCACAACACATGGGAATGCATTGCCTGGTGGGTGCCTACCTGTATGCCAAGTTTCAGCGAAATTGCCCCAGTAATTACTGAGTTACTGAAATGGGAACAAATTTGGCACCTCTTATTGTTGTATTTTGCACGTGCAGTGGGGGTCACTCACATAGATGAAGAGTATCCGACCTTTGGTAGAAGGGATGCAGCTACCCTATAAAAATGACCGCAAGACAATCGCTCAAGCCGCTGCTGAGATATGGGCCTCTCAAAATCATTACTTTTGCAAAACTGCTTGAACACCCTTGACTTTTCACGTGGCACGTGCCACGGCGGTCACTGAGATGTATCAAAAGTAGTCAATTACGGGGTAGAAGGGAAGGGGCTACCCAGCAAAAAAGACCGCAGGCCATTCGGTCCAGCGGTTGCTGAGATATAAGCCTCTCAAAAGCGTTACAGGCCGGGCCGGGCCGGGCCGGGCCGCTCATACTGAGATTTTTCCGTTATATTGAAAAGACTAACTTCGCTCGCTGCGCTCGCTCGCTCGTAATCAAAAACCTCTTGCGGATAATACCTATTTGGAGGTGACATGGCCGTTCTACATATAGGTACGACATATCATAGGCATGCGAATCATTAGATCACATCTTAAGCCCTTGTTACACTGCCGAATTTTGGTACACGAATGTGCACGAATATGCAAGTCATCCTATGTCGCGGACCGATTCGGGATCTTTCCTCCAATGTCTTGGCATTTCGCAGACCAGTCGGTGTCCACCGCGCGACTTTTACGGTTCGTCACGACCACCACGAATATTTCATGAAAAATGAAAATTTCGTGGCCGTTCGCCGAACTTATAATAAACGAACATGATCGCCAAACAGTTGCCGAGTCGCCGCCGACATGTCGCTGCGTGCGCCGACTTGTTGCCAAGGTATCGCCGACTATTCGCAACAGATTCGCCATTCATTCGCGATGTTCGCCGAATCATGGATCAGCTTTGACCCGCGCACGATTAGGGGGGCCCCCACCCGTTTTCTGCAAATCGGGCTCTGTCGGCGAACTGTTCGCCTCTGTCGTTGAACTGTTCGCCGATTTCCTACACGACGTGATTCGGCGACAGGGTCGTGACCAAAATTCGGCAGTGTAACACGGCCTTTAGACCTTCTCACCTGTCTACCTTTGACTAACCACCTGCAGACTACTCGTAGAGGTCTATATGTGCATAACCCTTTCGATACGACTGTCCTCACATCACTCTGAGACGATTCCGTACCTCCTATTCCCTGCGGAGAGTTTTCTGGGAATTTCGCAACACTTCGACTGGGGATTTCACTCGAGTAAGCGGATTAGGCGCGGTCACTCTACTGAGAATCGGTTACCTAACTGCCGCATGCAGTCGCCTTGACACAGTGGCCGGCGCGGCTGCAGCAGCTCCTTGACCTCTGCTGATTTTACATACACTAGACTCCGTCGGTCGGCAGTGTCAGTGAGCTAACTACAATATTATTCCAATGCTTGTTTTTGAATGAACATTCTAAACACATTTATTGAGGTTACACATCGAATGATATTTGTGATATCACAAAGAATGGATACAAATTGTTTTCATAAAACTGATCACACGTGTAGGGGGATTTTGCGCCCCTTACCAAATGCATGCCCGCACTAGCAATCTTCCCAAACCATGTGCAAGTTCAATATTTTGGTTTCGGAAGCACGGCTCACATTATGCAATGCCTAATTACTTTTCACTGTTTTGAGCTGTTAGTCATATAAACGTGCGCTTAAATGTTTTATTTCAAAAGTACTATGATCTAGGAAATGAAAACGTTATGATTAACCTTCGCCCCAGTGTGGGGGGGGGCATATGTTACCACCCTGTCGCGTTTTTTGCGTGTAAATAAAAACCGCGGCGCGTAGCGCCGCGCCGCTTGGGGTAGCTTTTGGTACATCAATTTTGGACAACGTGTGAAATTTTTGACCCCAGGTCATGTCAGGTCAGGTCACCAGGTCAAGTTAACTGACCAAGCCTAAAAAAGTTTGCAATCATGTCCAGCTTGCAGTGTTTGTCAGAGAGGTTTTAAACTTGGTGGATTGCGTGATGTTATGGGCGCCTACAATTTGTATATCTCGGATTTTTTATATCCGTGACCTAAGATCAGGTCAGTGACGTGACCTTTCCATTATAAGTCAATGGAGAAAAATGAAAATGCCTCTAGATCCGTGTGTACGCATAGGAACAGTCCAAATATTTCAGAATCACAATGATTTGGACCACCCGTGACGACCAAGGTGTCTTTTTTGCTGATAGCCTCTAGAAAGGTCATCCGAGGTCATTTGAGGCTACAAACAGATTTTTGCCAATAACTTTCGATTGGAAAGAGATAGAACGCTGGGGATGGTCTCATTGTGTTTGTCTTGCCGAGACGCATCGACTGATATGCAACATGACCTTTTCCGGTCAGGTCATGACCTTGACCTGAGGTCAAATTTTCAAGTTGAAGTTTTCAAGGTCAAATTATAGTTCATTCGATGCGTCTCGGCGAATGGAACATGATTCTGGCAATAGAAATGTCGTGGCCTTTTTTAGTCAAAAGTTATTGTCGAAAAACACTTTTCGTAAAAGCAGCTATTTTTGGAGTTTTTGCTCTCTGGAGGCTAAACCGTTGACCTGATATCAATTTTGATGATGACCTTATCGAAAGAAGAGTTCAAGAGCTATCGATTGCTTTCCATGCATTTTTCTAGCTATCATAGTTCCTGAGATAAATGCATGTTTTCTTAAAAATATAATGACGTTTGGCAAATTTTGACCTTTGATGACCTCCAGTGACCCTAATATTGCTCTAAGATGAAAAATGACAGAAATACTTTCAAACGTACGCATTGAGAGCTGTCGTTCGCTTTTTATCGCGTCTTTCTAGCCCTCTTAGTTTTTGAGTTAGAGGTGGGTGGTAACATATGCCCCCCCCCTCCCTCCACTAGGGCGAAATTGGCTGAGACCGCCACTGGGTCGCGGGTTAAGAATTAGCTGATTTTTTTTTTTAATTTAGTCCGAATGGTTGAATGGGAGGATTTGAGGAATCAGAGCCCGCACTAAGCATAGCTTGTTGAGCTGACCCTGACCCCACCACCCGATCGCGCAATTCCAGTTGTATGGCAGAATTTAGTCCGAACGTTTAACGTGCCCTCACAACTGGACACGGCCCCCTCTGCTCACTCACGTTACCTGGCCTCTGTGCGGCCCCTGCCACAGACACGCACGCCATTACACGTAGGAGCTAATTGCTGGCCGCCCTCATTGCTGGCAGCCAAGTCATTGCTGGGGCTTGAACCGGGCTCTCACCATCGACTAAGCGTCGAATTCCGGCGCTTTTATCCACTTGGCCACGAGGCACGAAGAGCACAAATATCACATTGATAGCGATACTGAAGATACCGAAATATTGCATATATTTCGGTATCTTCAGTAGGAAACAGGAATGCAACCTTTTTGCAAGATATATGTAGGGGAAAGTGGGTGTATTGCGCCCTCCTTACCAATTGCGCCCACCAACATTCCCACGAATTCAATGGCATGTTTTGAATTTTGTGTTCGAAAACATTATTTTCCCCACTGGATAGTTCCTTTTATGGCCCAAGCTCCCCGATGAAGCCAATCAGCAAGGCTCATTACGCCATCAAAGATGTTTTGGCGTTTTCTTAGCTTTTTTGCAGTGTTTTGAACCGTTGGCTATAAAAATGTGTGATATTTGTTTGATTTTCAGAGTGATATTTAGAAAGAAAACCCTTTTTCATTATATTTCACTAAAACAGTTAATTTCCTTCAACATCTTTATGGTAACTTCCACGCTTTTATTAAAAAGTACCTCAATTTTAATTGCGCCCATGGCAATTGCGCCAGGGGGGCGCAATTAGAATAATGGTGTAGCTATTGTATATCACGACAGCATGAATGCATCATTAACTGATTGCAATAAAGAAGGAGTTTAGGTAATGTCAGGCAGGGGAGCAACCCGCTGTCGTCAGTCCGCAAATTATTTCTCTCGTCAAACTTATAATGCAGCTGCCATTTAGGCTACGAACTTGTGTAATTGACAAAATACGACATTTTAAACATGGACTCAGGCGTGAGAGGTGACAGCTATGATAAAAAAGTAAAAACTGATGTCATAAAACTGTCGAAACCAAAAAAATTATTAATTTTGAGAGAAAGGATTGGAAATATAACCGTATAGGCGCATACGTTCACATATATCTAGTCGGTTACAGTAAACGTTTTCGTTACACTTTAACAAGCGTACGAACACATGTAAAGTTATCTACCTGGGCAAAAAAACATCGCGATTTACACCTACATTTATTATTTAACCAGCGTGAATAACATTATGAATGTTAAAGTAAGCCGCAATGACATTAGACTGCCGGGGTGTATGCATTCCGCCTCATTCGCTTAGCCATGTTAAAGTATAGGGCGCAATTGGGTTCTAATTGCGCCATCCCCCTGGCGCAATTTACAGCAGTTGTTGGCAAATGCGCCCTTTTACATGTTGCTGAAAAAGCAGCTGTCAGACGCAAACGAAACATTCTTAATTGATCGGGAGGCTCTTAAATCGTAGCCAATGAGTTCCTCTTTGAAATGGTCACCAATGCATGCTTATATCTCCAGTGGTTTTCTTACAATTAGCGTTTTTCTTTAAGGTGGCGCAATTCACCCTCCTTCCCCTATGCGCCTTTGCATTCATACTTTATATATTGTAACATGATAATATGACATTACACTAAGACACAAAAATATGAAATTATGTATTTAGGTTAAACACAATAAAAATATATTTATATTGCATTTATGCATAGGGTAGAGTGGGGCAAAGGGCCCAGGGCGGGTCAAACGCCCACCCCTCTTTTTTATGAAGTGCTCGACTTTTCGAAGAATTCTCGATAGCCATTTTCAAGAACGAGCAGGAATCTACTTTTGCCCCCTTTTTCGGATCTACAAGTGGGTTGTTCTGGACGTAAGATAAAGATTAGTTTATTTCAGACAATTTTTAGATATTACATGTTTTCATACTACTAAAACTTTGTCTGACAGAGATTAAAGTAGGCAATGAAATTTAGCTACGCAGAACCTGCGGATTTAAGCTACGTTTTGAGCATTTACTGGTTTGCAACACAATCGTCACACGCTTAATTTTGGTGGACTTCGTTTTGAATGTGCTGTTGGGGTAATACGCCCACTTTGGTGTGGGACAAAACGCCCATCATGGGCGTTTTACCCCTAATGGGAGTTATACAGTACGGGTATTTGCGAACATTTTTGGCTGAAAGTGAGTGTCGGGATACGTTTCTACTGCTCAGGATTCTTATGAAATATGCAATATACTGGTTAGTATCGCCTGGAACAATTTATTCGCACGAACTAATCTCCGCTCTTTAAGGCGGTGACAGCCCGTTGACTGAATGAGGAGTGGGGTGGTAACAACGGTGTTCAAGATGTGTTTGGTGGTGTAATCTATTGATTTAAAGTCAAACGAAATGAGAATGGATAAATACTGCATTCTTTTGTCAGAGTACCGAGCGTGTAATGAAACGTTCAGGACTGGGCGTTATGCCCCACTCATATGAGCGTTATGCCCCATGGGTGGGGCAAAACGCCCGATTTGTAGTCCTCTCAATTCGGATGGCATATCTCAAAAACCATGCTTGCCACTTGTTTCTGATGTGTTATTCGAAGAAAGCCAAGGTAATGAGCTACCAGATCAGCTACCTAGTTGTCTTTCAAATTTGTAAGATAAAGAGATACTGGGGCTGGAAAGTTAGGGTGGGCGCTTTGCCCCACTCTACCCTAATTAGGGGCGATTAATCGGCAGTTCTTTCGGCTCCCGACAGCAGTTGAGTAAAGCTGTTTGATGAACTTGAATTTAAACGTTCAATATGACAGAGACCTGCGAACATTGTATGTCTGCGGGCAGTCTTTTAATAAAAGTTACTTTGATAATGCTTCTTCTCTGGTGAAGTTAGAAAGAAGCTTCTGTTAGGAAACGAGTGAGTAGCGGCGTGCTATACATATAGGAATGTCAGACTATAAACCTACAGAATAGTGTTTGCTCATTGAGAAACTGGGGTGTGATATTTTTACCATATTTGCTAAAAAAAATCACAAGTAGGCAGTTTTGCATTCAAAAATTAAACGAACTTTATTTTAGCACCAGTCTTCGTGCTGTTTTACTTCAACTATCATTCGCCAACGCCAAATACCCAGGGGCTGTGAGAGCTGCCAACAACGCCGGCCCGGCTTCTGCCTCATCTGTTCTCCAGCCAAGTCATTCATCCGCACTGACACGCGAGGCGACTTCCCCGGGCCCTGTCCCGTCCCTTTAACGGCCTCCCCTCGTCGTTATTGGTGCGCCTCTTGCTGAGTCGCCTGGCGGAAATGGGTGAAATTAGTGGTTTATTGGTATTTTATTCATTTTGTTCGATTTTCTAGGCATCGGTTGCCTCCCACCGAGAACGCAGTCAAAAACCCAAATGAGACTTACCAGGGAAGTCCGGTGTAGGCATTTGATGCCTAAAGGTCTTTACACATGCCTACTGCAGTGATTCAAATTTTGGGCGCAAAATGACCTCAGGAGTCGGCGCACCCTAAAGACCCAATAATCAAACAAGTGATTCAAATTTTATTTTCGGTCGTTTACAGCCAAAGACAATTAAGCATTTTTCAGAATATGGAACAATAATCGGACACGCGCATGCCCAGATAACTTTTGACGGCTAGTTGTAATGCACTTAAAGAGATGCACGTCTTCCACCTTTACGCATACAGCTAAACGGCTGTATGCATATTTCAACACGCGTTTATACCTATCCACTTTGCCTTTACCGATATATTACCTACCATCATTTTCCAGGGCGCATGTCATGCCAACCGGCTTCAGAAATGCATCATTTCGCCCAGCTAGACGGTACAGGCCGGCGGGAACTGACGGGCCAGCTGGTTAGCCTCGCCAAAGACACACGTCAAGATGCCCCGGGCGGCCCAGCACATGACGAACTCGCCCAGGGACTGGGTCTCGCCGCAGGCATTCACAGTGCGCTTCAGAACACCGGTGGAAGAGGAGCGACCGGCGCCCGGAGCCGAGCTGACCGCGCTCTTCAGGTGGGTAGCGTCCAGCGCGCCATCTTCGGTCTGGAAGTCCTGCAGCAGACAGGTCACCTGACTGACAGCGGAGGAGAAACCGTCTCCAGCCGCCGCGCCGGCCAGGCTGCGGCTGCACTCTGGCCAGGTGCGGCTGGTGATCAGCCCGTAGGCGTCCAGCAGTTGGCTGGGACTCATCGGACACTGACCGGTGAGGAAGCGCGACAGACGCTCTCTGCCCTTGTCGTCCAGTCTCATCTCGTGCGCCTGCTGCACGTCGCAGGCGGCGCTCAAACTCCAGCGGAGGCACGCGTGGACGTACACGGCCTGCTGGCGGGGCAGCAGGTCGATGTCGGCGTCACCGATACACATTGAGAACAGCTCGGCTCTGGTTCCCGACCAGTTCGGGCCGTCCTCATCCCCCAGCGCAGTGCGTCGGAAGGCACTGAGGTCGAACTGCGTCCCGGCAGCATCAAGCTGCTGAAGGCTGAAAGAGAAATAAATGGTTCATGCTATAAGCACTTGCAATCTAGTGTTGGCACAGGCGTTCTTCATTGTTATGAAATGAAATATGCTTGCCTACTTGAGAGAAGCTACTTCACTGTCACAACATATCGTCATCGGATTAAGAGTAGAAGGACAGTAGGCTAGAAGCAAGATGTCGTTGATGCGTTTATTGCATGCATATTGCATAGAGCCCCTATCCTACCCGCCCCATGCTTACATCATCCTTTCGGAGGTAGACACACTCGAAGTTATTGATACAGGCATATGCGGAAGAAATATCACGTATTCCATCCCCGCACTGTTGCGGACAAATTTGCTGCATCATAGGACAATAATGCCGAATTATGTACACATGGATGTATAGCTGCAGTTTTATATATCGTGTGCTTATTGCTTGAGTAGTGAGTACTGCCTCACACAGCGATGGTCAATGGTCATAGCTCGCACAATTGTCTCAGGACAGTCACACAAATATTTGTCAAAAACTACAGAGCTCTACGGAGCATGATACACACCAATTAAAATATGATAGGTAAAAATTCAACTGAATATATGATAATATTCATTTCAAGGAAGATAATAAAACATATGATGTGATCGCGCATACTAAGATCCGCCTACATATATTTGTAGATTCTTTGATGGTCGTAGATAGAAACCAGTAAGTAGAGATTTCCAAAAACAGATCTCTGAAATTCTTACCGATTGGCCATGCAGATGTAGTAGCGTCCAGCATACGGGACGCCGTCACAGGCATCACCGTGACTTCCTGCAGCCGCCCTGACCTCGCACTCCGTCCTGGCGGCCTGCAGGGCCTGGTGCTCCGCCTCGGTCAGGTCAACGGTGTCGGCAGCACAGTTACGGGAGAGTAGATACGCGATGTCGACCACGTGGCCGGTGGAAAACACCGCATTGCCAGAATCTGTTCGAGGAACAGTTTCATGTTAGAGCGTTTCAGTCTTAGAGAAAACAATACCGTGATGCAGTGACATTTTTTCACAGATTTCCGGCCTTCACTTGTCAATGGAGTGTAGCGCTACTGGTGGCAATGGCAAATAAACATAAACACAGATATAGTGTCATAAACCTACACCTTTTCACAAAAAAAAAACACAAACACCATGCCACTGAGCAATGAGCATTGAGGTAGCATACCACGGCCAGTATCCACTCATTGCCGTGACCTCGTCATTAGCAACACACCGGTAACGAAGTGCAGGGACCGGAGAGTTGACACAAATGCAAACACCACAGACATATGCAAGGACATTAGTCTTTGAGACCTCCATGACTCGGCAGACAGGTTGCGTGTCTCGCGGTAGACCGATTAGTATTTACCCCTGCCCTCCAGCAATTTCATCAAACCCTATCCGTGACCGTGTAAGACAGAGAGGTCAGCACGCTTGAATTACCTTGACAGGAGACCAGTGCCAGCAGGGCGGCGGCGAGGCCAAGTTGAACCGGTCGAGCCATGACGGGCGGCGCTGTAAACCAGAGGAGTCCTTGTCGTTCAGTGTCGTCCGTCTGTCCGCTCACGGCCCCGGTGCAGCGTCGGCACGCAGCTGAACCAACAGCGCTCGGCTCCAACCAGGAGGCAGCACCAATCGCCGCGGGGAAAACATGGCCCGTAGGAACACTTGACAGTACAGTGTGTTTCCTCAGCTGTGTACCATACATAGGCGGTCACCGAATCCGCAAAAGGGCAGGCAAGTGCGAGTTCAGGATCGCATAGGGAAGCACTTACTGTATTCGAGATATCATTTGAAACTATGTACAGATCATTTGAGAGAGCTGTTTATCCCATTTTAATATCATCAGGTGTAAAAATTAAAATATGTGTTACTGGTGGCATTTTTTCCTCTTTTTTTGGCTTTCAACGAAGCAGTTAGTAGTGTTTCATCCTGAAATTGGAGCTTATATCCGTTCAGTCTGACTAAGATTTATTCGTTTTGTCCAGTTGCTATATATGTACGAGTATGTACTCATTGCGGCAGAAATCAATTTGGGCTTCTGGTGCCAGATTATCTCTACTCCAACTAGTCGTTTACAGCGAATGATTTACAAGGTACAATATACATGTTGTTTTGGTGGTATGCATGAAACACAATAGCAATAGCATGTAAAACATGCAGTTTTTAGAATATTTGATACTACGCTTCTACGCTTCAATATCTAACACACACGATCGATCCAGCCAGCTTGCCGATCCTATTCCACTCACAGACCGATTGGGATTACACTGAATTGATTTCAGTCCATTTCTTCCCTACCATTTGCAAGCGGTCACGCCCTAAGATTTATTCCGCCAATATCGGATTTCTGTGTCTCGGCCTGATTTGAATTTATTGACTTGTGGGGACCGGCCGACCAAGTCTGGCGCCTTCCCAGCCTCACGCCACGCTGTGAGGCATCAACAGACCGCGGGGAGTCGGGAAGGGAGGGCTGGTCTGTATATAGTTGGAGATCTGCTGTGGGCAGCGATACACCTAACAGCGATATAACTATAGTGTCGACGTCAAACAGCTTTGGATAGGTTCAATGCATTAAAAACGACTTGTTGTAAACGGCAAACGATGCTTTGTGCAAAGCAATGTCAGAGTTTATATGATAGGGCTTGCCTAAAATTGAAAATCTTAAGTGATACTTAAAGATATAATCTCAATGTGACATTAGTTAAAAAACAGAAAAAAGAAAGACGGCAAACATGTGTAAAAAAAAATACATGCACTCTTCAAGGTCAGCAGCAACAGAGCTGATCTGGTGCTAAACACTTTTATATATCTAAATTTCAAGAAGATTTTTGCCTAAAATATTATGAGAGATTTGAAATTTAGGGCACACTGTAAACAAAGTTTAGCACCCATGTTTTGAAATGCAATGCCGAAAACGTTCAACTGTGTCTGTCGTTCCGTCGAGAAGCGGTTCGCCCACAGTCGGGCTGGAACCCGGGCCTCTGAGGCCGGTTAGCGCCGTGATTAGGTCCAGTTTTTGCCTCCACACCACCTCAGTGCTGCTCCAACTCAACAGCACGTATCCGGAAGGAAGAAACGAGTCGACCGAGTTTTTACAGCGCAGCGTAGAGCTCCAGCAGCTCCGGCCTTGTGGCTCGATCAACAACTTCCTAACTACAGTTTGATTTCTTAAAATAAGACTCCTGATTTGAGTCGGATGAGTGAGCGCGAAATGAGCGGCTTTTTATTTTTAGCGTCTCGGTTGTTGAAGAATCACCGACGTGCCAATTGTTCTCATACAATTAGTTGAGCATTAAGCACTTATGGTTTATGTTCAAGTTTTATTATATACTCCGGCTAATAAGTTATAGTGAAGAGATATTTAGAGGTTGCCATATTTTTGATGAAGTGTCATTGTGCTCATTGAAGTGAAGATATGTCTATTGTCTACTCTAAATGACCCGTCAAGCTGCACGGGTCACCAGACGGCAGATTATAAACGCGGCGGGCTGCAGAGTGGCTGTCTCCATGTACGGCGAACAGAGACGGCGTCACAAATCTGCCGTCCGGGGAGGGCGAGTCGCCGTAATTGGTATCGATTTCCGCCACCGGCTGTCTTTAAGCGGATGATAATTGCGCACCGTGTCCTCGACGTAAGCAGGCGATTTTGCATCAGGCCCGTTAGCTGGGGGCGTTTGTGCCGTGTAATTCGGGAGTGGCAGCCGCGCCGCGCCGGCGCCCTCTGAGAGGGACTATATCGGATCCCGCCGGCCGGAGGGCACCCAGTTCGGGGAGCGCCCGCCAGCCTGGAGCCCTCAGCCAGACAGCGCCACTAATTCAATTGGCTTGAAAGCGTACTTACCGCACGCCAGTAAGAGCACACCGAATAAAGCCCAGCGGCGCACGTACTTACGACCTTTTCAAGTGTGCAGTGTTGAGTTCACACTCGAGTTCTCTGCTCAAAACATCGGTAACCTGGTTGAAAGGAATGCTTGGCGGTGCTTGGCTTTTCCAATGTTTGTGTCGGCCTCACAAGGCAACGAAAGATCATTTGAGATAATTGAATGCAACGAAATCTTCAATGAAGCTCTCAAAGCTGAAAATTGTCTGATTTTGTGTCTGAATGTGTTCCAGAGCAGCTTTAGCCAAATTTTCGTTCATAACGATTCAAGTTTCCTTTTTATGCCATGAAAATAACAGTTCGCTTATAAATGTACATACACAGCGGGGCCATTGCCCTGATTGGCCCTAGATGTTTCAGCCATGCGAAATATGGATAGAAATATTTCAAGACCATAAATTCCATGAGGCTGGCATTGAAAAGTTCAGGAAGTGGCAGCAGTGGTAGACTGCGCCGCGGCACGGTGGTGCTCTGCGGTACAGCCTACCTTCCAGTCGTTCCCGAGTGGTTTCGCTCACAGCACGTCTGCGCTAACCACTGAACTCTATGCGCTGACAAAAAGAGCGCATGAAGATCCTGCTCTCAGAAGATGACCGGGTCCCCCAGTCTCTTATGTGATGAACAGCCATTCTACAGCGGATCTCAATCTTTCCACAATCTACTTAGAATCGTTCTTGGATACTTTTCGTTCTCGGATGGATACTTTTTTCTCTTGGTTGCCGATTTCTTTTGCGTGTGCCATGTCTTAGAAAATTTCATTGTTGTTCGTCTTTAGTTTCCAACGACTATACATGCCTAGAACACACTTGGATTATCTTTCTTTCATTGCTTGATCCTGCAAATTCTGGAATATTTTTTATTGAACAAAAGAAATGGATATGGATATGCAGACTCCAAATAATGCAGATAGGATGATTCAGCTCGGTCTTGCTCTATGCAAATCAACCATTCGGAGTCTCTAAATGCACAGGCTAATTTTATTTGACGCCACATTTATAATTTGATGAGAACACTTTTTATTTCATTGTGTTAATATTTTCTCGTTTATCCCAATAGCACAAAGTTATGCCCGGCCTGCCTTACTCAACGACTCTCCACTGACCCTCCCCCAGTTTTTCCCCACCGCATAGCCATCTTGCTTGGTCCTATCCCAGCCCTTCCCCGCAGTCTTGAACCATTTCTTATCCCACCTCAGTCTTCAGCTTTCTACCCTTCTCTCTTCTCCCCTTCCCTCCTCGGAGTCTCCCTTATCTCCCGAGTCTCTCTCCCCCTTCGCTAGCGCCACCTGCACAACACAGCGCACATCCAATAAAAATGCATGGGATCCGGTGTTGAGATTGTTCTGCCAGCTTAGTGGCTGACGCGCGGCTCAGGCGGCGGCGTTGTAATGCTGGTCGGACGGGGCAGCGGTGGTCCGCCGACGGCCGACGATCACCCTCTATTAGAGGTGGGGCCCACGACTGTCGGCACCGCTGGCCCGCGCTGAGCGGGGCTGCTCGGCGCGCGGCTGCCACCGCCAGTCGACGCGCAGCAATCGTCTAATCGTCGGTGGGCTCCTAACAAGATTGCGGCGGTTACAGGCTTCCCGACGGCCACAGCGGTGGAACGAGGTGATTCCAGTCGCCCGAAGCCCTTCCGACCTCCTCAGGCTAATTGATATAATCAGTCGGCCAGCGGGCGGGCCGGGGCTTCTCTGTGTGTACGGACGGACGGAGGCGGTGGATAGATAAGGGGATCGGTGCGCCGACGACCCCGCGCCGCCCGCGGCCACCGGGGCCCGATTTCAATATGAATGTGCGCTGCGGGACGGCCTGTCAGTGACCCAGACAGATAGCCATGATCAATGGCACTGTCCCGTCCCCCGGCGCGCAGCTGGCCTCATCCTGTACGCGCCAGCACCGAAATTACTCCACCCGTAGATTAGGTCACACGGCCGGGGTGTCATCGTGAAGGCGGCAGCGACTCAGAATTCAGAACCCATCAGCAGCGCGCATCCTTAAACTCGCCATAGCCATGGCTGGCTAATATGGATGATGTTACGTAATAGCCGTTTTCACGACGGACTATCCGGCGAGTGCTCCTAATTTGACCAAATCTGCACCTAATCTGCACCAAATGTGCACCAAATGTGTACCAGATGGCCGTAGTGAAAACGGCTTATATGGAGTGTTGCATTGTTTCATGCCATTTTACTGCTCATTATTATCCTACACATTCGTTAGGTACACACATTTAATAATTTACACCAAAAAGGCACGAATTCAAGAAGAGCGTTACTAAAGGCTGAGGCATCTTTTTTTTTTAACGAAATTTGCCCTTATAGCTAGAAGTGAACTGGTTTGCGACTTGCGAGTTGCAACGAACGGTATGATTCACACTTCACAGGCATGCACGGTCAACGTACTATTCGCAACAGTTGCTTTCACTCTGCAGGGCTGATTAAGATCAAGTGTAGGTACCATTGCCAGGATGTTAATGCAATGCACATTGCGCATCTCCCTAGATATACGATGCTTCTCAGGGAAGATAGCTTCGCAAAGTTTGCAATATTCCTCTGGAATATTAATGAACGTGAAATCCGCCAGTAAAAGGTTTCTAAGCCAAGCGAGTTTCAAACTTTTGCCAAATGTCTTTGACCCGTTGCAATATTTCCAGCGGCGGTCGCCTCGCATGTCTCCGAGTGGGCAGCACCCGTGTCGCGAGACCCACATCCGGGAACTCTTCCGGTCCATGACCTGGCTGTCCGACACTCAGGGACTTACACGGACGAGTGCTGAAGTTCAAGGCCCACACTACCGAGCTAAAAGACAGAGTTCTGCATATTTTATTTGCTCCCTGGTATGAACACCAACAGTGCGGAAGCCGGGAGCAATGCTGCATTATTTAGTTGCTCTGAGTATCTCGTATGGTAATGTTCAGGTGAGTAGTCAGTAGTTCTTAAAGATCTTATTGATGTGCGTTGAATTGTTGAGCTAAGTATCTCATTACAATCAGACCAAGATGCTTTCTGCGTATAAAACAAGTTACAATATTTATGCACAAAAGACGGTGCAGAATATCCAGTCTTCGATTGGCGTGCTCTTTCCTTCATAAAAAAATGAATGTAGTTAGCACACAGCTAACATTCCTAAATCCAAACAACAAATGTGCAAAGACAACATAACCAATCAGATAAAGGGATGAGCGCTGATGAACTTTGACCTTGGTAGTTTGATTATATGCCAAGTATATACATTTGTTTGCGTGTATTTGCTTATGACAAAGGCATCCATGGGGAGCTGATAAAAGGAACCTTTTAGTTTGTTCTGCTGAATTCTACATAAACATTTCACATTTTTTTTGTGTAAATTATGTGGAGGAATACCTAACACAAATAAGGAGAAAAATCTCAAGATTTACATAACAGAAAATCACATTTGAATAAAAAAAATCGACTAAATAATGAATTATATACCTTACACAAGAACAGGCGTGCCACCAACCCGTTTCATCTCACTAGCAACATGCCCACCGCAGAAAAAGGAGCCCACACATCACCCATCACAATGCATACCGAGTTTAAATCCGTAGTCTTATATCCGCTGCCGGTGCTGTGCCTGACGAATGGCCCCTGGCCGTCCATCCAGGGACCGTTAATACACGCCATTGTATTGAACAATCATGAGCGATCCACATTCTAAAAGTGCGTGGCGATTACTGCTCAGAATCCGTATCCGCGGTTACTAATCTAAACATTCACAGCATTCACACATTCACTCACGTCAAAGCACGGACTGAGACACTTTCGTAGTGCCACAGGTACAACTCACCCACCCACCAACCCGTTGGTCAGCGACGATCAGTTGATGCCCCGTCCACTATCGCGGCTTTAACAGATCGGGCAAAGCGGGCGGGAGACAGCTGCGACAGCTGAGTTGGGAGACTGTTGAGTAGAGCAGCGGCTCGATAGCCGAACCGCCGCCTACCCGTTTCCAGCCGTGGTCGCGGAAGGTGAAAGAGGTGGTCTTGCCTGGAGTGTCTCTCCCGGACAGCGCTGTTTGTGACGAACATGGTTGCCAATTCCTCGGGTTCGCCGCGCTGAATGGCTTTGTGGGCGATAACAAGGGTTTGGTAATCAGCCATATGACGCGGGGACAGCCACCCGAGCTTTTTTCGCAGGTCAGAGACATGGGCAAATTTACGGCGACCGAAAATGACTCTAGCAGCGAAGTTCAAAATTTTTTGGAGACGATCGAAATTTTTTTGGGACCCATTGCCATAAACTGAGAGGCAGTACTGGATGCGTGATATAACGAGTGCTGTCACGAGCGTTCTAATGATGCCATCCGGGAGACTGTGGCGCGCATGGGAGAGACCGATCAACAGTCCCGTACACCGGCGACTGAGTTCGGAGACGTGAGCGTCCCAGGATAGAGTACTGTCAAAAGTGACGCCCAGGTTCCCCACCTGCGCGCACGGCTGCAACGCTGCGTCACGGAACGATACCCTGAAATCTGGCAATTTGCGTAAATTTTGACGACTGCCGAAGACAATGAGCTGTGTTTTACTGGCGTTGACCTTCAGGGCGTTAGCGCAGAACCATTCGTTGAGTGACGCGAGCGAAACCTCCATGCGCGAGATGAGAACTCCAAGGTCCCTGGCAGGACCGCTAACCAATACTTGGGTGTCGTCGGCATATTGAAAGACTACTGCATCACCCGCGTACAGCGATAGGTTGTTAGAGAAGATGGTGAAAAGTAACGGACCTAACGCAGAGCCCTGGAAGACACCCATGGTATTAGGAAGAGGCCGAGACAGCACTCTACTTCCGGACCCATTTTTCAACGACACGCTCTGGGTGTGTCCATGAAGATAGGCGGCGAACCAGGAAATTTCGATACCGTGCAGCATAAGTTTTTGCATCAGAAGCTCGTGGTCTATCACGTCAAAACATTTACTAAGGTCGAGAAGGCATAGCATTGAGATCTCCCCCCTGTCGGTGGCGGCCAGGATGCGTTCAGTGACGGACAACAACGCGGTTTCAGTAGAGTGCCGGGGGCGGAAGCCGTGCTGTGAGGATGCCAGCAGGTGATTGTGAGAGAGGTAGATGTAGAGCTGCTGATGGACAATGCGCTCAACCACTTTCATGATTACAGGAACCAGGGAAATGGGCCGGAAGTTTGCGGGGTCTGAAGGATTGCCGGATTTGAACAGAGGGTGAACTATGGAATGTTTCCATGAATCGGGGATGTCGGATTGAATTAAGCAGGTATTGATAATATGCAGGATGACGCCACCAATAGCTCGGAATCCGGCTTTCAGCATGCGAACGCAGACACTGTCGGTACCGCAAGCACCCGAGCTACGCATACTGAAAATCGTCCGCTCAAGCTCGGCAAGTGTGATTTCTCGAAGTTGAAAACTGCATGCGCCAACACGGGTAAGACGTACATTCAAATCGGTAGGTGCGTTTTGGGCTCGGATCTCGGCAGCGACACGAGGACCGACGGATACAAAGAAAGAATTTAAGTCATTGGCAGATAGGTCAGGCTGAACATCAGGACCATCCTTCTTACCGGCAACCACCGACCTGATACATTGCCAAACTTTGTTGGGGCCCCGTTCCCCGATTTCCCTCTGTAGTTCCACCCGCCGGTCGCGACGCAAAGCCGCCCGGACAGAGCGGTTAAGGGTTTTGTACTCGCTCGAGTTGCGGCCTAAATGGCGGAGCGCAGCGCGACGTTGGGACATGAGATCTCGAGTGGCGACGGAGACGGGAGGAGCAGTCGGGTTACGGATAGACACACGCTTAATTGGGGCATGGGCATCGAAAACAGGTACGAAGAAAGACAAGAAAGCATCCCACTTATCACTGACGGTTTCGGCGGAGAATACATAATCCCAGTCAACATCGAGTAAGTCATGATGCAGTGCAGGGTGATCTAAACGCTTAAAAGAGCGAGACGAGATAACAGTGGGCTTTTGACGCAGTTTCGGCACATTCACAACGACATCGATAAGTTTGTGAGGACTGAAGTGACAATATTTAACACGGGTGTCGCAAACGAGCTCACGGTTGTTAACAATACACACATCCAGGAGCGAGCCGGAGGAAAATGTTGCAGTTGTCACTAATTGATCTAATGAGTAATTTGATAGGAAGCTGCTTAGGTGTTGACGCGCGCGGAAATTAGGCTCTTTCAATAAATCACAGTTGAGGTCGCCGCAGATGACAAGCGGAACACTGGGGTAATCGATTATAACTCGTTGCAGTTGGGCCTCGAGGTCCATGAAGTCGGCAACCAGAGCAGCCTCACTGTGTCGGGGTGGCCGATACAGGGAGCAGATAATCAGCTGCCGGCCCTGTTCAAGCTTTAGCAGCGCCCACAGTGACTCCAGGCTGCTGGCAGGGCTCCCACTGCCCGGGATCTTGAGTCGGGTTGACGTGATTTTAGCCTTGGTGATAATTGCGACACCGCCGTAACCGCTACCATCTGGGCGGTCCACACGACAAAGCGTATATCCTGGAATGACCAGGAGGCGGTTCGGGGTGGTCGAGCGCAGCCAGGTCTCAGCCAGAAGCATGACGTCGTAGTTGTGACGATTGAGCTCAAACGTCAGCTCCTGAATTTTGGGCTTCAGGCTTTGAATATTCAGGGAGCCGATGAGTAATTTGGGCGGGTCGGTCGGCCGGTTAGACTGGCGCTGAGTCTGTCGAGCGGGCCGGCCATGTGCCCCGTCCACTGGGCTGAGGGGGCGTGGCCGATTATGACGGCGGATGACATGGGCGGGAAGACTGCGCCGGATAGTCTCGGCGACTTCCCGAGCCGTGTTGTTGTTCAGCCGGTCACGCACCTCCATCAGAAATGCCAGGTCGTATGCACAGGCAGGAGCAATTTGGTCGTCCCGTCGATGGTTGATGACAGGTGTTTGGCACTCTACACGGCGAGACCCGTGAGGGGTCCCAGTGCCGGGAGCAGTCAGCTGTTCGCTGCTCCCATGTCCCCTCGCGCGCCGAGCACGCCAGCCCGCGCGACGGCCGCGCCGAGCGGGCCGCCGGGGCAGGGGACGAGGGTCGGCCGGCATTGTTGTTAGCCGGCCGCTACCGGCGTCTCGGGCGCCGGCCGGGACCCATAGGGGCTGGTCACCATGGCAACCGACGGCGGTTGGGAGGGGGAGACTTGAGCCTTGAAGGCATGCGCGGCGGAGAGAAAATAGTCCTGCAGAACTTGATGATTATCTTGAAAACGACTGCAGATAGACGCTTAAAAATTGCGCCGTTGAGTGCGTCATTAAAAAATACGTAAGTCTTTATGTAACGATGAGCTCTTCTCTTCGATAATATCTGTTGTCGCTGCCATCTGTTGTCGCTGGCGAGAGAGACGGAACGCATTCATAAACGGCAGCATAACTCAGCCGCCTTTATGAGCCGGACAATGCAGCTGCACGGATGCAGATTCAACTGCCGAGACGCACGCTAGTGTTGCCTGCCGGTTCAATGTTCATTGTTCAGTGACCCAACAAGGTCACCGTTTCTCGCCGGTATACCACTTGGACTGTGTTGTGTTGTTCTTCCGACTGTTCTGTTGAGTGACCCGCTTGCCACTGAGTTAGTGTCGAACGTATAGCCTGAACTCAACAGCGTGTTAAATGATGCAATGAATTAGATAGCGACTCTTTCAGAAAGACACTGTCCTGTCCTGTGCTGAGCAATGCACCAGGATCACCGGCCGCAGAGTGCCAGACCGCACCAGTCCCCCTGGGCTAGCCAGAAGTGACACCGACCCTGCGCTCTCCTTTCCTTCCGACCGGCGCGGCGCCGGCTGGCGGCCGGGGCGATGACATGGGGTGAGGGGAGCATTCAGAGCCTCACCCCGGGCCACTAACCGTAACAACGCACCGGGCCGACCGCCGGAAGGACGGTGATGGACAGTCTGTCTTAAAAGTACCGCGCAAAGTGACGGTGGATCCATCAAGCCTGACCGAGGAAGGGCCTGCTGAATTTGAAAGTCACCGAAACAATTGACCTGGGGAATGGACGAGGATGTCAATTGCTTCGGTGACTTTCAAATTCAGCAGGCCCTTCCTCGGTCAGGCTTGATGGATCCACCGTCACTTTGCGCGGTACTTTTAAGACAGACTGGACACCCGAGAGAGGCCGGAAGGGGGAGAGACGGTGGCCGCAGGACATTGGCCCCGTCAGACTGGGCTGTATGGGAGCACGGTGCTGAGGACGGCTGAACGGCTGACCAACGCACCGGTCACTGACCAGTGCGTGCTATGCGAGAGAGAGAGAAAGAAAGAGAGAGAGAGAGAGAGAGAGAGAGAGAGAGAGAGAGAGAGAGAGAGAGAGAGAGAGAGAGAGAGAGAGAGAGAGAGAGAGAGAGACAGAGAGAGAGAGAGAGAGAGAGAGAGAGAGAGAGAGAGAGAGAGAGAGAGAGAGAGAGAGAGAGAGAGAGAGAGAGAGAGAGAGAGAGAGAGAGGGAGAGAGAAAAATTGATGAGAAGGTATTCACTAATCTGGTTGCCATTAAGCCCCTTAGTGGCAGCCTGTTCAAAATGCTGTTCTTGTCGCCGGTGTATAAAAAAAACAAGTATCTAACAAGAACTAACTACGCACCAGTTCCTGACCTACCTCACAATGCTTCAGAACCGAGCCAATCTCGCCCTTTCCTGACCTGTCCTCACAAATATGGCCCCATGCCACGGCACACCTCTTCTCTTCGTATCTCCGCGTTGTCCGTTCTCTTTTCCTCTCTCTCTCTCTCTCTCTCTCTCTCTCTCTCTCTCTCTCTCTCTCTCTCTCTCTCTCTCTCTCTCTCTCTCTCTCTCTCTCTCTCTCTCTCTCTCTCTCTCTCTCTCTCTCTCCACCCTCACCCAGTCTCGGCCGGCAGCTGGGCGTCGCTCGGATTTCCGCGGCCTCATCTCTAATTGGCCGGGTCGTTACTGAAGCCGACGCCAGTAATCGGAGGCCGTCACAAGTTGGCAGCTCGGCAAGTTTGCCGCGGCCGGGAGGCGTTAATCGTGCCATCCGCCGCGCCGGCCCGGGCCGCGGCTCTGCACTGTGGGCCGACACAGCTGTGGGAACTGGCGTGACGTGGGTTGGTTCAGCTGTTGGACTGACGTGACGTCACGACGTGGCGTTGTAGTTAGTATGTCTAACTGTTTGATATTTTGCTCCCCAAAAAGTGCACATCATATTTTAGATTCAGAGAAGAAGCTATGCAATGTTCGTAATACCTATGTAAGAAAAACACATTTAATTTATGAAATCACAAGCCTCTACGGTCTAAGAAGATGTTTGGACAAAATGTAGATAAACTGAAATCAACCATGGCTAATAAGTGACCTAGCGGAATTGGATGCATAGCGCATCAATGTTGAATCCCACATCCATAGCCGGATCCGGAAAGGTGGTCTCGGACGCTACGGGGGAGGGGTGCTACCCCAATTTTTTTTCCAAAATCAAGAAACATCCTCGGTTTCAATTTCTTTCGAACTGCTGTGCTATTCAGCTTTTCCAACAAGTGCATGCAAGCAGGCAATAAGCAGACTTTTCCAAATAAAAATTGCTTAGTTTTCCTACTGTTCTACAAAAACGATATATTTTCATCGTTTTCAGGCGCTGGGAGGGTGCATTTGGCCCAAATGCACGTAATGCACGTATTCCATTTACCCACAGGCATTTGCCCACAAATGCCTTGAATCCGGCAGTGTGCATACCAAGGATATGTTATTGGATGTGCCATAATAGCCCATATAGGTACACGAAAATGAACATCTTCGCAAAAGAAACGGATTGACGAATGACGATGGTTTTCTGACCAGGATAGGTGGGTCAACCCGGGCATCTCTACCCCGTCTACTACACCTTTTTGCATTTGAATTCAACCATTCGCCATAACTGTTTGGGGAGCCATTTCGACAATCGACATTGAGCACAACTATTCCGGCGTTGTGTGTCTCATTTTAGCTATTCAGCAAAACAGATTGAACACTGAAATGAGCGATGTGCAAAACGGTTTGACACTTCGCCAGACTTCGGCATTTAGTGGGCTAGCTTGGCATATGGCGAATATTTTCGACCATTGACGATTTGTTTTTCACAATGTTGAAGTTTGAACCATTCGCTCAACGCCGAGTTGTAGAGGAGGACCGCCGAATAGTTTTGCTCAATGGTGATTCTTTGTGACCAACCGCCCATTTGTAGCGCCACCTACATGGCGAATGTGTACAAATGTTTTGTCCAATGGTTTAAAGCTAACGCAAAACGGTGTAGTATAACCGTGTGTTCCGCGTGAAATGTCTCTCCAGTTCAGAAAAGACTCGTAAGTCGTAGCTACCCGCCGCCAGTCGCCGCCCTGTGGCTGCAGTTAGCGGAAATATGATTTTCCGCCGGATACACACACCACAAGGCCAGAGCTGAGGTAAATATGCTGCGTCGGGCTGCGGCATCAGCCGTGGGACGCCAGAGCTCAACTTGATATGCGCCGCCTACCGCCCCACCGTTCTGACACAGTCGTGACGGGCTAGCCCGGTTCGGAACACACAGCTCTAAAATATCGCGTAGTGGCTGAGAGCTACGTAGCGTAACTTCTCTGTGAAAGCCAGTGCTTGGAGTTCAGAGTTTTGCGCAATAGATAACTTACCTACTTGTACTTTACTTGTATTAACATAACGTTATATGCCTTTGGATATTTCCTTAAATGGTGTGACCTCACGGATGCTATAGTTGTTTTGACTTTTATCCTTGGCTTGATTTGAGATGTCTGCTAGAAAAACGTTTCGGCCGGTTGAGCTTTTTCGGAAGTCGTCAGGTGTCTCCTAGCGACTGCCATCTCCGCTCCAAGTGAGTACCTATCTGCCGGTCCCACCTTCGCAATTCAATCAATAGTCGCATAGTACACCATTGATTTGAATTCAACGATTGGCTTTTATAGTCTAAGCATAGATCTTAGTTGATCTCGTTGGAGCATGATCATCTGAAAAAGGGTGCGAAAAACAGCGTTAATGTGCCAAGTATGCAATGCAACTCTCGGGCATGCTGCCCAGCCCTGATGGAAGATGGCAGATTAACGAGCTAAGTCTCTAATAAAGGCTACGCTTCAGTTCCTTTGTGTATTTCATTGGTTCCTAAAAGCGTCCACATGCCGAGCCCTGCCTGACTCGGCGACTGCTGCTGTGAAGGATACTCCGGTCTATGTAAGTCGGAGACTACCGTGTGCCCAATTCGAGCCTGTTTGAGCCGGCGACTAGTGTGCAGAATCCGTGTCGTTCCATTACGCCCACCGAATAACTCACAGTCCGAGTGTCGCTCGCAGCCCAGGCGTCGCTGATTTAGCCTCTCCGGAAACCGACGCCATAATTCAGTACCTACATACTGCCGGGGACGCTTTTAGACGCCGCTCCTCCGACGATCAAAGTGCTCCGGCCTGCTTCGACAAATGCCACTAATTGAGTTCGCGCCCAGGAAAGTCTTTCAACTACATACGAACGGTGTTGCACCGGTGAAAAATAATCTTGACGTTCATACAAGACTGTACAACGAAATTACGGCACCTGAATATGGTACTGAGAAACCCAAATTACGAAGTATTATTCTGCGGAAACCCCTTGATTTGATCCGGAAATTACCTCGTCAAGTATTAATTTATGTGTTTCATTCAGTAACAAATGAAAAGCAGACTGCGTAGCGGCTAGCACCATGACGCAGTTATTGCTCCAGACTCAAGAGACTTGTCGAGCAGCTCCGTCAATTCGACCAGCTACACCACCGGTCACTCTGTGTGCTGGCTGGTCACATCGCATATCGGCGTCCTGTGCCCCCCCCCCCCTGAGGGATGGTCTCTGCGGCTCCCGGCAGCACCATCCACTGACCGCCCCCTCGCGTCCGCCCGTCCATCCGCCCTGCTGATATATAGCGGCCAAAGTCCCCCGCGACGCATTTAAGTGCCGCCGCCAGTATAATACACCGATAACTGCGCTAATGGTCAGTGGCCCAGGCAATAGCAGACCCGAGACCAAACAGGGTGACGGCTCCGCCGCGGGGAAGACCGGGTGGACGGTACTCCCGGGACGGAGCTGTTGCGGGTAGTCGGAGGGCGTCCGTACCTCCCGGTTTCTACACCTGGGATCGTATGGATCGTATGGCGACGCCGGCAGGGGAAGTCAGAGGGCACCGGCCTCACTTCTCCGTTCATTTCTTAGAGACAGCTTGGTGCACTAACTAAGGAGGCATATCTTCCAGGCTCCTGATCCCCTAGACTCGGTAGATGGTTACCCAGGGCCCTCCTTAAATTAAATTCCGAAGACCTGGCGAAACACAGCCCGCAGGCGCTGTATACCGCGGCCACGTTACTTTGGGCTAACAATGTTGGGTTGGCATACTTGCCACCGGTGCCACTGCCAACCACTCTATTCTCATTAAAACCATAGCAAGTCAAAGTCGATTTACTCCGCTTTGAGATATATTCAAAACGTCTTTGTATGCATGAGTAAGTATGGTTAACAATGAGGATATCTTAACAATGGCACAAGACAGCGGTATAGTAACCGGAAATCACTGATAAGAAAACACGTGTAAAACGATCGTTAGGCTTGGACGAATGATCCAGCCATCTTGGTTTACCGATATAAGCAAGAGCACAGCAAAGTTATTTAAAAAAGACCAGACACAGAAAAACAAAGGCGACTCCAGAAAACTAGATAAACTTGGTGATGATATCAGTGCCACTGAACGTCGATACTGGTAAATAAATGACTGCTGAAAGAAAAACAACACCGCAGATAACACTTCTGCGGCGCTACAGCCCGCGCCACACTGCCATTCTAACTCGGCCGGAGTCGCAGCCGCCGCAGCTGTCCACGGGAGCTGGTCCGCGCAGCCGCCGGGCCGCTGAATCCTGAGCAGAGCGGCGGGGGCAGCTGCCCGGAGAGAGAGCAGCGGGGGCCGTGTGCCGGCGCGCGGGCCTCTTTGTACCGGCACGAGCCGCGCGGCAGACCGGCACACCGGCCGAGCAGCCCACGGCGCCGTGAGATCCCAGACTGCAGTCTAGTGACGAGCGCACACACAAACACATACACACACAGTCGCTTATAGCAGGCAACACTCGACACAAGCGAACACCAACCGATTCTGACCCGGCCAGCACACGTTATCCTCGCAGTCACGGCGGTGACAGTTGTCTCAGTAACTCAGAACTCCTCAGTACCCCCAGTTGCCTCAGTGATGCATCCGCAAATCCCACGTCTCAAGAAATCAGCCACAGTCGCGACGCCTACCTTCCGGGAGCTTCAGAAACGTACCAATTCGACACCTTTTTTTAAACCCCACTTCTGTTCTCCGGTGAATTTCCGGGAAGCACGAAAGATCTCTTTTTAGAAGTGTCCAATCGTCCGATCCTGATCAAATTTGTGTGTTCGTAAGCTTGCTCTGGCATTGCTTGATCTGCCAAGACAGACAAACTTGAGAAAAATCGAGTGACTGTACCTTTTTTGAAGGTTTCTAAACAACTTGTCTGAACTTCACGGGAGAACAAATGTGGGATCATTTAGAAAACAAATCACAAAGCAATAATCTCCGCTTACCACCAATTTATCCAGTGACGTGGGCAGATCAGATGACTATCCAAGCTCCATCTCATTATAGTGTCGTATGACTAACCACTGCATCCGGCCTATGTACCGTGTAGTACGTGCTCACACAAATCACTCGTTCATCCACATACTGGCTACGGGAGCGGCACTAGCTCGCTCCGTCCGATCACAGAGAGCACCTGCTCCATCGCATCACACGGCCGCGCCGGCGGTCTCACGCATATATAGAAAAATACCTGCCCCTGTCCGCTACCGCTGCGGGACCAGCACGATGGGTGTGGTACACGGCGCACCACGACACCACGCAGCAGGATGTCTGGGGCCTGAGGGGCTCCTGGTGTTAGGGAGTCCGTTTTGCTGTCTGTTAGCAGCCCACAGCATCAGGGAGTGGCCAGCCAACTGTCCCGCCATTACCCATCTGTTCTGGAACCGTGGAGCGGCGGTCAGCAGTTCTGTTGTCAGGGCGCGGCGATATCCGTGATAACCCGGTGCCTTCGTCCAGCTCGCTCTGACACCATACGAGCCAGGTGGTCGATCCAAACCAGCGTCAGGAGTTCGTCCTCCCTACAGAGTCTATCACTGGCACGGGAGCGCTGTCTATGTAGCTCCCCTGGCCAACATTGGGGCTGGAGGGCCGTCCAGCTCACCAGGCCAAACACTGACGCTGGAGCGGTGCTTTATCCCGGCGCCGGGCGGTACACTGTCCTGTCGCCGGGAGGCACACTGTCCTGGTGCCGGGCGGTATCCCTGACCCTCACTGGCGGTGTCCGTCTCCCTCTGACCTATCACCGTGCTGAGAAGAGGGGTAGCAGCGCCAGGAGCAGTAGCCAGCTGACGGCGGTCACCGCAGCCGCCGACCGCGAGCCGCTGGTGGATGCCTCCGCTCGACAGTCGCCTGAGGGGGACAGGGGCAGGGGTTACAGGTCAGAGGTTACAGGTCAGAGGTCAAAGTGAACGGTCAGCGGCTTCCGCTCGACAGTCGCCTGGGGGACAGGGCAGGGGTCACAGGTCAGGTCAGAGGTCAAAGTGAACGGTCAGCGGCCTCCGCTCGACAGTCGCCTGGGGGGACAGGGCAGGGGTCACAGGTCAGGTCAGAGGTCAAAGTGAACGGTCAGCGGCCTCCGCTCGACAGTCGCCTGGGGGACAGGGCAGGGGTCACAGGTCAGGTCAGAGGTCAAAGTGAACGGTCAGCGGCCTCCGCTCGACAGTCACCTGAGGGGACAGGACAGGGGTCACAGGTCAGAGGTCATGTCAGCGTTTACAGACTTCCGATCGACAGTTGCCTGAGGGGACAAGGCAGGGGACAGAGGTCAGAGGTCATGTCAGTGGTCAGAGGCCTCCGCTCGACAGTCGCCTGAGGGGACAGGGCAGGGGTCACAGGTCAGAGGTCACGTCAGTGGTCAGAGGACTCCGCTTGACAGTCGCCTGAGGGAGAACGGGGCAGGGTTCGTAAGTCACAGGCTTGACAGTTGCCTGAGGGGACAGGGCAGGGGTTACAGGTCAGAGGTCATGTCAGCGTTCAACGGCTACAGGCCTCCGCTCGACAGTCGCCTGAGGGGGACAGGGGTCACAGGTCAGGTCAGAGGTCAAAGTGAACGGTCAGTGGCCTCCGCTCGACAGTCGCCTGAGGGGGACAGGGCAGGGGTCAGAGGTCAGTGGCACCCACTCGACAGTCGCCCGAGCGAGACAGAGCAGGGGCCAACAGCCACAGGCCTCCGCTCGACAGTACCATGAGGGGGACAGGGCACATGTCCGAGTTCGCCAGCGGTCTGTAGGTGGTCTTTACAGGCCAGAGGTGAGAGGTGAAGACCAAGAGTAAGAGGCCAGGTCAGCAATTGGTAACTGACATCAACAGGTCAGTAATAGGATGCCATCTGTGGTCAGATAACGGGCCATATAGTTAGATCTGACCATACGGGTCAGAACGGGGTCAAAGGACGTGACCTGTCAAGCTGAATGAACCGGGTAAGAATCAAGGCTTTCGGCAGAGCTGATTGGCACTTTCCTAGTGGAAAAAAGCCTCGTAATTTTGTTCAGTTGCGGTGAGACAGCAATTATGTTAAGTATCGTCACCTAAGGATTTCCCTTCACAATGTTGGAAACTGGCTTCAATTGAAAGACATTGGTGTCGCCGATCCTGGGTGCATTATTTACATGATTTCATCACACGAAGTGAAGAAAGGCGAACATGCGTAGAACTCTCAACTCTGGCCGGGATTATATGTATAATTCAGCTGAAGGAATGTAATGTGTTTAATCTGTTGAACACAACCTGCATCAACCATCGGAAGATAATGTTGGAAAGGCCAGCCAGCCTGCCAGCCACCGGGCCGGGTAAACTAATTATGCCGCAACCTAACGTCCAATTAGACACTTGACAGAGCCGCAGAGCGGGAGCACACTCGAGCGGTGGCTTCATCCGCCCGGCTTTAGTAATGAGCCTCCACATGTGGCTACCTCTCCGTCAAACGGATAAGGCGAAAATGAATAACAGCGTGGTTACGCGTTGTATGTAGAGTTACCATACTGTGGACAGGCGGATTTCGGTGGCATGTGTGCGTGTGTGTGGGAGGGGGGGGGGAGGCTGGTGGTCAGTGAAAAATCTTCATCAGTACCGTCGTTCTGGGTGTATGTAGGGACATCTAATTTTAACTTTATGCGATAACAGAAAACACGTTTTATGAATAAGAAGATACCGACCTAAGGACAAGTAAAAGTAACCACAACGCGTAAGCACATTGCACAGAAATGCATCGTTTCATTTCATATAAACTACCACAAAGGTCACTTTTCATTTAACTTTTATAGTTCAATATAAAGTCCCACTTGTAACGTTATTAAACGAATGCAACATTCATCGCCGTATGGTGTACAGTAAAGTGGCTTCCTTCTCAATTTAATGCTACCCGATCTCCCATATAGCATCCCTGAGCACTTCGCATCTCATCACCTTAAGTGGCGTACGGCTCTCGGAACACAGCATCTGAACGCCTTTCGCGCGCATCTTGTGTGCTAAAATTTTACAACCGCTTCCACGTTGCCGGTTAATACTTCTTTAAGGCGCCATGACAGAGAAACGACTTTTTAAAGAGCGCATCTGCATAGCAGCCGCGGTGTTGAGCCTCCGGCGACGCAGCTGCTAAAGCGGGCTTTCAACCAATAAGCCGGCAGCGGGGAGAAAAACAGCGCCACGTTGCAGCCCGTGACGGGTCCGGTCTGCTGAGCGGTCCCGGGGGACGGCCGCCGCGCCGCAGGCAGAGTTCACAAACACGCGCCGGCGAGTACACACCGCGGCACCCGGCACACAGGCATACACACACCGGCACATACGCATAAACAAATAAACACAGGCACATACGCATAGGGAGGTGCACACACACAGAAATACATAAGGACACCCAACGACGCAAACGCACTTAGCATTGATTGCTGTTCAACTGGCCCCGCATTTGGAAACACTGAACAAAAATACATAAAATACACATCGTCCACACCACACACGTACCTATAAATCGTTTATATTTGAATATATTTATCTACAGTTTCGCTTTCCTAAACCCCAGACCCAAGAGACAAGTAAGCAGGCCCTAGTCCCGATTATCGCAGCCAGTCAGCTCGCACTGACCGTTGATGGTGACGTTGAAGGCCAGGCTGCCCTCCTGACCGGGTAGCACGCTCCGGTAGCAGGCCTCCTGAAGTGTGGAGAAGTGCAGACCGTCGCCCGTTGCCATGGAGATGAAGCAGACGCGACGAGCCGAGGGCGATGACCTCGACAGAGGAGAGGCCACCAGAAAGTGGGTGTTGTTCTCCTGCCAGCTACCGTGGCAACGATACTCTGCCGGTAGAGAGAAAACGGTGTGAGAGGCCCGGTCAGCAGCTGAGTGTAGGCTGCTAAATCATTACAGCGTTACATACAGCGGAGCAGGCGGGGGAAGTACCGGAACGGAGCGAACAGCATCGGCCGTGGGGAAAGCTTCGGGGAAGATCCGCCCGCGTGCCGGCCCGTAATCGTACATCCAACGAATGCATTCAGTGTATGGCCTTGTTCACTTATTGGGGGGGGGGGAGGAGTCGCCGTACGGAGGGTTAGCACTTAGCAAGATACATGGAAAAAATGCCACCGTACGCATTATGCGGATTGCAGATCCAATAGGTCATTTCTGTATGGCGTGCAATAGTTGCATCGGCTACACTTGGAAAGTGGAAACCCAATATGATAACTGTATGAATGAGCAAGTAGACACAAGCAAGCTTGGCATTGTCTATGTCTTGGTCAAGTCTGACCATCACAGCCTATCACGTCCGTGATCCGGGCTTGGCCTGGACCTGGTCCGGTCCGTGCCTCACTTGAGCCCCTCTTTCCTCTCAAAAGAACCCTATCTCCTCTCTCTCTCTTTCTCTCTCTCTCTCTCTCTCTCTCTCTCTCTCTCTCTCTCTCTCTCTCTCTCTCTCTCTCTCTCTCTCCCCCCCTCTCTCTCCCCTCTCACCTGAGCTCTCTGTCCTCTGGCGACACTCTGAGCGCAGTTCCAGTGTATCAGAGGCGTGGCAACCCATCACCAGGGTACTGAACGCCCCCGAGCAGGCGTCTCGCACGCGGCGGCCCTCCCGCTGAACACCAATGACCGCGTGTCGGCCCAGGTACGGGCACGGGTGGGACGGGTGGGAGGCCGCTGTTCAGAAACACAAATACAAACGGTTAGAGGGTGCAGACGTGCAGAGAGGAGACAGAGTGTTGATGATACTGGGAGTCGACGGCAGCAGAAGTCAGAGTTAATGAGCATAAGCGTTTGTGACTGCATCGAATCGCATCATATAGGAGGATGTTACAGGTTCCAAAGGTGAAACAATTCACCAGCACATCAGTTTGAACACATAACATTTAGGTGAGCATTACAATAGCGATGTTATCCATGTTTTTTTTGTGAATCGTGTGATTTTATGCACTCGTATTTATGTATAAAACACATTTTCCTCCGAATCATAGCAGATCCGTGCACATCATATCAAACAGCTCCATTCGAGTCATTCTACTCCCGAGGCCACCTAGTTTGGTCTCGTCTGCGCACGACCCCACTCCCCCACCCCCAGCAGCCCCCTACCCCCAGGAGAGTCAGTACTGACCGACTAGCGTGGTGAAGTTGTGGCGCGTCTCGTCAAAGAACTGGCAGGCGGCCTCGGGCGAGGGCACTACATCACCTGAAGAGAGGGATGAGATGTCAACAAAATTACGATCAATAGGCCAACCATACCCGTCGCGGGTAAAAGCTTCAATAGAATCAACAGCGGACATCAATTTATTACGGATACAGTATACACATTGCTTGATGTGTTCCGCGTATTCCTAACCGACCGACCAGCGAACTAAAACGGTTAAGTACATATTGTAGATGGCAGAAGCAAAACGTTCATGAACAGTCGCTAAAATAACGATAATGTAGAATAAAGTATCATAATTATTGTCTCCAAAGTCAGTTCCTACAGAAGTGTGGCCACCCCGTGGCCCGTACCCGCCTAGGTACTCTACCACTTATCATATTAGATCGCCTTTCATTGCCGTTCCTTCCAAGAAGCATTCCACTGACATCAGCAGACGAAATGCTTACGTCCTTGACCCCCACGCTCACACCTCCTGTCTTTGAGATATTCGTGACCTTTCTCCCACAGACCACATACACACATACACATTCACATACACAGGACCCCCCGCCATTTATCTTCCTTCCCCTGACCTCTGCACCATGAGCAGGTGACTGAATATGAGAGGTGTACGGGTGTGGGTGTGGGTGTGGGTCCGTCACTCACCAAGTTTTATCTCCACCACGTGCCGGTCACGTCGATAGAGCACGGCGCACTGGTAGCCGCTCGTGCTGTCGACAAGAGAATACACAGGTAAGATACGGGCGAAGGGATGGGAGAGTGGGAAAACTGGTGTGGTGAGAGACACATTACATCACATTTGATTGGTAAAAGTGGATAGCAAACCGCACAACCATGAAAAAGTGATCATTGAAAAGTTGTTATCACGAGGGAACACATTGCTATTCTCCTATTCAAAGACAGTCCCAATGCGGTTTCAGTCAGTCACCGAATAAACTAATGCTGCAATGGAAGCGATGGTGTGTGCATCGAAATGCAACGCATTCCAATCCACAAGCAACATTGCATCGCAATGTTGCCAAACCACCAAATCGACACGCTTGAGAGCGCAGCTCTCCGAGTGCGTCGGCTCGCACACCGTCTCTTTCTCAGCCCCGAGGGCACGGCGCCATTTTCACACTGATATTACCGACCGGTTCGAAAGCCGCCGGGTGCAATGCTAAATCACGGCGGCGGTTCATATGGCCGGCGTCCCGGGGGCGCCAGGAGCCGGCTGCCAAATAACATCGGCGTCTCAGCGTCCCCCGGCGGCGACTTAATCAGAGAGACGCTCAGTTGACACGGTTTTAATAAATCCGCGGCGCCCGCGCAGGAAGGAGCTGAGGCCACAGGGGGCCGGTATGAGGTCTGATGGTCCGGAGGGGTCAGGTACTGAGTCTGTTGCTATGTGGGACCGGCACAGAGGTGTGGTGAGGCCAGAGCAGCCAAAAGAGACACCAGTCGACGCACGTGGCCGACGCGCTGGCGGACTGGGATGGAAGGGGTCAGGCGGCGGAGACAGGTCCAAATAGACGACGGTGAAGAGACTCTCCACGGAGCCGGGTTATGGCAGGATGAACTATGGGGGCCACGCCTTTGGAGGCTGCCCGAACAGGACGGAAGACCAGCCCGGGAGGGGCGGCGACGATTCTGTCACAGCGAGTAAAGAATGGCCAGACCTACGCAAACCCGTTATCATAATTTATCAGCTGTCGAGTCAACATTGTGTTTCGCTGATATTAGGCGGACTGAACAAAGACAACGAGCGAGTGAAATTGCAGGTATTACGTTTCGTTGTTATTGCGTGCCGGAAACAAAGCGAAAACTCGGACAGCGGTGACGCGTCTTTATAAATTCAAACTGCTGCACCAATTGTGGGCCTTATGAAATGTAAATTAAATGCACTCATGCCGAAGTGATCAGGGACAGCCTCATATGTGATAGCAAACAGTAATCACTTTCAGGCCGGCAGCGTTCGGGCTCCAGGTGGAAAACATATTACCGGTCGCACGCGAGTCGGGGTATCGAGCGTCGACCACGCACCCGGACCGGCCCCGCCTTCACGGCACGAGCAATATAGCCGAGCGGGTCGGCACCCACCGTCCTAATGGCCATATCTCTCTACGGTAATGAGCACACACGACAGACGGCCATATGCCGTAATGAATACTTAGCCATCGAACGCGTCAGGGGCGGCGGGCTGCTGTATCGGTAGGCCGCGCTTGGCGATACGTTACAGGCGATATGGAGTGCCCCCCCCCCCCACTGCAGAAGTGTTATGGTGCACTATTGAAAAGAGTGCGGGTAACGCTGAATGAGGCGCATACCTGGCGCGTTGATGAGCACTGTCGGAACGCGGGGCCGTGAGCGATGAGTGACATGTGGTATATGAGTGATGTGTTATGTGTACCTAATGGTGTGTGAGTGATGTAGACTGGAAACGTACGTGTGTTGGCTGATGGGCGATAGGTGAACGTACACACTACACAAGCGTACACCACAGGGCGTGTGCATATGAGCACAACACATTGCGAGCGAGAGAGTTTGTCTGCCAAGTCCTGACAAGTGTCATGGCAAGACTCAAAACTGTTCAGAATCCGTATTACATTGCACCTAATGCCTGCCATTAGTAAATACCAAACATTTGAATCAACCGAACATCGCTGCTACGTCTGTTTGTGACCAGTGAGCTGAAACTTCATGACGTCAGGCGCACACCGCTCCCCCACGACTGCTAATGGAACTAGCTAATCGATAGCGTGGCCCGAGTCATTAGTGACATTCCTCTGATGATGGACCACGGATGATTGGTGATCTGCGCATAGCTCACCAAATGACGAGCCGTGCCTCACAGAGTCACCAAATGGCCATGTCAAAACTTGTGCGTCTATCATCGTAAGCAGTTGGTCCCAGTACCCTCCGCAGCTTGCTTTACGATCGCAAAAAGTCGACGGAGTCAGTCAAGCTGGTACGGTTAATAACGGAAACGAGATGAGCTCCCGACAGGAGGCCGCTGTAAAGTTAGGAGAGCACTAAATCGGACCACCGGCGCCCGGAGTGCCCTTCGGAAAGGTCTGACCATCCGGGCGCCATCGGACGCGCCAATAAAACACGAATCGCCGCGATGAACCTAAGAGCCGCTTCATCCTGTTGCCACTTGAGCTCTCTGAGATCGAGCGCGCCGGCCGAGTGTCGCTACTTGGCCGGCGAGTTAAACTCAACTCGGGCTCAGCTCATCAATCTTGGGTCGATCCCTCACATCTGGCCTCGGCAGAGAGCCGGGCAGCTCCGGAACAGGCCGGCCAAATTCTCCGCCCACCGACACGTTCGCGGGCACGGGATGGCATTCTGACGCAGTCAGCCGCCCGAAAAGTGACATTTTCTGGAGATGATTCGATGGACGTATCTCCGTACCACACTAAGCGATGATTTAATGGAGCGTTCTCGGTTCGCTGAGGCGTGCATACTGATTTCACAACAATGGCGCGGTTGGCGTTCAAGAACGAAGAATATGCCGTGGCATTTACACCCACGCTTGAAACCATTTCGGCCCACAGCCGCGTTATAGTCAGTTATTTATATGGCTCGATAACGATGAATGCCTGAACATAAAGGTCCCTAGGCAGATTATCATTGTTAAATAAAGCGTGATTCTAACAGACTTGTAAACGACTCTGAGTTGATTCGTGAATCGACTCAGAATCAAACCGTTTTTCGATGAGTCATGAGTTGATTCGAATCACTTCATCGAGGAACTTGATGAGTCATGAGTTGATTCGAATCAATTAAATTCAACATCATGAGTCATTTGATGAATCGATTCAAATTTTCAGACTCAAACAAAGAATCGACTCAAAAAAAATTTGAGTCGTTCACAAGTCAGCATCAACACCCTAATAATCAATGCTAGATCACCCCCTCAGCTTTAGCCATCACTTAACTCCATATTTCAGACTTACAAGAGCCTCAGAGGCTCAGGCACAGGCGCCTAATGAGCCAAAAGCATTTGGCAGTTGATAGGTACTTAGTCTTACCAAACCAAGTGCCTGCTACACTACCTAGGTACCTACATTTTACATGTCAGAAGTCAGAATTGACACCTGCGGCTGCCTCCCCTTCTCCCAGTCCCAATTTGGTCCCAATAATCAATCAACAGCATAAGAATTTGGGCGTCTATAGAGTCAAATACGCCCAAACTACCTATAGGCTATGCTATAATATAAATAAACTCACCTAGGTCGGTAAAGCTGGCGTCACCGTCGCCTTCCCGCCAAGGTAGGCCGTAATGACCAAGGTCACGTATGTCAAACTAGTGACAGATTCAGATCGCAGTTACCGTGCGATCGTACTAACTTACTGCAAATTTGTGCTAACCTGCTGCAGTGGAAAATAAGTAAGTACTAACTTACTTCAAATTTGTTAGTTCCAGATGTTCCAGATGTGTGCAACTTACCCCCTACCCCTTAATCGGCCCTTAAAGGAAGGGGCGCGTCAAAAGTGCCTCAAGGGTTCGTCTGATCGCCAAAATAAGGGTCGCAATCGATTCTTCGGGTCAATATCTAGGCGCAGCCTCGGGTTCCAGATGTGTGCAACTTACCCCTTACCCCTTAATCGGCCCTTAAAGGAAGGGGCGCGTCAAAAGTGCCTCAAGGGTAAGTTGCACACATCTGGAACCCGTGGCTGCGGCTAGATATTGACCCGAGGAATCGATTGCGACCCTTATTTTTGCGATCAGAGGAACCCTTGAGGCACTTTTGACGCGCCCCTTCCTTTAAGGGCCGATTAAGGGGTAAGGGGTAAGTTGCACACATCTGGAACCCAAGGCTGCGGCTAGGTATTGACCCGAAGAATCGATTGCGACCCTTATTTTGGCGATCAGACGAACCCTTGAGGCACTTTTGACGCGCCCCTTCCTTTAAGGGCCGATTAAGGGGTAAGGGGTAAGTTGCACACATCTGGAACCCGAGGCTGCGGCTAGATATTAACCCGAGGAATCGATTGCGACCCTTAGTTATGCGATCAGACGAACCCTTGAGGCCCTTTTGACGCGCCCCTTCCTTTAAGGGCCGATTAAGGGGTAAGGGGTAAGTTGCAAACATCTGGAACCCGAGGCTGCGGCTAGATATGGACCCGAGGAATCGATTGCGACCTTTATTTTTGCGATCAGACGAACCCTTGAGGCACTTTTAACGCGCCCCTTCCTTTAAGGGCCGATTAAGGGGCAAGGGGTAAGTTGCACACATCTGGAACCCGAGGCTGCGGCTAGACATTAACCCGGGGAATCTATTGCAACCCTTATTTTGGCGATCAGACGAACCCTTGAGGCACTTTTGACGCGCCCCTTCCTTTAAGGGCCGATTAAGGGGTAAGGGGTAAGAGCTAGGGCCAAATAAAGGTCATATTCTTGCTCCCCGTCCCCCAATTGACCTAATATGAGTTTTTTGAGCGGTTCTGAATCCGACGCTGTATTCGTTGTTGTTGCTGACGCTAACTTCACGGACATAATACTTACTTGTTTTCCACTGCAGCAGGTTAGCACAAATTTGCAGTAAGTTAGTACGATCGCACGGTAACTGCGATCTGAAGCTGCCACTAGTTTGACATACGTGACCTTGGTCATTATGGCCTACCTTGGCGGGAAGGCGACGGTGACGCCAGCTTTACCGATACCTTAACTACTTTCAATGAGTCTCAACTCAAGATCATATCTGATTCTGAGGCCTGAGCCACTCATGCAAGGTCATGGCCTCCTCGTTTGCTCCTCGTGGCCCATGAAGTCCCTGCTGATGCTGAATGTGTCACAGGTGGGATTAATCCTATTTTTGAGGTTGTACTGTTTGAATAATTTTATGTGATAAGTAAGAAGTAGTAACATTTGTTTCATTATCATGTAGAAAAAGTTTGATTAAAAAAAACATGAATGCCTCTCGGAACTTGTGCTTTTGAATTTTCAAAAAGACTTTCTAGGTAATAGATAGGTTACTATGCTACTCCTTAGTCCTCACTTATATTATAATTGTCTCTCAGAGTTACTTACAAATTTATCTGATATTGCACTGTTGACTGTTGAGTGTTGAAGATAGGTAGGTGTAAGGTAGATACCTATGTACCTAGTCCTACTAGGTAGCTGCTTGAATCTTTCGTCAAGGCTACTATGCTGCTTAATACAATTGTGGTATGCGGCATATTCATTTTATCATAGCTTTGAGTCAAATAATCAACAAATGCCTATAGTGAGTCATGGGTTGAATGAAATAAGTTCAATAAAAATGTCGCGTGAGTCATGAGTTGATTTGAATCGATTCATCAAAATGTGAGTCATGAGTTGATTCGAATCATTCCGTTGGCTAGTTGCTCGAGTCATGAGTTGATTCGAATCATTTTATCGAGGAACTTGATGAGTCATGAGTTGATTCGAATCAATTAAATTTAACATCATGAGTCGTTTGATGAATCGATTCAAATTTCCAGACTCAAACAAAGAATCGACTCAAAAAAAAATTTGAGTCGTTTACAAGTCTGGATTCTAAAGGGTAACGCCCAGTTCGCAAAGAAGACTGTTTGGTATCACCTCCCACTACTTCCAAAGCCCACAGTTTCTGAGATTGAGAACGTAAGACTGACCTTTACCCTCCTTCTGACACAGAGTCATTGCTTAGACACAAAGAGCTACGCCTTCGCAGCATATTTCGGAGATTCCACTGCCGCTGACACACAATATGCAGCACAAGGAGGATCAGCACTGCTCTCAAATATAGCACACCCTCGACTATATTCAACACATTTTGACGAACCAAAGACAGCGCCTACCTTAGTTCTATCCACATCCACCTATCGGACAACGCCACCGCACAGAGGCCCACCAAGCCTTCCTCACAGGCAGCAGCAGGCCACACTCATTACTGGAAGACACACCAGCGACACCCGCCCGCACCTCCGACTCCGTCTCGGCACCCGGCATGTCATACTCGGCGCATCGATTTCGGCATTACGGCCGAGATCTGTCGGCGGCGCGAGCCGGCGGCCGCCATTTCGGTAATGGCCTGTCCGTATCGGCGCGAGCCGGCTAACCGGACAGCGAACCGGGACAGACAGATAGCGGGGCAGCGAACCGAGCCAGAGGGATAACGGGACAGCGAACCGGGAAGCGAACCGATCCAGACGGATAACGGGTGAAGCAAACAGCCAGACGGATAACGGGCAGCGAACCGAGACAGAGGTATAACGGGACAGCGAACCGCGCAGCGAAGCGAGCCAGACGGATAACGGGTAAGCAAACAGACAGATGGATAAGGGGACAGCGAACCGAGACAGACGGATAACGGAGCAGCGAACAGAGGCACGTGATAACGGGGCAGCGAACCGAGACACGTGGATAACGTGGTATCGAACAGAGACAGACGGATAATGCGGAAGCGAACCGAGACACACGGATAACCAGACAGCAAAACGAGACAGACTGATAACGGGACAGCGAACCGAGAAAGACGGATAACGGGGAACCGAACAACAGGAGACAAAGGAGCGAGATACGTGGATAGTGGCTTCGCAAGCCGAGGAAAATGGTACGCTTATTAGAACAGCGAATCAAAATGCTTGGAAGGCGGCTTAGCGAGGTAGCGGACCGTATGACTCGGACAGGTTCAGTAATTAAGGCACGAGGAAGGCACAGGGTAAACACGAGCCAGACCATAGTTGAAACCGGCCATGAACTTTAATTGCGAGAGTTGCACAACAAAGTTCATTTGAAGTTTGAAACTCAACATCTTCCGCGGAACGCGTGGGTTCTAAACTGAAAAGAATGTTTATTCACAGAGCTGGGAGCTCGACCATTGTGAAACTCGCAGATATTAGACAAATACCGAGCACCTATTGTTCATTCCAAAGTTCGAGATCCGGCATGTATGCCTGATAACCTGTCTGGCCTGTGCTAACTGCGCAGAGCATCCGCCTTACCGAGGAACATCTCATGGCAGTGATCATCCCCCGCGCGCAGTGATATAGGGCGAGGGCGGACGCGCCGATTCTTCCGACGCCGATGGACCAGATACAGAGACGAGACGCGTCCGTAACGACGGCAGTACGGACAGAACGACCGACCTTGGGCTACAGATAGGCAGAAAGGCGGCGCGGCGGAACGGAGCAATCGCCGCCAGACGAGGGGACCGGGAACCGGGAACAGTGACGAGGGGAGATAGTGGCCACACTGAGCGCCAAAACGGCCGGATTATCATTTTATCTTTGCCTTAGCGCGCTCTGGAGGGAGATAGCCCAGACGCGGCCGGCAGAGTTTTCCGGATTCACCCGGAAATCTTTTGGTCCGCCGCCGGCACGTGCTGGTATCAGTGGACCAGCGGACGAAATTCATGAGACACGTCCGAGGCGGAAACCTCTGCGGCTGATGTCGGGATTAGGGTGATAGGGGCACAGAGGAACGGGTTAGCCTGATATCCCGATGTCTGTGCACTTAGTATCATATTCGAGGTAAATCAATTCCATTGAACAGCACCGACTTTCATAAACGCATAGTTAATATGCCTCGCAAAGATAGCTTAAGTGTCCAACGTGCCCAGCCTTTCTCACTAAGTGGCTTAGTGAACGTGTCATATTCGTCAATGTCAAAGCCGAGTTGAAATGTGTATTATCCGTCGGCATGATAAATTAGGCTTCAAAGGGCCCATTGTTGGCGCATGTGGATTGAAGTTAATGTGAGTCAGCTGTACTAAGCCGGGCTGGCCCACCCGCCCGTAGCAGGCAGCGGCTGGGTTACTGCAGTCCCATCGGGTGAGCTACTGCAGTTCCACCGGCTGGGTTACTGCAGTCCCGGGTGGGTTACTGCAGTCTCACTGGGTGAGTTACTGCAGTTCCATCGGGTGGGTTACTGCGGTCCCACTGGATGGGTTACTGCAGTCCCACCGAGTGAGTTATCGCGGTCTCACTGGGTGGGTTACCGCTGTCCTACTAGATGGGTTACTACAGTCCCAACGAGTGAGTTACTGCGGGCTCACTGGGTGGGCTACTGCAGTCCCAGCGGATGGGTCATTCTAACGAATAGTGTTTAATTTAAACTATTGACCGAATGCAGAGTTTTAATAGTCGAATAGTCACAGCCACTGCCCGGTTCCATGCCCATGGTAGTGGCGGGGAAGAGTTACCCCCCCCCCCCCGTCCACGCGGCGGCACCTACCATCCTCGACTGTGGTGGAACACCACCTGCGCGCTGTTCTCGCTCAGCTCCGTGATCTGACTGCAGATCAGCTTGGTCGACTCGTCGTCCTGACGCTCCTGACCCGGCCTGGAAACATCAGATACCCCGCGTCAGTACGGCCCACGCGCCACAGAGCGAGCGCATTCCAGAGAGCTGCGTCACAGCCAGGACCAATGGAGGCTGCACATGATCGAATGTTAGCGGAGCAATGGAGAGCGAACAGGGTCAGGTGGACATTTTGACGCCAGATCCGGCGTGTGTTCTATTAGTCAGCACTCCACATTAGTCAGACTTGCTCGCCGTCTAAGTAATCCCAAAAACAGTCCGCATTAATTGTTATCAGTCTATCGCTTCCTTTTCAGAATACGAGACCAGACAAGACAATAACTGTGTACACAATGACACATAAGCTTACAAGTGACACCAACTGTAAAAGCTAGAACACAACGGCTGAGGCACCCATCTTTTTAGCGCCACCATTTCGCCAAATGTCGGTCAAACTGGCGCGCACGGCGCGAACACAATCGCCTCTGCCGCGCAACGGTGGCGCTGAATGGCGCCCAATTTACAGATAGCGCCGGCCCATCACCGGTTCAAGTCAACACTCCCTTCCCTCCCTCGCTGTTCCTCTAGACGGAGGAGGAAGAGGAGTGAGGAGGAGGAGTGGAGTGAGGAGCGAGGAGTGAGGAGCGAGGAGTGAGGAGTGAGGAGCAAGGAGTGAGGAGGGGCGAGTGCCGATCTGCGACAATAGCGGCGCAGGCCTGCAGCTGATGTCGTCATTAGTCTGTGGAGGGCCGTGGACCGTCGATGGGGATATATTACGGGGAACAGCCAATCGCTGTCGGTATTTCGGCCGCTGGTCTGACCAGCCGGAGGGGAGGAAAACTGGAGGCTGGACGAGCGGAGGCCCCTGGGTCAGAGCGAATCAGCAGGAGAGAATAAGAGAGATAACACAAAGGAGAAGGACACGTATTGAAACCAGAAAGTGTAAGTAGGGACTCTACAGAAGGATCAGAAACTCAGAGGTTACAAGTTACAACTCACCCTCGAGTTCAAGAGGACTTCTCAGTCAGCTTGCTTTACCAAGACCTACAAGATTAACCCGCGCACTGACGGGGGGGGGGCGGATATCCGCCCCCCCCTGAGGTTTTTCGCGAATAACGGGAAAACCGCGGCGCGTAGCGCCGCGAAATTTGGTATGACTATTACCTCATCAATTTTACACATGGTGTGCAAGTTTGAACCTCCTACCTATTAAGGTCAGGTCACCAGGTCACTTTGAATGACCCAACCTCAAGTCACTTTTTTGCAACTTTGTCACCGTGCCAGAGCTACAGTAGAAGTCGGAGGCCTTTGAAATTCGCAGGATGTTATAAGGTCATTAGTAGCTACAATTTGTATATCTCGGAGTTTTGATATCGGTGACCTAAGGTCAGGTCAATTTCGCGACCTCCCCATTATAAGTCAATGGGGGAAAAATCAACTCCCTGTTTTTACCACTAAAACGGGTCGGAATGGCCCCATATACCATACATGACTTCATATCCGATCAACCTTCACTACCTTGAGGTCTGTTTTGCTGTTGGGCAGCTGTAAGGTCATGTGACGTCATCAAAGGTCACCAGCGGTTTTTTGCCAATAACTCCGTACAGGAGCAAGATACAGCCGCGCGGATGGTCTCATTGTGTTCAGCTCGTCAAGACGCATCGAATGATATACATGATGACCTCGAGGTCACGTGACCTGAGGTCAACCTTTGACCTTGACCTTTCGAGGTCAACATATATATCATTCGATGCGGATTGACGAGAGGATCACGATGATGCTCTTAGTTTGTTCCTATCTTGACTAATTCAAAAGTTATTCGAGAAAAACTCTCCATATCTAGCGCCGCCATTTTGACTTTTTCGACCCCTGTGACGTCATCTTTGACCTGACCTGAAAATGACCTTAGTAAAAATTGTAGACCTTGTCCGTGCGTATCCGATGCCGTTTACCGCTTGTCGCTAGCTTGCTTCGTTCTCGAGATCTCAGGGGGGGGGGCGGTCATCCGCCCCCCCCCCGTCGGTGCGAAGTTGGCGCAGACCCCCGTCGGTGCGCGGGTTAACCTGCCTAGTACTGGCCGGCACGAACAGCGACAGCTCTGTCGGACTGACGGGCCGCGAGACTGTGCTCCGGCGGTGCTCCCGAGGGTGCCCTGAGCGCCGTACTCACCCCTGCTCGTGGCTGACTTTGATCGAGTGATTCTTGTGGAAGATGTGGAACCGCAGTCTCGAGTCCATCCTGTGCCACTCGTGGTGCGCCGTCAGCCACTCTGGCAGGCGACACTTGGCTAGCCGGCGCCGCTCTGAAACCAGGCCGGCGCGGCGGAGGTGTCAGCGCGTCACTGCGTACATACACAATCAGGAATTGATCTCACACATACAGTCAACATTGTACAGTGTGCGCTGAGTCATAGCGGACAGAAACATGCAGATACACTCACATTTCTAAAATAAAATATTTGATCCGCGAATAGCTTCGCCTCACTACACGATAGCATGAACCCCGCGCGGTAACGGGAAACATTGCGGTACAGCCTAGCTCCCAGTGATTACTACTGCTGCCATCTATGAGCGAGATTATAAGCAAAGTGCTTTGCGGCACAGCATAACTGCAGACATTGTATTGTGCTGCCACCTGGCGGCGCGGTGGTGGAACACCCAGACTCCAGAGGTGCTCCATGATTCATTTGCTCAGAGTGAGCTTTATTTGAAACTTTATTTACCGCGAATTATTGTGGTTATCTCGATATTAGGCCTCTAGTACACGAAATCCATACTCAATTGAACGAAGTAATGACATCTTTCTGTGATTTTCTTGTCTTTGCTCAACAGCTAACCGTAGTTTGTGAGAAGAAAATAGCTATAGTTAAGTAATACGCTAGATCATCACTCCATATCTAAAGGCTAGTGCGAATAATGCTGTTTTATGGATTTTAAACCATAGAATACGTATAATACCGCAAGCATAAACCACGATTTGGATATGCCCGAAAAGCTCGTGACACACTCGAATACATTCGTGATGAATGGTAACTCATCATATCATTTCTTAATGAAAACAGCCGAGATGTCGTGTGCTGTTCCGTTGAAGGACACTGAGCCATACACTCTCGTGACACGGCGTGGCGCCAGGATGATCTCACTCTCTCGCGGTGAGAGATCTTATCGGTCCTTCTCGGGCCAGCCTCGGATTCACGGCGGAGTGTGTGCAAACATTAGTCATCTCCGCCACAAACGTGGGTGAGTTCATTTTATAGCCTTAAGCGCGATATTGGCACTTACCATGGGTAGGTTTTGCGGCGAACATTCACCCACAATTAGTGTGATTCATAATCTTAATTTGAAACTCATGATTGACTTATCGCTAGTTAGGTTCATACAGAGTACATATTACAGGCTGTAGACGAAGTTTCTGTCGTACACCATTGTCTAGTTTACTGGATTTCATGACCGACGGCAGAAATATTAACGGGTAGAAGGACTCATGGCTGAACTGTTCAACAGAGGAGCCATTTGCCATTGGCAAGATTCATGATTTTGTGTTCCATGGCAGACCCACTCACCGTGGTAAGATTCACAACCTTGTGCCCCACAGCAGATGAACTCACCATTGGTAAGGTTCATGACCTTGTGCCCCACGTGGACCGACTGCAGTCCCTGGCAGGTCGAGTCGCCGGACTGGACCACGTGGAAGCCCTGCTGGCCGCCGCCCAGGTCGAACGGCTGGTAGATGAAACACCGGTACCTGCCGGCCGGCACAGAGCACCCCGTCACCAGCTGCCGCCGTACACGCACGTGCGCCGCGCAAACTTCAAAGGAGCTGCACGGCAAAATTGCTTTCCGCAGACCGCTTGTGTTCGTCGAAAACATTGTCGTTCCGGCGTCGCTCCTCCAGGAAAATAACATCATTCTAAACGGTTCGCGCGGCCAGTCAAAAGCAGACAAAAGGCGTGACAGCTTTGTTGAAAATTACAGCATTTCACATTCCTAGCATAGCTACGCATGAGCTACATCAAGCAATTAAATTAACGAGTAGTTATAATAGTGGTTCATTATGTTAAGCAATGATCCACTATGGGCCTAGCTATGAAGTTATGCCAGTGCCGGCCTGAAACCACTCAGCCGTATTTCCAGACATATCCCTGGCTACTAGTGGACGAGCAGGCCCACTTTGAAGGCCCGGTTCAAAGAGTAGCTCACGGGTGAGCGATCCGTGGTGGCCGCAGTGCGGCACGTTTCGTATCATCGGTAGGCAGAGCGCCACATTCAGCACACCTGGACCACTCACACGGCTGTGCCCGGGGGCTCGGACAGAGAGGATGAGAGGGGAACTGACGGACTGACGGGCGGGCTCTGATGGGGTGAGGGCAACGGACGATAGACAGGTGGTGGGAGAGAGGGGAGATTGAATCGACATAAAACAAATATGAAACGCCCAATAGAAGCTAGCAGCGTGAACAAAAACACCGACCGGAAATGTACAGGGGCGCTGTTTTACAGGGCGCTGTTTTCTCTGAAATTGCAATTTGTTGTACAATTCGCAAAAAAATGTGTGAATTTCGACCGGAAACTTATGTCATGAAAACATAACCAGAGCACCAACCGTCAGCCACCCCACTAAAAGCATCATCCCTTCTCACAATGCACCCACCTGTCCGCGTCCGTCTTGGTTTTGACGCTGTTGAGCTTGCCGAACATGAAGTGAGTGTCGTGGTTGCGCCAGGTGGCGAGGCAGGTGAGGGTCTCTGAGAGTCGCTCGGCGCCGGCCACGTCCGGGCAGGCCTGATGCTGCAGCACCAGACTCCACGGATCGGCGCACGACCAGGCGCGCGACACGGGGTCGGCGCACACGCGGTCCGAGCGCCGGTAGTTGAACGTGAACCGGCCGCGGAACGGGCACGGCACGGGCGTCGGACGCACGCGGATCATGGTGTTGAGCGGCGCGTCGGCACCGATGGAGCGACACACCTGGCGTAGCGACGGGTGCGGGCTGCAGTACCGCGCTGAAAGGGTGCACAAAATAACGGTCAGAAGGTGCAGCAGGCAACAAGCGAGAGAAACAAATTCTGCTTCTCAGAGGGACGGCAAATTCTTATACAGTGGGAGGGTGAGCAAAGTTGTCAGAAGGTGTAACAAACGGTGGAGAGACAAACTCCGTTAAGAAAAAAAACAGCAAATTATATCAGATCAAAGGAGGCAGCGAACCCTTTGCTCAAGAGGCAAAGCGAATTCAAGACAAAAAGCGTAACAGCGATGAAACACCTCAACACACGGCAATGGCAATAGGCGATTATTAACCGAAGGTTTGTTGTCAATAGTTAAAACACTATTCTTTAGAATTGTGTTTTTCTATTGAAAAACAAATCTGAGTTCCCTGACAATTTGTCAAAAGTATACAGCGAGGAATCGCGTAGGGTTGATATTTTACCAGAATTGTCTTAACCTTTAGTTTCACGGTATAACAGAAGACTTCAATGGCTCGCCGCAGGTGGTATCAGAGATCAAACGGTATACATAGACGCTATGTTTTTCGGTGGCAGGTTTGTTTTGTTACTGGGCGACATCTAAAGCGCTGCGCCACTTTGTGCTCACTTCAATCCGCTTTGCGACAACGCTTCAAAACAGTCTGCTCCAAGCGCTTGCGCTCAATCAAATAGCAGTCACTGCTGCCTGAGCCGCTCTAGTTGTTTCACGTCCACTGTCTGCTACAAAACGGTCGTAAATTCAGGCTCAAACTATTATCTGATATGGTGAAGACAACTGGTTGGGTCGCACTGAGGATATGTATGTAAGTGCTGCTCACTCAAGAACACGTCGTAAACCGCGCTGTAACACTGATTGACCCTAGTTACAGTTTACTGGCATTTCCAAACATCGCAGAGTTTCCAGCTGGCCTCGTACTCACATTGCTTGAACTCGATGATGTTGGTGTGACGTTCAAACATCACTACGCAGATGTAGCAGCTCTGCTGGCTGAAACAAAATAAAAACGCCACGTCATGAAATCACTCCACGTCATCAAACAGACGTATGACGTCGCATCGCAGCCACCTGCCGCGCTGGCTGTCACTTACAGTAGCACGCGACCACCAGTGGTCAGCCGTGACACAATGTGACAGCGGCAGCAGACAATGCTGTTCTTACGTAAGCACGTGCTCAATATGACACTATCTGACCAATGTCACACTATCTGACCAATGTCACACTATCTGACAGCGGCAGCGAAAGGCGGCGCTGGCATTCGGTGAACACGCTCGTACAAATTACCTAGCGGTGTGAATCAAATCATGTATGCAAGGCGATTCAGGGTTATATTTCAGCGTCACCTATACACCAAACACTCCTTGCAAGCAGTGGACTATCCTGAGTTGAGCAGTCGAGCAAGGTGCTATTTTACCGGGACCCATGTCGGCCATTCATGAGCTTTCACTGCCGACAGTTTGCAGTACCTTCCACCACCTAGGCACACTGACACATCAATACCGTGTCAGAACGACAGAGTCGCGGCGCCTCATTTCGATATAACCGAGAGAACAACAGACAGTGATGAGACTGTACAGTGCACAGCTAACGGCTACGCTTCATTCTCGGCATGAAAATTGGCCGAAGGTGTGTTGTTTGGCGGCTCGTGGTTGCTTTGGTCCTTTGGAGGCTCACACAAACAAAAAGCGGCGATGACAAACACGACATGCATGCGATGTTTAGACTGTTCCCGGAAAGCAGCCAAGGAAATGTCTCACAATACGATCGCACGGTGAAATATTTCGAACAAAGCCGGCACCGGCGGAGAGCGGTCCGTCCAGCGGGTCAGTCTTGTTTGCGCAGTCGACCGTCCTAGAATGAGGAAACGAAGGAGGAAGAGGAGGAGATGCACGCCCCGGACGTGCTCCTCTCCGAGCTGACGGCGGACAACGGTCTGCTCCAGTCGCATCCGCTCCCAACTTTATAATCACCCAAACTTCTCGACAAGAAAAGTTGCCTCTCGGTGCTAAAACAGCGCATTCACGGTACTCCAAAGTCGCAGAGGCCGGCGCCGGCACGCCAGAGAAGTGCGAGCCACGGCAGAAGCGCGAAATAATGACCCGGGAAGCGCCAAAAGGCAGGAGTTCTTCCACCACCGAGATATTATTAGCGGCGGTTGTATGAGTGTGAGTGAGTCATTAGCGCGGCATCTATAATAATGAGCCAGAGCACAGACGGACGCCAGCTGACGTCACTGGAAAATGACGTCATGCCGAGGAGACTGAAAGCACACTGCAAGTCGCGCTGCCGTTCTCATCCCTGAGAAAACGCAAACCGCACTGTTTGGTGCGGAGACACCTTTATTCAGCGCCGTGAGGTGAATTATCCCATCCATTTCATACACGACAAAGGCCATGCATCTTCAGCGAAACACATTCAGCTTGTCATGTGAGCGGGGGAGAGCCGCACCGACGCCGGTCGAGCCTCCCATAAAACATCCTCCGCCTCTGCATGTGATCATTCGCCACCGAGTCTGGCGAATTTCAAAATCCCCAGGAACGCGCAGGCGTCTTACACAGGGTGACCCTACGACAGCTTGGGGCAGAGACGGCAGGCTAGCGGGGGAGCTGTTTTGAGTTAGTGCGACACTTACAAATGAGCTGCTTTGAGTGCGCAGGCTACGCCGCGTGAATAGCCAGCCACTTTTAGGAAATTGAAGCACGACCGTCGTCACCCTAAGAAGAGAAACAGAGGACAAAACTTGTTGCGAGAACGCAATTACGACATATTCCTACCCGGTGATTTAATGAAAGCGAACAAAGATGAATGAAAAGAGAAACATTGATGAGCCATTAGAGCACATAAGCAGGAAGCATACAAACAGCATATTCAGCACTAATCTTCTGTGAAGAGGCCTAAATCTCTCAGAGCTTTGCTGAGCCAAACAACGTTCCGAAAACTGATGATATCAGTATCAACTAAGTCCGAAATATCGGCGACGAGAGCGGCAGGGACCAGGCAGACGTCCGCTGATAAGCACACTGCTGCCACTGTCAGCACGCGTAATTAACAGCGCGGTCCGTCACTGTCAGAGCGCTCGGCAGCGCGGCCGTCACCGGCGCGCCGCCCGTCCATCGACCCGCGGCTCTCGGCACGTGTTTTCCGCGGTGCTTCTCGCCACTCCCTCGGGTGGAAGAACGGCGCGCGGATTCCGACGCCCCCTAAAAACGGCGAGTCGGCGGCGGCGTCGACGACGAGCGGCGCATTCTGATGCGCCGAGTCGGCGCGTCGGAGCAAATAGACGCGCCGCATCCATCACGGCGACTGCCATAACTCGCGGCCAAACAGGCGTCCGCGGCGACCACGGCGCGCCGCGGCCGCTAATGAAGAGGTGCGGCGACAGTGACGCAGGGTCGCCACCGACACGTCGGAGTACCGGTAAACAGGATCGCAGGAGCGATAATTGCCACCTGCCGCCCGACCCGGCGCCCTCGCGACCATCCGGCGCAGGCACGCCTCTCATGACACGCACTGTGCTCCCCGGTCACGCCGGTTGGCGACGAGGCTCGTCGGGGTGGAGGCAGGCGTGGGGGCTGCGCCGTGTTTGTATTTTTCAGCCGACATCCGACGGAGCGGGGACACGGCTGGCAGACGCCGCTGAAATTGGATGCAGGCGGCCGGTGACGGGTGCGCTCATTTTTCAGGCGCAGGGAAGCACAGGTGGCGAGTGGAGGCAATATTCCGAACGGCCGGGCCGCCGGGTGGGGACGGCCTCCAGCTGACGCCCGTCGGGACAGCCATAAGTCACTTACTCATGGCGGCGCCAGGGAATGTCAAACAGACCATTTGTCGCCCCAGAGGCCGGCAGAGATCAGCCGGGGTCAGGCCGGAGTCAGACGGGAGATCCAGACACCCCCGGCCGGCTCAGCGATCTGCCAGGTGTTGACAGGACGGCTCTGGCACGTCTAACCCTCCCCCACCAACACACCACGGCTGGCACGGCCACCAGACACCACGTGACAGGCAACACCTTCACCAGGTCACAACAACACCGAACTTGTTTGCCGCGAGAAACACGATGAGAACAAGCTAAGCCGATAAACAATAAATAACGGATTACTCGAGTAAACGAAATCGACAGCACGGTACAACACGCCAACCGTCACACAAGTTACTGTGACATTTTATCGAATATTTTCATATTGCCAGCATTCACTTCTTCGTTGAATGTAATAATAAGCAGATTGGCAGTGAATGGTGGAAAATAAAATGACTGATAGGCAGTGTCCCAAAGTTTGCCAGTTTGGGTGGGAAATGACATCCAAATCAAAATAATTTTCCACTTTCACCTCCAACTTTCCAGAGCAATTTTTCACTCCCTATTTTACCAATAAAGAGCATCTGCGGGTACCTTTTACCTCGCTCCATTTTCGATTCAACTCCACATCCTTCAACATTCACAAAAACATTGTTGATCCCTGCATGTTCTGCTTTTTTTTTTGCCTTTCTGACTGGAATTTTCCCACTCTCAACCCTCTTTATAGTGACGAATATTCCCCTCCGACACCCAAGCCGAAATATAATTTTGGAACACTGCTGATAGGTTTTTGATCGATGTAGTCGGAAAGAAGATTTTTACAATAAAGCAAACGTCTCAGCTTCACTAGAGACCGCTTGCTAAGATCCCCGCTCATGCATAGAAAATAGTAGACATACCCTACTGCTGCTATTGCCACCGTCACTATCATCTGCCACCACTGACGGGCGCTACTCACCCTTGTATGTCCCGCTGCAGGAGGAACTTTGTGTCGCGCTGCTGCTGCACACAGCGGCCCTGCGTCCCCAGCTGGTCCTCGGTGATGTTGAACACAGAGTCCTTCCAGTACCACTGGTCGATCCACGAGGACGGAAACCGGCACGGCTCCTCTGCGGACAGCAGAGAGAGACGGTCAACAGGGGTCGGAGGCGCGTGGGGGGGGGCCTTCAACAGGGGCCAGGGGCGCGAGGGACGGTCAATAGGGGTCAGCGGCCCGAGGGGCGGTCAACAGTTGGGTAAGCGACGCGGGTGACGGTCAGCAGGGGCCAGTGGCGCGAGGGACGGTCAAAAGTTGGGTCAGCGGCGGTCAACAGGGGCTAGCGCTGGTCAACAGGGGCCAACGGGGCGAGGGGTGGTCAACAGCTCCACGCCGCTCAGACAGCGAAATACGACCTTCCGGACATGGCGTGCCTGGATTTGATGTGAACTTTGCTTAAGTGGCCCGAGTTCAGCGCATAAATCGTCCGTAACACTGATCGATAACGGCTCGCTAGGTTCAGCTAAGTACCGGGTGTCCCAAAAGTAAGGTCATGATTTAAAACTTAAATATCTCGAGAAGTAAGAGTCCGAATCACTTCCAATTTTAACACGTGCAAGGTGCATCCATAAAATTATTTTCTTGCATGCTTAAACCATTTTTGATCATAACTACACCGAGCAGTAGGCATAAAACTGAGAAGGTCGAAATTCAACTCTTAGAGAGGGTCCGTCATTAAAACAAAGGGTAAATACCGCCCAGTTTTCGGCCCTAAGCAGACCCTATCAGCTCACCCTATCTCTGAACTCATGCATAGTTTCGTCTCAACCGGTAAAACGTCAGAAAAAAGGTATAATGTACGCACAGGGCATGTATACTTAGCCACCTGTGCTTCGAGGTCCTGAGGACGACAGCGGGAATCGGGTGAAAATAAATCAAGAGAGGTGGCCGAGAGTCCTCCCAGTGGTTCTTCCGCTCGTCGCAACGCAGCTGTGCCGACACCATCAGCCAGCAGTGGTTTCAGCAGGATGGAGACTATGCTTGCACCGTCCTGAGGATCATGCATTGTCTCCGAGAGTGGATGTGAGATCCCGTAATTTTCAGTCAGGGCAACGCCATTGAATGGCCTCCTCGGTCACCTGACGTTACACCTTCATATTTTTATTCTCTGGATACACAACAGAAAGATTGTCTTTTAGGACAACCCAACGAGCCGGGAAGAACTAAAGGATGATTCCTTCGAGCAAACATAGGCGGCATCTCACTAGAGAATCGCTCCAGAATAGTGGAGGAAGTCAAACGTAGTCTATTCATGCACGCGGCCCGAAATGGTAGCCATGTAGAAAAGCAGCAAATGTGGGGCTACGAGCCAATGTATTGACTCATATGTATGTCAGAATAAAATTTTATAAAATGCTCTTTCATATGATGTCCTATTTATATCTATCTATCGCGTATTTTTGGCAGTGTGGCCAAAACAAATGATGACCTTACTTTTGGGACACCCGGTAGACCTTAAATGGCGCCTAGCAAAAACCGATAGAACACGGTTAACGACGAGCGTGCTGCGGCGCTGCGCCATTTTTGAAAATACCGCAATAAATCCACTTAATATCGACGTGTCCATCGATCCCCAATGAAAAAGATACTGCTGATTTGCAATAAATCCTGTGCAACCGGTCTGCAGTGGCTCAGTGTAAAGACCAGCTAAGCCACGCGCGGTCACTGCTATGAGATATGGTCTGATGCCTAAAACCACAAAGTGAGTCCGTAAAAAGAACAATTTCAGCATCGAAACGTTGAAGCGATGCGTAACTGCATGTAACTTGAGTTAAAAACAAGATGCAGGCTTTGTAAATGTACAATGTACATTACATAATATCAATAAAGCATCAAACATAATGCAGGTATGAGATGCCAACCAGGAAAATCAGTGTCGGTTTGTCCGCGACTGGCCTCACCTAGCGGCATCGCTCGAGACCTGCATCGGCCATGCATGCAGGCCGTGAGGTCACACCGTTACGTGAGCCTGTCGTAACGTGACTCATCATTGCAGTAACGCGAAACTGCTACACCGTGACGCCGCCGTAACATAACGCTGCCTGTTCCGCGTGACGTGTCGCTTCGTAACGTCACCCTGCCGTAACGTAACCCTACAGTAACGTGACGCTGCCTGTCGTGACGGGCCACGAGGCTGAGCGGCGGATCAGCGGCGGTGGGCGGCCCTCCTCCCCGCCCTCAGCGCGGCCCGACCTGTTGCCGCCCGACGGCCCGCCCGCGAACCACATGCCGTCTGATGTCGGCGGAGAGCGGCCTGTGTGGCCAAAGAACGGCAGGCATCACGGTGACCATACGAGGGTCAGTGCCGTGAACCCGTCTCATGAGGCGGGTGGGAGTGGAGTTGAAGGGTGAATTCGAACCGTCGTCGGAAAAGAAAAGCAGGATCTTCAGGAAGTAGGTGACGGCTTTGGCACCGCGTTAGTCGGCTTTGGTCCGCCGACAGGGCGACGACATGTTCCTGTCACGAAAGTGTCGTGTCACTGTCACGTTTCTGTCACTCAGGGTCTGAGTGACGGCCGCACGGCTTAGGCAGCTCGTGGCCAGGGCAACAAAGCTGCTGACGAGAGCTCTCCAAGTGTGCGCAGCTGTTGTCAGGTATCTCAAGTATGGCAAAACCTGCACTTGGGTGGGGAGCGAGTTTTGAAGAGTCTCGTGCGGCAGACGCTGAACGATGTTGCCACAGGCGGCTGAGCAGTACAAGTACGCATATGAAGCAGCGAGGCGGCGCTATTAAGGGTGGTACATTTTTAGCCCATAAGGGTGCTGAAAGGCCATAAGAGGCTAACCCAGGAAAGGTCGAACAAAACATAATCTAGCATACTCTAGAGCAAGTGGTCGCACTGTTGCTTAGGGCAGCTGCAGTTTTGTGCCGTTCACGAATCACTCCAGGCTAATTTTTGCTTGATGCCGACTCGTTCCCAATATGTGCCCTTTTCCCGTCCACCACAACCCCGTTTATGCCTGTCCCTAAGGCTAACAACAGTTTTCGTCCCATTCCAATCAAAGCCCCGACAGGTCCCGGTGAGCACAACTCAGGACAGCTCAGGACAAGGCAGGACAGCTCCCATTCCGTGCCGTATACCAGCTCAGGACAGCTCTCATTCCGTACCGTTTACCAGCTCAGGACAGTCCCCATTCCGTGCTGTTTACCAGCTCAGGACAGCTCCCATTCTGCGTCGTTTACCAGCCGTCAAGTTGACCCAGTAATGTCCCACCCACCTCCGTCCCTCGGCGCGACCGGCGGCTGACGGCCGGTTTGCGCTCCATCTATCACTAATCAGTTTATCTCGGGAAAACAGATCGGACACGCGGTGCGATCGCCGCCGGCGCGCCAGAAGCGCCGCGCTGCATGCGCCGCCGCTCGCCGCCCGTCGCTGGCGGCGCCGCTGGGAGTGAGCCGCTCGCGCGCGCCACCATTGTCAACAGACGCCACCGGCGGCGCACAATAGAGCTCTAATTAGCGATCATCGAGGCGGTCGGTCGGGCGAGCCGGCGCCCGTCGGCCCGGGACAGAGCACGGAGCCGGTCTGCAGAGCTGCAGGAGCGAGGAACGGTCGAGAGGAGGGGCGCGGCCGGCGGTGCAGCGCCCACCGACGGCGGCCGGTCGGTCGGCTGGACCGCCTGCTCGGGTCCCGAGCGGAGGCGGGATGAATTGGCGCTAATGTTGGTAACGGGTGGTCGCCGCGGCCGCCATCACTCATACCACAGGTGCCGGCGGCTCGAGCCGAGCGGCCAGCCAGCGCGGCGGCGGAGCAGGGCTCCGGTCAGTGGCCAGTAGGACTGACAACACCGGCTGGCTTAGTATCTCGGCGCTACCGCCACCCGTGAAAAGGCTTCCGCAGGAGCAGGAGAGGGGGAGGGACTGTGAGCAGGAGAGGGGGAGGGACTGTATCCGGGAGGGACCCGGATCGGGTCCACATCATCCTGGTGCGGGTGGGCGTCAGACGGGCGGCCGTAATCCGAGACCGCCGGCGGACCGGGCACCCTGGACGCCGTAAGCTGATCGCCCCACGGTTCCGCCCGCCATTGTTGAGCCGATACCCCGGAATGCAGCGCCGCGCACCACCTTGAGGCCGGCGTCCGACCGGGCTATTCAGGAGCAATAGGCCGGCTCACACGGCGGCTCGCCCCCAGCCTGCGCCCGATCCTTCCACTATTTGGCTCCCCTTCCGTCAGATTCCAGCGACCTGTCGGCGCCAGAGCGGCGTCTGTTCAAGGCCCTCCGGACAGCCGGCACCCTCATGCGCCAGTGCACCGAGATCGGCGGGCGGGCCTGGCCAAATTGCCAATGTGCATACGCCGGAAAAACAGCGATAAATAAGAGAGCCGGCGATGAAGCTCGACGGTTGACGGTTGCCGACGGGTATCAATTTCAACACAGAGTGAGCAAATAGCGTGAAGTCCGGGATTGTATCAAATGGTGGGGTATAGCTCGTCCAATCGAGCTCCAATGTGTCACTGTTCGATCGCGTGCAGCTCAGTGCGGAGCTGTCAGATACGTCGAACAATGATTGCTAGTCGTTGCAGTCACTGCATAGCTGAGGGCCATTATTTGGCAATGACGCCGTCCTACTTGTGACGGCGATTCAGTTTTTAGATGGTAAAACTTTACGGTGCAGCGCTATGGCACCTGTCCGTCCGTATGTCTGGCATAGCACCACCTAAAGCGGGACGGCTGACGGTACTTCCAAACTGCAAATGCCCCACTACAAAACGCGGAAGTCCATGATTGCACATAAACAATTCACAAGCACTCTAGTTGTAGGGCTCGAAAATAGCCCTCCACACACCAACACAAGCGGCTCAGGTGCAACTGGCTGGAACTCGACAACCAATACAGTCGGTCTATGCAGCAGCGAGTGCCGAGCCGACATTGTTCCCCGAACTAGCGTGAGCTCGGTGGATACTGACGAGCAATGAGATCGGACGTGCATTCTCCGATCGCCGCCACGGGGGCCGGCCCGCTCCCGAGCGAGGTTCAGGTATCACGGCAAGGCAATACAGCGGGCGGGGGGTAAGAGAGAGACTATCCACGGCCAGATCCAACAGAATGGCACGGTAACAATGCAGCAGTACAAGCATACTGATACCCTAAACGCCAGCACGGACTGACTTTTCAAAGAAATACTACCAGCGCAATTACCGCTGGAACAAAGAGCGGGTATGTAGCCGGTGCGCTCATGAACACGTGCGCTGTAAAATAACTTAGCATTCAACTCCATAAATGTGGCTTTATCAGACTTACGAACACAATAACATATTCTCTACACCCAGAGCAGTATTTCATGCTGCACGCGCCGGGCGATACGTGTTGTTATGGGCCCCATCACACGTGTCTGAACCGCCGAGTTTCAGGTGACGTTGATCACCTGGGCCCACGTTTATGTCGACCTTTTATGCAGCAGTTTATGTTGCTGGCCGTCGAAAGTACCACATCACCAGTCGTCCGCCGCGGTGTATCCCGCGCCCACATCCGGTGGGGCCCAGGTGTGCGGGCGGTGGGTACTGCTCAGGTGCACCCCGCCCCCGCTCCCCTTCCCGTCCCTCCCGTCCCTCCCGGCAGCGGCGCTGACTGCTGATCCTGTTGTTGATCCGACGCCGGCGCTGATTCCCGGCCGGACACCGTCCCGCGGGTGCGGCCGACCCCGTCCCGCGGGACGAAGCTGTCTGCGCCGGCGGCGGCAACAGTCCGCCCCCGTCCCCGCCCCCGCCCTGGGAAGCCGCCGCCGCCGCCGCCGCCCTGGGGAGCCGCCGCCCGTGCACCCGTCCGCCAGCCCACACGGCACGGGCGTAAACGTAGGGGAAAGAGGGAGAGACGGAGTGCGAGGAGGGAGAGAGGACGAGAGATACGCCCACAGAAAGGCTCTCACCCAATGCTACTAATGCTGAACATATTGATCATGTCAGCAACAAGCCACGAGTGCTGATGAATAGTCAAAACTGCCCCTCCTCCTGCACACAGAGGCACTTACCAACCCGCCCAGTCTGTCTTCTAATGAAGCAGCAGACCGCATCGGCTGACTAGCCATCCATCAAACCCGGCGGTAAGCGGGTATAATGCACTGCATGGCACTAAGGAGGGCGAATTCAGCTACTGAGGTCCATTACACCGCCTACACATCGCAGTATGGTCCATTAGACAGACAGAGCCGAGCTCACATAGACACCCACACTTCTGCAACGAGCTCATAGTCAGTCGCACTTCCGGACAGACTACTGAGCTGTTCATAGTTCGGTACATAGTCATCAGAACCGCTTGTTCAGTTCCATATCGAGCTTATGAATGTAACATAGACGCATTTAAGTCCATAGAAGCACATTGAGCAGCCATCCGTATAGCTTCGATGTGTGCCAGCTCTTGGATAAAAATTACGCAGCCATCAATCAGTTCAGTAGTTTCGGAATGCGCTACATCTGCTGATAGATAGTCATCCGTAATTGCAATTCGGTTCACCGTCAAGCATACCTGCATCCCAGTTCGTCTGGAGTCCACTGAGTCAGTCTGGATCAACCCTGACCACCCAGAGTCCATTCGAGCCGCCCGAGTCCACTCCGACGATAGAAATTCGACTCCGTGAGCCTCGAGTCCACTCCGTCGACCGGTCGCAGGGAGTCGATACTGCCCCATGACTCCAGTTTACGAGCGACCGTAGGTCTGTCGGGCGGTTCCGTCACGGTGTCGGTACTCAGTAAACGGAGCACTATTGTGGCCGGAGCCGGACGACCGGCACACCGAACCGCCTGCAATTAGGGCGAATTCAGTGCGGTACAGCGGGCGGTTATCGATCTTAGTGCTCGCCCGGTCTGTGTCGCCGGCGGGGCAGGCCGGATGTGTGTACAGTTCGGTCGGGCGCGTACTCGCGGCGCCCCGCTGACGAACCATTCGCAATTGCCGGTGTATTTGACGACGGCGTGTCGCTCGCTAATGGCGCATGTATCCTGCGCTGCGGGCGACCGCTCGCTGATGATGGACGATGGTTCCATGTCGGTCGTTTGACAGACAATGATACCAGACGACCCAGTCATCCCCGTGCCGCGTCGTGCACCCTCGGTACAAACACAAAACGGTCAACAAACTGGGACACGGCCACCCCACTGTGGTAGGGTGATGGACGCGCTACTGACCCCTAACGAGCACAGTCACAATGCAATAGTTTGCAGTGATGAAAATGTGTATCGACCGATACGTTATGCGTTCTTCGGTCGGACCGCCCATTCTGTCTTTAAAAACGCCTCCTTCCGAATGCAGCCAGTAAGCCGAGCGAGGCGATCCGTCACCCGTTATGGGCCAAGACAGGAAGCTTCCACAGCGTGTTATGTGGAAACTTGACGTCTTCTAGCGGTTCTCTGCCGAATAAGAGAGGCGACAATTCTGACACCCGACGCCTGGAAGTGCGCCGCCCTTCCGACCGCCGAGGCTCCCATTCCGGTTCGACGCGTCGACCGCCATCGAAAGTGACGTTTATTGACCGGAATCGTTCAACTTTGGTCGGCAAGTGGCCGAGCCGAGAGGTCCTTTCAGCCTGCATCAGCAGCCGGAGCGGTCGGGTCGGACGAGCGGAGCGCGCCCCTCCCGGTCCCCTCCGGGTCTGCCTCCCTCTCCGGCGCTCCCCGGCCGCCCGGAGACGTCGGCACCGATTCGTTAATGGCGGTAACGGCCGCGCTTGTCGTCGATAACGACTGTGACCACGGCATCCGGCCATTTCCGAGACGACGTTCGCCGGCGATTCGGTCTCGGGCGGAGGCGGCCGACCGCCCGCGGAGTCTGAGCTCTAAGCAGCTCCCGGCAGCACACACAGGCCAGGTCAGACGGGCCAGATGCCAAAACTGGCTCAACAGCTGCCCAGTACTGCTTAGAATCAGAGCTGATTACAGCGTCACGGCTTTCAACGGCAGCCAATCAAATTAACTCCGACAACAGCCACTGGCTAACTATTCCCAGTTCCAGGAATTGGGTCAATTGTAGCAAAAAGCGGGAACCACCCGGTTGGCGGCTGCTCTGGTTTCAGCGCTGATTACCAGCGCTCCCCGGCGGCCCTGTATCGCCGTTTTATTCAAATGGGCGCCAGAGGACTCCACGAGAGGAAATCACGGGCAGTGTGGGGAATACCGCACTGCAGATTATCCCGCTTATGGCGTATTGCTGCCACACCGCGGGTGTCGAGCAATAACGCCGCGGGGGGATGGGCAATAAAAGGAGCCTTTTCGAATATGAAGTCTTTTGTTTAGCCTGCCGCTGCACTGCCGCACGGCACTTTATACAAAACTCAAAGGTGTCAAACACGGAGGGATTCCAGAGTCTGAGATTCCAAGGAATATCCACACATACCCTCTCAGATACTCCCGTAGCAGAAAAAACGATACAAAACAACAGATGAACCGTTGGGTGACGACAGCGACGACTAAAATATCAATGATAGCTGAGACCCGAGCTGCTTGAACAGGGGACCTTTGACAGCCCGTTTCAAAGGCCGACCATCCAAAGCCCGGCTGTCGCCACCATGAGTATTTATTTATGAGTAACTATCACCGTGTCGCTGAATCGGTCCGACAAAGCGCCGACGCTCGGCGGACACGTGTTCCGCCGGCTGGTGCCGAAACCCGGGACTCGGCCGGACCCGTGACGTCACCGGTGGCAAGTTATGGGTGCGCCGGCTGCTCTGGGGCGCGGGGTCCGCTCGTTAGCACCAGCCGCGCCACGGCCGGAGCCGGGGAGTTCTCCGCGGAGGCCCGAGCAGCGCCGAGGACCCCGTCGGCGACCGTCGGCGGCCGTCCGAGATTTGGCAGCCAGCCAACTACCCTGGGGAGGCCGAGAGCCGAACGGTGAAAAACATGTCACAGTAAATCTAACTATTTTTCTTTAGGTGACCGGCGTCCAATATCACGCTGCAACAAATCAGCTGCAAGTGCCTCTTGGTGCTTGCCATCAGCAATATGAAAGAAAAGAAATATAACTTCTGCTTAGGCACTAAGCGGCCATTCATTATCACATACAACGTGAAGTGGCACGAAAGCCTTCACTTGAACAAGTACAGTTCAAATTTATCAGCAATGAGCTGATGTTTCCGCACGTAGACGCGTGAGCAAGTGCCGTTTATTTACGCCGTTTGCTCGAAAACTCGTGAGACACGCCTATAAACATATGGACACAAGTAAATGCCTGATATAAAGTAGACCGGTATAACCGTTAATATGGCTTTGCTGTGTGCACTGTGCAGCCACCTGAAATTACCAAACTAACAACGAGCAAACACGAGGTGGCGTGAAACTTAACAAATGAGATAACAGGGGGCCAATATTTTCACCGGGTCCAATATGGTGCGCCCACCGGGGCCGTCAGGCGCGGCAGCACATTGCGCATTTGTCACAGTCGAGTGTTTGTTCTGCACGGCCGGTTAGCGGCCATTCCATTGGCCGGCGCTGCATACTGCGGCCGTGACGTCACCGATTGTCCCGCGGGGCAAACACAATAAATCCGTGGCGGGCGGGGCACCCCGACAATTGGCGCTGTAGGGCAAACAACAATGCCCCGGGATCGGTGAGAGGACGTCCCGGCAGCTGGACCCCGGACCCGACCGGACCGGACCTGGACCGGCAGCTGTGTGCCGTCCGGCCGGTTCGTTTTTGTTCGGTGGGCTGTTCGGCCGGCGGGCTGGCGATAGGCGTGTTTGGAACTCCAGATACACTCACCTATCATCGCAGTGAGGACAGTCTCCACAAAACTGGCGACAGTTTACCGAAAACACTCTGCCAGACCATCAACTGTCAACACCACGCAACACAATGCGATGTTTTCGTTTTCCGGAAGTCGTGTTTTCCTAGAAAACAGAGCATCGATTTACGACATGTTTTAATTCCGCGGCCAACCGGTTCGATCAGACCAAACAGGGGCTTATGGCTGAGCTGGAGTATCCCTCAGGACAGCGGGAACGAACGGCGGGCGGCGCAAAAACCCGACTGATCTGAATCCGGTACGACATTGGCTCCCTCGCTGCGCGACAACAAAGGCGGCAAAGAATACAGCCGCTAGTGAACATCCCTGTGAAACTCCGCCAGAGACCACCATGGTGCAAGTTTGACAGCATGCGTGTGTCCAGCGCACATCTCAGAGGTTACTGTCAGAGTTCATACAGCGTGTCGTGCGCGGACAGTTTAGGCACAATGCGGCGCAGTGAGGCGAGGAGCGGCGCAGCGCAGAGCCGCTGAGGCGTTCAGCGGAGACGCCGTCGACCGTCGTCCGACGCTCAGCGATGGCGGGCCGGCGCCCCAGCTGCGTCAACCTCTCGGAAAACTCGGCGCCGTTAGAATAACTCAGCGATGTGATGTCATTGTGCCGCCCATATCTGCCAGCTGAGCGACTGAGCTGAGTGACGTCAGAAAACACGGAGCCCGCAGGTCCTCCCGAGGATAAATTCGCCAATCACATTGCTGTCAGCAGCAAGATATTGCCTAATTAATAAACATGAGCTATCGTCTTCGATCGATGGCATCCCTCTATTTATATGTAAAAATTCATTATGGTTATGTTCACCTTCGTCCAGATGGTTGAAATCCAGCCTGGCTTTACCTTTCGCCAGAGAACGAACCTTTCAGTCAATCAGCGGTTCGATCCTGCTGACGTCACATCACATAAGCCTAGTCACATCAGCTGAAGGTCTAGGCTGACGGGTCAAGCGGACCACTTGTGATCAGCCTAGGTCTCCTGCGCTGGGTCATGTCTGTCTGGCGCCGCGGGCACGGACAACGCCAGTGGGTCCGACGGCGACGAGACAGTCGGACGCTCGCCAGTCGCCGCTCCAAAGTGGACTCATGCTGTCGTTCTGTGAAAGCCTCGCCCGGCTGATCGCTCCAAAGCTCTCGGCAGCACTCAGCGCGCCGGCTAAAGTGATGGATTCTGAGACAGGGTCAGTGGGGACAGGCGGCTATGGTTCAGCTGACCTGGCGAGCGGAGATTGGTCCCGCTGATCACATATTTGAGCAAAACTGCACGTGGTCATACCCATTAGCAATATTATCTTCTAATTTGCGTGACGATATAATGCAAAAAAGTCGAAAAAATGTTCGTACATATGATTAATTACAAGCTTAATACGGCACTGCCCTGGCAGACAATTTATCCAGATTCTCGTTATGAGAAAAAAGTGCAGTTTCCTCCCTTGCCTAAGTATGAGAGCCGTCGGCGCAAGAAGCATATCCTGCACCGCGAGCAGGCCCCGCACTGCTGCACTGTGGGTAGAAGAAACGAGCCGCCATGGCTGGCCACGTCAGAATCTGCATCTAAATATAGACCACCACGGCGTTACCCGTCTGCAAGTTTGCAGATAAAGTATCTCCTCTGCACAGCCCACACGCACACACGTTGAGGGAGCTGCAGCTGCAGCTTCAAACGACCCCGGGGTGACCCGTCATATCCGCTGGATGACCCTCTCCGCCAGAGGCATAATAACCAGCGAGTCCCGCGGGGCGGCTCCGGGCACCGCAAAGACTCGTCTGAAGTAGCCGAACACCGCTTCCTGACATGATGTCATCCTGCAAACCGCGAGATAGAGGGCTTCCATGGTAGCGAGGTCTAGAGTATGGGCTTGCATAATTTATTCATAGCAAAAAGCGAAGGCGGTGATGACCTGCGTTTCAGGCCAAACGAATTTCAGGTTTGCCAGTCATTTAACGATGGACATCGCTGCCTAGAAGACAGGTTCGATCGCCGCCGAAGTGGAGATCTGTGTCGGCATTGAAACAAGTCCACAGCTCAAATGGTGCCACAAGAACCACGTCATCAACGCCAAGTTGTACCACTTTATTGTAGTCTCGTCGGTGGAAAGAACACCCGTGGCACCACAGGTCCCACAAGCTCCCACAAGAATGCCCACCGCGTCAGCCTTCCGAACAGTGCAGTGTCATCTCAACTCTCTCAGACATCACATAGCGACAGTGGCGTCACAGCTTCCGTGCGAGCGGGCCCAGCTCCGGCACAGCCGGGTGACAGTGACAGTTATGTAAATCACCGCTGGCATGATGGCTCCGCTTGGTCCAAACGGCATGAATATTAACTCAGCATGCATATGGAGAGACGGCGCCGGCAGCGGAGGCGCGCCGGACCTCCTAATCCTCAGAGAGTGCCGGACATGGCACGGAGAGCTCCACTATCGGCCACCCGTGCTCTCCAAACCTGGGGCGGCGTCATCCGAAATCGGACACCACTAATCACGTCATCGATAATCACGCGTCAATAGGCCATTACCTCGCACGTCAGGCCGCTGGCGACGAGCGAAACTTGATTCCGCGCCGCATTCGGGCCGTGCGCGCCGCCCACGCCGCCACGCCAGGCCGAGGGCGCGCCGAGAACGCCGCAACAAGTCCCAGCCGTGCGCGCGGCGACGGAGCCAATCAAGGGCCGCTCCTGGGCGGTCGATGGATGGCGCTATCGAAGGCGTGTCGGTGTCTAGCCTGTCTGGCAGGAAGACGGGTCAGACAGGGCGATCAGACCGACCAGACAGGACTTGGAAACAGGGCGGACAGCGCAGACAGGGCAGACAGGGGAACAGGCTAACTGAGACAGGTGTATGGGGTGGCGCTGTCACCTGCGATCTTATCGCTATAAAGTGGCCGATAAAGCTGCAACGCAGGCTGCCATGGTCACTGGTCAGTGGCCAGGTTGCAAGCTGCAAAGAGTGGTTCAGTGGATCGAGTAACATGACGATCGTCCACTGGTTGCATAGAAGGAAGGAAGTGATTTTCTCTGCCAGCAACGCCATGGGAAAAAGTGAAAATAGAAGTAGGCATGTAATTAACGATTATCCATTTTTCAAGAATATGTTCCTGTAGACGACAATTATCAAAATTATAGTCTTTAATTTGCAGCTTCTTGCAGTTTGTGGGTGTGTTTTCGTCGCGTAAAAGTGAAATGCTTGTTAGCGCTTCAGTTTCACGCATTTCCCAGAAAGTTCTTGGCTACCGGCTAGTGGGTTACAATAAACTTCCCAGCAACTTTATTCAAATGCATCTAAGCAGATAAGTAAGCAATTAATAGTCAGATCCTCCTTAAATAATATCATTATTTTCTATATATAATTCAGAAATTTAATTTGGTCTCTCACTGCCTGAATTCCGGTCTTAAATTGACGTTTAATCGTCTCTAGTTCATCCTCTGCTGGCAGATCAATAAATTTCTCAATGGATGTTCGTCCATGCGTGTCACCTAATCCCGGCTGCCCGCACACCGCTGCTGCAATTACGATAGTGTCAGCCTTGACCTTCCCAAGCAGCCCACACCCTCCGCATGCATCGTGCGGACCGCCGTTCCAGCGCGGCCCCGCCCCGGGTGAAGATATGCGGGTCGGGTCGACACCCTCATGCCCGCGGGCCGTCTCGGTCGTCGGCGTCGGAGTCGTCGGTGGCGGCACACACGCTGGCCTCATCGATTTCAATATCGTCCCGTCGCAAACGACAGCACGCAGTCGGACAGCGGGCCACGGTCCGGCGTGCCGGGCCGCGTGACGATGGACGGCGGCAGGCAGCGGACAGGGGCGCCGCCGTTAACGGCTGCGAGCCGCCGTCTGTGGCTTTGAGCCGGCGCGGCAGTAACAGAATTTTTAAGATAAATTGACTGCCAATAAATTTTGAGGATGGGCGGAAATTGCCAGATCAGATAGTAGGGGAGATCCAAGGATCGCTACGAGCAACAAAGGGCTCGCGTTCCAGAAATCCATTCAATCAAACGCTCCGGCTAAACTTATTCACAAAAGTCTGAAAGTTGGCTGGTATGCCTGGTCAAGCTCCCCACATAAACACTTCAGAATTGCATTCAGAATTCAGTCGGCGTGCCGCGTATCCAAATATATACCCCGAGCCTGTCGATCTCAATGGACCCACGGGACTCAAGACTCTGGCCGTACTGTGGGACCGATTCCCTTCTTCCATATCATGATAAAGAGAGTACACGTTCAAGCTTTGTTACATAGAAATAGCCGTCACTTTCCCCACGTGTCGGCACCGTCCACCGACCCGGCGGGTCGGCGGACCGGTCCTTCATTGTGCAACCACCTTGCATATAACGCACACGCACTGGCGAATCAGAATCAGAACCACAGTTGCAATACAAGTCTCGGCCCGCTCAGTCGTCTCTCTCCATCCGCGCCTCCGCGACAATGGTGGCAGCGGCGGTCGAGGGGACTTGTGCCCCTCACCACGGACCCCAGCCTCTACATCTGCACTGACATCGCAGTCTGGTTAGTCCGTGCTCCGTGACAGTGTATCGCCCCTACGTCACGTCATCGACTAGGGAGCTGACCATCCTGGACTCGTCATCGTCCGACATCACCGTCTCCAGTGAGTAGCTCTGCCCAGCAAGACTATCTGCCCTGCGGCAAGGTCATCAGCTACCCTGGACTACTACGGAGCCCGCCGACAGCGCACGGCTCATCAGCCCGCGCCGTCCTCCTCAGCATCATCGAGTGATGGACACCACCTCGCTGAAGGACTCAAGCTCGGAGGAGAGAAGATAAAACAAAAACTTCAACGCTAAATTCAAGACAAATTGGCACCGAAATCAAGAAAATTCACCCATTATGAACTTTTGCTGTATTTTCGTCAAAAAGTGACAGTGAAATTGTGCTGTGAAATTTGTTTTAACTTCGATGTGTTTCAAAAACCGTACTGTTTCATTATCCGTTTTCGTCAGTGTTCTGTCGTTTGTTGCGCTTCATTGTGGTTGCACACCCCAAAATTCACGGAGAAATTGCAAGTGCATTTAAATTTTGCCTGCACTTTGCCGTGTCATTTTGACACTAGTACCTAAGCATAAAAAGAGCATATTCTGAAGTCGGTATGAACATTCAAATACGTTAATCGTGGTCAATTCACTGAAATTATATTGTATTGATATTCGGCCAGAGATGCCGAGGGCCATGGAGATGCCCAGGGACGGTCCCCGCCAAGAGTGCGGAGGGATCGCCCGGTAGTAGGTGTAATTGTCACGAAACTTACTTATCTGTTCATACCATTTTGTGATACGCTCATATGGAAATTTCTTTCTCCGTCAGCTAAACGTTTCCTCTCTTTGTTATGATCGCTTCGGTTCCCTACGCTTCCCTGGGGGAGGGAAGATAATGTGGGACCGATTCCCTTCTTCCATATCATGATAAAGAGAGTACACGTTCAAGCTTTGTTACATAGAAATAGCCGTCACTTTCCCCACGTGTCGGCACCGTCCACCGACCCGGCGGGTCGGCGGACCGGTCCTTCATTGTGCAACCACCTTGCATATAACGCAGACGCACTGGCGAATCAGAATCAGAACCACAGTTGCAATACAAGTCTCGGCCCGCTCAGTCGTCTCTCTCCATCCGCGCCTCCGCGACAGTACGTGAGGAGTAACGTCGGCCTGGAGTCAGGCTGCGGGCCCCGCCCACCAAGTTAACCATCTCTGATCCGATGGCGTCACCAGGGCCCGGACAACGCCTTCTATCCTATGACGTCACGAACACCACACGTCGGCTGTTTTTAGGTCGAGCCAACACAGGCCGTCATCAGCAGGCAATTAACGTGGCGCCCACGCCACAATTATGGCGCTGTCGGCTACCTTTGTTTCGCACAGAGACTGGCCACTGGCCAACCCGATGGAGGACCTTTCTTGGGGTATTTGAGGTCCGTCGGCGTCTGTTGGACAGCCAGTTAATTGGGGTTTACGGGCGCGTCGACCGCGGGGTCATTGGCGCCCGTGGCTGGACAGCCCGTCGGTCGGTCAGTCCATCCGCCAGTCCGTCGTTTTACCCGTTAACCGGTCCATACGTCCGTTGGTCGGCCAGTCGGTCCGTCGGCTTACCGGATCTTCGTTCCGTCGGTCGGTCCCAGGGCACGAGTCGTCGGTCCGTTTAGACCACCCGTTAACCGGTTCATCAGTTCGTCGGTCCACCGGCTCCACGCTCAGTCCGTTGGTTCATCGGTTCATCAGTTCATCGGTTCATCGGTCCATCGGTCCGTCGGTCGGTCGGTTCATCGGTTCATTGGTCCGTTGGTTCATCGGTCGGTCGGTCCGTCGGTCCATCGGTCGGCCCGATCACGTCGCCCCAGGTGCGACTCGTGTTCCGCCACCATCGACCACTCAATGGCGCACTAAAGCCGCTCCGAACGCGTAACGCCATCAAGGCAAAATGAAAAATTTACCGCCTCACTATAGCCGGCCACCACCGCGGCTGGAGGGTGGTCAGGCTGGGTGTGTGAGAGCCCCGTGGTGGCCACCGCACGTGTCGTGGAACACGTGAGAGACACGGGGAACGTGACGGTGATCCCCTGCCGTGCGTGCCTCGCTTGATAAGATGAGACAGCCGCGGTCAGATGAGACATGCAAGAGGATGTGTAATGGAGCGTAAAGTGGTATTGACGGGAGACCACACGTCAGGTCATCAGATGTTTTCATATGAAGATGACACAAAAAGCCAAAGAACCCGTAATGTCAGATCGCTTAGGGTAACGCCGAGTCGGGATAGGCTAAACCAAGTCAAGCCAGCTCAAGCCACGTCAATCTAGCAAGCACTCCCTCAAACTGAATATCTGACAGAAGTTAGAAAGCCCACCTAGAATCGCATCCTCTATGCACATTGCACAGCGAGTAGGAAGCAATACAGCTGACTGCGGTTGGCGAGTCGCGCACTGCCATAGGATCCCCAGGGGCGAGCCGTCACAAAAACAGACGAACAGCGGCGTCCCTGATGCCGGCACCTCTCGGTCCCCCTGATGAGGAAGACAGGCGTGAAATCGCCGCCCGCCCGGCTGTCGGCGCCAGCACGCAATGCACGCACACCCGACCGCCGAGCGCCGTCCAATTCTACCCTCCCCATTGATTCCGAGGGGATGGGTTACCAAAGGGTGAGACGGCGCTCCAGGTGGGGAACGGGGCCTGGGGTCTGGTGGGGGGGGGGGGGAAGAGGTCGGGTCTGGTGGGGGAAGAAGTCGGGTCTGGTGGGGAATGACGTTGGGTCTGGTGGTGGGATGACGTTGGGTCTGGTGGTGGGATGACGTTGGGTCTGTTGGGGGATGAGGCTGGGTCTGGTAAAGGGATGGAGCTGAAGTTTGATTTGGTTGGAAGCAATAGGGTGTGGTAACTGGTAAGGAAAGGGCTGGGTCTGGTAAAATGGAGGAACGGGACTCGAGAGCATCAGAGACATTTAGTCAAAGCAACTGTTATCGCTCCAGCTGAGACCCCGCATCAGACACTATTCAGTATTCACATCAGTGAATGATCATATATAATAACTAGTAGGGTTTACTAGGAAAAGCATGATATACGAGGCTACTCTCCTAAATTTACAGTCGTGAGGAGCAATTCTAATTACACAACCGGACAAAACATTAGACATTCAGGCTCCAAATCAACAGCTCCAAATAGGCTCCCTCGCAAGATAATCACGCTTCATTATTCCGGACAATTCCGCGCTGACAGCGTTGAAATCATATTCCATTACTTAACATCAAACTGGGCTGTTGTTTTGCGAATATCGTCGAAATATGGTCTCTAATCAGCTGACATTAGTCGCTGAATGTCGCCCGATATTCGACGGCTGTGGTCTTTGATCGTGTCCGAAAGAGCTCGCCGCTATCGAGCCATATATATCGCGCACCGCCGACATGTATCGATCGCACACAGCCCCCCACCAACTAATGGTCACAGTTATACTGCTGCTTTTTACTACCGGCGTCCCCATCCCTCCTCCCAAACAGCCAATCGACAGCACAATAAAAGTAGCTAAAGTGGCAACACTTGAGCTACGGTGACCGGACTGGAAAATACACACGTGACCCGAACTTTGGCCGGGGCTGGCCGCAGCACTGACAGCGATTCGGGGGCTTCGACGGGCCAATCAGGTCACGTGACACTTTGGACAGGTCACGTGATGAGTCGGCCAGGTCGGTCGAACGAACTCAATCCCAAAGGTGGCGTTCAAAGACGGTAGCGTAGTGACGTTACAATGTACCGTCACGCAACAATGTGACGTGACACTCTAATTGCCCCAAGGAGGGAGCGAATTATTCCCAAGGGGGCAATCCTAAGGAACAAGTTGCACGGGAACATTTAATCAACTACTTGAAAACAAGCATGCGTTTCAGTTACAGTAAACTTTATGCAACTGTAAAACAAATGGTCAATCGATGGAGAACGGGTAGGAACTCTGGTGCCAATTCAATCCTTGTTGCTTTCAACAAACAAGTCTACTGGATTAAATCCAAAGAAGTAGCCTGCGATGTTGATGATTGGGTCTTATGCTCGTCGGCTGCTCACAAACAGTTGTTGCTCCTTCCAGCCACTAAGAAACTGAGGGCTTTGCTCTGTTCGTTGTGACTTTTACTCCAAGTGATCTCGTTGTGCTGTGATGTGGCGGTAAACACGAGAAAATGTTCCTAAAAATTGTCGACAGCATAAGTGGTTTGCAAGGACGACACCACTCTGATGCACTTGACATCGTTTGATTGTCACCAATATTTTGCTCCTAGTTGCCACATGCGAGTGATACAGATTGATCGAATTTACAAATCGCTATGTGGTTAATGAAGCACGAATGCAGATGGGATAGGCAATCATACATATTAAACCAGAACCCCGTTACTTTCAACGGGTGCGATTCCGTCCATCCACATCCACACACATGACGCATCTCCACGACGACAACACCGGGGACCCACGACATCCCGTCAATCAATAACACGGACAGCACGTCCAGACGGCCAATGCGTTTACCTGCGAGTGATTGGATTGATATCGCAATTCTTCAGATCGGAGAGGTCGCAAATGTAATTGTGTCTGCCACCAGGGACAGTGGACAGTCGGAGGGGGAGGGGAGGGGAGGGAGGACAAGACGTGCCGCCGAAGGGGTCGATGGACCGTATTTCCGCAGTGTTCGCCAGCCGAGGGAATGATCTAATGCCGCACCAGTCGGTTGCTCAACCGTCTGACAGTCTGACCAAGTCTGTTTCAGTCAATGGACGAGCACGACGGCCCTCTGACGTGGGCTCTCTGAGGATGGGGGAGAAGGGAGTCTCACTAACTGGATAGCCCCAGACGGAACTGCCTTCTACTGGATGAGTGAGGGGATGTTCTTAATTGACGAAAGAGGTGCTCTCAAAACTGTAGCAAGAGACTGTCTTCTATGCATAGCATGAGGACATCCTTGCTGTTCTGGTGAGAGGGTGTACTCAATGAAATGGCAAAAGGCTTAGCTTACTGTACAGTTCTTACTGAATAGCTTACAGACGGACGGAGACGGATGAAAGTCTGAGAAAGACGTTCGCCGTTGCACGTTGGGTCGAGGTGCGGCGGCACGCGCCGTGCACTTGCCATTACCTAGGGTGTGGTCCTCGCTGACCGTAACATGACCAGAGCCGACGGACGGCACGTCCGACACGGAGCACCACCGGGACCTGCACTCCCGCATATACCCGACCGGCACCCACGCAGATACCCGACCTGCAGTCCCGCAGATATCTGATCTGCACTCCCGCAGATATCTGACCGGCACTCACGCAGATAACCGACCTGCAGTGCAGAGCCGGCCTCCACCGATCCCTGACTAGTTGAGACTGTTTGTCATGTTAAACTACGAGGTCACCGCACGCCCAACTAGATATAAGATTACCGGTCCACATTGAATGAGAAGAAACAAGACAGATCAGTGTCTGTTTGAAAAACGGAACGACCAGCACAAAACATTCGGCGCTAAGTGATGGATGTGAGCGTTCCGTAACTAGCCTGTCCATCCGGCCGGAACCGCCCGTCTCTAAATCGGCCACAAAAAGGAGCGGAAACTCCGTTTGCAGAGCGCGCCTCGTCTGACTCTCGGGGGAGCGAGAGGAGAGAGAGTCGCGAGAGAGGGGAAACGGGGAGGACCGGCAAGCGGCCCCTCTCGGCCAGCCGCCGTTTCCTTCGGCCGACCGCACCCCATTCCGGTCAGCACTAATATCGAGAGTGGTCGGCGATTTCAGCGGCACGCCGCGCGCGCCCTCCCGGCGGGGCCGTTCCCCTGAAATATCTCCCGACGACGCGCCACATTCTCGTTCATTTGCCGACGTCGACGCAAAAACGCCGTCGACGACGTCGCCGCAGGGTTTGGACCACTCGCGCGCCCCCACCGAAGATCTCCAGACGACTCCTCGACGCGACGGGTAATGAGATGTAATGCAAAATACGGTCGTAAAAATAACCAGAACGTGACGAATTCGCTGGCCTCCGCTCCGGCGAACGATCACCGGGCACCATGTCTGTCATCTGACATCATTTACCGCCCTCCTGCGGCGGTGGTGGGGTCGCGGGGCCACCCAAACGCACCATCGTCCCGTCAGCGAGACAATTAGCGCGGGACAGGGCGCGCCGTCGGTGACACAGCTCTGTCGCCAGCGACGATCCGACGCCAGACAGCTGTGCCGTCGTCGTCGACGCGTTGGCCGGCGCCGAGACACGGCGGGATATCATCGCCCTCCGCAGCCGCGCTGATAAGTACTAGGTGTTGATCACCCCTCCCCACCACCAGGCGAGGTGCAGATGGAAGAATGCGTCGCAGACGACGCTGCCAGACAGGCCAGAGGTAGAGTTTTGCCAAATTTTCCGCCGCCACACACGCAGAATGCGCCTCTAACTGGCGCTGACAGTCGCGTTATTCCGGACGGCGCCGCTGCCGGTCACGTGACCTCCCCGAGGGAAGGGTTTATGGCGCGTGTGAGGCGCCGTGGCGCGGCTTGTGGCGTCGGCTATTTGGCGACAGATGGCCCGAGACAATGGCTGCGCTACTGAGACACATCTGAAGCGGCGGCGCCGGCGGCGGTAATGATTTCTCCGTCCGAGAGGGTGGCGAATCTGGCGCGCCGCGCCGCATCACGTCGGCGTCGACAGATGAGAAGAGGAGAGGCACCGGCGCCGGCGGCCGACCAGCCGGCCGGAAAAATGGCCCAGTCGTTACCGAGACAGCCCGGCTTAGTTAATCTAGCCGAATGTCTCGGCTTAATTAAAATGTGACGACACACACTCCTAGGTGAGTCTAACTCGGCGACAGTGGCCGAAGGGCTGGCCAACGAGTCCGTTGGCCTTCGGACTACCAGGACAAATTACCCCATTGGGAGTGGCACCGTTCTTTAGAGTGGCGCAGTTGGTGATGAATGACTGGGCACTTGTATTGCACTTTTACATATGAAAGCGGAATTAATGCGCTCTTAAATGTGCTTGCGATGGTATCAGCTCCTTTAGCACGACCGTAACAGACATTAAAAGCAATGACTAGCACACGGTTTAATATTATAATAACCGCTTGCCTTGGCAGCTCGGCCCATGATTCCCCAACAACGGAAACACCGATAAACACTATTATAGCAACGACCAGTGCTCCAACAAAAACAGATGCAGAAACATCGAATTTCAAAGCACGGTCCCTATCACAGTAGCGAGCCAGAAACACCCCAACCAATCAGAAACACCTGTTCGTCGATCATCGACAGCAGCGAACACTATCAAAGGCCGACGGCGCGGCGCGATCGTGTTTGTTTGTGTAGCGTGACGCAAGGATGAATGTGAGCCGTATAAGTGTGAGTCAGCTTCAGCGTCGAGCTGTGAACCGGTGACCCAGCGTTGGTCATAGCCGCCGGCATCTGATGCCGGCAGGGCCGAGTTACACCCTGCAAGTAGCTGGGCCGGGAATGACGTATGGGAGCATGATTGGCTGGTTATGATGTGAGATATATGACGTATGACAGCGCGATTGGTTGGTGATGATGTGAGATGTGTGTCTGCGAGCTGTGGATGTGCCGGGAGGGGATTGTGAGTTTAGTTGGCTGGAAGGTGTAGAGGAGAGCAGAATAGATCTTCTTCTTGTGCTGGACGGTGACTTTTAAGTCAGTACGACAAGCTATTTCGGCCTTCTCGACTAAGTGTTGTGATTATGTCTGACGTAGAAGAGGGCAGTGGTGCACCGGTAGCTGGTACCAATACCATGGAACCAGAGTTTCCTGCGCCTGCATTCGATCTGCGGGCAATACCGGAGTTCGACGGCAGCGGTGACGTCGTCAGATGGCTGGAGCAGGCGACACAGCTGTGTGCCCTGCGTCGTGTGTCACTGGCCGCTGTCATACCCACACGCCTGAGGGACCAGGCGTACGAGGTGTGGGCCACCCTCTCCTCCACCGAGCAGCGGGATGCTGCAATCGTCCGCCAAAAACTGCATCGTGCATTTGCATTGGGACCCGACGCGGCTATGTATGAGCTGTATCACCGACGTCTACAACCGGGCGAGTCTGTGGATGCCTACCTGGGATCAGTCAAGCGGCTGATATCCCTCATAGGTTCAGTGTCCAACGAAGTGATGACGACGCACTTCCTGCAAGGTCTGCCGCCGGAGGTGCGGCTAACAGTACGTAACAGTGCTGGAGATGAAACTCTCTCCTTGGAGCGAGCCGTCGCCGTCGCTAGGTCAACGTTGGCGATGGCGGCCAGGGAGAGAGCGACTGCATCGGTGGCTGTCGTCCAGCCGCCGCCATCATATGTACAGCAGCAGCGGGGAGCCAGAGGGACGGGTCGCCGTCCACCACTGCGGTGTTGGACCTGTAACCAGGTAGGCCACATCGCCCGGCTCTGCCCAAACGGGCACGGCGACGGCGCTACATCAGCGCCACGGGCTCCGCCGTCGCCAGCTGCCGCAGTGACCCAAGAGCCCCCATCATCGACATCAATGTAAATGGGCGCAAGTGCCGAGCACTCGTCGACACAGGGTGCAGCGAGACAGTGGTGTGGAAGGGCATGGTGTCCTGCTGGGAGCGGAGTGACGCCAGCTTGGTCGCTGTCAACGACAGCCCGGTGCTGTGCTGTGGGCGGGCTGTGGTCAGCCTTGGAGTGCGCGGGGCGACAGTGAGTGTGCGGGCGGTCGTCGTACCGGCCCGGTTGCTGGGCGTAGACGTGTTGCTGGGCATGACCGGCATTGACGCCCTGCAGGGCGTGAGTGTAAGTGGAGGATCCGTTCGCTTCGGGAGCGACAACCCAGTTGCGAGCGTCGACACGGCTGCTGTGGTGCAGCGTGAGGCCCCGCCGGAGCGGGAGGTGTGTCGAGCGGTCGACACGGCTGCTGTGGTGCAGCGTGAGGCCCCGCCGGAGCGGGAGGTGTGTCGAGCGGTTGACACGGCTGCTGTGGTGCAGCGTGAGGTCCCGCCGGAGCGGGAGGTGTGTCGAGCGGTCGACACGGCTACTGTGGTGCAGCGTGAGGCCCCGCCGGAGCGGGAGGTGTGTCGTGCGGTCGACACGGCTGCTGTGGTGCAGCGTGAGGTCCCGCCGGAGCGGGAGGTGTGTCGAGCGGTCGACACGGAGCCGGAGCTAAGGATTGACGAGACTGACTTCACGGCTGTGTTCGATGATGTGTGGACAGTCCGTTGGAAATGGGCCGGTGGCGTGGCTCCGCCCCCGCTTGGAAACTCGATATCTCAGTACGGTGTGCCGAGTTGTGCGCGTGAAAAATTCAATGCAGAGCTGGCGCTGTGGATTAGTGAGGGCTGGCTGCGCGAATACGATGAGACGATGTACGGTCCCGCACAGGGATTGATCCCGTTGATGGTGGTTACTCAGGCAGCGAAGGACAAGGTGCGGCCGGTGTTAGATTATCGGGAACTCAATCAACACCTGACACGTCACACAGCCGACGCTGACGTCTGCGTGGAAGAGCTGCGAAGGTGGCGACGTCACGGACGCCGGGTCGCTGTCCTGGATCTGAAGAAAGCTTTTCTTCAGCTTCGTGTGGACCCGGCCCTGTGGCCGTACCAGACAGTCATCGTGCAAGGGCGGCGGTACTGCCTGACCAGGGTCGGCTTTGGGCTCAGTATCGCGCCTCTGATCATGAAGGCTGTGGTCAGGAAGGTGCTCGCACAGAGCCCCGGGTTGGCAGAGGCAGTGCTGCCTTACGCCGATGATCTGCTGGTCAACGAAGCGGTGGTTTCGGCTGATGAGGTTGCCGAGCACTTCGCTCGATTCGGGCTCACATGCAAGCCGCCGGAGCGGGTCGCGACCGGTGCACGTATGCTGGGCCTTCGTGTCGCCGAGAGCGACGGGCCGGCACTCCAGTGGAGTAGGGACGGGGAGTCACCAACGCAGGCTCCACCCGTGCTAACGCGGCGATCTGTCTTCGCGTGGGCCGGCCAGCTGACATCTCATGTGCCGGTCGCAGGCTGGCTGCGGCCGGCCGCTGCATGGATGAAGCGGACTGCCAACCGCCTCAGCCCGGACTGGGACACTCCGATCGTCAGCGAGGAACTACAACGTGAGGTGGATGAGGTGTCACGGCGGTTTCGAGCATGTGACCCGGCACGCGGCCAGTGGTGTGTGACAGGGACGAGCGTCGTGGTGTGGACCGACGCCAGCTCCATCGCCCGCGGTGTCGTGCTCACTGACCCTGACACGGGCGCCATCATCGAGGACGCGTCCTGGCTGCGTGCCGAATCGGAGAGGGACGTGCACATCAATATCTCAGAACTGGATGCCGCTCTCAACGGTGTCAACCTGGCGGTAGCATGGGGCTTCCGTCGCCTGACGCTCCGGACAGACTCGGTGACGGTGCACCGCTGGCTGAGTGACGCGCTGTCGGGTAAGGCAAGGCTGCGAACCAAGGCGCAGTCCGAAATGCTTATCCGACGGCGCGTGGCTGTTTTCCGTCAGCTCGTCATCGAGTACGAACTGGAGGTCACTATCGAGCTGGTCGCGTCAGCGGTCAACCGTGCTGATGAGGTGACGCGGGTGCCCAACGCCTGGCTGCAGACTGCCGACCAGCCAACCACTGATTCGTCCAAAGCACAACCGGTGGCTGTCGCTGCCATCACAAGTGCCTCAGCGAGTGACATCCGCACCATCCACGAAAACATCGGTCACCAAGGAGTGAGGAGAACGTTGTGGTACGCCCGACGTGAGCTGGGGGTGAGGCGGGTGTCAAAACCAGCTGTGCGAGACGTGGTCAGACGATGCCAGACGTGTGCCTCGATTGACCCGGCGCCGGAGCGCTGGCCCGGTGGGTCACTCGGAACAGAACGCACGTGGGATCGCCTGGCCATGGATGTCACCCACGTGCACGGCCACCCATACCTGACGCTGGTGGACTGCGGGCCGTCGAGGTACGCCATATGGCGACGGCTTCGCCGGGCAGGAGCTCTGGAGATTGTGAGTGAGCTGGAGAACGTGTTTCTAGAGCGTGGAGCCCCGGCGGAAATACTCACGGACAATGCGACAGAGTTCCGTGGCCGGGTCATGTTAGCGTTCGCGGCTCGCTGGGACGTATCCATCCGGTTCCGCGCTGCCTACGAGCCCGGCGGGAACGGCATCGTCGAGCGCCATCATCGTACCATCAAAGTGATGGTGGCCCGGCAGTCCTGCTCCGTTGCTGAAGCAGTCCATCGATACAACGTGACACCGAAGGATGGCAGTGACCCGGCCACAGCTCCAATCAACGGGGTGCTTCGACACCCTGGCCGAGACGTTGACGTGACGCCCCGCAGAACCTCAGACGAGCCTGGTGACGCCCTGCCGCTGAAGAAACCCGGTGTATACCAGGTAGGGGACAAGGTGTGGGTTCGGCGGCGGGGCGACCGATGTTTTGTAAAGTCAGACGAGGGTATTGTGACAGGCGTCGTTTCGGCCCAGACAATCGAAGTCGATAATGTCCCACGACATGTGCGAAACCTCCGACATCGGTTGACCGTCCCTGAATGTCCGAGGCCAGGGGCTCTGCGAGCGCCAACGGTGGAGTGGTCTGATGACAGCGAGTGTGATGGCGTGTGTGTGTCGCCAGCTCCGAGTGATGTGACGGAGTCGGACACGCGGCCGCCCAGCGTCGCTCAGTCCCCGGACCCCGATCCACCGACCGGGTCCGATGTGTCCGCAGACGAGAGTGAAACGTTCGTGCCTGCGACGCTGCGGCGTGGTACGCGTGTTCGAAGAGAGCCGGAAAGATATGGCGATGGTGTGCCAGAGGATGTAGTTGATGCGTTGATTGAATGACATGTAACATGTAGAGTAATGTGGTTCTTCAGAACCAGGGGGTGATGTAGCGTGACGCAAGGATGAATGTGAGCCGTATAAGTGTGAGTCAGCTTCAGCGTCGAGCTGTGAACCGGTGACCCAGCGTTGGTCATAGCCGCCGGCATCTGATGCCGGCAGGGCCGAGTTACACCCTGCAAGTAGCTGGGCCGGGAATGACGTATGGGAGCATGATTGGCTGGTTATGATGTGAGATATATGACGTATGACAGCGCGATTGGTTGGTGATGATGTGAGATGTGTGTCTGCGAGCTGTGGATGTGCCGGGAGGGGATTGTGAGTTTAGTTGGCTGGAAGGTGTAGAGGAGAGCAGAATAGATCTTCTTCTTGTGCTGGACGGTGACTTTTAAGTCAGTACGACAGTTTGCACGGCGAAATCGAGATCGAGCTGACGCGCCTCAGCTAACGGCGAACTTCGACAGCGGACTGGGGTCTCAGCGGCCGACAGAACGGAAAACAGCGACAGGGACGGCGACGGGGCGCGGCAGGGCATATGCCAGGGACAGAGACCAGGAGACGGAGAAAGCATATGACTGAGATCAACCGAGAAGGAGAGAATGGTAGAAACTAAGGAGAGGGAGCATGGGGACATGTGTGCGCATGGGGCACCTCTGTCGCTTTGGGAACGGAACAAGAACGGAAACATAGGTGTGTAATGAGTGGGGACTAGGCGGGACTAGCCCTACAGCACAGAACAGCACGGAGAATATCAGCCAGCCGTGTCGGAATCAGGTCAAAGACCACGGAGGCCAGCCAAAAACGCCATCTGTCAAAGTAGCCAGGCAGGGGAGGGCTATTTGTTCGGCCAACGTCCAGTGCAGACGGTAGAAGAGAAATGGCCTCCCGAATGGGTGCGCCACTGGGTACAGACGATTGGTGAGGTCATGCTGCAGTCACAAAGAGACCAGCCCAGTTCAGCAGACCATCCGGAGACCGGTCAGACCATCCGGAAACCAGCCGGACCATCTAAAGACCGACCCGGTCCAGCAGACCAACCGAAGACCAGCCTGGTCCGACCAGCCGCACCGAGACCCGCCTGCTCTCGATCGGTACGACTGCGGATCAATGCATGATTATCAGTTTAGAAATTCATAGCCATGTGTATTCAATGTTCTATTTCTGAATAAATTTCCCATGCATCCGTGATACGTGGAAGCTTTCGTGAGAAAAGTTCAACACGGAAATTCTTAACTTTATTTTTACGTTAAATAACTTTGGATCTGGACGATCCAATGTTAATACGTCATCCATAAATTACAAACATCCCCTGGAGAAGTAATTAAAATGAACAATTTGTTTTCAACGGAGTCAACTATGCAGCCAGTAAGCCGTGAAATCAATCACGTCTGCCGGGGCAGGGCGTTCATATGAAAATGTCCGCTGTAAAACAAGAAACGTTGTAGCTTCAGTTTAGATTCACACAGCTTGACCGGCACCCAGGGCTGATAAGCCAAACTACGCTTGCTTAGAGCTGGCCATCAAGGAACTCGACAGCCAAGAATTGGCAGAGCACAAAGAAAGTGAGCGAGTGGTCCAGCGATCAATGAATCTGCCATCCCTGACAGAGACGGTTAGTCCAAGCAACAACTGTTTCTCGTTTCGGCAACAATGCTTGGCACAAACGTCAGTGGTGAAACCAGAAGCGTCCAAAACAAAACTGAAGTGCATAAAACACTTCGCGTTTCGGCGCCTGGTCAGCCCCACCAGATCCAGAGGCTCAGTGGAGTAAGTTGTCCGGCATGGCCCACTGGGGAGCCAGGGCGAGTCGGCGCCACTCCGGAGTTGAGATAGTGCGGCGGGGCGGTGACAACCGATTGGGGAGCAGACAGAGAACAGAAGACGGATAGCAAATGAAGGAAAGGGGAAGAAGAGGCCGGACTGGGGGAGCGAATGTCAAAGGACACATCGACGACAACAGAGACAACGGCAGAATAGGACGACATAAGATGCCAGAAGACGACAAAAGACGGTCGACGAGCGAGAAAATACTATGGACAACGGCAACGGACAACGGAACGGAAGACGACATGCAGGCGACAGACGACTGAGAACGGAAAAAAGAGACCGAGGAAGATACATGTATGTGGACGACGGACAGCATACAATTAAAGGAAGGGCGATCGACAGCGAGCAACAGAACAGACAACAGACACATGCCACATGTCAACTGACGACATGCAACAACGACTAACGGACAGCAGACTATCTTAAAACGAACAACGAAAGGCAATCTAACGTTGCAAAACGAACAACGAATGGTTGACTATCGTTGCAAAACGAACAACGGCCGGCAGGCTATCGGTGGATCGATGGCGGCACTCCGTCAGAGTTCATGACCGTCGAACCGCAACAGTGAGGCAGAGCGAGACTGACGACCCAGAGATTACACAAACTCCTACAAAAGTCCGCACACGAGTTTGGATAAATGTCGCTTCTAGTTTGGCGTACGACTCGCAGCCAGCGCGCAACTCCTATGACACGAATCTGGTCTAATTTCCACGCCCATTTCCAGTGACCGACAAGTGTTTGACAGGCGTCTCACATGGGTATGACATGGGTTTCTGGCTGGTGTAGCCAGTAGAAACACTGTAATATACAGATATCTCTTGTATTTCGCCACAAAATCGAGATATATATATAGTTTTACATACGAACTTACTTATCTAGTATTGCACACATGTTGGCGAGAACATCGAATGTAATAAACGAATACATATGGTTTTTAATATACACATAGCCAATGCAGTTGTCCAAACAATACAGCAGTTTAAGCGAACGGAACGTTAAAAGGGGGGCGCACAACTTAATCGAAGGCTTTAGCAATTTAGAGACTGGTAAAAGCGACACCTGTTAACAAAACTGTAACTCGCGGTTCACAGCATCTAGCGGCGACCGGTGGAAGTAAACGCGCCTAGCGGTGACCGGCGGTACATGCAGGGGCTACATCACTCCCCCGCCCTAGTTAAACACCATAAAAAGAAGTTTGGCGGCGAGTACGCGACGAACGGCGGAGAGGGGGTGGCGAAGCAGGCGGCGGGTCCGGCGGCACGCGGCGAGCCGGGCGAGAGCCGCCGGGGGCACCTGAGCGGCTGGGTGCAGGCGATGCAGCAGGCGGGCGGTCCACCGAGCTGTCTGTCGCTGTAGTAGGCGTGTAGTTCACCAGGACGTCCGGTGCTGCAGGCGGCGTTGCGGCAGGCATGTTGTCCGTGAAGGCCGGTTTACACCGAGCCAGGGTGACGGTGTCGCGTCGCCCGAGACGGTCGATGGTGACGGTGTGCTGGTCGCGGGATAGGACACGATAAGGACCGTCATAGACGTATTGGAAAGGAGAGCGATGCGAATCGCGTCGGATGAAGACGTGGGAGCAGGTTTGCATGTCTTGAGAGATGAAGATTTGGCGGGAGCCAGGACGAGGAGGAGTTGGACGGAGCTCCGACATGGCGGCACGGAGACGAGAGGCTAGGGAAGCCGGATCAGAAGAAGTGTCCGACGACATGGGGGAGAGGAAGTCACCAGGAAGTCGGAGACTGCAACCATAGACTAGGTCTGCAGCGGTGCATCCGAGATCCTCCTTGAGGGCCGTGCGCACTCCGAGTAGCACCAGAGGAAGTCGGTCCGACCAGGAAGCGGCGTCGTCATCGGTCCGCAGAGCTGACTTCAGTTGGCGGTGGAAGCGCTCTACCATCCCGTTTGCTTCTGGGTGGTAGGCGCAGGTCCGGATCCGGGAGGTGCCGAGAAGCTTGGAGACTTCTGTCCAGAGGCGGGACTCGAACTGGGATCCTCTGTCGGTGGTGATGAGTTCGGGTACTCCGAAGCGGGCGATCCAGCCGCTGACGAGATGCCGAGCCACCGTGACGGCGTCCATGGTGGGCAGAGGAATTGCCTCGGGCCATCGGGTGAAGCGGTCGACGACAGTCAGGAGGTAGGAGTTGCCATGGGACGGAGGAAGTGGTCCGACAAGGTCGATATGGATGTGCAGGAAGCGAGAGTCAGGTGGCTGGAAGCTGCCCATGGGTGGCTTCGTGTGGCGCTGGATCTTGGCACGCTGACAGTGCTGGCAGCTCCGGACGAAGGCACGGATGTCCGTGTTGATGTGGGGCCAGATGAACCTCGATGAGATGAGATGACGCGTAGCGTTGATGCCAGGATGAGACAAGTCGTGGAAGCTCTTGATGATGGAAGGGCGGAGTCTGGCTGGGACTACAGGTCTAGGTGTGGCCGTTGAGGTGTCGCACCAGAGACGTAGATGCGGATGATCAGGGACTGGGAAGTCACGGATGACCAGAGATGAGGATTGTTGCAGCTTCGGCAGGTCAGGATCGTTGGCTTGGTGTAGGGCAATGTCGGCCAAGCTCAGAAGGCCGGGTGAGGGTGTAGCTGCGGCAGAAGCTGGCGCAGACACTGAGCTGATCCGTGAGATGGCGTCAGCTACCGGGTTGAGGTGTCCAGGAACATGTCCGATCTTGCTGGTGTGCTGCAGAATCAGGTCCATGTGACGTTGTTCACGGAGAGAATGGTTGGCGTTGCCGTTGGCCTTGAGAGCAAAGACGAGCGGCTTGTGGTCCGTGAGGATCTCGAAGTCGCGTCCTTCCAAATAGGGCAGGAAATGTCGCACGGCGAGGTACATGGCGAGCAATTCCCGTCCAAAGGTGCTGTAGCGGCGTTGGGTGGGCGTGAACTTGCGCGAGAAGAAGGCGAGAGGCTGAAGAGAACCACCAACTCGCTGGTGGAGCACGGCGCCGGCTGCTGTGCTGCTGGCGTCAGTGCTGAGGCTTAGAGCTGCATCTTTGACGGGATGAGCGAGCTGGGTGACGTCAGCGAGGGCGGCTTTGGCTGCAGAGAAGGCGGCGTCTGCCTCTGGGGTCCACGTGACTGAAGCAGCTCGGTCGTCTGAGGCAGTCAGGCCGTGGAGAGGTGCCAGAAGAGCAGCAGCGTGTGGGATGAAGCGGTGATAGAAGTTGATCATCCCCAGGAACTTCTTGAGGCTCTTCTTTGACTCTGGACGGTCGAAGTTCTTGATCGCGCTGACTCGATCGTCGAGAGGAGTGATGCCTCCGCTGGAGATCTGGTGGCCGAGGTAGGAGATGCTTTCCATGCCGAAGGCGCACTTCGATGGGTTGAGGAGCACACCGTTGCGGGAAAGACGGCTGAAGACCTCTCGGAGGTGCATGAGATGTTCCGAGATGCTGCTGCTGGCGATGAGGATGTCGTCTACATAGACGAAGGCGAAGTCCAGGCCACGGAGGATGTGATCCATGAACCTTTGGAAGGTCTGAGCGCAGTTCCGGAGACCGTACGGCATACGGAGGAACTCGAAGGCGCCGAAGGGCGTTGTGATCGCTGTCTTGGCGATGTCTTCTGGGGCCATCGGTATCTGGTTGAAGGCCCTGACGAGGTCGAGCCGAGAGTAGATCGATGTCCCAGCGAGGCAGGCAGTGAAGTCATGGAGATGTGGTAGTGGGTACCGGTCAGGCACTGTGATGCGGTTCAGTGCACGGTAATCTCCACAGGGTCTCCAATCTCCAGACGACTTGGGCACCATGTGCAGCGGTGATGCATACCGACTGCTGCTGGGTCGGATGACTCCGAGACTGAGGAGGCGCTGGAACTCTGCCTTGGCAGTGGCGAGTCGAGCTGGATCCAGACGGCGTGGGCGGCAGAAGACCGGAGGGCCGGTAGTCTCGATGTGATGTCGGACTGAGTGCTGTGGCTCCGGATGATGTGACGGCTGGGTGAGGCTGGGGAATTCTCGAAGGAGGGTAAGGAATGCTGGGTTGTCGGTTCCGACGACGGCTGTCAGTCCGGTGGATGGCACGGAAGAGTGGGAAGCAGGTGAAGACAACTCAGTTAGGTGGTCGATGAGACGGCCTCTCTTGGTGTCGACGAGGAGATCATACGAGGAGAGGAAGTCGGCTCCTAGGAGAGGATGGGAGACGTCCGCGATGATGAAGATCCAGTTGAAATCTCTTCTGAGTCCGAGAGAAAGCGTGAGCATGCGCTGACCATAGGTCTGGATGCTGCTGTTGTTGGCTGCTTGCAGATCCAGTCCGTTGGTTCCGCGAGCACGATCGGTGGGTGTCGCTGGAAGAACACTGTACTCAGCTCCAGTGTCGATGAGGAAGGTGATACCAGTGTTGTTGTCCTTGAGTCTCAGAAGGCCGCTGGCTGGAGGGACGTCAGGGTTGAGCAGGGCAGGTGCAGACGTCTGTGTCACCTGTCCTACTGCTGGTTTCCCGAGGTCTGAGTTGCGGTTGCAGACCACGAGCACGGTGACTGACATGAGCGCGCGTTGGTACCGAACTTGTGGTGGTACCAGCAGAAGGAAGCACCAGCGCCGGTAGACGTGTTGGTTGCAGGGCTGGGTGACCGGGCAGCAGCAGACAGGTCGCGTGGTGGACGGTGGCGAGCGCGGCCGGGGGCACGGGATGCAGACCTCTCTCGGCGGCGCGTCTCGTCCACCAGTGTGGCGACTGATGTTGTGAGGGCCGTGATACCAGTCAGCAGCTGGCTCATCAGGTCTTGGAGGTGGTAGGGTCCTGCAGGAGCAGCAGGTGAGGCTGCAGCAGGCGCAGAAGTCGATACCGCGGCGAGAAGGCCTGAGGTAGGTGCAGCGACGTCCGACTGCTGCGGAAGCTCCAGGAGTCGGTCGGCAGTGCTAGCGATGGTCGCAAGGTCCGTCCCAAGCGGCAGGCACTGGAGGAAGGGCTGAGTCCGAGGCGGAAGAGCATTGAGGAAGATCTGGCGGATGAGCGGGGAATCTTGTGAGCCTTCAGCTTCAGCAAGGTCCAGGAGATGCCGGAGGAATTGGGAAGGACGCCTGTCGCCGAGTTGTTGGCCAGAGAGCAGGCAGCGAAGACGCTGTTCGACTGATTTGCCGAACCGCTGACGGATGGCGTCGGAAAGGATGGTGTAAGGTCGGTCTAGAGGAGGGTTGCGGAGGATGTCGGTGAAGTCGCGCAGGAGGTGGCCAGGAAGAAGAGTAGCGGCGATCCGGAAGCGGCTGAGCTCATCGTCCACAGCTGCCTGAGAGAAGAAGAGGTCCAGCTGGACGAGCCAGATCACGGGGTCCTCCTCGAAGAAGCGCGGCGGCGCGACGTGGCTGCGTGGCGCGGTCGCCACGCGGAGGTAGTCCGGTTGGGCGGCAGCGGCAGCAGCAGCAGCAGCGGCATGCGAGGCGGCGGCGGCGGCTGCACCGGCGCCGGCGGCTGCACCGGTGCCGGCGGCTGCACCGGCGCCGGCAGGCTGGGTCTTCTGGTCCATGGCTGCCGAGAGCAATGGTCGGGAAGATCGGTGGCGGCGACGGCGACACGGCGATCGCCAGGTGCTGCGGTGCAGCTGCAGAGGTAGCCGGACGGTAAGGTGAGCCGATGATGTAGCTGGATCGTAGTGCAGCAGTAGTAGTCGGCGTTATCCAGTTACACTCAGCACAAAAGAAGGATCCTCGTGAAGACACACCATCCGCCACTTCCTTCCTACACAAAGAGAGCTGGAGGAGATAGCTCAGGGTGCAGGCCAGTGTCGGTGTGCCAGGGAACACGAGGGGATAGCGATCCCTTAGTGCGCAGAACGCGGGGTCACCAATCTGGCTGGTGTAGCCAGTAGAAACACTGTAATATACAGATATCTCTTGTATTTCGCCACAAAATCGAGATATATATATAGTTTTACATACGAACTTACTTATCTAGTATTGCACACATGTTGGCGAGAACATCGAATGTAATAAACGAATACATATGGTTTTTAATATACACATAGCCAATGCAGTTGTCCAAACAATACAGCAGTTTAAGCGAACGGAACGTTAAAAGGGGGGCGCACAACTTAATCGAAGGCTTTAGCAATTTAGAGACTGGTAAAAGCGACACCTGTTAACAAAACTGTAACTCGCGGTTCACAGCATCTAGCGGCGACCGGTGGAAGTAAACGCGCCTAGCGGTGACCGGCGGTACATGCAGGGGCTACAGGTTTAGCACGGCTCACTCCGCCGACACGGACCATGCAGACGGCGCGGCTCCCGCTAGTGATTTCTGTTTTATGAGAGCCTCGAGCATATCATCAGCTGGCCTGGCCTGTGCGGCGCTTCAATACCGGTCGATAATGTTGGTGACCGACGAGAGTAGCCGATCGGACGTCAATACGGCATCAATATCGTTCCCCCCGCGAAACGATACTCTAGTATCAATAGCGACTCCCCCTCCCGTGCCCCCCCCCCCCTCCGCTCCAACCAATACAGTATTGATACTGACGCAGGTTGGTGGATTCGAGCCAGCAATCGCGCGCGTTAGTTGATGGACAAAACACTATCCGGTCGGCATTTTCGACCCCGCCGGTAAATTGAATGATGGTATCGTGCTGTTTTGCCCCGGCCGCCCCCACAGAAACATCACAGTCCTGTCATCGGACGGAACTCTGAGCAGTCGGATCAGTCGATAAAACTGTAGCGTGACATTAAACTGACGTAGTATCTCGCGCTGTCTGATGTGACAACTGCTCAGGTCCCGAGCAAAGGGAATGTCCCATCAGCTCCCAGCAAACCGACCGAGTCCTTATTACACCGATTTTCTTTTTTTACAGCTAACAGAAACCCTTTGACTTGCCCGATAAGCTGTTCGCTTACAAAAAAAAAACGCTTGCTTTTTATGCAACAGGTGATCCGCATATCCCGATGGCCAATGAGTTTATCAGTTTTACCATTCATAATACGTCACAGTACAATTATGTGACGTCACGGCACGGTTTTGTGACGTCAAACGGTCTTATGACATCACAGCGCGCGGTCTTGTGACGCCGTGCGGCAGCCCATCTTCGGCGCGGCGCCGGCTCGTAACGCGCGACCGGCCCGCTGGATAAAGCCAATTTCGGCCGGCTGGCTCTGATTTAGCGCTCATCGGACCCGAACCCTGATAATGGTCATGCTGGCCGAGCCCATAAAATGTTTCACGGCTTCAATATATCGGCGGCAGCCGGGGCCGGCGGCGGCGCGGCGCTCGGCCGATGCCCCTCGGCACATTGTTCGCCGGACTGCGCTGGGAAGTCGGTACGAGCCGAACCGACCAACCGAGCACAGTTCAGCCGAGCACGGAGGTGCCAGCACCGATTGGAGGACATTCAATGTCATACAGGAGCCAGTTACAAAGTCCACTCTGTGATCATACCGAGGTGGTCTGCTCAGAGCGCAGTGAAACGAAAACCCATCAGGGAGTTGAGTTGCGACCGCCCGGACGCAGACACTGAAAAATAATTAAACAGCAACACATTTTCTCAGAGATTAATGTGACAGCCAGGATCCTAAAGCAGAGATATATGGCCGAATCCGTGCCTGTGACCTGCGTGAGCCACCGGGTTTGCTGAGGTCTGGTGCTGGCCGAGCTGGCAGAACTGAGCCTGGCAGAGCACGGATACGTCCTGATATAAAATTTTGACGCAGCAGATATCTAAGACCGCGAGAAGCTACAGCAAGTGACAGAGCTTCTAACGCTGGCGGAGCTTCTGAAGCTGTCCGGAGCTGGTAGGGCTGACAAGAGCTGCTGCAGCAGCCGGAGCTCCTTGAGCCGCCGGGAGCTGCCGCAGCCAGCCGCCTAGGACGGCAGTTCCTCTTCAGTTTTATTGCCGCCGCGTCTCCGCCGTCGGAGGCGGCCAACAAAAACAGAGAGAGCGACGGCAGCTCGTCACTGGGGCTGCCGGTCGCCGCCGTCGGTCCGACGCTCTCTCGGCCGTCACCGGAAATCGGCGCATGTACGGGAAGCGTGTCTCCCAATCCGGGGATCTGGGATCACCGCGGCCGACAGTCGCGAGGGCCCGGCATCCGGACACCGGAGCCATCCCGTCAGGTCCGGACGGTTTGTGGCTATCGACTGAGGATAGCGTTCCCCGGTCAATGTTCTAGGTTAGCGATTCATTTCCGGGGAACGGACTGTTGATTTCCGGGTGATGGAAATGTTAGTGGCGACTGAGAAGCTTATGGGATGATGGACACCTCCATGCATTCAGTAAAGTAGCATCCACTTTAAATTTAGTTGTTAATTATTAGGGAGCCAGCACGAAGGTGTGCAGTTCAGTTCATTTGATGGAGAGTATGATATGTGATGGCCGGGTTATGTCCACCTGACAAGTTTAAGCCCAAATTATTCAACAACAGCCCTCCATTACGCGCCCAGCTGCATCACACTAAGTGGCTAGCACCCATGAAGAGCTCAGCTAAAAGTCCGTGCGGCGGCCACATGACATTCAGCTGGTGGCTGCCACGGCTTAGGCGGCGCCATGCCACCTGAGCCCGCCGAGGGAGTCAGCCTCACCCCTCTCTCCCTCCCCTCTCCCTACACGGTTCCAGGTGAGATCATCTTGGCGACATGGCAGCGCACTCAGACGGCACGTGAGCTGCACTCGGCGAGCTGCTAGAGCGCACCGACCGTGAGTCGCTCCGTGCCGACTCTCCGCTCTGAGTGGCGCTGAGTCAGAGACCAGGCATCCCCTGCTCTGCTCTCTGAAAGCGCAGGCATCTCCGCCGCCAGTGCCGGCAAACTCAGCAGGCTGCAGGCGCAGACCACAGCGGCCATGCCGGAGGGTTATGGCACGCTGCACAGACCAAATTATAGACAGGGTATATGCACCGGCAGAACACCGAATGAGTAAGTCAAGAACTACTGACTACGTGGCGTATTGCCAACAGTAAGACGGGAATTGAAGTCTTTTAAAGAGAAGACTTTAAAACGTACCAAGTAAACTATGGCACACATTTTGCAGAGGCTCAACGGAAGTTAAGGCTAAAACAACCACTGCCAATCACAGACAAACTTTTAACCACTACCGTGAATTTTAAAACCCACATGCTCTAGCAGAAACCGTAAAATAGCTTCTGAAAATCACATACTAGTCTCCAGAAATGTCGTGTCAGCTTAAATAAGCACGGAAACTACTGCGAAAGCACCCAAAGGAAAGTACTACATTTCCAGGAACCTCACTCTATCTTACAGGAAACGCTCGCACACCAGTCAGCATTGAGTCCCTTATCTGACCGTCGCAGTGTCCCCACACTCGTTCGTGGACACTAACCGCAGTCACCCCACAATGACCAGCGGGGCGCTTCCCCGTCTGACCCCAGCGCTGTCCCTCAGTGACCCCACGGGAGCGGCGGGGAGCAGCCGCGCCCTCGCCAGGAGCGTGGGGAGCCGGCCCCGGGGAGTCGTCGGGCCCTCGCCGGGGAGCCATCGGCCCTTCCCGGGACACCCGAGGGCCAGTGATGGAGCGACGGGCCGCCGTCGCGGTAAAGACCACTTGCACGCCGCCAGACGGATTTATCACGCCGATAATCGCTGCTAATAATGGCCCAATAGCCGCCGGATGGCAATTTATTGGCGCACGCCCCGCTCAGATCACACATACACGAGTCGGGGATCGGCCGGCCAACGAGGCGAAAGGCCGTAAAAATCTGACAGCAGAAAGAGTTGCGGTAGAATGAGCGGCGATGGACGGGCCGAGGAACCATTTCATCGACTTAGCTGAACACGGACAAAGATGAAATTACTAAGGAAATTACTCGGCTATGAATTAAGGTCAGTCTAATTATAGAACATTCAATGTCGTCATGCAAATGCCTTCAAATAATTTTTATTCATTCATATAAGGTCGGTAATATTAGCCGGCGGACGGGGCGCGATGAGTGCAGAGCAGCCATTGTTCGCAGCTCGGCTGCGGCTGGCGGCGGCAGGCTGCCGGCTGCAAAAATTCCAATAACGTCACATTGCCCGTGGGTTCCGCGCGGAAATCCTCCAACGAAAATAGCGGCGGCGTGCGTCCGAACCCGCCGGGCGGCGCGCAGTCTCCTCGCCGGCGACAGCCGAGATGCATTGCTCGGCGCAGAGCGCGCACGGCCCCGGTCCGCGGAAAAGTCCGATACTGAGTGGACGGCGACCACGGCACAACTAATGGTGTATGCATGCTCGCGCTGGCCACCGCGGTCGACCGCCGTGCTCCCACACCAGAGAGTCACCAACGGGGGACGACCGGCGGCGCACCGGCAACCAGCAGTGGCGCACCGGCGGTCAGCATGGCAGTGGCGCACCGGCGCGGAGCCGCGATGGGGGCGATTCCATGAACCAGGTTCGCCCTGGTATGTTCGGTAGCCGTCTTACGACATGACCGCTTTCATGCATGCATGTAAGACATGCCAATTGTGATTCTCCATCAATCCTTTCCTGTCTTGATGGTGACAGTCGTAACAATCCGTGCCAATCGTAGTCAGCGCTATAACCCGTGTGTCGGCAGTCCTAAGGGCAACTCGTGATGGAAGAGGGCAGGGCGGGACGCGAACACGGAGCACCAATCGTGATCATCGCTCTGCTACGTTCTACAAGGTCAAACAACTGCACCGAACACTGAATTGCAGACGGCGAGGGTGTGTCGTATTGTGCTCTGCAGCGGAAGCGATTGCAGAGCTATGACACAGCGAAATTCAGCCCAAGAGCGGCCGCCCAGTGGGAAGGAAATGTGCAACGGAGCGAACATAGCCGCCTTCTCTCCGAGTCGAGTCCTTGCATGTAAATGTGAGACATCAAGGCCGCGGCAATACGCAGTAGGAATGAGAAACCACACGCCGGGGCTATTCTGGGCACTTCGTCTTGTGCATCACGTGTTTATCGTGACGCCGTGATGCACATTCGTGATGATAGCTCATGACCGCGGAGGAAGAGGGATAAAGGAAGCAGCGGGAAAACGGAGGGGCAGTGGCTGGAGCAAGTCCATATCCTCTTCTCGACCTCCAGCAGCGTCCAGTTGTCGCACCTCGCGCCTACACCCAGCCATACATCAACCGTCCTCTCCTGCCCTTTCTTCCCGCCGCCTGGACGAGACCAATGATATATACCCACCGAGTAAGACACCCACCGCCTCGTCCCGGTCGCCCAATCACAGCTCACCTCCACGGGCCGCTGCGGCAAGCTCATAAACTCGCAACCGGCACAAATCTGGCCGCCAGCCGGGCTGACTCAGGTGGGCGGAGGTAAAACCTCAGCCGACGGCTAATTTCCGCCGACACTACCGACCGTGAAGTTGGTGTGTTGGGGCCGACCAGGCCCCTACTTCTCCCCTGTCTCTCCAAATCCCCTCCTTTGACCTCTGACCGCCGCACGCCCAGAGCACGCCCAGAGCACGTCCCTCGCGACGTGCTGACCGTGCACGGCCGATCAGCGCACGGCGCCGCGGCCGAAAGGTCAACCGCTGCACGCTGGATCGTGACCCAACCTCCGAGAGTAGCGTTCTTGGTCGGTAGGTGGTGCAATGCGACGGTCAAAGGACCGAGTGGCCGTTACAAAGAAAAGGAGGGACCACACAGGGAGGGAAGGGAAGGTGTCATTCTGCAGCTGGGAAGCTGACTGTACAGATAGGCGGCATCAGATGAGACTACGTATGCCTATCTGTGGAAAGCTGGCGTCTGGTCAGGCGGCTGCCGTTAAATGAAGGCGACACCTGCGTCGTTTATGTGGCTGTATAGAAAGACGACGCCTGATGAAGACGCTGATAACTTGTCAGCGCTGGCACCAAGCGCAGCTGAACCCGGCACGGCGGATCGTTCCTGCAGCTGAGCCTACAGCAGCGGGTCTGTTACGGTACAGCAGCACCGAGATAAGGCTGAGAGCTTAGATAACGCACAATGTAAACGGTGGAGCACCTTCGTAAATTGCAGCTGCAGCCAAGACTGGCGATAAAACGTTTGCACTATGAATATTCCGCCAGAAATTTAAGAAGTAGCGGCAGATTTTCAAACAGACGTCAAAGGATAAGAAGATTAGGCTAGTGAGAGGCGATGTAATTGGCAATCAAGTGAGTACTCGCTGACAAGACATACCGACGGCTGAGGCATATAAATGGTCTGTCCAATAACGACGAAACTGCACAGCGGAGACGCGGACGTTTTATGGCTGGAGTGTGCAATATAGCAGCAGCATATTAATGTCATATTTTGTGAATATATTCAGCCAGGACGTGACAGTTATAGGTATTAGCAAACAAAACCGGATTTAATTGGTAGTAAAGGCAGTTTGTAGCCGCGAAAGCAGCCATGCCGTCATCGCGTTAAAATCCGAGGTCAGGGGCAGATGTACCCGGCTTCGTGACTTTTTTGGGGTAAGCACCACACTAGTCATGTGATAGAAAAAAGCATGTAAGTCGTCAGTAATATCTAATAACAGTATAAATATCACTGGAGTCTGATCCCTCACCATTACAAGGACCAAGCAACAAAAAGGCCATGCCCTCCTTTCTCTTGACATGGTTACCGCCGGTCTGGTTTAATCTCAGAGGATGTTACAGTGATCTCGTGTAGGTCCATCCTAGAACACAACCTCGTGGCCTCGTCTCACAGTGTTTACGTACTTCGAATAGTCGATAAAGAGAGAAATATTAGCATTATATCGCATTTATATTGGCTAAGTTAACCATACATCATTTTGTGTGTACATTGTGTGTATTAAATCATAAGAAAGAATTAATTTGTCTGTAAAAATGGGCGTGCAAACACACCTCTGAAGACAGATAGAAAGCAATGGACTCATTAGCCAGTTCAAGCTAAGAAAATATGAGACCAATAAAAGGCTTACGAACAGGGAAAGCATTTTACAAAGCCAATAAAAATGTTGATGCTGGAAACCGTTAGCCAACAACAACAGCTCAGATAGAATTACGAGTTCCGGCACTCAGTCACTGAAATGGCGACGGGGTGGGGGGGGGGGGGGGGGGGGGTGGGGGGGGGGGGGGCTGACGCTGCTGCCTGCTGACACTGCCGTCTGCTGATGCTGCCAGTGACTGACGGTGTTGTCTGCTGACTGTCAGCGCTATCAATAGTAGGAGAAATAGCAGCATCGGGTATGCTGCATGCTGTCATGCCTGTCGTATCTATCCGCTTTCGGAGCGTACCGGCCGTGGGCTGTCTGCTGTCAACTGCGCCCGCTTGGGAACGTCTTGATACGCTGAATAAAACAGATGCACCAGCGGGCTGGTCCACACCAGAGCGGTATATGACACACTCCAGCAGCATTTCCGCTCTCCCTGGTCAGCCCCTGCGGCGACCGGCCAGCCCTGTTTGCAGGCAGCCGTCGTTTGATCTCCGCACATCCGATGGGCCCATCCGCAGCGCCTCCCCTCGGCCACGGTCTGGTCCCCCACATCATATGGCTCCAGTCACAGCAGCCCAGCCGCAGGCATGCCGTTTCCTGGACCAATTGCCCACGCTTGGCCACATCAGGGTTCATTAAACTCCACCGCAAACAAAGCAGATATACAAGCACTGACAAGCGGCGCGACCCCTCCGCGGTTCGATGTGAAGGGGAGGGAGGGAGGCATTATGAAAAACTCACCAGTCTGGGCGCGTTCACGAGCGGCGAACAAATCACCGGTTGTGTTCAGAGAAATTTAATTTGATTTTCAGCGCTCGCTGATTCTATCGTCGTACGTACCACAAAGGCGTCAGACTTCACCATTCAGAAGGCTCGCATCATAACCGGAAATGGGAAACACACCCCTTCCTCCACCCGGAGCTGGGGAAAGCAAACCAAAGACCGCACCACCCAAACTCAGCAGGCAGCCTCTTCCCGGCCAGTGTGAATAATTCCCGACTCGCTGGTCCATGCTCGCCCCGACGCAACGTGTCGACGCCGATGACGGTGGCGCGGCCGCCTCCCCGGCACGGTCGCCTCGCGCCGTTAACCGCCGGGGCGACCGCGACCGTGCACGCCACATGCTCACTTATCATTCGAACTTATGTCCGTCGTAGTCGACGACCGAACCAACGGCCGCGCCGGCCCGGAAGCGACAATTATCGTTAGGGGGCGCCCAATTACGGAGCTCGCTCCGGCCGCGGTGTGGCGCGGCGCGCAGAAACTGAGACAGTTCACGCGCACCGCGGCGCGGCAAAATACGGCGCACCGCGGCATTATCGGTGCTTTGTTCGGCGCGCTATCGTCCAGCTGATTTAGACGGTTGTTTGTTCGCGGCCCGGCCAGGCGCGCCCTCGCCACGAAATAGGACAGCACGCTACGCTAATTTAGGGGCGGCAGAAACGGGGTAAGGCAGGGTACGACGCCAGCGGGCACGGTAGACGGTATTGAAGGGGGTCGGCGGGGATATGGTGGGAATACGGCAGGATGAGGCAGGACACGGTAGGATATGATATGACGAAAGTATTATTGGGTACAAAAATATTGCACAGTGAGACAGGGAACGGCGGATGCGACAGAAAACAGCAAGGTTACGTAATAACAGAGGTTGTATGGTAGAAAAACATAACACATCGACGATAAGTTGGGAGTTGGGACGAGAAAGGCCAACGAAAATAAGGATAAGGGACACCGATGTCGATTACTGAAGAGTTGATTGAAGGCTCAAAAATCGACAGAAGATGACAAGTAGGGAGTACGTGCCATAAATTTTATATATTCGCTTGAGATCGTAGGGCCCCTTTCTTCTCGGCTTTATGGGCAAGAAGCTCTGATATCACACATCGATGAGCTACCGCCATCACAAAAGCAATCCCACTCCCCTCCGTCGACGGTAGTGTCAAAAGTTGACAGTCGTCTGGGGAGATTCGGGGAATGGAGGGAGGGTGGTACACATAACACGCCGCACGTCAGACAAGTGTCGGCTGTCAGGGCGGTTGGATTGTCACAGGGGCGCGCGGCGGCGCCGTGCCACACGGGCCGCTCCCCAGGTGGTAGACACACCTGTGTACCACTGGTAGTACCCGTAGACCCGTGGCAGCCGCTGCCGCTCTGCACAGCCGCCACGCCCCCTCGCTCGTGTAGCCGACACCCCCGACATGAGTCTGGCCACCTCAGCCCATGTCTGGTCATCGTCTAACCGCTGACTGATGATGGTCAGAGCTTGGCTGACTCGCTGTAAGGAGGGAGATTCTCAGAGTTTGCAGTCATCGCTGCGTTTGTATATTTGTGTTCCGTATCTCCAACTGGCACGATCCTCTGCAGAAGCTCACTCAGTGCAGGTTACTTCACCAAACCATAATCACTGGCGCCACCCAGACCATCATCATCAACTTCCAGCATCATCAAGATTCAGGCGAGAGATGTCTAGGGGCGCCGCCGTGGTCCGGATGGCCGTCAGTCGCCGCTCGGGCGTCCTCTGCGCCGGCGATACCGCATGATATCACGCTGGCGATCCAGCCATTCGTCATGTTCGAGCGCTCGTTACCGGCGGGGGCCTGCGCCGGCGGTCATTAGTATTATGGCGCACGTCCGCGGGCGCGCCAGTCAGCGCCGTCAGAAGCCGATCAGCGCCGCCGTCGCTGATGGCCGATGATCCGGCGCCGGACACGCTGCTGGCGGCTCACCGAGGTGACGACCACCTCCCTAACGACCCTCCGTCCGATCCGCCGACACCAGAGAGCAGGGGATGTCATCGGTCGGTGGTGTAATAGCTGCGGACGCTGGCAGCCGTCCCGAGACATTAGAGTTACATTTCTGTCCATTTAGTTGTCGTATTTCCACTTTGTTTCTTTCGATCCCGTTTCCGTTTCGTCCGGTTCATTTCCGTTGCCTCTCCATTCCCGTTCCATTTCCGTTCCGAGTCGCGTCGCGTTCCATCCCCCGTCGAGGCGTCCGCACGGCAGTGGTCGTGCCGACAGGTTTTCTGACCGTTTTTGTGCAGTCCGGGCCGGCTGTTCGGGCCTACCAAGTATCAGGAATGGATACCGCCGCCGAGACGGCGCTTTCTCAACTCTACTCCGACGGCGCCCGGTCACGGAGGGTTAGGCGGACGGCCGACATTCAGCCACGAGCCGTTCGTGCCGGTACAGGCGCCAGGTGGTTCAGCCGCCGACCACGAACGGTCCCTGGGACCACCGATGGCACGCCGGGAAACCCGCCGCGGTGTCATCACGCAAAGTCGGCCCTCCGGACACTGCCGGCACGCTCCAATTGGGTCTCCGAGTCCGGGGCGCAGTACGGGCCGTACACAGCCGTACAAGTGACAAGCAATCATCGCGACCGCAGTACGGGATGGGGTCGTGTTCGCTGTCCACTGGCCACTGTCGGCGGCTGGAGTCATCCGCTCTCCATTGTCCAAGGCTTGATAGCTGTCCTTTGTCAATGTCCACCACTAACATCAATCGGGAGTCACTGGAGTCGCCGCAGCAATATCGAGCATTTCTGACAGTTTTTTTTTTTCAATGCGGCAAAACACCACACAGAGGAGATTCGAGGAGGTTAACGGGTTAGACAACTTTAGATACGTTACTCAAATTGGAAGTCACCGCAGTTGTCCCCCGTGCACCCGTGTCGCTCATCATGCCTCAAATTTGCCACTTATGCGCTACAATATCACCCCACGCACAATTATCTCTCTGGTGCCAAAATCATCCGATAGCGTCCCCTCAATCTGTCCCCGAAGAGCCATCCTTCTCAGCCACGCCACCCCCGCCAGTGCTGCCGCAGAAAGTCTCCCTCTCCTCCCCATCGTCCAGTGTCCGATGGAGCGGTCGCCGGCCGGCGTCGGTCCGCCAGCGCGTTCCCGTGTCATCGGTGACCGTCCAGCGACACAATGGGCACCACATTAGCCGTGATGGAGTCGCCGCCGTCGCCGCCGCACCGGCACGGTAGCCGGCGGCGGCCGTCCTGGCGCCGCGCCGGCGGTCGGTTTTTGCGGCGCTGCACCGCCGACAGTGAGTCAGTGTCCCTGGGGAGCGGACGTCGGGCAGGCCGGCCAATCAGCCAAAACAAGGTCCCCTCGCGGTGAGGAGCGGCGCCGCGGCACGCGCCGGCCCGTCGTCCGCCGTCTCCAATCGCAGGAAGTGGGGGACGACGACAGCGGAAACCCAGACGGTCTGCTACCATCGTCGGCAGCGACGCGGGGCGGGCAGACGGGCCGGGACGCCCCGGTGAAACGACGGCGGGATGAGTGCATCCGGTGGCCGACCGAGGGTCCTACGGCGAACGAGTTTTGTGTAACGACGAAACAAAGAACCACGCCCGAGCCGGCGACCAGCGGCTCATAGTTTGATTAGAGCTGGATTGAAGCACCCGGAATCTGATCCTGCTCTACGACATAATCACATTAAAAATTAGCATAAAAGCACCCATAACCGCTTTACTGCTACGCAAAGCTTATCGCAAAGCCATTAAATATTGATAAAAACGACCGTGAAAGCAGCGGGCGCCGTATGGCCGGATATCGGATGACACGGTCCGTTCGCCGGCTGGGCAGCACCCCTTTCCCGAGCGGCGCGGCGTCCGCCACTCGATCTCATTGGTACCGTCCGGTCCGTCCGCGCGGAGACGCCGCAATCCACCCGGAGTTGTGTCTACTGGAGCGGAGAACACTGCCAGTCAGCCGTGCCAGGACACAATCCGCGCGGACCGACCGAGAGGGTGATCTGATTCGAGTCTGATTCCGCGCTGAGTGTGACCGGCCCGAACTTGAGAGAGCGCTGAGCTGTAAGTACAGCACCAAGCTCTCTGTTCACCCTGCGGCGGTGTCAGGTCTGAGCTCACATCTGCGCGGACTTCGCTCCCGGACACCGGGTCATGTCTGATCCCGCCGAGCGAGGTCCTCCAGTCGGGCGGGCTCTGCGGTCCCGCCCCCATCCGGCGCCGGCCCTTGATGAGGTGATCACTCTGTGTTACCGGACCGGAGGCGGTCCGATGACCCGTCGCTACTCGGCGCCGATTCTGGCTCCGAGAGATCGTCGCGGTCGGCGCGGCCACAGATCGAAGGGGAGAACGGAAAGCATACGGAATAAGAAGGGACGTGGGGCGTTGAAATTCCGTGGGACGTGGACATAACGTGGCGTGACAAGTATCGGACGTGGGACGGGACACGGGACGCGTCGCGTCTTCCAGTCCCACGTCCCACAAGCGTGGGGACGCGTGACGGGACGTGGAACGGGACGGAGACTAGACACAGACGCATCGGACGTGCCCCGGACCAGGCGCCCAGCTCCGCCCCTCGCTCGCCAGGCCCGCGCCAGACGTGCGCCGAGCACGACCCTACATCACCTCGTTATGATTATGGCTGCGAGTGACTCTGACCTGCAGACTGCCGCAGCTGCAGCTGCCGCAGGGGCGGAGACAGGAACAGGAGAAGGGGTGGAGACAGGAGCGGGCACAGAGGAAAAGAAACGGACACAGGGGGAGATACAGACTGGAGCAAAGGCTGAGACAGACGCAATGATAAGTGAGGAATGGGCTGTGGAAAAGAATGGTAGGTCCGCATCATTCCAAGACAGGCAGTGCCGGTGAAGCAGGGTGTTGACAGTGGTTATGGAAGCGTGGTTGTGACTGGCGATGGCGACGGTAGGACGATGCCGCGTGAAAACAATGGTGGCTGCAGAGTCGCAGACACACCCACAGTAACATCTGAGAAGCGACTGTGACTGTGGCGCCTAGCGTTGATAAGTAAGCGAGCGTGACGATGGCCACAGCGATGGCAAAGAGCCGGTGATGGCGATGGCGGCAGCTGTGGCGGTAATGGTGGCGATGCCACCCACACTCCACAGCCTCCAGCCGCTGTAACAGACCCCAGCCGAGCACGTCGGTCCGGAATGGGCGTCGGCCGTGACGCGACTGCGGGGATTGCGGGGATTAGTAGCCGCTCGGGGCCCGGCCGGGGATCAGCGCCGCGCGCTCCGGCTCCGGTCAGCGGGGTCAGCGGAACGAGCCGGATCACCGGGGATCACGGGGATCAGCCGGGATCGCCCGCTCGTCCGGCGGCCGTGTCACGAGTCGCCGACACGGTCCCCGAGGGATTCCCATCCACCTCCCGGCAGCCGTCCGGACAGGATCATGCTGGTTGGTGTCTGTTCCTCCGGAATCCCCTCGGTATGTCGGTACTCGGTATCCATCTCGAGGGAACTCCGCCAATCGATAGTCGATACTCATCTAAACAGGACCTTTAACACTACTTAAGCGTCCAAAAGAATTATACTACTGCTGGTTCTCGCCCTGAAGAATCCATCGCCCACCCTGAAATTTACACAGACGCGTTCTTTGGCAACAAACAACCGCTTGAGAGATGCTAGCCTATGAGCTCTGCCTATTCACTCTGAGACTCCCCTGCAGGCCTGCCCACGCGAAGCCCCACGTGGTGTTGGGTAGCCGGTCGGGAGATAGGTTTTCCGATCGCCGCCGCCTCCCAGGGAGATAAACGATCGTCTCCAGACTGATAAATGGCCAGACATATTCTCGGCTACAGCGCCGCCACTCCAATTACAGCTTTCAGTCAGCTCATCAACGAAAAACAGCATGCATATTGCATACCCAACACATACGTGACAGATGCATAGCTTTTAGAGTATTTGAGAGCCTCACGCGTGTCTTTTTGTGTGATGTGAGCTGCCTGCAATGTGATTCAAAGCTGAGATTAACTAGGATTTACTGTTGGGCAAAACCCCTCTTTTACTGTAGGCTAAAAAATGGAACTCTCTAATCTACTTTTGACTTTCAAAGAGGAAAACAACAAAGGGGTGATCCGGTTCTTTGAGCTGTCGTTCATTTCGTAAATTGCACATCATTACATAACATCAGTCATTCGTTTTCAATCCCGCTCACCCCTCACAATTTAGCACCATTTGTCCCATTCGAGCCCCTCTGTCTCTCCACCTATTCAAAGCCGTGGCTCTGTGATCCATCTGTCGGTCTGCGAGCGGCTGGTCAGCGGCCCACGCCATCCATCAGCGTCCCCGTCAGGAGCGGGTCCAACCGTCGGCGGCCAGCTATGAACTGTTGCAGTCGACCGGTGACTGATGATCGACCTAATCCTGATTGACGAGACGGTACTCACCTGCAGGTACCAGAGATAGAGCCGCCAGCGCCACCATCAGCCGCGGCCAGAGCGGAACCATCTGAAACGCAGGACGGGCGCGTGAGACAAACGATACACGGACACACGCTTCATGTGAAACACACAGCAGTGGGTTAGTGTGAAATACAGGAGGGAGATTTCCTCGAACTGTAGGGCATCGGAAATGAACTGCTAATCGTGTTGCTAGTTTCGTCGATCGTGACCTTCAGAAATCGCCCCAGTCTTCCACAGTTGTTGCTGAAATGCGCCGAGCGTCTCCGCCGCGACTCGGGGACGTGCTGGAAAGTTTGCTGCTCGAGAGGGCTCAGATGGCATCGGGCTCTGATTGAAATGCTGATTGAGCACGGACAGATTGGCGCGTCGTTTTGTGCCTGAGGACGGTGCCAGCTGAGCAGTCGTCACAAACCGTACGTCACGAACAGCCGGCACCGTCACAGATGCAGAGATCGGTTTACACGTCACCATCACGGAACCCGGAGTTATCTCCGTTAGAGATCACAGTGTTAAGGTGGCTCAGCTAAATCTCGTGAGAATGCATTCCAGTAAAACAAAGAGATGTGATGTTTTAATGGCGACAGGACAGTTATGTTGCCTTGCATTTCATCTAAATGCAAAATCATCTTATGGCGAGGAACAGGCGATAAAACGCGCTTCTAATTAGACCCATTTCAGTAATTTTCCCCTTTAATGTGTGCGTCAGGGATATAAAACGTCAAGCGCAGCAGACAACTGTCGCTCCGGCGGGCTTAAAACGACGTCAGCCTTTGACATTCGCTTCTCAGTGGGCTGCCATCCCTCTGTAGTGTCGGGATAATGCAATCCCGGCCGAGGCCGGTCCCATTCTGGGTAACTGGGCCGGCGTCCGTGAGCGGCCCGGCCCGCGCAGCCTCCCCATCGGGTCGGTGGTTCCCGGTATACGGCCAACGGCCGGGCCACGCGCGTGGTTCGCACGCCGGCGGCGCTAATCAGTATCGGAAAGTGAGCGGCCGCCGCGCCTTTAACAGGATTGCAGTGCCGAGCGGGCCGTTTGCACGTACTCCCGTCGGCGCCAGTTAAACCCGGGCGCCGAATAACGACCCTCTGTTGGCGCTCTGAGCGGCTCTCATTGTGCTGACTGTATTCTGACCAAGCTCTGAACAGGATAGTCAGGGACCATTCAGTTTACATTATTTAACTAGCTAGCTTTAACTAGCTTTGCCAGAATTCCGTTCAGAGAAACCCAAAACTGAATAGCTCCATTCTGCAACAGCAATAATCCAATATTACATGAGCTTATCGCACTATGATCATGCTCGCTCGCCACTACAAAAATGGTTGTGACTTAGTCATAAGCGTTTTCCGTTCCATCCCTACCAGCGTCTTTCGTTCACCGGTTACGTACTTCACACTTCGTCGCCAGTTCCCATCCGTCCGCTCTCCCCCTGAGGCTTCTTTTCTCCCGTTTCTCTGGCACCCTACCTATTCAACCCTGTTGTCCCGCTACGTCCGTTTCCTCCTAACCTCCGAGGTCCCATTTCTTTCTCGTCCCCCGCGGTCCTATTCCTTTCCTTCTCACACCCTCCATGGTCCTATTCCTTTTCCTCCTGCCCTCCAAAGTCCCATTCCTTTCCCTCCTGCCTCCGCGGAGGTCCCGCTCCTCCTGTCCCCGGCCAGGTCAGAGTCCCGATCGGGTCGTTCCATCGGTCGCGGCGCGGTCGGGACCCCGGTCACGCCTCTGGCACTTGTCGGTCCTCTCTGACCGGCCCCGAGTGTTCCCACGGGGGCCGTTCCTGACGAAAGACGACAGTACGGCCACCGTCTCTCCGGGACCTGGCCGACCGGTGGCACCGCCGACATCGCCTCATGGCAGCGATCGGGAGTGTAGAGTGCTGCTCGGGGACAGGAACAAGGCGGGACGTCTCCTCGGAGACGCGGAGGGTGTTATAATGCATAGGAAGACGTGTAAAGTGACGGTGACAGTGTTGGCGGTGGCGGTGACGGTGGGATTGGCGATGGCAGACACTGTGACAGTGAAAGTGATAGTGACAGTGGCGGCGGCGATGACGGCGGCAGTGACAGCGAATGACATTGATGACAGCGGGGTATCCGTTGGGCTGCACCCATCTCAAACAAGCGTCGCTCTACCGCTGAGCTGAAGCGCTGTGTCAGCCGTGCCACCCGCCACCGCAGCACGGCACTCTATTTGCTCTGAACACTCGAACAAGCACGGTTCCTGACGGCGGCGGGAGGCGGCTGACAGGCTCTGCCCCGCTCGGCCCCGCCCGGCTCGCCGACGGCCGGGCGGAGATGCGGGCCGAACCGACACTCGATTGGCCCGCTTTGCGCTCCGTTGCACCCCTATGAATGGCTGGAAATAGAGGGACCGAGGCGGCTCGACCGGCCCGAACAAAACGGCGCCGTTATTGAATCAGGGTCGAACGGACGACATACGGGCGGATACGGGCCCGATGGAGCGGCACCAGTGCCACATTGGTTGTCACTGGGGTGAGAGGTGGCCATCGGTCGGTCAGCTGCCGTGCTGGTCAATGGTCTGGTCACTGATAGCAGATACTGACACAACACTGGTTGTGGTTCACGGTAACAGCTTCTCGTGAAAGTCTTGCATCAAATGTGCTAAAACTCCTACCCAAAGATTCCAGCAACGCACCAGGTACTGAAAGCATCTGATGATTTTATTCGGTCGCTGGTTACTGACTGATCGATCAAATGTTATCGGTCATCGCTTAGTGTGACAGGTGACCCCTGGTGACCGATAAAACGCGCCACTCGGCCCAGCGTCCATCACTGGCCGTCCAACCAAAGTCCGTATGTTGACGAGAGCCAGACGCGCCTCGCCCGGCCCGTCCGCGGGTGACGGGCGCAGTCACAACACAAACACGAGCCGAGCTAACTATGCGTGACCACGCACCAGAGGAGCAGTCAACACAGGGCCGCCGGGACGGCGAGGAGGTCAGGGCAGGCAGATGGGACCCAGAGCTCAAGGCAAACACGGCACGTAAGACATAGTGCCTGTAGATCGTGGTGGTGTGCTACCCACAGGCCGTGAAGATGAGTGGTTAGTGATTATCACGTCTTCTAATTGGAAGTGAGCGACAAGCGTGAAGTTAATAGTGATTATAGAAAAGGTAAACAAATGAAAAGGTAGAACAATGCATACCGGATGCCTGACAAAGATGTCCGGTCGATGACCTTCAGCAATCTAAAAGATGCATACTTGGCCAACGGAATCGGAATGGTGAAATCGTACCGGCAGTTCCGAGTGATTACCGAGTGTAACAATCGGCCTCCAATGAGCTGTAATAGACGACCGCGTTCTTCAATCACTATCGATCGATCGACCGCGATCGGTGACCTGAAGCCTCGGTAATCTGACCACTAATCACTCCAGGAGTGATCGGCATCGCTGCCAGTCCTTGGCCTGGCCGTTGGTGTCCACGCATCGTTACGACCAACACGCGTCACCGTCGTACAAACGCGTGTACTCGCAACCAACACAGTGAGTCACCGTGTCATTCAGCCGTCGAACAAACAGCTCCCCGTGAGGCAGAGCGGTGCGGGCGGCGGCGAGAGGCGGAGAGAGGGCGGGGGCTCGTCCTCCGCTCCTCCCACCTCCTCTATGGGGGATAATTTTTTCAGTACCTAAATTTCAGTTATTTTGCACTAGCATAAGTTCAGTTTGCACTATCGTCTTTTCGCAGGCAATTCCTGTCAAACACAGGTATATCCGGTCATTCCGCACTATTTTAGTTAGTATAGAGGCGATGCCAGATCTGGCATAATAAATGGGTGTGTGGTAGCTCATTTTGCACTAAATCCGGTATATGAGCACTATTCATGATTTCACTGCTGAGCACGAGCTACTGCTATGATCACAGTATTCTTGAGCCTTGAGGTATTTATTTTTTATGTTGTACGTAAGTTGGACATCAAAGTATGATCCTCCATTCAGCATATTACTTCCACGATGAAAACGGAATTGGAGCAAGTTTTGTTGCATAGGTCCTGCCCTCTACGCAATACACCACGCCCGGTGTGCTGCCCCCTAACGACTAATAGGCATGCTGGGTATATATTAGGTAAATTTGTGGAAAAAAATGCGCATCGCTTAGGTTCGTGGGACAAAATCATGTACGCAAATGTACGGTACACGGTCTGCCCACCGGCTTCATCTGGCTCACGATGCAGCGTGACCAGTGACCACTCATGCTCCTCAGCAAAGTACCACCCCCTCGAAATGAGAGCTGGCTCGGCGTTAGGCCGCTGAACGATGAAACGCTGCTGCGAAATGCTACAATCAAGATCCATCTAGTTGATGTGCGTCAATGACAGACACGTCCCTTCCACGACAGGTACGGAAGGGACGTCGAGTGCTTCCTACTAAGCATGGGAAAATGCCACCGCACATTTAGTTTAAGCATTTGCTACTGCAATGCTGTACCTACATGCCCATAGCGCCGTTAGATAACCTGACAGAATAAAGACAGCAGCACTGGCGGACCAGTACGCTTGGGCGGACGGTAGGACCCAACATCCTCGCGGAAATCGTCATCACTCTCCAATCTCTATGCTAAGAACCTCGCTCAGTTCACTCTTGGACAAGAAAAGGCAGGATGATCGGCACACGCTGAGGCTGTACGTAAATCAATCTATCCAAATGCCAAATCCGTCCAAGAAGCGCGCCTTGCGTCCTATCGGTCCTCTCAAAACGCATGCGCCGAAACAGACGCTAATCGACCTGGCAACAAACAATCTGTAGCTAGTACAGACTAGTATTGTAGTTTATTTCTCCATAATATACTAAAATCCTTCTAGATTTAGTAGGGATACCTAAACATCTACCAAAAATAGTGCGAAATGACTACCATTAGGTGCCATTCAAACTAAGTGTGTACTGTGTGTACAAAGTGTGTACTGTGTATATTTATCCACCCGAGCACAAAATTTGTGTACAGGGTGTTCCGAAAAAAGTGTCACAGTTTCAAACGTGTATTATAAACGCTTGACAAGTATTAACGCATTAAAACATACACCATATGAAAGCTCACGTTTGTCGTTTTTCAACAAGGTTACTCTCGTATCAGTGCTATAACTCCTTGCCAGAGGGCAGAGGAGTTCCTGCGATCACAAGTTTACGCGAACTTCTTGTAGTTCACGTTCTCGATATGGGCACCACCGCGGTTGAGACACGCCTTGATTCTGGCCTGGAAACTCTCAGCGACTTTCGTCAGAGTCTCGGGACCGACTTGATGCAGGTATCTTTCGACGTTCTGCTTAAGCTGGACCAGTGTCTTGGGCTTGCCTGCGTACACAGTGTCCTTGGCAGCCCCCCACAGCCAAAAGTCTAGCGGGTTGAGATCAGGGCTGTGGGGAGCCCACTCATGGGCGGTGCCGAGAGACATGAGGCGAGCGTTGAACAGCTCCTTAAGGCATTCGATACTCTCACGCGCAGTGTGAGGCGGAGCTCCGTCTTGCATGAACCATGCCTGTTGCAGTTGGTTATCGGTGAGCATATCGGTCAGATCCGCGTAGAATTCCCGGATGACCTCGCGGTAGCGCTCGCCATTGATGGTGACGGTCCGGCCATCTTCTTCGAACCAGTAGGGACCGAGGAGGCCGTGAGTGGCGTTGTAGGCCACGAAGGCAGTGACCTTCGGGCCCTTCAGCTGCTTCTCCGTTACTTCTTCCGGTGGTGAGTTACCCCAGAAAGTGTTGTTGTGGTTGTTCACCGCACCGTTCAGGTGGAAGTGAGCCTCGTCTGAGAACCAGACTCGGTTCACCCACCGCGCGTTCCTCTCCATCTTGTTGGAGATCCATTGACACATGACTTGCCGCTTTTGCCTGTCCCGATCCGTCATCTTCTGTCTGGTGGATATTATGTACGATGACAGTTTTAGCTCGTCGCATAGGATGCGTCTTACGCTGGTTTTAGCAAGTCCGAGCTGTTGAGAGCGTCGACGGAGCGACTTCTTGGGACTGGCAATGACGGAATTTCGCACGGCCGCGATGGTCTCTGGGGACTTTGAAACCGATGCTGGCCTGCCGCTGCTGCCCCTGTGAGTATTCAGGACTGAACCTGTTGTCTCAAAATGGTTAACAAACCTTGCAATGAGTTTGTTGCAGGGCAGATCTCGAGTTTCCATGTCACACTCGCGTCGAAGTCGGCGGCGGACGGTGACGTACGATTTCGTCTCGAACCATAATCGGACGATTTTGATTTTTTGTTCTGGCGAGAAAACCATCGTAGATTTTGGTGAACCGTTTTGTCCACCAAAATCGACAAGGGTTGTGAGCAACATATCTTAAGCCAAACTATTTCGGACAATTTTTACGGAAATCGCACGTGACTAAAATCGTGACACTTTTTTCGGAACACCCGGTATTGCATTCAAAATTGTATGATTCAAAGCTACTGGCAGATTCTAACTTAACCCTCGCCGGCACAGGCTATTTTGCGTCCCTCGACGGCACACGGGGGGGCGGTTGGAACGACCCCCTCGCGTTTGCCCCTGATCGAGCTAGAGCTTCTCGGAAAAACGAGCGCGTTGCCCGTCACGAGAGGAAGCCGATGATACCCGATTTTAAGGTCCTAGGTCATCGGTTCACCTTCCAGGTCAGGTCAATGACCAAAAAGTCTGGAAAATCGGGACCTGTTAGAACGTCATAAAGTGTGGCCGCTATGGTTTTTTCGGGGCGCTGATCACGAATATCATGTCAGTTTTGATCACAGATGATATCGTCATGCATTTAGGCCAGGCCGGGTCAGGTCAGGTCAGGTCAACCATTATGGGTCCTGCCGGGTATTCGTAGTGCGTGTCAACCGCCTCTGACAGCTTCATAACGTGTTACGAAGGCACCAAAATTACTTCTTAGGTGTTCAAATGGTTGCTAAATTCGAATGCAGCTCCAAAAACTAGCTTAAAAATGTAAAAGTCGAAAAAGTGAGCCGAGGTCATCAAAGGTCAATGACCTGACCTGACCTTCAGGTGATCTTGAGTCTTGACATACACCCTAATGTATGGGAGCAGCATCAAATCACATGTTTGATTGAACGCTTGAAACCACGAAAAGACTGCAAACGCGCGGCTAATGCGAGGACATACGCCGAATCGCGATTCCGGCCAAATATGGTCTCGAAAAGTAGGTCACAGGTCAAAGGTCATTTAGATCGGGTCATATTTTTTTAGGTTAGGTGTAAAATTGATCAACGCGACTGCGAGGGTACTGAAAGTTTCGTCGCGATCGGCCGTTTTTTACGTGAGCTATTTGCGAAAAGCCCTTAGGGGGGTTGCATCCTCTCCTCTGCAGGCGAGGTTAAAACCCTGAAAATTTTGGTTTCCGACAATACTCATGAGTTGCAGTTTTGACTATTGTTGTTAATAATATTGTTTTAGTGTCTTATTACACTTATTATGTTGCCTTAATAGTTCATAAATTGTTGTTTAATGTTTAATAGGCGTCATATACAGGGTGGAAAGTAATTACGCGAATATGTATTTTCTTACAAAAGTTATCCGCCAGTGGAGCACTTTGCATGAGCGCGGGTTGTCATAGATATAATGGTCGTGTTTGTTGTCACTTCATCTACCAAAAGTGGCCTAACTTTGGAGAATGACCTGGAAGGTCTTCAACACCTTTCGGCTTCGAGTGGTGCTGACGCCATACGCTGCTCAAGACCAACATAAGTGAAGAGCACAATTTGGAGCTGCCAGGGAAAATGCTTGTGATGATTTGATTGAACTGGAGCGGAAGGGATTCGTAGCAGTCTCGGCACCAGCATTACACAGTTATACATTTGTTTGAAGCATAAAAACATTTGAGAGGACTTTAGCCTTCCAGGCGGTGGGGGGGGGGGGGCCAAAATGCCCCCCCCCTTTAGTTTTTTCGATATATCTCGAGAACCGCTGCGCCGATCGTCACCAAACTTTGAGTACCCTTCCGTGAATAGCTATTGCACATTGTGACCAAAATTTTTCCAAAGGCTATGATAGGTTTGACGCTAATGACGTCAGAGTAACGTCATTTTTGCCATTTTCGACCCAAAAAAGGTTTCGCGAGAAGAGCTGCCGGGCCTACAGCTTTAGAGATACAGAAAAATGTTTCGGACATAAAAGGTGTAGAATTTAAAGGGCTACAAAAGTGTTATCTCAGATTTTTGAAGTTTTTGGATTTTGACCCCAAAAATAAAAAAATAGATTTTTTGAATATAACAGCCGAAAAATCCAAAAAGTTTTTTGAATTTCGAAAAAAAGCGGAATATATGTGATAGTGTCCCTACCACCTTCTATCTACATACCAAATTGGAGATCGATACCTCTTTTTTTGGCCAAGTTATAGCGAACAAACTTAAAAATTGATAACGTCAAATTTTCAAACTCGATTTTTAGCAATTCTAAACCTCGTAGCGCAAAAAAAAAGACCACCATTAGAATCCCCGTGACGAGCTGCATCGAATCAATAGGTACCCATTTCATGCAAAAATATCAACTTTGAAATTTGACCTTTTTTGACCTGACCTTGATGATGATATTTATTGAACAGAAAGTACTGGAACAAAGGAGTAAATAGGAGATTGGTGCAGAAGCTCAAGGCTTAACTCGGGGCACCTCTCTCCGTGCACACTCATTCACAAACATACAAGCTTACGTGCAGACTCGTACCTATGCGTTACACTATACACATTCATACAAACACATACTCTTAATCACTTGTACTGGCACGCGCACACGTAGCAATTCTTGGCGTATCAGGTAATTATTGTGTACTATTATTAGCGACACGTGCATACATGCACTCACACACGCGCGCTCTCACACACATCGCATTTTCAAACAGTTACACTACACTCCATCGTACGCATCATACATTCTCACACAATCAGTCATCGATGTCTCGCGTTCATTGCACATCAGCGACCACCGCACGAGGAGGAACACCCGCCCACAGCGCCCCGGAACAGCCGCCGGGAGCCGCCGCCCCACGCGCCCGAGAGATTTGGTGATCAAAATCTGTGGGAATTAATTATGTATTTCTGGAAACAGCTTGCCACCTCTCGTCCGCTGCCCGGGTTTAGTAACTCGCCATGAAGTAGCATCTTGAGTTGTTTAGATGTTGGCAAAGTTCGAAAGTCAAGATTGAGAATTGTGGATAGTTCCTCGAAAAGCGTTTGTCGAATATTATTGTGTGTAGTGCAATGAAGGATGTAGTGTTCCGCAGTTTCAAGTGGATGGCCGCATGGACAAGCATTACTGGTCCAAGCATTACCTTGACCTGACCTCCACCAGAAAGTGACCTAAACCGTACCTGATGGTCTTATAACCAACACCATTGAGTTGGAAATGAAAAACTGGCCATAAAACATGCATCGCACAACCTTAGTAAAGTTGGGTTCATGTGGTGACCCTTGGTGACCTTTGGTGACCTGACCTGTGACCTGACCTGGTATGACCAGTGACCTCTAATAGCAACATATGTACTAGACAACTGACGCCCTATCGCTGATTTTGGACAAAATGCGTTTTACTCGGTGTTATAGCGCTTTCCCTAGAAGCCCCGTGAACGGTGAAACATTTTATCTTTGACTTGACCTGTGACGTCATCGGTGACCCCGAGGTCAATGAAATTTGGTTTCCTTCAACAAATTTGACAGGGCTATCGAACGCCGTTTGAATTTTCCGGATCCGTCCAATCATTTCGGAGATACGGGAGGGGGGCAAAAAATGCCCCCCCCCCACCGCGCGGAAGGTGGCCGGGAGGCCCACTGCCTGCCGGGTTAAAAGCAAAGCCGTTCGCAGCAACCAAACCTCAGCGGATTCAGTCGCCGAATGGGTGGTCACCATGTCAGCGACAAAACCAAAACGCCGCCAGTCGATAAGGAAACTGGTAAAATAGCTTACTGTGGCCGGGTACCCGATCTGAGATATCACGATTCGCACATAAATCCGTGAAAAAAAAGCCGCTGAAACCATCGGGGTGACCGAAATTCACCAATTTACAGTAGGATTGTTGATAAAAGTTTTCCAAAAACCAACAAAGTAGAGACAGAGGAGGACGACAGAGGAGGGCGAGCAGCTAGCTTCGTGGTTGGGTGAGACATCTTTGCAGCTCTTTCAGCCGTCAAACCTGCAGTACAACTTCGTTGGGAGCTGCCGATGCGCCCTATGTCCCGCCCGTCCCAACCTTCAACCATCTGGCAAAGGAACACATCAGTGACACATGAGTCCCCGGATGGTGTTAGAATTAGGTACATGTAACTCCCAAAAAAGACACCTAAAAATAATATAGCCAGTGGAACATCCGCCCAGACGAGTGTCTCTGTATAATCCACGGTGCAGCAAAAGGGGCAAAATGATTAAACGCAATTTTGTGTCCGACACAAAGAATCTGTTCTTCGTGATTGGTTAAATCCTTACTTTCACGGCCAACAAAACTCAAGACTTGTGCCGTAAGTACCTGTTTTTCTTCAAAACATACAAAAAATGATCTGGGAAAAGCCAAGACCTTAATTCGATTAAAAATATGCAGGTGACTCCTCAGGAGACCGTCTAAAAGCTGCAAGGAGCCACCAATACCGATTGCCTCACTGGACAGCTCCAGAAGGTGTGGGCTGAGCTTTGGCCAGCAGTTGTTCACATGCCATGATGCCAATCATGCCGGAACGCCTATTGTCAATGTATCGCAACTATGTAGATAAGGATAAAGTAAAACTTATAGTTTTCATCTCACCGCCGTTTTTTCCATTGCTAGATGATGAAAAAGTATATTCGCGTAATTATTTTTCACCCTGTACTGATGATAATGCAAGCAACCGCGCTCAGTCTTCCTATGGGCTATCCTCGTATTTGCCTTTCCGTCGTAAACAGAACGGTTTCAAAGGTAATATTACGGCCACTGAATGATCGCGATCCGGCGGGACGGCCGGTCCCCCGGGCGCGTATTCGCCAATTGTATTACACGAATCGGCCGACCAATAGCGTGCCTCCTGAGTGACGTCAGCGTGGCGTCATACTTTCGGTCCTCGCCCTTGGTGGCGTCTATTGAAGCTAGGTTTTAAGTTAATGACATTTAAGCTGTTTGGACAATGTTGTCGCCGTGGCGAAGTGATTAGAGTATCGGACTGGTGATTCCGAGGTAGGTTGTTCGAATCCACTCGGCGACTTCGATTTTCGTGTCATCTGTCATTGTGCGTTTTTTATACATTTGCAACGGCGTGCACCTAAGAAATCAGACGTAGGCATTCTTCTAATGAATATGTTGCATAAGATAGATATTTGCAGTCCAACCGATTGGTTCGGTTTCGGTATTTTCCAATGGTCTTTGTTTGTATTTGGTTTGGTAGCGGTGTTCTGATTTTCTGTGATTGACATCACTAATGCATAGTGCATACTATGCGAACGTAGCCAATGGAAAGACAAATGGTGCTGGACGATGGCCATTCATTGATCAATATTTCTCACTGCCAATGGGTGATAGCACGCAGCATTGACAGGGGCGGCGCTGACCTTTTGAAAGTAGGTGGGCACTTGGCAAGGTAAAGTACCTAAAAGTAGCGAAAACTAAGATGAAAAGTAAAAATCGCACGCTGGTAAGCATAGCTTTTCGTGTAAGAATCACCATGCACAAAAAAAGTTCGGCATAGCTGTTAGCGTAATCACGGGACGAGATATCAGTTTCCAGCCGTCAGAGCGTCATCTATAGGAGCTATGCCCTAACTATAACTTACATTTCAGCCGCCAGGGGGATACCTAAGTCCCCTTACTTGGAATCTAGTTAAAGTCAAAAAGATTTATAAATTATATTAGACGTTTATGAAAATAACTTGGGACTGGTTGTTAAGTTGCATGCTCACGGCGGGCTGTTATCAATTTATCTCTATACATGTCTTATCTGATCCATGAAATAATACAGGAATCCGTTGTCATTCGAGTGTGTTTCATAATAGCTCTTCCGACTTTGACGAATATCGACAGTGCCGTAACAAAATTGGTAGTTCAGGTATAGACTGCAACTGCAGTTCTTTTGCAACTTATTCCTTAATCAGATGAATACTTGTCAGAGATTTATTGGGCGTACGATATTGGCGTGCGAACGTAGGGGCCAAAAATGCGCGTCTACGACCGACTTCTTTTTAAGAGAAAAGAACCGCTAAAGCAAGAATCAATCCGACCTTTCGTCCACCACACCGAGACTCTAACCACTCGGCTACGGCGACACATGCATGTTTAATAGCCATATACAATTCCAAAAAAGTCTCAACTCAAATCTAGCCTCAATGCATGCATTGTCGCGGCGGATGGCTATGACGTCGCACTAGAGATGTCGCTAGTTGATGGGCCGATTCGTGTAATACAATTGGCGAATACGCCCCCCGGGCGGTAGGCGCCGCGGCGCCCGCAGACGGCCCGCCCCCCCCCCCCCCCCGGGGTAGGCGAGTCGGCGGGGAGGGAAGAGTAAGGGAGGGCGGCACCCTGCCCGGTCACTCTCACCTGGCTCACTGCCGTCACGTGCTCTGCTGAGGCTCTCAAGCCACCGGGATCTCCGGTCTCTAGCTCCGCGGGTCACCGCAACCCATTCCGTGGTATGTTCAAGGCAGACTGTGCGGTAGGGTAGTGTGGGGTAATTTGAACATATTTTTACGTCTTCTCCGTTGTACCAAATTCCAGCTCAACCCTGGATGAAGAAAAACTGTTTCAGTAGCGCATGTGTCACTTGCTTTCACCATGCAAGCCTCATTTTTGGACGAGCCGGGCATACCTTGAATAGCATAGCATCACTTCTCCACCAAGTCACGGTGTGTTCAAATTGCCCCACCGTGGGGTAATTTGAACATACTGTCTTTACCTGCCATTAAAAAGATAGTCTCGCCAGCACCGATGTTGTTTGACCCATAAACAGAGCAATTCTAAAAATACCATCACTTGAAAAATCAACACAACAACAAAAATAAGAGTTGCAGAGTATCAATATCTGCACGCTGCACACCGGTCAGTTGACAGAATTCGCCTCTCTTCAATTAGCAGAACGTCTATCATCTCCGTTCGATAAAAACTCTACCAAACCTTACTTCATCTGTTATAGTGGTGCCAATCGGAACCTGGACATTCGGAGTTCCGATTCTTTATAATGTCCAATTCAGAATTGATTGCACAAAGGTATAGAAGTCTGGACAACGTTGGACGATGACCTGCCACACTTAAAGGGACACTCCCACCTTAACATTAGTTTTGAGTTGAGATAGCCAAATTGGTGGCCATGGCCTGCAAATAGCGGTTTGGGCACTCACAACATCGAAAAATGCTTTAATTCGAAGATATGGAATTTCAAACTTGCAGTTTTCGGATTCTAAGGGGCTAATGCATTGGAATGCCCCCTTAGAATTTGTGACGTCAGCGGAGATCTAATGATTTTTAAATCTTAGACTAAAACCATCGTTAACACGTGGTGGTATACGCTGCTTTGCGCGCAACGTCTGCCGCACTTTAAGGCTGCCAAATTATTGCTTCCAAATAAAGTCGCTAGTATCAGGGGAGATCCCAAAAAGTAAACAAAAGTAAAAGCCTAATATCTTGAAAACCAGTGAATATTTTTCGGTGAAATTTGGTAGATATTCGTTTTCGCTCTTTCTGAACCAAGGGACATCACTTTCATGCCAATTCAATAACTTTTTTGAAGGTGGGAGGGTCCCTTTAAGCATTTTTATCAAGTAATCGTGCGTAGCATTGATTGGCGAATGGAAAGCTTGTTAAGCTCTCAATATAATGAACACTTTTCGGCTGGTAAAATTACATGATAAAGCAATATAAATGACGGTTTTGAGTGTTGATAGCTGCATAATTTTCGGACATATTTGGACAAATAGTTGACTTTAACATTTTTGGACGGAAAATCAACGAAAATGCCAGACATTAGGCGGATATTAGACGTAAATTTTATAAAACTGGCATCACTTATCTGCTACTGCTTTGGGTCAAAAATATTGGCAAAAAAACTGGGAGCGTTGTTTTTTCGGAGCTATCCCTGTCTTCATTGAAATTCTCACACTATGTTCAAATTACCCCACGCTAAAAGTTATTTTGCAATTTTTAAAAACAGGGTTCAAAAGCAAATTTCGTGGATTGAAGGCACTGATTAGGTCATTGTACAACAAAAGCCGTTGCGTATTAGGCGCTAACAATGCAAGATTTTGCGCTGCAATGAAGTTGCAATGACGTGTTGTTAGGCGTTTATCCTTGCGAAATTGATTTTTTACACTGTGCGTCAACATCTTCATTCCCTGAAACTTTAAACCCCATTCATATGATAGCCCTTTTAGTTACGATAATTTCTCTCATTGGTCTTATTGTCATGCCACTTATGGATTTTCCGTAATTTTGTGTTATTCACACTATGTAATTGCCCCGCATGTTCACACTATCCCACCCTACCCTATATAGATACCCCAATGTGTGGGCATTGGCTGTCCTGCGGACACCAACGGCCCCTGGCTGCTGCTTTGGGGCGTCATCGGACAGGCAGCTGGCGAGGTTTTCCAGGGCGAGGCACGGCACCAGGGAACTCGTCATCTGTCGACACATCGGGCACTGGCGCGACTGACCACCCCCGTACCTCAGCGGCTGAGCATGGCTGGCTTCCTCAATGCAGCCTCGACAGAACGTGTGTGAGCATCCCAGGGTCACCGGCCTCTTGAATACGCCCAGGCAAATGCTGCACTCGAGACACTCCCGCTGCTTCTTAATCTGCTCACGAATTGTGTCAGCTTGAGTTTCTGCGTCTTTCCCTTTCTTGGTTTCTTGTGCTTTTGCTTTATCGACATCGCGACCCTCAGACTCCTTCAACAGCATCTGTAGGGTGACCAGCTGCTGCCCCAGCTCAAAGTTCATCCGCTTCATAGTGGTGACGGTCTCCTCGCTGGCTGTGTAGTTGGTCAGGAGTCGCGTGTGCTTCTCAGTCAACTCTTGGCATTGGGCTTCCTTTTCGGCCATTTCTTTCCTGTAATTTTCCTCATCGTGCTCTCGTTTTTTCTGTTCCTGTTCTCTCTGTTGCTCCAACGCTTCCCGTTCGCGTTCATGGATCGCCAATGTCTCTTGATCTCTAGTCTGCTTCTCGGTTAATGTTTTAAGCTCCTCCTGCAGTTGCTTCTCTTTTTGCACAAATTTTTGCTCTTTCGACTCCCATTCCTTTTCTTTCTCCTGCCAGGTTTTCTCTAAACGCTCCCAATTCTTCTGTCGACAGTTCCATTCCTCCTCTTTGCGGCGCCATTCTTGTCTCTCCATATCCACTTCCTCTTCTGCTTTTCCTTTGGTCCATTCAAGACCCTCCCGATCTCGCTTTCTCTCTTTCGCGCCATCTTTCTTGGCGATTGTCTCAGTTCCCTCCCCGGATCCTGACTCTTCGGTGAGATCCTGGTAGCCGGTTCCTTCCGCATCATCGTGCCCTCTGGCAGGAGTCTCATCCTTTGCGATCGGTGACCCTAAGATGGCACTGTCCTTCGCCTTGAGCACACCCAACACTTCCTCCTCTGTCCATCCGAAGAATGTTAGCACGCGCTCATTGTGCGCGTCCCGTAGGCTATGGCTCTTGTAGCACCGTTCCCCGTACTTGCAGCGTGCGCGCGCGAACGCCTCGCAGTAGTGCAATCGCAGGCAGTGGCGTTGACAGCCCTGTCCGCTGTAGACTGACTTGCAGAGACTAGGCCTGGTCGGCTGTCGGCGTATCTGTTCTCTCAGACGTCTTAGCACCTCTGAAACGGGCGTGTCGCTCAGACCGGCCTTCATGAGGGCGTGCATGTTGTGCGCGCTGTCCACCACACTGTGGATGAGCCCGCAGTTGTCCAGTGGACATTTGTCCAAGACGTGCCGGTGACAGACGTGCAGTCGCACGCAGTCGGCTGCTGTACAGACGCCCATGTTGTACATGTGACACACACTGAAGTTGTGACCGCGAGCACGCTGCCGCATTATGTCCAGCGCCCGGGCCATGTCGCCAGGAGAGGACCAGCCCAGCGGCACCAGCAAGCGGAGGTTCCGGGGCGTGTACAGCATGTGGGACAGGGAGCAGCCGCTGCCCGTCGCACATCGACCAAGCAGGAAGCGGTGGCACAGGTGCAGCGCGCGGCAGTCCTGACGCTCGCAGCCCGCTCGCTGACTGTAGTCACTGCAGGTTGGAGGAAGGAGCCTCCTTTGCTGCCGCTGTTGTGGCCGCAGCCTGGCATGAGGTAATTGACTCATCCCTGCCGCCTGTGAATATAACGTTTGTGTGAAAATAGCTGTAAATGTGAGAACAACTATGCATGTTTTGTCATTGACTGCGGAAGTGTTTTCAATCCTTGTTGGTTTCTTCCCATGCCATGCAAGTATTGTCCGTAAGTTAGCGTCAGCAGAGGCAAGTGGCAACGAATACAGAGTCTGATTCAGAATCGCGTCAAAAAATATTGTCAGGTCCTTTTGGGGGCGGGAGACACGAATATCACATTTATTTTGACCTAGCACCCCCTTTCATACCTTAATCGTCCCTTAACCCGCGCCCCACTGGGGTCTGCGTATAACACGCCCTGGGGGGAGCTCTTAGCCCCCCTCCTAACTCCGAAACTATTGGACCCCCCCCCCTCCAGCGGGTGGTAGGGTCCGCCAATTGCCTAACGAGGCGCGGGTAAAGAGACGATTTAGGGATAAGGGATAGGAGACACACATCTGGAACCCTTGACTAGTTATTGACCCGAGGAATCGATTGGGACCATTAACCCGGGCGGGGCTGGGGGGTAAATTTTATCCCCCTGGCGAATTTTTGCAATATCTCAAAATGGCGGCGCGCAGCGCCGTCAAACTTTCACTACCTTTTCTTACATCAATTTGACACGTTTCCTGAAAATTTGAGCGAAATCCTTTGGATTTTTTTTTTTGTTGAGAAAATGACGTTTTAGTGACGTCATGTTCGCCATTTTCGCCTCAAAAACGGAAATATTTCAAACGCCGTTAACATCTTCATTTTAAAGGGAATCAAGACGCAACAAAAAAGGTTATACGTGATTCTAGTTTGTCTATCAAATGGCTATCTCGGTTTTTAGAATTTTTTAAAATTTGGCCCAAAAGGTTTCAAAAAACTGAATTTTTTAAAAGAATCGGTTCAAAAATGTGGGAGTTATTCAAAATTTTATGACGTCACGACAAACAACTTTTTTGAAAAATGATTTTTTGAAGTTCTAGACCTCGTACGGAAACAAAAATAGCACCATTCGATTTGCCGTGAAAAACTGAATCAGATAGACACCTTTTTAGGCCTTAACAACCAACTTCAAACCTTGACCTCACTTGACCTGACCTTGACCTAACCTCGACCTGAAATTCATCCAGATGTGGTCCATATCACCCATTGAGTGTGCCTATTGAATTCTATGAATAAAATGACCCATAAAACATGTGTCGCACATGCCCTTTTCTACATTTCGTTTTTGGTGACCTGACCTGACCTGACCTGACCTGACCTTGACCTTGACATATGAATGATATTGTATGCAACGAATATTGTCTTAGTAGCCTAAGAACACGTTTTGGGCAATCAGTCTCAGTCCATGACTCCATTCTTCGGCAACTACGGTGCAAGGCCGATACTGTAGAAACTTGCAAATTGTACCCTTGACCTGACCTTGACCTTGACCTCAAACTTTTAATTAAGTTCATGTTTTTTAGTTGTTCGTGATGAGATCTTTCGATTGGCGTTTGAATTTTCCAAATCGGACCATAAGTTCGGGAGATAACAGAGGGGTAAAATTTACCCCCCAGGCCCGCGCGTTCGGCTGGAGACCCCAGCCCCGCGCGGGTTAAGACGTTTTCACGACGGCCATCTGGTACACATTTGGTGCACATCTGGTACAGATTAGGTGCAGATTTGGTCAAATCAGGTTCAGTGTGTCTCTTAGCAGCTATCAGCTAGGGTTGCACTAATTGCTTATATGCCTGCTTTGTCATATTATCAGAGAGCATCATCGATTAAAATACTGAAATAAATTCATAAAATGAAGATATTTGCTGTGATTGTGAAATAAATTAGGTGCAGATTTGGTCAAATCAGGTGCATTCGCCGGATACCCCCTCGTGAAAACGGCTATTATGAACCTAAGAAGAGGCCTTGAGGCACTTTTGACGCGCCCCGTCTTTTAAGAGACGATTAACCCGCGCCCTGCTGGGGGGGGGGTGTTTGAACACCCCCCTTGTGGTTTTTTGCGAATATCTCAAAAACGGCGGCGCGGAGCGCCGCCGTTTTTGGTACACCTTATCATACATCAATTCTACACATGTTGTGAAAGTTTCAGACCAAGGTCATTCAAGGTCAGGTCACCAGGTCACTTGAAGTGACCCCACCTCATAAAAAGTTTCAATGTCTGTCATAGCTACACCGAGTGACCGATCGCTTTGAAACTTTCAACGATTGATAAGGGTAACAGTATCTATAAAATGTATATCTCGGAATTTTGATATCGGTGACCTAAGGTCAGGTCAATTTTGCGACCTCCCCATTATAAGTCAATGGGAGAAAATTGAAATGCTCCTCTTTTGGACGAAAGACATCATGAACACTCCCAAACACCGAATTACAAGTGGTTTAGACACACAGAACATGAAAATGGTGTCCGTGACCCTTGGTTATGCCCTGAGGTCATCTTAGGTCACGAATGGTATCTAACAGTTTTTCGCAAATAACTTTTGATAGAGGCATGCTAGAGCAATGAAAACGCCTTAGATGTGTTCAGCTCGACGATACGGATCGACTGATATGCAACATGACCCTTTCCGGTCAGGTCATGACCTTGACCTGAGGTCAAATTTTCAAGTTAACCTTTCAAGGTCAAGTTATAGTTAATTCGATGCGTCTTGACGAGAGAAACACGATGCCGGTAAAAGTAAGCTCGTACAAGGCTTGGGTAAAAAGTTATTGCAGAAAAACTGTTTCCGAAAAAATCGGCTATTTTTGCAGTTTTTGCCCCCTGCAGGCAAAACCGTTAACCCTCGCCGGACCTATTGGTTTTCTACATACGCGCCGGCCGAGGGGGGGGGGCGGGTACGACCCCCCCCCCCTCGCCGTTTCGCCCCTGGTGGAGCTAGCGCGTCGCGGAAAAAACGAGCGTGTGCGCCGTTACGAGACGCAGAGATTGGTACCCGATTTTAAGGTCCTAGGTCAACCGGTGACCTCTGAGGTCAGGTCAAGTGCCCCAGGGTACGGTTCAGTTTTTGGTGAATAACTTCGCAAAAAACGGCCGCACAGCGCCGATTTTGGCAGCATTGTGTTCGCCTCGCTCAGGCGCGTCGAATGATATACCTTTTGTCCGGGTCAGGTCAACTTGGGGTTTTGACCTCAGGTCAAGGTCAGGTCAGCACCCCCAGGTCACGAAGTTGGTCGAAAGAGGTCATGTCGCATATCATTCGATTCGGCAGGCCTTCATGAGTCCATTGGTGCCTTTCCCGACTCGCTAGCTCAATTTGATCAAGAGTTATTGACGAAAAACTAATTTGACCTTGATGACGTCATAAATGACGTCACGCAAGGTCAACATTGCAAAAGTGGCGCATCTAACCTTGCAAGGAGTGCATCAAATCACGATTCTGTGTGCTTGAGATAGTTGGAGATCGTTCCCGGCGCCAGAATAGCAGTTTGAATTTTTCCCCATTGACTTATAATGGTGAGGTCACGAAAATGACCTGACCTCATATGACCTTTAGGAAAAATCCGAGATATACAAGTTGTGGGACTCATAATGGATACTAGATCCTGCAAGTTTCATTTCCCTGTGACATTTCCTCTGGCAGTGAGGGCGTTGCGAAGTTGCGACATCTGAAGACCGTGCAGAGGTTCACTTATGACGTCATAGGTCAGTGACCTGACCTGACCCAAAAATGCGGTTGGTGTCAAAAGATCCGGCTTGGATCAAAGGTCAGGTATGCCAAGTTTCAGCTCTCTATCGCCAGCGTGTTCGGAGCTATCGCGAAAAAACCCTATGGGGGGGCGGCACCCGCCCCCCCCTCGGCCGGCGAGGGTTAACGTTAGGTCAAATCTGAGCGAATTACTCAGAAAGGGCGTTAATAGGGCTATCGAATGCGCTTTTCCGCAGCGCTGTAGCTCTATTGGTTCCCGAGTTATGCGTTGGCTTCTTGGAAATTTTCGACATTCGACCTGGAAATCGGCGAAATTTTGCCTTCAATGACCTCTGGTGACCTGACCTTTGACCTGAGCAAAAAATTGACCGAAGTGATTTCGTCATTATTTTTGACGCTCTTTCGAACGCCGCCTTCCGCGTATCGCTACGTGGCCCAGGAGCCGAGTTACAAGGGGGGGTGTTCAAACACCCCCCCCCCCCAGCAGGGCGTGGAAATCCAGGACCCCCAGCCGGGCGCGGGTTAAGGGATAAGAGATAGAAAGCACACATCTGGAACCCGAGACTGAGATCAGATATTGACCCGAGGAAGCGTTTCTCTCCATTATTTTGACCCTCAGATGAAGCCTTGAGACACCGTTGACGCGCCCCATCCTTTAACCCGCGCATGACTGGAGTATTTTCCATAACCCGAGTGACTGAGGGGGGGGGGCTCTCCAGAGCCCCCCTCCTATCTCCGAAACTACTGGGCCGATCGTCAAAATTCAAACGGTGTTTGATAGCCCTGGAAAAACTGTCGAGCGAAACCTATTTTCATTTACCTCGAGGTCACTGATGACGTCACAGGTCAGGTCAAAGTAAAATTATCGGCATTTTTGCTTGTTTACAATTTAGGCTCTGGCCGCCGGCTGACAAGTCTGATCAGGCTCATTTTAAGTTTACGCACTCCTTGATATATGCCTTAGATACCCTGAGGGTACCGAACTTTAACTTTGAATTTTTCAGGTCAAGTTCAGGTCACGAAAATTATTTATCATGTATCGGTCACGTGACCCATGTTTTATGGTCCATTTTACACGTAGATTTCGAAAATGATACTGTCTGTGTCATTTGAGGTCATTTTCAGCTGAACTTACCGGAGGTCAGGTCAATTTCAGGTCAGAAAAGCTCAAATTTTGAAAATGAAATTTTTCAACAAAAAGGTGCCTATCAAATGCAGTTTGAGCTCGGGAACACGATGGTGCCATTTGTAATGCTGTACGATATCAAAAACGTGCTGAAAAATGGCTTTGAAAAATATATAATTTCGTAGAAGAATAACCGTATGCTCACTATCTTTTAACAATCCAAAATTAGCCTAAAATGAATGAATATATTTCGGAAACGTTCCTTCTTCAGTTCAAAAGTTAACTATACAAGGCACAGAAATGTACAAATTATTGAACGTCACAAAAACGCCGAATTAACTGATCCCACCAACGGATATTAATGACATTCTCGTGCCATATAAGTAGCACGGCCTCTTTTAACCAATGTAAGACTAAATTAACAGGCAGGCATAAGATAGCGTAACCGAATCTGTACAACTGTATGAGATCACTTTGACCCAACGAATTACTATTCTAGTCATCTCACAAACAAACAATATAATTACAACAAACAAGCAATGTGTACACAACCAACTACTCAGTAGATCGATTGTCCAGCCAGCAATATAGCCATTCATCCAATTGTTCAATCCACTGGTTACACCCATTGCATTCAGTCAGGGAGTCGATAAACCTTCAAACATCCATTCTAACATTCAATCAACCATTCTATCATACAATCAAGCATCCATTCAATGAACCAATCAACCATTCTATCATCCAATCAGGCATCCAATCAACCATTAAATCAATCATACCTGTGATCGTCCATTCAATCACCCTTTCAATCATCCATTCAATCAACCATTCAGTATTCCATTTAATCATCCATATAATCATCCATTCAATGATTCATTAAACATCGGCATTATTTTTTTTTTAACATCAAACTAAGCATTTCAAAAGCCATGCAGATCAACCAGTCATGAGGCTATCCCAATCCCAACATCTATCACGTTTCAGACTAACAGTTCACACTAATCACAGAACTGCCCAAGATGCAATGTTGGTGTTTAGGGCTGGTCGGTAAACTCGGTATGTCCTTATCCACAGTGACTCTGCTATTTTTCTGTCTCTGCTGGTGTTACACGTCTGTAGAATCCGAAATATATTCATTCATTTTAGGCTAATTTTGGATTGTTAAAAGATAGTGAGCATACGGTTATTCTTCTACGATATTCAATCATGCTGCTCATTCTAGTACTTCGCCACCTTATTAAAGGGATCCTCCCACCTTCAAAAAAAGTTAATGAATTGGCATGAAAGTGATGTCGCTCGGTTCAGAAAGAGCAAAAATGAATATCTACCAAATTTCATCGAAAAATATTCACCGGTTTTCAAGATATTAGACTTTTACTTTTGTTTACTTTTTGGGATCTCCGCTGTTCCTAGCGACTTTATTTGAAAGTGCGGCATTTGTTGCGCGCAAAGCAGCATATACCACCGCGTGCTGCCAAACGTTTTAGTAAAAGATTTAAAAATCGTTAGATCTCCGCTGACGTCACAAATTCTAAGGGGGCATACCAATGCATTAGCCCCTTAGAATCCGAAAACTGCAAGTTTGAAATTCCATATCTCCGAATTAAAGCATTTTTCGATGTTGTGAATGCCCAAACCGGTATTTTCAGGCCATGGCCACCAATTTGGCTATCTCAACTCAAAACTAATGTTAAGGTGGGAGGGTCCCTTTAAAACATATAATTGTAAAATTTTGACAATAATGCAAATAACTTGGCTATTTTTTAAGATATTGGGCTAAAACTTGCTAGTGTAGTTCATTAGTGTGTGTTCTATCACATCCATTCCGGTCTTGCGAAAAATCAAAAAGTTCTTAAAAAAAAATCAAAATATTTTTTTTTTTGTAATTGTAAAAACATATTTTTCAAAATTTCAAAATTTCGAAAATTCGGGATAGCAGTATGATAGCTACGTGTATTGTTAGTCCACTGATGCAAAGAAATTGGATCTAGCTTTAAAACTAAGCTCTTGAGAGCGTTTGCCGTAATTCAATATTTTGCATCAAAATCGGCCAACATGACGTCACTCTGACGTCATTTCCGGCCAAACCATGGTAGCTAGAAAGTTGAAATTTAAACACAAGGTGTCAAATTGATGCCGCTGAAGGTGCTGCAAGTTTCGTTTTGATCCGTGAATTGGTTCATAAGATATTGCCGAAAAACGGGAGGGAGGGCTATGTAGAGCCCCCCCCCCCCCCTAGTCATGCGCGGGTTAAGGAGCGATAGGTAAAAGGATGAAAAAGGGGAGCTAGGCCAAAATAAATGGGATGCTTCTGTTTCCCGTCCCCAAATTGACCTGGCCAGAGTTTTTGAAGCGATGCTGAATCCATTCGTTGGTGTTGCTGACGCTAACTTCACGAACACTGAGGGTAGGGAAATAGGCCCCATTTGTAGTTGCTTATCACTTCGTAGCTGGGAATCCGATCATAAGTGAATGAATTTGAGCAGCGAAATTTAAAGCAAAATGTCCAGAGAACGCAATGAGCACAAAATTTCACCTTTCAGGTGATGTGGGACAAAAATTATTTAGCAAAATAAATTATCCTGAGCTACTCGCCCCAGGCTACATTACCTACCTATAACCTGTATAATTACCTACATCGTTAAACGCACTTTACGGTGATGAACACGTCCTTATGTACTTCTCTTTAGGTACGTACTTCTAGTTTACTAGTTAAAAAAAAAAAAAACGTTTCATCTTCTAGCTGAGGTTACGTATTTTAAACCCAACAAACTCACCTTGATTTGAGAGAAATATCACTAGACACGCTAAGAAAGATTGTATGCTCGCATTTTATGTTGAGCTGTGAATACTTCACCGTCCACTCCGCAACTGCGTGGCCTTCTCTCTCGCTGCGGTCGCTGTGCGGGCCAAATCTTGCAGCGAGCTCTTCCCTTTGTTCCTTGTCGTGCGGACGGGGAGTCACTCGGGAAAACCCATGACAGGCTGCAGTCTGCTAGGGTTGCACTGACTCTGCACAGTGCACAGCCCACAGTGCACATGTTCTCTGCACTCATGTGACCGGAAACATGACGTAGGTACTCCACTGCACCGCATCCTTGTCTCACTTCTCTGGGCGCCAGACCGCTTCTACATCATTCCGCCTACAGAGTGACTTGGTCTGGTTTTGTACAGTGATGATGATAGCCGAGTTGCAACTAAGTTCACAGCACTTGTATCTGTCAATCAAAATATGCCGACCAACATGAGTGAATTAATTGGGCAATGGGTTTATCGACTGAGCGCATGCACAAGACGAATGACCAATCCGAGAACTTTGGCAGCGTACGAACTTTGGGACAAAACGAAAGAAAAGAGGTCCCAGGTAGAGGACCCGGGTCCAGGTAAAAGGTAAAAGGTTTACCGGGTCCAGGTAAAAAAGGACCCGGTCTGGCTGCTGTTGTTGTAGCAGTGTTATAGTACGCGTGTAAAACTACCTGAGCTGCATCTCTGCACGGTGTGTACCGGCTGGATGACGGTCGTGGTGACGACTCTGTGCGCCGCCGGCCGCCGCAATGAGCCCATTTCAATGCCGCGCCGTCGCGGGTCGGTGTGTAAGTTTTGTGTCGGCTGGCGGCGAATCGGCCGGCATGGGACCCGCTCGGTACTTGGTCGTAGCGCTCTCACCCCGCTGGGTGAATATTAACCAGGCGCGGCGCGACCCCGACCCGCATACCATATTACAGTGGCCTGTGGCAGTCGGCTTCGAACGAACTATGTGGCGCTAACGTGGCTCTAATGACACGTACCTATGTGGATGATAACTTGAAAATCGGAACGTTGAATCCCGGCATTAATGTGTGTATGAGGCAAAACCATTTTAACTATTGCAAACTAAGTCCCGATTCGCGAAAGCTATCATGCTGCGCGCGGTAACCGTTGTATACAACGGTATAGTACCTATAGGTCCGATTGGGCCCGATGAGCCAGTGCCTGTAGGTTAGGTAACGAGTCATAATTGACTCGTGGTGCCGACCAGCTGTGCTGTGTGATTGTCATCCCTACCGGGGCGATAGTCTGAATGAGACAAGATGCGTATTCTTGTCCTGCACATACGTACAGGTGACTGAACGACGCGACGGAAGGCGAGAGGGGCGGGAACCGAAGGGTAAGCATTATTCATTACTAGCCCTCAGCAGCGCCAGCAGACAGGAAAAATGTTAAACGAGTGAATTTTAATACTGGGATAAGTGTAGAAATAAAACATGCATGCAAAAGGTCATCAGACTTCAGTCATTGGGGCAATACGTAAGAACAAAATGCTCAGCAGTGAGCAGGACATATTAGTCGAACTATGGTTTCCCTCTGGCTGTCTGGCTGGGGGAGGGGGGGAGGGAGGTTTATCATACAGTTCCTTCTGGAAGCTGGCAGCGGAAGCCCGGGGGAGGGGGAGGGGCCCCAGACAGGCGGCGCCGAGACACATCCGTCCGTTCGTCCGTCGGTGAATATCGGGCAATCACCCAGCACCCAGAACACTCCGGACAAGACGCCAGCCTTCAACAGAGCTGAGCTCAGTTCTTCAATCTAGAATACCTTAACCCTCGCCGGCCGAGGGGGGGGGGCGGGTGCCGCCCCCCCCCCATAGGGTTTTTTCGCGATAGCTTCGAACACGCTGGCGATAGAGAGCTGAAACTTGGCATACCTGACCTTTGATCCAAGCCGGATCTTTTGACACCAACCGCATTTTTGGGTCAGGTCAGGTCACTGACCTATGACGTCATAAGTGAACCTCTGCACGGTCTTCAGATGTCGCAACTTCACAACGCCCTCACTGCCAGAGGAGATGTCACAGGGAAATGAAACTTGCAGGATCTAGTATCCATTATGAGTCCCACAACTTGTATATCTCGGATTTTTCTTAAAGGTCATATGAGGTCAGGTCATTTTCGTGACCTCACCATTATAAGTCAATGGGGAAAAATGAAAACTGCTATTCTGGCGCCGGGAACGATCTCCAACTATCTCAAGCACACAGAATCGTGATTTGATGCACTTCTTGCAAGGTTGGATGCGTCATTTTTGCAATGTTGACCTTGCGTTACGTCATTTATGACGTCATCAAGGTCAAATTAGTTTTTCGTCAATAACTCTTGATCAAATTGAGCTAGCGAGTCGGGAAAGGCACCAATGGACTCAGGAAGGCCTGCCGAATCGAATGATATGCGACATGACCTCTTTCGACCAACTTCGTGACCTGGGGGTGCTGACCTGACCTTGACCTGAGGTCAACACCCCAAGTTGACCTGACCCGGACAAAAAGTATATCAATCGACGCGCCTGAGCGAGGCGAACACGATGCTGCCAAAATCGCGGCTCTGCGGCCGTTTTTTGCGAAGTTATTCACCAAAAACTGAACCGTACCCTGGGGCACTTGACCTGACCTCAGAGGTCACCGGTTGACCTTGGACCTTAAAATCGGGTACCAATCTCTGCGTCTCGTAACGGCGCACACGCTCGTTTTTTCCGCGACGCGCTAGCTCCACCAGGGGCGAAACGGCGAGGGGGGGGGGGTCGTACCCGCCCCCCCCCCCTCGGCCGGCGCGTATGTAGAAAACCAATAGGTCCGGCGAGGGTTAAAGTGCCCTGGGCCGGGAATATGTAGTGCTTGGTGTTGCGACTAGCCGACAATTTATCCGTGTTTTTATTTAGTGGTCCGTCATCTCAAGCCGGAGGTATTTCATCTGGAAAGCCGCGAGAAAATATGTGTTCAGCGATATTTAGTTGCAGTGAGAACGAGCGAATGTAAATCATGTAAAGGAAGAACGGCACTGATTTACCTGTTTGCATATACGTGAAATGCCATAGAATGAGTTAAGTGGTAAATGTGGCTTAATTTTTGCTCGGAACAGTTTAAAACCTATTCAATCATGTAAACTAAAGCTGCAATGATCATGTAGTCGCTGTTGAACCGGCTCTGATGCTTTGGTGTTGAATGGAGTTAATAGAAACCGTCATTTTAACCCACATTTTTTCCCGAATGTCGGAACACTTGGGACCCACCTACCCACCCGCATGAGTGTTGATGTCGTAACACAAATAAAGCAGTCACATCGGCCAGCAGCCCAGTGGCGAAGGTAAGCTAACGCCCATCACACAATGCCGTACCGCTACCGCACGGAGATGTTCGCTGATTCTTGTAGCCCGGTGGGTATTCATCCACCCGCCCCACCCTCACTCCTCAAAAAGGCACAGAGACGGTCGGTGATGATCTGTTTATTGTACCATGTAAAACTACTCACAGTTGAGAGGCCGCCGCCGCCTCATGCGCCCTGTGCGCGCACCTGGGCTAGACAGCGACCCGACGGCGGGTGTCTGGTCCTCACTGGTCACTGCGGTCACCGAGTCACTGCAGGTCACTGCAGACTATCACTGGTCACTGCGTGCCGGAGAGAGGACGGCGCCGGACGGCGGACGGCGGTGTAACGCGGTCCCGACGACAAATGAGTGCGATGAGAGGAGAAGGAACGTCATGTATCTACAGGAAGTAGTCAGGCTGAGGCGTCTTGGACGGCACGCCGCGGCTTTCCTTTGGTGCTGCCTCGAATATTGTGAAGTTTCGTCGCAGATGCTCGTCCAGCTCGAGAATGGCGGCGACGTTTCCACACCTGGCGGTCACAGGCGGAACTACAGGTTCACACGATGGACACATGTAGCAGCGTTCTCAAATGTGCCCCAACAACTGAGCAGCCAAATCATCAAAGGCCGAATTTGACCGTCGTAGCAACTACCCCAAAGAGTCTCAGAACCATGAATGAATATGTGAAAATGCGACAGATTAGCAATGCTAGCCAACGCAGAATAATGAAAGATGAAAGTCGATAATCGTCAACGCATATTACGAAAGAAGCAGCACAGTATTGGGATTCAGGTTCTCCACAGTCACTAGTAGGTACACTCGGGGGCAGATTGATGTTCCACCACTCCCTACCCATCGGGCTCCCATGGCTCAGCACTGGCTGCTGCCAGTGTTGCCTGCCCTCAGCACTGCAGTGCTCAGCACTGCCTGCCAGTGCCAGTGCTGCCAGTGCTGCCACTGGCAGCAGCCAGTCCTGAGCCATGGGAGCCCGATGGGTAGGGAGTGGTGGAACACCAATCTGCCCCCGAGTGTACCATCAATGACGCAAGTCACGCCAAGTCATCAAACAATGTGGTACATCAGCAGTCAGCACCTACCTACGTAAGCTCAAAACCACCAACACAACCTGCTCAAACCAGGAACAGTGCTCAAACTCACCATTTTCCGACCAGTCACGTAAACACTTAAACCTCGCCCTGGCAGGGGGAGGGGGGTTGATGCAACCCCGTAAGGTTTTTAAAGATTGCCTAAAAATGGCGGCCGCCAAATTTGGTACAGCCTATGGGGCAACCTTTTTACATATGACCTGAAAATTTCAGGTCCGGGTGACCTTGGGTCAGGTCACCAGGTCAGAAAAACCGGTACAAGGTCATGGTCAAATTTGAATTTTCTTTACGCACCTGTCCAACCCACAGTTTTGGACTGATTTCCTTCAAACTTCCAGGATGTGCTAAGTTCACCGAGTTGAATAACATATAGTTCGGGTTTTTTTATGTCAGGTCAGTGAGAGCCTAGAGGTCATTACGTCGTAATTACGGAGCGAGCGAAGCGAGCGGAGTCTTACGTAGAATAACGGAAATTTCTGAGTATGAGCGGCCGGCCGGCCGGCCGCGGTCACGATTCTGCGACGCTTATATCTCAGCAACCACTTGACCGATTTACATGCGGTAATTTTTGTAGGGTAGGTTCATTCCTTCTACCAAGTATTGGACGATTCTCGATGCATGTGGGCGACCCCTTATGCACAACGAAGAGGTGTCACTTTTGTAATAGTTGCAATATCTCGGTAACTACTGGGCCGATTGCGCTGAAAGTTGGCACGTAGGTAGGCACCCACTAGGCAATGAATATCCATGTGCCAGAGTTGGGATGCTGCTGCACGTGTGCACGTGCAGGGGTCGTTTCCAGATCTCGAGAACGGCTGGACCGATTGCGCTCAAATTTGGTACACGGTTAGGGGTCAGTTAGTAGGGTGCCGTGCACAAGTCAGTTGGGACCCATTTTGCACGTGCGCACGTGCAGGGTGCCGCTTGCAGATCTCGAGAACGGCTGGGCCGATTGTGCTCAAATTTGGCACATCGCTAGAGACCGGTTAGTAGGGTGCCGTGCACAAGTCAGCTGGAGGTACCCCCTCGAAATTTCGCACGTGCAAGGCCCACCCTCTCGCTCGCTCCGTTAGTCGCCCCAAAAGGCGTTATACTGGTGTTAAGCCTGTGGGAAAATACTAAATTCGGAAAATACTGGAGATATCCGCTTCGTTCTATCACGTTTGTGCTTTGAAACCACAGTACTTAACAGCAGGCCACTTGGTGCTTCTTTGTTTGATGTACTTATCCATGGGTCAGGTCAATTGAGATCAACTGAGGTCAAATGACGTTTTTGCCAATAACTTGGCACATGATGACGCTAGAGCTTAAAAATGGTGTCATTTTGTTCCTGGTGATCAGCCGAATCGAATGATATGCGATATGATGCAATTTGGTTTATTTGAACTTAATTTATTAATTAAAGTTTACTTAATAATTAAGAAAAGCTTTAAGTACACTTAAGCAAGCAATTAAGTATGTCATTCAATGCGCCTTGACGTGCTGAGTTCACTGGTGCTTTTCTTTTTGCTCTATCTTAATTAGATCAAAAGTTATAAGCGAAAAACTTTTGACCTGTTTTTAGCGAAATTTTTACATTAAAAAACTTAAATATTGACCTAGAGCAACCAAATTTACATAGCGGCGAGAACTCCAGAGGACCGACCTACCTACCAAATTTGGTGTTTCTAGGTGCCATAGGAGCCAATCGCGAGGGGGGTCGCATCAACCCCCTGCCAGGCCGTGTTATGAAAAATGCCCTGCCAGGGCGAGGGTTAAACACCCACCACCCGCCACACACAAACCCCAGCCCGTTCACCTCAATCTCAGCCAGCGGGCCGAGGAGCCCCAGCCGCGTCCTTCCCTCCGCGTCGCCCACTCACCGATAGCAGTAGTTGGGAGCTGACCACACAGTGAGCACAGTGTCGTCAAAGTGCCACTTGTAGCCCTCCATAACCAGCTGATGTGCCCGGCATATCATGTCCACGTTGTTGTTACGGTTGAACTGCTGCACAACGTCCGACCCAAACAGGTAGCCGGCGCCGCGCGGACTCACCCCCCAGCCCTGTGGGTCACAGAGGTCAGAGGAGGTCACAGACAGGTAGCCGGCGCCGCGCGGACTCGCCCCCCAGCCCTGAGGGTCACAGAGGTCAGAGGAGGTCACAGACAGGTAGCCGGCGCCGCGCGGACTCACCCCCCAGCCCTGCGGGTCAGGTCAGAGGAGGTCACAGACAGATAGCCGGCGCTGCGCGGACTCACCCCCCCCCCCCCTAGCCCTGAGGTTAAACGAGAGAGGTCTGAGGTCAAATACCAACCAGGTAGTCGGTCAGCGTTGCACGGACTCAGTCTTGGCCCACAGAGGTCAAAGGTCACACATGGCATAAGGGCCGACAGGTAGTCTACGCTACGTGGATCCACCCCTCAGCACTTTGGTAGCAGAGGTCACAGCGAGGTCATATCATAGATGTCACCTGAACAAGATGGGTATCGGGCGCAACGCAGGCTGATCCCCCAAGGCTACGGGTCACATAGAAGTCAGAAAGTATATCAATATTAGGATTCAGCACCCAACGTCGTCGTAAGTCACGTCACCCTCCTAGCGGCGTACAGGCAGCGAAAGTCACATAAGTCTCGAATCAGTCGCTCAAACGGTCAGGAAGGTCGAGGAGAATGGTCGAGGAAATGGTCGAGGGGAACAGTCGTGAGGAACGGTCAAGGGGAAATGAATCGTTCGAGGGTTGAGGAGAGACGATCATGAGGAAGGCCGGGGGAGAGACGGTAACTGGACAGCGCTGCGATTAAAACGAGGCCCACCCGCGAGTAGGATGAGAATTAGAGATTCAGGTGACCAGTCCCTCAATACGGACATAATACCCATGTAAATACAGCATGATCGGCGCGCGAAGAAATTCATTTTCCCGTAATATCGTACAAGCACAATTACTATGTGTAGTCACAAACCACAAACAAATGTTCTGCTGCATACCATACCGCGTCAAATCCCCGTCCAGTGAGTCAGTTTCGGACGGCAGTGACAGTGTCATTATCAATGTCAGTGTCAGTGTCACTAACGGTGTCGTGCATGCCTGACCTGCATATCGTCCGGATCGGACCAGAGCAGGTCACACATGGGGCCGTCGTGTGGCACCTCCTGTTTTCGGTCGATGGTGCGGATCTGGTCCAGCGTGTTTATCGTGGGCGACAGACCGCCGTGCACGCAGAAAATCTGCAGAATAAACGGTCATAAAGTCAGCAGGGCACGCACAAATCACAATATATGCCGAATAAGGGCACAAAGTCGGTCAGGGCACGCAGAATATCTTGATGGTGTCTGACAGTCCTCTTATAGTGCCTGACATTTGAAAGCGTCTCATAAACATACATAGTGCTTGCATTTCATATACTCTTTGAAACATGAGCCACGATTACACTGGTCTGCGTGATTTATAAGGTCAATGGTTTCTGAACCGTTTATAGGTCAGTTTTTCACGCTGATTCCGGAAATGGAATCCGCTTTGCTCGATTAGCTCGATCTTTTAAGATACGTTGTTTTGCCCATATGAACAAAGCCATGCTGATTGGCTTAGTATAGTTAATCCCACGGAAGCATATATATGTTTTAAACTACAAATTGACCCACTATAAGTGAATTCCGATCACAGTACACACGCAACGCTGCGACACAAATGGCCTTTTCACGGATTTCCGACTGTGTTGAGCACATGGGACGTCCCTTCTTCAAGCAGCAACAATAGTCCGCCAGGAAGTTGACGTCCCACCGACCCTCGTACCGTTTTTCATCACACGTATGTCTTTATGGAAACATTCTACCTGCTCTTCAGTATAATCACCAGTTTTCTGGGAAATAATCGAGATGGGACCTAAACAAGTGCAAAATGTATCCGTATGCCCACTCCAATGTGCATATTAATGCATCGGTCTGTATCCTTGACATAGTGTGGAAACTCGAGCTTATCGAGAAAAATTGGATACCTTTTCCGATTTCGGCACACAAAACTTGCATTAGAACAGTTGAGAAATTTTCAATCTTGGGGAAAATGTATCAGTATGCCCACTCAAATATGCATATTAATACATCAGTGTGTGGGCTGTTATACTTGACATAGTGTGAAAACTGGAGCTAATGGAGAAAAATGGATAGCTTTTTTGGATTCAGCACACGAAGCTTGTATTATAGAACAGCTGAGAAATCTCCAACTGTGGGGAACAATGCATCAGTATGCCCACTCCAGGATGCATATTAATACATCAGTGTGTGAGCTTTTATCATTGACATAGTGTAAAAACTCGAGCTAATCGAGAAAAATGGATAGCTTTTTTGAATTCAGCACACGAAACTTGTGTTAGAACAGCTGAGAAATATCCAACCTTGGGGAAAAATACATCAGCATGCCCACTCCAATATGCATATTAATGCATCAGTGTGTGAACTTTTATCCTTGACATAGTTTGAAAACTCGAGCTAATCGAAAAAAAATGGGCGGCTTTTTCGGATTCAGCACACAAAACTTGTATAAAAACAGCTGAGAAACCTCCGACCTTTTGAAAAAAGTTTTGAAACGCAGGCCAGTGTTAGCGGAAACATCGCCGACAATCCGACCAAACATTGGATATTACTCCAGCTTCAGCACTCTGCAGTCCCAAAAAAAGCTAGCTGAGCGGTATCTACCTTTCCGTCGATGATGGCCGAGAGGCTGAGGAAGTCGAAGATCTCTGTGCAGTAGCGCCAGACGGTGACGCTGCCGTATTTGCGCATACACTCCTCGTAGAAGCCGTACACCTGGGTGATCTGACGCGACTCGTGGTTTCCGCGGATCAGCGTGATCCGGTCCGGATAACGGACCTGGAAACGGGGGGGGGGGGGGGACGTGATCGGCAGCTGAGGCTTATCTGGTGAGTCTCACTTTTCTGGTGAGCTGGTGAAATTTCACTTTTACGTACACAATCGTGTTTGAGGGGAAATTCAACATGCTCCAATTAGGTACCAGCTGCCGTCGAATTTTCTTGAGGAGACCTAATCCTGTCATGAACAATATCAATATGTCAATTGCCATAAATAATTTGTGTTTGCAGAAGACATGACAAATCAAGTGACAAATTACGTCCACGGTTATTTCTCATAGAAAAATCAAAACCGAAAAAATCATGTCAGGGCACCTGCAGGCAATAAAACGTGTAATGAAATGCAAGGCATGGATTCTACCCAGTCTAAAATACCTCTTAGCACCCAAAATACATGAACCCGTCTCAATACCAGTTCCTATGCAGGTCTTACCTTCAGTGCCAGCAGAAGGAGGAATGTTTCGACGCTGTAGAAGCCCCGGTCGACAAAGTCGCCCATGAACAGATAGTTGGTGTCGGGCACATCACCTCCCACCTTGAAGAGCTCCTTCAGATCGTAGAACTGGCCGTGAATGTCGCCACACACCTGTAAACCAACAGTTCGAGTGTCTCAACTGGTTGACAAACACACTGGCCTCTGATGTACTGCTAAAGCACTACTAGCATGCATTGGTATTCAGTTACATTTTTACTGCAACCAAAATAAAAATAAAATGAGCAGTAATGTGATAAAAAATCGAAGATGTTACAGTAATCACAAACTAGGAAAAAAAAACAGTAAAAACATAATTTTCAGCAAATGAACTTATACTCACAGTAACAGGGGAGTCGACTCTTTGGACATTGCTTTCTTCAACTAGAATTTCCCTGGCTTTGGCACATAGTGCTTTGACCTCTGACTCTTTGATAATCTCACATCTGCGCAGCTGTTCAATCTGCCTGTCCAGATCACTTGTGTCACACATTCTGCCTCCTGAAAACACAAGAGCACAGTCTTATAATGAACATATATTATATAACATGACCAGCAATGATATATGTACAAATAAGTGAATATCTATGATCTCACTGGATCTCAGGCAAAAAATGAGACTCGGATCTGTGATCCCTACGCATCTCTCGATATATCGACACCTTTTTTTAAACCCCACATCTGCTCTCCCGTGAATTTCCGGGAGGCACGAAAGATCTCCCTTTAAAAGTGTCCAATCGTCCGATCCTGATCAAATATGTGTGTTCGTAGGCCTGTTCTGGTATTGCTTTATCTGCTAAGACAGACAAACTTGAGAAAAATCGGGTGATTGTACCTTTTTTGAAGGTCTCTAACCAACTTGTCTGAAATTCACCGGAGAACAAATGTGGGGTTTAAAAAAAAGGTGTCGATATATGGGAGCTGGATCTATGATCCCGTCGGATCCGAGAACAGGATCCGTGGGATCAGATCCCAGCTCCATTTTCTCGGATCCACGCAAGTGACGCACATGTCTGCTAATAACAACTATACAATGTAGCGATGTTTGCTGCACATTTCTGTGCTGTAAAAGTGTAAAGTCAATATCGATCAATTCTAGCCACTTTCCAGCCCCCTTCCCACTTTGGATGTCATATTGCCTATTTTCAGCAGCCTTCTGAGTGAACGTAGGTATGTGATGTAACCTTGCATTTGCAATGTGGTTAATTAGCCTCAAAATGCTACTCAATGCTTAAGGACATCATTTGGAATGGTTTCCAAACTAGTGATGTCAATTTCAGAAAGCATATGTCCAATGTCTGTCCAATGTCCAATACTTATGTCGACCGTCCGTCCAAAAATGTCCAAGCCAGCCATTTGTCCAAAGATGTCCGACATCTACGCAATAGTTTACACTCAATACCGTTATTTAATTTGCTTTTAATGTATCGTTACCAGCTCAAAAGTGGTAACCAGTATAACGCCTTTTGGGGCGACTAACGGAGCGAGCGAGAGGGTGGGCCTTGCACGTGCGAAATTCGAGGGGGTACCTCCAACTGACTTGTGCACGGCACCCTACTAACTGGTCTCTAGCGATGTGCCAAATTTGGGCACAATCGGCCCAGCCGTTCTCGAGATCTGGAAGCGGCACCCTGCACGTGCGCACGTGCAAAATGGGTCCCAACTGACTTGTGCACGGCACCCTACTAACCGGTCCCTAACCGTGTACCAAATTTGAGCGCAATCGGTCCAGCCGTTTCCGAGATCTGGAAACGACCCCTGCACGTGCGCACGTGCAGCAGCACCCTAACTCTGGCACATGTGTATGCAGTGCCTAGTGGGTGCCTACCTACATGCCAACTTTCAGCGCAATCGGCCAAGTAGTTACCGAGATATTGCAACAATTACAAAACTGACACCTCTTCGTTTTGCACGTGGCACGTGCATAAGGGGTCACCCACATGCATCGGGAATAGTCCAATACTTGGTAGAAGGAATGAAGCTACCCTACAAAAATTACCGCGTGTAAATCGGTCAAGTGGTTGCTGAGATATAAGCCTCGCAAAAGCGTGACCACGGCCGGCCGGCCGGCCGGCCGGCCGCTCATACTCAGAAATTTCTGTTAATCTAAGGAAAGACTACGCTCGCTTCGCTCGCTCCGTAATCATATCGAAAGCTGAGCTTTCTTATAGCCAATCAATGTTAAACACGATTACTTTATAAAAATGTTGAGGTGTAGCAAGCGATTGTCCAAAGTTGTCCAAAGCCTGCTGTCATTGTCCAACCAAATTCCGAATTGGATGTTGGACAAAGTCGGAATTCCGAAGATTCAAGTTCCAATTGACACCACTATTCCAAACATTCCACAAGGATGCATTAAATAAACCTTAAAAAACTTAAGAAAAGAAAATATATACCTGTATAGTTAAGTGTATAGCCATGTCTCAAGAGTGTCAAAACTCTTTTCTCAGTTAAGGTAAAATAAAACATAATCTAACCACTGACTCAGAGTCGGGCTAGGCTGGTTCTTGGTACCTAACCTTGGTTGACTTTTTTATTTGTAATACTTTATTGAGAAGTTTTCGGAGCCGATAACGAATGTAGCATTCATTTGAGGATTTGGGAAGTACTTTTAGAGAAGAGACTACATAAAATGTGACAGAGGCATCATTGGTGGTAGCTACCTACTGGCCAAGAACGACTGGTGGGACAAATGCTGGTTGACCTGAATGGATCCGCACCCAACCTACCTCAAATGCACACATGCATTGTCAAACAAAACTAGCGTGAGAATCAGCACCCCTAAATATCCTAGCGAAGACTCATCTGCTTCTCTTCCACAAAATCTAGCAGGTCCTGGTTTTCATGACAAATAAGTCATTGACCTGACCCGGAAGGTCAGCCAATGATCTAAAATATCGAAATCGGTGAGCATTTGCCTCCTCGTCACGAGACACGAGCAATACCCGAGCAATACCCTCTTTTTTCCGCGAGGCTCTATCTCGATCAAGAGTCGAGCGGTCCAGATTGGGAGAGGGACCGATCGAACCCAGGGCCAATATATTCGGTCGCAGTTTTTTATCAGCAGGCTGCGAGCATGCTGCTATTTCTTGGCTACTCATTGGTCAAATTCACGTGGTCTCTTCATTTGACCAATGAAAGGCCAAGAAGTGCCAGCAATAACCTCCTTATATGGGAAAAACCGACAGCATGCTGATAAAAAACAGCGACCGAACTGAGCTCATGTCTGCAGTCTGATGGAGCTTACTCAGCCCATCTCTTGTATATGTCAGCCACAGTGAAAATGCCTGAATTTATGGCAATGACCGCACTAGTGATCTGTCACACTCGCACACTTAAGCACAATGAACAGTGCTAAGTGCTCTCATAAATGTGCAGTAGTTGCACAGTCGTCCGTCCGCGCATTTCGTGTTTGTTTCATTAGCAAGCTACGAGAGAAAACTCTAGAGGCATGTAGGCCATGTAGCATAGAGCCTGTGTACTGTCCGACCGCACACAGCGCCAATGAACACCCCTCAGGTGATATCTAAAAACAGGGCACCAGAGGGCATACATATCACGTGGTTACTGTGAAATCTCATTATTGGTAAAGCTAGTGTCACCGTCGGCGGTAGGTAGGTAGCAGTAGGTAGGTAGTTTGGGTTGCAGGTTGGTAGGCTATGGGTTGGTAGGTTTTAGGTGTGTAGGTTGGTGGTTGTAGGTTAGTAGGTAAGGTTAGGTCAGGTTAGATTGTTTTTCAGTTTTACTCTAACTTCATCTACACATTTACCAGTTGGGTAGCGGCGGCAATGACGCAAGGTTTACCGACGCCAAAATCTCTATATTTTAATGCCTTGAAGATAAGGGTTGCCACGTGACAATTTCAAAAGCCTTGATCAAGTCGCCCCAGGCGCCCTGTTTTCATATTCCACCGGCAGCCATTAGGCAAGCCGCTAGCCGGTAAAAGTATACATTAGGTCCGAGTGCCTGTTAAAAGATAAAGTTTTCACATTCTTACATTATTTGACATCCTGAATCCAAAAATGATGTACTGGAAACGTGGAAAAAACACCAAATCACAACCCATTTCACTACAATACCACCCGGCGGCATTAACACGCGACGAATGAAAAACGTGGGCGCTGTAGCGCTGCCATATGTGGATTGCTGCCATTTCAGTGGAAATTTTAGGAACAGGGGTTTTGGGTGGGGAAAAAGAAAACGATACGAATGGTGTGATGAAAGTGACGTCATAATTACAAAAAGGAACCTAACCTAACCTAACCTAACCTAACCTAACCTAACCTACTGATGTTTGCCTACCGGGGATAGGGAAAAAGTTACTTGCAGGAATAGATTGCAGGCAAGAGTAAATCAAATATTTTTAGGTTAAGTGGTTATGTATCTGGCTTCAGGCCGAAGGTGGTCATGCATCAGGCTTCAGGCCTTCGGCCTGAAGCCAGATACATAACCACTTAACCTAAAAATATTTGATTTACTCTTGCCTGTAATCTCTCCTAAGGCATTGCCTTCGGCACTGCGCTGCTTCGCCGCGAGAAGAATTATGACGTCATTATTCACAGTTGAATAGCAACTGTTAGATATCATCCTTGATTTACTTGACCTTGGCCAGCTTTGCGCAAGTAATTGCCGCCCGGCACATTGCGCTAGTGTGGAGTTGGTGTGGAGTGCGGTAGCGATTTGCGGTAACTGTAAGTATTTTATAGGCATGGGTGTAACTTTGTATACTTTCGAGGTCCCATGTGGGACCCCAATGCGAACATTTGGGACCCCAATTGTCATTTTGGGACCCCAATAGTGGAGGCCCCCGAGACGCACCAGCTACTTTGCAAACGGAGGTCCGATGTTCATATAAAAGGTTCTCTGTTTAAATAGGAGGCCCCTTGGACAAATCGGAGGCCCTGTTGGACAAATAGGAGGCCCCCTGAACAAGTAGGAGACCCCCTGAACAAGTAGGAGGCCTCCGGAAAACAGGAGGCCCCCTGGAGAAATAGGAGGCTCTCTGGACAAGCAGGAGGCCTCCTGGACAAATAGGAGGCCCCCTGCAAAATAGGAGGCCCCCTGGACAAATAGGAGGTCCTAGACCTAGACAAACAGGAGGCCCCTTTCACAAAAGGAGGCCCCCTGGACAAATAGGAGGCCCCATGGACAAGTAGGAGGCCCTCTGTACAAATAGGAGGCCCCCTGCAAAAATAGGAGGCCCCCTGGACAAATAGAAGGTCCTAGACCTAGACAAACAGGAGGCCCCTTTCACAAAAGGAGGCCCCCTGGACAAATAGGAGGCCCCTTTCACAAAAGGAGGCCCCCTGAACAAGAAGGAGGCCCCCTGGATAAAGAGGAGGCCCCCTAAAAATAGGAGCCCTCTGGATAAATAGGAGGCCGCTTGGAAAATAAGAGGCTACTTTAACCAATAGGAGGCCCCCTGGACAAATAGGAGGCCCCCTGAACACGTAGGAGGCACGCTGGACAAATAGGAGGCCTCTTGGGCAAAGAGGCCCCCTAGAAAAATAACAGGTCCCTTGGACAAATAGGAGGCCCCCTGGACAAGTAGGGGACCTCTTGAACAAATAGGAGGCTCCATGGACAAGTAGGAGCTAGAGGCCCTCTGTACGAATAGGAGGCCCCCTGGACAAATAGAAGGCTCCCTTAACAAAAAGGAGTCCCTTAAAAAAGGAGGCCCCGGGACAAGTAGGAGACCCTTGGACAAATAGGAGGCCCCTGCACAAATATGAGACCCCTAGTCGAATAAAAGACCCCTGGATAAATAGGAGGCCCCTGGACAAATAGGAGGCCCCTGAACACGTAGGAGGCCCTATAGATAAAGAGGAATCCCCCTGGAAAATAGAAGCCCCCTGGATAAATAGGGGACCTTCTGGAGAAACAGGAGGCCTCCTGGACAAATAGGAGGCCCCCTAGACAAACAGGAGGCCCTCTGTAACAGTAGGAGGCTCTCTGTACGTACAAGAGACCGGCGCTCGACCTGTAGAAGCTTAGCTGTATGTACACTAGGAGGCTCTCTGTGCAAGTAGTCGAAGTAGGAGGCTCTCTGTACTGTACCTACAATTACAAATAAGAGGCCCCCTGGGCAACTTAGATGCAACACAAATCGGAGGTCACCTATAAAAAGCGGGACTCTGTTGGAATACCTGATTTGATAAATTATTTCCTGATATTCAAATTACTTAGGTAATCCTCGTCCGCACATGGGGGGGGGCAGTAGTTGCCACCCCCCCCCCCGCCCTAGGTAGTTTTTTCTGCTCTGCACTAAACATTTTGATTGCTAGAAGTCGGATGTTTCGTAGGTATAGCTGCTGCTCTATCCTTTTTTAGCGTCCACTGAAAATTTCAAGTTTCTGTGGTTTTTGGTTTCGGAGATATGACCTATTTCTTCAGGTAATGTCATAACCCAAATGACGGATACCCAATATCTTGCGTTGGCGTTGGGTCTTGTGAGCTTTTGACACCTTGATTTCGGCCTTTTTTGTCAGTCTTACCTCCCACCTATCATGGAACATGTTGTTCAATGATGTAGACATGCCAGGGTCAGGGTCAAGGTCAACCTAGGTCGTCTAAAAATATTGCGTTTTAGGCGAGCTGAATTTACTTTCGTGAAGTTTCTTTGACTGCATTTTTGGTAAAAGCTTCTCAGTTCATGATCTCATGTAAGATGGACACATTCACAATCGGTGCACACATCAGTATACACACAGACACACACAGACATGCAAACACATGTCATTGACCTTGAGCTAACTTGACCTGAAATGACCACAGCCAGCAAAAACCTAGTCGGATAGTGTGACAAAGAGGTTCTAGGTGGCTTGGCACCACAATACGACAGCGTTATCGGTATATGATGAGCAGCGCACGTGATATTCCAACGGGCAACGGTGACCCCAAACAGCAACATTCTTTAGATTTAAAGACATGATGTGGAGATGAATTGTGAATTAAAATGAAATCGGACTTACTCCACAAGAGTTCGTTGGGTCGGAGCTTTCGAATTGTATTACAATTCTTCGTCAGCGAGAGTCGTATCGGATGTTAAGATCGAATCGAAGGTACAGTGCGGATCGAACAAAATATGGGTCGGACAGGAGGGTCTCTGAGGCAACTAGTTGGTCTTGAAATAAACATACAAACACTGGGAAAACACGTGAATAATAACAGGATGCACACTTACTAGAAAAAGCCTGTAAAATGGGTATAAAACACACTAGTAAAATATCTAATACAAAATATAGGCAGGTAGGTAAAAATACAGTTAATGACATGTAAAAAATTGCATAGATTAGGTGCAAACAGTACCTAAAGCAGAGATAAAGCTTTACAAAAACACGAATAGTAAACTAGACTAAGATATAAAATATCAAAATGATAATTTCTATAAATGAACTCTTTCGGTTCCGTTCGCTGGTCCCTGCTTCTACCAACTGAAGCGAGAAGCCAACAAGATCGGCATTCAGCTCGTGTCGAAGCCGTCGCAGACCATCGGGACCCTCCTCTGTAGCCAAGCCAAGCACCGTCTACCCAAGCAGCAGGAGAGCAATGTCATCTACTGCATCGAGTGCTCCTGCCGGGTAGAAGGTGACCCGGTCGTCTACATCGGAGAAACGGACCGAGAACTTGGAACCAGAGTCCGCGAGCACCGAGAGAGCTGGGCTGGCTCGGTCCGCTCCAGAGCCAACGCTTCAGCGTTCAGCACGCACCGGGACTGCACGCCGGCCTTCGACGACGCCAAAATCCTGAACCGTGCCTGCCACCACCAGATGAGACTCCTTCTCGAATCGGCCTACATTCGGACCGTGGGACGGCGGGAAGCCGTCCTAGTGTCACCCAATGACGCGAATGTGAACCGCAACTCTGGTGCCCTGCTGCAAGACAGGTGGCTTCCCATTATTCGCCGTTTCTGCCGTTAAAAAGTTCATTTATAGAAATTATCATTTTGATATTTTATATCTTAGTCTAGTTTACTATTCGTGTTTTTGTAAAGCTTTATCTCTGCTTTAGGTACTGTTTGCACCTAATCTATGCAATTTTTTACATGTCATTAACTGTATTTTTACCTACCTGCCTATATTTTGTATTAGATATTTTACTAGTGTGTTTTATACCCATTTTACAGGCTTTTTCTAGTAAGTGTGCATCCTGTTATTATTCACGTGTTTTCCCAGTGTTTGTATGTTTATTTCAAGACCAACTAGTTGCCTCAGAGACCCTCCTGTCCGACCCATATTTTGTTCGATCCGCACTGTACCTTCGATTCGATCTTAACATCCGATACGACTCTCGCTGACGAAGAATTGTAATACAATTCGAAAGCTCCGACCCAACGAACTCTTGTGGAGTAAGTCCGATTTCATTTTAATTCAACATTCTTTAGTTTGACCTGACCTGGAAGGTCAATGACTGACCTGATGAGGTAAAATTGGTATCATTGGATTCGTCTCTTCCCAAAGAATCTGTTGCTCTTGACGTCATCGGTATATCTTGTAAGAAAAAAAAATTGTGGTGATGTCGAATAAGATACCTACACAACACAAGCAGCGGGCCAACCCATCATATACCGATGACGCTGCCGTATTGGTGCCAAGCCAGCTAGAACAGCTCTTTGTCACACTATCCGACTGATTTGCTGGCTGTGGTCATTTCACGTCAAGTTAGGTCAAGGTTAATGATATGTGTTTGTATGTCTGTGTATGTCGGTGTATGTACTGATGTGTGCACACGCACAGATCGGTTTGTGTGTCCCTATTACACTTGATCATGAACTGAGAAGCTTTTACTAAACATACAGTCAAAGAAACTTCACGAAAAGTAAATTCAGCTTGCCTAAAGCGCAATTATTTTAGATGACCTAGGTTGGCCTTGACCCTGACATCTGTACATCGCAGAACAACATGTTCAATGATAGGTGGGAGGTAAGACTGGCAAAAAAGCCGAAATCAGCGCGTCAAAAGCTCACAAGGCCCATAGCCATCACAAGATATTGGGTATTCGTCATTTAGGACATGACATGACCTGAAGAACAAGGTCATATCTCCAAACCCAAAAGCCACAGAAACTTGAAATTTTCAATGGACGCTGAGAAATGATAGAAAAGCAGCTATAAAAAAAAATCAGGTTTTAGCTTTCAAAATGTTAAGTGTAGAGCAGAAAAACTAACTTGGGGGTGGCGACCCTCCCCCCAGGTGCGGGCGAAGGTTAACCCTCACATTTTCTGGGGTAGGCTTACAGCTAGATTCCTTGCGCAATGCTGTGCCGTTAATTTTTTTGTATAATAAAGGCATTATGTTTTATTGTCAACAGTGAAAAAGCCAGAAATTTTCGTCGATTTTGGATGCCGCGGGGGATATTTATATACAATGTCACCCTGCTGGCCTGGATCCACCAGACCTACCATCTCTTTATCAATATTCAAAAAAAAATCATGGCATCAGAGCTGTGACGAAAAATAAGTGGCCTAAATCCAATGAGAAAACTGGATTTGGGGGTAGGTACCCCAGGTTTGGCTTCTGAGCCTCTGGTCCCCAAATGAAAATTTCTTAGAGGAGGCCCTGGCGTGGTTCGTAAATTACCGCTTCCGCAATTGGAGGCCCCTAATTGCTTGGAGGCCCCCACTAAATGGACCCCCTTGGCCCCCTTGGACGTTTGGGACCCCAATGGTGATGTCAAAGTTTCACCCATGTTTATAGGTGCTTTGATACCAGTGCTGCCAGATGGGGAAGGCTGTAATCCTCCAGATCAGTTACAAAAATCCTCCAGATTCCTCCAAATCCTATTGGTAGATATAGAAAGGCGGTCTTGGACGCTGCGGGGGGCTATACCCCCAAAAAAGTTTCACCAAATTCTAAAAACTCATCGGATTTCGAATCCTTTCGCACTGCTGTGCAGTTTAAAAGATACTTTTTCTTATAAAAGTTGTTTCGTTTTCGTTTTATCCTCCAAAAAGAAACGAAAATTTTCGTCGATTTCGGGCGCTGCAGGGGAACCGGGGGCATTTGCCCCAAATGTCCCCCTAAGATCCGCCAGTAGTTTGGCACCCTCGTAGATATAGCTACAGACTGAGACATTCTGCAGTCTCACGGTGATAAAGGACGTGGTATATCCTAACGGGTAGGGTGACGCTTGGCAGGAAAATGCCTTTTTAGTCTTGAATGTGTTATATTTTTCCATGAAATTGAATATAATAATCGGGCGACAAATCCTCCAGATTTTCCTCCAGAATCAAAAATCCTCCGAAAGCGAAATTTGTCCGCAAATAGAGTTCAAAATCCTCCAGATTTGCGGAAATCCTCCAAATCTGGCAGCACTGTTTGATACTTGGTTCCAGAAGGAATAACTATCAGATATGAAATGAGGAGTTCAAAATACATCGTATAGTATGCTTTTCATAATCGGTTCGCCACTCGGACCTTATATATACTAATACCCCGCTCTAGCCACTATTGCCTATTTATAGGTTTGAGGTTAGGTTGTGATGATGATGATCTGGGATTTTAGGGCGCCCGGACTGCAATGGTCATCAGCGCCCATAAGATAAGGTTGGGTCAGGGAAGTTAAGATTAACTCTGCATAACTAGGTACTTTCTCACCTGTTTCAAAGTGCTAGACGCTAGTCGAATCTTGAAGGTCGAGATGAAAATAAAGCCGACTTGGACACGGCTCGCAACTAAATAGGTACCCACAGTCTTTCAACAATTAAAAAATTGAAATCAGTGAATCATTTACACAAGTGACAACCTCATTGATATAATATTGCCCTGTAATTGTAATGAGATCAAGTCCCCCTAATCAACACACTTTCTCTCTCGACGACTACCAGTGAAATGACGAGCGCCGAATTCGTCGCAACGTCATAAGAGATCCTTCGTAGGGTAAATTAATTTTGACGTCACAAATTTTGACGAATCAAATTTATTCATTTATCTATTTATCTGTGCACTCGAGTTCAGAAGCTGTAAAAGAAAAGAATTCTGTTTTATACATAGAAAGGATGCTTGAATTCTATTTCAGAGTATATTTTTAAAGAAATTTGTATTTTGATTTCACATTTTGCGTTCATAAGGCCTTGATTTTGACACAAACTTAATCGATCCAGTGACATCACATATGCTTTAGGAATATGAAAAACTCAATCATTTCGAGATCATTGAACTAGTGACTCATTTGCATGCATACTCATTTTGATTTGACTCTTGACTCCCAATAAGTCGAGTCAGCTCGGCTAGAGTGAGAGGGAATATTGCAAAGTTTCAACGGATGCCGTAGTTCAACGCGTCTGCGGCTGCAGCATATTTTGATTTGATTTGATTGGGTTGCGCGGGCCGCGGACGGCGGAGGGCGATGGATCATGACGACCAACATCAATATCCTGAACGAAAATGACAATGGTGGCAGGCGGCACGACGCTTTGTCCAAATAGAGGGAAATGGATTCCTCATTTTCTGTGGTATATTTTTAGTTTTTTACAGTGTTACTCTCGCCATGAGGTCAGTCAGCTTCTTTTACATTCTGTGCAGGGCTGCGGAGTCGATGGATTTTCGGCGACTCCGACTCCGACTCCGACTCCGGCTTTAAAAAACCAGCTCCGACTCCGACTCCGACTCCGGGCAGAATTGTCGACTCCGACCGACTCCAACTCCCGACTCTGACTCCGCAGACCTAGCAGGGCTGCGGAGTCGGTAGATTTTCGGTGACTCCGACTCCGGCTCCGGCTCGGGTTTCTAAAATCGACTCCGACTCCGACTCCGACTCCGGTCACAACTGTCGACTCCGACCGACTCCGACTCCGACTCCGACTCCGACTCCGCAGCCCTGATTCTGTGTGCCGGTTTCATTAGCATTTAGCTAACATACATCGAGACATAGATAGACCACTTAATATTGGTCTATGATCGAGTCTATGTCTATGACATATAGTGGTCTATGATCGAATTCGAGACCAGTTAGATTGCTTATTGCCAGAGCTGGGCGCGTTCCTCGATTTTCGGTAGTGCGTTAGCGTTCCTGCGTTCCTCCGGCCGCGGTTAGTGCGTTCCTGGAATAGCGTTCCTCATTTTTTTTTTCGTTCGGTGCGTTAGCGTTCCTGCGTTCCTGCGTTCCTCCCTCAAAAATACCGCCGAACCACGCGGCGCGGGCCCAACCAAACACGGGGCGAATCGATCACAGAATACCCAGAATGGCGACGTGGGGCCGAAAAGCAACTCGACATCTCTTTTCCGAATCGAATATCTGAAATACGTTTTACCACGGATCACCTAACGGATCGGCAACTCTCCCCGCTTCCCATTGTTATCGGTGTACCCGCGGAGCGGGCTGCCATCTAGCGGCGCGGATATCTTCACTAAGGAGGGGAGTCGGCCGCCCGCCGCAACCAGTGTTAAAAGGCACGGGGAAACGGGTGTGAACGCAACACCCGTCCGTCGTTTTCATCCTCAGGATGTTCAGATCAAGTTCAAATCCTTCTCCTCCACGCAGCAGCTCTCGATCCGGGCTGGACAGGCAACCTTATCTCATGCGGGCTGCTCCCTTGAAGCGCACCACTGCTCCCAAGGGAGCACACCCGTAGCCGGGTGCAGAGAGTGCTTTGGGGGCTGTCGGCCTGTCCATTCGGACGGGCTCAGCCCTGGTGACTCTCTAGGGTGCCTGTCCAGACCAACGTTTCTCCCAATTCCTATAACCTTTCCGGCTCTGCAATGGTCTCTTAACCCGCGCCGGGCCGGGGGTTGTTTGAACACCCCCCCCCCCCTGCGTTTTTTCGCAGATATCTCAAATACGGCGGCGGGGAGCGCCCGTTTTTGGCATACCTGTTCGTGCATCTTTTCCGCACATGTGAAAATTGCAGACCCAGATCGCCTTAGGTCAGGGCACCAGATTACGCCAAGTGACCTCACCTCAGAAAAAATAAGAATGCTCGTCATAGCTACACCGAATGATCGATTGCCTTGAATCTTTCAGCGATTGATAAGAGCAACATTATCTATAAAATGTTCATCTCGGAAGTTTGATATCGGTGACCTAAGGTCAGGTCAATTTTGCGGCCTCTCCATTATAAATAAGTCAATGGGAGAAAATTGAAAAGCGTCTGTTTTGCACGAACGCTATTCTAGACACTCTCAAACATCGAAATGTAGGTAAAATTGACACACTGAACCGGAAAATGGCAACTGTGACCCCTCGTTATGTCCCCGAGGTCATCTCAGGTCACGAACAGAATCTAACAGTTTTTCGCTAATAACTTCTGATAGAGGTGCGCTAGAGCGCTGAAAACGCCTCAGATGTGTTCGGCTCGACGTTGCAGATCGACTGATATGCAGCATGACCTTTTCCGGTCAGGTCATGACCTTGACCTGAGGTCAAGTTTTCAAGTTGACCTTTCAAGGTCAAATTATAGTTCATTCGACGCGTCTTGGCGAGAGGAACACGATGCTGGCAAAAGTAATGTCATGGCTCTTTTGAGTCAAAAGTTATTGCCGAAAAAAACGTTTTCGTAAACACGGCTATTTTTTTAGTTTTTGCCCTCTGGAGGCTAAACCGTTGACCTGAGGTCAAATCTAAGAATACAACTCGGAAAGACCTGTGAAAGAGCTATCGAATGCGCTTTTCCGCGGCGCTGTAGTTCTGTTAGTTCCCAAGTTATGCGTCGGGTGTTTCGAAAATTGTTGAAATAGACAAAATTTGCCTTTAATGACCTCTGGTGACCTGACCTTTGACCTGACCTAAAAATGACCGAGTATTCCCGCCATTATTTCTTACGCTCTTTGGAATGCCGCTTACCCCGTGTGACTACGTGGCCCAGAAGCCGAGTTAGGGGGGAGGGGGCGGGGGTTTCATACACCCTCGGCCCGGCGCGGTTGGTACCGTGTACCGGCCCGGCGTGGGTTTATGCTTTATGCAAGTATATTTGTGAAAGTTACAGGTTTAATTTAATCGGCAGATGAATATTTGTCAAAAATATACTCATGAAATATATGTAAGAGATGACAACGATCGGAAAATTACCAATTTCGCGATGGACGTTAGGTCGCCCACGTGGGTATGAAAACAACGATTTTCATGACAAAGGATACAATCTCAAATACTTAACCTGTCTCTAACGATTCTTGCCATTCTCATTTATACCATAGATATCTTCTGAGCTAGCTGAGAAACCATGTTCCGCAGAAAAATCACTTAATTGGCTCCGACACGACGCCTTCAACACGCACGAGGCCGGCCGCGTCCTTAGTGAAGATAGTTCACCTAAATGCCCACCAGGTGGCAGGGGAGACAGGTCGCGGGGGGGAGTTGCCGATCCGTTATGTGATCCGTGGTTTTACGAACATCATCCGTAGGGTTTTCAACAAAAATACGACCTGCTTAAAAACAATAGTTAAGTTAAAAGATGTATCTTAGTAAAAGTTATCATATTTATTTTACACATTTAATGCCTGAAACTGAACCGAATAGTAAACATCACCACTAAAAATCTTTACACATTTAATGCCTGAAACCGAATCGAATAGTAAACATCACCACTAAATCTAAGCAAGCCTTCTTCGATTCGACCGACAAGTGACGCCTCTACCGGCAAACACACGTACTCGAGATTCAAACATTTGACACAGAGGTCATTGGCAGCAATATAATTTTTCGGGTGGTTCCGCAAGAACGCAGGAACGCTTCAAAATTTCGGGTGGTGCGTTCCTCTTACTTGCGTTCCTTTGAAAAACCTTGCGTTCCTGCGTTCTTGCGTTCCTAAAAAGGGCGGTGCGTACGTACGGAAGAACGCAGGAACGCACTAAAGGAACTCACTTGCCCAGCTCTGCTTATTGCTCATATTGGACCATTTGTGTTCAAAGTAAGTTGGACAGATGGGGTTTGTTCCCGTCGCTCCTCCAACCTCCTCCAAGCTCCTCTAACCTCCTCTCGTTTCAAAAAATCGTTCCCGTCGCTCCTCCAAGCTCCTCCAAGCTCATCTTGATTTCACATCTCACCACCACTATTTGCCTCCTCCCTCATCCCAAACGAAAGTTGGATTTTTGGAGGAGGCTCTGCGTAGACATATTTGGCGCACGTAATACAAATGTGAATTGTTTATAAATGAGATTTGAGGGAAGTGGAATTGATTTTAGTGATCGATGAGGATGGGATATCTTTTAATAGTAATGCTCGATATTTATCTTTGGTTATTTTATTAGAAAGCGATTATTATCTCTGAATCTATGTTTGCGCGCCATAAATCGCCGACCGTTACAGCCCGCAAACAGCTGATTTCCTCGCAAAAATGTTCCCGTGGCTCCTCTGAAACGGCTCTCCTACAAGTTCATCCAAGCTCATCCGAGATTTTTTGGGAGGAGCGACGGGAACAGACCCAGGGTCTGTTGGACAGATGTCGCTAGTGAGTTGGACAGATGTCGCTAGTTCAGCAATCTCTTCTGGTACCTAGATGTAGCTGTAGCCAAGGCCCTGGCCTAAATACAGCTGTAGCTATCGCTAGGAGCGAGCAACCTTCCTCGTGGGCGAAAGTTGCTCAGTGGTGGTCAGTGGTCAGTGGACAACATTCATGGGCGTAGGAACCTCACGAAAAGTGTGTGTGTGTGTGCGAAACTACAATGCCACTTTGTGGGAGCCCCAATACCCCTATGAAGAATTTTTTTTGCAGTTTTGTGCTCATCTCGCCTTGCTGAACCCTTTCCTGCTTAGTTTTGTAGGAAGTTGATTAAAAAATAAAAAACATCTTTAAAAAAAATGGCTGAAAAGTGGGGGGGGGGCATGTACCCTCTTGTTCATACGCCTACACTGAGAAAAAAAATTATTCCCCAGGGGTGTTTTACGGGTGTCAGACACCATTGGAGGTGTCATCGAACACCCAGATTGGTGTTGAAAAATGCTGTTTAGGGAATCATTAAGGTGTACAACACCACGATGACACCCTTTCAAGTGTTCGTTCGCATGCGAGCGTTTAGATATACCTTAATGGGATTCAGCATGACACCTTAATAGGTGTCCGACACCCACACCCATCCGGGTATCAAACACTAAGGTATCAAATACCCTAAAAGGTGTCAAAAATGTTCTTTTAAAAGCATCTGACACCCTTATGATGCCTTCACAGGTGTTGCCATTTATTGAAGCGGAATGTTAAGAGTGTCCGACACTGCTAGAGGTGTCACATTGACACTTGCAAGTTGCAAAAGGATCTGACACCAAAAACAGCGTGAAAAAAAAAATAGGAAAAATATTCCCATGGGGTGTCTCACGGGTGTCGGACATCATTGCAGTGTCATATATAACGCCCAGATTGGTGTCAAAAATGTTGTTTTGGGAATCATGGAGGTGTACAACACCACGATGACAACCTTCAAGTGCAACGCGCTTTTAAACACACCATGATGGGATTCAGAAAGACACATTAATGGGTGTCCTACACCAACATCCATTCGGGTGTCAAACACCCTAAACCATCAACACTTCAAAAGGTGTAAACAAAAATGTTCCTTAAAAGGGATCTGATACCCTTGTGATACCTTCACGTGTGTTGTCATTTGTTGAGGAACATTCCAGCATGAGTCATGAAATGTTTGAAAGCTGTCGTGTATTCGAACCTAAATCATCACATAAATTGTTCTGACGTCACTTGTGTTAGGAACCAGGGATGCGGTGTCTAACGGATTTTCAGTGACTCGCACTCCCGCTCTGTCTTCCAAAATGGACTCCTATTCCGGCCAGAACTGCCAACTCCATCAGACTCCGACTCTGACTCCGTAGCACTGCTAGAAACCACAGCAGGTCCAGTGGTTTGAATCATTACCCAATCAGCAAGCTTCATTGTGTGACGTCATTTGTGTGCTAGTCACGGCGTCAACCATGCGAAGATCAAAAAGCGCCACCTTGCAGGAAAGCCGTTAGATTTCAGTTGGCGGCGGCGTGCCACGTGGTGCGTGTGCGGTGTGAGTGATGGCAGGGCTTTTTTTGAATTTATGTGGATATAGTGGCGCCGAACGTTGTTCGCAGTGTACTTCTTCAAGTGATTGTGCGTTAATGATAATGTTTAGCTTTTATTTGTAGCTTGCTCCGTGTTTATTCAAATGACGAGGCGGGCAGTACTCGGTGAAATTTGAAGTCTGGAGTGAGGATGACAACACAGCATTGCACCATGGAAACGAAAGCAAGTGAACTGCGGAATAACATCTGGTTGGAGATAATCGACGGTTAATTATCATTGCTGAAATGCGAGCAACTTCTCACTGTGAATGGACCCGATGTGTTTCGGTGAGTTTTCATTGGATTTCTCCGTAAATATAGGGCCCATATTTTTTGTACTTTATAGTTTGTTGCTGTATACAAGATAGGAATGCCATTGTATGCGATATGCCTGTTTGAACCAATAAATGTAAGAATGTGTCGACACCTTTTTTGGCATCCAATGGACACTCTCGTAACACCTTTAAGGGTGTGTACCAAACTGCACCTCGCTGGGGTGTCAGACGGGTGTCACTTTTGACACCAATACAGGTGTCATTGGGAATCAAACACCGGGTGTCTGACACCCTTTTGGGTGTGCACCCAAAAGGGTATCAGACACCTAAAAGGGTGTCAGACACCCGGTGTTTCATTCCCAATGACACCTGCATTGGTGTCAAAAGTGACACCCGTCTGACACCCCAGCGAGGTGCAGTTTGGTACACACCCTTAAAGGTGTTCCAGGGGAATAATTTTTTTTCTCAGTGTATGACAGCATTACTGACTGCCAAGGCCCTAAAACATCCTTACTGCGAACCCAGGGGCAGGGGGCATGTGGGGCAAATACTTTTCCCATTGGGGCCGGAAATCGATGAAAATTTGACGTTTAGTTCTACAAAAAGAAACTAATAAACTCTCGTTTGGGAAAATGCTCACACAGTAGGTACTGCACGGTCCGACCGATCTATTTGGCATTTTCACAGCCACTGACGTCTGCGGAGTCGATCGAACTCTTCCCGCCAGCCATTCGGCCTCTAATCGAGGTGGAGCTTTCGGAAAATATATTGTGTTGCCCGAGAGGAAACCGATGCTACCCAATTTAAAGGTCCCAGGACATTCGTTGACCTTCCAGGTCAGGTCAATGACATAAGAGTCGGGAACTCGGAACCTGCTACGACTTTCTTGAAGTGAGGATTTAATGCATTCGTTTTTATCCAAGATGATGTAGGCATTGATGCATTTATGGAAGAGCGGGTCAGGTCAAGTCAGTTCAAACGTCAGGCAGGCTATCCATTGAAGGTGTTTACCCCCAGTGGCGGCGTCCCAGCATGTTGCATTGGCATCAAACTGGTTCTCAATTCAAAATGTTCAAACGGGTTCAATTAGCTTCAAACACTACCTACTAAAAGTTGTGGGCGAAACTAAAAAAGTCGACTGAGGTCATCTCAGGTCAATGACCTAGACCCGACCTTCAAGTGAATTTGACGGGAGACGCTAACCACAATCCACAAAACTTTATAAACCGGCACGTTTCATATGGGGAGCATTCATTCTGGCCAGGGTTCATAATGTCCAGGGTACGCTATGCCCAGTGTCAAAATGGCCAGTGCCTTGAATGGGCCAGAGTTCATAATGTCCAGGGATTGCATGGTCCAAATGTGGCCAACTGGCTGCAGATAGGGTATATTCAAAGAGGCCAGGGTTCATAATGTCCAGGGCACGATGTGTCCAGTGTTCAAAATGGCCAGGGTTCATAATGTCCAGGGCACGATGTGTCCAGTATTCGAAATGGCCAGGGTTCATAATGTCCAGGGCACGATGTGTCCAGTGTTCAAAATGGCCAGTGCCTTGAATGGGCCAGAGCTCATAATGTCCAGGGATTACATAGTCACTGAAAGTGACGTCATTATGTAAAAAACACGGAATCAGCTCAATGCAAAGCAGTGCAGTGCCGAAGGCAATGCCTTAGGAGAGATTACAGGCAATAGTAAATCAAATATTTTTAGGTTAAGTGGTTATGTATCTGGCTTCAGGCCGAAGGCCTGAAGCCTGATGCATAACCACTTAACCTAAAAATATTTGATTTACTATTGCTTGCAATCTATTCATGCGAGAAACTTTTTCCTTATCCCTGGTAGGCAAACATCATTACCTTAGGTTAGGTTAGGTTAGGTTAGGTTAGGTTAGGTTAGGTTAGGTTAGGTTAGGTTAGGTTAGGTTAGGTTAGGTTAGGTTAGGTGAGGTTAGGTTAGGTTAGGTTAGGTTAGGTTTGGTTGGGTTGGGTTGACTATGTAATCCCTGGACACTATGAACTCTGGCCCATTCAAGGCACTGGCCATTTTGAACACTGGACACATCGTGCCCTGGACATTATGAACCCTGGCCATTTCGAACACTGGACACATCGTGCCCTGGACATTATGAACCCTGGCCATTTTGAACACTGGACACATCGTGCCCTGGACATTATGAACCCTGGCCTCTTTGAATTTACCCTATCTGCAGCCAGTTGGCCACTTTTGGACCATGTAATCCCTGGACAATGTGAACACTGGCCAATTCAAGGCACTGGCCAATTCGAGCACTGGACACATTGTGCCCTGGACATTATGAACCCTGGCCTAAATAATACGCACCCTTTCATATTTGATGCGTTTTATCTCATGCCGTTTCGCTCTGCCATGAAGAAACCTCGTAGACATGCATGATTGCAGCTACACCTACAATACCGACAATAGGTAGTGGGTACCACCTACTACCTATACCTACCTAATTTTAAGATTTCGACCAAAAGTGACATATATTTAAAAAAAAAAAATCATCTAAAATCACGTAATCATGTGCAAAACATGCCGTTAACGTTATGAAGCTGTCACTGATACTATGAAACTGATACTATCTTGGTGATTTATCGTGAATACTTGACGGTAATGATCTGTCCTTAACTGTTGAACCTGATCTGACCTTGACCTTGACCTATGCTTGAATGACCCTTGCATATACCTACTTACATGACAGTCGTTAGCACTTAATTGAAGAATACTGTACGATCCAAAAGACAATTTATTCTGGACATTCCACTGAAATTATTGATGACAAGAGCTGCCCAGCATGAGGCCCCAAAGTCCCTGCTACTGAAAGCCCAATTTCAGCAATGTTTGACCTGACCTTGACCCAACCAATGGGCTCGAACTTCCACATTTAGGTATGCGTCAGAGGCGTCTTGTCAAAGGCTTTCGTTTGCCGCCTCGCCCGTTTCGCTGCGTAGGTAGGTATAGTTCAGAAATGCAGCTTACGCCGTTTTAAAACGAATAATATAATCTCATTGACCAGACTTTCAGCAAGGTCTCCCCAAATATCACAACAGCTAGTCGAACCGAACACGGCACGATCATAGTTATAACATTTGTTTATTGATCAGACATCCACAACACTCTCGACACTGCATTCGGCGCGGCGCATACATATACTCTCTCTGCCTGGAGTCTGTCGCTCAGTCTCGACCCGCCGCGCGGTCACTGTCTCTCACGGATCACATCACGGCCGGGTGGGGCGGGTCGCCGCTGCGCCTCTCCACCCTACGGGCGCCACTTTGGTCCTCCCACCACACTGCACGGTCCCGCGCGGGCACCGGGACGGTCTCTGCCGTCGGACCGCCGTCTCTGGTCCGCCAGCGGTCACTGCCGGTACCTGCGGCGTCCGGCGGCGCCTCAGGTCATCTCAGGTCGCGGCGCGGCGCCGGCTTTCCGACGGCGACTAGAAACTCCGACCCCACTGGTCAGGTGACATACGCGCCGGCCGGCCGCCCAGGTCACGTGACCGACACAAGCCGGTCGATGATTGGTGCTCCCCTTCCCAGCAGCGGCCTGTAACACACAGATGAGGTGTTAAGTGGGCCACGGAACAGTATCCAGTCCACGCAGCCGCAGGTGTAGCGGGGCAGCTTTCGACGATTGGGGATAAGATTGAGACCAATTGGCTTCTCAGTAACACGGAGGAAGAACACTGTGAGGAGAACAGCATGCGTTTACTTTTGCACAAGTACATGACATTTAGACACACATTTCGAGGCTTCAAGTGACACTTTCCATAAGGATTACATAAATATTAAAACCTCCACTGTCCCAAAGTAATCCACCCCAGCACACACCAGCATGGAGTAGGCTGCCTCTCCTCCCCTCCCCGGGACGGCTGGATCCGATCGTGGGGAGCGATCCGGGAACCACCCGATGAGCGACCGTGGGAACCCGGGGAGAAAACTTCCCACGGCCGTTACATGCCCACAGCATCGGAAAAACGGCACAACCGGCTATTTTTCACCCGGGGACAGTGACGGCGGCGGTCAGAACAGCCAGCGATGGGTGATGGTGGCCTGCCATCGGCCGGCGAGGGACACCTGGGACGGCGCCGACGGGCCTGGGACAGGTGCAGGCACGAGAGGGGAGGGGGGGGAGGTGGTTACCATCTTCAGGGTGAGGGTCACTTCAGTGAGGAGGGGGTGCAATCAGCTGGTCCATCAAAAAGTTTCTGAGTGGCCTTCTGGCATGTCTGTTGACAGATGTCGAAGAATAAACATGCAGGCTATCAGTTCGCGTCAATATCGCACTACTGCCAGATGATATCGGACACCGCATACGACGTCATTAGAAACCAAGCCACTCCTAGCGAGAAGTGAGAAAAAGCCTGCCATACAAACAGCGTGTCAACAGGTTCAGTTGTCTGCGCCGAAGCGGCGGTCCGGCCTCCAGCAGCTCGGGGTCAGACCCTGAGAGCTGGGGGAAGACTTGACCCAGCCCACTGAAGACGAGATCTGACCCTGACCTCTGCAAACAAGGTTCGACCTTGACCTCTGCGGACGAGACCTGACCCAGACCGCTGAGGACGAGGTACAACCTTGACGACGAGGCTCGACCTTGACCTCTGCAGACGAGACCTGACCCTGACCGCTGAGGACAAGACCTAACGCTGACCTCTGGGGACACTTGGGGCCTCCCAGTTTCATCAACTACCTACAGTTGTCTTCCGCGCACCGATACCACAGCCACAAATGTGTACAGAAGAGGCCTCTCGAGTATGTGGATTGTAGAGTGCTGCGTAACTCGTCTACCTACATACAGGGTGTCCAGAAAAAACGGATACCTACTATTATTTTTTGCTGTAATTCCGAAAATAGACACCTTACAATTTAAAATGGCACATGCTTGAATTCGCAAAAATATGGCAAAACAGACAGCAGGTGCCACATGGCATGTTAACTCTTTGGTTAGTAGCGGCAGCTCCTCAAAGCAGATACTCAATGTGAGCGGCCTTACGGCGGATCAGCCCCCAGCACTAGCACGGTCTGCAGGTGACTGATGGTCATGTTGACCATCTCGGAGGGCAGCCAGACAACTTTCCAACGACGCATTACAGTGCTCATGAGTTTTGCCAAATCTTGCACTATAAGCGCATGAAGTTGGAACAAAATCGGCACGTGCGTTAATGAATGCGACTTACTTTCCGTAGTATCTTTTTTCTGGACACCCTGTATATCTCGACCGGTCACGCCAGATAGCTTACAGCATACCTACTGTAGAGTACCAAACGTGCCGTGCCCAAATCGAGCGAAAACATTGCGCAAAAGGCGCAATGTTCACGTGACGAGGAGACACAGCGTGACCTCCGTCACCTTGGTGTCCGTCGAATGTCGCCTCAGCCTGTCGTCTAGCTGTCCTTCGATGGCGACCGATGGATGTCGGCTAGCCTTGCGACGAATTCGGGGATGAACATTGAAATGGGGCCATATTTTCGCAAAGGTTCTTGTATAACAGAAACAATGGCTGAACATCCTATCATGGGTCAACATTAGCCACCATCGGTTGATAACCCATGGCTCAAAAGTTGCAGGGATGAGGGTGAGGGCATTGGTGACCGCTATGACCCGAGGCCCTTTAAAGTCTCAGATCACACCACCACAGATGAGCCCGCAAGCATGTTCCCCGTCTCCCCAATCCCATCAGGCCGTCCCTAAGTGGGAGCTGGAGTCAGGCTGTACAGTGTACACTCGGTGAGTAAACAGCATAGGACACAATAGCGCGTGCACTTACACGCCGACGGATGCCTTAGCCAAACAGGAAGGCGGCCAGTCACGACTCCCTATACGAGTACCACTCTTCCTATATTCAGATGCGAGAGCCACAGTGGCGGCTCCGTGCACCGTGATCCGTAGATCTCCCTGCCCCCTGGGACGTCAAATACCACCAACAGCAGTGTGCAGGGTCGAAGCTGCGTGGGCGCGGATCCCGATCGGGCGGGCGGGGTCTCGAGGAAAATGAGGCTTATCGCGGACACGCACCCAGCGACAAGTCACACGAGTCAGTGAGCCCGTAATCCGGCAAACGGAATAATGCGGATGTGCACGCCCGCCACCCAGACGGCATACCGTCTGGGTGGCGAGTTTCTTCATACATAAGCGAGATCAACAGCGAGTTATCGACTTCATTCACAAGAATCGTTCATACCTTCATTCACAACATTGGGTTATGAGACCCAAAGCGAAGCGATGTAATCATTCCCATCACAAATTAAGTATTCTGGTGATGATATTTGTCGCTGTGTAAGCGTTTTTAGCACGCACGTTGTATGTGAAGTTGAAAAAGCACGAGATAACCGCATTCGAAGCACTAATGATCGGCTACTGATAACAACCACGCATTCGAAATGATCGAACAAACGACGTAATGTGGAGACAAACTCATAGGCGGTCCCAGGGGGGGGGGCCACGGGGGCCATGGCCCCCCTTTCGTGCTGAAAGGTGGGGCCATACTATCTTTTGGCCCCACCTTTCAGATCGAACAAAAGTCCTAGAAAAGCTTTTCGTATGTTTCATTTTCTTTCTTGCGCCATCAAAGGACGTAATCGTAAATTTCACTCATGAGTGGGCTCAGTTTCGCATTCTGTCAATTTGGCGGTCAGCGTCGCTGGCACCGGTTCACGAGTATGGCCGGATCTTATATGGAATATCAGCGTGGGTTTAATTGAGGCTCTCGTGGGCCCAGCAATGTCTGGCATGAGACCCTCTTCGGCAGTGGCGGGTGGGCCCTGCCAAAGGAGATTGGCTCTAAGACACTAAAGTAAGACCTCATGGGTTGGTGCTGTGCACCTTAGAAGTCCGGTGGTGACGCCGTATGCCGGCTTGGTTTCGTGGGATTGGCGTGGGACCTCCGGGGCCTGCATAGAGTTTGCGTGAGCTAGTATGTAATCTCAGATACATGTGTGTAATGTGTGCACAGTGGCGGTCGCGGGGGGGGGGGGCATCAGGGCCATGCCCCCCTAAAGGTCAATAAAGGGGGCCATCATATCATTTGCCCCCCCCCTCAAACAACCAATGGGCCCCCATATAGGTGTATGGGGCCCTGGCAATTATTCGATCGTCACGAGGCTCAAAAAACCCACGCCCAGCTATTAATATAGCTCCCACACCGGTCTTTAAGCGTCTTACACTGACCTCTGAGGGAACTTCAGTGGCGGTCAAGCGCCCACGTTGACCGCTAAGAGCCTACAGCAACCTCTGAGACTCCACATCTGGCCTATGAGGGCCTCTAACCGGCCTCAGGGGCCCCAACCGGCGTCTGAGGGTCTCACACCGGTCTCAGGTGGCCTTATTTCTGTCTCTGGTGTCCCAAGACGAACCTTTAGATGCCAATGAGGGCCTCGCACTGGCTGCTGAAGACCCGATGCCGGCCTCTAAGGGCCTGCATTGGCCTCTGAGGAGGGCCCATCTTGGCCTTTGAGGGCCCTCTGCTGGCCTCTAGGGTCCAACGACGGCTCATGTCGGTCTTTTAGGGCACCACGCTGACCTCTGAGGGCCCATGTTGGCCTGTAATGAGTAAGGACCCACATTAGCCTCTGAGAGCCCAACTCGGTCTCTGATGGTCTCAAACTACTGGCCTTTGTAGTTTGCAGGCCCTGTACTGGTCTCTGAGGGTCCTAAACTGGCCTCTACGTGAAAACATACATGGGTGGGTTTCTGAAGATCAGAGGGCTCACGCAGCCCCCGGCACAGCCTTACGTTGGTCCTGGTCGAGATTACTTTACGTCCTGATGGTCCCGCGCAGATTCCCTCATATTTCGACGTCGGGACCCCATGAGCCGGTGTGGGTTCTGGGACTGGCAGAGACTGATGAAGTCCTTAGGGCTCAGGGCCAGTCTTTTAAGCAGTAGGACTAGGCAGGTTGAGTGAGCCCCAATAGAGCCGTTGCGAAGCCCCGCAGGAGTCGCGCACGGCCCTCAGATGCCAATTTTGAAAGCTCGGAACCTGTGGGGGTCTCCAGAGGTCGGTGTACCTACTCTCTCCCGCAGCCACACAACTAGGTACGTACCTATATGGGTAAATGTCATAGTCTGAAAATGCTCTCTGGGTTTCACATGCTTGTTCAAAGCAAGAGGTATCTGCACTTTTCCGAATTGTTTTATAGTGGTAAGGTCATGAATCCGCGTGCCTGACCTTCCAGTATACCTATGCTACACCGATCCGTCGTCATTTTGCAGTGGCCCGACCGGTGGAAGCACCGTGGGACGGGAAATGGAACTGGTGATTTTGCCTTAAATTGAGCTTAAATATTTCACGTAAGAATGAGATGGACGAAGCATAAGTAATGGAAACTGCGCGGCGCCTCGTGGACGTAAAAAATTAGCCGATCACCCCCCCCCCCCTCCTGGTGACGGATAAATGTTATGTCCCGCGAGTGTGACTTTGGCCCCCCCCCCCCCCCTTTGCTAGCGGCTGCGACCGCCAGTGGACAAACTTCACAAACGACCGTCCTCACGGGCATTGAGCAATCTCGCATGACCTGACACATAAACAGTCGCTTATAACCACGGTTAGTTTCGTAAGATTCGCCGCACATACCCGCATATACTTCAGGCGTGTATCAGGCAATCATCGATAAAGAGGATATGATCGATGACACCACATATCGATAAATATTTACACAGCCGACAGGAAGGTTACTTCATCGATAGACATTGACGTAGCTCTCTCCGATCGATTTCCAAAAATGTCCGTGTTCGGTTATCATTACTCAAACAGAGACGCAGCCATACACCAAGATTGGACGCACTGACAACTCTTTACCGATGAATTAACGATAACTAAGCGAATAAAAGATATATACAATCAATCTCCGTACCTATTGAACCCAATAGATAATTAGGGAAAGAATATATCGAGGAAAAATAAACGGACTGTCTAGTGTTTCGTACCTACATATGCGAGGATCAATTTTTCGGAAATATAAAATACGATAATCGAAAATTAAGGATCGATCTGCCAGCGGTAACTGTGCGTTTACCAAAAAGGTTGAGGTCCCACGTTGATCTTGTTCATGAGCCCATGAAATAACAACCAGAGGCAGCACATTCATGTGAATATTTCAGTACCTTAGTGTTTACATCAGGAGTGTTCAAGCTCAACAGTCCACGCCAGTGGCTTGTGACATTGCTTGTATTCATTAGGGACTTGGAGCAGCTGTCGCTCAACGCCGTTGACGCCAGCAAAAACCTCCAGCGAACTAATAGGTCACAACAGGAATTCTGCAACAGCAGGACTTAGAAGGAGAACTAGGAACAGGCGACAGTATTTCAGGGTGCACATATATATAGGTATCTAGACAGGCGGGGCATCGGTATTCTATCGGTGATCCCGGGTAGGCTGCGACCACCAATGCTCAACCACACACGTACCGTCTCATCACGAGTTGACCCGCACTGCCTGCTGGCCATTGCTCTGGTACTGGCCCTTGGAGCACATCTGAGTCTGCAGCTGGTTCAGGTACCGGCTGCCCTGCTGCTGCATGTCGTTGGCGCCGACGTGACCCAAGTGGACGAAGTTGGTCGGTTCGCCGATCATCGAGCGGTCGATTCTCCGCCGCTTCTGTAACGGACAAGGGAAGAAAGGGTCATAAATGGGTCACCGGACACATAGTAGGGTCATATACAGGACACATGGGCGGACTCGCATCGTCCATCGAGTCATACGGAAACAGGGTGGGTAGCAGACGCATCCAAAGGGCACAATAAAATAATGACATTAAACAGAGAGGCAGTCGTCGCTCGCGTCTGATGCGAGGTATAGGGGACGGGCCAGGGGTAGGTCAAACGTAAGTCACACTTCTGAATACATTGCCGGTCATCGCTCCAAAAGACGTGGGGCCCACCTTGGCGACCTATTGACCGGACCACCTCAGCACAGCCACCACCCGAGCATACATCACATGGCTCTCTTATTGGTCACTCCCGCTACTGTATAATGTCGTCGCCTGACAGGCCGCCCACGGCGGATGATCTCCCACCCACGGGCGCACAACGGACCCGCCAAACGAACATAAACGAATGCCGCCGCCAGCAGCGCCCAATCACTTCCACTAATGGGTCTGGAATGCGCCCCTCCAGACAGCGCGACAGCCGGCCGCAGCTCGGGGATGCGCCTCCGCACCACCAGACAGCAGCCCAGACGGTGGTAGCAAAACGCAGCACCGCACATCGCCCAGACGGCATGAGACGCATCCGTTTCAGACCTCTGCGGCCCGGTCGTAGCGTTTAACGACTGCGGGTCACTTCATAAGGGTGCATAAAAGTTACAACTCCCAGTGGAGGTGGGGGTGGGGGGGGGCAGTCGTAACAGAGAAATAACAGCCGGGGGAGCGCGCCGCGCCTGGAGAAGGGGGCGGTCGGTCCCAGTCGCCTTCACTCCGGCCCTCAGCTGTATTTACACGCGGCCAGGAAAGCTAGCGCTCCGACTCGACCGGATTTAGCTCCAGGGTCACTGGCCCAGCATATCTCCAGTCTGTCTCCATCTCAGATCAGTGCAGTCCCGTCCCTTCTCCATCTCCGTCTCCATTCCTTCTCCATCTCCGTCTCGCCTTCTTCCCGTCTCAGCCTCCGTCTCCGTCCCGTCTCCAAACCGTCTCCGTCTCCGTTGCCCGCCTCTGTCCCGTCTCCGAGTCGTCTCCGTCCCGAATCTGTCCCGTCTCCGTCCCGTCTCCGTCCCGTATCCGTCCCGTCCGCCTAGTAACATCAGCCGTCTGAGCCGAGAACATCTCTGACAGCTCTGCCAGAGCGGATTCCAAAACAGGATGCTCAGAACATAAATACACGAGTCATTACACATTGGGAAAGCGCCTTATTTATGGGTCTGGATAACGAGCAGGAGTGGATTACATTTTCTCCCCCTAGTCGGATTAATAAAAACCGGAAAACAATATTGCTTGCTGCGGAGGTCCTGGGGCGAAGGATAAACCCGTTTCATGCACATCCACGGCGCATTGAAAACTAGTTCGAGCAGTCCTGGTGACCTCAAGCATCGTCCTTTTCCTTATGTGGAGAGTCACAGTGTAAGCCCCTGCCGCCTCACACAGCTAGCAGCACGACTGCCAAAGTTCAAGGTCCGTCCAGTTGCCCAACCACGTCACAAACACGCCGCCACGACCCGCAGAGGCCCGCTGGACACTGAACGGACGGACGGACGGACGGATGGACGGACGGACGAACGAACGGACGGACGAACGGATGGACGGACGGATGGACGGGCAGACTGGCAGACTGGCAGACGGCAGACGGCAGGCGGCAGACGACAGACGACACACGGACGGACAGACAGACGGAAGGACGAACGCCGCTGTGACTAAACTATCTATCTGCCCTATCCTGCCTCGATAGCAGTTCTGGAAGGAAGGCGCGAGAAGTGCCGGGTGCCGCCCCCTCCCCGCCCAGCGGTGGTCCAATGGAGGGCAATCGCTCAGCGCTCCACAAACCACAAACAAATGGTGCGCTGGTGTCGTCTGTTATCCGCAGCCCACCCAGTGAGCCGGCGGGACAGTTTTTCAGAGAGGGAGAGTGCGTGGTGACGCAGCGGTTGTGGTAAAAACAGCGGACCGATAGAACTGTCACCGGTAGTATAGTGGATGTGAACAGATGTCAATGCGTGTCGGTCGACGGCTCCGACTCCGTGAGCTGAGAGCACCGTCCCAAAATGGTCAGAGTCGGAGTCACAAACCAATAAGTTGGGAACCCGACGATAAGACATTATCAGTAATGGGATCACGCCAACTTCGATAGGTCTGACAGCTTCCGCGTAAACTGTTTATCCCCGCCTACGCAGCAAAGTCTAATGTGCTTTGAAGTCATAGCTCAGCGCCTAGTCGCCGGCCCAAGGTCAGGTCACAGCATCGTGATACTCGACTCCGAGATCCCCGTGTTTTCCACTCCTCCTCCCATCACTCTGTCGGACAGAGGTCGCGGAGAGAGCGGCACAATGTGATGTAGCACCGGCTGGAACAAGGCCACCAGTGCCGAAGGTGCAGAGGGGCGCAGAGGACGGTCCTTGAAATGGGCCTGGGGGTCGCCTTGGGGCACCGCAAGTGCAGACCACCACTGAGGCCAGCTGGGGAGGGCAGGGGGTCGGGGAGGGGAAACGTCGGGTCGACTGCCGTACGCTGATCACTGGCCAGTCTGTACCTGACGACCTGTCTGACGGTACGGTGGTTGGGACCATTCCATCTCCTCATCCAAGACTAGGGGGCGGGAACTCATTGCAGCCTGCTAGACCTGCAAGTTCGGGACGTGCATTGAACTGACAAAACCGGTCACTCAAGGAGAATATCGTGACATCGTTAATCGCTAAACTCCCCAGGCGATGAAGAAACATACTCTTAATCACAGCCGATATCTGTCGACAATCCAGCAGTAAATTTTCGCCTCCTCAACAAGTCAACTTTATTCGACTCTAACTCAGCGGCAAGGCGGATCGTACCTGGATCATACCGCCTTGCAACAGCGGCTGATGCCAAATCTCACACGCTGCAGCAAACACTACCGGTGCAGTGGCGCAACCGACAGTAAGAAAGGACGGACGACGGAGCCGTTTACTGATTGTACTTTCTCCCAACGGCCGCCGTCTTGGTCCGATTACATTTATAACCGGTGGCGAAAGAGCAGCTCCTTGTAAAGCGTGTTGACATGTGTTACCGCCGGATACTGGATTACTTCTAGCTCGGTAATGCATCGTTTGGTACGACGAAACAAGCTGTTTATGACACAGCAGTTTAGTACGCAATAGGCATAAATTCTTATCTTAAAAAAATAGAGTGAATTTCATTCTGCCCGAGGATCTAACTCGTGCAGACTCCCAAAGTGTTTTTAGGAATGTCTGCACAGAGCATCAGCACATTATTAAAGTTTGGTGTTTCCGTTTGGAGATTCACATTCGACCACACTCCCATCTCCTACAGCTGTGACCCAGCTGATGGCGGTGGTAGTGCCCCCCCCCCCCCCTCTGCCCCATTCCCCGACAGGTGTAGCGTGACCCCACACCACAGGAGCATACTGATGAGGCAGGCCATCCCGCCGGCGAGTCCAGCGGAGGTGTCTATGTCGCCCACGCAGGACGCAGGAGAGAGGAGACGGAGGACGCAAGAGAGATGACGGGCGCCAAGGTCATACCCACGGGACGGTGCTGAGGTCACGCTGGTTAGAAAAATGGTGACCTCCGAGTGTCGGCCGCCTGGGTCGGGTGTTCATTTGTTCCCCCACTATCTGCTCCTGCCGTCCGTTCTCGACTCCCGCTGCTGAGGAGAGATTATCTCTGCATCTCGTGCAACTCATCTCGCCGTCCGGTGCTGCTAGCCGTATAGTCTGGTGCAGCTGACCCGGGTATACGGCGTAGTTGACCCTGACAACAGTGAGACAAGCATTCGGACACAGGAGTGCCCGCCACATTCACGACCAATCATTCGTACATTTAACATTGCAGCACCCTGCAGCAGCAGATGAATAACTCAAACAGCTCTGGTGGCCAAGACGACACTGGTAGGCGGTGGCTGAGGCTGTATCTCCAAAGGTAGCAAAGATTAGCATGGCCCATTGTACCTCAATGCGTCGCAAATGTAAATCGATCACACGATTCATAAAGTATGTACTGCGAAAACAGGACGCCAGAACCGACGAGTCGTGCCCTATACCACGGTAATTGATCTCAAACATTTGCAAATATGTGGCGCTCATTGGGGTCCCAATGTATCATCGGGTCAGCTCGCAGTGTTTGTGTGATATTTACCGTGGAACTTAATGAGCGCGATCTACTCGTAACTAGGTGACATCACCCGTCAGCAATGCACTGCGCAGCTATCATTGGGATCGGAAAAACACGGGGCGGAAAGATTGTATCACGATCAAACACTATACGAAACAAATGAAATATTCTATACCGTATCGTTAGGCATGCACAGTGCATACAAATAAACCATCTCTAATTGAAGTAGTATTGGTTCTTATAACGTCAAGTGCAACCACTTCATCAGAAGTGAAGACAGCAAACTTGTGACCATTATCTGCCATCCGGCAAGTCGCATTGCAGAATGTGTACCTAATCGGCCAATCTTTCTCAGTGATAAATATCGTTTTGCCAGGTGCGTTGTTAAGTCGTTGAACTCTGAACTCAGTTCAGACTACGGGTGCCATGTTTCGTAGGATGCTGTCATTCAACGTCCATGTTATGTCCGTAGTTAAAGACATCTGTCCGCCGAGAAAAACTAGAGCTTTTTTAAGAATTATGTAATAAATGAAAAAAACCTATTCAGTGAAGAGTTGTATATGCAAGAGTGGCGGCAGTTAACTGGGAATCGACAGAAGTTATTCAGTTTTTATTTCCATCAGGCAGCATCGCACACTTTACATCCGAAGGCTACAAATAATAATGCAGTAATAAAAGAATCATGCAATAATAATAATTTTTCCACATTCTTCGAATAGCCATCTCTCACCTACCTATATTCGAGATTGAGTGACAACTGACAGACGCAACTCTTTTCTCTAAATTTCGAATTATAATTGGCACCCGTCATTTACATGTCTCAAAAAGCCTTTTTAGGACCGAGAAAGATTCAATAGCGATCACTAAGAGGCGTTAGTCGCCACCGGGTCACCATCTGAGCTGACCTGACCCAATCTTTTAGACAGCTTTCTCGGCTGGGGCCGGGCTATTGTCTAATTACGTAACAGAGCGCTAATGATATACAACAGTGTGACGTGTGAAGGCCGGAGGGATGGGAATGTGTTCCGCTGGGAATGTGTTCCGCTGTCCGTAGAGCGTTTTATTACACAGCTAAACCGTCGAACATAACCTCAGCCACCATTCGATCCTCGCACCGCGCCGTCCCTCAGTCGCCAATTAATGCTCGTCGACCAGTCAGTCAGTCGTGAGTTTAGGCTCATTGAAAGATCAATTGCAGCCTTTCAGGTCATAGGCATCGCCACTATCCCCTACCTCGTCCCATACTTCAAACCTCTGAGAAACAAAGGGGAGCAGCACTCGTTACCAAACTTAGGCCATGAAAACAAAACCGACGAAATGCCCCTGCGATCACCGCGATCCACCAGTGACGCAATCGTGAAATATGCAGCCCAACATCTGCACATTACACAAATATGAACAGCAGTTTCGCCACCTTTAATCGTCCATTTCACGGCACCAATCGCCGGCTGAAGCGTCACGACTGTAACGCTTCTATCCGCGCTCGTTTGCCGTTGACACGTGATGAAAACAGCCGGATGGGACCGTCAAACTCGCGGTGTCCGCACTGGGCGACGTGTAAGGAAGGTTTACCGAGTGACTCTGCAGGCCACGGATCTGGATATGTATGAGCTCAATCGGGGATGACCCGCCGTGTACCACAGACAGTCCCATCGCGTGCTAACGTCGTGGAATTAATCGCAGGCGCTGTCACGGTTATAATGGCAGTAGGTATAAGCATAAACACAAATACACGATGAATTAATGATATGCTACTTTAGTGGGCAAACACTGGGAGAAATGGGGTACCGCCAAACGAAGTAACACATTGAAGCACTTGTGGATATGTGGGGTGATAGAAGGTGGCTTACACGTCTTTAGAACAGCAAGTATTACCCGACGAAGGTTTATCAGACACCATCAAACAGGAAAAGTTACAATGCTTCTATTTGCATAGTTACATATCAATGGATAGGTGAACAGCAGAAGGACCTAGGCTGGCCAGGAAAGCTGGTCCGGTCCGGTTTTGTCTGGTGGTCTGAAAACTCTGCTATTTATCCTCGTGGCGCCGCAATGCGCGCCAGGTAACGGACTCGCAGTGTCACACTGTGAACTGCGAGTACAAATGTAACACTGTGGGCTGAGTGCTAAGCACCAGCAGTGTGAAACTGTAACTGTTGTGTAACTGACAATCTCTACATACGACACCAGACCATCTTTGTGACACTGAGGAACGCGTAACGGATCGTCTCTGTGACACCTAGGAACGCGTAACAGACCATCTCTGTGACACCGGACCATCTCCGTGACACTGAGGAACGTGTAACAGACCGTCTTTTTGACACCTAGGAACGTGTAACAGACCGTCTCCGTGACACCTAGGAACGTGTAACGGACCATCTCTGTGACATTGAGGAACGCGAAACGGACCATCTCCGCGACACTGAGGAACGCAAAACGGACCATCTCCGTGACACCGAGAACCAGGGTTGAAGGCCGACGATCGGTGACCTCCGGCCGTCGTCGTGAGGGTTCCTGGGGAACGAAACTGGTTGAACCGGTTGCCCGCTACACGATAAAAATAAAATCGTGATCGTCACCGCGCTGACAATAGATATATGACTTCCGAGAACGGACCGAGAACAGTAACCGTCTGCTGGACAAAAACAATCGATCGCCCAAGTGAATAATACATTCTTCATCAGCGAGAGGTACTGAAAACACCCATTGCCTATACATTCAGACTTCAGAGTCACCACGAAGAGAGACAGTGCATTACTCAGCGACTTTGCAGTCCTCGCGTATCACTGCTACGCAACCTGTCCCAAGTCCCAACGGAGTTGAACGGCCATATTTTATCTCAGGCGATGAAATTCGGAAGCCTATAAGGACGACAGAATCCGATTCCAGCTGAGAGCTCACGTCTGAAAGATGACCTCAGACCATTACTCGCAGGCAGCATCATCAGTCAGCTGTGACAGCAGTGGCCACATCACCAGAATGACCGGCCGGACCCTGTCCTGCCGATAACGCCAGTGCACAAACTCCTCACTCTGGGCCAACCACTCGACAGGGACTCGCGTCATCCTGTGTTACCAAAACAAGCACCCGAGTGCTGAGCAACGCTGCCCGAATTATCTGCATTCCAATGTGATTATCACAAACTTCAAAGAGGTCCGGAAGTGTTTCTATAATTCGCAGATGGCTCTCAATCTATTCGTGAAAGGCTTCGTATGTAACCATCCTAAATGAAAACCAAGGACGTCTCTACCCCCAAGGCATCAGAATCGCCCTCGACTTTCAAAAACTTTGTGAACGGCTGTGGCATCAACCATATCACCCCATCAACGTCTACCGCAGTATGCTGTTGGCCTTAGCTGTCTTCGAACAGGCAGGAAAGCGCATAGCAACTGCTTTATCAATTCAAGTCAAACTTACCAAAGTGGCATATTAGTTTCCATTGCCACGCAGTAGCGGCGGAACACCTTCAATTAAGGGGGGGGGGGGGCACTGCCGACTTTTGGTCCCATTCTTCCCATGCAACGCCCATAGGGCTAATGTTAAAATGCCAAAATCAAAGGGGGCACGGTGCCCCGGTGCCCTCCCCGTTCCACCGCCTTTGTTGCCACGGTATTCCTAAGTCCTCGAAATGAAACGCTGCAAGTCTCTGCTTCCTACCACAGCGGCCGATAGTATTATCGAAGTTGCAAGATATTATGGAAATACCGCATAGGGGTACGAGTACAACGAAAACGGGATGTGAGTCATGCCTAGTGTGAGTCAACTTCGATGTGGTGAGACTCTTCAGGCTAACAACATCGAAATGCCCTCACAGGAGAAGCACCAGATTAAGTGTGCAGGATAATTTTTAAGGGACATTCCTGACACATAGGATGTCTCTTTAAGCAGTATTTGTATGGCATCTCAACCACGGAGCTTTTTATTACCACGCAATATTGTTTGCGCCGGTTGACAAAGAGCACATTCCTATCTACATCACCGGGCCAAGACTCTTGCAACATTGATATTAACACAAATAAAGCCAACAGCCGGGCATTGTCACGGTCACATTGGCCACGGGACACTCCCAGTCTGCAGCTCTCTCCCTCTCTCCCCTCTCCCCGGACACGTGACTGGTCTGCGGCCGTACTCTACGCCCGAGTACGGCTGACTGCGGCGCAGTGTGTGCTCGACAACATGGGGAGAGGGGAACACGTGAGCAGATACCCTATCAGCTCGGCCCGTGGAGGGCACGGGAGCACCTCGGGTACACACCACCGTCCAACGCAGCGCCCCGAGGTCCCACGGCCGGGTCGACAGTGGGAATATTCCAGGTTCCGGCGGCATTCCATGACGGACGTGTCACACCGAGGCGCGGCGGTGACCTGGTATTGGCAGGCCTGCCGAGGAATCGTCGGTGCCGCGGCAAACACCCGCCCCCACCCCCGTGGGGAGAGAACTAGGGCAGTCGATACGACATGGGCAGTCGTCGACCACAGCGACAACATAGAACCGAATGCAAGCACATGCATTCGACGGCATTCCTGGACTTGTTTATCCGCGATCCGAGGCAAAGCTCGTGACGTTGTGTGCAATGAAAGGCGATACATTGCCAGTAAGGTATTCAAACGGTCCGTCTCGTATTTACGTAAGCTGCGCTATCTGTGTGTGCAGTGAATTTTTCAATAAACATCACTGAAAACACGATTTACACCCCATTGACACCTTAAGTTGGGATTACACCCACTTTACACCAGATATGCACCAGAAGTACGCCAACCTGATGCCCATTATACACCGTTGTTAGTCCCTGTTTGCACCCATGAACCTTTTTAACACCGCTCATACACCGATCCGCTAAATATACCATCAACACACCAGGCGAACACCCTCGTTGAAACACCATCTGTACACCTAGGTGATGCCCAGATCGGGGTGTAATAAGGGAATAGATCGGGATAAGAACTTTCTGGAAACACCCTTTTTACACTATACGAACACCATCGTTGAAACACCATCTGTACACCATATGGCGATGCCCAGATCGGGGTGTAATAAGGGAATATATCGGGATAAGAACTTTCTGGAAACACTCCTTTTACACTATACGAACACCATCGTTGAAACACCACCTGTACACCTAGGGCGGCGATGCCCAGATCGGGGTGTAATAAGGGAATAGATCGGGATAAGAACTTTCTGGAAACACCCTTTTTACACTATACGAACACCATCGTTGAAACACCATCTGTACACCATATGGCGATGCCCAGATCGGGGTGTAATAAGGGAATAGATCGGGATAAGAACTTTCTGGAAACACCCCTCTTACACTCATTGAACAAGGAAGCAACGCCGTTTTTCGCGCGCTTTCTAACGGCTGCCGACATGACGTCAGCGCGGCCGACCAATGGGAAGCGGCCTAGGCCCCTGCGCGGGCCCTCGGCCGACGTTAACGGCTCAGTTTCGCCGTGACCGCGACTCAGGACGCTCCGACGAGGGGAGCGTCCCAAGTGCTGGGTGGTGAAAAGTGAAAACCTCTATTAAGTGGGCTGTGAGTGCGGAGTGCGACGCAGGATCTCCCTCTGGCCTAGCGGGACGCACCACGGTGCCTACCCGCGGCCAGATTCTGCCCTTCCTAGGAGCGGATGGGCAACGACCGCCCAGGTACGCCCTCCACATCGCGTCAACGACTTTCAGCAGCCGACACGCCGTCGAGGAACACCAGGAGCCAGGTGGCTCGCCAGCTACAGTTCGAGCTGGATCGATCCGAAGGCGGTGCCGGGGGCGCGAGGCCCACCCAGCCGGTGCTTCTGGGTGACGACCAGCTGGAACAGCTCGCCCGCCGAGTGGCGACTCTTTTACAGCCGCCCCGGCCGGGCCGCGCTGCCCAGCCATCGCAACCAGACTCGACACCTCGGCCGGGTTCGGCTTCTCAGCGCCCCATGGACGGCCCACCTCCGCTGGTGCTCCCGCCGCCCGAGTTTAACCAGCAGTGGCGAAACTACCTCTCTCAACAGAGGCTTATCAACGAGAACTATCAAACAAGGGACCGCCAAGAAATCAGAGTGCTACTCCTAGCCACTGAGCGCCCCCCGGCCGACATCCAAGACCAGCAGTTCCTTCAAGATAGACTGAAACTGTTCGTCATAGTCGGCCACCGCGGCTGGGCGGCCGCGCTAAGTTTCGTATGCGCTAAGTTTAGTTATGCGTTTCGTTTTAAGTTTCGTTGTAATAAATGTTGCACCAGCTGGCTGACTTTGGTGACGGGTCTGCGAATGAAAAAGGTGGGGAGCGGTGGTGTTGGGGAGCGGTGCATGGATGGTGCTAGCCGGGTGTACCGTGGGTGCTAGGGGAGTGTAGAACAGGAGTAAAATGGGTGCAAAGAGGGTGTAGAACAGGAGTAGAATGGGTGCAAAGAGGGTTTAGAACAGGAGTAAAATGGATGCAAAGGGGTGTAAAACAGGAGTAAAATGGGTGCAAAGGGGGTGTACAACAGGAGTAAAATGGGTGCAAAGGGTGTGTAGAACAGGAGTAATTTGGGTGCAAGGTGGTGTAGCACAATAGTAAAAAGAGTGCACATAAGGTGCAAAGGTGGCATAAAGCTGGTTCAGGGGGTGTAAACCCGGTGCAAGTGGGTATGATACGGGTGTCATATAGGTTTACTGGTGGTGTTAAAAGGGTGCAAGAGGGGTGTATGAACGGTGTTCGACAGGTGTACAGGGTGTATGTTTGGGTTTCGAGAGGGTTAAGATGGTGTTCTTCTGGTCTAAGTAGGGCGTAAAGTGGGTATCGTTTTAGACCACACCCCATTTACACCAAAAAAGGAATCATTTGAGTTTTGAGTGATCCGTTGCCTGACCGCACCCAGCACCGTTCACCCGCGCCAGTCGTGCAGCCGAGCCTGACCGGTGAAACTCCCCCTCCCCGTGAGGAAGGGGATCCATCCTCTCCCTGGGGATGGGGGGGAGGAGTCGGCTATACCACTGCTTGCAGCCCGCTTGGCAACGTCGGCAGTGGCGTCACTGGCGCTGCACCAGTTGCGAACATATGGCGCCGAGTTTTAAATATATTTTTTTGAGTCTAGCGTTGTCCCTTGCCCCTTATCGTAACTGTAACAGCAGCTCAAGGCGATGCTCTCATGCACAATTGCACACCATAGCAGAGCCCTAAGAAACAGCATGGGTCCGTCGTCATTATTTGATTCCCAACATCGGACAGCAGATATAGGTACTCGGGTTTCTCCGTTCGGACATCCTACACTTCAACCACATTGACCTCTCTGAGGTCACACCCACCCTTATTGAATGCTGACCTCAAGAGTTTTCCTGTATGACTGAAAGAACACTCGCCCCGTCGCGCCGCGTGGACTAGCGCGGCTTCGATGTAGGAGTGGCGGTGACGTCATCATCAGTCCGAATCGATGACGTCACATCCGGCTATGAAGGCAGAGATGGACGGGCGTCGACAGTGCACAGGCTGAAGGGACATTCAGACGGCAGCGCTGATGAGGAAATATGGGAGCCGGGAGGAATGCAAGCTCTATACTAGAGATGCCCCAAATTTGCAATTTCATTACCGCCCCGCCCCGCAGCTACCCCTTGCCCAACCACAACTACCCGCAAGCTGATTTTGTCTGAGCCGAACCCGCAAAAAACCCGCAATCTTAAAAACATACTTTTGCAAGAAAAAAATACAGCTGAGTCAATGCTAGAGCTATATAAACCTTACTTGCTTCATTGCTGTGCAGAAAAAGACAGCCAAACAAATAGTAAGGACTTGAAATTGCTATGCTAAGTCCTCAGGAAGTGCACACTGGATAGTGGAAAATGAATAATGCATCAATACATTTGAAATTCCTTTCTGAAGAGTTCAGTAAAATCTTTCTCTCACCTTACCCTTCAGCATTGGCTGAGGATCAAAATTTCACTCTGGCTCCCTCTCAATGTTAGGCCTCTGGAATGATATTGTTATCAAAATGAATGTTGATATAAAAAGATATGCGATTTCCAGTTAAAAATAAATAGTGACACAGTGAATAATGAGTATCCAGTCGATCTACACATAAAACAAATCATGCAAAATCCCAGCAAAAACCAACTATAATAACATATATGGCCTTGCAACTAACCACCAATGAACCACGCATTTCTGGAAACATGCGTCAGAAGCGTCACCAACAGCTGATGAAGGAATGTTACAGCGACTAAATTATTGCGGCCGTAGTTAGTCGAACTTGTTGCGAAAACACTGTTGTATAATGCATATTCATGTGCCATTCTGATTAAATTATTTTACACAACAGCTAAAGTTTTACAATTTAGAGGTTAATCACCGGTTTAGAAATAAAGAGACAGTAAATACTAAATTAAATGTAATGATTTTATAGATGGTCTTGGTAATGCTCTCCGGCTGGTCATCTGTCGGCATACAAATGATAAGGACGTAAAAAGACAAAAGAAATAAATGCGACCAGCTACGTGGTTTTGTAACATGTATAACTGCTATTTTGAGGCATTCAAAAACCAAGACAGAAAAACTGATTGAAAATTATTGCGTCATCAATGACAGCTTTCCTTCACCTCAGAGACCAAAATTGACGCAGTCAAATGCCCATCCTTGTCAGAATGTCGGAAGTGCGCCAGTATTGTATTGCGTTATGTTTGGGCCGGCCAGTCTATATTTTGATTTTTTGTAAGGGTGATTGGTGTGTTATTTTCGTAATATAGGGTGGAACAGAACATAGAGTAGGATAGGTAATCAATGAATTTGCATCAAATTTTGTTTAGCTGATAGCTCTTTTTTATGCCGACCAGACGCAAATAAAGTAACATGTGGCATTTGCTCTGATTTTCAACATCTCATTTAAGTCTGGGTTCTTCCATAATGTATATCTAGTGCACACTGCACAGTGCACATAGACTTCAGTTCAGCTTCCTATAAGTTTGCTTTCAGGGTCTTTTATGTTTTATGGAATGCTTTCATCAGCATTTATTTATGCTTAGTAGTTTATTGCTTGTACCCTGGTTTGGTCATTGCCAGACTGTGGATGCTATTGCTGGTTGTTTTCAGTTTTGCATTTGAAATGTGCTTCCTTGATATATTTTTATATTTGGTTCTGTTTTAAAAGTTGTTTTGATGAATGTTGTATTGTTAACCTGAGCAAATGCACTTGGCATTGTGTTTTGCATCTAAAAAAAAATAAAAAAAATTATAGGTTCTTAAGTCTGACCGCCAAATACCCGCCACACGACAAGTTTTGCTTCTCAAACCCGCCAAAAACCCTGCGGGTTTTGAAAACCCGCAGAAAGCGGGTTCGCGGGTTCAAAAAGGGCATCTCTACTCTATACCATACGTCCGCTAGACTGGAGAAATGCAGTGAATGCTGAATTGAATAGTCTCCCGGCCTGTCGGTGTTCAAGCATAAGCCATAGGTATGAATTAGCCGTCTAAATAATGCAACTTATAAACAATTTGCTAACAGCTATACAAAAACGGTTCCAATGTCATATCCATGGATGAATCTGTAGCGCCGTAGACACAAACCAGCCCTAACACCGCCTGTTGAAAGAAGTTCGCTATGTCCAGAGGTGCTCTGTGCAGAATGCTACTGACGAGGCCCGGGTTATGCAGTCTGCCTCTGAAGAGGTCCATGCCAAGTAGTACGCCGCTGTCGAGGCCATGGAGCACATTATCATCGAAGACATCCGCTGCGCCACAGTTGTGTTCGCGCCTCAAGAAGTCGCCTCCCAAACTCGTCAGGCGGTGACCTCATGTATAAGTGAGCGGCTGAGCCCCCCCCCCCCCGTCTCATTGCCTGAATGAGCGTCCTGCAGTCCACTGGCCTCATGCACAGTCCCCTGTCATGATCTGGCGAGTCTGTAACTGCAGCCGTCGGATCCGGAGCCGGCACCGGAAAAACGGGTTTGTGGCCGGCCGGCCGGCCTGACGCTGCTCCCAGATCGACACAGAGTCAGACAGGTGGTCCAGAGCAGAGCACACTACAGCTGAGCATGGAGGTGAGAGAGTTAATCCACGGCGGAGATCCTCCCAAGCTGAAACCTCAGACCGAGCCATCCACAGCACAAGTCACGTTCACGGATCCATCACGTGGCGCTGATGAGCGACCCGTGGGCGGTGGTGACGTGACATCAACTAGGACCAAAGAGATGACGTGACATCACCAGTGACGCAGTCTTTCTGACATTTCAGTAGCTCCCTTTCATTTCAGTAGCGGCGGAACACCTTCAATTAAGGGGGGGGAGCACTGCCGACTTTTGGTCCCATTCTTTCCATGCAACGCCCTAGGGCTAATGTTAAAATGCCAAAATCAAAGGGGGCACCGTGCCCCGCGGTGCCCTCCCGTTCCGCCGCCTATGTTTCATTTCCTTCTCCCCGGCAACAGAGGTGGGCCCGGTCAGCCCAACTCGGCGCCTGTTTAGTCTATGAACGCCGCATGACTACAGATACCAGCGGCGTCCCGTTAGCCGCTCTGGAGGCCGCCTTGTAGTTGTGCGTCCAATCATCACGAGGGTGCCGCTCGTCCTCAGCCGGGTGCGGCCGTCACCCGAGCAGCCGGCCCTCTCCCGTTCACAGCAGACGCGCCCAGCAACACGGCCGACGCTAAAGCCGAGCACCATCAGCGGCAGATAAACATTTGGTCTCTCCGACTCCGACGCCCGACCTTGACATTCCATCTCGAGCTCGGATTCCGGCCAGCAGGGAAAGAGCGCGCTGCCGGCTCTCCGACCGTGGACGAGGTTCGGCCAGGCCACGCCTGATCTGCCAGTTATCTGCAGATTTCCAGAAATTGTAACCGGACGGTAAAGCGTAATAAAACTCGATCGCACAGCACATATTTCCAAGTGGTGCAGTATGACAGAATTTATTTATTCAGTCCCAGAACACATGCATGCATCCAGTCTGGCCTGCACGAGGCGACCGCCCTGTTTCTGCTCAGATGGCACGGACTGTGGAAAGTGGCACCGTTGCAAGTCCCGTTTATAGGCGCCTGCGCCCACGGCAAACACCCCTTGACGAACGATAACGACACCGTAACGACACCGTAACGACAGCGTGACGCGTCAGAAACTCCGCCTCCGTTCACCCTTCCAGGAGACTCGACTTTGCTGACCAGCTGCCGTTTTCACTCAGCCGCTCTCTAAGCTCCTTACGAACAGCAACGCCGGTATACAATACAACGATGGGTGGCGTGCACCGTAACTGACTCCAAGGCAATTGTGGCCGAGCCGTGCCAACGACACACCGGCACTCCCACGTAGCTGACCCCAGTTCCTGCCGGGTCAGCTCACTACGAGGGTCATCAGCGGGTCACAGAGGTCACAGGTTCATAGACACGCTCAATGTCCACGGTCTTGATGAACCTTCATTTGACCGGCCGGTGTCGCTGATTATTTTGCGCTGCTGATTGCGCTCGGCATATTAAGGTCATCAGCATAGTCACATTATACGAGAAATCTAGAGCGGTGGCTGCCCAAGTCACGCTACCACAAAGGACCGACCGATTAGCCGCGTAGGGCTGGAAGTAGCGAAGGCAGAGCCGTCTGGGAATCAGAGAGTTGGTTCCTCTCAGTCACAGCTTCGTTCGGCGACTTCAATAAACCACAGCTGTTGCCTATCAGAATCGTGGCTCAAATATGCATTATCTTCAAGATCGTCGATTGCAATTTGTGCACGCCAGTGCATCGTGGTGAAAGAGCAATCAACTTTGAGAGCGATTGACCCAAACAATAACGCCCTGGTCACGCACATCGGCACATCAAAGTCGAGCGCCCACCGAGCGTTTCCAATCCAGGTGTTCGTGTCGAATACGTGCAGTCAATGTGCCCATCAATCGCAGAGTGACCGCTCAGGAACCCTGCAAGTGGCAGAGAAACCTTCCCAGGACTCGGCAGTCGTGACCGGGTGCTGAAGGACAGCTACTGTCGGCTGTTGCTACTCCACCAGCCAGCGCTCCCGCCGGAGATGGGGTCACTCACCAGTGTGCATCGGACAGCTCGAGCGTCACAGGAAACGGCCAGTGCCGGAGCTCACTTCCGCCGCTGACCAGCTTTCTCCCGGCGGCGGCGTCACGCGGCCGTGACGTCACGGGTCACGGGCCGTGACGACACGTGCAGGTCGCCGGACGGAGCGCGCCGCCGATAACGGAGCGCCCGCTCCACGTGGGTGCGTGGTCGGGGTCGGGGCAGCGTAAGTGGCGGGGTGCACCAGCTTAGCGTCACGGAACAGTGAATACTGCTGCCAAATGGCGTGGATTGACACCTGGTGAATGATGGTACGGCTTACGACTTACAAGTCGCCGATTAGGACTTGGCTTGAATTAAGGATTTAAGAATTAAGGAACCAGTCTCATGTCTACGCAAACACGGGCGCACATGGCGCCGCCGGCCGATGTTAAATAGCTCCTTCCATATATGTGCAGATCTAATCAATAAGCAATAACTTACTAGACATAATAATATATAATATCACACGGGGCCGGTAAAATGTTTCATTCAGGACCGAGGGATTTGTTGAGTTTTCCGCACGAGACCGAAGGTCGAGGGCGGAAAATTCAACAAAGCCCGAGGTCCTGAATGAAACATTCCGGCCCAAGTGTGATATTTATTTTAGCATATGCCGTTTAATTTCCATATTTAAGCTTCTTTAACAATTTTACATTCTTGAAAGAAGTGGAAAAACCAAGACCGAATATCAAGAACTAAAAAATGTACATATTCCCTGACCAAGATAATAAACCAAGCCGACTCATCCTTGTGTCTGGCTGTGAGTTGGATTCCTATCAAACCAAGAACATCTACTTCAATCTATGTCATATGAGAAGCTAGAGTAACGTGTTTTCAATATTAGAGAAGAGTGGAAGGTATACCTACAATCCTGTGAAGTGAGCGCTTGGTTTTCTACCCATGTCAATATGAATAAAGTTTTTACTGATCAATGTGAAATGCGTTTTTTTGTCAATTCATTACACTTGTAAAAGGCATGAAATTGGCGCTACAGTAGGTGATTAATTAATTTGTCAGTACATTAAGATTTAAAATTTTATCTTATTGAAAACCAACATTTACAATCTCTTCAATAGTTCAAAGCGACCAAATGCAACATGTCAGTTAACGTTAGATTTATATCAGTTAAGCTCTTTTCCAGCGCCTTCCTCCGTCTCAGGAAATGCTTCAAAAGTTCGCTGGTAAAATGTTTTGCCCATGGGCCGAAACCTTTGCTCAATTGACTTCAACATTATGCGGTTTAATCCAAAAAGCTTTTACCGCACGCTCGCGCTAATGCTAAAGACATACTCCGGCATATGCTAAATATGCATATTGCATAATTATGAATAAAGCAAACACACACAAGAAGAATATCTTGGAAAGCACACACCATGTCAAGTGCGATGAAGGATTCAGTACAGGATATCTGACGTCATTTTTACGAGCATTCGTTCGGTATCACTGGTGACAGAGACCGTCAAACTGGCCTCCAGTCTCTGCAGCAGTCTGAATCACTCACTGCGACCGCCGAGCGTCCGGCGGCCATCTTTGTCCGATTCTGCGAAATCGACAGACATAGTTCTGCTCGGGCCGGGCGTCCGCGGGCCTCTGTCGTCACTTCCGGCCTCCGTCCGGCGGTGGCCACAGCGCCAAACACGGTCGCAAAACAGCGGGCCAATCCCAAAGACCACGAACTAGCGTCGACGTCGAACTGGGCCAAACCTGACGCGGCGCGCCGTGACGAGCAACGGCGCGACGTGATTGCATCCGCGCGCCGCAGCCGCCGCTGCTGGGAATACGTGACCATTGCACCGAGAGGGTCTGTACTGTGCCAGTTTAGGCAGCAATACAGTGATATCTAATTTCGTGAATTGAACACATGAGACTCAGGGCCCGGACCGGTCAGTAGTCGGTCGTCAACTCGTCACGAGAGTCGACAAAAGATGGCGATGTCACGGCGAGGCGAGCGTGCCGCGGCGCCGCGCCAGGAGCGCCGCTTCGTGACGGGCCAGTTCGTGTCACGGCCGTCCCAGTCAGCTCAGCCTCACTGTCCGGACCGGGGAGCATGCTGGAAGTCCACGAGGGCTAATCAAGGGGACGTTCTACAGGTTAGGCTGAAAGGGATTAATAAAAAGAGCAAGCTAAACCAGAAACGAGGCCAGGTGGTTCACAAAATGTGAGAGAACAGGAACAAAATATAACAATAGCAATAAGAAGAAGGAAAAAACTAAGCAACAACAGAGTGGACGAAGAGACTCAGCTGTATCGGTGTATTCAACAAAGGCAAGGCATTAGGCGGTGACACCCTAGGATTCCGGTAGCCACCTGTCCCTTTTGATTTATGACACTTAGAACCGAAGAAATTCACACACATTCAACTTCAAACGGTGGGGTGGGTACTGGGTAGGAACAGTATGAACCAGCAACTGAGCCACCGACTCACGAGACCAAAGAATTCGCCCTTGGAGTCCATGAAACCAGGGGAGCCGCCCTTGTAAGCCGTGAGACCAGCTGAGCCACCCTTCAGAGCCATGCGAACTGTGGGGGGCCTTGAAAACCACGAGACCAGGGGGCGACGTTCCGACAATTCAGGAAGTTGCGTTCCAGGGTGGCTTTGTCGAGCGATCCGGAATGTAAATGAGTCTGTGCGATATAATCGGAATGCGGCGGTGGGAGTGCGAGACGGGATCTGGCGGCGATCGGCCTCCGTGGCGGCGCAGCTCCTCGTCAGTCAGCTGACCGGGAGGTCAGAGCAGAGGTGTGACGACCATGGCGGGAATGGGATGAGCGAGCAATGACTGAAATTGCTGTCAGAATCGTACCTTCCTCGCGTTCTGTCGGGTCCGTTTACCCATACCCACAAAAAATGTCCAGATATGCCCACTACCTACCCCATCGGTCATGAGCTGAGCTGGACCTCTGCAGTTAAAACTTGGTTGTTGATAAAACCATAGGCGGCGAACGGGGGTGGCACCGGGGCACCGTGCCCCCTTCGATTTTGGCATTTTAACATTAGCCCTATGGGCGCTGCATGGAAACAATTGGACCAAAAGTCGGCAGTGCCCCCCCCCCCTTAATTGAAGGTGTTCCGCCGCCACTGGATAAAACTATCGTCTTTTTTTTTTACTGGTCTCCCACTAGCACGATTGCATCTGTCAAATGAAATAGACGCAAATCTCTGTAGGATTCCCCGAGGGCCGAACTGATGAGCATACCGACGCCCTCTCACCGACACCTGCCAGTCACCCCCACATCCCTTCCCTCCGGCTGGGGTCGAGGGCCGATCCGCCGGTACCTGTAGCCCGCTCCGACGCACGCCTCCTCCCACCCCACCGCCCCCATCCGTCGTGTGCTGGCGGCCGGCCAGAGGAAACCGGCGTCTCTCGCCACCGATCGGCGCGTTTCAAGTACGGCGGACAGCGCGGCTTCCGACCTCAACGGACGGGCTAACCGTGAACACGCGTGAGGCGCCGCCACGAGTCTGGCCGAGCGACAGCTGAAGAAGGGGAGGGGTCGGCCCGTGACACGTGAATGATACATGAGCGCCGCGCGTCGGGCCACCAGCAGCAGTATCGGTTACCGGGGAACCCGCGCGGCGGCACGGGGAGGTTCATTAATAAACACCGATTACAGCTGGCCGTGGCCGGCCGGTTCCACGAGGGAACCGCACAAGACACCGCACGTGTCTGCACCATCGGCCCGAAGACGTCTTGTTAGCGGCATAAAATTGAATTGCAGGATGGGGTTACGGGGCTCACCTGTCGCTTCGGGACATGGTAACAAAATCGGAACAGGCTAGAGGGGCGCCCGAGCGCATGCAGAAGCAGAGGGGTGGCATCACATTACACATACCTACCGACGCCATCAAACTACCGGCTTCTGCGCGCTCGTACACAGGAAGAAGCGAGGCGCAGTTGTTCATCTACAACGCGCTGTGTGTGCACTTTTTGAGATCCGCTAACGTTCCCGGCTTACCAACATGTCGAACTAAATTAAAAACAAGTGACTAAGCGTAAGCAATTTTAAAGAAATTAACCGGGTCATTGGCCCAGTCTCGATACTTGGCGAGAACCTTCATTATGCACAATAAAGCGAGGAAAATCATATTAAATAGAACTGCTGAAGCTATTTTCCTTGGCAGCAGCCTATTTCTGAAGGAAGTGTGGTGCCACAAAGGGCTTTCGCTGAGCTTTGACTTCATGTGACGCAGAAGTGTTGAACCAGCGCCATCGAAATAGCGGACAAAAACCCGGACACTAAACATGACCCCTAATCCGTCACTTCTTTCAGCGGAACAATGTCGATGCGATCGACCGGGTCATCCACTAGCCGCCAATAGGTGGCCCTATTACTGACTTCTCTCAGCAGAACAATGTCGGCTCAATCTCCCAGGCGCGTACCGTCGGCCACCCCGGACACCTACAGCCAGTTATCGGACATTATCGCTGACACAAACAGTCATCAGCCCACCGGTACGGCGGGGCCGACCACTCCAAACAAACCCGAATCGCTCCACTTTCTAATTGACGGCCGCCACCCACGGCCGCCTATATCACTGCCGCTGCCACGGCCACCTATAACGCCGCTTACAGAGACTGGGCGATGGTCGCGATGGAACGGCGTTTTGCTTCACCCCGTCGTCCAGAATTCACAGCCGTTTTCCTTATCATAGCATAGCGCCTTGAAGCAGCAACCGTTCTAAAACCGCTGACACACTTTCTTCTTCCTAGCTTCGAGGTGGCTTACCGAGCTCAGACCTCGAAACTCACAGCTACTGCATTGTCTCGTGGTCCCATGCTGTATCCGCCCTGCCCCATCCCGGACAATAATTCGGGAACGAGCGACCACCAGACGGACGGCCATGCCAGTGGCTCATCGCACACAGCGTCCGGTTTCGCCGAACTAAGGCGATAACGGCGCAGAGGCGACGCAAGCGACGCAACCCGGCGGCACCGCATAGCTCAGAGGAACCAACTACTGGGCCGAAATCTACACTCACAGTAGCACAGCGGATGCGAAATCAATGTGAAGATGTTCGAGCTAAGTCCAAAAGTGACCCTTTCACCAGCCCCCGCCACCACTAAAAATTCGTACACCAGCCCAAGGTAAGAAAATAGGTCTAATTAGCCATTGTCCATGGTAGACAGTTATGTGAGCGATGAATGAACTACACTGGATGGGCGTTACAAGAGAGGTGCGTCGGGCAGTGCATGGCAGTCTGCCACAGAAGCTACCGGGTACAAAGGCGACAGCGAGCGTCAGGCGCTAAACTCAGCAGACACCGCCCCCCGGTCCGCGGACCATCACAATGTCCACCCCGCTCGGAGCGCCGCTGGGCGCTCACCACCACCAGCCGGCTCGTATGTGTGCACAGCGGCTCGTCTACATAAACATGCGCTGCAGTGTCCGGCCGGCGCGCTGTCGCCATCCCCGTCACCGGCGCTGAGACGGACAGGGTGGGTCGGAAAGGGCTGGCAGGACGCTGCAGGCGGAACGGAATAGAAGGAAGAGTGGACGAGCCGGACGAGACGAACGGATCAACGGCATTGGTCGAATAGAGAGAGCAGAGGATGCTCAACGAAATGGAACGGGCATGGACGGGCGGATAGCTCTGGCACCGTCAAGGCACAATGGAAGGGGACGCAGAAGACCGTCGATCATGCAGACTACCGTATTAGCAACGGCTGCTTGTACGTAAACCCATCTCCCTGGAGAGGCCTGAAGAAAAATACCGACATTCTTGCACCCCAACGCCGTTCTTGAAGTGAAGAGCTAGCACACAGCTAATGATAGCAAGTGTCCACAGTGCAGACTCCAACAGTTTGCACCACTTGAATTCCCTCAGCTCTCTAGTGCCGCGAGCCCCATCAACTTCCTGTGTAGACGGTAAACAACAGTGCACAGTGTACACAACGGCAACAAGGCGTGTGTCATGTGCAGCGTGCACTGTGCACACTGCAATGGTTGGTGCCCCGGATCACGAACCGTGCCGCGCTGACAACGTGAGGTCTTACGGAACCCGACGCCCCTTCCATCATTGGCACCCGGAGTCGGGTCGGGCCGCTATGGTCGCCGCAGTACATCAGGTAAAACCACGGCGGGTGTCTGCCGGGGGCAGTCGTCGCCTGCAGCAATCACGTGACCTACAGGGAGACAATGTACGAGAGGCGTACTGAGAAAGGCGCGGGCAAGTCAAACATCTGCCGTGGACCCACACCAGCCACCCGCTGCCGCTGCTGTCACGCTGCAGTGTTGAGCGCAGAGAGCGGCCAGCCTCCATAAACACCGCAGCATCACCGGGGGACGAGCGTGCTCCGCGCCATCCAGCGCCGCTCCTTCTCTGGCTCCATTTCACTCATTGCAGCGGGGCGCCCGCTCCCCCGAGGAGACAGCGACGCAATGCTCGCGCGACTTACGCGGCCGAGTCAATGGACGCGCGAGCGCGGATAAACACGGGAACAAAGCGACGCTGCAGAAGCGGGGCGGTTGCAGAGCTATCGGGCGCATCAGGCGACTCGACGGAGATGTTTGCCGGCTCGTCGTATAGAGGTCGCCATATATAGATGTGCCACCGCATCCCAATAGCTGCTTGTCGCGAACGTAATCCAATCAAATTAATGGGGCGTGCGGGTCTCTAACCCGGCCAATAAATCGTCGTTATTGGGCAGCTCAGACGCGACGCAAAGGGGGACGTCGAGCGGAGATGATCCTACAATTTGCTGACACAGAGGAAGCCCAAAGGGCGAATGCGTGATAGAAACGGACGAGTCCCGAGTATATGGCAAAGACAAATACACTTCGAGGAACCTGTTGCCTCCTCAGTTCTCCTTGCAGCGGTTTGCACAAGTGGGCATATCTGTTGCTTTTGGCACTAGGCGACTTTAAGCTGGCATTCCGTCTCAAAGCCCATTAGCGCGTCTCTCTCGCACGACGCGATCCGCATTCAACTATCCCAGCACGAGTTGGTGCAAAGAGTTTCTTGACGAAGGAATGTGAGAACAAGTTGAAGGCTTGCCATTAAAGACACATTTTCTTCTCTTCCTTCCCAGTCTCTCCCTTTTGTTCTCCTGTTGTACCCTCCCACCGCTCAGCTCCCTCCAAGTTGCACGTGTCCCCCCTCTCCACCCGTCATCAGGCCGGCCTGACGGTGAGCGCGACACACCTCGCCAGGAGCTCGGCGGCATTGTGGAGCTGCTCAGCGGCCCATTCACCGGGCGGCCAGCTGCGCCGGTACCGGCGGCGACGCGCCGCATCTGCCGCCGCGCCGCTGACCCAGATCACACACAGCGCGCCGCGCCACTACCGCCGCCGCCGCGCCGTCACCGCCGCAACGCTGGAAATAACCAACGTCCGCCGGCGCGGGCGGGGCGACACGGCACACAGCACGCCAGCCGATATGGCCGGCGGACTGCCGGCGTGCCGATGTGCCCGCGGACGGCGGCTGGGCAGCGGTGGTGGGGAGGGGAGAGTAAATGCTGGAGGTGGGTTGAGGAATAGGAAACCAGTGGAGATACAAGTACACCTATTTAGAATAGAGCACTAAGTAGCGAAACGGACCGCCGAGGGTACCTCTGAAAGTTGACGTGCCTATTCGACAAGGGTCATGAAGAATTAGCATCACAATATGGATTTAGGACCAACAGGCCGGCCTTGCAGCAGTCACAAGCTTCGGAAAAAAAACACTGGCTTCCGATTTACATGATTATGGGACTAAGGAAACCTTGACAAGTGCCAAGTAGCGGTATTTTTTGTGCGGCCCTGACTGTTGAACTTTATCTCACAACGTCAGCTTATCGACACAAACACAAAACACAAGTCGGAAAGCCCGACAGGTAGCGATGACGGTTTGACGGCGACAGGAAAGGCCTTGATTGCAGGCCGAGGCCGCCAGCACGTGGGCTTGGGTGGTCGGAGACGCTCGTGGAGGTCGGCTCCTCGTGCCGTGTATTACGTCACCTGTGAAAGGAGCGCTGGCCAGCGGCGGCGGCGGCGCGAATCGTGCCGGTGAAGGGGGCCGGAGGCGGCCCGGGAAGACACGCGCGGAAACTAGACAGCAGACAACGGAAACAGCGGCCCGGCGGAGAAAAAACGGTGTTCCTGCACACCATTTTCTCTCGCTCAACTACAAAAAAGTCGCGGTGTTTCACCATTCGCCGCTAACATCGTCCCTCGGTGGGATTCGAACCCAGACTCACCTGCGGCACTTGTGGTGTTACGCAGCACTTGAACCACTGCACCCAGATGTCACCTCCCGTGACGTTCCGGTGGAACGACATGGTGCCGCCGGGCGTTCACAGGTCACAGGTCACCGGCCACCGAGGGTCACGGGTCACGAGGGCGCCGGCCCTGGTCACGGGCGGAGGGCTCTCTGCGATGGAGTTTATTCACGGAGCATGGTGAGCGTCCGGCGGAGCGGGCGACGTCCCACCGACTGGTGACGGTTCGGCACCTGCGAACAGAGCGGAGACGCTGGTCACGGCACGGCGACGGACCGCGACACGGCACGGCGACGGAGCGGGAGATACAACACGGCACGGAAGATACGGATGGCACGGATAACACGGAAGATAGGATGGCACGGAAACACGGGTGGCTCGACGGCATACGCAGTAGGTACGGATGGGTCAAGAGGTACAGACTGGACCGCATTGAATATATGGACTGTCGGGCGGCACGGAATAGGGGAGAGTGGGGTAATTTGGCCGGTGGTGTAAATTGGCCGCCCCCACCTGTACAATGTCTAATAAAAGTGAGTGAAATAACTCTAGTCTCTATTCATTTGTCATGGGTAGAAATAACTGGAGGACAAATGTCAAAACTTTGCCCCTCATAGTTTTATTCAAAATTAATAAAACGTTAATTTCATTAGAAAATGGTAACTTTTACTTTTGTTTACAAAGTTGTATAACATGTAGTGTTTGGGCTAAAAACGAATTCAGACATTATAGCGCCATTCTTGGGGGTGTTCAGCGGTTCCAAGAGCAATTTTATCTAATTCCGTATAGCCGTGATGACTTTATAGACAAAAATTTTCAGAATGGCAATATGGGGTAATTTGGCCGGGACTAGCGGGGCAACTTGGCCGGTGCGCTCAGAGTCACTATGCTGGGGCGGCCGAGTTTTCATGGTCAATTGTACCATAAATGACATGATTCATGACCAACTTTGACTACTTCGATGCCTTACTTTCGATTGGTCAACTGTAAGAGCATGTGACGTCATCAAAGGTTACCAAACGTTTTTTGCTAATAAATCCTTACATAAAAATGGTACAGCCGCACAAATGGTCTCATTCTGTTCAGCTCGCCAAAGCGCATCGAATGATATGCATGATGACCTTGAAATCACGTAACCTTGAGGTCAAGCGACCCGATGCAACGTGACCTGAGGTCAACCTTTGACCTTGACTTCTCAAGGTCAACACATATATCTTTCGATGCGGACTGACGAGAGAATTACGATGGTACTCGAAGTTTTGGCCTAGCTTGATTACTTCAAAAGTTATTCGTAAAAAACTGTGATCGCATCTAGAGCCGCTAATTTGGCTATTTTGACCCCTGTGACCCCTGAGTCAACCTCCAAAATGTGGCAAATGCGTCATAGGACACCGTCATTGCTGAATCTGAAGCTGACTCGCAATATAACAGAAAATCCCGACCGCAAACTAACACCGGCCAAATTACCCCACACCCCCGGCCAAATAACCCTGCTAGTGGGGCAATTTGGCCGCCTTGCAGACCTTTGTAATACGTCACAATTTCAATATAAGTAATTACTCTATCATTTCAAATTCACTGTCCAGTAAAGTAAAATGAATGCGACACCTGCCAGCGTTGAGAAAATGCAGAAATATGTCGTCAATTTTAAGTTATATCGTTTTCTAAAAAAAGCGGCCAAATTACCCCACTCTCCCCTACACTGTCAGAACAGATAGGGGTGGGCTGGATGCCACCGCGACGGGACCGGAAGTCCAGTGACGGGTAGGACATTTGGCCAGCAATAGTGACGGGCTAGGTGACAGGGCCGATACTGCGAGAGACGCGAGTCGCGACATCAGCTGACATGTCGCAGATATGACCGAGATAGCGCGACGGTCGCGACAGGTGTAGCAGATAAGGAACGGTAGAAAGTAGACGACGTTGTCTATTGCATAACGTACGACTGTCACACTGGTGACTTCAGTACAGAGGCTGGCCCTTTAACATCGATGATACACTGCTGAGAGACTAGAAGGGAAGAGTGAGCTCAAGCCAGAGCGCATTGACATACAACTCTTTTGCATCGCTGAAACTAAGGCATGGTAGGTAGTTTGAAGTGGTTAGTGGTGAGTCAACTTCTGCGATGCACTGCGCCCAACCAGTGCGTCAGGACAGGCCAGTCTATTTCGATGGCGGTAATCGTGTTTACATAGGTGCTGGACGTGAGGCGGGCGTCGACCTCTCACTCTTGGCTGCCTATCGGTCTGGCGCAATGACTCGGCAGCCTACAGAGCACGGCGCATTGTGTGTGACTCACCAGCGCCAGTTCTATGCCACCCATCGCTGGCCGGTCGCAGAGGCGAGGATTCTTTTGTGTACGGCGTGACGCCCAGCCATGCGGACCGTTAGCGATCCACCGTACCGTCCTTGACTTCCAACGGCCGAATGGAACCGAAGCTCCACCACATACCGGCACGCCCGCAAAGGACGGCCATGGGTATCACGACAGAGATCGACGGACATCGCCGAGGGCATCTAATCTGCCGGCACGACACCGGCGTGCAAACAGGCAGAGCGTTTCCAGAAACCGCCGTCCCGGCCAACTGCAGGAATCTCGCCGCGCTGCGTTCCGGTAGATAAGAGACCCTCATTAGCAGAACCAGAGTTCGTGACAAAGGGCACCTGCTGAAGACGGGCCGGACGGGTGGGGCGTTGCATCTGCACGGCGCAGAATGCAGCCACTCCCTAGGGGGCCTCTGGAGACATCCGTCAACAAGGCGTCCATGCAGACATCTGTCACCGCCTCGTGGTGCAGCCGCACCATGCCCCTTCCCTTCCCGGCCCTGCCCACATTCCAGACCAGGGCAGTCGGCAGACCCTGAGGCGCCACTGTCGGCGACAGAGGACGCACCCTGTGCCGGGAGGGGCTGTGATAAACAGGAGCTTCTGTCAGCCATCACGATGCAGATCGTGGGCGGTCACACTGCCGCCGAACGGTCACAGTGTTCATGAGGAAGCTGACAGCCAGCAAGGCAGGGACGGGCGAATGGCGAGGTACTCATCATGATTACAATGTCCGCTGGAAAGCCGAACTCGACAGTTCCCAGCAGAACAAAGCCTAACACAGGTGACAATTAGCCAACACCACCCCCACTCGTCGCCAAGTGAATTTCCCATCGCTGCCGCTGGCAGCCAATCTGCGGCGAAAGTCTCCACTGACGAACTGGTGCGACAAACTGACGCGGCGCCGTGGCCGGTCGTTTTCCCAGCACCGCCACGCCAGCCAGACTGTCGTGATCGGCCGTCCGGGAACGTTGTCACGCCGCGGGATTATCTGATCGATCATCGGCGGACGCGACGTCACATAGAGTCTCGACTGAACAGTTGACTGCGCTGGACTTCGTCTCACTACGGCTGTCCGTTGCACCTGACCGCGAAGGAACTCAATAATTCCCCCGGATGAACAACGACACTGTCCAACTGCGTGCTGGAAGGAGAGAGGCCATCGGCGTGCGAATCGCACCACCGGAACTTTCTAGCCGCTGGGAAGGAAGTAACGCCATGCAACGGTGCGTCCACCCACTTCTTCCTAGCAAGATCTTGGGGCCATACTGGGAACAAAGGGTTTTCCTGAAATGTGCTCTGAGTAACGAGGGAAGAAAGTTGTCGGTAGACTTACCTACACGTTGTGAAATATGGACGGCACGTGGTTGAAGAATAGTTAGGACGTTAAACGTGAATGAAGATGACAAAGAACTGTTGTAAAAGCATGTAACAGCCATCAAAGCTACCACTGGAATGGAAAAATAAGTGCTTGCGCAACTGAGGATAAAATCGATCAATCCATCCAGTCTGGCAGCTTTTTATGCTCATCATACTTTGCTGTCTTGGACGTCTGCGCTGTAAGCGTCACCCTTTCACTTTGTCAATCTGAAATATTGATGTCCCTCGCTGCCAATCGCGGAGAACACGAAGGTACCGAAACATCGAAGTCACCAGAAAATAGTTAATAGCTGACGTAGCTTTTAAGTATCACCGACGTCACCAGTCAACGTGACACGTCAGTAGGTATTTGGACGTCACGTGTCGCCACCACCGATGTTTGGCGCGAGACAGGGGGTGATTGGCCCGTCGGCGTGACCCACTCGTCACCCAGCGGAGCGCCGTCTGAGCTGGCCAGCACCCCGGCCCGGCGGGAACTGTGTCAGACGCCTCCCACGACGACCAGCGACTGGAAGCGCGCGGCCATCTCCTTCGCCTCAGCGCTCATCAGGGACCGGTGGCCAGAACGGCGACGGAGAAGCATGAGAGACATCCGTCCGCCAAGGGAGCGCCATGTAGCGCGTCAATCTCATCGTAACCCAACCGGGGGCGTGGGCACGATTTATGAGCAGCGTTCTGTTTAGTTCGGCTGCGGCCGGGCCGATTCCATGACATCATCATCTGTGGGAGGTTGGCGAGAGTTTCGGCTGCGGCTGACCTCGGGGTGAAGTACGGCGGCGGCGAGTGACACGAACGGGCCTCGACGGTGCGTCAACAACCAGCCGTCGGTCACGTGATGGCGCCCGGGGCGATCCGAGACGTCATTGTGGGATGATTGGAGACACCCAAGCCCCTCCCAGACAAACAACGACCACCTGAGACTATTCAAGGCGCGGCGCCAATGATGAATTCCACGAGAGCGAGGTCACCTCACCCCGGTCGGCTCATGCTCGTCACCGGGTGTTTCTATGCACCTTGCCACCACTCCGGGAACTGGGTGTCATGTGGTCGGGTACTGTTCACGTGCCAACTGACTGGCCGCTAAGAAAACAAGCAGCCCGCCGAGTCAGACGGAGGGCCAGGCCAGGCGGCGCGGCGCCCCCGGGACCGACGATGACAGATTTGCGGTCGGTGGGTCGCTTGACCCGGTCACACCGGAACGGCGGCACCGTGCACAGATGCGGACCAGGTCAGGGACGCCAGACGGACGCAGCACGGCGGGCAGGCGATGGGTGAAGGCTGTCGTCGGAGCTGAGAATCTAAAATAGCTCATTGTGTCCGAGATATGACGACATGTAACATAAGGCGTACCGATTTTTTGGCTCCAATAAGGTAAGACGTGCCAATTTTTTGGTCCAATTACCAATTCTAGATGCTGGGCTTTGAGCTCTCTGAAAGCCAACAGCCTAAGTTCCGTCAGGATGTAGCTGGCTTTTTCGTCCACATAATGACATGGTGCTTTCATACCATATCTTTGTAGATGACATTCTTCCTCGAAATGACGCTTCTGAACCTATCACTAAAGCGGTATACGTATCACACAGATACGTGTCACGATTTGCTGGCTCAACAGTCAACACCTTATCGGGCAGTTCGGCACATCCCGTCTCTTCGCCGATCACATATCAAGCTCTGCGGGCCACCCATGCAGCGGCTTACTGTCAAACACTGCATCCCGGAACAAGGTCTCAGCGGGCGCCCCTCAAGTTCCCGGGAGTTCCGTCTTCCCCAAGGTCCCCGGGCCCCGGTTCCCAGCAGATCATAGCGGCCGATCTGGGTCAGCCGCTGGGACGCGTCCCAAGATGATTGGTCCGTGTAATCAGCCCATCTGCCCCGCGCTGGCCGCCCGCCCGCACCGCGGGAGGTCCAGCAGCGATCGACACCTCTGTCCCCATCCCTGCTCCGCCCCGTCCTCCAGCCAACGCCGCTCAGGGCGACAATCTGACCAAATGCTGCATGTCAGATGTCATACCTATCGATATCTATCGACCAAAGGCGTCGAGGCATATGATTCGTGCAAATATTACGCTGTGGAATTATGGCCCCTTCGGAAGTGGGGCACCGCACAGGTTCAGACCTTGACGACTGGCGGCACCACGTGCAATGCATTGTAGTCGTTTCCGGGGGCGTCTAGTCATAGGTAAGCTAGCTGTACTAGACAGGTGTGCACCAGGGCAACGGTCAGCGCCCAGTGGATTAGAGGTCAGCGGTCAGCGGCTAGAACTGAGCGGTCAACGGTCAGCGACTGGCACGGTGCATCCTCAGCGGTAAACACCAGCTCGGCAAAGTCGGATACCTCGAGCACGACTCACGGCCACCAGTCACGGCATCCACAGTTCACACGGCCCCTGCGTGTCGGCCGTCCCACGGATCCGGAACCGCACCGATCAGCAGCTCGCGCTCCGTGTTCAGCGGTCAGCAGTCGGCCGGCAGAGTCACGAGGCGCTGTGTCAGCTCCGTTTTCTGCCTCCTGTGGTGTTTCCACCCTCGCTCCGCACACGGAGCCCGCCTGGGGTGCGGTTGGACCCGGCCCCGCTCCCCGCCCCGTCCTGACGTTCCTCAGAGCATTGTGCGCCATCAGAGGCGGCGCACAGCTGCGGTGATCGGCTGTTTTTGCGGCCGTCTGGTCGGGTCAGACCGCCGTCAGTAACGCACCGGTGCTGCGGCGGTGCCGGTCTGGGGCCCGGTGCCGGTTTTATACCGCCCGCCCGCGCCCGAGGTAGGGTTATGGGGCTCGGTCCATCTGTCTGGCGGGGTAGGAGAGGCGTGGGCGGGTTGGCAGTGCCGGCGAAGTTGGCACGGTGCGTCAGCCGTCGGCGGCCAGGCTGGCAGCACAGCGTCTGACTCACGTGGAGCTGTCCGGCTCGGTTTGTTTACCGTACGCACGCGGGCAGGGTGAGTGCGGTCACCGGCCCGCGCCGCGAGTCAGACCTAGGGTGCACAGTGCGCTCGTTCATCAGGCGGCCTTCCCATTACAGTAGACGGTCCATTTGAACGACACTGCAGACAGCCTGGCTCGTCGCCGAATGACGCCAGGAAATCGTTCACAGCGCGCTCCCGATGCTGCCCAGTTCAACTCCACTGACTCACAGCCCAAACGCTAATGGAGTCTGTGCCAACGAAGCGACCTCGGACGTATTCAAATGAGTGTAAGTCACTGCCAATCAGAAAAACGACAGCGCGGAATTAACCTTGACCGCGTCTACGCAGCAGCGGGCCCTCGCATCGCACCGGCGGCGGCAGCTCAGAAATAGCAGCGCAGAAATACCGATCGCCGCCGCCGCGGCAGCACCAGCAGCACAGCGGTAGCCGTGCGAAGGAGGCGGGGTATCCGCGGGGCAGCCGACCTCTGCGCGAGCTCCCTGCTGACCTCCGCTCACCAGTGCGCCGCAGAGGAAGCAGCATACGCCGCCGGCTGACCCCACAAGGTCAGATGGTGAGATCGGTGCGGAGCGGCTCCAAAGAGGGTGTCCACGAGGTGTGGAGCGTCGCCAGCTCTCCACTTATCGGAGAGAACTGGCGCCACACACCAAGTCGGCTACAAGGGCGGGAAGGGACGGAACAGGGAGCGGACGTGTCCCCAGACAGCTGTCGACAGGTGTCGGATAGAACTGCTCCGACGACAGCGATCTGTCAGAGCTTAGCTGGGAGGAGTGTCAGAGGCGAGGCGAGCCGGGTAGGAAGGAAAAGGAGACCATTGTTCGCATCTGAATGGTGCGTTTATGATGTTTATCTAAACTAAAAGTCATTTTAATGGCCATTTTCAAAAGACAGCTTTAATGACAGAGCACCCATTAGGTAGGGATAAAAGCGATTGGCTGGGTTTTGGTGTCAAAACAATTAATATCATTTGGTAGGCGAAGAACAGTGTTGGCTGGTTCAGCACTTTGAGCAGGCACGAGTTTCGTTGCCATAAAGGATGACATTGAATTAGCGATACGTCTGTTATACACGCTTTCCACGAAGAATCTTCTTCTCCATGCATGGGGAAAAAGATTCTTGCCTCCATGTCGAAGATAAATGGGATTTACAGCATAATGGAAATGAATAGAAGGCTTATTGGTCTATCATGGGACCAATCATCAGCCGTGCATCCTTGCTCTGATTCTACGCGAGGTCTTCGAGATGCACCCCAGCCTGAGAAAGAAACCCAGCAGTTCCTGTCAGCCTCAGCCATCCGAGTACCATTCAATGGAACATCATTCTGTAGTTCCGCCGCTTCGGCATGGTCATTGGTCGCTCCACAGCGGTTGGTGACGATTTCATTCTGCGCTGTCGCCGTCGCCGCAGGGCACGCACCTAACTTTCACACAGAACCACTCCCGTGCGGCGGTAGGCCACAGGCAGACCACAGGAGCCACTTTCTGAGCACGATATAGACAGGTGCAAAAAGGCAAGCACATCTCTCCTTCTCAGAAATCGGTGTCCTGATAGTGAAGTCACGATCAGCTGAGCTGCATCTCAATGACCGAGTCCGACCTGTATCGGACTCATGGCACCACTATCAGCTGTTGGATAGCATTCGACCCGCCGGTCGTTGGGCGTCGTCAACAGACCCTCACTCATGATAGCTCCCACGCTGACGAGATCACGATAGCTTTCAAGTGGGCCGTGGGCTCAGGGGCTGTCCCGAAACGACATTTGAAAACACAGGCCCACCCCATGGGCTCACATCAGCTTCAATAAAAACCATCGGTATCAAGGCTCATACAGGGCAGCTACGAATTGCAAATGATTCCCACCGGTAGGTGAAGTCTTTCGGTAAAACGTGCCAAATATTGAGCTTGAAGTTGACGAAGAATACGACCCTTTGCACTTCTACAACATATCATCACATCATTCGTGCGCCAGCCGTTCGGGTCAGAGCGCCATCACATCAGCATCAGTTGGGGCCCGAATCAATGAACCTAGCGATCGCTGTCAAACGGACTCTCTGTCCGAGTTAGTACCACCGTCACATTCCGTGACGGGGACCCGCGGCACTTCTGATGTGTTGCATCACGTCACACACCAACAGTGGCCTGTCTACTGTCACATGACGGTTAGTCTCGCTGTACCCTACCGTTGACACGTCTGAACTCCCCATATGTAGTCTCTGTCTGCCTTCCATTACTCGGCAATCCGTGTCTGTACCCTGCCACCGGGTCACATTCTTTGCCCCGAACCGCCGCGCCAGACAGACAGATAGACAGACAGACAGACAGACACCTGCGGTAGCCTGCCCCGGGCAACATTTCGGGGACGGATAAATAAACTCGGACGGTCTTCTCGTCACGGCCCACCGGCTGAAGTCTGCTGAAACTATAACAGAACATTCCAGCGACTTGTGCAACAACAAACGCCGCCAGCTTTGTCAGCGATGGATGGGGAAACGTTACAAAGGCAGACTGCGGTCAGTCTTTTCAGTCGATCCACTTCGATCTCGCTAGAACAACTGAGTAATCGGTTAGCAGAAGTACAGCTCCGTTTCAAGCAGCGCATACAGGAGCCTACTAGAGTAGCTGGTTGGTATTGGCGGCGCCAGTTGAGATAGCAACCAGTAAGGATGATAGCGTCTGTCACCAAGAGGCAGCTCAACTGACTGCACTCCAACGACAGGTCCTGGCGGTCCACTACCGGCTGATGAAATGTCCGGCAGGGAAACCACCAGAGGAATACCACTGAGGACTGTCCTGTCCCCAACCAGCTTCGATAGAGCCAGGACTTGACTCAGCGTTTTCATCTCCCACTCCGAAACCTTGTGGAAATGTAGAGCCCCTGTTACTCTACTGAATTTGTCTCGTAGAGACGCTCGTTGGATCTCTATCTCAGTGGAACGACCCGGGTCCGAGCAGTGTTCCGACATTGAGCGGGTTAATGGCACCGTAACGCGCCCCTGGTCGGCCATAACGGTGCGCTGGGTGCAGGGGAAGGGAGAGAGGGGAGGATAGGAAGCGCAGGAAAGAAGACTGGGAGCGTCACGCTCACCGCCCGCGGACAAAGCGGTGGTCAAACGCTCAGTGGAGCGGGAGCCCCGACCGCGGGACGGTGTGGTGAGCGGCTCCCCGCAGCCTTTGTCACGTGCCCACCCGTGTCCCTCCTGTGTCCTGTCTCCGTGACCGCCGCTTCCCGGTCACATGTGGAGCGCGTCCACCATACACCATATTTGGATCTGGGCTGACTCAGTCCGACCGGCGGCGCTGGCGCTGCGGTTTCAGTTTTTTGCTTTTCACCGGCGACCAATGCGACACCACGGGGATGATAATCTGCAGGAATGAAGTCAGAGACCTCGGGACGACGGAGACTGTCTCTGATCTGACCGGCGGCGTCTTCTGATCCGCCAACCCCGAGGGATGAAGTATCAGAAGACGCAGGAGATAAAACAGTGGATATCGCTCTAGAAGCTGACGCCTTCATATGATAAAACCCTCCCAATTGCGGGGAGCCAAAGGGACTAATGAGTACCTAAGCGTAAAAGAACGCTGCGAATGTTGCAGGGCCTGAAAAACGTTAAGCTGAAACTAAATGATTTGCCTCGACGCCAAACAAAAAAGCTGTCAGTCGCCGCCACTTGCCCTATCGGCACCGATTGATATCGTGTCGCGCAGTAAACTGTTGATCGCTGATATAAGACCGTGATAGATCGTGTCACGACTCAACTCAACCTTTCCACTCTGCACAAGAGGAAAATAGTCCAACCAAGCCTTCGATAAGACCACGAGGTTGCAAGCCAATAGTGAAGCCCAGCGCCTGTCCTGAGAGGCATGAGAGCAGCGTTCAGCCTGGTTCGGCCATGGCCGCAGCTGGTAAAAAGTCAAACCAGGAAACACATGCGATCAAGCCAAGCGAAAACACTGCGTCGGCGCACGTCATGAACAAGCATCAATCCATTGTCTGTAGCGTCAGTGTATATTCGCATGCGTCACTCCGGTGATGCCTGTCTAAGCACGCGCTGCGTGTCTGCGGTGCGATGCTGTGATGCCTCGTCCCGTCTGCTGGTGTCAGGCTGTCGCATCCAGTCTGATTCACTCGCCGCCGCAGCCCGCCTGGTCGCGTGAGGCGACTGCTCCCATAGCGTCACGCTCGGACAGAGACAGACAGTCAGCAGATTACTGACGCACTGACGCAGGTACCGACGCGGATTACTGACGCCGCGCAGGTTAGCGACACGGGTTACTGACGCAGGTTAGCGACACGGGTCATCGACACGGGTTAGGGTGCAGGTTAGTGACACGGGTTATCGACACGGATTACTGACGCAGGTTATCGATATCGACACAGGTTAGCGACACGGGTTATCGACACGGGTTTGCGACAAGGGTTACCGACACGGGTTACCGACACGGGTTAGCGACACGGATTGGTGACACGATTTATAAACACAAAGGCCTATCGACACGAGTTTCCAGCGCGGGACACTGGTTAGAGACACATTAGAGACGCACGATGGATACCCCGGTGGCCGGTGAGCAACCGTGTAGGTGACACGGGTTGTGCACGCGGCACAGACTAGCGACACGGACCACCAACACGGGTTACCGACACCATTTACAGACACGGGCTACTGATATGAGCACCTGACGCGGGTTTTCATGAGCGAAACCGAATTTCCATAGAAACGTAAAGCCGCTTTTATCTGTGAAAGGAAACATCCTGTAACGCGGTCAGATGCTTTGATTGTGACAGAAAAATGGGACGGTTGACCTGTTGCAGCACCAGCTTTCCACTTCAACGGATCACTGTCCCTGTCAACCCGGCTTCATAAGCCAGCGGCCGATGAGTGGTGCAACACCTCACGTGACGAGTACGTTCACCACTGTCCACTACACTCAGCATATGATACTGCATGGCTTATCAGCTTCCTTGAGTTGAATATGCACTCATTTTCACATACCGACTACACCTACATCCGTAACTCAATTACAGATGAATATGTTCAATCGATCAATTGAATTCGATCAACTCGAATTCAGTCAAAAAATTCATTTAGTTGAGAAAAAAATGAGTGAAGTCCAGCTGCGTCATCTTGTAGCTACGAGCTCAGGTGCCTGATGAAACAGTTGTCACAAGTTATTCCTGTCCTCAGTTCCACTCCGTTTGATGGCGATAGGTCGGATCACGCTCTCCTCCCCTCCCCTCCCCCATCACTCTTCCCCTCTCCCCTGACCAGGTGACTGGGTCGCCAGGTGGGGCGGACCACTCTCACCCCACGAGGTTCAATGAACCGTGACGGCAGGTCCAAAGGGTTCAATGCGCCAAATAGCACCCCGGGGGCTGGTTTGATCTCATTCATAACGAACGAAATAGAGCAGGACAGACGGAGCGGGATAGCAACGGGGAAATACCTATACATACGGAGCGAAAGAGTGAAATACGGAGTGATAAGCACGGCACCAAGCCGAACGGACAGACATAAAAGAACAAGTGTGAGCGGGTCCGGGCGTGAACAGACATGAAACGGCAAGATGGAATATATTCGAGCCTGATATAACGGATATAAAAACAAAACGGGACGAGATAGAGAACTGATCACAGACCTTTCTAAGCATCGGTATAACAGAGATCTAAGTGATATCAGTAGATACGGATGAAACAGGCAAAAACAGCACAAAAGGGAATAATACATCAAAGACATATATTCTGCCTTGTGTTTTAGGGTCAGGGGAAGTAATCAAATGCTTGCCGCACGTACGTCGCCAGGATGGCGCTTAAACCTGAAAACGACGCCTTCTTTCGCTCTGACCACTGGTAACGACCTTGGAAATTCCAGCTGATGTATAGGAATGTGGACGTCGTGTCTGTATTGTTATGTCGAGCTTTCGCACGCATTGTGTGAGTACTGTTGGTAGTGCCTGGAAGGGCTCACCAATAAAACACGCACTCACCTATGAAGCATCGTTCGCTTGTTTGGATAGTTCGGAAGGGATAGCTCGCTATTCAACGCATCAGCATTTCCACCCTACATATATTCGTCGCATACTCTCTACTGTGGCATTGAACTGAACGACAACTGCTGTATTTATCAGCTCCCTTTCAGAACCAGTTTTTGCCGCGATAAATATAGGCCATCGTGCCACCATGCCGCAGCCAAAGCAGCACTAGGTCCGCCACAATTGCCGCGACAGCTTTTCTGTTGTAACTCCACCTGCGCAGCCGCCTCCCTGAAGCATCCCTCCGCGGGATGCACGCTCCCTTCCAGTGAGATGCAGCGATCACCTGCCTTAGGTCCCATCAATCAACACTGGGCTAAGCGCCTCAAGGAACGATATGGAGACCCGCGAACGGCCCAACAGGATATGAGCTTCAGTCCAGCCTATGTAGAGACCCATAATGTGGGCGTAGACAGGGACCACAGGAAAGACAGCGTGGCCCCGTTTTGGGGCGCTGATGAGAAGACCAGCGCTGAGCTCGGTCACCAGCGGAAGTCGGAACTGGGCGGAACGACCGGCCGATTAGCGACCTACCGACCGACAGCGTGGGGTGGGGGACGGGGTGTCCGGTCAGCTACAGTCATGCAGGAAGCGAGATCTGGTGATTCATAGCTGAGTTCTGTGGGTCTGTGAGTAAATAAAAAAAATGACAAGGCGTGCTTGTTGTATCACATAGTTTGTCGCTATACCTACATGGAAGTCTCCGTGTACACTGTCCGTATGTAAATTTTCATGCCAACTATCTGGCATGTCCGTGTTTATGTTTCCACATTTACTATTTATGTGTCCATAAATATGAGTCCGTCAGTCGTCATTATATGTGCCCGTGAATCAGTGCCTGTTTGTCTGTGTCCGTGAATCAATGTTCATTCCTCCATGTTCATATTTCTACGTCCGTGTTTCCACAGCCATGTATCCGTATCCGTCGATATGCCCGTGCGTCAACCGTGTGTCCGAGTAAACGTTATCAGTCATCATGTATCCGTATGTCCGTGTATCCGTATCCGTGTACCCATGTGTCCATGTGCCCGTATCCGTGTATCTGTAGCCGTGTATCTGTATCCGTATCCGTGTACCCATGTGTCCGTGTGTCCGTATCCGTGTCCGTGTGTCCGTGTCGGCGCCGCACCAGTGCGTGGCTGCGGTCGGCGGCCGCGGGTCCGTCTCCGACCAACTCAGCCGCTGGTGAAAGCGGGACCGGTGTTCCCAGCAGCCGAGGGAACACAGCCGCTGCCGCTGCCGCTGACCGGTGCCTGGCCGGTGGACGGCAGCCAAGATCAACTTCTGACCTAGGCGGAAAGGCCTGGAGCGATCACACTGCGCAGTGCAAAGTGCACAGTGCATAGGCAGTGAGGGGAGAGACAGAGGTGGGGAGGGGCGTTCTAGAGACCTGCGACTGTGTGTCTAAGCCTGTGCTGGGGGTGAAGAATGAAGAGCTTTGGCCTTGAGGGCTGAGACTGGGATGAACCATGAGTTGAGATATACATTCTGGGCTATGAAGGGTTCTCACAATCAGTTTATGTATGGTATCACACATCGATAAGGCATCGAGTGTTTCGCCAGTGCCGCCAATGAAAGAAATTAAATTCAGTACCTAAATTAGTTCAGCAATTAAAAGCAGCCATCACAAGGATAAGTAGGTAAATGATAAGCCCACCGCACGGTTGGACATCGTTAGAGAGGCGCGAAATACGAGAAGGTACACATCGAGTGCAGAGCTCGCGGTGAAGGTAAGGGACCGAGCCTGCAACAGCAACCGTTAGCAATGGTGGACCCAGGCAGAATCTATGGCGACTGCCCCCGCCCCCAGCAGCTCCCGACGTCGAGGAAAAGTTACCTTACCTTTTTGCCTATAATAGAAATAACTTAACTTTTATAAGGAAACGTAAGTATAAAACTGCACAGCAGAGCACAATGAATTAAATTCTGAGCCATTAAAATTTGGATTTTTTGGGGGGCATCCCCCCTGCAGAGTCTAGCTTCCCAGACCACCTCCCTGGATCTGCCAGTGACCATCAGCATCGACACGAAGACGAGAGCATCTCTGCCCTCTCATCTCTGCCCTCTGGTGACGACACGCCGGGCGCGACTGTTTATAGTTCGCATAAATAGACAACGCTCCACAGGAAATCAAAGAGTTCACCGGGACTTTGTAAGGAGGAAGAAATGTAACCGTGATAGGCAATTTCCTTTTTACGAAAAATAAACCCCCTTCTGGTATCTAGGAAAAGTAAAAGCGAGCTCAGTCGTGTCGAACGACTTACGAGCGCAGAGACCGGCTACGGGGCACCCCCCCCCCCCCCCACACACACACACACACACACTACAAGTCACAGGTCATGGAAAGGTCACACTGGTGCCCCTACCTGAGCTGGAGCAGGTCCACAGCAGGGTAGTTCAACACGACTAGAGGCTGACAGGCGCGTTCACAGCGGGCGAAACACGAGTGGCCCCGAGCACCAACTCACGACCCGACCACCTCTGCCAACGCCCACCGACAGACTGAATCAGCTGAGCGCCGGGCTCCCTGCGCATGCGCATCACGTGGCGGTGACGTAGAGCAGCGGCGCCCCGGGCGCCGGCACTCGGTGGTCTTCAAATCCGGGGCGCCCGGCGCCCACTTGGGCGAGCTGGTGTAGAAAACACCCATCGAATATGAAACTATAAATCCATGGGCGTTGGAAGGGGGGAGGCCGTCACCCACTTTTCAGCCATTTTTTAAGGCAAAATCTTTATTTTTTACTTAAATGCAAAACTAAGAACAGGAAATGGTTCAGCAAGGTGAGATAAGGTTACAAAACTGCAAAGAATTTCTTCATAGGGGTGTAGCGGCTCCTACAAAGTGACATTAAAGTTTCGCTGCCCTCCCCCCCCCCACTTTTCGTGAGGTTCCTTCGCCCATGTATGAATTGTAGCAATCGTTGCAGCTTTGTTTTTGTTGCACTATATAGAAACACCGAAAGTACTTAGTTAATTTTTAAGCTACGCTAATAAAACTCTAAAAAAGTATTCGTCAATTTATAAACAACCTGCGGTCACAGCGACGGTATATTAGCAGTTGACTTAAAACAGCATCAAAAAGGCGTCACCAGGAAAATTTGATAGATGACGTAACATTTGATAAGTCTGAAATGTTCAGCTCTGAACGGTCAGTTGTTCTTCATTTATTTCGAAGTCACTCTTTCAAACCTTATTGCCCGACAAACAAGTTTTTATCGCATGTAGGTATGTAATCCGAACATCATGAGAGCCAAGTAATGACACTATATTGATGAAGGTCATAACCTCCTACATATTTTTTTCGGTCTTTCGTATTGGGAATCCATCTTTTAAACTGTGACAGTTTGGTCAACTTCTCGTTATAAACTATGCATGCATACATCTCAAACATCTTCCCAGGACCATTAGTTGCCGCTAGACTAAAACCAAACGTTCCAAACCATTTCTCCTGTCTCTTGATATTCCCACTCACTTTTTGACTTTTTAGCGTCGATAAAAAAGGTGATAGGTATGGCTGATAGGAGTGATAGCTGATAGTAGTAGCCAGTAGCCTGGCTGAAAGCTGAGAAGTTCTGTCATGAATCTGTAATTTATTCATCCAGCTTTCCGCAAAAGTTAGAAAATAAGCTGTTTAGGTGTATAGAAAAACTGCTATTTGTTTCGAATTAAACACGGAAGATGCCGCCATCACTATTATGGCGCACGTGCATTGGACTATTTTGTGACATTTGACATTTATTTCATTCCTGATAATTGTTGCGTCATTCGGCCTTGCGTCAGACCCAGTCAGACCCATACATGTCCTACACAAGGCCGTCCTACACTTCATTGTGTTTTCTCAAAAGCGCGCTGGGCTGATGACAGCTGGTTTTGTTGTGTCATTTATATTTCTTCGCATATAGATGATAGACGGCAGACACAACATGCTGTACCTTTGTCTTTTTGATAGACCGTTTGCATCTTACGGAGTCCAGTCAGCATCGATCAAGATGACAGCTTAACGCAGCTTTCAGGTAAGTCAGTGTCTGAATGAACTGGCAAATGTAAATTAATGCTGAATTCTTTAAATCATATAACATTTTGTATTTCCTATGCATGACTGCTCACAACAATAAAGAAATGCGTGAGTCTTGTTTCAGAACTAGTATTGAAACACATTAGGATCAATCATCCATCCAAATACCAACCAGAAATGAAAGTTTCTGTTACCCCTATTAATAATTTATTTTCCAGTCATCATCGAGATGGTTTGCATCGATAGTTCATTTTAACATAAATCAAATTATACCTATTACCTATTATACCAAAACCCACAGAGTTTTAGAGTATCTACTGTTCCAAATTGTTGTACATTTTAGCGTTCGCTCGAAAATCCAAGGAGACGTTGATAACACATGAATGTAAAATTTCATACGACCAAAATTACCTTAAATTGCGCACGCTGCTGCTGTATTTGAAGATCGGGATAAGCTTAGAAGGTGCGCTACTCTTCAGGGGCAACCTCACACACAAATGCGACATTTCCGTCAAAGCATCCCAGGCCCAGCTTCACCTCATCCGGTCTGACAACCACACACCCACTGGTGCCACCCTGCGGTCCAGCCGTCCCCTCCAGCTCCGCTGGCGCGGTAACCGAGCTGTCTTCGGTCTCAAATCGATCACCTTTGTCGACGAATCTTGTGAATATTTGAGGAGAGAATTCTCCCACCGTGATGTCCACTAGACACTGCAGTTGTGCTTGTGTAGATGGAGCGGGAAACTGCTCTCCTGTTCTGTTACAATATGATCCTGAAGCATCCTGACTGTCTTCGGCAAAAGAGTCTCCATAGCAAGCGCCGTCACATGCAGTATAATTTGCGGGGCAGGTGACCTGAAAAGAAAAGGGCAATGTCAGAGGGCACCAAAGGATCTGGGCCGAACTATATAGTGCCTTTTGTTTATAAACTGGAAGTACTGCCTACTGGAATTGAAAGCAACTGAACAGAACTGAACTGAAAACCCTGGAACTGAACTGACCGAGAGCCCATGGCGCTGGACATCATATTAAACTTAGAACACATGAGCTGAACTGAACTGGAACCGAACTAAAGGTTGTCGGGCTTGACTCGAGCTGAAAATTTTGAACTGAACTGAAATACGGGGGGGGGGTTATAAAAAAGCGATACGGTGAAGAGTCGTTATAACTCGAAAAGCGATTACGCTAGGGAAATAATAATACGTTATTTAAAAGAGAATTGTTGAAAGTTTTTATGGTACGTCGGTTCTTATTGTCGGGCACGTGCCACGTACAAACATCTCGTGCCCAAAAATCTCACTTTTAAGTTGGCAAACTTGATCTCTTCATCCAGCGTCATTTGGCGCTATGAATCAGTTGACAGACGAGCAAAAGTTTCAATGCTGCCATTGGTTTGATGATTTGATCAATTTTAATCTCCCATTCTCGAAAAAAAGACTCTTCCGGAAAACATTTCATTAAAATTTAAAATTCCCCATCGTCATGGGCTTGCCAACTTTGTAAAAAATATCTATTTTCGGGCACGAGATGTTTGCACGAGGCATGGCCATAATTCGTGCCGGACAAAAAAAAAAATGGCGTACCATAAAAATCTTTCAACAATTCTCTTCTGAATGACACATTCATAATTCTCCTAGTACAATTACTTTCCGAAATATAACGACTCTTTATTGTCTCGTTTTTTTTTTTAACACCCTGTAGAACGTGTAGATGGATTACGCCTGAATTCAGCTAAAGGTTCGGGATCGGAACCGAACTGATGTTGGATCAACTTTTACGCTGATGGAGTCATTGATAGTTTTTCTCCTTGCTACCTTGTTAACATTGTCATGCAGTATGCATTACCTTTGATGCCTGATGCATCAAAATAATAAACAAGGAAAACTACGCTCTGAAGTAGTCAATGTTTTACTAAAGAACATCTTACATACCTATTTCTTTTAAATTAAGCAGACATGTTTCTCATTTTCCAATTTGATTGATGACACATGAGGCTGTTGGCCACAGCACACACAAGAGGAAAGTGAGGAGAGTAGCTATTATCCCGCACCGTAGACAGCGTTTACAATTGCTTCACGTGCAAAGAGAGAAAATTATCTGAGGCCTCTTGGACCAAAACCCTCTTGCACCAATGCTTGGATTATTTTGCATCGTATACCCAGTCCAAGTTTCAAATGTAACAATTTGTGTGCAAAATTTAGCAAGCACATGTAGGACTATGTATTGGGCTATTGCAAACAAATTTACCACCGTTAGATTAGCTTATTCTGAAACCGGTTTTTCGATTTTACCTAGCTAGGTAGTTTGGTGCAAGATGCCTCAGATGTCGTATAACTGATTTGGTAAACGTCTAGACGATTAACGAACAAATGTCTAGTAGACATTTCGTCTAGTCTGAAATGTGTCGTATTTATTATATAAAATGTATTTTTTACCTTTTAGCGCACGAAAGATATCGGCGGTGCGTGTTAAAGGGACTATCCCACCTTCTAAAATGTTGTTGAAACCAGTTAAATTGTGCCCGACTTTATAGATTGGATGACCAGGAACACGGTTCTGGCATTTATTTTTCATTAAACATCTTAGGCTTCCCATATTCCAAACACAAACTTTCAAATATGTGACGTCACAGCCCAAAATTACCTCCTTCCCCAGGCCACATTACTGTCATAAAGCTGATTCTTTTTACTCTGTAGGCACCACAACAAAGTTCAGACCAAGTTTTAAGCGATTTTTCAACGAACAAACCCATTTAAATCAGAATGACTAAGCGAGGTGACGTCACACTAACGGTCGCTCCATGTTGAAGATAGGGCCTTGTACAAGGCCCATTTTCAAATGAAGGGAACGAATTTCTTCAACACCAAGAGGCCGCGGGGGTTGCAACCTAGATAGATAGTGGTTTCTGAACCTCGCCGCAAACTTGGCTATCTCAACTCAAACCCCATGTTAAAGGTGGGATAGTCCCTTTAAAACTATCAAACCGCTCGTAGGTAGAAAAATCTTTTAAACGTCTCGCCTATATCGGCTCGACGTTTAAAAGATTTGTTCTACCTACTCACGGTTTAATATAAATTCTACCACGTGTTTTATCATACCTTTGGACCGGCAGGACCCGAGCCGCCGCAGTGTCTGTTTCCGTTGTTTCCGCGCCCTCTGCACAAACCAAATCCTCTTCCACGTCCAGGTCGATGGCCGTTTACTGCTGAATTCAGAATTAAACACAAAATAGCAAAGGCTAGTGCGATTCCTAGTCTCATTTCAGAAAAATAACTGGCCAATCCTTATTGTGAGGCGCAGACTGTATCACACCGCTGCTTTGAGCTAAGCGTGATGGTCAGACTGACTAAATGTAACTGCTCTGGCCTCACAGTAACAGCTCGGTTTTATATAGTCCTGCAGGGTGGAAACATCTGCTATGTTACAGTGACACCCAATGTGCGATTTGCATTATGTGCCCGTTATCTATATCTACGCACTTTCAATGGAATTTAACTGCATGAATTTAACAACGGAGCTTATGTAACTGAACCGTGCAAACCATTAAACCATTAAACAATTGCCTGAGTTCGGAGTCGGAGCGACCATTTATCGTTTTACCATCATTGTATTTAATTACTGCGTCAGCCTGCCATATCTGTGCTAGCTCTCCCTCAGAGAGAAGAGAGAAGAGTCCCTTCCCCCTCTCCCTCTCTCTCTCTCTCTTTCTCTCTCTCTCTCTCTCTCTCTCTCTCTCTCTCTCTCTCTCTCTCTCTCTCTCTCTCTCTCTCTCTCTCTCTCTCTCTCTCTCTTCTCATTTACTGTGAATGCATGAAATTAAGAAGCAGCATTAGTCCAGGTCGATCTGATCCCGGTCCGGGTCCGTCCCGTAGCTCAGTCGGTAGAGCGTTGTACCTCGCGTGGTGAAAGCACGCGCTCCCGGCTACAACAGTCCGGGTTCGAAGCGCGATGGACGCTCGGTGTTTATTAGCCTCCTGACGGCACGGGTATGGTTACGATTGGTGGGAGGCTGTAGCTAGGCGAAGTCAGTGAGGGGACCGGCCGTGCGCGGCTATGTGCGCACGTTTTAAACTTTGGACTCTAAATTCTGCCATAGAGCCGGAATTGCGCGATCGGAAGGTAGAGGGCAGAATCAACGCAACAACCGTTGCTTAGCGGGGGATCTGTCCTTGTGAATCCTTCCAATCAAAAGGTTCGGACTAAATTTATATAACGAAACATTACGATGCATTTTCTATAAGCAAAGTTCGTGTTTAAGGAAATATACAGCTTTTAACATTGGGTTTTATTTTAAACTGTAATAGCGATTTTGTAGGCTGGGCTGAGACTAGCACAATTCTGAAGCTTTAACCCGCGCCCCGTTGGGCTCTGCCGAGCAACGCGCCCGGTTGGGGGGGGCCATTTTGGCCCCCCCCTAAGATCTCGAGAACCACGCAACATAGCGACAAGCGGTAAACGGCGTTGGATAGCCCCAACGGGGAGCTACCTTGTGACCCAATTTTATTGACCTAGGTCAAACCGATGACGTCACAGGTCAGGTCAAAGGTCCAATTTTCACCGTTTACAGGCACTTCAAGAAATGCGTTGTAAAATCGAGTAAAATGCATCTCATTGAAAATCATCGATGGGGAAATGTTCTTCAAACACATATTTTGCTATTTGAGGTCACTGATACCAGGTCAGGTCACAGAGGTCAGGTCACGGGGGGGTCACAATATGAAAGTGTCGTGTGATACATGTTTTATGGTCCATTTTACATGACAAATGCGATTATATGGGTCAGGCAGCCTTTGGGGCCAGCTTAGATCACGTTTTGGTCAAGGTCAGGTCAAGGTCAGGTCAAATTAGGTCAAATTTCAAAGTTGATATTTTTGCATAAAATGGGTATCGAATCGATGCAGCTCGTCACGGGGAGTTCAATGGTGGTCTTTGTTTTGCCGTACGTGGTCTAGAATCGCTAAAAATTGAGTTCAAAAATTTGACGTCATCATTTTTGAACAGTTTTTTCGCTATAACTTGGCCAAAAAACGAGATATCGATCTGAAATTTGGTATGTATATAGAAGAGCGCTGGGACTATCACAAATATTCCGGTTTTTTTCGAAATTCGGAAATTTTTTGGATTTTTTCAAAGTTTTTCTAAAAAAATCAATTTTTTGATTTTTTTTGGTCAAAAACCAAAAATTTTGAAAATCCGAGATAGCAGTTTTGTAGCGCCGCTTTTTGTCTACTAGACCATATAAAGAACTTTGAAATTGCTTGATAACTGTAGATTTGGTGAGCGTTTCAAGATTGCATGTTTTTTGCTCATTTTTGCTCGAACATGACCTCAGTTTGACCTCAATAACTCCTGACCTAAGGTGACCTAAGACTTGAAATTTGGTGTGAAGGTGTCAAATTGATGCCCGGGAAGGTACTGAAAATTTGGCGGCGCTGCGCGCCGCCGTTTTCTTGCTATTCAGGAAAAACCACAGGGGGGGGCCAAAATGGCCCCCCCCCCAACGGGGCGAGGGTTAACACCCCAACGATCACCCTAACCAAAGATATATGATTCTATGATATTAATTTTTATTATAGTTCCGAAATCAGTCCCTTATGGAGGAATGTGGTGCCTTACGGAGGAATCCAAAGAATGGAGCTATCCTTGGCAGAGGCCAATCAGCATGCGGTTGGTTTTGAAATACGCAATGGGGGAGACTTGAAGGCTTCAATTTCGTGTCTAGCTAGAAGTGTCTGAGTCTTAGACGCGTCTAGCTGTACGGTGGCTGCGTCTATCTGGCGATAGCTAACTTAACCCTCGCCCTGGCAGGGGGTAGGGGTCGATGCGACCCCCCTAAGGTTTTTCGAAGATAGCGTAAAAACGGCGGCGCGCCGCCAAATTTTGCACAGCCTATGGGGCAACCTGTTTACATAAGACCTAAAAATTTCAGGTTCGAGTGACCTTGGGTCAGGGTACTAGGTCAGAAAAACCGGTACAAGGTCATGGTCAAATTTCAATTTTCTTTATGCACCTGTCCCACTCACAGTTTTGGACCGATTTCTTTCAAACTTTCAGGATGTGCTAAGTTCACCGAGTTGTATAACATATACTTCGGGTTTTTTATGTCACTGACCTGAGGTCAGTTAGAGGTCATAACGTCGTAATGTTAAGCTATGGGAAAATACTAAATTCGGAAAATACTGGAGACATCCGCTTCGTTCTATCACTTTTGTGCTTTGAAACCACAGTACTTAACAGCAGGTCACTTGGTGCCTCCTTGTTTGGTGTACTTATCCATGGGTCAGGTCAAATGAGGTCAACTGAGGTCAAATGACGTTTTTGCCAACAGCTTGGCACATAATGACGCTAGAGCTCAGGGGCGTCGCCGACGGGGGGGTCGGGGGGTCCGCGACCCCCCACTCGTCAGAACCGGGGGGGTCGACCCCCCCCCCCACTTTTGGCGATGCTGAGTATGCTTTTTTTAGCTATCATGTCAGGGAAGTTGGCGTCAGCAACATCAACAAATACAACTTCAGATTCAGAATCGCTTCAAGAGCTCCCTAGTCCCTATTGCTTATAGGTCAATAAGCTGTGGGCTAGAACATCAGCATGACAATATGATTTTAGTCCCTTTTTATCCCTCAAATGAGCGAGCGCGTCAAAACTGACCCAAGCGTTCGTCTGATTGTCAAAATAATGGTTGCAGTCGATTCGTCGGATGACGTATCAGTAACTACGAGGTACCTACCTGGCTAGCCTCAGCCCTGCTACCCTCGGACCTGCCTGCATAGGGGAAATGGGGTCAGATGGTGGATCCCTCTGGGGCTTTCCTTATAAGACGCGCAAAAAGGAGTATATTGCAACGAAACTTCCAGTGACCTCGAGTTAATGAATTTTACACCTATTCTAAAAAAAAAATTGGCCCTGATTCGAATATGGATGACCTTGGTTAACTTTTTTGAGTTTTATTTGCTTCCACTTACAAGTGTGGTTTTTGGGGCTGATTTCGAGTTTAGCGCCCGTTTGAACCGTTTCAAGTAGTTTTGATAAATGATGGTTATGTAACATGTTACGAAGCTATCGTTGGTGGTTGTCAGTCACCCACTCTAGATGGCCGGCAGGAAGCCTGCTGGTCGACCTGACATGACCCGACCCGATCTACCCAAAATGCATGGAGTCATCATCTTTATTCAAGACTAACATCAAACTCGTACACGGGACCCCGATAACAGCTACGGCTCACTAAGTTCTAGCAGGCGGCCAGATTTTTCCTACTTTTGGGCGTTGACCTAAGATGACCCGGCCAAGACCTTGAAATTGGGCATCATCGGCTTTCTCTCATCACGGGCAGCATTTTCGCTCTTCCGCGAAACTCTACCTCGATCAGGGGCCGAAAGCATGCCTTATGCGTTACGTTGGTAAACGTTTTACCTTAGCGACCCGCAAAATACGAATAAGAGCTACAGCAACACGGAAAGCGTATTCGATAGCTTTTTAAAGCTCTTTCGCCAACTTCGCCTCAGATATGACTTCGGGTCTATGGCTTCAGGCTTGTGTGCCATGAGTCCAAACAGCTAAACGGACGGATTTTGCCGGAACATTTGTTCTGTAACAACCTATGATTCAGTGAATGTGTATGATATTCATGTTATCACCATCGTTTTTGTTTCGTCGAAACACGTCGCATGGCTTACAATTTGAACTTGAATAGAAAACTTGACATCAGGTAAAGGTCATGACCTGACCGGAAAAGAACCTGCTGCATATGGATCGATCTGTGTTACTGAGCTGAACACACTCCAGGCTGTCATCGCTCTACAACGTCTCCATCAAAAGTTGTTGTCGAAAATGTGTTAGAGACCTTTGATGACCTAATGACTGACCATTTCAGTCACCACTGGTCATTAGCTGCACCTTATCTCTAAAATGAACAAGGTGTCATGGCTACCAAAGTATCTAGCGTTTTTAGCATATTCTTTCAAAGCAGAGGGCATCGTGCTTTTTCCCATATCTTATCATGATTGGTGAGGTCACACACCTATTTGACCTGCCTTCGCTTCTCAGATGTAAAATCCCAGATTCATGAACTGTTGGCACTTATAATCCCATTCATTACACCAAATTTCAGACTTATAGAAGTCAGGAGATAATCTATAGGAATGACAAGATTGCAGTTTTAAGAGGCATTAAAACTGAACTTGACATGACATTGTTACCTGACCTCGGGTGACCTCTGCTTGATTTTTATGCACGATGCAAAATTGATGTACAATACGATATACCGCTGCTTTCGCGGCGCTGCGCGCCGAGGTTTTTCTCCGGGCACACGAAAAAACCGGGGGTGTGGCTAAAAACACCCCTACCCATCAAGACGTAGACCGGAAAACCGACCCCCCCCCACTCAAAAATCCGTGGCGACGCCCCTGCTAGAGCTTAAAAATGGTGTCAATGTGTTTCTGAAGATCAGCAAAATCGAATGATATGCATATGATACAATTTGGGTAACTTGAACTGAATTAATTAATTAAAGTTTACTTAAAAATTAGGAAAAACTTTAAGTACACTTGAGCAAGCAAATAAGTATATCATCCGACGCGCCTTGACGTGCTGAGTTCACTAGTGCTTTTTTTTGCTCTATCTTCATTAGATCAAAAGTTAGAAGCGAAAAACTTTTGACCTGTTTTTAGCGAAATTTTTACATTTATACCCCAAAAAAACCCTAAATATTGACCTAGAGCAACCAAATTTGCACAGGGGCGAGAGCTCCAGAAGGCCCACCTACCTACCAAATTTGGTGTTTCTAGGTGCAATAGGAGTCAATCGCGAGGGGGGTCGCATTGACCCCCCCTGCCTGTGTTATGAAAAATGCGCTGCCAGGGCGAGGGTTAAGACGCGTCTAGCTTGGAAGTCTCCGTCCAACAGTTAGACCGTAGACGCAATAGACGCCAGTTGGACGCAAGTGGAAGTTTCCACCCAATATGAATGGTCAACGCCTAATAAGCTGGCAAGCACTATTTAGCCTCTGCCAAAGACAAAAAATAGTTCTTCCTACACAAACATATTTTGTATTTTTTAAACATAAATTTATTTATTATGATCGTTTCAGGCGCAAAATAATAAACCTGTAGCAAAACGAAAAATTATTTGAGAAATGTGGTATGTTTCCTTTAACCCTCGCCCGTATTGGTGTTTTGCCAGCCGCGAACGTTTAAAGTGGGGGGGGGGGGGTCCGTTGGACCAAAATTACTTTGTTGGACCCCCCTCCCTTGCCGTTTCGCTTCTGATCAAGCTAGAACTTCGCGGAAATAACGAGCGTGGTGCTGCCCGTGACGAGAGAAAGCCGATGATACCCTAATTGAGGTCCTAGTTCATTGGCTGACCTTCCAGGTCAGGTCAATGACCCAAAAGTCCGGAAAATCGGAATCTGTTAGAGCGTCGTAAAGTGTGGTTGATATAGGGGTTTTCGGGGTGATGATCACGATTATTATGTTAGTTTTGATCACAGATGATGTGTTCATGCATTTAACCCGCGCACCGACGGGGGTCTGCGCAAACTTAGTACCGACGGGGGGGGGGGGGGGGCGGATGACCGCCCCCCCCCCTGAGATCTCGAGAACGAAGCAAGATAGCGACAAGCGGTAAACGTCATCGGATATGCACGGACAAGGTCTACAATTTTTACTAAGGTCATTTTCAGGTCAGGTCAAAGATGACGTCACAGGGGTCGAAAAAGTCAAAATGGCGGCGGTAGATATGGAGAGGGTTTTTCTCGAATAACTTTCGAAGTAGTCAAGATAGGAACAAACTAAGGGCATCATCGTGATCCTCTCGTCAATCCGCATCGAATGATATATATGTTGACCTCGAAAGGTCAAGGTCAAAGGTTGACATCAGGTCACGTGACCTCGAGGTCATCATGTATATCATTCGATGCGTCTTGACGAGCTGAACACAATGAGACCATCCGCGCGGCTGTATCTTGTTCCTGTAAGGAGTTATTGGCAAAAAACCTTTGGTGACCTTTGATGACGTCACATGACCTTACAGCTGCCCAACAGCAAAACAGACCTCAAGGTAGTGAAGGTTGATCGTATGTGAAGTCATGTATGGTATATGGGGCCATTCCGACCCGTTTTAGTGGTAAAAACAGGGAGTTGATTTTTCCCCCATTGACTTATAATGGGGAGGTCGCGAAATTGACCTGACCTTAGGTCACCGACATCAAAATTCCGAGATATACAAATTGTAGCTACTAATGACCTAATAACATCCTGCGACTTTCAAAGGCCTCCAACATCTACTGTAGCTCTGGCACGGTGACAAAGTTGCAAAAAAGTGACTTGAGGTTGGGTCATTCAAAGTGACCTGGTGACCTGACCTTAAAAGCTAGGAGGTTCAAACTTGCACACCATGTGTAAAATTGATGAGAGAATAGTCGTGCCAAATTTCGCGGCGCTACGCGCCGCGGTTTTCCCGCTATCCGCGAAAAACCTCAGGGGGGGCGGATATCCGCCCCCCCCCCGTCGGTGCGCGGGTTAAGGCGGGTCAGGTTAGGTCAGGCCAACCAGTAGGGGTTCTGCCGCGTATTCGTAGTAGGTATCTTCCGCCTCTGACAGCTTCGTAACATTTTACGAAGGCACCAAAATAACTTTGTAAATGTTCAAATGGTTGCTAAATTCGAATTCGGCTCTAAAAACTAGCCTAGAAACATGTAAAACTCGAAAAAGTGAGCCGAGGTCATCAAAAGTCAATGACCTGAAACGACCTTCAGGTGACCTTGACACCCACCCTAATGCATGGGACCAAACCAATATCATATCACATGTTTGAACGCTTGAAACTACGAAAAGACTGCAAACGCGTGGCTAATGCGAGCCGACATACATACACCGAATCGCGATTCCGGCCAAACATGGTCTCAAAAAGCAGGTCACAGGTCAAAGGTCATTTGGGTCAGGGTCATGAAATTTTTAGGTTAGGTGTAAAATTGATTACTGCGAGGGTACTGAAAGTTTTGTCATGACTGGCCGCTTTTTACACGAGTTAGTTGCGAAAAACCAAGGGGGTCCGTTCGACCCCCCTATTATACGGACGAGGGTTAACCCGCGTCCCACTGAGGAAGGGAGGCTATACAGAACCTCCCTCCCGTTTTTCTGCAGCATTTTCTAAACCGCTGAACGTATCAACACGAAACTTCAGCACCTTCAGCTGCATCAATTTTACATATTGCGTCCAAATGAAAATTTCAGAACTATTATAGGTCGGCTAGCAATGACGTCAGAGTGACGAAATGTTCAGCCAATTTTGAGGCAAAACATTAATCTACGGCAATTGCTCTCAAGAGCTCAGTTTTTATGCTAGATCCGTTTTTTTTTTGGCATGAGAAGACTGACAATACACAGGGCTACTAAACTATCGTCCGTGATTTTCGAAATCTTGACGAAAAAAAATAAGTTCTGTGCATATAAACTCAGATATTATATTTTGAATTTTTTCCTATAAGTTTTTGACATTTCAAAAAAACCGGAATATATGTGATTGAACACATACCTATGATCTACTTTTGGATGTTTTAGCCCGACATCTTCAAATATAGCTAAGGTATACGCTTTGTGGTAAACGACACACAATTATCAAAACTAAAATACATTTTTTTAGTAGGTTTCTGAGATCGTACAGAAAAAGGCAACATCGTGTTTGTGAGCTCAAATTACATCCGATAGACACCTTTTTTACTGAAAAATTTCAACTTCAAAATTTGATTTTTTACCTGAACGTATTCAACTGAACATGACCACAAATGACATAGATGACAGACGACACTGATTTCGAAATATATGGCCTAAATTGAGCATTAAACATAGGTCACGTAACTGATGCATGGCATAAAACGTGATCTAGGAAGACCTAGCCTTGACTTAAGAATAATAATTACAAGTGCACACGAATGTGTGCTTAGGCATGCACACAAGTGTGTACTGATCCGACTCGTTAGCTGGCGACCAGAGCCCAAAATGTGCACAAGCCAAAACGTTGGTTATTTTTACTTTGACCTGACCTATGACGTCACCTCGAGGTCAATAAAATTAGGTTAAGCTCGACAGTCTTCCATGGCTTTCAAACGTCATCAGCTGCTGCTCTCTGCACCGTTGCTGCTATTGGCTCTGCACGCCATGCAAATTGACACAATTTCGCACTTATCTATCATCTAACATAGAGCCCATGAGCTTAACGAACTTAGAGAAACAAAGCCATTTTCACCACAGAATCATCCAGATAGGAGGGAACATTGCCGGTTTGAATATGGCACCCACACCCATAACAGTTAGGCATCCTTATTCACTACACATTGTTAAGTTCTCCGGGAATTAGCGCAATAGAGCAGGGTGACACTGGCCTATATAAATCACTGTTATATAAAAGCTGATCTCATGCAACGAACACAGGTCGTTATCCCCTGCAACGATCAAAAGGTACTGCATAGTTCCTAATGCATACCGGTTATATAAGAGTACTCCATTATACTGTTAAATGGTACTATTTCTTTGTATTTTTTTGTGAATCGTAAATAATTTCTGTACTTTAATATATCAGTAAGAAATTTAATGTGTTATGAAAGGTAGAATGAAATTTGTAATGTCTGATCACATGGTTCACTGAACATTCATTTTACCGATGTCGTCCAAAACGCATGCCTAAATAATGTGATATGATGATGCATGATATGGCATGCAACAATATAATAACAGGAAAATTTCTCTACCCGAAACTTTGTATAAAGTGCTTCGCTTTCCGTCTCTAAGTACCGACTCTAAGTAAGTTTAAGTACAACCGTCCCGAAGCGTATTAGCCGTTTTCACGACGGGCTATCCGGCGAATGCACCTAATTTGACCAAATCTGCACTTACTCTCTTTTACAGCAAATATCTTCATTTTATCAATTTATTTCAGTGTTTTAATCGATGATGCTGTCTGATAATATGACAAAACAGGTATATAAGCAATTAGTGCAGCCCTAGCTGATAGCTGCTAAGAGACACACTGAACCTAATTTGACCAAATCTGCACCTAACCTGTACCAGATGTGCACCAAATGTGTACCAGATGGCCGTCGTGAAAACGGCTAATGTTTGTTGTGCTGCTCGCAGGTCCTGGCGGCCCACCTCGACCCAGAGCCATGGACAGCCTGGCAGTTCCCGGAGACGACATCACTCTGGCCTCGCTCAGTCCCGACATGTCGGACGAGAGCGATGACAACAGCGCAGAAGACGAGGACATCACCGTCTCCGACATCGAGACCATCGACTCTGCGGCCGACTTCAAACTGGAGGTGTGCTACTTCATCTTCACCCACCTGAAGAAGGTCATCGGATGGACGTCTCCCTTCCTCAGGATCATGGAGATCATCCTGGTGATCTCTGTGTATGTCAGCATCATCACAGCTACCTTCCTTGTGGCCTTTCATCGCACCTACATGCCCGTGCTGGCCTTGTTCTACGCGAGTGACAGTGTGTTCGTTCTTCATTTGTGCTTCATCGCGTTTGTTGCACTGAGTCCCGTAAGTGCCTGGTCAACTCCAAACCAAATCACGTTCCGACAAACTTGCCGTCTCCACTGCTTGATCGACATTGTCACAGTGATCCCGTTCGAGCTGATTTTGGGTCAGTTGATGCCAACCAAGGAATACAGCATCTCCAAATACATCAAGCTGAGCTACGTATCCCTCGGTCGTCTAAACCGACTCATCAGGGTGTACCGCATCGTTCGCTTCTTCAACAACAAGAAGAACGACGTGATTTTAGGAACCAGATACTCGGACATCCTGTCAGCCACGTGTGCACTGACCTTGCTGATTCACATTTCGGCCTGCATCTGGTACTTGATGGGTTGCAGGCCGTTCGTCGACGACCTGAGCGACCTGAGTATCTGCTGGTGCATCAAGAACCACTTGCTTATAAATTCACTGAACGAAACAGAAATGCACACAACATTTGACTATCAACCATCAAACTGGGCTGAAGCACACAGCTGGACTTTAGACATGTTCTCGGTGGCCGGTTCTGAACAGCATCACTTTTCTTACCTGTACATCATCAGCGCCTACTGGTCTACCGTGACGGCGCTCAGCGTTGGCTATGGCGACTACCGAGGTCTCAACTTTGACGAGATCCGGTTCAGCATCCTGGTGATGCTGCTCGGCTCAGCCATCACCAACGGACTGGTGGTCGGCAGTTTGACATCGCTGCTCACCAACGTCGAAAGCCAGAGAGCTTCTTTCGCCCATCGTCTCATGATCATCAAACGGTACTTGCAGGACAACAAATACTCCACGGAGCTGTCAGAAACGATTCAAGGCTTTTATGAGTACATGTGGTTTAAGAAAAGAGGACAAAGCAAAGACAACATATACGAGGCGCTGCCTCCGTCTCTACAATCAGAAATCTGTCTCAGCGTAAACCACTGCGCTCTTAGTAGATCACCCATGTTCAGAGACTTGGACGAAGGTTTCTTGCGCTCGATTGCCCTAAAGATCCAGAACCACTTCTACTTGCCGGGCCAGATCGTGATAAACAAGGGCACGGTGAGTCGATGCATGTACTATGTGGTCCGTGGCGAGCTGGAGGTTCTCAGTGACCGTGACAATCAGACGCCGGTGGCCGTGCTCAGACCGGGCAAACTGTTCGGGGAGGTGAACCTGGTGCTCAACTTCGCGCGCACGGCCACCATCCGCGCAGCCACGCACTGTGACCTGCTGACCTTGAGCCAGCACGATGTGACGCCGGTCCTCTTGCACTACCCGGAGGCCAGGGTTGCCATGTGGGAGTACGTCCAGGCTCTCTTCGAAATGGACTTCAATGAGCCGGAAAGCACATCCGCGAAGACATCTTCTGCAAAAGACATGGGGATATCGACGTTGAAGTCCAGAGGAGATCTCAGCTCCTACAGCTCACGTTTCATGCCAATACTAAGCCCAACGGTGGAGAGTGAAGAAGCTCTTGTGACAGGCAAAGATCAAATGTCGGTGAAAGAAGACGATGCAGGTGCGAAAGACGGAGATGGCACTGTACAGCTTGCACATGAAGCACAAAGATCTTCCAATGCTTTATCTACAGAGGCTGCAAAGCTAGAGAAGCCTGCTTCAGAGGTCTTTCAGAGGAGGTCAAGTATACCTGTGTTCAAAGAAGCCAAAAGCTTGGTCAGTGCACGCTCCAGTCTGCCATCCAGTCAGCCTAACAGTCCGACACAGGATCGAGTGCCTTCAGGCTCCCAGAAGCTGTCACGTCCCAGCATTCATTTGACAGGGTCTTCTCGCAAAGTGACCACCAGCGAGCAGACTATGCAGAAGGGAGATGAGCCCATACCAGCTTTCGAGAAGCCTGAAGAAGGTGTATACCCCAGTAGCAAAAACATTCAGCGCAACAAGCACTTCGATTGGGGTCAGGCACAAGGTACCAATCTAAGAAAACAAGTTCGTCGTCCAACCATTGCCTCTCGTCCAAAGGGCATGTCAGAACTTCTTCTAGGCCAGGACTATGCTGTGCTCAAAGCAGACTCCCGATCACATGGAATATCTTGGCTAAAGAAGGTGATGGCACACATAGGAAGACCTCGGATCGACGAAGACAGCACATTTGACAACGCTTGGAAGACTTTTGTTTGCGTGATTGTGCTGCTGCAATGGTTCTTTTATCTGTATCATGCCAGCTTTCGCGATGGCTACAATCCCGCCACACTCATGCTGACGTACTGCCTGGATGCCGTGCACCTGCTGGATCTGATATTTAGCTTGATGACGGTCGTGATAACTCCAAGAGAAACGTACGAGACTTACCGACAGATTTTCTCCTATCGCGCTGGCACCGTCGCCTTCTACTTGGACCTCACTGCCGCTCTGCCACTGGATTTGATCTGTCTGCCGTTCACTGCCTCGATGGGGACGGCCCGGCGAAGTCAGCTGATAACCATATGCAAGCTCAACAAGCTTACCAAGGCATGGGTGATTTACCATCGATTCAGGTACTTCGAAGACCAGCTGTACATGCCACTGCAGCTGTTGCGACCTATGGAAACCGTTGTGTATATTTTGATGGGTGCACACCTAAACGCATGTCTATGGTACATGGACGCCAATTTCGGCTCCACTCTAACCGGCGGCATCACGAGGGATATATGGCTAAAAGATTTCCTGTCAGTAAAAACCGAAGAGCACTCCCTTGACCCAGAAGACATGAACGTCAACAACAGCGCTTACCTGTTATCCTTGTACTGGGCAGCAGCGACCATGTCTACCACCGGATACGGTGACATTGTTGCCTTGAACACCATTGAGTATTGCATCAGCATATTGTGCATGGTACTGGGCCTGGTCCTCTTCTCTTACACACTGGCTTCTTATGCATCGCTTCTGACAAACATCGACCGCCCGAAGGTGCAGTTTCAGTCAATTGTGTTCGCGATGGAGCAGTTCATGGTAGAGAACCGACTGGACCGGCTTCTGCGCAAGCGTGTGCTGCGATACATGGACGTGCAATGGAACGCGTATGATGGACTGATCATGCCAGGCAGCCAGTCACTTCTGCATGACCTGCCTGATGCGCTGAAGCAGGACCTGGCCGCCGACGGTATTGTTAGACTGCTGGACCAGGTGCCGCTGTTCCACAGCACCGACACCACGTTCAGACAAGAGCTGAGCACTCGGTGCTCTCGCTACCTCTTCCCGCCGAACGAACTAGTGCTGTACAGCGGCGACCTTGGCAGAGACATGTACGTCATCATCCGTGGCTATTGCGAGTCGTATATCGGCAAGCGGCAAAAGTCGCTTGGCCTGATGGGTCCCGGCGAATACTTCGGCGAAGCGGGCATGCTGTTCGGTCTTCCAAGACCGGCGCATGTTATCACACGCACACACTGCTGTCTGCTGGCTATTCCGCACGGTGAATTTCAACGCATCATGAAGAAGTTCCCTACTGTAAACATGGAGATCCGCGAGATTCAGGACAACGCCGCCATTCTTCGCACCGTGAAGTTGAACCACGCAAGAGTCTGGCGCCTCTCCAAGGAGCTGCCTCCCAGTGACGACTCGCTGTTCCCACCAGATGAGCCCCCACCGTTCACGACGTTCCCCGAGAAAGACTCGAGTGACGATGAGTACCGTCGTCCGTTTGCTGAGCTCGGAGGTGTGATGGCCGCGCTGTCCCGCCTGCTCATGCCGAGAACGGTAAGGCCAGATGGCAGGGCCGCCGTTCGGCTCGAGTGTCTCCGCATCATCACCATCATGATGGTTCTCTTCTTGACACCCGTGCACGTGACGTTCGCATGGAAGAGCTTTGGCGTCTACGCTCTGGGCATACTGCTGGACATCGTGGCCTTGGGATTTGTGTACTTGCGCCTGCATTGGGCCTACTATGACGAGAATTCGACGCTCATCACACACCCTATCGCTACCGCTCAGAATTATCTATCATCGGCCTTCCTGCTGGATCTGGTTGGATGTTTTCCTATCGATATCATAGCCATGCTGTTCTTCCAGGGTCGCCTCGAGGAAAATCTGCACTTCATCGCTCTATTCAGAATCAACCGCATGATTCAGATGTACGAGATTGCGTGGGCGTTTTACCACTGGGAGCGAAGGCTGGTGTTTCGAAGTGGAGTTTTTAAGGCAATGAAGTACCTCTGGTACTTTGTGACCTACGTGCACATCATCGCCTGCATCTGGGCGTATATCGCATGTCCAGCGTGGCTTTCGGGACAAGAACCAACTGCGCAGGGCATTGAAGGGCGCTTACGCGAGTACCATGAGTACAACATAACGAAGTTTAGAAGACAGCATGGGAACTGCCGCGCATACTCATGGTACAGCACCTCTGTCTTCGCGACCAAAACAAACAGTTCTGTAGATTTGTACATGATCAGCATCATGTACACTCTGGAGATGGTTGCGTCGGTAGGCTACGGCGATATGACTCCTCGCTCCAGGATTGAGTTCATCTTGTCCATCATTCTGATGCTGCACGGCGTGATGTTCTTCGGCTTCGTCATCGCCAGTGTGACAGCTAGCTTCGTCAACGCTGACATGACCCGTGCGAACTTCAGCGAAAGAGTGAAGGAACTGGCCGAACAAATGCAGTATGAGCTGGTTCCCGACGCTTTACAGAAGAAGGTTCTGAAGCATATCGAATATGAGTTTTTCCGCTCGCAAGGCATGGAGGCGCACGCACTTTTCGCCAATCTACCCCCAAGTATAAGAGGGGATGTAGCCATTGTGCTTTTTGAAGACCTGATCGGCTCAGTGCCAATCTTCAAGACCATCGATCGAAGTTTTCATCGAATGCTGGCCATGTGCCTAAAAGAGGCATTCTTCCTGGAAGGCGAGACTGTCATCTACGTCGGAGATATGGGAGAAGAGATGTTCTTTATTCATCGGGGAACCTGTGACATCGTTGATGCTGATGGCAACACTGTCATTTCCCTAGGTCCTGGACGGTTCTTTGGAGAAGTGAGCGTGATGTTTTCCATTCCGCGTACAGTGACGATCAAGGCTCGAACAAATGCAGATCTCTTCATCCTGACCAAGAATGACTTGCAAGATGTTCTTGAAAACTATCCCGACATTAAACGAGAAATCGAACGGATCGCCATAGAGAGGCTTCAGGATGCTGGTCAGCGAAAGACAACAAAGCAAGAGCAACAAGCCACTTCAAGGAAGCCAGAAGGTGGTGGACGGGTAGGATCGCTGACGGGTGTCGGTCTCACAGAAGCACGACATGGCCGTAAGCACAAGACGCATCATCGGCGCAGTCTGGTCGACCAGCTGACTGGCGCTCTTATGCCACACGTTATCTCGAACATTTGGCATGGAGAACACCCAGCTGAACACCCACTTGAAGCCGAATACAATGCACTGTTACAGGGTGAAGACCATGAAGAAGTGCCAAAGGAGCAAAAGAGGCGGAGAAGCTATCAGGTTCTCCAAATCAAGCAGTTTGTGCATAGGATTTTCTCCGGCTACGCCACAGCTGATGACAAACACCGAAGCGACGAGATGGACAAGCATGCTCAAGAAGACAGCAGTGCAAAACACGTGGATGAATCAAAGTTGGACGATACAGCTAACGAAGCGGTCAAGATTGAGGTGCATGACGCGTCGGAAGTGGACAGCAAACCTACCATAGCACCAAAACAAGACCAAACACTGGACGGATCTATGGTTTCAAAAGATACAGTGGATGGGAAAACTCAGATAGGCGGGATGCATCCCATTGACGAAAACGGGGGAGAGAGCACGTATAGAGAAGACGAGAAGCCAGCAGAAGCATACAACTTGCAACAATCTGTCGCCTCGATAGAACATGGTCCAAATGTAAAGGATGATATTTCTAGCACTTCAGAACCCGATACATCTGGAACAGCTACGCTGACGAAAAAGACGCAGCCTGACGAACAAGACGAAGCGACTACTGAGCACGAAAGAGTCTCGGATGCACTGACAATGGGGACGGCTTCTGAACAAGTTTCAAAGAATCCAGTTCCTCCACCAGAAAGAAGATCTGAGAGTGCAACAAAGCTACCACCGATTCCATCAAAACACTTACCTAAGCCGAGCAGTGTCACATCACCTGAAGATAGTGTAAAGAAGACGACCACCGAAATCCAGCAAGCTACCAACAGTGGCATGCCCGCAATCATAGTCAGTCCGTCAGAAAATGAGGTGCCTTTAGTCAGCCAAAGCCCAACTGCCGATGGCAGTGCAGATCACCCTTCGAAGGCGCACGACGACCCCGAAGTTAGCCACTCACTGGAAAACGCAGGACCGAAAGCTACCATTGCCAAGCCTGTGAAATCGGTGTCACATCAGATCGATGACGACAGTGCTCTTCGGGAAATGTATGTCAGCAGTCGGCCTGTACGGACGTCAAGCGCCCACATCGTTCCCGAGAGCTCATCTGGGATCAGGATCTTATCAAGAGACACTGGTGAGCCGTCCGACGGCAAGCGCACGTCCAGGGTGTCCATCGGTAGTGTGCTCAGTGCGCGCAGCCAGTTCAAACCCCCCGTCTGGCTAGAAACGTTCCTACAGCGCATCAGGGATCGACTACGCAGAGCACTGTCATCAAATTTCATCATCAACCCCAAGTCCGAGCTGCTGCTCCTCTTCAATCTTCTCCTGGCCATTCTCGGAGTTACGTCAATCATGATTTTGTTCTACCAGCTGGCATTTTCCGACTTCAGTGAGTATCTCAACTGGATTCTCCTAGTCATCTCTCTGGTGTACACAGTGAATATCTACATCCGCATGCACACTGCATACTACGACAACTACGGCGATCTAGTGTGCGATCAGCTCTCGGTGAAGAAGAAGTACATCCGTGAGCCGACTGGTCTTCTGATAGACGTCCTATCAGCGCTACCTATCGGAATGCTCGTCTTCATCCATCCTGGATCTCCTGAACTACTGCAGGCCATTCACAAGGTTCGCTTTGGTCAGTTGGCACGGTTCTACACCGTGTTCAACTTCTTCCGCTCGTGGGAGGGGCTGCTGAAGGCACCGGTGCTGCTCCTGCGCAGTGTACGTGCTGTTGGATTCTTGCTGGTACTGCTGCACATCTGGGCATGCTTCTGGTACATGGCAGCCTGCTCGGGAAGAAAATGTGAGAAGGATTCTTGGATCACCATTCGGAACCTGGATAATTCCACGAACCACGAGAGGTACATCAACGCCATGTACTTCATCACGGCTACCATGACCAGCACGGGGTACGGAGAGATTCGCCCCAACACCATGCAGGAAGTTGTCGTCTGCATCGCCACCATCATCATCGGAAAATTTGCCATCGGTGAGTTCACTAGGAAAACGACGCGTTTTTACTTTCAAATAATAGCGTTGTTATTTCGTGGCATAATGCTCATGCAGTAGGTATTTATCGTTCCGCTGTGATCAATCCTACATTTGAAAGCATAGAAATTAAGCGACGTTTACAGAAAGAAGGAATGTTGCATCGAGTACTTATTTCCTGTTGTCTCTAAGTCATATCTTAATTGTTTGGCCAACAGGGGCCACAACACAATGCCCTATCCATTCGTTAAAGTTATGTATAGGGCATATCGCGTTGTCTGTCTTGAAAATTACAACTTAAATTCTTTGTCTCATAGGCCTTATCATCGGCGACCTGGCCTCCACTCTGAGTAACCTGGAGGTGGCCAGGGTGGACATGGAAACCATGCTGGCCGTCATCGTCAACCAGATGAAGGACCAGATGGTGCCCAAGAGCCTGCAGAAGCGCGTCAGACAGCACGTCGAGTACGACTGGCTCCGGAACCGGGGGCACAGCCTCAAGGACCTGCTGCAGCACGTCCCCTACTGCCTGAGGGTAGGTCTCTGACTGATAAGTTACTGCGCGCCTAAAATGTTGTTAAACTATAGATATGCGTATCTTTTGACGTCCGATGTCCTCTGACTAAAACCAGTTCTACCGGACCCGAACAGCTATTGCATTGTCACTCATGTACCCGTAAAGAAAATTAATCATATGTGTTTAGTTTAATCGACAACGAGCATCTCATGCATTTTCGTACCTCCATTTGTGAATGAGTTTACGATGCTTACAAGTAGGTATGCCCGTTCGTGTTTTAGCAACACAAATTATAATGTTATTATCAATCGTGCAACTAAGCAAATATGCTTGACTCCCCCAGATGGAAGTTTTCGAATCGATCTACGGTATCCAGCTGCGCTCCATTTCAATCTTCGAGTCGGCTCCAGACTACGTGATACGTCGCCTCAGCGCTCTCTGCGAACAGCAAGTCTACCTACCCGGTGAGAAGTAGTGATGTCAGACTCACAACTAGGATGCTTTCTCGATTAGATGATTCATTCACGAAACGAATGCCGTGAGAATGAAGGACCATCAACGTTTGTGGAATAGCCAGCAGGCTAGCCAGGCTGATCTGTAGTTTCTAAAGGCATTCATTTTTTATTTCACTTTAAGCCTTCTTATAAACCAAGAACACTTTATTGCTCTTCCAATGCATATCGTCACCGCATTCTGTCGGGAGCTCGGATAGCCTCTGACTGACCTTCCTCTCCTTGACCATGCAGGTGACTTCATCACCAAGCGTGGCGACATCGGACGTCGGGTGTACATCATCCGGCGCGGCTCGGTACTGGTGTACCGTACCTCTCCGGCCGAGCCCGAGTACTTCCTGTACTCGGGCTCCATCTACGGTGACGTGCAGATGGTGTACCCGACGATCCCCTATGAGCACCACCTGGTGGCCGACTACCCGTCTGATGTGCTGGTCATCCACCAGGCCGACATTCAGCTGCTGCTGGCCGACAATCCACAGTTCTTCTTCAGGTTAGTCAGAGTCGACTCGTAGTTAGTCTGCCGGGCTGGGGAAATGATACATGGCTGGTGCTCGAATTTCTCTCGAATGAATTTGAGAAGGGAAAATTGCGAACACGCATGACTGACCGATGACCGAATGTGCATAAAGCGGCGTAGCCGTAATCGGATTCGGATTCAAATTCGAGTGCCGCCAACAATTTTGTTCGAAATGGACGTAGAGAAACGCTCTTGACATGCTGAATATACGGAAAGCACTTTTTTCAAAGGTTAAATAATTTGACCTCAAGAGGTCCGCGTCTTTTGAACATTTTGGTCGGACTGTGCTCCCAATGTGGCAATTGGCATCTGGATTATATTTCAAAATGAGCAAAGTAAATATTTAAATATTTCTCGCATGTCGTGAAAACTTTCCTTTTAAAAGAGACCTTCTGCTGCACACCAACACAGAAGTAAACGATATCCGTGACGTTTTTGGAACTCAGATAAACGTTTTGGGGAGTCTGAGTGCGCCCCTGCAGCGTCCTTCTGGGTTAGTTTTTGGTTACTGATATGCACTTATATCATGCATTTCAGAGTTCGTCGGTATATACAGAAGAAGTACGAAGATATAGTTCAAGATAAGCGGCCTTCGATGGTCGTAAGGGCTTCTGTTTACTGAACGAAGAAACATGAGGCTTGACATGGAATGCAGCGTGTTTTCATGTGTGACTAAAGAAGAAAGGCATGCTCTGCCACCAACTGTTTGGTGATATGTGATATGTGATATGTGTGTATTTGCATTTAGCCAGCTCCTCAAATTGTTGGTTTAGCCGTGCAAGAGATGACAAGCCTGCTGTAGCAATGGTAGAACTGTTGACTGTGCAGCTCAGGGAGCAATCAGCATTACTTACATGGGCTTAAAGGCTGCCAACTGGTGGATGGGGACCTCGGTAACCGTCTATGACTGCAGTGTCTTACACATACTGTCGTTTGGTGTTGCTGCGCTGTATTATATAGGCACTTGTTGTCTACGAGCCTGTAATGCTAGTTTGGGTGCATGCGAGACTAAATTCGTTCGATGCCGTGAAGCTGATATTGCGCAGTGTTATGGCTCTGGTTGCTTCAACATGACCATACCCTTTGTGTTATAGGCGCTGTTTTGCTCTCGTATCTAGACGGATATGTGCATCAGATGAATGTTGTTCGAGTGTTTGTGTCCGACTGACTCAATTATCGCCAATCGGCAATGCTTCGCTTTTGTGTGCCTTACGATACGACAATAAACGGCACAGCTTGAGGTCACAATAACGTCCTTAAAAGTTCTATCACAGTCGCGATCAGTTCAGGGAACGTCAACAGGAACGAACAACGATTCACGCTACCTCAGCTGTTTCACAACCAGCTCAGCCAAATGCAGACAGAGGGCGATTGTGAAGATATAGGTGATTCCGAATGTAGCAGCCTGCGAGTGTAGGTAATTGTACAGATAAGTATACGCGTTGCATTGGTGTCTCCCGATGTGTGCCGGTGAGTGCGTGGCGCCTGTATGGGTACCTGGTGCTGCCATCTACCCTGGCAAGTGACAGGCTCAGATGGCGCAGCGGTAGGAGCAGGCTACGAAGCCGGTGTTGTGGCGTCATCTAGCGCCACTCGACTACCTCAGGTGATTTATTTTTTTTTTTCATTTTTATGCCTATAACTCGTGCCGCAGCGAGAGAATGTGTCTTGATTCAGCTTTGCCGAAAAAAATATCAACCGATCATATCATTGGTACACAATACTGAATACACGTTTTCCGCACATTTGAAAATTCCAGTTTAAAGTAGGCCTAATCCAAGGCCTAAGCCACCAGGTCACGCTAAAGGGAACCTCCCGGCTCCCACATTCAACAAAGTGCACAAATTGGCATGAAAGTTATGTCCTGTGGTTCAGAAAGATCACAAATGAATATCTACCAAATTTCGCCGAAAAAACATTCACTGGTTTTCAAGAAAGGTAGGTACTTAGCGCTTTTCACACAAGAACTGCGCTTCGCACATAACCCTCGCCGGACCCATTGGTTTTCTACATGCGCGCCGAGGGGGAGGGGTAGACCTCCCTCGCCGTTTCGCCCCTGGTAGAGCTAGAGCCTCGCAATAGAAACAAGCCTGTATGCCGTAACGAGACGCAGCGCCTTGTACCGGATTTTAAAGTCTCAGGTCAGCCTGAGGCCCAAGGCACGGGCTCATTTTTTGTATAAATAACTTCGCAAAAAAAACAATCATAGAAACATGATTTTGGCATCATCGTGTTTGCCTGGCTCAGGGGCGTCGAATGGTATGCGTTTTGTTCGGTAGAGGTCAACTTAAGGTGTTGACCTCGGATCAAGGTCAGATCAGAGCCCCAAGGTCACGAAGCTGTTTGAAGGAGGTCATATTGCATATCATTCGATTCGGCAGGTCTCCCGGAGTCCACTGATGGCTTTCCCGACTCGTTAGCTCAATTTGCTCGGGAGTTATTGACGAAAACTCTTAAGTCTTATGACCCTAGTGACTCATAAATGACTTCACGCAAGGTCAACAATGCAAAAATGAAGCATCCAACCTTGCCAGGAGTGCATGGCCATGAACTCACAATTCCGTGTGCCTGAGATTGATTGAGATCGTTCCCGGCGCCAAAATAGCAGTTTTCATATTTCCTTTGGCCTATAATGGTGAGATCACGTGACCGGCCTGATCTCATGCGAACTTTAGGGAAAATACCAGATATACAAGTTGTGAGACCACTGGAGGATACTAGATCTTGTAAGTTTCATCTCCCTGTTAAAGCTGCTTTGGCTCTGAAGGCGTTGCAAAGTTGCGACACGTGAGAACCGTGCAGAGTTTGACTTATGACGTCTTAGGTCATTGACCTGACCTGACTTCAAAATGCAGTTGGTGTCACAAGATTCTGGTTTGAATCGAAGATCAGGTATGCCAAGTAGCAGCTCTCTATCATCTGCGTGTTCGGAGCTATCGTCAGAAAGAAAAAAAATATATGGGGGCGGCACCTACCTCCCCCCTCGACCGGCGAGGGTTAAATATGAAACATTATTGAACAAACACAGAATTAGAAAATTGCTCTTATTTGGAACCCTTGGGGCTCTGAATTGGTCTCGTTAGACTAAAAGAGCTTAAAGCTTTAGTAACTCACAGAAAGTGGCAAACTTGACTTAAAATTATCCCGCGCCCTGCTGGGGGAGGGGGGTGTTTGAACACCCCCCCCCCTGTGGTTTTTCGCGAATATACAAATATCTATAATAACACGGAACAAAAATGATAGACGTCTATCATTTTTGCTCGGTGCTATTGTGCTTGTCTCACTTGAAATACAAAATATCATTTAGCACACCTTATCATGCATCAATTCTACACATGTTGTTACAATTTCAGACCAAGGTCATTCAAGGTCAGGTCACCAGGTCACTTCAAGTGGCCTCACCTCATAAAAAGTTTTAATGTCTGCCATAGCTATACCGAGTGACCGTCGACCGATCGCTTTGAAACTTTCAGCGATTGATAAGAGCAACAGTATGTACATTGTACAAGATGAATATCTCGGAATTTCGACATCGGTGACCTAAGGTTGGAAAATCTTGCGACTTCTCCATTGCCTATAAGCCAATGGGAGAACATTGAAAAGCGACTCTTTTGGACGAAAGTCGTTCTAAACACTCTCAAAACACCTAATCACGAGTAACTTTGACGCACTTCATGAAAATGGCACCCATGAACCCTGTATATGCCCCTGCGATCATCTCAGGTCACAAATGGTATCCAACAGTTTTTCGCGAATAACTTTTGATAGAGGCATGATAGAGCGATGAAAACGCTTTAGATATGTATGTAAGTTACAGCTCGACGATACGAATCGACCTGTATGCAGTATAACCCTTTCCGGTCAGGTCATGACCTTGACCTGAGGTCAAATTTTCAAGTTGACCTTTTAAGGTCAAATTATAGTTCATTCATTGCGTTGCGTCGTGACGAGAGGAACACGTTGCTGGTAAAAGTAAACTCGTGCAAGACGTGAGTCAAAAGTTATTGCAGAAAAACCGTTTTCGAAAAATCGGCTATTTTGGCAGTTTTTGTTCCTGCAGGCAAAACCGTAGACGTTAGGTCAAATCTGAGAGAAATGTTAAAAAGCGCGTTAACATGGCTATCAAATGTGCTTTTCCGCGGCGCTGGAGCTCTATTGGTTCCCGAGTTATGCGTTGGCATCTTGTAAATTGTCGACATTCGACCTGAAAATCTGCGAAATTTTGCCTTCAATGCCCTCTGGTAACCTGACTTTGAATCTGACCAAAAAGTGATTAAAATGATTTCGTCATTGTTTTAGACGCTCTTTCGAACGCCGCCTTCCGCGTATCGCTATACATGTCCCAGGAGCCGAGTTAGAAGGAGGGGGGAGTGTTACCCTCCCCCCCTAGTAGGGCGTGAAAATTCCCGACCCCCAGCGGGCGCGGGTTATACTTGTGAGGTCATCTGAACAGGTCATTCCCATTTTTGGCAGCTAATTTGCAGATTAGATATGATAAGACGATGATGTCACTTTGAATGTGTTCAGCTCAATAATTTGGATAAACCGATTTGAAATGTAACCCTTGCCGGTCAGGTTATGTTTTTGATCGAGGGCTAAATCATACATTATTCGACGGAACTACGTTGAGGAAAAAAACATTCAATAAAAAACACATTGCTAACAGTTTAGCCTTCACGCTGGTAGAGGTGAGGGAGAGGGGGATAGGTGCGTTTTTCTGCGCTCTTCGGTATGTTTTAGGCGTATAGAGAAAACATGTTGGCACACCTTGCTATGCATCACCTTTGCAGCATATCACCGTATGCTAGGCCACCAAAACGAATAAAGAAGCCAAAGGCCATTATTATAACATAACCTCCGAGCCGGTTGCGAGTTTTATTACCGATTTTAACATATTGATCATTATAAAAGTAATTATCAAATATGATTGTTATAAGGTCCAAGCCTGCCTTATCCTTTCTTTGTTGCCTCATAAGAGCCAGACGGTAGGGTGGGTGTACGCCTTTGGGACCGCTTACCATATAAGCTTTGTTCAGGCGAAAAAAAGCCGGCAGTGCTGTCCATCCTTGCATTTGGATGCTACTTATCACATTATTGGTCAGTGTAGTTCACCAAAGATGAATTACCTGAATTATAATAGAGTATAGATGGTAGTGCTAAGTAACAAACTTGGAGGAAGTATAGCACATGTTGCAGGTGCATTAGATAGGTGCATAAGATAAGAGGTGAGGTAGAAATGAATATTATATTTTTTTATTTTACAGAGTTGAAAAGTATTTAACCTACATGCTGCACATACTCTTTTAATTTTTACCGTAACTCTAAATGGACACTGAGCCAGGTCTAAAGGCTAAAACTAATTTGAAGAATCCCAAAACGTACCCGTAAACCGCACTTATTTCGGAAGGATAGTGTATTTATCGCCTTGGATTGCACCAGGGCACATTGAAGACTTATCAACTTGACCAGCCATATGCTCTGTCACCGCTCCTGCATTGTCATTGCAGAACACAGCAAAAAGGCGTGGGTTTCGTAACGTTACTCAGCGCTCAGGGCCGAACGCTGCAAGGCATGACATCCTGCAAGCCAGTATAAGCGAGAAAAAAAAACAGATTTCATCAATTTACCTCACTCTCCGCGGGCCCGGCCCAGCCGAGCGCGGAGGTCAAGCAGTGCGAACGAACGCCACCCTGCGAATGCCGTTTGCAGAGGCGGCTGCAAGTGGCATGCAAAAGCCAGTGTTGCAATGCAAGTCAGTTCCAGCTCAGCGACGAATCGAGATTCGGACGACCATGAAACGGTTATTGCCTGTTTCCGAACGCTGATAGATTTCAAGCAATGCAAACTCGACATAGAATAGGATGAATATTTCACGAAAGAATTCTTATTGCAAACTGCGCGAGTCGGGTGGTTTCGCCGAGAAACAAAGCACAAACACATTTCGTCTTCATCCCAAACTCTGGCCGACACTTCGATCTCTTCTTCAACACCAAATAGCGAGAGCCGCCTGCCCCAATCCTCCAGGTAACACGGGCGACCTATACCGGAAGTCGGATACCTGGGACCGACCGTAAGGCATCTCACGAGTCGCCCCGGCTCTATCCGGTTCCCCTTTCAAACCGACCGCCACCGTGGGAGCGTAGACTCGCCGCGAGTGACTCGACGCCATCGGCGCCGGCCGCGCCGACTAGCGAGCGGACCGGGCGGCCGCCAGGTGTGCCGGTCGGCGGCGGCGGCGGCGGCGGCGGCGGCAGCGGTGGCGTCAGTTCACAGGTGTCAGCCATCGGGGTGGCGCGTGCGTCCTGTCAGCGACGGTCGTCCAGGGCGACGCTCGGCGCGGGTGACGGCCTCGGGATGTGTGCGGCGCGACGCCAGCGGTGTCGACTGACCATTCAGTGACGAAGCGGCCACGAGGAGGTGGCAAGGTGGTTACGAGGTTGTCAACCACCCAGTGACGGAGAAGTGACAACTCCGCGGTTAGTGAGTGATTGAGTGCAAAGTGACGAGCGGCTCTGCCGTCGCTTGCCGAGGTAGGGTGACCTATTGACGAGGCAGTGACAGGTCCCTCACGAGACGGTCTCGACTCTCGAGCCACTCACGAGTCGCGTGACACGATGGCGAACCAGGCCGACTACCTGGAGGAATACATCAGTGCGATGGAGTCCCGGGACGAGCCGGAATCTGGCGACGTTTACTCCCAGCTGCGGCAGAAGGAGAACGATCTGGTGCTGGCCGCCGAGCTCGGCAAGGCACTGCTCGAGAAAAATGAGGCCCTCAGCATGGAGAACGAACGCATGGCGGAGGATTACTCCAAACACCTCGAGGTAAGTGATGCATGGAGGCCAGCCGACCACTCAAAGACAATCACGTATCAAGTTTCAAACACGGGGAGACCGATGACGCTAAAAGCTGACATCGAAATTTAAAATATCTATCTGTCTTTTGTGGCCGCCGCACCTGGTGAACTTCACCGTTCAGTCACGTTCCGTCCACCTACTTGATATGCTGGAGCGACAGCGTGTTCCAAGTGCGATGACGTCACACAGGAAACCCCTGCCGGCATTCCCGGCGAATTCAATTACCTGTCCTTGGCCTCACCAGGACACGGATGCTGATTCGGACGTCCTTCGGCGCTGCTGAGCGGGCGCCTAGTCTGAGCTGATCTGATCAGCGGAGCCGTGGGGAGGGGGGGAGGGGGTCTGACGCCCGCGGCCGGTCCATGTTTGGTACAGTACTGAAGGGAGAGCCGCCATGACACGTCGCCGAGAATCGGTCAGCCCCCGCTGGGAGTCGAGTTCTGTCGGACGGAGAACGATCAGGAACCTTCAGCGCTGCGCAGAGTCCTATTTCGACGGAGATTGCGGCTCAGATTCAGGTTGACCTCATAAAGGATAGGTGGCACCGTGTCAGACCGGTCTAACTCGGCGCCACTGGTGAAGTGCGCTAATGCAATGGTGTGCCTGCGTCCTGATGGTTACGCCTTGACGGTGACGACGACGACGTGACGTTGGGACCGATAAAACCGTTTGTGCACCCGGGCTCGACAGGTGACGGTCGACGGTGATGGTGACGTTAGTTGTGACGTTAACCTAATGGTGACATCTGCACCTACAGCCGCGTTTGACCAATTATGCCAACAAACTTTTGGGAAAGTTTTCCTGAAGTCCAAAGCAGATGCTATCAAAAGGGATTCAATAATGCATTCCGTGCCCAATCAAGAATTTCAAGGGGTTCCTTTATAAAATGATCACCACTTATCAATCAGTAATCACGGTTAAAAGAGCAATTAAACAGCAGTTGTAAAAAAAAATCCGCCAATGAAGACGCACAGTGACGTTGCCAGAGTCCGTCCCAGCGTCGGTGACGAAAAGGCGTCGGTGACCTCACACTCGAGAGGTCTGCTCGCCGGCTCCTGCAGCTGTCGAATTCACAGGCAGTTCACGTGTGGCGACCTCCTCTGACACAGAGACTGAGATGACCGGCCGTGACCGAGCCTGAGGTCTGGGGAGGGGAAGATGCGTAGAACAGAATGAGACGGCTGCTCAGCTCCCAGCCCTCACACATGGCGGGTCCCTCGCAGCATCTACCATCTAGCTAGGTACCAGGGCGATACCGTTTAAGACTGATAGGGCTATAGCCACAAAATCGAGCTTACTGCGGCTCTGTCAGAATGGTGCAAGGCTGGCCGCTGGGGCTCAGTAAACTTGTCATGCAACACAAGCGTGAAGTAAGGCATGAGTCACTGTTTACCATCTATATCGGATTCCAGATAACCACCTCACCTTATGCCTTTTTCAAGCGGCAGATCTGATAGGCCGCTTCAGATTTACACTTATCGGTGGTATATTTGCATGGGATGTTGGATAAACTCATAAGCATATTTGGCGTGCAGCAGGGTATGGCGTCCACCGGCCAGCTTCTGTCGCGTTATGCGCCGTCAGACACCAAAACGTCACCCCGCGCCCCCACTGCCGTACCGCTGGCTGGCCACTTCCGGCGCACTGTGACAATGCCGGCGCGGGAGGGGAGCCGGCGCCGTGCTTTGTCCGTGCTGCGCCGCCACTGTCTCCCGCCCAGTAAGGGCGTCTGTCAAGTGTCAACTAGCTGCTGTTCGTTTGAAACTTCCGTATTTAGTGCAAGTACCGCATGCTTACCTTGCGGCTTGCGGCAATATTGTTTGGCATTTTACGTTTATCAATTACGAATATCCCTAATGAAAAATCATATTTTTGGTGTTCAATGCACTGATAATGTGAAAGGCATACGGTACGTCTTTTGAAAGTATGGCCAATCAAGTGAAGTCCACTAATTAGCAAGAGACGTTTTCATAATCCTCACACCCCAGACTAAACCTTTTTCGACGTGAGTCGTGACCCAAGATCACAGCTCCATCCCAACACACCACAACACGATATTGGGCGTACCCATGGCACCTCCCGCGGCACATTCGAGCAAGCTGTGATCGCTCTACTTGTACTCTACTCGAGACCTCGCGAGCGGCGAGCACATTCGTCTCAGCTCGCGCGCGCCCATAATGGGGAAAGTGCCACCCCTGACCCGGCCGGGTGAAACCTCGGGCCGCTCCAGTGCCTTCCCGCCGGGAGCCCTGGAGTTGGAGCGCGATTGCATCTGCACATAGCCTCGGGCCTGTCGGTGCGACGAATGGCACTTTGTCTGCCCTGTCTATGCAGCAGAGGGCTGAGATAGACGGTCAGAAAAACAGAGACTAAACACGCAACAGGAAATGCCACGTCCGGTGCTGGACGAAAGGAGCACGTCACCGATATGCTGTAATGTTATAACGACATGAATGCAGTTCTGCGATGACGTATAAGTACGAACGGGGGTTGGAAAGTGCTCGGAATCATGAAAGCGAATGTTCCGGAACGTCCGGGCTGCCCGTGTGCGCCAGAGTTGGACTCAAGTGCGTCGAAGCGCACACATTTCCACGATACTTTCGCGCTGCCACAAATGTCTCACGAGTGTAGAATAATCGGCTTCACTCGCTTCGTAGTGTCCCCCGTCTACCATTCACAATTCGCATGGTTCGGGTCTGATCGAAGTTCCCAGTAAAATAAGGTATTGGTGACGTGCCGTACGCGTAGGACCAGGACCGATCGGCCTTGAAAACCAATTTTACGATGGTCTCATCGCTGAGCCTAATGACACTGTCCGCACATATCACCCAGCTGAATCGAACGTCACGTGTTTGCTGTGCCAGGCAAGATCGACGCCGTTGCCATGACGACCAGTATAAACAGAGCGGTCAGCTGGGTCGATATGCCAGGCGAACCCGGGGCGAGCGACCCTCGAAACGCTGCGACAGCGCCGCGGACCCGGGGCTAGCGAGCCGTCCATCGCCACTCCTCGCCGCACCCGCGCCGCATTAGCGATGTCCAGCGTGACGTCACGGGTACTGGGCGGTTTTACGCTGAGTTACGACTCGTTTGGAGTGCTTTCCGGAAATGGGGACCACCGAGGCCACAACGGGAAGTCCTCGGTTGAGGCAGTGCTCTCGTCAGGGACAGTGGCTCAGACGAGGATGTGGAAATGAAATGGGGTGCTTTGGACTTATAGCAGGAAACGCACGGCTGACCTGCCACTAAATGTGGTGCTCGCTGCGAAAGAAATGCAGCCTTGGAAGTCATTCATTATCTTGCGTAGACGGCGGAACTGCTCCTAAATATGCAATCATGCGCGATTACACAGGGAGTGCTGGGTGATCAGCTGATGAAAGCAACCCTCAACCGGCTAGATTACGCTCAATTTCACTCAGGCAATGGCTTTACAAATGTTATTTTTATTTGGATACCCCAATCGGAGCACTGTGCCAATGATGGCTACCTGCCTGACATCTCAGTGGCATAGCCGCACGGCACTATGGGGCTAACATGTTGCATACGGATTGCGGAACTTCTTTGTCACAAACGTCTTTGCAATTCCTTATTGGAGTTGTTGGACGGACCTTTGCTCGGTACTCACTCAGACGGTGCACTTAGCCCGCCGTGCGGTGACTGGGTACGTTTTACCGTCGGGCGCTGTTACGAACCCATCAGCTCCACTGTCCTGCACCGGTCGTCAATACTCCTAGGCCAGGCCGCCGCCGCAGACGGTAAATGCCATCCATCCAGTAATCACCTGTGTGCATAAGCCTGGCTCAAGGTCAACAAGTCATTACCGCGCCCGCACGTTATTCGGATCGGTGACGTCATCACAAAGACCCGAGGTGACGTCATAGTATTGACGATCGGTGACTGAAAATCTAAACTTACGTGGAGTGAAGTTGCAGAATCGAAGTTACTTTGAATGAGGCCACATGCCGTTGTAATAAAAATAACAGAACAAGTTTTTCATAATAAAATGAATATTGATGCATTTAGGTAGGTAGTTATGCATTTGTAAAACATTTCTTGTTATGATTATTTTGCCGTGAAGAGGAGAGGGGGGACTTCATTGAAGCTATGCACGGCAGTCGTGACAAAATTACCAAGGCGTCACGGAGCTTTCAGCAAAGCCACGTAGTCAAGCTGTCCTCGGGTCCACGCTCCTCTCTTATCAAGATGAACTGCCGTGGCGCTCAAAAATTGATAGCTACTGCAGCGCTGCGGGTGACCTCTGCGTACCTGACATTTCCACGGTCGCTGATGACCTTGGTGCCGTGTCGGTACCGACGGAGTGACCGTCGGCGTCGACAACTTGTCCCCCGGGCATTCACCGCTGGTCAGTGTGTCCTCGACAAGACTGAACGGTCAATAGTTTCAAGGCAAGGATCGGTGACGGGCGCGGTCACTGGCCGTGCACGAAAGGAAAAACATGGAAGGATACTGCAGTCAATGTATGACGTCAGAACTGACAGCTGTGACGTCAGAACTGACAACTGTGAGGTCACCGGGGCTGAGCTGTCAGAGCTGTCCGGAGGATCGTGCCGCTTGCAGGGAGCGAATTGACGTCATTCAATCCCGGCTCGAATAAGTAACGTGAGGTTTACTGACATCGTGATGGAATGACTGTATCTGATTTGCCGACTCAGGTTGCATATGAAACTGTTTTCTTGCATCTTTTGCAGGGATAGGAAACAGTAAGTACAAAGAACGGCCTTACGCTTACGAGTCTTGATTTATTTTGCATTTTATTTGCGTAACTTCCCAGTATATGATGGAAGATTTCTTGGCATGGCTAGATAAGGGATTGCTGGAAGAAATGAATAATAGCAGAGACAACAGCATTTGTTTAGTTGTAGGTATGTTTCTACTTCTTGAAATACCGTTGGAATAATTCCTCGTAATTCGTAAATGTCACTAGGGGCTGCGTAGTACGTACGTTCCGATAAAGACACTATGCAAATGTAATATGTACGATGCCTTTTTGCGTTTATGTTGTTACCTTTTCATTTCACGTTACCTTTTTATTTCACGCACATCATTTTAATGGCTAAGTTCCATTAACATTAGGCCTTTTATCACATGATCGGAAAATTTAGCAATTCGTAATGATAAAATCATAAACGTTTGTGTTTCACGTAAGATAAATCACACATCCGCCCATAATGGGTATAATTCCGTAGGATCCTCCTGAGATCCCAGAGATCAGTATTTTCCTGCAGGGCTGGTCGGCCAGGCGCGGTGAGGAGTTCCTTGGTGAGGAGGAGCCTTGGTGAAACCTTGAATCGCGATACTGATGTGTTTTCTTCTGAGTGATGTGACGATCAAACCCCGTCATTGAGGTAATGCGAATAATATAGCCGGGCGACGGAGGATGGATGACATTACCACTCCGTATCCGCGTCCCGCACCCAAACCGCACCCAGCCGGCACCCATCCCGGCACCCAACTGGCCCCCACACCTGTCCCAATTCCGCATTGCGCCACCGGAACCGCGGAACCGCTCCCTGTCCAACAGAAGCAGCATCTCACTCGGATGACTCACTCACTCGCTGTCTTCAGGGTCTGATGTCATCGTGACCCAGCAGCACCGTCCATGCCCTTAACCTCTTTCGAGAGCTATGCATAGGAGCTCGAACACTGTTTCTATTCTGACAGCGATTGGTCTCTGAGAGTTGAGCAGACTTGGGTTTATAGGAGCGGCCATATTGGCTCCAATGCACCAGCAAAGTCTAGGTAGTTTGCCACCATCGCGCCGTCCTCTAAGCAACATTACCGTTCCTGATGTTTCACCATCGTCTTATGCGTGCCAGAATCGTCTTAGAAGTGCCGCCGTCATCATCCACAGGGCGACACCATCGTCCTCATGAGTGCTACCACCGTGCCCATTGCGCCACTATCGTCCCCAGGGCGACAAATCGTCCTAGGTGCACCACCATTGTCCCCAGTGCGCCACCGTTGTCCCCAGTGCGTCGCCATCACCACTGCTGCGCCGCCATCGTCCCCAGAGCGCCGTCACGCCGCGCTGGTGCGAGCGGTGACTCACTCCTTCCGGTCGAGGCCGCCGCGCCGTACCGGTCTCTGTGGGTCGGCCGGCCGGTGCTGCATGGTGAAAGCGGCCACAGTGACCGTGCACGGAGGCAGAACAGGCGGCCGGCCGCTGTGACGTGGTACGGCCGGCGCACCGCACCGCTGGGCGCTGGGCAGCGCTGGACCGCGCTGGCCAGCGATGGCTGGATCACCTTACTGCCGTCCGCTGGGCGGGCGCCGGGGCCGACCTAAACCAATTTCACAGGCACCTGGTCAGCCGGCGGATGGGATGGGCTCCTGTCGAGAGCACATCCTGCGTATCGCGTCCCGTCTCCCTACGCCTTCCTCTCCCCGTCCTTCGGAGTGAGGAAATCCTGTGAGGCAGTTCGCGGAGTATAGGAGGATTAGGTGGAGGGAGCAGATAGAGACCCTCCCAGGCGACCTCGGCCCCTACTTATTGGGCTGAGATTATTGAGAGAATGAATCAAGGATCGGACGTCGTCCCTCCCTCCGCCCGCGAATCGGAGTGACGTCATCCCTGACGTGCTCACGGTCATCACGGTCATCCCTGACGGGTCTCGTGTGCCGTTCAGCTTAAGAGTCCGTGAGTGCCTAGCAGATATTTGTGCCTATATATGTGCAAACATTGCAGGGCAGAGAGCAGCGGGTAGCCTGTTGGCAGGCAGCACGTAATTGCATACGAGTACATCTGCTAGTGCAGCTATCTCTCTTTGAACTGGGTCAGCGTCGGACGTGCCTCAAACCTGGAGCAATCCAGAGACTGGCTACCTCATCCCACGAACCTGCCTCATCCGACAGAGTGCACCCATTCATGGCTCAATAGAGGCCGAGTGCGTGCCGCTACCTACACCACAGCTGAGGCCTCGGAGAGACCGGACTCAGCCCGGACTCAGACTGGACTCAGAGCGAGCTCAGCCCGGACTCAGAGCGGGCTCAGACCGGTCTAGTCGTGCCCCACCCGGCTCCCGATATATGTATGCCGACCCGCCCTGCCCACTCCGGTACGTGAGCTGGCTCACAAACACGAGCCCAGTTCAGCGAGACCCGGTCGGCGACCATATGGCCGGGCACGGTCAGCGGGCTCCGAATGATGACGTCATGAATAGCTGGTGCGTCATGAAGGACTGAGGTTAAGACGCTGAGGAGGATTTAAGAGAACTTCAGAGGGTCACGTGATTTAAAATAACTATAACAAAAGGACGCTTGAGGCACTTGGCCATGATGTTTACCTAAATTGTTCTAGTAACGCTGCCTACATTGCTACGCTGCAGCGATATTGATGCGTAGGTTACAGGCAAATAACCAATAACCTTTGATGACTATTGATTTGCTATGACTCGGGGGATCATGGAAGAGAACAGATTGGATAGCCGATATCCCCATCGACGTCCTGCCTTCCTAATAACACCACGAGTGATTTAGTGACATCACCAACTGGCTTGTTGGCTCGAGTCTTCGTTAGGGGTAGTGGTTCGGACAATACGTCCACTTCGGGCTACGTCACTGACAGCTGAGCTGCAGTCAGCTGATTCTGGTCAGCGTCAATCAGCGCGTGGTGCTGACTGCTGACCTGGCTGCTGATGGCAGCGGAGTGGACAATGCCTGGTGCACCGCTCGCCGCCCTTTCACCAATTGTGGGTCAGCCGATGCGAGAGTCCATAGGTAGCGCAGCCCTGCTTCCATGTGGTTCAATCTGCAGGCTCCGAGGAATTGGAGCTAGTTACGGAGCGAGCGAAGCGAGCGTAGTCTTTCCTTAGATTAATGGACATTTCTGAGTATGAGCGGCCGGCCGGCCGTGCGGACGCTTTTGCGAGGCTTATATCTCAGCAACCACTTGACCGATTTACATGCGGTAATTTTTGTAGGGTAGCTTCATTCCTTCTACCAAGTATTGGACTATTCCCGATGGATGTGGGTGACCCCTTATGCACGTGCCACGTGCAAAACGAAGAGGTGTCACTTTTGTAATTGTTGCAATATCTCGGTAACTACTTGGCCGATTGCGCTGAAAGTTGGCATGTAGGTAGGCACCCACTAGGCAATGCCTATCCATGTGCCAGAGTTGGGGTGCTGCTGCTCGTGCGCACGTGCAGGGGTCGATTCCAGATCTCGAGAACGGCTGGACCGATGGCGCTCAAATTTGGCACATGGTTAGGGACCGGTTAGTAGGGTGCCGTGCAAAAGTCAGTTAGGACCCATTTTGCACGTGCGCACGTGCAGGGGGCCGCTTCCAGATCTCGAGAACGGCTGGGCCGATTGTGCTCAAATTTGGCACATCGCTAGAGACCGGTTAGTAGGGTACCGTGCACAAGTCAGCTGGAGGTACCCCCTCGAAATTTCGCACGTGCAAGGCTCACCCTCTCGCTCGCTCCGTTAGTCGCCCCAAAAGGCGTTATACTGGTGGTATCCGTTTCTAACCATGGTCCTGTACGTCGTTGTTTATTCAGCAATAAGGGAGCGGAATTAGGGACACACATGGACACATGGTCTTGTTTTTCAGGATCCTGGCTTGGAATGGGATCTCTATTGATAAGTTATCAATGAATGGAATGAAAACTATACGGTCATTTGTATCCGTAACTGCTTAGAACGTATCCGCTATCACCGCGACCGGTCATAATTCCCACAGAAGGCCCACAGAAGTAGGCTCTCCATGCACCGTCGGCTGGATCCACTTCAGGTATGCAGCCCTGAAGACCGGTCTATCTCCTCAGCTGCTCCCAACCTGAAACGAAGACATCACTGCTGTTTGCTGATATCCAGTTTATCAGTGATATCGCCACCGATCAATCCTGCAGGTGGATGAGAACAGCGCGAGTACGCCTCGGCGGTCAGATGGGTCAGCCGCGTCACACTCACCCTAAATCGCTGCAGTGTGTCCACTGCGGCACAGAGAAAGCCGGCAGCGTTTTACCGGCCGGGACATTGAGCTTCCGGTTCAGTTCTGCGGCGTATATGCTTCGCACGCCGAAAGGCTCGGGGGCGGCGAAACACTTGTCACTTTCTACGGATGTTCTGTAAATGAGGTTCACGGACTTCAACTAGCTGCGTTGGTTTTGAAAAGCTCCGGGGCATGCGCGTAGAAAGTGATAAGAGTTTGATGTGCAGGGTGCGCTGAGAATCGGATATACTAGCCGGCCATAATGTTCACTGAACCGAGCACAGAACACGGCGGCAGCGCTCGATTTGTTCACGGTGGTGGAACACAGCTCCGGTTAGGCAGATGAAGGTCGTGCTCCCTAGAGCGGCAGATGGGGAAGCGGATGTGAACGAACATATTTCCTCCCCCCTCTCCCCTTCTCTCTCTCTCTCTCTCTCTCTCTCTCTCTCTCTCTCTCTCTCTCTCTCTCTCTCTCTCTCTCTCTCTCTCTCTCTCTCTCTCTCTCTCTCTCTCTCTCTCTCTCTCTCTCTCTCTCTCTCTCTCCCTCCGTCGCCGGCGGCGCATTCCACGGTTCCGGGTGCGTTGTGTGCGCGGCCACTGCATGATGGTCCGACCGCCATTGTTTTCGCTGCGGAGATCGACCGACGGTGGTCGGTGGTCGGTCGTCTCCTTTAATGCGTGTTCCCATCGGTATGCAGCAAACTCTTCACTATTGTTGCACAATTGAGCTCCGCAGAGAGTTGCGAATATCGTGTGTCGGCCTGTGCTAGGAGCAGTCTGTCGTCGAGCCTGTACCTATCTGCTGAGCCGATCCTTGAAAGTCTGAAATCTCAGCAGTTTGAAGTCACTACATCAAGCACCAGCTTTAGATAACCCTAATCACATTCCGATACCAGATCCCAAGCGAGACTGTTAATTACGGCTCAATGTCACTGGTCTTGGTGACCTGTGATGCTGTCCGATTGAGGTTACGTGTTTCATTACTCTTACAGATCCTCGGCTCATCCAGAGAGATTGTTTGCCGAAGTCTTGAGGGGTTCCATCGACAATGCATGCTCCTAGATGGACCGGCCCCTGGCCACTGCTGCCCGAGGGCATTGTTGCCGACCTCAATGACCCGGTGACCTGAGCTGCAGGCTCGGGAGAGAACAATGGCTGCGGTGGCATGGCCGACTTCCCCACATTCTGTCCGAAGCGGTGGTCTTTGTCAACAGACACTGCAGCCAACAGCGGCACATTTTGACCCGAGGTAGCCGACAACGGGAAACACAGGGCTTTCAAAGGCAGTAGCGGCTTCTGAATGTCCATTGATGACTCGTTTGGGTTGTCCAATGGTAGTCTGTTGTCCTTAGATGCAACATTGTGTAGCTGTGAGTCTGTGTGCGACGCTGCAAACGGTTGATGCATGTGGCGATCGTTTTCGAAACTTGGACGCGAACGATGTAAGTTGGCAATTTCAATGCCAGCAAGCTTCTGCTCAGCTGTTCTCACACATTACTCACCCACATCTCAACTTACCCGTCTCTATTGTTTAGTTCTTCACACATCCATTGTCGTGTCATGTTTCATCTGACCCCATTCCTCGCACATTATTCCCGCTCGGCTCCTCTTATGGGCATTTTCCCGGTCATCATCATAACATTTGTCGTCTTGTCATCATCTCAGGCGCGTTTGCGACTGCAGTCGGTAGCGGCGGCCGCCATGCTTTAGCTGTACGACTCCACTTTGTTCCGTGCTGGGAACTGTGCCGCTACGCAGAGCCGCGAGGTCGCATTCAGTAACCGTGGACCCATAGTTCCCACCGTGTGCCATCTGTGACGCAGAGGACGCCAATGCGGCGCGATGGCGCACCGGTAATCGCCGCCGAGTGACGATCACGGCGCGGGCACATTTGCGGCGCAAGTCGGCAGGAAGCGGCGCTCCTCTGCGGTTAGCGGTGCAGACGGTGTCCCGACTCGCTCGCGATGGGCTGTTGAGTGGAGCTGGGCGCGGTCCCGGCCTTGAAATTGGGACGCTTGATGGAATCGCTTGGTCAGGAAGCTGGAGCAGCCATTAACCACGTTCTCCCAAACGTTTAGTTACACCTGCACTTGTCCATGAACCCTGGTCGTTGTGTAAGCTGAGTCGGAGTGGTTAACGCCTGGAGGAAGTGGTCCGCTGCTTCCCTAACGACTCAGCAACAGACGACATTAGACATATTCTGTCTGTTTACTATGGGAAGTTGATCATTGACGAGTCGTAGCCAATTCTTAAACCTTGGGCAGATGCAGGAGATTTGAGCTCATGACACGTTTAAATATAGTCTCCTTTGTGCTAGTTGTGATCTGCGTTGTGAGCACAGACCGTGCACTGTGCACACTGCGCCAACCGCGGGCCGTGATCTGTGACCCTGATCTCTACATCGTGCTCTGTGCAATGTGCACCAGCCGTGATCCGCGCGCCGTGATCTGTGCAACGGGCGGCCGCTGGGCTGCAGGCGGAGGGCCAGGTGCGGCAACCGTTTCCACCTGACCGCCCTGCAGTGCGCCCGCCGGCCTCAGGCGCGGCCATCAGCTCGGAACGGTGCCCGGCAAGGCTACGGCACGGTCCAAGGGCGGCCGCGTCACCGCCAGAACAGTCCACAGAGCCGAGCCGCTGGCCCAAGCCCGCCGCCCGAGGCCCCTGGCGCCGGCACAGACTCCAGTGGCGGTGGGCCGATTCAGTTTCCTACAAACGGCGACCTTAACCCGGTTCGGACGGTAACAACGCGCTCTGATGAGTCGGCGAGACGAGGTTGGAAGCCACAGATTGTTGGACCTTGTCGATCACCATGACTGACCGTCAGGGCTGTGTGTGACAGCTGACGCCTGACAGTGACCGTGTGACAGAGGTGACGGACGAGTCACTTCCTGCAGCTCAGTGCGCGCTGTCCTCGACCTTTGCTGCCCTTGCGGCGAGCGGGTGACAGGAGCCGACCTAGAACTCTCACAGCCCCCGTGATTGAAGGACCCGGTGAAGACCACCAACATGGCATTGATCTTCAAAAATCGAGGCCGTCAGGGGTGGCAAGACTTGCCAGATCATGAGATACCTATTGCCAGATCTTCTCAAAGATGAGATCTCGCGGTCCCAGGGATCCCAGTCCCATCAAGGTCCTTTATGCGTCTCATGTGATGGCCTGAATTCCGGGTCTACAAAAATCCTTAGGTCTAGAAAGTCTTGGGATATTCCAGTGTGCCCTGAAACTTGCTGATATTCAGTGCCCTGAATGTGAGACTCCCAAACTCCCGAGCTCCTGATTCCTGAAGGCCGGAGGCTCCTGAGCAGTGAACACCTACTCGGGTCGAGGTCGAGTTATGCGTTTCGGTGGCAGGTCTAACAACCGTCATTTGACTGCCGAGTCGCCCTGCCCTCCCAGTCTGTTCCCACGACTCTATTAGCGTTGCGACATTCGTGAGACTGCCTCTATGGTGCGTGTTTGGGGTGCCGCGCCGAGGCTGGGTATGGTAAGCCATCTCACCACGTGGCTGCCATGACCGGCGCACTAGTCTGCGCCTTACGCTTCTGGGAATTAGAAGCTAAATGAACTGGAATAACTTCCAGGTAGTGGGTTTCACTAATTGAATAATGAAAGTTTGCTATGTTTCAGCGATGTGGAAACTTAGCTCACAACGCATCGATGATGCATTAATGAATTAATTGCGTGTCGATGACGCATTGATGACGTGCCGCTCCCTCGCGTTAACGAGGGAGCTCTCAAACTTCGCCGACAGTGAAAGTGGTGGCAGATGGCTGATGCTGTCACAGCTCTGAGATCGACCGTAGCCGTGAGCGTCTCTCTCTCTCTCTCTCTCTCTCTCTCTCTCTCTCTCTCTCTCTCTCTCTCTCTCTCTCTCTCTCTCTCTCTCTCTCTCTCTCTCTCTCTCTCTCTCTCTCTCTCTCTCTCTCTCTCTCTCTCTCTCTCTCTCTCTCTCTCAGCATTTCCGCGTCCTGCGTCCCTGCTCCCAGTCCAAGCACGCGCCACTGTCTTCTATCACCTGAGACAATGAGCTGAATGGTGCGGAAGCGGAAGATGGTCTCCCAGTCCGTTACACACGTGCCTTCATCGACCGGCCGATGGTTGTCCTCGGTCGACAGGCCTGTGGTTCGAAGTCCTTGGCCATTTCTTTCATGGTCCTTCATCCCCTGACTTTGAGGATGGTTGATTAGTAGGTTAATATGGTGTTCCGGTCTTCACTCATACATGTGGCTATGAGATTATGTCAGCGCTTTACTCTCGTGATAAGATAGTTCCGATATTCCTAAAAATAGACTGGTGCATCGTTGCCTGTCGTTTATCTCGACCGATGACGTCACCAGTCGTCGAGCACGGTGCCAGGTGACCTGGTGACCTGGTGCGTGACCGGCGTCGGCGCTGACCTCGGCTGGCTGCCACAACTGGGCCAAAGTGCGGCGCCGCCCCGCCGCCGCTCTGATTGTGGCGTCCAGGCGACCACCGGTCCGGCCGGACGGGTCGGCCGGCCGGCCTGAATCGGTGGCAGCTGTCTGCGTGTGCGTGTGTGTGTCTGTCTGGCTGTCATGTGCTTGTGCGGCGGTCGGTTGGATGTTTTGTCTGCCTGTCTGTCTGTCTGTCCATCTGTCTGTCTGTCTGTCTGTTTGTTTGTCTGTCTGTCTGTATGTCTCTGTCTGTTTGTTTGCCAGTCTATCTGTCTGGCTTTCTGCTTGCCTTTAGCCTGAGCTGCCCGGCGTTCGCCCACCTCATATTACACCACCAACGTTACAATTTTTGATCGTTCATCTCAGATTGTCACTGACCCACCACCTACTGAAGTCAGATCTCTCTCGATTGCCTCATGAGCAGCTCTCGCGCAAACCACTGGCGCCTCGGCTCATGTGTCGCGTGGTAATTTGCTGCGACCGAACGTGCTTTCCTTCCCACACTATCGAACAGACTCGGGATAACACGTTTAGCTGGATGTCTTACTTGTCACATATGTCATGCCACTGTCTACTGGTGTCATCAGTCACCGAAACACGAGACAACTTGTGTGTCAGCAAAACTGAATGTGCTCCTATATTCAGAAGCTTGTGGCTTCCAGTTTCGTTCCTTCCTTTCTTCTGTCATTCTTTGATTTCGGCAAGTTAACAAATATTTGTTAGACGTTCCCTCTCGAATGCCTCCGAGGTCGATTATGTCACAATCATGTCAGAGTGCCGATTTTTTCAATCACGCGTACGCGTGAAAGAGCCGCCGCTTACGCAACAAGCTCACGCTTGCTAAGAATGTTCTCCGTTGAACCGAATCACGGCTTTGGTGAAAGGAGCTAGCGCGTGCTTGGCCGTCCGAGGCAGTAGGACCGCAACAGCCGCAGTTTGGCCAACGATTGTCACAGACGGCTGAGAACAATGTAGAGTTGGGAATGCTTGGCAACCGGCGGGCTTTGCGTCAACCGAACAGAGCGACAGAGAATGAATGCGCTATACGCTGAAACGCATATTTTGCAACAGGCCATGGACTGTAACAGTACCTACGCAGTGGTTTTTAATGGCGAATTATTCCATAACTGTTTCGGCTGATTGACTGTATCAGGTATCAACATAGGCGTGATGCATGTGCTGCTTTGATAGAGACCACGGAAACAGATGGCTAGTCATGCCTTGTGGAAACCTGGCGCAAACATTTATGGTGAGATTGAACAATGATGCCAGTAAAGGAGCCGCACCGTTATTTCGTCCAAGACTCCTGCCTTTCTCACGTGGTAATAATACGGTGTCTAATTGGCCGTCATCGATCATTTTTGGTGACAAAGAGCTTCGGCGGCGCCGAAGGACCATCTCTCTCGTGCGTGGGACTCTGATCCATGGCGAGAGATGTGAAAATCTCGTGATTATCTGCTTTCTGAGATCATATTTTCTCATTGGCCTCGCATCGCGTCCCTCTTGACCCACTCCAACTCTGTCCCGGTAACCCAGCTGCTTCCTCGCCTTGGTGGTTCTCTGTATCCTTCACAGCTTTATTTATTTGTTTCCGCTTAAAATGGCACGAAGGTATAAGGAAAAAAGAAGAACGAGGGAGAAAGAGATAGAGAGAGGGGGGAGCGAAAAAAGGTTAAATTTTACTACGAAAAAAGTGACTACCTGGTCTTCATGAACTAGGGTTTAGCTGTGCACTATTTTCACTTAATTTTCACTTACCTATTACCTAATTTCTACTGTTTTTGGCTTTGCGTAGGTATATGTGTCACATGGCCATGGTGTTTCACGGCCATCGTCTGTGTCACACGCCATGTAGCCACTGCAGCGGCGCCAATGCGCACTGCGCGCTGCGCAGTTCGCAACACACGCTGCACTGATGCGTCAGCGCCCAGAGGTGACCGCTGTCTCCCAAGTGCGCAGGTGTGAACGACCCTTTCCACCGGCTGCTCCAGCCCGGCCCGGTGCGTGCGACCGGTCCTCCCCTCCATCTCCGCTCCGTGTGCGTGTCTGCGTGCGTGTCTGTGTGCGTGTCTGTGCGCGTGAGGTGCGTCACAGAGAGCAGACCGCTCCGTACCGCACCGGTACGGCTCCGACTGCGTCCGGCCGGCGCCGAAAAGCGCCCAGGAAAGTTGGTCAGCGCGGCCGGCGCCGCACAGCGCCGCGCCGGGTCTCTGGCGACTCTGTAGCTCCGTGGGAAGGTAGCGCGGTCGCCCGGCGAGGCCGAACCGTCTCTAGCGGTCACCAGAACCCACCGGCAGGGTGTTTCACCCGGCTTTCGCTGCCGTTCTGATCACCAGTCGATTATTTACTCGGGTTTTACTGAGCAGTGAGAAGGCTGCTGATGTTAGCGTGGGTGGCTGTCAGGCCAGAAATACACGGTGGCTCGTTTGGGACCTTCAGTCACGCACAGTATGCACCGTATCGCGATAATCAAACTCTGCTGTATTTGTGTGCTTCAGCGAGGAAAAACCTAGCAAACAGACCAAGGATCGTACGGCATTTACATATAACTTTTATTTATACGGCAATAAACTTCATCTATCCCGGTAAACCATCCGAACTTTACCACGCTTCACCTATCGACCCGCTTTGCTTGACTAGCACATCATCGTGCCCTTCCAGTTTCGTAGTCACCCAATTCGACCAGCACCTCAGCAAGCCCTCTCCAACTCGCCAGTCCCAAGCCGCCCGCACGCCGACGGTCCCGCCGCTTGGTCCGCACCCTGGTCCACTCCGCTGGACAAACCGGTTCTCTGGGCCCAGTCTGAGTCAGCCGCCGCGTCGACGGCTTGGGACGGCTCGAAGGGCCTGGCCTAACGCGGCCACCGTGCCGCCCCCGCCCCCGCCCCCGCCCCCGCCCCCGCCCCCGCCCCCGCCCCCGCCCCCGCCCCCGCCCCCGCCATCGGTCTGCCGCCCAGCCGGCACGCCAAGGTTCTCTCGACCATTCCCGTGTGTGACGTCACAGTCAAGGGCGCCCGGGGAGCGAGGTCCTTCTGTGGTGTCTTTGTTCGAGTGGGTTGGGCCGGTAGATAGCTCTGGTGTGTAATAGGATATTTCGATATTACCAGCTGGCTGGGGTTTGAAGGTGTGATTGAGATGGAAAATCATAGATGAAATGACTTTAAAATGGTATCCATTTTTCGGCAGATGAATATTGATAACAGTTGGTTCCATACTGGATCATGGAATGCATTATACCCATCATGCAATGTGCAACGTTGAGGGGCTATCAAAACAGCCAAAAGAAGAAATGCTAGTGAATTATTTTACGTTTTACAATGCCTTTATTTTACAACGCATTACCAGATTCAGCCAGATTGCGAGCCCCACGCTATGACTATTATGCCACCAATCGACAGTCATGCCCGTCACTGGCGTCATAGTTGTCTTTGTAAACATTACCTCATCTTGGCGACGAAATGGCACGTTTTATTGTTTTGTTTTTCTTCTCTTTCGTGCGGTTTCGTATTTGCTACCCGAATGGGTCACTCTTTTTTCTGGATGTTTGATTATTTATTCATGAAAATTCTAAACTTGACGTCAGTGGACGGTGCGTGGTGGGCCCAGCGGACCAATGCGCCAATATGAGGCGATAGCAAACTCAAACTCACGCGATGATCTGTCAGACGCCAGTATGATCTATGATAATGACCCTGGCCGACCGATGATCGGTGATCAATGCCTGGGTGGCCTCGCCTGCCGATCGATCTAATAACAGCTCCAGACCAGACGGAGGGACCAGTATGGTCCGCACGGACCAGCTAGGCCGCTGTGGTCCCGTGCGGTTCCCCAGGGTCTATGCGGAGTCCCTGGTGGTGTTTTTGTCCCGCTGCGTCGTGACCAATAATGCCGATACGCATGTGTGGCTCAGAAACTCTTCAAATTACCCCTAATGAGCATGACGAGTGAGTCGGAGTCGTTCAGAATCGTAAAACGCTCTCACGCTGGGAATCGTTCCGTAAAGAGGAGCTCTGTACGACAATGTTAGACTTCACAGAGGCATGTTACGAATTCGTAATGTCACATTGTAACCTATGTTTATTACGAGATTCTCCATAAGCATAACTTACTTCTACTGTGTCTTTGGTGTAACAATGTTACACTCGACACTGTAACATAATAATTCAGTTTCAACATATGAGCGCGGTGTCATAACAGACTTTGCCAGCGAGTCTGTCAACTGACTCTCGTCCCTGCTGACGAGCATAGACTCGCATTCCCCACTCCCCAGTTCTTCCCCAACGAACCTACGTCCCGCTGTACGTCGTGACGCCTTTACGTAACACCCGTGACGGCACCGGGCCGTGACGTGACGAGACGTGACGAGACGTGACCGCTGAAGTTAGCGCGAGTCGTGGTTACTGCCTGCTCCACACAGCGGCTCGAGAAGGGGTCACAAACTCACAACCGTTCTCTAAACTGTCTCAGACACATGGCTTCCACTGGACAAACCATAATGGCCATTCGACCCAATGGAAGACTAAAAGTCATGGGCGTCCCAACCCTTTCCTCGGGCCCATTTGTCACTTGGCTCAGACCGGTCCGCCCGACCCAATTCAACCCCGTTTGCGACGCAGCGGCACCCTTTTGCTGTGACCAGAGTGTGTCGTCTCCACGCCAAGTATAGTCCCCTGCCACCCCGACATCGGTCGTGGGCCGCTGGTTTGGTCAACTGGCGTCAGCGCGAGCGGACCGATATCAGCACATCGTGCAGCCGACCGTTGTGCACGAGATGCTGGTCGCTCGACGCTGCTGCCATCTGGTCCGCACGTGATGCGGTTAGGGGAGAAAAGTGGTGGGGGGATGGGGCGGGAGGGGACTGCGGCTCACAGCGCGAGCGGCCGGTGCTGCTCTTCTGGTCAGCGTTACAGTCTCCCGTTGGTGGTATGTTCTTGGTCCGATCTGCAGTCTCTCATCTCAAGAGATGTGGATAGGCAATGGCGCATTGACTCGGCAAAATGGCGTCTATTTATGTCGGGTGGTAAACGTTGGGAAGAAACGTTGAACAAGTCACTATGATGTCATTTGTGACGTGATCCACGCAATAGCAATATTCGATTGATTGTTTTTTACTGTTGCCGAATGTGTCGGCCTTTCACACGACATACATATCTGGCACAAATCCATTATCAAACGAACGAATCTGTTACGCATACGATCAATGACAGTTCCCCACTATGGCACAATAGGTGGTAACTGGTGTCACCCACACATACACACAGAGGTCCACGCACACCGTCCAATTTTCCGCAGCTGACTGCCTCTCGCCCCTCTCTCTCTCCCTCTCTCGCAACCACGCTATATGGGGAGGTAGGTTTGTTCCCCTCTCCGACCGTCAGGGTAACGCCACCGCCGCCGCCCGTAACGCTGCCGCCCGCCCGTGACGCACGACCGTCACGAACGCCAGAGTTACGCGTGACCCGTGGCGGCGCGTGGCGCGGACTGGCGGTGGAGCGGGAACAGTTACACTGTACCGTCGTTGCTGCTGTGCTATATTTGAAAGAAAAGATAAGCATTGCTCATTTTTGTAAATAATTAACACTCAAATTCGCTTTGATATCATAAAAACTTAAATAAAAAGAATTTGTATAGCTACATATATTGGTCTTAGGCTAAGGATCAGCCACTGCACTGCAATTCTACCTTTAATGGATTCCAATGAGCAAGGAAATTTCTGAGCTGTCAGTTGCATAATAGCGGCTATTTCAAATCTCATATCTCCACTGATAAGTCCTCTATACAGTCCACCCCGCCTCACCTCCCTGTCAGCTCAGTGGACGGCGCACCCAGCATCGACCCGTCCCAGTCGGACCGACCACGCCCCGGCCTTGGACGCGGACGCTGTCCGGGCCTGCCGGGCCCGTCACGAGCCGTGACAAACGCGTGACCGGCGCAGGGAGCGTCACAGTCCGCCGGCGCGGCACGGGTGACACGGCACGGCACGGGCGACACGGAACGGTGTGACACGATCCGAGACATCAGGGGCGTTCGGTGCACATATTTTGTCCCGACGGTCCCTCTAGATATTTGGTCGTGACTCGTGAGGATAACATTATTGCGACGATGGCAGTAATGGTGCTGAATGGAGTTTCAGCCTTCAGGTGTATCGGTGCGTGGCAATAGCAGATAATTGTGTGAAAATATTTGTAGTACATGCTCGTACGTTATGAGTGAGTGATGAAACATCATCCAATTGTATAAAATTTGTAAGTTATCTGAAAGAAAATACTGATGCATCATGTCAGTTCAAGAGCCTCATCATCTTGCCCTTGACAAGCATTCACACGGGGCAGTGGGAAAACAGAGAAACTTATCCAGTGCAATGAGAACCGTGATTCATCACCGTAATTATCATCACCATCATAAAGAGTGACTATGAAAATTGTGGCCGACAAGTTATGCAGATTCATTCTGTCTGCTCAATTGCTAATTCATGATCACTGAAGACACAGTTTCGCAGTCACCCGATCATGTGTTGATCTTCAGAAAGATGGGAGTTTTAGGCATGTCAACTCGCACGTAAAATATTCAACTGTCGAAAAAGTGGCACGGGATCCTGAATTTATCGACACTTTTTCAACCGCATGTGTTCAGTAAAAGTTCACTCTTTTCTCTCTTCCCTCTCTCTCTCTCCCTCTCTCTTTTAGTTTTTTTTTCTCTCTCTCTCTTTCTCTCTCTCTCTCTCTCTCTCTCTCTCTCTCTCTCTCTCTCTCTCTCTCTCTCTCTCTCTCTCTCTCTCTCTCTCTCTCTCTCTCTCTCTCTCTCTCTATCTCTGTCTCTGTCTCTGTCTCTCTCTCTCTCCCTCTCTCTCTCTCTCTCTCTCTCTCTCTCTCTCTCTCTCTCTCCCTCTTCCTCCCTCGTCTCCGCCTTTTCTCGTGGTCTCGCTCTCGACCAATCCTTTGTTTCATACCGTCATTCGCGACCACAGAAGCTCTCAGCTAAGTTTACCGACGTTGATGACTACCTGAACCAGCCTCCGGAACGAACACTGGTGACCGCGGCGACATCCAGCTGTGTTACGAGACCCTGAGGCCATCTTGCTGATGATAAAAATGGGATTAACGGTTCGTGCTTGGAAATGCACTGTAGGTACATACGTACAAACTTTCTGGGAAGAAAAGCAGAGTCAGGAGGCGTCGAGGGTTATGATATAAATCGTCTACCTTGGAAACAGAAAAGTTGGTGTGTGTAAGCTTATGAAACATTCAGCAACATTTTGTGGTATTGTCAGTTGTGTAGTCAGAAGATATGCATGCTGTAATACATATATCGCCTCAGTGCCCATTATCGCACTACATTCTGCCGTCAAATCATCTCCTATTTGTCAAATAGCCGGCTGAAACCAAAGTCCCAACGCTCTATTGTGATCTCATCACATCCCACGCTCTAGATGCGCCGCTAACAGTCTCAGTGCACGCGTTACCAAACAGACGATTGGAGGCACCCTCCCCTGACCGAGGCGTGACGGCATCACGGCACCGCTGGCGTCACGGGCCGCCATTGAGGCCGTGACGCGTGTCACGTGACGTGACGTGACGTCATTGACGCCGCCGCCCGCTGAGGCGTGGTGCCAGGCTGGCAGAAACGGTGCAGTGCGATTACATGAGTATGGCATGGCCTCATCTTATTTCCAAAGCATGATCGTTGTTTGAGTGGACTAGGATATGCAGTATGCAGCAAAGATAACTAGGTCAGCTGTCAAACTCGGACTGAGTTCGTATTCCACTTAACTTCTTACCAAGAATAAGTTACACGACACAAAACGAAGTGTTTTTGCAGCTACTCGGCTCAGTTTTTTACTCTCTTTACACAGGTCGGTCCTCCACTCCACGGCCGGCTCGAAATGGCGCCGAGTTTTTAACTACCCGGTGCTAAAACGCTTCTTACCTCCAGCGCTCAGGCGTAAAAATCGACAGTCCCAGTGGCTTTTTGTTGAGGCTTGGTCTCAATGCCTATATCCAGGGCCTAACTGACTGTTAAACACCATCCGTTTATCGTCATTTTATTGGCGCATAAAGCCGCATTCCAACACGTTTTGGAGTCAAGTAGATCGGATCTCAAAGCAGCTTTTGGCTCTTCAAGTGTAAACGAAACTCTTTCAACATTCAGACACCCAAGATGTTTTGAATCCGGTCAGACTAGTCCCAGTTTCCGCCTAATCTCAGCGGTGCCAACTGGACCAGCTGACAGTTACGAACGACGACCCCGCGGCACGCTCACCGGCCAGCCCGGAAGTGACGCGTCACGGCCCGGAAGTGACGCGTCACGGCCGTCACACGGACATTGCCCCGGGCGGTGCCGGCGGCGGCAGAGGCGGCCACGGCGGCAGCGTGCCACTCTCTCTGGGTGCTGAGGATGGGAACGGGAGACAGGGGAGCTTACCGACAAAACATCGGACAGATACGCTTTGGACTCTCTCTCTCTCTCTCTCTCCCTCTCTCTCTCTCTCTCTCTCTCTCTCTCTCTCTCTCTCTCTCTCCCCTCCCCGGACCGGAAGTCCGCTATGCGCCCCACCTGCCACCCGTGAGGTCATCACGCGCACCGAGGTCACGCCGACTGACCCCCAGGGACTAATGAACCGAGTCAGACAAACAACCATTAGCGGTGCTAATGCCGTCCGCGGCAGGCGGCGCAGCGGTGAGGACGGGCACCTGGCGGATGACGCGCAGTGGCGGATGACGTCATTGACATGAATAGTTGTCATAAGGCTGCGGGAGGTCAGAGCGGGGCGGGTTCGAAACAGTGACATCATGTAGCTGGTGGATGAAGTTGGGCTGATAGCGACTGCAGTTTCCCGTCGCTGCAGGGAGCGCAGATGGGGCGGTTAGGGTGTCGGTGACCGCTGTGGTCGTGTTCGAGAGACAGCTGCTCTCAGCTCGCAGCTGACGGCGGAGCTGCGGCAGCCGTCGGCAGCTGCCGCAGCAGCTCGGCCGCCCTCCTACCGAATATGGCAGCTCGGGCCAGCTGCCGTGGTATCCGACCGCCCAAAAACGACCGAGGAAAAACAGTGGACCGGCCGGGGTGCGGTCACCGCGGCCGGCCCGCTCCCAGAAGTTGCGAAAAAACCGGCCGGGGTTTCCACGCGCGACGCGAGTGGTTGAGATAAGACGGCGGCCAGTCGCCGCTGTGACTGCGGGCTTCCAGCTGAGGTTTGGCCGCAGACTGGCAGACGGTCGCAAAGAGAGCAATAGCCTCACAATCTGTCGCAATGCATGCGGTTCAGATGGGGCTCGATGAGTCATTTTTAGCAATCTGAGACCATTTTAGTTATTATCCAGCAGCTTGCAGAATTGCACACGCTCGTTAAAATTTCGCAAGAAAGTGTGTCACGGTGGCAGTCAGTCCGTATAATTTACTTTGACCTATCAATTTCAACATGCGATCTCCAATGAGCCTGTCTTTGCTGATCCATAATTCGTGTGTCTCATCTCGTGTTCGTCTTTTTCTTTGTACCGTCCGTTCGCCCGACTGTTTCATCACTTGCCACCCAATGATTTGTTTGCTGAATAATTGTGGCACAAACCTTATCCACACTGGGTTGCACTGTTTTCCTCTGAATGAGGAAACTTGGCATAGCGTCTGCGTGGCAAATCATTGTCAGCTGGCACCTTTCCTTTCCCATTTTCCGGTCACCGATGCCGCTCATTGTCTCACATTCCACATTCCGAGTGGAATGCTCACATTCCACATTCCGAGTGGAATGCTCACATTCCACATTCCGAGTAGAATGTGCTCTCTTCATACTCCGGCACATTGCCCTGTTCGACAGACAGCTGGTATCCTCTGAGCACCCGGCGGGGTACCCCTACACATGTTTACTGCTGGCTCGGGACCCCGACACACGGGACAGATGGGTCGGGGTGACTCGGGTCGGCCGCGGCACGATATGGGTCGACGGGCAGGATCAGTGGGTGATCTGGGAGGGAGGGAGGGGGAGAGAGAGAGAGAGAGAGAGAGAGAGAGGAGGAGGAGGAGGAGGAGGAGGAGGAGGAGGAGGAGGAGGAGGAGGAGGAGGAGGAGGAGGAGGAGGAGGAGGAGGAGGAGAGGGAGGGAGACAGCCTCCTCAGAGCTGCCTGTGGTGGGAGCGGTCCGTGTGCACAAAGACTGCGGTGTGTAGAGAGGAGCCACCAGCTCTGCGCACTGGGGTGTATCAGAGGGTTGGGTGCAATTGTGGGTGACTGTGGGGAGGAGGGTGGATGCAGACGGGTGCAGCAGTGGTTAGGGGTGCGTTGCGGCAGAGGAGAGAGGGTGGGGTGCAGAGTGGGTGCAGTGGGGTGCGGCAGTGGATGTGGAGCGATCGGACGCAGGTGCGGCTGGACGGGATAACATTAGAGCCACGGCTGAGAGATGCCTTTGGACTGCGCGGTGGTTGGTGCTCACTCAGCCGTCACTAATTTAGAACAGCTTGAGCCTGAACTGGAGCAATCTGGGCGAGGTCGGTCAAACCATACTTGTGTGCAGTGAACTGATTCAGGACTAGCTGGCAAACGGATCATTTTTACTGTTTCAAGCCTGCTCTTTGAATGCAAAGTGATATCTAAATTACTCCAGACATTGACAAACGTGATGGCTAGCGCCTTCGAGGACTTTGGGGTCACGCTATAACGGAGGCTAAATCTCTGTCAAGGATTTGCTGCTGTGCTAATTAGTCACGCTTCAATTTGCTGTAATGCTCGGATCACGCTAAGCCAGAGCCGGAGGCTTTGGCAAGGCTTCATGACACACTTCATGCATTGGGTGGCCCCGTTCCGGAGCAAATTCGAACCACCGCCCTGATTGTTTAGCATTGCCGTGTTTAACTGTTTACCCTTGGCTTGCTGCGGAACGTAATATAAACCAGCCAGCTGAACCGAAACGGACTGGAGGCATACAATTACCGGAACAGACCCTCGTTTGTTGTCCGGCATCATGCGATCCAAATGCAAAGGTCAGCGTCGTGCTGCCGCTGGCTTGCCCTTTGGGGAAGGGTTATTGTTAGGCCACGTGCACACTGCACAGCGTCTGACCTTAATGTCACGGCTGCGTGAAATTGAGCCGTCGTCTTTGTTTGTTGCATGACTGAGCTCGGACCTTTGGTAATTTTGATGCCGTGATATTTTTAAGAATATTGCGGAAGACTATAGGTTCCTTGATAGGTTCTTTGATGATTCGTGCTGTCATCATGCCTTCTTTATTACATTTAACTGCATGTTTTTGCTATATTGCCAAAGAATTGTCCTATTGCCAACTAGAAGGAAGGTTACTGTCGTATCGTAACTGAAAATGTTTAACATATCTGACGCAGATGCACCTAGCGGCACTCTATACAGACTGAGATGACAAACTTAGGGCACACTAGCTGGCGTAGCTGGCTGACGTGGAAAAGAAGACACACACTGCTGTTTTTCGGCCGCTCCTGTGTAATTACGTTGGTGTATCGACTCGACCGTTACGGAGAGAAGAAGATGACAAAACTGATAGAGTGAGATACTGATGACCACCAGACCAGACCAGACCAGACCAGACCAGACCAGACCAGACCAGACCAGACCAGACCAGACACGGTCAGACCAGACCCGGTGGGCCGCGCCCTGTTGCAGTATCGACCGAGCACTCTGCCATTCTCGTGCCTACAGCACTGAGAGCTCTGTCATGCTGACATTAATGCACGGTTCACATGCCAGCTGGGAGGCCCATCTAATCTGCCAGGAGAGGGCGTGGTCACCACCCTCCCCCACCCTCAGCCCCTTCCCCTCAGTGGGCTAGGGGGCGCACCGGATGGGGTGGCTCCAACAGTCACATAGCTCGGGGATAATTAACCCCACCCCATCAACCAGTGAATGATAGATCCGGCTGCCAGGGCCGGGCATACTCGATGATTGGAAATACCTGCTCTAATCCATATGCCCATCCCCCCCTATTAATGCCTTTTGGTTTAATTTGTTGCAGGCTTATTCAGGCATCCTCGAAAGCACTGTTATTGAATGTGTTATAGTGTGCGAGAGCGCAATTCTTTGGGTGTAAAGCAGTCATCTGGGCACGGATGTCCTCTGACTTCCGAAAGAAACATATGTACCGGCTGACCATGTCTGTTGTATTGTCTGCTGCTGAAGCTCCACTGATTGCCGTATTATTACGCCATTCTGGGTGGTGCGACGCTGACCACCAATTGCTCCAATTTCTGACTGATGGTCCTCGGACACACGCCCCAACAATGGCCGTGTTCGGACAACGGTGTCTGAGCTGCTGCTGTTCAAATTGCTTCGAACTGGCCACTCCAAAGTCACCAGACTGTAGGTAACTGTTTGTGGCAGCCCTGGGAGCCAAGAGGAGTGCCCTGGGGCGATCCATGGTCGGTTGATTGGTGTGCGCCTGATGCATGCAGTGGTCGAACGTTGACCACAGCGCGGACGATAGAGTGCGTGGGTGCAGTGATCGAACCGTTCGAGATCCGCTGACGACTCGGCTTCAGGGAATGCTAGGTGGACTGGTTAAATTGATGTGGAAGTATTGTGCCTTGCTGGTTGCTGGGAATGACTCCGGGCACTGATAGGTATCCAGCAGAATGCGGTAGACATCGGCCATTTATTGTAATTGAATTACCTTATCAGAGCAGGCATGCGATTATTCTATTCACTCAAACAGACCAGTCTTGCTTATCTTCTCCGAGAAGTCTCTCAGCTCCTCTCAAGACGTTGCGGCTGTTATAATTCTCCACCTAATGTGCCGGTAGTGGGTGTGGACTTGGATTCTCAGTAACGAGTACCCTCGGTAACTGAGTTGGCTTCAGTCTGAGATCAGTCAGCCGACCCAAGCAGCGCCACACCGCCAGATGGGCGTCACTTTCATCGCCATCGCCGCCGCCGCGCCGCTGCCGACTCGTCTCGAAAGTCTGCCGCCGGCGCGTCAGATGCGGCGTCTGCCTCTCTCCTTTTTCCCGAGCCGCGAGTCGCTGTCGGCCGGTGAGACAGCTGCAGAACGGAGTGACGTCATTGATGTTGATGACGGCATACATACTTATGACGTCAGACAGTCTTTGCTGATCTGAAGAAAGGGGTCGATCTGCCTTTGGCAGGGCAAGATCATATAGTCTGGCGCTTCCAGACTGGGTGCAGAAGTGTTTCCCTCTCCGTTAGTACCGCACCACGGTCGATTTTCGACAGAACCGTGACAGGAACACAGTGTAGTCGAGCCGCCACACCCACACACATCACCGGTGTAACGGCGCCCACGGTGGATCGGCGGCGATTCCGGCGCACTGAGACAATGGCTGCGCACTGAGACACAGCTCCGGGGTGGCGAATCGCGATCATGGCTACCGTTATCTGCTCTGATCTACTGAGACGGGTATGTCTATGTTCTCCCATAGAGCTCAAGGCACGCACTGCCTCATAACTTTTAACCAGCAATCATCACTCCCCGCGTCTTTTGCTCCTTATCGGAAGATCTTGAACGCCACGGTCCACCCCGCACTGGATCGCCCTGCTCCCATTTCGGAGAACAATGGCGGTGATTATCGTTGGACGCTCGGCTAGCTGGCGGTCGGGGTGTCCGACCGGGTCACCTGACCTTTGACCCCCGCGGACCAGGGCGGCCGGCGGACGCGAGCCGCCCCCGGGCAGCGCGGCGCACCGCCCGGGCTTTATTCCACCGAGTCACGGATAAAACTGATCAGTTTAGCTGGTGATGAGAGCGAGACAGCTCGACAAGGAGAAATTGATAGTAACTTTGTTGGGATATTGTGGTATTTTTTTTAATAAAGACAAAGTTTCTTCATGATCTGCTAAAAGCTCCTGAATCAGTGCCTAACTAATTCATATATTAACAGCTAAACCTAAATTGAATGGCTGCGCAGCATTCCTCGCCATCGTTCAACGAGAGAATGAATGCTGTTTGGGTTAAAACGAAATGAGTTCTCGATTGGTAATATTACTAAGTGCTCGAGCGAGGAACATATTGAATATAATTAGATAAATAAAAGAAGTTGACCTTTTCCTCGACATCAAAAATGTAAAAAGCCGAATAATATATTTTAAAAAACGGTGAGCTTTCGGCCACTGGCCTTTATCAAACCAACGTGATAACAATGTTAAAAGACGATCCTGTGAATAATCTGTCTGCCATTTTTCAAAAACCGAAGATCGTGATATTTTAGGAAAGGCGCTACTCATAAGGGCAAACTATTTGATAGACCGATTGTCTACATAGTGTCCGATGTACGTAACATACATAATATACAATTGTACACGTAGCTGTCAAACACACATCGTATGGAAGGTATGTACACTAACACCGATGTACATCACACACATAACAAAATAATATACACATACACATATTAATCGATTGAGTTGAAAAGGCTACACGCTCACAAGATACACATGATACAGGCGCTTACATGATTGGCCACGACGAAAGATTTGAGTTTATGTGCGGGCGGTTTGCTTTTATAAGTAGGGATTCTGCGATTTTTCTGTCCGGGTGGTCTTTGGAGCGATAAAGGACGCGAACCTGAAGAGGAAGGGATGATTTGTTTAGCGGCGCGCCGGGGTGGTGCTCACGGAAGTGGTCTCCCATCGGGGTCCCTTCGGATGCGCTCAAGGCGTCTCGTAAATGTTCGTTAAATCTTAGTCGAACAGGTCGTTTTGTCTCGCCAATATATGTGCCGTCGTCACCCTTTCCTTCACACAACTTACAATTTAGCCTGTAGACGACGTTCTTCTGTGTACAATCACCTGAAAAATCTGATTTACACATGTTGCATCGTGGGCCTCCAGGGCAGATAGGTTTAGATAGTGATGATCTAACCAGTTTGTTTCGTAGCTTTTGGGGGTTCCTCCATGCTATCCTGACAGCTAAGCCAGATTTCCTAACTTTACTTTGAATTTTGCATAGCAGTTCTTCATCTATGTACGGTAAACATAAGAAGCCATCTTCGCCCTTGTCTCGACTAACTTTACCCATCCTGGATCTGGACCCTTGCTGTTTGACCTCCCACAAGAGCCTTCTAAGAACTTTCTCTGGGTACCCATTTTGAACCAACACTGTCCAAATCTTGTCTATACTCGCCCTCTCTTTAGCACTGCTCGAAGAGTTCCTGATCGCTCGCCGAAACTGACTACGGACTATGTTTTGTTTAGTAGACTTCGGGTGGGCTGATTTATAGTGCAGGATGATCCCTGAGTTCGTAGGTTTTATGTAAAGTTCCGTTTCAATCTTCGTAACCTGGCCCTGGGTCACTACTGTCACTAAGGTATCTAGGAAGGCCACACCCGACTTTGTAGGGGAGAGTGGGGCAAAGCGGCCACCCTAACGCTTCTCACGGTGCCAACGCTTGATTTTTAAACTTGGAAAGATTCTTTCTATACCAATGTGATCCCTATTAAGTTGCCTTTCATTTCAAATGCGTTTTATTTCCAAAGGCGTTCACATATGGAAGATATTGACAAAACTTTAAACCTATGCATATTGGCCACTTTGCCCCATACCCTGGGGCAAAGCGGCCACCGGCGTCTTCTCAAGTCCCGATATGAGAAACAAAATAGTTGCCTCATGTACGACTAGGGTATTTGATGGTGACAAGGTTTAAGCAAGGATGGATGTTTGCTTTGTTAGCATCCCACCTGTAGGTAAACAAAGAAAGGATTTTCATGAAAAAACATTTAATGGCATTATTTGGTAACTCATGCAACTGAAAAGTGGCCAAGATGAATGCATGACGACACATTTGAATATAAATAATTTTTTTACCCAGATGGAAACAACTTATGGCCAATTGGGGGGTGGCCACTTTGCCCCGGCCACTTTGCCCCGCGCATACCGTCCGAGACAAAAATATTCCAGCTTAGCTATTAGTGGGGTAAAAAACATTAAAATTGGTAGAATACATGTACGATAACAATGCAACGCATGGACAAGAACGCTTATAAAAATTCCAAATGGTTATGAAATAGCATAACATTTAAAAATTGTAAACATAGTTGGTAACCTGGCAAGAAATGCTTTTCCGTGTTTCACAGAACAATGGTGATGGGCCTGAAAGCCCGGTCTGGCTCATTCGAACGACCGTGAAGAGAAGTATAATTGGAAACCATAAATTGAAACTGACGCCAGCTATGAAGTGCTAAAACGATGGGTGGCCGCTTTGCCCCGGGTGGCCGCTTTGCCCCACTCTCCCCTACCGGAATGCTCCATGGTAAAGCGGAGTGTCGGATGAAGCGAGTTTAAATGCGACAGAAAATCTACCAAAGCCTGCTCTCCATAGGTCCACACGCCTGCGTAATCGTCAATGTACCGAACCAAAAAGGACGGTTTCTGATCCATTTCGCAGGCGTGTGGACCTATGGAGAGCAGGCTTTGGTAGATTTTCTGTCGCATTTAAACTCGCTTCATCCGACACTCCGCTTTACCATGGAGCATTCCGGTACAAAGTCGGGTGTGGCCTTCCTAGATACCTTAGTGACAGTAGTGACCCAGGGCCAGGTTACGAAGATTGAAACGGAACTTTACATAAAACCTACGAACTCAGGGATCATCCTGCACTATAAATCAGCCCACCCGAAGTCTACTAAACAAAACATAGTCCGTAGTCAGTTTCGGCGAGCGATCAGGAACTCTTCGAGCAGTGCTAAAGAGAGGGCGAGTATAGACAAGATTTGGACATTGTTGGTTCAAAATGGGTACCCAGAGAAAGTTCTTAGAAGGCTCTTGTGGGAGGTCAAACAGCAAGGGTCCAGATCCAGGATGGGTAAAGTTAGTCGAGACAAGGGCGAAGATGGCTTCTTATGTTTACCGTACATAGATGAAGAACTGCTATGCAAAATTCAAAGTAAAGTTAGGAAATCTGGCTTAGCTGTCAGGATAGCATGGAGGAACCCCCAAAAGCTACGAAACAAACTGGTTAGATCATCACTATCTAAACCTATCTGCCCTGGAGGCCCACGATGCAACATGTGTAAATCAGATTTTTCAGGTGATTGTACACAGAAGAACGTCGTCTACAGGCTAAATTGTAAGTTGTGTGAAGGAAAGGGTGACGACGGCACATATATTGGCGAGACAAAACGACCTGTTCGACTAAGATTTAACGAACATTTACGAGACGCCTTGAGCGCATCCGAAGGGACCCCGATGGGAGACCACTTCCGTGAGCACCACCCCGGCGCGCCGCTAAACAAATCATCCCTTCCTCTTCAGGTTCGCGTCCTTTATCGCTCCAAAGACCACCCGGACAGAAAAATCGCAGAATCCCTACTTATAAAAGCAAACCGCCCGCACATAAACTCAAATCTTTCGTCGTGGCCAATCATGTAAGCGCCTGTATCATGTGTATCTTGTGAGCGTGTAGCCTTTTCAACTCAATCGATTAATATGTGTATGTGTATATTATTTTGTTATGTGTGTGATGTACATCGGCGTTAGTGTACATTGTAGCAAGGGAATGAAGGGGAGGAAAAGTACAGAAATAAAAAAAGCTGCATCTTGAGGTTCATCAAACAGCGCGGTCCACTGCTGTTCGGCGGTGTAGCAGAAAAGAGATTCGCTGCTGGAAGGAACTCGATAGTAGAGCTGGTAGAACAGGGGAGCTTGAGAGTCGTTGAAGAGATCCCGAGATAGATCTAGTGAGAGATCCAGATAGTGATGAGATCCTGAGATAGATGAGATCCACCGGATAGAGATGTAAGTATCCACCTTGCGTACAAATACATCTGATGGAAGATGCTTTTTAAATTGGAGGCTTGATGATTCTGTTCATTGTATAGACCATGATGCACGAGATGCTTCTTCACTGCTCGGATTAGGGATAGAGGGATCCGATCAGCTGGGTTTGCAGCACAGTTGGGCAGGTGAAGGACAGGGCATTCGAAGTCCCGATGACCACTGCCAAACATATGGGTGGTAATTACATTGATTAATTGAATGTGATCATTCGTCCAGTCACCCATTCCTATATCACTGGCCTCCCCATTACAAAAATTGCCCGCTTAGTTCGTATTAGCGTTGCTAGTTTAGTTGCCCTCGAGAATCATTTGTTCGACTGCCATAACCGAATTCTACCAAATTCCTATCGGCCTTACTCTAAGATTCATGCGTCATCATTCTCACATCCTTGCTCGCATTACGTTCACATTTCATGTATTCACCCAAATTTAATTGGTAGCCCCCGAAATTCCCTCCGATAGTGTTAGGCGTCTTACAAACCATGGTCTCCCCGGCGAGATAAATGTCTCTTTCCGAAATCCATATGCATGCTCCGCTAACCGGCGACAAAGATACTTATCGCAGGGCCGTCCAGAATAATTATACACAAATATCCACCCTACTAATTTATGGGATTCACTACACGTCCGATAGACTTATGGTACACACATACACGATTTATATCCGACTTATCTCTCTACCGGGAGAGATTACCTATGCCCTCTTCCGGTCCGCGTGTAACATTCCCGTTCACGACCCAGGGACCACCGTTCATATCCTGGAACTCTCCTCAGGAACTCTCCTTAAACCATGGGATTTACTCTTCAAGGCCTTACGTGTCCTGGAGTACATTCTTCCCTCCCCTGAGGCTGTCCAGTACCGATTAAGGTACCTTTACAAAATAAGTATGAGGACTTATTCGGGACACTACGGCGCGCCTTATCCGCACTTTTGGGTGACTCACCCCTGACCCTCGGCTTCTTGCCTTTGGCATAACTTACTCTCCACTGCACACTGTGCCAATCTTCCCCTTCCCCCTGCCGTAGAAACCTCTCACTGCCTTCTCACCCAGTGTTACCTAAGCGGGAAAATTAACAGTGGCCGGTACCACTGGCGGAAAACGTGCATATGCCCTGCGTACGTGACGGCGTGTCCCTCTTATTATTCCGGTCTGGACGTGGGTTTAGAGAAGTGCATCTGTGTCTCATACGGTCATGCTGGTAAACGCTACGCCATAGGAGACGGGCAAACAAGCCGTCTGTGCCTCACAATGCCCTGTGCCAATATTGGTGGAGTAATTATTGGCGCTAACTCTCAAGAACGCGAATAACAGAAACGCATCTAATCGTAATCTCAAGTCCTAATTGCTGCTGCACGCGTGAACCTAATCATCAGTTCTCGTAAACAATCCTAGCAGACCTTGAACCGCTCTTGATTTCATCAGATAATCTAGAACCAATTAGTACGCACCGATCTGTCGTCTGGTTGTGATCCACCGTATCATAGTGAATTGCTGAATGCTCAAACGGAAATGACTCCTTGAAACTCGTTCGATAGCTTCTGATGGGCTACTAGTTACCTAAACAAATTATCTTTATAGAGTGCCAGAATATTGTCATAGGGTCCCTAGCCTTTCATAGGGAATCTATTTTAAATCATCCTATTAGCAGTAAACAATGCGCATCAAACGAAGTGCAGTCCTAAATATCAAATAGCATGTCATATTTAAAATTATGCATTAACTGTTTACGTTCTTACCCCGTTGCAACTTTCCACAACTAACCATGCTCCTATATACAATGACCTTCACCTACCGCCCGCGCCCCAATTACGGCTAACCCACTGCCCCTGTTGTGGCTGCTTTTTACGCCCTCTGGCGGCTCAACGCCCGCGTCGAGAGCGACGATACTGGCCGCCGGCTGGCGTCGCGTCGACAGTCAGTCAAGGCCACGCCGCGATGGGCGCGTCATCACTCGCGGTGCAATGCTCGTGCGTGTTGTCTCTTCTGGCCGGGTGGATTCACCGGATGTGTCAGTGAGTGTGAATCTGGTAAAATATCGCTGCAATATCTCCCTGTTCGACATCTCATCAGCTCCATTCAACGTAAGTTTTTTTTAAATTAAATTCCTGTCCCATTTAATCGTTCCCCAACAAAGGTGGTCCTTTCTAGTATTTATTCTACAAAAGCACAACGATCGGCACCTATATTAGTCGCATATTAGTTCTAACCACAAACAATTCTACATCTACCTGTTACTCGACATTTCGCAATTTCAATGACGCAAAGTGACCATCTAAAGTCGCTAAGTGTCAAACCGTCAACCTCAAACCACTGCTCGCAACTCTGCACCTAAGTAACAGAAGAAATTCCGCCGTAAGCTCAAGCATTCGTATCTGTCGGAAATCATAACTCATAGCCATATTCATAGATCGATCGCATGAATCAGTCGCCACCTTAAAACATTACATTCCCTTTCAACCGTATTTACCTGTTCTATAATTGATTTCGACTTCGCAATTAATTCCTACAGCAATATTACCAATGATTTCGCAATGCAACTTTTAGTGAGTACAGCACGAATCTAAACCCTTAATTTCACAAACGTTCCAACCTCAAAACGCACCTGGCCATCGCCCATAATAAATCGAACGAACCAGCTTGACCGAAGACAAAGACATTTCAACGCTGTCACACATCCAGTCATCAATCTCAACGTTCGTGACCATGAGCTGCTTATTCAAATTTTAGCCTCTCGCTCTGGGCCTAATCGTGAACTCCAACTGACAATAACGGTTTGCTGGCGACTCTGACATGACTTCGAAATTCAGATCCTAATATGCTACTAGGGTGTCTGGACCAATAAGCTCAAAGTAATTTAAGTTTTCCAATTCCAATTGAGAGTGCATTTTATGGCAACCGAAAATGTTTGGCAGTCGTCACGGCACGGCAACCGGGCAGAGGGGGGGGGGTCAAGGATTGGGATTGAGCAGACTTTTCAACAACACTCACATTCTGGAGTTTCTCTGCGCTTCCGCTTCTCAGTGTGGTCACAAGCGTCGGCTACTGTCCTCGGTTCTGATCACTCGAACTGAAGAGGCTTCTCGCGGGTGACCCCGGACTGACGGCGGCCTCCAGATGGCGTCTCCGGCTCCGGCTGCAGACTGTGACTCTCGGCTGCTCGACTGTGATTCTGCCTCTGGTTGGGTGGCGCACCCTTTTATAGTTGGGGGGAGGGGTGACTGCCACGCCCTTGCGACGTCATCTTCCTCTGCCTTCTTCTGGTGGGTGGGGCCGTAAGATGGCGCCCTCTGTCCTGTTTAGTCACCTTGCTCCTCTGTGCCTGCAATTTTTGGCCGTCGAATCGTCTTCGTGTTGAGTGCTTTATCATTTTAATAATCGCTGGCATAAAACAATCCCCGAAAGGTTTGTGATTTTCGAGTTTTAATTTTAATTCTTCAATTTCATTTTATTCAAACTTTTGTTTCCTTCCGTTTCGTCTGCCGGCAACGCCCCTTGTGACGTCACTCTTGCTCCGCCCACCGTCTCGGGCGTGCCGTAAGTCAGCGCCTTCTTCCTCTGCGGAGATCTCTGGAACTACCTCATGAGGCCATTGTGAGGTCGGTCACCCGGTTGTTTTGCCAGGTTCACTCACCCTGGGTTGCTGTGCCCGACAAAGGAGGCTGTGTGCTCCAGCCGGCATCCATCCTTGACACTGCTCCATGATCTGTTGACATCTTTTGCTGATGCAGCGTTATTTGAGGAGGTTCGAATCGCTCATCCTGCGGTAGCTGTCTCCATAGGCGGGCGTCGTAATGAGAGTTTAACGGTTGCCCATTGCGAAGACCTCTGGAACTACTGCGTTTTTGCTTGCCATAGGATCTTCCTGGTTGTGCCATTCCCACCATGTGACTCAGCGCGGTGCAGCTGTTGTGGTACCTGACAGAGTACGTGACAAGTGACAGAGTACCTTAACGTGCTCGCTCGCCGCCGCCGCCGGCCGCGGTCCTGACGTAGCTTGTTGACTCAGCTGTGCCTCGACGGTTCGTACTGATGTAGGCGGCATCGTCTTCTCGCAGATGTGTCTACTGCGGCTATTCCCACGGACAGTGCTCGTTGCGGGAGATGGAGAAAAGTGATGTGTGGGGGATGGTGGGCCTGGTGACTGGGGGGGGGTGAATAATGAGAGGGGAGGGGAGCGCAGCAGCAGCGCTCCGCTCAGCTGTGCGTCACCCGGTAGCAGCGATGGGTGAGTGAATGGAGGGCTAGGCCTGTGACCGGACTGCGAGGGGGGGGGGGAACTGCCGTACCGAGCCGTGCCGAAAAGATACTACGTTAAATGTTCAAGATGTAGCGTGCTACATCTTCAGTCCAAACAACCCTAGTTGCGTCCTCGCAACTCATACAAAAAAGTCACACCCCTTACTCATCTAAATTTACACAATCATGTGAACTTCCGCAACGCCCACAGCATGACATCGTATACCTAGTACAGTACACACACGCACCTGTTGTTCCTCGTCCCCACCTCAGTTTGTCGTTCACCAGATCCGGGTCACGGGCACCAACCACTTTGGTTAGCCCGATGTCGTCGGTTGTCGTCCGGTAAGCGGCTTCTTAGGAGGGTGAAGACCTCTGCGGCAGCCCAGGTGGGCGGCCTCCACAGCAGTTCGGGTGGCAGCCTCCATGGCAGCCTCATGGCGGCCCGGGTGGCGGCCTCCATGGCAGCCCGGGTGGGCAGCTTGCACGGCGGCCCGCGTGGGCAGCCTACGTGGCAGCCCAGGTGGACGACACCTCCGTGGCAGTCCGGGTAGGCGACCTCCATGGCCGGCCCTGCCGCGACCTCCGTGGCCGCCCGGGTGGCAGGCTCCGTGGCAGCTCAGGTGAGCGACCTCCATGGCAGCTCAGGTGGGTGACCCCCGAGGCAGCACGCGAGGGCAATGCATCCCCGTGGCAGCCCGGTTGGGTGACCATCGTGGCAGACCCGTGACAGCCTCCGTTGTAGCTCAGGTAGGCGACTTCCGTGGCAGCCCAGGTAGGTGACCCTCGTGGCAGACCCGGTGACAGCCTCCGTGGTAGCTCAGGTAGGCGACTTCCGCGGCAGCTCAGGTGAGTGACCCCCGAGGCAGCACGCGATGGCAATGCATCCCCCGTGGCAGCTCAGGTAGGCGACTTCCGCGGCAGCTCAGTTGAGTGACCCCCCGAGGCAGCACGCGGGACCAATGCTTCCTCCGTGGCAGCTCAGGTAGGCGACTTCCACGGCCGATCAGGTGAGTGACCCCCCGAGGCAGCACGCGGGACCAATGCTTCCTCCGTGGCAGCTCAGGTAGGCGACTTCCGCGGCCGCTCAGGTGAGTGACCTCCGAGGCAGCCCGCGAGGGCAATGCATCCTTCGTGGCAGCACAGGTGACCTCCGTGGCAGCTCAGGTAGCGACCTTTCGGCGGACCAGGTGACAGCCGTCGCAGCAGCCCAGGTGGGTGATCTCTGCAGCAGCCCATCTGAATGGATCGTTTGGCAGTTGGTCTTGCAGCATCCTGGCACCCTCTCCTCGTTCACCAACATGATAATCGCCTTGGCTGTGTTGTGAAGACGACCGTGTTTGATTTTGATTCAGTACAACACGAGCATTCCGCCTGTTCTTCCTCTTCTGCTTTTGATATTGCTGTCCTTTTATCCTCAATACTCTAGAAAGTTCGAGCTCTCCTTTGCAATACAGCAGCTGACCGTGACTTGGACTTGTTGTACAGCAGAACGTAGAAGAATTGATATGCTGATGCAAACAATTGTCAAGTTTCATTTTCGGCCTGTCTTCTGTATTAGTCTGATCCTTTGTTCATGAGACAGCTTCATTTCCTTATCTTATCTTCAACAGCTTCTTCTATGTCCTTTTCAGTATTCGTAAGACCGCTTCCTCTCATCAGTTCCTTCACGTCGACCCCTGCAGCACGTTCATTTCCACTGCTGTCAGTATTTCGAACACCTGCTCAATTCTTCAACTTTCCTGTCATCAGCCACCATCATAAGCTTCATCATCTTCACACAGCTTTCTTTAGCTCATCCTCTTTCTTCATATCGACCCCTGCAGCACGCTCATTTCCACTGCTGCCAGTATTTCGAACACCTGCTCTATTCTTCGACTTCTTCCTCTTCTCCATACGGTTGACTTTCAATTCATCAACTTCGGGTTCGGCGGCTTGTGCCAGTCTACCAGCTTCACAATTTGAGAATTATCAAATCCCCACGTTTTGGGCGCCATTTGTAGCAAGGGAATGAAGGGGAGGAAAAGTACAGAAATAAAAAAAGCTGCATCTTGAGGTTCATCAAACAGCGCGGTCCACTGCTGTTCGGCGGTGTAGCAGAAAAGAGATTCGCTGCTGGAAGGAACTCGATAGTAGAGCTGGTAGAACAGGGGAGCTTGAGAGTCGTTGAAGAGATCCCGAGATAGATCTAGTGAGAGATCCAGATAGTGATGAGATCCTGAGATAGATGAGATCCACCGGATAGAGATGTAAGTATCCACCTTGCGTACAAATACATCTGATGGAAGATGCTTTTTAAATTGGAGGCTTGATGATTCTGTTCATTGTATAGACCATGATGCACGAGATGCTTCTTCACTGCTCGGATTAGGGATAGAGGGATCCGATCAGCTGGGTTTGCAGCACAGTTGGGCAGGTGAAGGACAGGGCATTCGAAGTCCCGATGACCACTGCCAAACATATGGGTGGTAATTACATTGATTAATTGAATGTGATCATTCGTCCAGTCACCCATTCCTATATCACTGGCCTCCCCATTACAAAAATTGCCCGCTTAGTTCGTATTAGCGTTGCTAGTTTAGTTGCCCTCGAGAATCATTTGTTCGACTGCCATAACCGAATTCTACCAAATTCCTATCGGCCTTACTCTAAGATTCATGCGTCATCATTCTCACATCCTTGCTCGCATTACGTTCACATTTCATGTATTCACCCAAATTTAATTGGTAGCCCCCGAAATTCCCTCCGATAGTGTTAGGCGTCTTACAAACCATGGTCTCCCCGGCGAGATAAATGTCTCTTTCCGAAATCCATATGCATGCTCCGCTAACCGGCGACAAAGATACTTATCGCAGGGCCGTCCAGAATAATTATACACAAATATCCACCCTACTAATTTATGGGATTCACTACACGTCCGATAGACTTATGGTACACACATACACGATTTATATCCGACTTATCTCTCTACCGGGAGAGATTACCTATGCCCTCTTCCGGTCCGCGTGTAACATTCCCGTTCACGACCCAGGGACCACCGTTCATATCCTGGAACTCTCCTCAGGAACTCTCCTTAAACCATGGGATTTACTCTTCAAGGCCTTACGTGTCCTGGAGTACATTCTTCCCTCCCCTGAGGCTGTCCAGTACCGATTAAGGTACCTTTACAAAATAAGTATGAGGACTTATTCGGGACACTACGGCGCGCCTTATCCGCACTTTTGGGTGACTCACCCCTGACCCTCGGCTTCTTGCCTTTGGCATAACTTACTCTCCACTGCACACTGTGCCAATCTTCCCCTTCCCCCTGCCGTAGAAACCTCTCACTGCCTTCTCACCCAGTGTTACCTAAGCGGGAAAATTAACAGTGGCCGGTACCACTGGCGGAAAACGTGCATATGCCCTGCGTACGTGACGGCGTGTCCCTCTTATTATTCCGGTCTGGACGTGGGTTTAGAGAAGTGCATCTGTGTCTCATACGGTCATGCTGGTAAACGCTACGCCATAGGAGACGGGCAAACAAGCCGTCTGTGCCTCACAATGCCCTGTGCCAATATTGGTGGAGTAATTATTGGCGCTAACTCTCAAGAACGCGAATAACAGAAACGCATCTAATCGTAATCTCAAGTCCTAATTGCTGCTGCACGCGTGAACCTAATCATCAGTTCTCGTAAACAATCCTAGCAGACCTTGAACCGCTCTTGATTTCATCAGATAATCTAGAACCAATTAGTACGCACCGATCTGTCGTCTGGTTGTGATCCACCGTATCATAGTGAATTGCTGAATGCTCAAACGGAAATGACTCCTTGAAACTCGTTCGATAGCTTCTGATGGGCTACTAGTTACCTAAACAAATTATCTTTATAGAGTGCCAGAATATTGTCATAGGGTCCCTAGCCTTTCATAGGGAATCTATTTTAAATCATCCTATTAGCAGTAAACAATGCGCATCAAACGAAGTGCAGTCCTAAATATCAAATAGCATGTCATATTTAAAATTATGCATTAACTGTTTACGTTCTTACCCCGTTGCAACTTTCCACAACTAACCATGCTCCTATATACAATGACCTTCACCTACCGCCCGCGCCCCAATTACGGCTAACCCACTGCCCCTGTTGTGGCTGCTTTTTACGCCCTCTGGCGGCTCAACGCCCGCGTCGAGAGCGACGATACTGGCCGCCGGCTGGCGTCGCGTCGACAGTCAGTCAAGGCCACGCCGCGATGGGCGCGTCATCACTCGCGGTGCAATGCTCGTGCGTGTTGTCTCTTCTGGCCGGGTGGATTCACCGGATGTGTCAGTGAGTGTGAATCTGGTAAAATATCGCTGCAATATCTCCCTGTTCGACATCTCATCAGCTCCATTCAACGTAAGTTTTTTTTAAATTAAATTCCTGTCCCATTTAATCGTTCCCCAACAAAGGTGGTCCTTTCTAGTATTTATTCTACAAAAGCACAACGATCGGCACCTATATTAGTCGCATATTAGTTCTAACCACAAACAATTCTACATCTACCTGTTACTCGACATTTCGCAATTTCAATGACGCAAAGTGACCATCTAAAGTCGCTAAGTGTCAAACCGTCAACCTCAAACCACTGCTCGCAACTCTGCACCTAAGTAACAGAAGAAATTCCGCCGTAAGCTCAAGCATTCGTATCTGTCGGAAATCATAACTCATAGCCATATTCATAGATCGATCGCATGAATCAGTCGCCACCTTAAAACATTACATTCCCTTTCAACCGTATTTACCTGTTCTATAATTGATTTCGACTTCGCAATTAATTCCTACAGCAATATTACCAATGATTTCGCAATGCAACTTTTAGTGAGTACAGCACGAATCTAAACCCTTAATTTCACAAACGTTCCAACCTCAAAACGCACCTGGCCATCGCCCATAATAAATCGAACGAACCAGCTTGACCGAAGACAAAGACATTTCAACGCTGTCACACATCCAGTCATCAATCTCAACGTTCGTGACCATGAGCTGCTTATTCAAATTTTAGCCTCTCGCTCTGGGCCTAATCGTGAACTCCAACTGACAATAACGGTTTGCTGGCGACTCTGACATGACTTCGAAATTCAGATCCTAATATGCTACTAGGGTGTCTGGACCAATAAGCTCAAAGTAATTTAAGTTTTCCAATTCCAATTGAGAGTGCATTTTATGGCAACCGAAAATGTTTGGCAGTCGTCACGGCACGGCAACCGGGCAGAGGGGGGGGGGGTCAAGGATTGGGATTGAGCAGACTTTTCAACAACACTCACATTCTGGAGTTTCTCTGCGCTTCCGCTTCTCAGTGTGGTCACAAGCGTCGGCTACTGTCCTCGGTTCTGATCACTCGAACTGAAGAGGCTTCTCGCGGGTGACCCCGGACTGACGGCGGCCTCCAGATGGCGTCTCCGGCTCCGGCTGCAGACTGTGACTCTCGGCTGCTCGACTGTGATTCTGCCTCTGGTTGGGTGGCGCACCCTTTTATAGTTGGGGGGAGGGGTGACTGCCACGCCCTTGCGACGTCATCTTCCTCTGCCTTCTTCTGGTGGGTGGGGCCGTAAGATGGCGCCCTCTGTCCTGTTTAGTCACCTTGCTCCTCTGTGCCTGCAATTTTTGGCCGTCGAATCGTCTTCGTGTTGAGTGCTTTATCATTTTAATAATCGCTGGCATAAAACAATCCCCGAAAGGTTTGTGATTTTCGAGTTTTAATTTTAATTCTTCAATTTCATTTTATTCAAACTTTTGTTTCCTTCCGTTTCGTCTGCCGGCAACGCCCCTTGTGACGTCACTCTTGCTCCGCCCACCGTCTCGGGCGTGCCGTAAGTCAGCGCCTTCTTCCTCTGCGGAGATCTCTGGAACTACCTCATGAGGCCATTGTGAGGTCGGTCACCCGGTTGTTTTGCCAGGTTCACTCACCCTGGGTTGCTGTGCCCGACAAAGGAGGCTGTGTGCTCCAGCCGGCATCCATCCTTGACACTGCTCCATGATCTGTTGACATCTTTTGCTGATGCAGCGTTATTTGAGGAGGTTCGAATCGCTCATCCTGCGGTAGCTGTCTCCATAGGCGGGCGTCGTAATGAGAGTTTAACGGTTGCCCATTGCGAAGACCTCTGGAACTACTGCGTTTTTGCTTGCCATAGGATCTTCCTGGTTGTGCCATTCCCACCATGTGACTCAGCGCGGTGCAGCTGTTGTGGTACCTGACAGAGTACGTGACAAGTGACAGAGTACCTTAACGTGCTCGCTCGCCGCCGCCGCCGGCCGCGGTCCTGACGTAGCTTGTTGACTCAGCTGTGCCTCGACGGTTCGTACTGATGTAGGCGGCATCGTCTTCTCGCAGATGTGTCTACTGCGGCTATTCCCACGGACAGTGCTCGTTGCGGGAGATGGAGAAAAGTGATGTGTGGGGGATGGTGGGCCTGGTGACTGGGGGGGGTGAATAATGAGAGGGGAGGGGAGCGCAGCAGCAGCGCTCCGCTCAGCTGTGCGTCACCCGGTAGCAGCGATGGGTGAGTGAATGGAGGGCTAGGCCTGTGACCGGACTGCGAGGGGGGGGGGGAACTGCCGTACCGAGCCGTGCCGAAAAGATACTACGTTAAATGTTCAAGATGTAGCGTGCTACAACATACCTTCCATACGATGTGTGTTTGACAGCTACGTGTACAATTGTATATTATGTATGTTACGTACATCGGACACTATGTAGACAATCGGTCTATCAAATAGTTTGCCCTTATGAGTAGCGCCTTTCCTAAAATATCACGATCTTCGGTTTTTGAAAAATGGCAGACAGATTATTCACAGGATCGTCTTTTAACATTGTTATCACGTTGGTTTGATAAAGGCCAGTGGCCGAAAGCTCACCGTTTTTTAAAATATATTATTCGGCTTTTTACATTTTTGATGTCGAGGAAAAGGTCAACTTCTTTTATTTATCTAATTATATTCGAAATGAGTTCTCATTCCATCCGCTCAATTCAAACGAATGCTCCGTCCTTCTCTAGGTTTGCTCATTCCCGGAGCTGTCCCATATGTCGCCTCAGAGTGGACAAATGACAGTGGACACTCTGGCACATTTGTCGGGTGTGCGTTCGTGCGTCTTGTCACTTGCTAATACTGCACTGTCTCCCCGCCACGGCTCATTTACTCTCCGCATATGTGAAGTCAAGCGAATAGACTGAGCGTTGGGAGCGCTGCGGTCTTCAGTGAGAGATATGCGGAGACGGCCAGGTGGTTGACGAGACGATCTGAAGCCATCAGGAAGACAAGATCTCGGGCCGGGCAGTTTCGATGTCGAGTGGATCTTACTGGAATGCGGACTGGCCGGTGCTTGTGCCCGGTGGGACCGGAATTTATGTTCTGAAGGTGACGCGTTCGACACTCTAACCGAGAACATTGATCGAGCTACCGTCGAACTTGTGTCATCGGACACTTGTTTGACCCCCTGACCTGAGGGATTTAACCTGAGAACACCACATCTACCTTGCCGCTAGAATTTCTCGTTCAGCACTCGCAGCTAATGTTGCTGTTCTTCGTTGCCATCACTACTGATGTTTTTACCGCACTGTCATAAGACCTTGTTATCGATATGGGGCTGCCGTCCGGATCTCGGCGGTATTACCACCAACGCACCTAAATACAAGCCTATTTCTGACAGACTTGTTCGCATGAAACATTCTGGAATGACGCATGTCAGGCTTGCTTGGCGCAGAGATGCCATATTTATCATTAGAGTACGTCACTACGTCAGGAAAAAAGTTGGCCAATAGCAGGTCTCCCACCGACTGTCTTTTATAGAACCGGCCTTTGATGACATTTCTCTCATTTCATCCTTGATTCTTAGCTACCTCTCTCAACCCAGAGAAGCATCATTCTCGGCGCAGAACCCACAGCCAGTGCCGCCCCACCGCCGCGCCGAAAGCTAAGGCCGCACGGAACACCGTGCGCGGTAATGCGTCTGTGGCTGGAGCATCTTCCAGAGCGTTTTCACACGCCATATACCTTGTGGCGCAGCCGGCACCGGATGCGCTAACCTATATAGAGCGACGTATAGTCTGCAGTAGCAGAATAGGGCGGGTGGGAGGCCTTGATACCGGTCAAACGGGTCAAGCGTGATGGGTCAGAAATGTAGGGAGCACCATATGTAGAAGCTATTGCTCCGGTTGTTTTTCAATAGAAAAACAAAACTTTAACGAATAGTTTTTGTCTAATGAAGAAACAACCTGCGGTTACCTACCACAGTGAGGTCCTAGACCATGGATTCTCACTGCAGAGGAGCAGCGGGAACGGATGTGCCCCTCCCCCCTGTGTTAGTGGGCGTGGCAGTCTGGGCGGCCCACGGACGGAGGGGGGGGGGGGTGGATTGCGTGACCTGACGGCGGCTGGCCGGTCGCACCGGTCGTACCGGTCGTACTGATGATATAGCATGTCGCCAACACTGCGGGTCATGGTGTGAGGTCACAGCGAGGTCAGGACAGGTTGACACTACTCAATGACACAGCGAGGTGACACATACTGTGACACACTCGTAACGAACTTCACATCAAACAGAATGGGATTCAAAGTTCGGCCGTGACTGGCTCTCAGAAATAAGGCCATCGCATGTCGCGAGGTTGCGTGTCTGAGAAAACAGCCCGACCGGATGGGCCTCGCCCTGCACTACGTCAGAAGCTGTCTGCCCTGACCCAACGGCGTCACGTGACCTGAGATATATGTAGAGCTGGCTGGAAGAGGTTCGCCTTATTCTGGGTACCTACTACATCAGACCATTTCATTATTTCCGCAAAATTTCACATAGCCAACAGCTGAATCCTATAGGTGAATGAGCGAAATTCTGTCATGCATCCATCCATCCTATCTTTTATATCTGATCCGTCATGGCTATGTGCCGCAAAGAGTCGGCACTTTATAACAACGTGCGCCGTTCCCAACATGACTGCTCGCTACTGCCTCTCAGCCTCCACACCCAGTACGATGACGCAATTGGATACCTGCTGACGTCATTGGGTTCTGATGTTGCCGCCGGTAATGGAAGGATTAATGGGAGCGTCGGGTAAAAATCACGTCACCTGGTGCCATGTGGACAGCTTCGGTACTAACTAGTCCTCTCTCCCTAATGGATGGATGAAGGGACGTGATGACACGGCGGAACGGGAGGGGGAGTCGGAGAGAAAGGGTGAGGGGGAGAGAAAGATTGTAGAGTGACCAAATGGCAGCTGTTTCACTTGTCCCTTACAGCTGTCACACGACCAGCTGCCAGGACCATAGAGATATGTCAGGACAATCCTTTATTGCTCTTTACACCAGCCTAGGTTATCATGACAGCCTCTGGCGGTTATTTTATAATGGAAACATTCGCATGATGAAAAGCTTGATCAATAAAGGTTCTTTGATACGTAGTATTTTCTTGCATATCTTTGTAATGGACTGGAGGATTGGAGAAATATGTAAATGTAGGGAAGTACCTATTGCTCTTTATTCGCAAAAGTTAAAACTGTATTGGAAATATCTCGCCAGCAAACACGCACGACGAAGAGCACTTTTCTCGCAAAAAGAAAACGTTTTCTTCGGAAATTGTTTTGTCCGTCTCACTTCAGGGATTCTGTGGCTAGAGTCGTTCAACTAGGCGTGACCCATCAGTTTTGGTGATAAATTGACACATGATGAGATGTACAGTGTTTACGAATGACGTCTCTTTTGAATAGAAAACACGCCTGGGAAACCAAGATCACTGTTATTTGGTATCCGCTGTCATGGAAAATGAATGGTCGTCGTAACCATCATTGTTATGGCGTGGTTATGGCATTCATTTTTCAACGCCTAAATCTTACGTACTCCTAATGATGTTAGCATTGATATTGTGATTACCTTATGATGTACGGAGGCATAAACGTTTATGGATACAAGAAGTTTCATGGCAAGAGATCTCAGATAGCGTTTCAGGTCAAATGCTTTTGATCTTTATCTGTTTATTTATTTAAGTAATCGTTTGGTATACATACTCCTCCGTATATTTTGCCGTGTATGAAAAGAGTCCATGTCTTTCCTCTGATCGTCTGCTTGTCTGTGTGTCCGTCTACAGGAGCTGGAGCAGGAGAAGCACACCCTCCGCCGAAAGATGACGACCATGGAGAGCGAATACGAAACCCAGATACTCCAGCTACAGTCCGACCTCGGCACGCTCAAGTAAGTCGTTTGGCGAAACGCGGTCGAGCTTTGATTCTGCCTTCGCTGTTGTAGTTCAGTACAAATATGGATGGGCCGCTGTCAATTTTAGATCGAATTATCGAGTGTAACATAGAACAAAGTGAGCAAGGTCGTACTGAGAAGCTGCTTGGGTGAAGGTGGATCTGGGCGAATCAATCAGCTGCGTGGTAAATTGGTTTTATGATTGGTTTTGTCTGACATTTCATTAGACGCGTAAGCCGAAAGATTAAATTATTCTGACGTTCCCTTCGTGATCCAGTCGATTCACCACGCCAGATTTGCTATAAAGCTGCCGATTTCGAAACTGTGTCATGTCAAGGCTTTACAAGCCAAGGGCAGCAAGCGGGCGTGGCTCGTCTAGCTCACAGCGGGAGATTTGCATACTCGTATTTGGAGTGATGGAAGCCACCGGAGATACACGCTAGTGTTTTCTATCCTCCCAATAAAAAAATGAATGCTGGACAAAATCGTGAGTCACGACTCTCAGCAACAGGTGGCTGCAGGACATGTGACCTCGCCAGATGCCCCATGCGTGACTCAGGTTGTGCAAGGTGCGGCGCGAGGCCCCAGTTGGGTGCAGGGTTTGAGGGTCTGGCTCAGGGTGAGGACGGAGGGTAGATTCGCTCAGGGAGATCTCCTGTACATATGATTGCTAATTGAGGTCACTTCTGGTTATGCCAATAGTCGATCCAATGGTCATGTCGTTGTTGTCAACTTTTCCTTCCCGTTGATACTCGACCGACGTATAATTCGACAACGCCTTATACATAATGTATAAGTGACCTTTTGTGAACCTTTCTTTGGTCGCACATCGCTGATGCAACGTCCGCGGGCTCAAAATTCCATAGATGCTGCTGCTACCCGGCAACACAGTTTGTTAACTCTCTCGCTAGGGAAATAAGAGACAGTTGAAAGGTGGAAGGACACGCTCGGTAGGCTTGAAGAATGGATGAGACAGTACCAACACAATCCACATTGCTGGAACACGATATGTCACGAACACTGACACCGACTGTCTCTGCTTCCGCAGATCGCCTTCGTGACATCAGCAAGGCAATTGACACTTGAAAAATGAACCCGTTTAGAGGGCGCCAAGCGTTAATGGCTCTCCAATCGACCCTAAAGTGTCCAATAACGGTGTGAAGGGTGGGGCCAAACGGCCGGCGTGGCTCTGCGGTTCTAATCTCAGGCGTGGGAGATGGCCTCAGGCACGATCCGTGCCAGGCACGACGTGGCAATCGGCCGCTCGTGACCAGAGTTGAGAGAAGGCGGGATTGTTATCTGTTCTGGAGTTGGAGTCTTGGCGCTAAAACGGTGTATTTTTACGGCGGCAGCATCAACAACGTTGCATTTTAACTAGCACCGACGTTGTAGCTCACTGTGAAGGCTTCAAATGACAAGTCCGTCATTTTTCGATTGTGTGCATGAAACTGACCTTACGTTTATTGACGGCATTAACAAATAAGGAATATACGACATACTTAACGGAAAATATGCCACTGTCGCCGCGAATTTGCATCATCTTTTGTGCGCGGCCCTCACAATAATCGGCACCTCTATAACCCACATTTTCCTAGCAAGGTTGCCTTGTTCCGCTATCCTCGCTCCTTTCCGTCTGCAGAAAGCTTCACGTCATCGGTCAGAGGCCGTTTTGCTGACGAGCTTGCAGCTCCAGATCCCCTGACCCGACTCGGACCGCGGGTAGGTGGGTCACGCCACCGTGACTACCGTCTCCCGAGCAATGACAGGCTCTGTTACGGGCCGTCGCAAACTCTGCCGGGCCGTCACACCAGTCAACTCGGACAGAGGGCGGGCGTGGTGACCTAACTGCATCCTGGGGCGGGTGTAAATGTCAGAAAAACAAAGGGAACAAAAACTTCTCGACCGCCACTGGACGGGAGACATCCGGTGTTAGGGTGAGCGCTGTCCCTTTGCTAGAGGGAGGGAGCGTCGAAGAGAATGTCGTACTCTTTGACAGCAGGTAGGTTGCAGATGGATGCTCGAAATTTTGGGTCTTTAAATGTTCTGTCTGTTTTGGGTCTGTAGTGTAGGCGATGAGACAGCGCATCACGAGCTGGACGGGAGACGGGCGAGAGGAAAGAGCGCGGATTCTGGGCACGTGCCGACGATACAACTCCGGGGCGGGGCGGGATGGGGCGAGGAGAACGTGGGGCGTTTGCGAAACTGAGTCTCGAATCGCTCTTCGCATACGGACGGAGTGGGCTCCAATGCAGGTTACGAAAAGGTTGGCCAGACATCCAGCCTTTGAGGGTTTCCTGTGTCTCGCAGCAGACAAGCGGGGATTTCTGTGACCTTCGAGAATCCCGAACGGAAGCCAGACAAAGACCCTCTGAGACAGACTGGGCGGGTGTTCCACGTCGGTGACTCGGCTAACCGGTGGTTTTGCCGCCACGACGGGCCAGCGGGTCATTTTGCAGCGCTTGGTGGCGCTTTGTGTCTTAGCTGAGCCGATTGGATGTCAGGGAAATACTGAGTACGTAAAGACCGCTGTGAGTTTGGAAAAATATCGTTTTCCCTCGTGATTATACCTATGTAGACGCATAACCTTATAGTGGATTGTCGGCAGCTTGATATCACATTATCGGTATTGGCAGCTTGATATCACATCATAAGCTTCTCTTTAGCACGGCACCGTTCGATTCACTTTAACACGACTTCGCATATCCCAATATTAGCCTGACAACACGGCATGATAACAATGCACTGGCAGCAAAGCGGGGTATAACAGTCAACATTGCAGTCAAAATAGGATAAACTGTCAATGCTTCAAGCCCACAGCCTATAACGGAACAACACGAGTCACAAATAGCTCTCTCCCTTCCCCCTCTGTGCCTGTCGACATATGTCGCTTAGAATCGATCGGTTCGCACCCCTCGGTACAGATGTGTTGGACTGGGAGACCTCTCACAGGTGTGCAGGCGGAATTGGAGGGGTGCCGGCCTGAGGCGAAGCTCAGTAGACCGAGAGAGGTGCGCCGGGGCCCGACGGCAGTGGCTGATAGTCCTGTGACATGGGTCGGTCAGGCTGGGGACGGGGGTGACCTGTGCTCTCGGTCAGGTTAGGCTATCGTAGTGACAGGTGAGATGGGTCGGTGAGGTTAATGGAGTGACGCTGCTGTGTATGATAGTTCAGGTAGACTGATAGATATGTAAACTGGCGAAGATTCGTGTGTCTTTTTATTAGCAAGTCTTACTTTTGTGATATAGCGCTGACTTCATCGAATTTTACGTGACCTGACCTGATCTGACCTCTTACAGACAAGAGATGGAGGAGGAACACCACTCGGGGAAGAACGCCGCCAAGCAGCGCTCCCAGATCATCTCAGAGATTACCGAGCAGAACCAGCGGCTCACCCGGCAACTGCGAGACGTGAGTGGCGATAATTTCACAGTCCAATTCCACTTCTCACTTTCTCACTCGCTCACTCACTCCACCACGAGGTATTCTTCCTTTTGTTACTCTACCTCAAATCATGAATACAATATTAATGTATTTATTCATTCTAAATTACTTTTATTTTGACGCTGGTGATTCATAACACTGGACCTTTGCTGTTCTAGTTCCATCCTATAAACCCACGAATTTCGCTTTCAGGCGGCTACCACAGATAGCAGTAGTGCTACTGTTATCTGTGATGTTACGTAAGACCGAAGTCCTAAATCTCAAACGGCGCAGCTCTTTGTATAAAACATCATGCATCGGTGATACGTTTCCTTTCGGCATGAATCCACTATAAGAAGCTGTAAGTGAACAGTGTCTACCGGTCAGATGGACTCGGTCTCTCCACACCCATGGCACCCACACTCTGTTCGGGGCCATTTAAAGGGAGATAATGACCTTTTTCCACAAAATCTGAGTTAGGATCATTTTCTGACAAAACACAACAAGTTGTAATGTAAATTAAAACCATTTTGCTCAATGCGGTACCTTGCCGCAAATATCTCAACTTGAAGTCACGTTAGCGGGGAGCGCTGAAAATGACCGTTGAATAAGTACTTACATCACTTTTTGGTACTTGCATGTAATTTTGTAAAATGAGCGTATTCCTTACATTTGATCTTCATCACATCTAGTTAGTTAATGGTCGTCTATAGTGCCTTCAAAAGATATTCATGGTTTGGGGGTGGTTTATGTCTAAATTTACGCAACTATTTTTCCTGTTCATCATCTGAGGCCATATGCTGCTATTTTAGTAGCAACGACTCAATTTTGAATCGGTCCCGCCGACTGCACAATAAAAGAAGATAGATACAACACTTTTGCGGCATCACTGAAAAACTTATGCAGTACTGTTATCAAAATTATCATAACACCGTTCGACAAACCTGAAGTCTTTTTGAAATAAATATGCTTGTATTTTTCGCTTCAGGCTCTGAGGCCAAAATAATGAATTTCGTAGTCGCAATCGCAAGATTTGGCTGCGTTTCTGGCGCATGCCGTTCATTTGTGGCGCAAAATAATACCTGGAAACAAAGAAGAGTAGGCACTATGTACGAATCTAATTAATTCTAAACCGAATTAACTCTAATTCAAATTAGAATCCTTACAACCAAGCAACGACAAGGCGATAACATAAACAAAAACCCAAGCGTCGCTGTTTGAAACAAAAGCGCCATATACTGCGACTTTTTTATAGAGAAGGACAAGAAGGACAACGCATTTCGGTGGGTGTTACAAGTACTGCAAGTACTGCTTCTTTTTTGCAAAAATAAAAGCCTTTTTCACATACGAAAATGTGCTAGGAAATTTTCATATTTTATAGAAACTACAGTAGAAATAGTATAGATGTCGAGTAATTTTTATTAAAGAAAAAAGAAAGCTCATTATCTCCCTTTAACCCGCGCCCAGATGGGGTCTGCCGAGCAACGCGGTCTGATGGGGGGGGGGGGCCATTTTGGCCCCCCCCCCTCAGATCTCGAGAACCACGCAACATAGCGACAAGCGGTAAACGGTGTTGGATAGCCCCAACGGGGAACTACCTTGTGACCCAATTTCATTGACCTCGGTCAAACCGATGACGTCACAGGTCAGGTCAAAGGTCGAATTTTCACTGTTTACAGGCATTTCAAAAAATGCGTTGTAAAATCGTGTAAAATGCATTTCATTGAAAATCATCGATGGGAAAATGTTCTTCAAACACATATTTTGCTATTTGAGGTCACTGATACCAGGTCAGGTCACAGAGGTCAGGTCACTGGGGGGTCACAATATGAAAGTGTCGTGTGATACATGTTTTATGGTCCATTTTACATGACAAATGCGATTATGTGGGTCAGACAGACTTTAGGGCCAGCTTAGGTCACGTTTTGGTCAAGGTCAGGTCAAGGTCAGGTCAAGGTCAGGTCAAATTAGGTCAAATTTCAAAGTTGATATTTTTGCATAAAATGGGTATCGATTCGATGCAGCTCGTCACGGGGAGTTCAATGGTGGTCTCCGTTTTGCGCTACGAGGTCTAGAATTGCTAAAAATTGAGTTCAAAAATTTGACGTCATCAATTTTTAACAGTTTTTTCGCTATAACATGGCCAAAAAAAGAGTTATCGATCTAAAATTTGGTATTTATATCGAAGAGCGCAGGGTCTATCACATATATTCCGTTTTTTTTTTCGAAATTCGAAAAAAATTTGGAAATTTTTTGAGTTTTTCTAAAAAAATCATTTTTTTTTTATTTTTGGGGGTCAAAATCCAAAAATTTCGAAAATCCGAGATAGCGGTTTTGTAGCGCCGTCTTTTCTCTACACGAACACATAAAGAACTTTAAAATTGCTTGTTAACTGTAGAATTAGTGAGCGTTTCAAGATGTCATGTTTTTTGCTCATTTTTACTCGAACATGACCTCAGTTTGACCTCAATAACTCCTGACCTGAGGTGACCTGTGACTTGAAATTTTGTGTGAAGGTGTCAAATTGATGTCCGGTAAGGTACCCAAAATTTGGCGGCGCTGCGCGCCGCCGTTTTCTCGCTATTTAAGAAAAACCACAGGGGGGCCAAAATGGCCCCCCCCCCCATCAGGGCGCGGGTTAAGGTGGGAGTGGCAGCTCAGCCGAGCGTGTATACGGTTTCTTCCAGCACGCTAACAGGACTTCACGCTCGTGATGGCCGGTTGTTGAGGAAAACTGGCGCAATGGCGGAAACTGGTGGACTTTTTACCTATGTGTTGCACGACAGCCATGTGTCGGGTATTGGCTCCGTTGATCTGTTCAGTGACGGGCGTATCCTGGTCGTGATTCGTTTGGGCTCACGTGCGCCATCAACAGCTCAAGCTCGCCACGAGTCTCGGCTATGGCCTGGTAGGTATAGTTCACGAGTCTTATATATGGCTCGGCATGGCTCACAAGATCTTTTTTTCGGTGTCACTCACGTGCTCTATCACGACTCAGAATCGCTCACGAGTCTTGACTATATGGTTAAAGTGATTCACGAGTGACGAATCCCTTTCACGTCTGTTTATGGTTCACGATTCCTGTCTGAGTTGGCTGTTGTTGTTGTTGTCGGTCCCCGCAGCCGCGGCGAAGCCGCGGTGTAGCCTAGTGGCTCTGGAGGGCCCTGAAGGCGGCCACCAGGGCCGCCACTGCGTCGCTGCGCCGAACCTCCTCTGGGGTCGGCAGTATGTTGCCGATGGCCTGGGTCCGGAGGCGGACCCCCATCATCCCCGGGCATGTCAGGAGGATGTGTCTTGGTGTGTCGGCTTCCTCTCCACAGAGCCTGCAGCGGGCCGCGATACAGCCGAGACTGCGGCACTGTGGGCAGTCCACGGACGGGTTCCTCCCTATCTCGTGGAGGAACTGGGCGGAGCCGCTCCATCGCCCAGTTCGGATCTGGTGGACGTCGATTGCGCTCGTCCTGTCCATGTTGGAGATTGGCGGTGGGTACCCTGTGCCCATCAGCTCACGGTACCAGCCGGTCGCGGCCTTGTGTTCCGGGTCCGGGTAGGACGGCCTCTCCCTGGCGGCGCGGTCTCTTGCGGTACGGACCGCTGCTCGGTAGATGGTCTCCACGTCGAGCGGAACGTCCTCCTGCGCCAGAGCCGCAGCCTCGTTCGCCAGTGTGTCGGCGGCCTCGTTGCCCGGGATCCCGCAGTGGGATGGTACCCACTGTAGGGTGACCGGTCGGTCCCCAGCTGTCGCCTCCCGCTGTCGCTGTCGCTGTCGCCTGTCGCCTGTCGCTGTCGCCTCTGAGTTGGCTCGACTCACCGGTCTTGCCATCTCCAATGTCCATGGCTCCGTGTAACTCACAAGTCTTATTCCAAGCTCAGCCTGGCTCACATGACTCCCCCACGGCCTGGTGTGACTCACCAGTCCCGCCCACGGCTCCGCCTGGCTCACGGCTACAACCGTGGCAGTCACGGCCACATGCGGCACACCCACGACTTCGATAGAGCCTGAGAGCGCGGTCACGATACACAGCTGTTGGAAGCCGGCAGCCCCGATAGGCAACGCCAACAATCAGCAGTGTTCGCTCGCTGTCCGCACAACGTATATCCGGCGTGGCGGCATTCGAGCGACGCGAACGGGAACAAAGCGTTAACGGTACTACAGAGACACGCGGTCCCGCCCGCTCCGTCAGGAAGCAGTGGGAATGGCAACATGTCGAATGTCACGTGGGGTGGAGGGGAGGGGAGGGGGTAAATGTAGCACTGACGTGCCTGAAGGGGATGGATGGGCGAGCAAAGCGTGCCATGGATGTAGACTCGTAGGGCTTTGATGATTGCTTAATTGGTGCTGTCAACTGACTAATTAGTCAGTTAGACTAATGGTAGTTGAGGTATTAGAATACCAGATGTTCATGTGTCAGGTAAATGTTCACGGGCTTTTGAACATGAAGAGCTCGCTAGAATGCTTTAACATCCGGGTCATAAGGCAGGTTTCTGAAGAGATGGCTGTTTAACACGAGTAGGCCATGCGTTAGCATTTCTCGGATTCCTTTTATGTTCTCCAAAGACATGGCATTGCTTGAATATTTAAATGGTTATTAAATGGCTAAGTATTGGCCTATATTGAACAAAGCTGTGCGTACGTTGCGAATGACACACTTATCATCATGCATATGCATTACGGTTTGCAAGCTCTGATATGACCTGTCGAATAAAAAACGGTTGCGTCAGTGAGCGACAGCAAGGCTACCATTCCATATACCGGTGCAAAAAGCGGTCCAACGTTGATGGAGCCTTACCGCTGGCTAAAACGTCGCTCAAACGGCATGTCCCTGTGCCTGTTCAGGTGAGGATAAAAACTGCCGTTTGGAACCGGCAATGGACAGCTGTTGGCGACTGATGCTAGATAAGACAGTCGTAATACCTGCTGGCTGTCTCAAATGCATTGAACTAAAGTCACCTGACTAGCAACCTGCTGCATTTGTTGACATTTGCCAGTCCCCACTCTGCAATGGCATATTACTGGCGCTGGGCTTGGTTTGGAAATTCACATGTTTAGAATAGTGCACTATTTTCAACAAATAATGTTTTATTCGATTTAAATTCAAAGGTTGTTTTATTTGACCAAATTCAAAATGTCAATCTTAAGAACGGGAATGGTCGTTGGACGGAAATAAATGACACTACAATACCTGTAAGACAAGGTACGTACCATCGTATCTCCAGAACGGTTGGAGAGGACATGAATGTCTCTACTGCCTACTAACCTTATCACCGATGGTTCTCTCACATCTGTCACTCTCACTAGTTTGTCATCCAAAGTTGTTATCTGTCATCCCTGCCACCAAACACCACTGTCACCGCAACCACTGTCACCGGGAAACAATGCTGCACCAAAGCTCCAAAACTCTGTAGTCAGCACGGTAGGCGTATTTCATCCACTGTCCGCTACCCGTCGCGTCATTTTCAGCATTAGCCACCACGTCCCCGTTTCGATCTTCGTGTCCTAGCTACGGTCCCAGTTCCCTTCCTGTCCATTGGGCCGTCTCGATGCTGATACGATTGTAGTTTTACTAGAACAAAATACCACTGCAACATTCCTTCCACTATTTTTGAATAGTTTCGACGCGCCCACTTCAAGAGACCATTGTTTTGAGCGTATTTTAGGTCACGGGCGCTTCAAGGCCGTCTTTTCCATCATTGTTGTGCCTTCGCCTAAAGATGACATATTCATCTTCGGCAGCTCTATTGATAAAGCGCAGACCAAAGAGGCATCGATAGATGAAATTTATTGACAAAATCTAAATCGTTATTCCATGCTGTGAATTTCAACACTCTATAAGCAACAAAATCGTGCTGCATCTAGCTCTCAGCGTGATAAAGGACCCGGGACCCCTCGTTTTAAGCCGGACGGAAACGTGATGCTGGTGTTTACCAGATAAACTGATACCGGAGACGAATGGAGCGCCACACTGACTCAGCTGCTTTTCTATAATGCCTCCATTTTCCGAGTTCCAGCAGCAAAACGTTTTATGCAAGTCTTGCTTGCAGTTGTTTATGTGTGAATTGGCGTTCGCGTTCGTGTACGTTGAAAACTTAGTGCTCCAGGGCTGGAAATTAGAATATATAAACACATCCAAGCTTGAAATGATTAGTAAACATATATTGCTATCTTGTGCGATTAAGCAACACGCTGCTCATCCTCTTGTAACACAAACTCGTCTAGGTGACTAGGTGCACACATACTGCTATATGTTCACCTTCCCCACCATTCGAGTTTTCAGACCCTGCAGGCTGCACGCTATACTCGTAAATCCAGTCACCACTAACAAGTCTACTGAGTGTCCAATGGTGTTACTTTCTCGACTGACGTCTAAAATGACCCCTATCGTGTCATGACCCCCATGAGTCCCTCTGTGAGGCTGCTGAGTGTTTCTGGCTTTACCAGTGTGCTCATGCAATGAAATGCCTTTAGCAATGGGCCAATTCGACTGGTGGATTAGCTTCTATAGCTTGTTGCACCATGCCCTGAGCCCGTCCGCTCCTGTTGCGAAAACGCAATGCCGAGGATGAGCGACACAGAAAGCTGGTGCTGTCCCTGTCGCATTGGCTCATGCAGTTTGGCACTTCAGTTGAAATCCCCGACTATTATTTTTACACTAACGCACCGTTCTAGCTGTGAGCTGATGTAACGGTCACCATAACTCATCTTTGACCTGACCCTGACCTTTTTCCAACAGGCCATCAAGAACGAGGAGCAGCTGAACCTGCAGTTGCAGCAGATGCGGAGTCAGCAGGACCTGCGGCGATCCAGCATCAACGATCACATGTCACACATGGAGATTATGCGAGACGAGGTGGGTGGCACACGGGGTGGGGTGGGGTGGTAAAGCCGTGATGGACGACGGTGCCTCGTCTGGTGAGCTCTCTCTTCCAGACGAACGTTGACTATTTTGGCTGGGGTTTCAAACTTCGTCGACACAATAAAATAAAATAAATCATAATCCACATCATATAACATCATCTATCTACATACAACATCGCTCCTCTGTCACACCACAATAAGCATTGTCATAACTCTGCATCCCTTAGGGACCTGTGTATGTACAATGCACATATCTACGTCAAACAGCCTTCACACATTCACACTGTCAGTGTCTTTATGAGTGCGGTTGGGAGTTAAGAAACTCTGATCTGTGCGTCGTGTGCCGATAGTTGCCAGCCGGTCACCCGTCACTGCAGTGGTTACCAGGCCCCGTTACCACAACACCGTCAACTTAGCAAACGTCGCAAGGCAGTGGATTATAGCGGCACATACCCAGAATGTTCGCTTGTATCCAGGCGACTGAGAGGCACAGCATTACCCAGGATAGTCCGTTTAATCCACCTGGTCTGTGGTCGAGGAACGTTGAGATTTATAACGCCTTTTTAACCTATCTCTGCAAATTTGTCGATACCTGTAGGCATGTACACATTTTACTCTGGAATTCATTCTAACATACGACTTCCTGAAAATAGTTCTAAAATTGATCTGCCGATTAGATATCCCACATACGTTACTCATGGAATGATATATGCATTTAGGCATTTATCGGCTTCCAAAACACTATCATAAAGTATAAATCGCCTAAAAATGCAAAGATACACCCCTATTTTTTCATCCAAAGGCCTCGGGTCCTGGTTCTCCGCTGGACCAGTCACACACGAACCTCGACGGTCGCTAATGCGATCGATCCGCCGTCTCCGGCCAACACTCAGATGGAGGGCACTCGGAGACCAAACGCTTGAGGACCAGCTCCGCCCTCTGAACCAACAGGCCCTGAGGAGGCCCCACGCACACACGGCCGCAGGAAATGCGCACATCCATACAGCACTGCTTGGGACAGCTCAGCTCGCGAATACGGCTCGGTCAGCAAATGTGTCTTGGGTAGGAAAAGTATGCGATTTAATAACAGGGGTCATTACTCAAAATTATTACTGGCAGGGAAGTAGTAGGTACAAAGAAGTAAAAGTCTGGGAGTCTGTTTACAATTAATCATAGTTCGTGACTCTGGAGTGAAGGGTTGTGGGAATATAGGATCGTTTGTAGTACTAGATCGTTTTTGATCGGTCTGCTTATGCGTTTTGCCGATTTCTTCCTCCCTTTCGATACTTTCTCTTGCTGATTTTGATGAAGATATTGGTGATAAAGTACCAAATCTCCAGTGCCGAATTTCTATACGAGTTAATAAGTGTAATTTATGGTCCATAGTCGTAATGCCTATCAGCTTAAGTGCAACATTTAGACTAGAAAAAAAACATGTGAGAGTGAGCGAAATGTAACAGAAACTGACGTATCTGTTATCTCCGACAGATAAACATCCTGACTGACAAGCGTCTAGAGCTGGAGCGGCGGGTACAGTCACTGCTGGAGGAGCGGGAGACGCTGACATCGCAGCTGGACGAGGCCTCAGAGCGGGTGCTGCTTCTGGAGCGAATCGGCCGGGAGCAGAGCGGCCAGCTGCGGCAGACGCAAAGAGAGGTGCGGATGAGGGGGAGGGAGGGAGGGTGGAGAAGAGAGAGAGAGAGAGAGAGAGAGAGAGAGAGAGAGAGAGAGAGAGAGAGAAGAGAGAGAGAGAGAGAGAGAGAAAGAGATAGGGAGAGAGAGAGAGAGAGAGAGAGAGAGAGAGAGAGAGAGAGAGAGAGAGAGAGAGAGAGAGAGAGAAAGAGATAGGGAGGGAGGGAGGGAGGGAGAAGGCGGGGAGAGAGAAAGGGAGAGGAGGGAGGGAGAGGGAGAAGGAAAAGGAGAGAGGTAGAGAGGGAGTGGATAGGGAGGGAGAGGATGAGAGATGGGGAGGTGGGAAGGCGCGGTATCAATAAGCGCACAAAGAAGCTGATGTGGAACGGATTGAAATTTGTCTAGCGCCGATTTCCAGCTGACCTCACGCTTTAATGTATTTATAACTGTGCGGTCGTATAGTTACTAATCACACGCCAGCTCCCACGATTTGGTGATTGCCTGTGTTCGTGATATTAATGAAACATGACTGAGAGTACTCCCTGGTTCAAAGGTCAGGAGAGAGGCTCGTTATTTGGCAGATTTGCTACAGTTGACAGCCAGTCATGCGGGCTAAATGGCCCCGGCTGGGCGGGCTTTCCGTTCCTTAGCAACATTGCATCTGAAATAATAACATCACGTCCGTTATTTATTTATCTATTCAACATGCACGATAAAACAAGATAGTAATGCAACATTCTGTAGGCTATTCAAGACCGTTCATGTAGGCATCAAAGCTACTCCCCTCGTCATTAATCGCTGCCTCCGCAATTATGTTTTTTAATCAAAGTATCATCGCCCTTGCATGCTTCATATGTGCCACTGGTCGCTGGAAAAGAAAAGTTACAACGTTTTGTTTTTCTTTTCTTTTTCTAAGTTAACTAAATTAGTTTTCTTTCTAAATTATCTCATCAGCTGCCTTACAGCTTGCCGGTGTGTTTACTGCTGACGATGCCGTGTTAATTGATTACGTCAAAGGTCAATTAACGCCATCACGATATTTCTTTTCCCTACACAGGTGGGCGAGCTAGCGGCGACCAACACGTCTCTGACGGACCGACTGGAGGTGCTGAGCCGTCACTCGAGTCCCAGCACGGCTCACACCAGCCTGATGAACGAACTGGACATGTCGGCCGATGAGGGCATTAGCTCCGGTAGGTATCTCTGCTGGGGTAGCGGGGAGAGGTTACGTAGTGATAAAACTGTCAGATTGAGTGAAGCTGTGAGGTAAAGAGGAAGATGCCCGATAGAGACCCCGGTCGCCGCGCTGGTCGGTTGTCATTTGTCACAAGTTTGTCTTCACTGGTTAGTAGTCAGTAGTCAGTAATCAGTGGTCAGTGGTCAGGTTTACTAGTCACAGGTCGGTTGTTACACTTCAGTGGTTGGTGACCAAAGTCGGTGATCAATGGTGGATCGATGTGTGACTGACCGGATTCGAGGCCGCTGGGAGCCAATAACGCCAGCCGGAGTCATTTGAGCCGACCAATCAACATCTGGCACGTGTCTGTCCCAGTCGGTCATTGGTCAACAGACGCTGTTTGCTGTAGCTCGAATGTCGCACTTTATTGGCGGCCCCTTCCCGGCTGTATTGGAGAAAATTGAAATGCAGTAGGCTCCGCTTCATTACGTTGTGGTCGATTCTCATCAAACAACAGCCAATATTTAATTTTGATGGATACGGATACCATTTCTTGCAGCTAGCTCGGCAAAAGTGCAGCATAAGGAACCTACACCTAATCGTTTCAAATATAGCCCTAAGATTTTTAAATCCTACTCTTTACCATCAGACCATTGCACTGCTTTCCATGTGATTTATAAAAGTGCATTACACAGGATAAATAATCATTAGTTGCTTCTTCATTTAATATAAGGAGATATAATCAACACACTTTGACACTCGTATAAACTAGGTATTATTTCTTATGATTTCAGCCACCTTTGTCGGATGATTTGATTGCGACACAGGACACCTTCAATCGGGGTTCAGAGACTTTTGAATTCACCGCCTCGTTCGGACGATAGGCTCTGAACTGAACTATTCTGACACCGTCCGTCCGGTAGTTTTCCATGACATCTCTTGTTGTTTCCAAAACAACAAATTGAATATTTACGGATGAGGCGTCCATGATGCATTTGCTTGGCTCATCAGAAGTGTTGCCTGGCTGTCAGCGCGTTGAAAAATGCGCAAGAATCGATTTTTGTTTTTACTGAATGTGTGATTGATCTGAGGGAATTCTAAAACTAACTTTGTTTTAATTTTGGCCTATAATTTATTATCACGAAATACAACGACCCTTTAATGTGTAAAGCTTGATTTTCTCGTTAAGGCCGGCAAAACAGTAGAAGTGTTAATTGACATCAACATTTAATGGTCCTCCGGGCCGGATACTTGTAACGGGATTATCCGTAAAAGCTTAATTATTGTAGCGGTCGCGGTAAACGATTGTTTTATGAAGTGCAATTGATTTAAGTGGCACTATGCGTGGGCCTGATGGAGCCGAATCACTCAAAACAAGGAGCGAGGCATCGTCAGAGAAAACAACCTCCTCCAAGAGAAGTGGAGCCTGGAGACGAGCTCAGCTCTCGAAGCTGCGGGCTGAGCAGGCCCAAAAGGCTGCAGACGCGGCGATAAAGCGGGCCCAGAGGAATGCTGAGGCCCAAATGGAAGAGGCCAGAGAAGAAGCTCAGCGAGCAGCCGACCAGGCCGAGGTGGACGCACTCGAGCTAAAACTACTTGAAGAAGATGAGGAAATTGAAGACCGAGCTGACAGTTTAGCGAGCAGGCGCGAATCTCGACTTGGAGCGGCGGCCAGACATGCGGTGAGGCACCAGTGTGGGCAGCCAGAGCTGAATACAGGCGAAGAAGACCCTCAGAGACGGACGAGAGGATGGGTTCAAAACTTACCGTCCGACGGCGCCGGCAGTGGCATTACACGAGAGTGCTCGGCGCTACCGAAGGTGACGCTGGAGAAATTCAGCGGGGCGCCATTAGAATGGCCAAGATGGAGCGCTATGTTCCGAACACTCGTGCACGAGAGCCGGTCGCTGACGGACACCGAGCGAATGGTTCATTTGCAGTCATGTTTGACCGGCGATGCTCGTGAAGCAGTGCGAGGGCTACTATGTGACGGCAGCCTCTACCAAGAGGCCATGAACGAGCTGGAACTACAATTTGGAGACCCTTCCAGCGTAGTCGGCAGTACCCTGTCGAGTGTTCTTCAGCACCCAGCTGTGAAACAAAATGACTTGAGCGCTCTGACAAGCCTATCACGAGCGCTACACGCTGCCGTGAGCGTCCTCTCTTCACTTCACTTCCAGGGTGATCTGACCGCCACGACGAACCTCAGACAAGTTGTTTCAAAACTACCAGCCTCTCTCGCTTGGCAGTGGGGTCAGAGAGAGGTAGAGCTGTTGCCGCGTTTTCCGACGCTGGCCGACCTAGACCAGTGGCTGAAGGGAATTGTGTTGGCTGGTCGCCGCGCCCTGCCAGGTCTGGTCCAAGATGAGACTGGAACAGCTCCGGTAACGCAGTCAAGAGGCAACAGAAGGTCGTCACCATCCCGGGTGCAGCAGCGTCAGAAGCCACCGGCTGGGTCGTGGCGCACTACGTTGGCTACAGCGACCGGGACCGAGCAGTGTAGTGTGTGCAAGGCGGAGTGGCACGAGCTGAGTGCCTGTCCGACTCTGCTAGCAGCGCCACCTGAGGAGCGCCTCCGGCTGGTACGGGACTGCCGGCGGTGTTTCCGCTGCCTCAGTGATGCTCACTGGGCTAGGAAGTGTCCTAGAAAGACAGTGTGTGGGCAAAATGGATGTAAGGGCAAGCACCATCACCTGCTTCACATCACGGCACCGACTCAGATATGTGTGAGGCCATCAACTGGCGCGGAGGCAGACAATCCGAGGCGCGTGCTATCCACCGCGGCTGGTCAGTTGCCTACCAGAACGAATGCAACACTCCTGCAAGTTGTTCCTGTGAGAATTCATGGAGATGGAGGATCGTACCGTGACACCCACGCCTTGTTAGATCCTGGCGCAGACACGTCCCTCTGCACGGAACAAGTAGTCCGGGATCTGTCCATTACCGGCTCGGCCGAACGGCTGCGACTCAGCAATGTTGAAAGTTCAGGTCCGAGCAAACCGTCCTTGAAGGTGAGTCTGCAGTTGTCTCCACTGTCCCCAGGCGGCGAGACTGAGATCGTGACGGTGGCGGAGGCGTTCACGGTGCCGCAGCTTAACGTCCGCCCCACGAGAGTCGACTGGAGCCAGCGCGAGAAATGGAGCCATCTGTCCGACATAGAACTGCCAGACACAAATCACCAGACGGTGGAGCTGCTGCTCGGCGCGAACGTCATGGAAGCTGTCGTGCAAAAGGAAGCCAGGATTGGAAAACCGGGGCAGCCAGTGGCGATCAAGACACATTTCGGTTGGTGTCTGACAGGAAAGGTCACAAGCTTGGTCCCTGTGGGAGCGAGAGAGATCATGCACATGGTCAGAGACCGCTCTGCTGATGACGAGTTAACGGAGCTAATGCAAGAATGGTGGACTACAGATGCATTCGGTACCACCCACGCCATGACCCAGCCACACTCGTACGAAGATCGGCTAGCCGAGCGACAGATGGAGCATTCAACTCGATGGCGCGGGGACCGTTATGAAACGGGTCTCCTGTGGCGATCCCAGGACGTAAGGCTACCTGACAACTATCAGATGGCTGTGCGGCGGCTAGAAGCCACAGAAAGAGCGCTGAAACGAGCACCGGACAAGGCTGACGCCTATCGACAGACAATGAAGGACTACATGTCAAACGGATATGCAAGAAAGGTCGAAGACGACTGTGAGAATCAGGACGGCAAACAGTGGTTTTTACCACATCATGCCGTCACGAATCCCACGAAGCCTGGGAAGTTCAGAATCGTTTTTGATGCCGCGGCTAAATATGCAGGCGTGTCATTAAACGAGCAGCTGTTGACGGGCCCAGACCTGCTCAAGACGGTTCCCGGGGTGCTACTTCGATTCCGTCAGGAAGCCGTAGCTGTGACTGCTGACATCGAGAAGATGTTTCTTCAGATAGCTGTGAAAAGAGAAGATCAGTTATCACTTCGATTCTTGTGGCGTGACATGGATTCCGGAAAGCCGCCAGAGATCTATCAGATGGATAGAGTCATTTTCGGTGCACGGTCGTCACCGGCTTCTGCGAGCTTTGTGCTACACCGCACCGCTGAAGAAAAGGGGGCTGCAACCGCAGCTGGACGTGCAGCGACAGCCACGGTCAAAAACAACTTCTACATGGACGATTTAGCCACGTCAGAGAAAAACAGTGACACCGCTCTACAAACGGTGAGAGAGGTCACAGAACTTCTAGCCAGAGGTGGTTTTCGTCTCAGAAAGTGGCTAAGCAACAGCAAAGATGTGCTATCTTCGATCCCAGTCACTGAGCGCGTGCCAAGTGCAGCCGACCTGAGCGTCCAGCTACCCTCGGAGAAGGTGTTGGGCGTGACGTGGGACGCGCAGACTGATGACCTACATGTGGCTGTACCCACACCTGCAGTAGAGAAGGCGACAAAGCGAGAAATACTGCGTGTCGTGGCTTCCATTTTCGATCCGCTCGGACTGGTTTCGCCGTTTGTGCTCATTGCCAAGCTGCTGCTACAGGATCTGTGGTCAAGCCAACTGGGCTGGGATGCCGTTCTTGCTGATGAGGAGTCACGCCAGTGGTCATTGTGGCTGGCTGACCTACCGAGAGTCGCTGATGTGAGAGTCTCACGCTGGTATGGAGCTCAGAACGCCGCGGTCTCGCTGAGACAGCTTCATATTTTCTGTGATGCCTCGGAGAGGGCATTTGGTGCCGTCGCTTACCTCCGCGAAATACACGAGGACGGACAGATCAACTGCGCGCTCGTCATGAGCAAATGTCGTGTAGCTCCTCTGCAAAAGCTAACCATCGTGCGTCTGGAGACTCAGGCCGCCGTTCTGGCGGTGCGGCTGGCCACCTGTGTGAAAAAGGAGCTGACGCTGGAACTGCACGATACCATATACTGGAGCGACAGCCGAGTCGTGCTGAGTTACATCTCAAATGATAGTAAAAGGTTTCATACCTTCATTGCGAATCGAGTCGCTGAGATTCGCGATTCGACGCATCCCAATCAATGGAGACACACACCGGGCGAATGCAACCCCGCCGACGACTGCTCCCGTGGACTGATGGCTTCTGAACTGACCAGAGACAGCCGCTGGGTAAGAGGGCCCGACTTCCTATGGCGACCGGAGGAATGCTGGCCGAGCAACCGTGAGCGGTCTGAAGTGGACAAAAACGACCCAGAAGCAAAGGCTGTGCTGACCACTCGTTGTGAAGGTCAGCCATCCGCGATCGTAGGACCGGACCCTGATCGGTTTTCCAGCTGGGCGCGATTCAAGCGAACCATGGGATGGATTCGCCGATTTCTACACAACTTTGCAGCGACCTATGGCGTAGACGGCAATCCAGCTAGGAAGCTGACTGGTCCGCTGTCATCTGAGGAGCTGCAGAGCGCAGAGACCGCCATCGTGCGCCAGATGCAGCGCACCTCCTTTGCTCAGGAGGTCTCAGCGCTAGAGAAGGGCCGTGGCGTTCGTACAGACAGCCACCTGCAGCCGCTGACACCTCAGCTGGATGGAGACGGTGTGCTTCGAGTTGGTGGCCGTCTCACCAACGCACCCTTACCCGAAGAAACTCGCCACCCGGCGATCCTGCCCAGAGACAGCCGTGTGACCGCCCTGATCATCACGTCGTCACACGAAAGACTGATGCATTCTGGAGTAGACCACGTGCTCAATGATCTGCGGATAAAATACTGGATCCCCAGAGGACGTGCGCTCGTGAAGAAGGTGCTGCGCGACTGTCCTCTCTGTCGCCGTCGGCGTGCGACACCCTGTCAGCCACGCATGGCAGACCTGCCAAAGGCCCGCTTTGACAGCTGCTACCCGTTCAACTCAGTCGGAGTTGATTACTTTGGCCCACTTCAGATTAAAACGGGAAAACGCGGCACCGAGAAAAGATACTGCCTGCTGATCACATGCATGTCCACGCGGGCAGTGCACTTGGAGATTTCTCGGACACTGTCTACGGATAGCTTTCTGATGGCGTTCACCAGGTTTGTGGCGAGAAGAGGACGACCGACACAGGTGTTCTCTGACAATGGAACGAACTTACGAGCTGGAGAGAAGGAACTACGTAAGCTTATTCGAGGATGGAACCAAACCGTCATATCTGACCGGCTTTCCCAGGATCAGATTCAGTGGCACTTCAACCCCCCCGCCAGTAGTGACATGGGCGGAGTCTGGGAGTCAATGATCGCCTCGGTGAAGAGGGCTCTGAGAGCGGTTCTAGGTCGACTCCTGGTAACTGAAGAAGTGCTGCAGACCGTCATCACGGAGGTGGAGTCTGTGGTCAACAGTCGTCCGTTAACGTACGTGTCAACGGAGGCTGACAGTCTGGAGGCGCTCACGCCATCGCATCTGCTTCTTGGACGTCCATCGATCCAGCTACCACCAGGACTGGTCACTGACGGCGGCATCAGTAGCCGAAGAATCTGGCGTCAGAGTCGAGCACTGGCCAATCAGTTCTGGAGCCGCTGGCTCAAAGAATACGTCCCCAGTCTAGTTTGTCGCAGAAAGTGGACGACAGAGTCACGAAACCTGGTGGCTGGTGACCTGATTCTCTTGGCGGATGACGGTGTGCCGCGCGGTTACTGGCCACTCGGGCGAGTCGTTGAAGTCTTCCCGGGACCAGACGGCCGGGTGCGATCGGCTCGGATCAGGGTGCGTGGCGGCATAGTGCACCGCCCAGCGCGCAAGATATGTGTGCTCGAGGAAGCGGACTCCTGAGTCTTCAACGGCCAGCGAGCAGGATATGAGAGGAAGTAGCTGCCTGAGAAGCGCGCATTGGACGGCCATTCTGTCCCTCCGGAGGGGGGAAGATGTTGTTTCCAAAACAACAAATTGAATATTTACGGATGAGGCGTCCATGATGCATTTGCTTGGCTCATCAGAAGTGTTGCCTGGCTGTCAGCGCGTTGAAAAATGCGCAAGAATCGATTTTTGTTTTTACTGAATGTGTGATTGATCTGAGGGAATTCTAAAACTAACTTTGTTTTAATTTTGGCCTATAATTTATTATCACGAAATACAACGACCCTTTAATGTGTAAAGCTTGATTTTCTCGTTAAGGCCGGCAAAACAGTAGAAGTGTTAATTGACATCAACATCTCTGATCTTTTATAAACCCTGCACAACCGGTAGACTCTCGTTATACCAAGGCCATATATAGACGTCATACCCTCTACCCTTAGGTTATATAGGCGTTATAGGCTATAGGCGTTATACCCTCTGATCCTCCTCTCTTTGACCCGACAGGCTCTCACCTACAAACAGAGAACCTTCTGAACCTCGACGACGACGTCGAATGCGACGAGCCTCTGGTGCCCCAGACCGACGCCCAGGTGCTACGCGAGCTCAAGAAGGAGGTGCTGGATGTGTGCCAGCAGATGAAGACGCTGACGGAGCGCAGCAGGGGTGCGCAGAGGAACTCACTCACATCTCTGGATACCAACTCGTCAGATGATGTGCCCCTGCATAAGGTTAAGGTGAGAACTGCGGTGAAGTGGCTGCATACTTGTATGGAATGTAAAGAGGAAATGATGTGGTGCGTGTCACTCACTATACAGTCTGTACAGTCTGGGCGTCACTGTACAGTCTGAAGGAATGAAGTCGTAAATGCACCTTCATTTAGAATGGTGCAGTACGACATATAATTGACAAGCACTATGACTTTGCAAAGCTGATGGGAAACAAAGTGAGTCTGATTGACGGACACTGATGTATAAACACGTATGTTTAGTTGTCCCTGAAAGCGTACTTCATTGTTCTCGGTATATGATTGCCATTGGCTATGCATGATGTCATCTGTATCGCTACAAGCTAGTTTGGCATTATTTACCTCAAAAAGCGAGCAATAAATTCTGCTCCTATTAGTGGCAAAACATTAGCGCCGAGAGCCACCAGAAAAAAACGCATTGTAGTCCTGTTCCAGGCCTGCGTTAATTACATTAGATACGGAAGCACCGTGTGCTATGCAGTGCCGCAAAGCTTCAAGCTTAGAATTCTACCCATAGATGGCGATAGTGCTAGCGCCTGAAGTTATACTGTACCGCATCGCACAGTGCTTGGATTCCTGTCAATAGATGGCGTTAGTGATGACGCCTGAAGTTATGCTGTACCGCATCACATAGTGTTAAGATTTCCTGTCGTTAGATGGCGTTGGGGATAGAGCCTGAAGTTATGCTGTAGCCTGTACCGCATCACATAGTGCTTGGATTTGTCCCTAGATGGCGACAGTGATAGCGCCTGAAGTTATGCTGTACCGCATCACACAGAAGGTACTTTGATTCCTGTCCCTAGATGGCGTTACTGATGACGGCTGAAGTTATGCTGTATCGCATCACATAACGTTAAGATTCCCGTCCCTATGTGGCAGTACTTGCGACGAACCCTGTAACCGAGGTGCTGAAGCCTTTCTCGTGCATCGGTGAGGACAGAGCGGTGGGGAAAAGGAGAGAGATAAGGAGAGAGTTCTATTTTGGTACGATGACCCGTGTCCAGCACACCCTACCAGAGCACAAACCACGTCACAGAAGCCTTTCAAAGTGAATCGATACTTCTGTCTTTACCGGGTCGTTGTTTGGTCCAAGCACAGCTCGACACGAGACCACCGGACAGAGAGCCCTTTCCATCCAAATATTTTAAACAATGCATCACTTACTATCGGGATAATCTCTAGGCCAAAACCCGTCAGCTGACCTTGACATGACCCAGCTTCCGACCTAACCTCCGACCCTACCCATCTCTCCCCTAGGCTGGACTACTCCAGGAGGCGTTCAAGGAGCTCCAGGGTCGCGTTCACGACCTTCTCCGGCCACGGACCGGTGCGTGTGAGACGTGCGGCCGCGACTCTCAGCTTCAGATGGAGATTGACCTTCACGCGGTGCAGGAAAAGTACGACGCCTTGGAGAAGAGGCACGGCCAGCAGTCGGAGACGCTCAAACGCCAGGCCGAGGAGCTGTCCAGACACATGCACCAGGTGAGAGAGAGAGAGAGAGAGAGAGAGAGAGAGAGAGAGAGAGAGAGAGAGAGAGAGAGAGAGAGAGAGAGAGAGAGATAGAGAGAGAGAGAGAGAGAGAGAGAGAGAGAGAGAGAGAGAGAGAGAGAGAGAGAGAGAGAGAGAGAGAGAGAGAGAGAGAGAAAGAAAGAAAGAAAGAGTAGGGGAGAGAGGATGTCGATTTGTGGACTTCGAGTTCTGGTGACAAAAGACAGGGAGCATAGGTATTGTAATTAGCAGTTAGCAGTTATCACCAATTCAATTATGGGTCCTGTCCAGGCGAAGAACGTAGATCGTGTGTGGGCGAGCTATAGACATGTGCAAGACGGCTGGCAAACGATTTACACTGAAACTACCGAGTGCACCTAGTCTCGGCCATTATAATCCTGGCTGACCACCAAGTTCTTCGCTCTGCCGCAGCTGACGATGAAGGAGAAGCAGTATGACGCCCTGAAGGAGGAGAGGGACATCCTGAAGGAGGATCTGAACAGCACACACCTCTCCAAGGAGGAGCTCATCAAAAAGGTCGGTGTGGCTTCCGTAGCGAAAAAAATACCACTGATCTCTTTTCATCGTTTCAACTGAATCATTCGCCAATAAATCGTCGATATTAAATCGAAATTCTGATTTTTATTAACTATCCATCATGCCTCGTCATATCTTGTGTAGACGTATGCGTTCTTGCCAAACCTCATTGACCTCGTTAGCCTCTGGCATGACCTTTGAACTTTGACCTGTGACCTCACTCAGGCGTGGGAGGTGCGAGATAAGGCTGTGGCTCGGAAGAACGCCACAGAGATCGACCTGGCGCGCGCGAGAATCGACGTGATGCAGATCAATTCTCAGCTGCTCGAGTCGATTCAGCAGAAGGTGGAGCTCTCGTGCCAGCTGGATCAGTGGCAGGTGAGTCAGGGAATGAGTCGCATCAGGCTGGATATAAAGCTGTCCGTGCCAGACTCAGCTAGAGTAGCGGGTTGGGACTCGGGGAAGTGGCGATCTGTTTGGGATTAGGAGGTGAACCAGACTGGCTTTCAATAAGCTGGGCTATTAGCACGTCTGAGAGCTGATACCTCGTCTAGAGTTTGTTTTGCTTTATTGGGTTAGGCTATTTCGGTCTATTGAGAGCATTTCAGAGCCGGAAAAAATGATGGGATTGGATGGAGACATTGGCGTGCCTGGACACCTGGTGAGTCGCCGGGCTTGTCTAGATGAGATGTGACCCGTAACGTGGAATCAAGGATGATTCGTGTTTCCGTGCCGGCCCGGAGTTTCTCGCTGACGCTGCTCTTCCCGTTGCAGTCGGACATGCAGCAGCTGCTGGACGAACAGATGAAGAAGAAGCTCAGCCAGATCGAGGGCGCCTCCGACTCCGACTCCAGCACCACCGGCGCCACCACGCCGGGCAGACACAAAAAATCCATCCTGGGCATTTTCAGTCGCTCGTAGCGCCGCCGCGCGGGCAGACTGGAACCTTACGTGTAATATTCACCGCTGGGTGGCGCCGCGGTCGGCCGCCCGGCGGCGACCGCCCCTCGCCCAGAGGACCATGTGATATGTGGAACATTCCATGACGATATGACTATTGTGCTTGAAATGTGTGCGCTGCTGATGTGTCTTTCTCCTGCGGGGGATGATCTGAGGTCGAGTTTGCCGTTATGGAGGTATATTTTCGGAATGTTGTGAGCGGCTGATGAGTTGTGACACACGTTCAGACCATGGACGTTCAACCTCCGTCGGACGCAGGGTGACTTCTTCCACGGACGAGGAGTGCCTATCCGAGCTGGTGTGTCGGCCGCTGCTGGCCGTTTCTGAGGCTGCAGTGTTCGATGGGCGCTCGTGGCGGCGTCGGTACAGCAATAGGAGGCTGCAGCTGGGCTCACGGTGCTGCCGGGATGCGGCTGGGCCCGCCCCTATAGGTCTCTGCCTCCGATATGGTGTCGCATTTGTCACTGGCCGTGCCTCTATTGCATTAAACTCTCGTCACGCCTCGTCGGTCGGACACGTCAGTAAATCCACGCCTAAATTGACCGAGATGGGCACATGGCATCGGTGCGGTGTCCGCTGGCGGCGTAGATGTAACAATGTAGCTTTGTATGAGAAATACACTGGCTAGCTCTGCACATGTCCTGCTTGTTGTTTTTTATGTTTGGTCATTGGTGGTGTTTAGGAAAACAAGGAAGGAAACTGCGGCATATGTAGGAGTAGCCCAGGACATTTTGACGTATGGAATCATTTGGAAGTTCGAATTCTGAACTAACACGCGTATTTCAGTTCCGATAATGACTGCATCGTGCGTATATCCGGAAGCCGCTTCTATCAAAAACAAAACTTATCATTAGATAGCATGGATGAAGGGATATTTTTGCTGACTCGCTCCATCCCCCACCGACCATCATGTAAGACATAAGATCGACTTGGCCCGCCCGATGTCTTCGGACCCGTCCGCAACCGTTTCATGGCTGTGTAGGTATTGCCGTGTGCCGTTGGCCTTCGGGCCTCGTGACGCATGCTAGTGTCGTGCTCACCATAGCTGCCTAACTTGTCTAAAGTTATGTTTTCAAGTGAGGGAACGGCTGCAGCTAGTAGACACATACAGCAGTGCTTTTTAATTTTTATCACGAGGTTCCTTGGACCCAGCCAGCAAAATTGGTCTGGGCCGTAGCTGGTTTTACTCTGGCTAGCTGCGGCACTTTACTCCGGCCGAAGTACGGGCAAGGTCTAGACTCTGGAGCTTTAACTGGAGCTGACACACGATCCCAGAGCTTGCCCGCAGGCCGCATAACAGACGGACTTATGCTGCATCAGCCGTGCCGTACCTCAACCGTACTTCAGCCACAGTAAGCCAGAGCAGCTAAGAGACAGCCGGACCTGGCCGTATAGCAGCGCCGTGGCAGGGAGCTGGACTTGGCGGTTCGAAACCATACCAACTCCGGAACGCTACGGCAAAGACTGGTTAGCCAGAATAGGGCCATGTCGACCCAGCCCCCCCCCCCCCCTGTTCCGACGGCGTCCCGTTTACACTGGACCGGCCCAAATCTGGCGGGTCGGAGCTGCTGGGGCAAAAATGACTTGAGTCAAAGCAATTTAAATTGCTGGCTGTGACGCCAGTCCCGGCACTTGGTCCAGCATAGCTACGTAGTGCCTATGAGCTAAATATGTACCGCGTAGTACGCTTCTCATTCCTAGATGGCTTTAGCGGAAAGTGCCTGAAGGTAGACTGTTCCGGACAGCATGAAACGGCCGCTTAGTACTTTCTTTTCTTATTCCTAGATGGCACTAGCGTAAGGCGCCTGAAGGTAGACTGTTCCGGATAGCATCAAACATAAAGCAAGATCAACTACCGTGATGAGAATATTATATGATTGAAAATAAATGATATTCTTTCACGCGAATGAATACGTAGAAGACAAAAACCCACAGTCATTAACAAGTTCTCATTTAAACAGTGTGGCAACTGGCAGATAGCTAGGAAAGTATGTGTGTATGCTCCTGACACTACAATAATTTCCCTACTGTTATCTAAATTTGAGAAGTTTTCAGTCATAGCGCACTTGTTTCAAATATAATCAAGCGCCTTGTAATGCAAAGAGGTTTCTTATAGGTATCTTGGCAAAGAGCGCGCGCGAGCAGCGTGGGCGCAAAGCTGTATGGTTTGGGATTTGTTATCAAATAAGTGTACTGCCTTATTGTTCTCTTGTGAGAGCATTCTGTTCTTATTTTACAGTCCTATATATACTGTGTTTTCAGTTACCTTGATAACTAGCAAAATTGCAGAATTCAAATTGAATTGCAGGAGACAATCTTAACTGTAACCTTCCTTCATCATAAAATATTCTTTATGATGTCGATGTTCTCAGCCTCAATTTATTGAATAATCACAGAATAAGGGGATACCCTACAATCAAAAGGTAGGTAAACTCTAGGGTAAACTATGGTTACAAAGCTGGTGTCACACTTCCCGTAAAGTGAAACAGCTGAAGGCAGTGTGATGGCTTGTGGCCTTGAAACAGCTCAAGCTGTTGATAAGCGTTTAGGAAGGCCTTTAAATTAAATATTTATTCGCTTTAAATTAATAATAAAGTTAAAATTGAGAAGTGATATACATCCCAATGTTTCGCATTTATTGCTTATTCATGGGCAAAATGCGATTAATTTTTGCGATTAATTTTTGCGATTAGTTTTTGCCCATGAATAAGCAATAAATGAGAAATGTTGGGCTGTATATCATTTTTCAATTTTAACTTTATTCTTAATTTAAAGCAAATGAATATTTAGTTTAAGGTATTGTTATAGCAGGCGTCTCACATGCTGCCACTGGTTTGGGAAAAGTAGCTAGATTCGTCAGGTCTAGAGATATTTCTACCAAGTCGCTATATAGGGTAATCACATAGCGGTGATTTCAAAAACGGAGTCAGTTTTTTTTTTCTGAGCTGGCGGGGGGCGTTGGGGGGGGGGGGGATTGCCCCCCTTGCCGATAGCTCGGGAACGGCTGATCGGAGCCAGGCTTGCAAGGTGGCGTTGGAAAGCGGTCGAGTAGACATGGCCTAATTAGTAATGCAAACTATCATCGGGATACTCGGGGGGCGTAGGGGGGGGGGGGGATTGCCCCCCTTGCCGATAGCTCGGGAACGGCTGATCGGAGCCAGGCTTGCAAGGTGGCGTTGGAAAGCGGTCGAGTAGACAAGCCTAATTAGTAGTGCAAACTATCATCGGGATACTGGGAGGCGTAGGGGGGGGGGGGATTGCCCCCCTTGCCGATAGCTCGGGAACGGCTGATCGGAGCCAGGCTTGCAAGGCGGCGTTGGAAAGCGGTCGAGTAGACAAGCCTAATTAGTAATGCAAACTATCATCGGGATTCCAACGCCGCCTTGGCCTTGCACGCCTGGCTCCGATCAGCCGTTCCCGAGCTATCGGCAAGGGGGCAATCCCCCCTACGCCCCCCCCCAGTATCCCGATGAAAGTTTGCATTACTAATTAGGCTTGTCTACTCGACCGCTTTCCAACGCCGCCTTGCAAGCCTGGCTCCGATCAGCCGTTCCCCAGCTATCGGCAAGGGGGGCAAGGCAATCCCCCCAGTATCCCGATGATAGTTTGCATTACTAATTAGGCTTGTCTACTCGACCGCTTTCCAACGCCGCCTTGCAAGCCTGGCTCCGATCAGCCGTTCCCGAGCTATCGGCAAGGGGGGCAATCCCCCTACGCCCCCCCCAGTATCCCGATGAAAGTTTGCATTACTAATTAGGCTTGTCTACTCGACCGCTTTCCAACGCCGCCTTGCAAGCCTGGCTCCGATCAGCCGTTCCCGAGCTATCGGTCAAGGGCAACACCCCCCCCCACACACACACGCCCCCCCCCCAGTATCCCGATGATAGTATGCATTACTAATTAAGTAATTAGGCTTGTCTACTCGAACGCTTTCCAACGCCGCCTTGCAAGCCTGGCTCCGATCAGCCGTTCCCGAGCTATCGGCAAGGGGGGCAATCCCCCCTACGCCCCCCCCCCAGTATCCCGCTGATAGTTTGCATTACTAATTAGGCTTGTCTACTCGACCGCTTTCCAACGCCGCCTTGCAAGCCTGGCTCCGATCAGCCGTTCCCGAGCTAACGGCAAGGGGGGCAATCCCCCCTACGCCCCCCCCGTATCCCGATGATAGTTTGCATTACTAATTAGGCTTGTCTACTCGACCGCTTTCCAACGCCACCTTGCAAGCCTGGCTCCGATCAGCCGTTCCCGAGCTATCGGCAAGGGGGGCAATCCCCCCTACGCCCCCCCCCCCCCCCAGTATCCCGATGATAGTTTGCATTACTAATTAGGCTTGTCTACTCGACCGCTTTCCAACGCCACCTTGCAAGCCTGGCTCCGATCAGCCGTTCCCGAGCTATCGGCAAGGGGGGTAATCCCCCCAAACGCCCCCCCCCAGCTCAGAAAAAAAACTGACTCCGTTTTTTAAATCACCGCTATGTGATTACCCTATATAGCGACTTGGTAGAAACATCTCTAGACCTGACAAATCTAGCGACTTTTCCCAAACCGGTGGCAGCATGTGAGACGCCTGCTATAACAATACCTAGTTTAAAGGCCTTCGTAAACGCTTATCAACAATTGTCAATATATACTGAACTTGGCTGCCAGTTTATGGGCTGCCGGTGAAAACAGGGTGCCAGAGGGCATATTTGGTCACGTGACTATTGAGAACTTCTCCCCCTCTCAATGCCTTCTACACAGTAATTGTCATGTGCTTTGTGCGAGTGAATTTCAAGAGCCTTGATCAAATCGCCCCAGGCGCCCTGTTTTCACCGTCATCCAGTTTATGAGGTGTCAATCACACTATGGATGCAGCATTTTTGATCAATGAGAGGGATGTGCGTAGTGGAGCGGATGATCCTATGTGATACCCGTTTTCACTCTTGTGGGGATGATAGTGGGTTTGAATCCCATTGGTGGGTAGAAAGTACACTGGGTTTTGCTGATTTTCGCTTACATGTGATTTGAGCTCATGGGTTCAAATGTCGCTGGTGGAACGGGATGACCATGCATGATGCCAAGTTTAAACTGTGGTGAGATAGTAGGTTCAAACATCAAATCCCATTGGGGCAGGCCAAACTAATGTCTTGCTCAAACATAATCTACTAACCTGACAAGTGACAGTAGACTTAAGCAGAAGCCAACTTACTAAGTAACCTAACGTATCCAAACCTGACCAAACCAAACCAAACCTAAACCATACGGTATTCGTAAAACATGCGGGTGTGGCATCTCACTTGTTTTTTGCAACATGGGAGAGGTGCTCAGAGATGCTTTCTAATCAAACCAAACCAAACCTAACCAAAATGACCTAACCTTACATACAACCTACAACCTAAAACCTAAAACCTACCACCCAAACGGGACAAAACCTATGACCTAACTTACAGCATCTGCTCTCCCTGGTTGCAAATACAAGTGTGATGCCTGCTTTACTACTACCACCCATACAGGCTGGCAGTGCACCCATAGCTTGCAGGTTGGCGAGGAGCACCAGCTCAAGCTTTAAATTCACACCAACCTTTCAAACAGAGCTGGAATTTCTGCTCCAGAACAGACTGAGAGTCCAAGAAAACTGCACTGACCCCAATTAATAGTATGAGCTGCAAGCTTGCCATCTCTGAAGGTAGTTTGGAAACAAGAAATATGCACCACATGACTAAAAAAAGTCATGTCAATACAAGAACCATATCCAGTACCTACCTGCCCTTGGCGATTCATCCAGGGCGATTATTATGCCAGGTACCATGGTTACCTACCCCAGCAATGTCAACACTGCCATTTAGCTAAACGGCTTCACAACCTGTTAGGCCCCCGGTAGGGCCGCCAAACCCTCATATAAGCCAAGCGCATCTCGTTTACTAATGCTACATAACGCAACAACCTCAGATTCTTTTGACGCAACTTATTGGCTGCATCAAACATACTCAATACAATACATATAACATACTCGATGTAAAAGTTGACTGCTTGAAGCGGCGGAGATGTGGCCTTGAAGCCCTCCCATCGGCCGTGCACGTCTCGGGTCCCTCCCATTGGCCGTCCTCATCTCTCGCCCTACCGCCGGCGCCTCGTACAGCCGAGCGGGCGTCCACCACGCGGATGTGCCGGACGCGGGTGACGACACCCGGGCGGTCATGCGACGGCCGACTGGTCACAAAAATAACCCTCTATCGACCTTGGGTCGCCTGCATAGAAAAATATGATATATAGGCATGCTTCATACATTGTCATCCCGTGCAGAGTTTCGAAGCAGTTATTCACTCTGTATAGCTAGCTATGACGTTTGTACTCGTAAATCGCTATGATCGCTTACTTCTTTCTCAGGGTGACCGGACCGGAGTTGTACCGACCTTGAGCTGAACTTTTCACAGAATGTGCGGAAAAGATGTAGATCAAAAAGTGGAGGTGTCAAAACGCCACTGCTCCCCAGCTTTATGTCTTAAACCTATGAAGCTGCCCTTTCGACACCATTCACACAGCTGTTACCTTTTCTATCTCTTTCAGCAGCACGATGAGGCCGTCGGTGGGTATCCAGCTGCACTGGAAGTCGTACCTGTCGGACCTGCGCTCACTGCTGCAGCGCCTGCGCCAGTCCGAGGAGCTCACAGATGTGGTGCTCACCAACGGCACGACCAGCATGCGCTGCCACCGCGTCATCCTCTCCGCCGCCTGCCAGACCTTCCACGACCTGCTCAAGGTGATTGCCGTGAATCGCTTGTCTCTGGGCCGTGGATCGCCTGTCTCTGCACAGGCGCCGTATAGCTTTACAGTTGCAGCGCGGCTCAATAAGAATCATTGTCAGGTGCGGTATTCCGATATCATTCAGACGTCCAGTGTCCACACATGCATCAGTTGTTTTCTGAGCGGTTGTGGTGGTCGTCGCCCGCGCCCAGCGCCACCCTTCGGTACTAGTGAGACACTAAGCTTCCGGCCGGCCGTGTTTGGCAAAGAGGGTGAAGCAGTTATCGCCGGTCTGAGACTGTGGAAAGCTGACTTTATCACTGTCTACTTATTGGAGGTAAAGAAAATTGGTTGATTTGTAATTAGCATGTTTATATCTGTTCTACTTGGCACCATTTTTTTAACAGCTATTGACTGGCATTTGCCGTCAAATGACGCTGATAGTGACCTGGTCATTAGTAGGTGGTTACTCCCGCTTGAAAACATAGATCGATTGTCTAACTCTCCTGTTAAATTGTTCATTACTATTCGCCGACTCCATCGCTACCCTGATCCTACCCCACCTCATCGTATCGACTCTGCCTGTGCTCCACACCATTGCTCTAACATCTACCCCCTGCCCACAGGAGCACAGCGGTGACGTGGTGATCTGCCTGGGCGGAGTGGAGAGCGCCGAACTCCGCTCGCTCGTCGACTACATGTACTCGGGAGAGGTGGAGGTGGCACGCGGTCGGCTGGCGGAGTTTCTGGCGCTGGCCGCACAGTGGGGCGTCAGGGGACTGGAGGAGAGTCCGCCGGACGACGCACATACACAGAGGGTAAGAGCTGACTGGATAGGTGGTAGGGTTGCGGCACCGACTGATAGAGATATATCAGACTAGTGTGCATTGTATGCGCAATTGAAAGCTTGCGCTGCTAACGTAGTTTTAGCGGTAGGAAAATCTGCGTTTGGTTGTTCAACGATCAAATGCTGTGTCAAATGCTGATTGTTGTCCAGATCTGAACCCGAAGCTCTCATTTCTCATATGGTATGTGCCATGTGGAGACACATTGACTCTAGGATCGTCTTGTGTTGTCGACAATGGTATTTCTGCGCTAACGCATTTTGACAGGATGTTTGGTGTTGGCTTATCGCCAGGTTCCCGACTCGCTGAGCTCACCCCCTGCTCGGGCAGTAACGGGCGGCCGGCCCCACCTGCTGGAAATCAACTCATCCCCCGCATCTTTAAACAACACCGCTCGGCGGAGCGAGGCGACCTCTGCCGACTCCACGTCCAAACGGAAGGGCCGAGAGTCGGACTGTAGCCCCGCGGACGGCGGCCGCGGCTCCTCCGCAGTGGCGGGCCCGTCGTCGTCCCACCCGCGCGTCCGACAGCCCTCCTCGGACTCCGAGACCAGCTCAGACGAGGACGAGGACTCCCAGACGACGTCCGGAATCAACAGTAAGTGTAGAGAAATCCCAGTTATAGATACCCGGAATCAACAGTAAGTGGTAGACAAATCCCAGTATACACCCAGAATCAGCAAAGAGTGGTAGATAAATTCCAGTAGACACCCGGAATCAATTGGTAGACTAATCCCAGTAGACACCCGGAATCAGCAAAGAGTGGTAGATAAATCCCAGTAGACACCTGGAATCCAGTGAGCTCCCAACTGTCCCCCGGAATCAACAGTGAGTGGTAAAGGACGCTCAGTCGCCCAGTCGATAAGAGAGGGCGGATATGGTATGTGAAACTGCGGTCGCCGCAGGTCGAGGCTTATTGAATCCCGGGCATGTATGATTCACTTGATGTGGGTGCGTCGAGAATGTATTATGGTTCACCAGCGTACTGGGCCTGTATGGGATATTGCTTGCGAATTGTTTTTTCTTGGTTTCATTCTACGAATGGTTGACCTTTTCAGGCGCTGTTTTATCAGCTATCCGTCCAGACAGCGCGAGCAAATCAAACGCTTCATCGGCACAGCAGCCGCCGGGAAAGGCGAGCAGTAAGTTGTAAATCGTGTGACGCTTCGACTTTTATTAGCGATGCCAATCATTAATGTTTTACAACTATTGACATAAGTGGTAGCACTGACGCATCGACTCTTCGTGCATTGTATTATTCAATTCCCGTTTATTTTTTCTCGTGATTGCTATTACTCAAAACTGCACCTAACCGTTTTCATTCCCATATTCACAGGGGCGGATCCAGGAAAACTCCAAGGGGAGGGTCATGAATCGAAGTGGTGCCCCTACCTATACCCAAAATTAAAAACTCAACGGATTTCGTCCACTTCATTTTGGTGGTGCCCCCATTTTCAGTTTTTTTTTATTTTTATTTTTTATTTTTAGTCAGTATCTTAACTCTTAGCCACAACCACATTTACCAATTGTAAGCAAGTATATATGAATGTGCTATGTGTATATGTATATGTTGTGGACGCTGAGTAGTGAGTACTTACCAGGAACGTTATCAGGTAAGCAAATCGTTGTCAGTCCGACGAACTTGACACTGGCGTCTAAAGGGTCTGTCCTTGACACTTCAGGCTTGTCAGGGGCACCAAAGTCCTTCCAGGGACACCACAAACCTGTCAGGGGCACCTATGGCCAGGGTTGGCAGGGGGTGGCAAAAACTGGTTTTTGCCAGTGGTTTTAACCGGTTTAAACCGGCTGGCAGAAACCCCGGTGGCAAAAACTGGCAAAAACTGGATAAAACTCAGGTGGGCCAAACCACAACTTTTCTAGTTAGGAATGGATCTGAAATGTACAAATGCATTTCTTGATGTTATAGAGATGCACCAAACATTCTGAAGTTTGCCTCATTACTTATCCCTGCTTAAAATGTCTATGCATGTCAGTAGGCATCCACCACAGAATGTATTTCCATGTAGGGGAGTGGGGCAAGGCTGCCACGGTAGGGTGCAGTGCGCATATCAGTGGCAGATACCCCTTCGCACTTCTGATTGTGCAGGACTCACTCTTGCACTGGCTCATTTGTCACCCCCAAAAGGCGCCTTATGGAAAGCCCATGAAAATGTTTTTGAGTTATAGAACACTTCAACGGTCAATGTCACTTCTGGTTGAAAGCATAAAGCTTTCACCGAATTCTCCTAAAAATGTTTCATCTTTAAATCCATGTCTAGGCATATCATTGTGCTGGTTTTTAGTTTTTGCCAGTTTTTGCCACTTTTTGCCGGTTAAAACCGGTTTAAACCGGCAAATGGCATAAACTAGTTTTTGCCGGCAAAAATGCCAACCCTGCCTATGGCCTTGTAGGGGCGCCACAGGCCCGCCAGGAAGCAGGGGCACCACAGGCCTAGCAAGGACACTACAGGCCTGTCAGGGGCACAACGGGCCTGTTGGGCCCATGAGCACCCCTAGGGGCAGGGGCACCACAGTCCTTCCAGGGGCACCGCAGGCCTGTGAGGGGCACCAGCGGCCTAGCAGGGGCACCACTGGTCTATCAGGGGCACCACGAGCCTGTCATAGCCAGGCATCTCAGGCTTGTCAAGGCCCAGGGGCACCACAGGTCTGTGAGGGGCACCAGCGACCTAGCAGGGGCACCAGTCAACACAGGTCTGCCAGGGGCGCCACAGACCTGCCAGGGGCACCACAGACCTGCCAGGGGCACCAGAGGGCTGCCAGGGGCACCACCGGCCTTGCAGGGGCACCTTGGGCCTGTCAGGGGCACCACGGGCCTACCGAGGGGCACTTCAGACTTTTCAGGGGCACCAGTCCTCTCCGGGCGCAGGGGCACCAGAGGCCTGCCAGGGGCACCAGCGGCCTAGCAAGGGCACCAGAGGCCTGCCAGGGGCACCACAGGCCTAACAAGGGCACCACGGGCCTGTCAGGGGCACCTCAGGCTTGTCAGGGCCCAGGGACACCACAGTCCTTCCAAGGGCACCGCAAGCCTGTCAGGGGCACCAAAGGCCTGCCAGGGGCACCACAGGCCTAGCAAGGGCACCACTGGCCTGTCAGGGGCACCTCAGGCTTGTCAGGGCCCAGGGGCACCACAGTCCTTCCAGGGGCATTACAAGCCTGTCAGGGGCACCAGAGGCCTAGCAAGGGCACCACAGGCCTGCCATGGACACCACAGGCCTGCCAGGGGCACCACCGGCCTTGCAGGGGCGCCTCAGGCCTGTTAGGGGCACCACGTGCCTGCCGGGGGCACTTCAGGCTTGTCAGGGGCGTTACAGTCCTGTCAGGGCCCAGGGGCACCAGGCCCGTGGTGTCCCTGCTAGGCCTGTGGTGCCCCTGGCGGTCCTGTGGTGCCCCTGTCAGGACTGTGATACCCCTGATAGGCCGGTGGTGCCCCTGACAGGTCTTTGGGCCCCCGGGCCTCAAGGGGGGGGGGCATGACCCATGTGACCCCTCCCTTGGATCCGCCCCTGCATATTCATAACTAACTGATAAGTACAAGCAAGTCGCCTCCGGCCTTACGTACTTTAATATAGAAGCGAGTCGGCTTCTTCAGTATTCAATACCTATATGATTTGCAACATGTCCGTTTTTTTTCTATCTCTTCTCTACAGGGTGTCCCATAAATTCGTTCTCACATAATGTTTGCATGTGAAACAGAGTACTGATTGCGTTTTGATATATTTATGACCCCTCAATGTGCTCCCCATTTAATAGGCAAACACATGAATACATGCTGCGGCATGCCAACCGGCTTGTTTGGCTGCATAGCAGGCTTAAAGTTAACCCAGACTGACTTGAAATGCGCCGTGAGCTCCTCGAGGCTGGAACAGCGCTACGCTTCACCGAGCCTCAATTTCAGCATAACCAACACATTTTTATGAAATTTTGATCCGATGAGGTGCCTGGCATGTGATTTTGCCACAAACGCCTGTCACAGTCTCCTTGCACCGTTTTTAATTGCTTGACATGTGCACTGATGCACTGTCTTGCCTGAAGATGGGCCTACGACCTCCCGGATGCCATTTTCTCCTCTATAATTATGTTCATACTCGCGGTTCGAGTTCAGCTTGAGGGCTGAAACTCCTCCTAGATGTTCTTGGAAAAGCATTCTGCTTCCCAAAACTGTTTCTGGGTTGCCACTTGCAACTTTGTCAACTCCAGAACGCCTATAACCCCACAACACAGTGACCCTGGCCTTTTGCATATGAACATAACGTGACGAAACGGAGACCTCCTCCTTCGCCCTTATGGGGTTGTTTTCGGGTTTGGACGGGTGTTTCATCTCGGACGTGGACTAGTTAGTCCTGATGACCTGGTTGATGTCATCAGCCCTCTGTTTTGTTCAGCCTCAGGCATAACGAAACTCATGTTTGGCCATTTTAAGACGTTTTTGACTCTTTTGTGCCCTCCGGTAAGCAAAGCTTAACCCGCGCCCCGCTGGGGGGGGGGGGGCAGAATCTGCCCCCCTCCCGTTTTTCGCCAATAACTTCTAAACGCGTTACGCCAGCGACGTCAAACTTTCAGTAGCTTATCATACATCAATTTGATACGTTCCCTGAAAATTTGAGCGAAATCCGTCGGAATTTTTTTTTTTGAGAAAATGACGTTTTAGTGACGTCATGTTCGCCATTTTCGCCTCAAAAATTGCAAAATTTCAAACGCCGCTAACATCTTCATTTTTAAAGGAATCAAGACGTAACAAAAAAGGTTATACGTGATTCTACTTTGTCTATCAAATGGCTATCTCGGTTTTTTGAAAATTTTAGATTTTGGCCCAAATTTTTTTCAAAAATCTGACTTTTTTGGGAAAATATTTATTAAATCCAAAATTTTGAGTGTATCGAAAAAAACCGGAATATATGTCAAAGAAGTGGTCTATGTGCACCTACATACCAATTTTTAGAAGAATCGGTTTAAAAAATGTGGAAGTTATTCAAAATTTTATGACGTCACGACACACAAAAATTTTGAAAAATGATTTTTTTTTGGAAGTTCTAGACCTCGGACGGAAACAAAAATAGCACCATTCGATTCGCCGTGAAAAACTGCATCAGATAGACACCTTTTTAGGCCTTAACAATCAACTTCAAAATTTGACCTCACTTGACCTGACCTTGACCTGACCTCGACCTGAAATTCATCCAGAGGTGGTCCATATCACTTATTGAGTGTGCCTATTGAATTCTATGAGTAAAATGACCCATAAAACATGTGTCGCACATGTCCTTTTCTATATTTTGTTTTTGGTGACCTGACACGACCTGACCTGACCTTGACCTTGACCTTTGAATGACATTGTATGCAACGAATATTGTCTTGGTAGTCTAAGAACACGTTTTGGGCAATCAGTCTCAGTCCATTCTTCGGCAACTACGGTGCAAGGCCGATACTGTAGAAACTTGCATCTTGTACCCTTGACCTGACCTCTGACCTACTTGAGCAAAAACATTTGGGCTCTTAAGATCCGCCTTGTTGAGAGCTTTCGATTGCCGTTTTCCCCGTCTTTCTACGACCATCGGTTCGGAAGTTAGACAGGGGGGGCAGAATCTGCCCCCCCCCCCCCCCCAGCAGGGCGCGTATGGCTGAATAGTCCAGCGGGGCGCGGGTTAAGTCACCTTGAGTTATGTACCCCGAAAGAACACTCTTAGACAGCTGGTAATCCATCCTGAAAAGTCTGCTTACCGACTTTGTAACCCTTTGACCTTTTTGATGGCCACTTTGGCGCCACACAGTTTTGGCCACTTGGCTCACTCCTGAGGGCTGACTGGAAAGAGGATAAACTTGCAGTGACTGACTCCCGACAAATCATCGGCGTCACTTGCTGACTGTGCGTCCAGTTAGCGATGAACATTGGCTACAGACTGGTAGGCCTCAATCACCCTCAATCGTCGCGAATGGTCACGTGCTGACTAAATACTGAGACGTACCCGTATCGGAGACCTCTATGTTGCGGCGTTAGCCGTCTCTGTAGGAAGCGGGCTGTATAGCAAAAACTATTTTGTCTACAGAAATTAGCTACTGTGGAGCATATTTCTACCAGCCATGGCAACCACGTAAGCTCAGTTACGAACCAATTTCAGCGTGCCTCTAAGCAAGAGAGCCTAAAAACGTAAAATTTAGGTGAGAACGAACTTATGGAACACCCTGTATATTATAGTCTCACCTATTTTCCTTCTTTTACAGAGCCCAGTTCGTCGACTCCCACCTCTGCGAGCAAAACCAAGTCACACAAGGCGACCAAGAAGTCAGCTCGGGACGCAACCGGCGTGCTCCCCAAAATGTTCGCCTGTCCACATTGTCCGCGGGTGTTTATCAAAGGATACTTCTTCGAGGCGCACATGAAGAACCAGCACAATGACGATACGGCGCCGGAGGAGCACCGTCTGCGCGTCACAGCCGGTTCCAGTCGCGTGGTGCAGATGGCCAGCGGCCTCGTCTCAATCGACCTGCCGCCGCTCACCAAGAAGAAGAGAAAGAAACAGCAAAGCGACGCTGAGGAGACGCCAAAGAAAAAGAAGAAAGCTGCAGTTGTGGGGAAACCCAGGAAGAAAAAGCGTGGCCGGACGGCGGAGGACCGGGCGGCCGAGGCGGCGGCGGTGGTGGCGGCTGCCGACGCCGCTGTCAAGGCAGCGCTGGAGCGGGCGGCGCAGGCGTCCCGGGAGGCTGGCCCCTCGGAGTCGCCGTCCGCGCGCGGCCCGCGAGCCAGCGAGGTGATGGCGGCTCCGTCCAAACGCGCCCGGCCCACCTCAGCGAGCAGCAGCAGTGAGTCCGACTCCGACGGCGGCTCGCCAGCGGAGGTGTTCAAAGCCGGGGCGCGGCCGGCGGCGGCTGAATCGACACCGGCCGCCACGTCGTCGCCCGTTGCTTCGATACCACTACCACCACTGCCGTCAGAACCACCTCCATCGCCACAGACAGCACCGCCTCCCCCACCGCCAGTGCCACCACCGGCGCCGCCACCGCCGGCGGCGACGGTGATGAGGGCGGTCTCGCTACCTCCGCGACCTCGGGACAGTAGATCGCTGCCACCACCTACCTCAAGACCTCCCTGGTCCGCGGGGGTCTCGGCCGGCTCCGGCGGCTCCAACTCACCCAGGCCGTCTCGGATTGTGTTCGACGAGGACGGACAGCCTTGCGCGCCCACTCCGGCTCCGCCCGAACCTCAGGACGTCAAACCAGTGATAGTGTCCGTGGAGGGTGGGGAGCAGGGAAACCGCACCAGGATTGTGTTCGATCAGGAGGGCCGGTCGCGGCCGGCTGCGCCGCCACCTCCGCCAGTAGGTATTGCCACACACGTGCGGCGGGATTCGAGCAGCTCGGACCGAGCGCGCGACGGCCATCGCCGAGACGGTGATGGGAGCTCGGACAGGAACGAAGACCGAAACAGAGATAAAGAGCGTGATAGAGAACGGGAGCGAGAGAAAGAAAGGGACAAAGAACGAGATCGGGAACGGGAGCGAAGCAAAGAACGAGATCGAGAAAGAGAGAGGATCAGGGAACGAGAGCGAGAAAGAGAAAAGGACAGAGAACGAGAGCGAGACCGGCTTCCAAAGAACGGTAAAGACCAGGACAGAAGATCGGGCGAACGCGGGCGTGGCAGAGGTGGGCCGCGCGGTGGGGGTCCCGGCGGAGCCCCAAAACCTATGACAGACCGAACTCCATTCATAGTGGACCGTCAGGGCTGCCATGATCGGCACGGGCCCGTCATGCACGAGCCGTGGCCGGCGCGTGGCGATATGGGCCCGATGGCGCCACATCACTGGCAAGGAAGCCCCCCAATGGAGCGGGGCCGCTGGGGTCGGGGTAGGGGTGACCGGGGTCACGGCTGGGGACCCCGCGGTAAGGGTCACCGCCAGAGGGGCAGGATGTAGCAGCGTGGCTGCCTGACATGTGTTTCGTTACGAGTGCGGGTGTTTCGAGTTTATGGTGGTCGTTTTAAGAGTTGTGCGGCGGTGTATTTGACCCCTTTGCCCGGTGTTCTCCTTTGATGATAGATGGACTTCCTGATCAACGATCTGGTGGAAGCGCATCTCCACCTAAGTGGTTTGTTGGACGCCGTTCGGTGCGGGCGACTGCTGCGGTGCCGAATTTGGGGTGCCTTGGTCCGGTGTAGTTGTGATTCCGTCTTATCCAGGACCACGCGCGTGACAATTGCAGGCTGTGTCGGCTCGATACTGCCTTAATGTGTTGCTCAGCCATAGGCCGCAGCCAGCGGCGAGTATCAGGGATCATTGCATTCTCTGGAGAGGCGTCATGTTTCAATACATCATCTACGTCTGACACTGAGGACGTTCTCACACACTGGTTCGGCACACGACTTTATTCCGTCAGAACTAATCTCCGTCAGTCGGTAGCGCAGCTGCGCGGCCGCTCGCTGGCACAGCACCGCCAGCGGACACCCTGCGTGCTCACCCGGACAGGTAGACAGACACTCACACTCGCACACTCAGCCCGGCACGGCAATGACATCTAAGCAACATAGAAACGGCCCGCAGGCGGCAGGCGGGACGGCTAGACAGGCGAGCGCTCCGAGCAGCCCCCGGGCGCACGCCCGTCCTCCAGCCACGACTTAAACACATCCAAAGGCGCACATCGACGGGCGCCGGCTGCCGCCTGATTACTGGCGACGGCCGCGCGTTCGCTGCGCGCTGCGACACACTGGGGAGAGAGGGGGGGATAGGGGGGAGATAACACTGCACAGTCCTGGGCGAGAGAGCGCGTCTCGCCCTCCGGCCGTCCGTTCACGAATACTGTCCGCGCTGCGCGAGTGTGGAATGAACAACGGTGAGGCAGGCAGTCTGTGCACTGAGAGGAATGTGCGCGACAGTCGGAGAGCGGCGGCGCCACGGCAGATAAGGCCCCAGTTCCTTTGGCCAGCGCCCGTTGCGTCCGGCGGCAGCGGCGGCGGCGGCGCGCGCAGTTGAGCAGCGGGGGCGAGGAGCGGCGCGGCGAGGCGGTCACTCGCGGCGCAGTCGCTTCACGTCGCCGTCTCCACGCTCGGCGGCCAGTGGTCCGTCCAGCAGAGGTCCGTTGGAGAGCAGCAGCTCCGACGGCGCGTCAAACGCGCTCTGCGGCACACGAGCACGGGGCGGTTATAAGAGTCATACGAGTACGACACGCGAGGTAGGAAAGATAATACGAGTTCGCAATCACACACCGAGGGAGGTCAATACGTTTCACGCACACGGTAAGGCAAGACGTGTAAAATTACACATTTTTTTGTAGAAAATATAATGTTCAGCACACGATAAATAAATTTTATTGAAGACAATGGATGGTTGATGATCTGGATACAGAGTACCTTCCAAGAACCCTGTCCCGCATATCCGCCCGCTTTTCAATGCCTGTATTGATTGTAGACGCTTCAAGGGATTCACTCAAATGCACCGTACCGCTGCGTTTTCACGGCATGAACAGTCAATAATTCGACTAGCCTGGACTGGTGCTGAGTGGGGTTTCATTCATTTGCAGGGCTATTCGCAGGCATTGTGGAGTCCAACGGTCGTTTTAATAACCACATAACCAACGTCTCTATTTAGTTTGCTGACGTCATCTTGCTACTTCACATTCAGCATGAAATGAACTATAGAAGCTCGGCAGTTATAACCGGCCACGAGGACAGTGGGGTTGGCGGTCGGACCGTTAACATCCCTTCCACCACACACCGAGTGTGAACGCCCTCACTGCTTTTTACCAGAGCCACTTAGCGGAGACAGATGTAGCGCCAGAGTCCAGCGGACGGAGCCCACAGCGAGCGCATTAGAGCTAATATAACCTGAACCGAACAGTCGTCAAAACGGAGGTCTTCCGGAGAAATCCGACGGTGACCGCTCTCATGGCTAGAGCGTTAGGGCGGACTAACAGCAGCATTCAACGAAGCTATCGGCCACATCAACAAAGTTTCGGCACTATCATAATTACTCTGGGCGCCAAAGTCTTCTGCAGTGGACTCACGACGCCACAGGTTCACCAAAGGTTCACCCCAAGACATCCAACTCTCTGATTGGTCTGTCAGACGAACCACTCAGCCATTCCACTCAGTCAGAGGAAAATTACCAGCCGGAAGCGGGGCGCGGCGCCGAGCCCCCGTTCGCCAGGCCCCCACCGCGCGGCGTGCGTTATTCGTCCGTCACCTGCAGCAGCCACCGGCCATTACCGGCGGCGACAGCGGAGGTCACGCGTCCCGGCTGACGTGACCGGCGGCAGTGCACATTAACCGGCACCGCCCGATTGATGGAGTGCAGCGAGTGCCCTAGGCCGCTCCCACTTCAAGTACGATGGCACCGGGAACTTTACTGAACCAGAAAAGTAATATTTGGAGAAGTGTAAGTGATCTCGAGACAACGAAAGAAACAACGATTGCCAGATACCCGTGGCTTAAAACAATCATTCTTCGACAAGAGCATCGACAAACAATCGTGCCAGTACACGATCGTTCTTGTCCTGCGAGGCATGCCGTGCAGGGAGGACGTTAGTCTCAGCTATAGAAGCGACCGGAGACGGCTATCGGCGTGGCGTGTCTGCCGCCAACGGCCAATCACAGGCCGACACAGCTCTGACGTCACAGGTAGAGGTTGCAATCCCGGGATCGGGATCCCGGGATCCCGGCGGGATTTCAATCCCGATCCCGATCCCGAAATTTCGCCAATCCCGGGATCCCGAAAAAGTATGTTTTTCACCAAAAAATGAATGCAGCCGCTGCACCAGTCATGTTCAAACTGTTCATAGTACTGCGTGACATAAAGCAGAGAAACTATTTAGCTGGCACCCTGTCTCGGCCGTCCACAATCGACCGTGTTGGTAGCTCCTGAGGATCACTCACAGTGGTTAAGCCGCTTAAATACGTACGAAGAAGCTCACTGATTCAGACGTTGAGTACGGTAGAGTGGAGCTCTCCCTGTCAGTGACTCTGCCCTCAAAGCGACTTTGGAGCATAGTCTGAGAGAAATTAGTGATAAAAGCGGAACCGGAAGGAGGTGAAGTGACCAAGCGACGTCGTGAAAATATTGTGAAATAGGGAGCTGCCAAATTTGGCTTACACTGATCGCGAGTTTTACAATAGACAGACTTACCAGCAATGGCTTAAAACTGTCATGCCAAATAGCGTAGACGCAGAGTAAATGAGGCGTATAGGTGTCGGAACCTGTCTCAATGGCGAGGCAGTAAACGCACTGGTCGATGCACAGCAGTAGTGGCGGAACACCTTCAATTAAGGGGGGGGGGGGCACTGCCGACTTTTGGTCCCATTCTTTCCATGCAACGCCCATAGGGCTAATGTTAAAACTCCCAAATCAAAGGGGGGCACGGTGCCCCGGTGCCCTCCCCGTTCCGCCGCCTATGATGCACAGTTTATCAAGGCCAGTTGGGAATAAATGCTAGTTAAATTGAAACGCTTTCTTCACAAATTCAATCGTTTTTAATGCAAAGGACATGGGCTAAGGATGACTTTTGGTTGCCTCTTTGTTTGTGGTAAGCTAAAAGACGCAAAATCTGTCAGTAGGAAATCATTATTACGACCTATGGTGACAAAACCGGGATCCCGGGATCCCGAAATAAAAACTTTCGGGATCCCGGGATTGGCAAAACGTTCCGGGATTGCAATCTCTAGTCACAGGTCACACCGCCCCCAGGGAGAGGGCTCCCACAGTGTGGCGCGACACGCGCCTGTCGGCAGCGGCACTTCCGGCCGGCACGGAATGGCAAGCTGCGGCGGCCGCGAGGGCAGAAACAATGCAGCGATATCACCAATACAAAAAACAGTCTCTTCGAGAAAAATGAACAAAGAAAGCACCAGTATCGGTTTGTTATCAGCGTACCTGAATATCATTCCGAATCCTGACCTAGTAAAATGAGACGTCTTTTTCTTCTCATTGCCTCCAACCTCCAATTCAGCCATCCCAGTGACTGCTTAGCACTGTCAGGACCCCCCCCCCCCACCTTTCGTGCCTCCTTTCCCCCTCCCTCCCTCCTTTCTCCTGGCACCATTTCTTAGCTCTTTCCATTCACCCCTCCTCGTCCCCCTCAGTTCCTCACCTCCCGCTCGGCGGCAGTCTGCGTGGGCTGCTGGGGCGCCGGCTGGCCGCTGCGGTCGCCCATCACGGCGATAGGCATCTCGCCCGTGGCGCGCGCCACGCGGTTCTCGATCAGGTAGAACATGTACTCGTCGTACAAAAGTCGGATCAGGTGGAACGAGCCGAACGAGGCGGCGCTGCGCAGTGTGAGGTCGCGAATCACCATCGAGCTGGGGGCACAGAGGGAGGGTAAGGTCAAGACGCTATATTAAAGTTTAAGAAATCTAAAATGAGCGAGCATAAGCGACGACCATTAAAGTGAGGTATCCTAGGCAAAGCGGTTACAGCGATTACTTGCATTAGAAACAAATAAAATAAGCATTAATGCGGTAATTTACCGACTATAATATTCATTGCGATCCGAGCTAGTCTATGCAAGTTACCGCCTTTCACAGTCGCCTGTTGATGCTAGTCACCATAAATTCGCCACCGTCGCCGACAGGTGGTTTCTCTTTCCTCCTACCCAACCCACCCACTCAGCGAGTGATTCTCTCACCTGTAGAACGACCACTTGAGCAGAAACTGGCGCGCCGCCTTGGGGAACTCGGGTTTGTTCTCGAACGGCTTGAGGACGGTGGTGACGACGTCCTCCAGCCAGGAGGCCCACTGCTCCAGCGAGTTCTGCTGCTGCAGCGTCACCTTGAAGTCGGCCTCCAGACGCTGCACCAGGCTGTCGTCGCACTGGCACACCCAGGACGCCTGATGGGGGAGGGTGAGTGCAGGTCAGGTCACTGTTACATCCAAGACGCCTGACGTGAAATGGGGGTGACGGATCAGGTACGTACAGATCAGCTTGGGGCACTGGTACACCCAGGACACCTGGCGGGGAAGAGGGAGGTCAGGTCAGGTCACTGGTAAAAGTGGCGCCTGATGGGAGGAAGGGTGACATGTAAGGTTAGGTCAGGTCACTGACGCACCCAGGACACCTGAAGAAGGGACAGACCAGGTCAGCAGGTCAGATCACCTAAGAGAGGCTTGGACAGTCGGGTTAAATCACTGAAACACCCATAACACTTGGGCGAGGGCAGGCCGCCCATGCCAAATGTCAGATCAAGTCAAATCAGCGAAACACACACTGAAAGTCTGGAAAAGTAAGAAAAGTTAAGTTCGTGATCCACGTATGCTGTATGTCATCCAGCGTGTCAGTGGCCGGTGAGACAATCAACAGACCAGACTATGGCACCGGCAAACAGCGCTTATGACGTAGGTCATTTGTGAAGTACCCTACACAAGTCTCAGCCCACACATCACACACTAAAACACATACATACATTCTCCCCCTATACACACACATTGAGCCGCGACCTCACATGGACGGCCCAGACGGCTGGCCGGCCGGCCGGTCGGCGCCATCGACCCGTTCATTCAGCGTCCACCGCCGGTGACGGCGGCGGCGGCGGCGTCATCGATCTCTAGCGCCGGCGGAGGCGGCGGTCTGGTCGCCGGCGGACTGGACTGGCTCGACCGCCGCCACCACCGGCCGACGCCGTACTTCACACCATGTGATAGAATCTCATGGATAAGGAGAAAAGTGTGATTGCCACTGGGGATGGTGATGGGTTGATGAATGTACCAGCCTGTGCAAATGAACACGCAGATTAACAGTCTCAAATACCGTATGTGATTAGACTGAGACACAATGTGTCTCAGACACTCGTGTCATGAGTAGTGGTCAACAGCTCCCTCGACCTCTAATACTCATTGCACTATGAAAAGTCTATGTACGGCCAGTCAGCGTCAGACCCACCAACCACCTGCACGAGTCACACAGTCCATGGTGGAGCGGACAGTCTCGAGTGACACGAAAACGTATGGAGTGTGCTTGGAGCACGGGTCGATGGGGGTCTGGTGTTATGATATTCTAGCAAACGACGTAATTTGAACGTCGGCCTGCGCGGCATGCGTTCAGGTCAGCAGCTATCTAACCACAGGTCACAACTTAGCCACGGTACGGGCAGTTTTAGTCTCGCCCATTATTACCCAGTCACTATTTTCACATTTACGATTGTTAATAATTTGGTCACATATTTTGCCGCCACAATAATTCTAACCACCGGGGCAGGTCCACCTTAGTCCACGGAGAGCCCAAGGCTTCTGGTAAGGTATGAGCTGACGGGGAACTCCACGGTCGCTACCGCCCGCTGCGGACCGTACGCTAGAGCCACACCCCGCCACGGTACGGGCTCAGTTATTACCTGCGGGCTCAAATAGAACCAGCCAGTCGGCAAGTGTCACAACAGCCATTAGTGCAACGCAGCACAATAGCTAGGTACCGGGAAACACCGCCAGAAGGACTGCGTAACTGTAAGGCGGGCCTAATTAGACGGTTCAAGGCAGAAAAAACTGCTGAGGACGGCAGACTCAATAAGGCTGTGGAAATATAAGACGCAGAATATAGCTTGGAAAGCCAAAGTCACAATATAAGCTTCAACAATATGAAAGTACGTTAGAGGGGAGAGACCAACACGATGTCGTCCGTATGTAACCACAATTGTCACACCAATAGGTCACACCGCTATCCGCTTTTCATCACCTATTATAGCCACAAACACCGCCAATACTGATTCTTCACCAGACCCACAACTACACTGGCGACATTATCAGTGCGTAAACCAGTATAACGCCTTTTGTGGCGACTAACGGAGCGAGCGAGAGGGTGGGCCTTGCGCGTGCGAAATTGCGAGGGGGTACCTCCAACTGACTTGTGCACGGCACCTTACTAACCGGTCTCTAGCGATGTGCCAAATTTGAGCACAATCGGCCCAGCCGTTCTCGAGATCTGGAAGCGGCACCCTGCACGTGCGCACGTGCAAAATGGGTCCCAACTGACTTGTGCACGGCACCCTACTAACTGCTCCGTAACCGTGTACCAAATTTGAGCGCAATCGGTCCAGCCGTTCTCGAGATCTGGAAACGACCCCTGCACGTGCGCACGTGCAGCAGCACCCCAACTCTGGCACATGGATATGCATTGCCTAGTGGGTGCCTACCTACATGCCAACTCTCAGCGCAATCGGCCCAGTAGTTACCGAGATATTGCAACAATTACAAAAGTGACACCTCTTCGTTTTGCACGTGGCACGTGCATAAGGGGTCACCCACATGCATCGGGAATAGTCCAATACTTGGTAGAAGGAATGAAGCTACCCCACAAAATTACCGCATGTAAATCGGTCAAGTGGTTGCTGAGATATAAGCCTCGCAAAAGCGTGACCACGGCCGGCCGGCCGGCCGGCCGCTCATACTCAGAAATTTCCGTTATTCTACGTAAGACTCCGCTCGCTTCGCTCGCTCCGTAACCATCTCCACCTCTCACACCCGCCTCACCTGTTCCTGGACGTTGACAAAGTCGACCCGGTTCAGGTCGGCCAGCATCTGCGAGATCTGTCCCGAGTTTTGCAGCACTGCGCGCGCCGCCTGCGCCAGGTGGTTCAGAGACGTGTAGCGGCGCAGCGTCTGCGCGAACGCCGCCACGGCGGCCAGCTTGACGCGCACCATGCCGGCCGGCGTGCTCTCGGTGGCCGAGCGCAGCCAGCCCTCCAGTGTCTTGGCGAAGTTACGGATCGCCTGCGTCAGCGTGCCTGTCGGGAGAACGGGGGATGGTAATGGTATTGCGGCGCCGACGCACTAACGGCATGGAGAGGGGGGCTGGACATCACTATTTTAGATCGGAGCCATCCCAGGCAGGCACTGACTCGAGCTCACTCTAGGTCACACCTGGCTAAACACACCCAGCGCAATAACCTTAGCCATAGGCTGTTGCTATACTGGCATACATCCACACAATGCCGGTATGACGCAGGCACCTGTCAATATCCTCAGACACAGTAGACAGCCACCTGGTGCAGAAAATCCCACGTAGCTACGATCGGTATCCCACAAAAAAGGCGGTAAACATCGTTCTACATCACTAAATGCGCCCACTTTGCCACGATTAGTCGGCATTCATTAGTAAAATACCGGAACCGAGTATCGATTTGCTTCAGCTGATGAACTGCTCCACGATAGGTTCATTTTTTCCGACTTGACCGAAACCAATGCAGCCCCCCCCCCCCCCCCCCGGCACTCACTGGGAATGGCACGCAGAACGTCCGGAATCAGCACATCGACCAGGTTCTGGTAGAAGAGGTAGTCCATCGTCTTCACATAGTCCTGCACGGGCGGCCAGTCACAGAGCTGGTGCAGCACCCGCTTCGGCATGATCTTCTCCGGGTCATCATCCAGCAGGTCCTCGCTGTTGTTGGCCGACCTCCAGAACTGCTGCCAGATGATCTCCACAGAGGAGAACTGCAGGGTGACCACGGCGTCGAGAAGCACCTCGCAGTGCTCGCGGTAGATGGAGGTGAAGTTGGTGACGTCCTCCTCTGTGACGCCCTCCGGCAGGGTCTGCGCCGTCAGGTCGATGTCGGGCACATTCGGCACGGCGCTGCTGCTGTCGCCCAGGTACTGCTGCTCGAGAGGAGAGGGGGGAGGGGGTCAGGTCGGCAAGGTGCGGTACTGCTGCTCGAGGAGAGAGAGAAAGGGAGAGAGAGAAAAAAGAGATAGAGAGAAAGAGAGAGAAAGAGAGAGAGAGAGAGAGAGAGAGAGAGAGAGAGAGAGAGAGAGAGAGAGAGAGAGAGAGAGAGAGAGAGAGAGAGAGGAGGGGTCAAAGGTCAGGTCAGGTCAGGTGAGATCAGGCCAGGTTGACGTCACGTAACTTCAGTAAGGGGAGGAAGAAAGCGGGACGCATTTCTGACCCACTGAGGGAAGACCCCAATGTGGATGTCCTAAGTCCTAACACCATGTAGCAGTAATTTCGTTTTGCATTTCCATACCACGTGGCACGAGCCCTTTATAATGAATACGAATCAACATGCATGAGACTAGGCAGCCTACAATCTACTTAAAAGGGGGCCATTATTTGCAATAAGCTGTCCTCTATGTCGCTTTCGGACGGCTGGCATTGTTCCGGAGGTTATACTATTACTCATGCACGTTGTTAACCATCAAGAAAAGACTGCACAACAAAGCGGCGAGCGTATTCGTAGTCCCTGATAATACCAACAGAGTTATTTGGCATGAGGAGAGTCACATTGGCTTATCACAAATCTCTCGAACATGACCCGTGCTTGTAAAGGTCCGAAACTGAGACAGGAACCCTGCATTCCCAAATACAACAAATAACTGAAACGTCACTAAGTATCAAACACTTACCATCGAATACGCCAATCTCATTCGACAGCTAGCCGCGCGACGAAACCGCTCTAGCTCATTCTATCGCCTTTGAAGTGCTAAATGGAGCAGAAACTTGCAGCAGCTTTCCACCGTAGCTTCTCATAACAAACCTCGCTACCCGGCCGGCCCTCCGTTCCCTCGGCGCCTTCCCTTTCAGTCTCAACCTTTCCTACCTGTACCTGAGTCTGGTGCATGTCAATGTTGCCGTCCTGGTACTCCTCTCTGCGCGCGCGGCTGCCGCGGCCGCCGCTCTGTCGACCCATCAGGGACACCTCCTCTGTGAGGTTGTTGAGCGGCGACTCCGGTTTGACGCGGATACCGTAGTAGTGGTACTTGGAGTTGCCGCTGCGGAGACACAGGCACAGAGCGGGGTGAATTAAATGAACGAAAGAAGCATTTTGCTACTGAAGAGGTTTACAACAAACCTTCGGTTATCGAAGCTCTCCAGTCATACCAGGACGTACTAGTAATAAAAGTAAGCATACAAGTAATCCGAGGACTACATGCTGCTTCATACTCTGTCCAATGCTGTATGTCTTACGTTTGGACAGATGTTTAGACTTGATACGTTATATCGGTTTCAGAGAACCAGACTATGGTAGCTCCTTTGGGAAACGGCACGGAGTCTAACGTTTCAAGACCATTAAATATACCACTTCCTGCGGGTATATCATATTCTAGTAAAAGCCCTTTCATGATCACCTTGCATCTCAGTTACCTTGGTTACTTCCAACAACATACTGATTTTCCGCAAACACAGATCCAATGTCTGCAGCGCCGCTCATATATACACGCACTCACTGACTAGCTGCATTCTAACTACATTCTCTCATTCCCTTTCAGCTAACACTTTGCCGTCCCATTTTCTCTCCCCGTCCCTCAGTCACTCCTTCCCTGGTGCCTCACTCAGTCAATCCTCTCCCTCACCCCCTCACGCTCTCCCTCTCCTTGCGCTCTCACCGAGTGCCCAGCCGTCGAGTGCGCAGTCCGTAGAACACCTGGCGGATCAGTTTGCCGAACGACGCCGCGTTGACGGGGTCGAGCTTGTTCTCGGCGCAGTGGCGCAGGTAGTGGCTGTAGAGTGTGGAGCGGGGCAGCGACACGCCCTCCGCCACCTCGTAGTTGTCGTTCAGCCATTGGACCTGCGACACCCGGGTAGCGTGATAGACATATACACACAGGCGGAGGGTCGGCCACGGAAGGCTGAGACTTTGACACAAAAGCGATTCACTCTCAGGGCGCAAAACCGCCGAGTTTAGCATCAAGCGCCGCCAGATTTACACTCCAGTCACCGGCAGGATGTACAGACATCAGAGGCTCGTCATAGCCTCTGCACAGGACGCCTCTGGCAGCCCGACACCATGCGGAGAAAAGTGTGCGAGTCATGCGCATGCGTCGGTGGTCTCAAATTTCGACACGGCACACAGAGGACTCACCACCGGTGTCCGTAACGTGTGGCTGCCGGCTGTACACGGGCGGCTGTACACGGGCGGCTGTACACGGGCGGGACAGTACCGGGGTACGGGGACAGACGGACGAGGCGGTACAACCGGTACAGCGGGTACCGGAGGAAATATAAAAAAAACATTGAATGCAGCCCACGGAAGAAAATTACCGCCATAACACCACCACTAGCATGGGCGGGATGGACGGCACTTCCCAGCTCAATTATATCCTTTGTGGCTAGCACATTCAAATTTATCCCCAATGCTGAGCGACGATCAGCACATTTGAAGCCATTACACCCAGTGATTTGCGTGTCCTATGCTGGGGAGAGTGGGGAGCCGTGGATAGCCCAGTGCTACAAAGATTGTAGCACACAAAAAGGTGAAGCGTGTGACAAGGTAAGGCGTCCAAAGCCCATTCTGGTAAGGAAGCGTAAGATTTATTTGGTTTGGATGTGAATAAACAAAAGGGAAAGGTTGAAATGCCTCTTCAAAATTCAAGGAACAATAATTTGCATATTCGCGAGAAAAAGATCTAGCTCTAATACCTTGCATACGTTTCACAATGTATGCATTTGCCAATTAAATGCGCTATAAAACAAGAGCCCAAGTTACGGTTTCATTTCCCGTAATTTACCTGAGGGCTGACCCATGCATAAGCCTGACTTTATGCTCGTCTACCCGGCAGTTACTGACAGCTTACGTTCAAACGTCACTTAATGTATGATGAAGAAAGGGACACGTAAAAATAGCACACAAGGTGAATACCGTCTACGTCATAATAGGGTGTATGTGAAAACGTCCGTCTACATAATAGTGTATGAAAAAATGTCGAAACGACTACAGGGTAAAAGAGCAGGGCTTCAATGCAATAACCTATTATACATAATATACATTTATACATGTTGGAGATGGTGTTCGATTCTACTCAACTATGTGGTATCTAGAGTTTATCGCTACTCATTCTACCGGTGTTATTGATAAAATACGAGCCGGTTCTACGCTAAAACCCTTCGTGCTTTATGACCAAGCGAAGAAAGTCCCGAATAGGTTAGTCAAGTAGCAGAACCTCGAAGAAAGTGCAACCGTGTGATATCGACCACCGGACCAAACGGACCAGGTCGGACCCGACCAAACGGACCAGACCAGTCCTGTCTAGACCAGCGGCGGACGGACCACCAGCTGCATGCCACGCGGGCGGTTTGGAGGCTGTCCCGAGTGAGATACAGAGAGAGCGAGAGCCCAAGACAGACAGACTAGCCCCAGACAGAGTATCAGGCAGTGGTTAGTGGTCGCTCGGCGGGTTCGCCCGCACGGGAGCGAGTTACCGGGCGGAGCGGGACGGCGCCGGAACACTTACACAGTTCGCGTCATACGACTGGAACAGAAGAGACGGGAGGTCAGTGCCGACCTCGGCCACACTAGCTGTGGGGCGGGACGGAGAGATAGCGACGGCGACCGGCCTGGCAGTGAGGAACAAACTAGGGTAAAGAATGGCGCATTATCAGGCAAGGAGGAGGCTACTGCAGCGGTATGTCGAGCATCACAGGCGTGAGGTGGAAAGACAGGACTGCCAGGCGATACTGGCTAATAATGGGTAGAGCGTCCAAAGCCACTGCGATATAATTGCGCATATAGGCTGTCTGAGTGGCAATACGGGATGCAGTCGCTGGCAGACTGGCCGAAGCAAATCAATCTCCACCGACTGCTGACCGGTCAGTGCAGCGGAGCGAGTCATCCACTAGCAGACTACCACCGCCGGCCTCTGCCGTACCGTCGGTCCAAACACGCGATTCAGCAGCAGTAGGCCCAGTACGTCGTCCTCTTGTGGGTCGTCCTCGTCCCCCTCCTCCGCGGCGGGGTCGGCGGCGCCGCCTAGCCGGCCGGCGGCGCCCGTCGGCGGCGCGCTGTTGTTGATGATGTACACTTTGGTGTGCTCGGTGACCAGAGGTGACGGCTGTAGCGGCGGACACGGCGGGGCCGAGGAAGGCTGCGCAGATGGAGAGGATGGAAAAGGAGGGCGGACAGGCCGGCCGCCGGTCAACGAGCGCTCAGAGCGCACACAAACATACAGGGAGAGCATACAAAGTAGCCGTACATACATACACACAACACACCACAGCAATCAGTCACCAAAGCCGATTTATTACTTCACTTACACACTACACTATAAAATAGACCAGTTCGGAACTGCACAAACCTTAGAAATTACTTGAGGACGTTGGCTGGTTGAGGGCAAAAGCTATCATTCACATCCTAGTACCATAGTGTAATAAATAACCATAGTACCATATTTATTCATTACAATATGCTAGTACCGTGGGTTATGGGTACCTAACGTTTACTTTGCTCAAGAAAACTGTAGATCTGGACTGAATGTACTCGCAAATGGACAGGTCATCATTTAGACATGAAGACATATCTTGAAGTATTGACAGTATATAAAAGAAAATGAGAAATTAATACGGCGCCACATATTCTACCAGCAGCAGGCAGTAGAATGAACGGCGCATTACTTTTCGACTGTCCTATCCAGAATCGTTGTGTTACACCCGCTGAATGGCATACAACACAATACACATTAACATAGAACGCAACCAATGCCAGAAATTTAGAACGTGGAACACGAACAAAGGATAGAACAGAGAACATAAACACCGAATGGAACATAAACCACACATAACATAAAATAACACCACACCAAACAAAAATACTTCTACGACGCCACTGAACAGAAAGAACAAACAATCACAATACGACGAAACAAGCCTCGACTCATCATCATCACAATTTTGTTTGAAGAGTAGGTAGCAACGCATTGAACTTCGAAAATAGCTCCCAAATGTTCTAAAAATACTGGTGGTGAATGATGGATCTACCTCTTAGCACTGAAACTCTTTGACTTTTACTTTCGACGCAGCTCGGTCGACACAACTGAACCTAATGCGTGTTTGGACACAATGACCTCAGCTCTCCCACGCTTCAAAGTTCTCGCTAACTTTCAACGCTCGCTAAGGATAAAGTTTCAATGCTACCTGTAGCTCGGAAGGTCCTGGCACAAACAGGATGAATAACACAAGCCGTAAGTCTATAACAGGGCTGTTTTGAAGACAGAGCCACAATTTGGTACCACCGACCTACGCCCGGGAACCCATCAGCAGCTATCGTCCGCCTTCACATACCGTGGCTGGAGAGACCCGGGTGGCCTGCGCCAGCGGGTCAGACGCCTCGGCAGCAGACGAGGAGGCCGCCGCGGCGGCCGGCGGCTGCTGCTGCTGCGGCGCCGTGGCCATCATGTAGGTGACCGTCTGCTGCTCGCCGGCCTGCGCGTCACCGGCAGCCTGCTCCTGAGCACGGTCGGCGGTCTCAGAGGGGACACCGGGCGGGGCAGGGGCGGACCCGACCAGCTCACACCGGCCCCCGCACCGGGTCAGGACAGAAACGGACCGCACAAAAACACCGGCTCTGCACCGCAACAGGAAACGGATACCCAGAACCGGCCGGCCGATCGGCAAAATGAGAAATCCGATACGGGTCAGTGCGCTGAAGGCATCACTGGTTTTATTTATTTATTCAACGATGACCACATGAAACTCCTGCATTAATCATTCAGTAGCGGTCCATTTCTGTCCTTTCGGTGGAAGCCAGGGGGCTGGGCCAGTCGGGTCCGAGCGATCACGGCGGCGGCACTTCTAGCTGAGCGGGTGAGCAGTCGAAAACCACACCACACACACGCACACTCACAGAGCGGTGGAGTCACGCCGGCAGGGCACGGCAGGGCAGGCTGCGGCGGCGCGTGTCGGCCGGGCGGCGCGCGCACTCACACACGGTGTCACATCGACACGCACACACATGGGATGGACAGTCTGCTGGTCAGTACGGAACCCAGGCCCCAGGGGCGGCAGAGATACAGCCCGGTGCCAGTACCGGCAGAGCGGTACAAACCCACTAATTAAATACATTTTTTTCAGATTACATTGTGGCTTCTCTAATAATATCCACGAACTTTCTGCAGTTTGACACACCAAACAAAACGGAATTGGACAATATAAGACTAAAACGCTAGTCAAAATATATAAATGTCTACTCGTTAGTAGAATATGTCTATCATCCTCGACATAAAGCTCATACAAGCTCGAAATACATCGAACTTGATTAGGTACCTAACGGAAACAAGCAAGCTCGAAACACATCGAGCCCGGTTAGCTAATAGTCACCGTAAACTTACTCCATCTAAGCACTAACTCCCCTCCACTCTGTCGGCTAGTCCGAATCCCCTCTTCCCCGGGGTCGCCCCATGCCCGCACGCCCCGTCACCTTTCCCTTCCCGGCGGTCCGTACCGTCTGCTGACTGCCGCGCGCCGTGGTCATAGTCAGAGAGTGCGTGTCGGCGCCCTCGACGCGCGGCTGGTGGATCATGTACGTGTTGCCGGCAGTGATGAGCTGACCCTGCGTCACCACCGGCTGACCCTGCCGTCGGGACACGGACGGGAGTCAGACAAAGCAAACCAGACCCCCGGAGGAATACAGGAACTGAGGTGGACAGAGGGCGGAGAGTGACCGGTGTCAGACCGTACACGATATAGGGACAAATTGTACACACAGCTTACACAACGGGTTGGATTATCATGTCGCCAAGTGAGCGAGGTCGCAAATGGCGCGAGATCATAATTGGAAAGCCCTGGCAATAAGGGAGCATGCAGCTTCCCATAGAAAGACAAATAACGGTACCAAATGGGTACCGAAGAGCTATGATACTTTCCAAACTAGAGGCCACGGATGTCACCTATCGGGACGTTTACTATCCCGACTTCAGATAGTGCCGCCGGATGTATGGAGACTGACTCAGTATTTCGCCGGTCGGCCCGGATGCCGAGCTCGCCCTGCGCTCTCACCTGGGAGCCGTTGGTGTAGAAGGCGCCGCCGTCGCCCGTGTACATCGTGACCGTACCGTCGTTAATGGCGGCGTATACAGCGGCGGGGTAGGCCCTGAGGGGAAGGGGGACGTCAGTTCGGACAGAGAACACAGCGACAGGGTAGGGGGCCGTCAGATCGAGCATAGACAGAAGGTGAGACAGCCGGGCAGGGTAGGCCTGAGGGGCGCCCGTCAGATCGGGCAGACAGAAGGTAAGATATTGGCCTCGGTCAGCTGATTTTAACTAGCAAATCCGCACAGATTTAGCACATTATCGGGAACATCAGTCACTTAACTTAAGCCCAATGTAAACTCTCTCCGAAAAAGCCTTTCCAAAGACTGGAGTCGCCGCTAGCAGCGCTGCAGAGCTGACCGGTAATAGGCGGGTCAATGTCCCCGGGTCACGCGAGGGCCGTTCAATCCGAGGGCCCCTCCCCCTGCCACGAGGCCGCTATCTACTGGGGACATTCTGACGTCCCGGGTCGCGGCGGGGTCCGACGACCTCCAGCGCCGTGTCGCATCAATTTGTGACGACGTAACGCACACATGGGGGAGGCTCGATAGCGCGACACGCGAGGGCGAGTGAGTGACGGCGTTCGGGCGACACACGGAGCTCGAGTGACAGACCTCAGACGGCATACCAAGGGAGGAAGGGAGAGAGGGCCCGCGCCGGCTACCTACAGAGTGACGGAGAGGGCCGGCCGAGACGAGGCCCCGATCCACACTTACAGAGCAGCCGCCGACAGTCGCAGTCTCTGCGAACAGACAGAGGCGGCATGCCAGAGCCAGTGCCGGTGGGCCGCGACCGAGAGAACATGCAAACTGAGGAAACGCTCCATTGAAACGAAACAGCTGACCAAAGGTGGCCGGAAGTTTAACCAAAGGCATAAAACAGTCGACTACAACACGTCTAGCCATCGATAAATCAGAAACAGATCAAACATTATAGGTCAGACAAATCAAGGCAACGCATCTCGCGCATTTGGTGAGTGGAATAATGAACTAGCTAAGTTTCACTAAAAAGCGGTTAATAGCAAGCAGACAGCTGGGTGGCAGAGGCAAAGCTGGGTCGAAAAGCGGGCGGGATAATACAATCAAGCAGGCGGGACAAGTAAGAGGTGCGTGCCGTTGGACCATCGCCCAGTATAAGCGGCGGTCACGAGCGGGTTCACGCCGTGGACAGACACAGACAAGCTCGGAGAGACAGTTGAGCCGGCTATGGGCAGAGCAGAGTAGCAGCGCAGGGGAGGCGGCAGGCGGGGCGGGTACGAGCGGGCAGCAGCAGGGCGGCCGGCCGGCCGGCAGTCCGCAGCCGCCGGCCGGCCGGCTCGTTAGTCACCAGCGGCGCATTTACATCTGTCCGTTAGTGGTGGCCGTGTAGAGGCTGGTGTCGGCCGTCGAACCATCTACATACTGTTGCTGCACGTAGCTGGCGGTGCCGACGCCGGCCGCCACGGCCGTCTCTGAGGCCGCCACGGTGCCGCCTTCGCTGACTGCCGGCACAGACGGACGGGGTCGATGATGGCCACGTGCCTTCCGTGCGGCGGCGGTGCGCACACCGCACACTCAATAAATCACCAGCGGCGCCGGCGGCACTGGCCGCGGACACGCAGCCCACCGCCGGACACATTCACAGGGCACGGGCAGACGGCGGCTGTCCTTCCCATCGGGCACAGACAGAATCAGACACACACGCACACACGGGACACGGAAACAAGGGTAAGTCACTGATAACGAACAGCTGACACGCAGTATTTACAGCAGCAGTCTGAGGGGAATTGCGTGCAACGCCAACTCTAATAAACAGTGAGACTCTTGGATTCTGGTTCTTAACAAGCTACTTGCCCCATCTCCAGCAGTAACGAGCTCCAAAGAACACTTTAAAAACGCCGCTACCTATTGCACGTTCTAAGAACGATGTGGTACTAAAAAACAGCCCTCTGACACGTATGTGAGCTTCGGATGAAGACGCAAACACAGGCACACAACACGATAAGTCACTTTGAGTCTGTTGGAACTGATAGTCATCCCGAGAACCAGCAAACACCTCACACATTCACGAGTATCACCCAAGTCCCAGCCCCATGAATCTCTCAGTCACCCGCAGTACGACCTAAACGGGGACACAGTAATTGGCCCACCAGACATGAGTAGGGGAGGGTTAGGGCCCGCAGGCAGGGGCGGCACCCAGGAACCAGCCAGCAGCTGTTCGGCTCCCATCCTGCCCCGCCGACGGGACCTGACCGCCGACCGATGCGCCCACCGAGCGCGATCAAACTTACATCGGAAGCATGACATGACACCGCCGATGGCGGCCAAATAATGCGATTTTTGAAAGAAATCTGATCATCATCTGTCCGATCATGAAATTTGATCAAATGCATCAGGCCTGCAGGCAATTGCAGAGTGATCTAGACTTTTAAAGGCAAACTATTTGTTATAAGTAAGCGCTTCGCAGCCGGAAAACGCGCACCAGACGCATAGATCAATTACAAAAAATTAAAATCAGAAACTTATCAAAATACCTTTACGCCGGGTGCAAGGACACTCTCGCCGTAAGAAAAGGATAGGTAATCGCAATGGCGAACAGACGCTCAAGATCAATTACAAAACTCCCGGGAATAATCAAAGCTCCTCACTGCCGGGTTCAGCGCCAGGATTGTCGCTGTTTCGCTACCGGTACCTGATATTCCCACTGCCAATTTCTAGCGAAGTTCCACCAACAGGGCGAGTACGTTCCGACAGCTTTCACATCATGTCGATCGTCATTAGGTACAAAATCTCCAAGTGAGACCACGCTAGCTAAACGAGATGTTCTCCAGTCGCATTCGGACCCAATATCGTTGCTCCGAACTCCTGTTTCTGATTGTTTCAGGGAGACGGCTGCCGGTGAGCCCCACCGATCACAACGGCTGTCACGGCCATCACATGTAGCCGAGCCGGCACGACGTCGCCGCACGATCGAAACCCCTCGAAGTACGGCACAGCCAGGCTGTCAGAATAACTCGATCTTGCGGTAAAGCCACGCGGTCGGCTGCAAATAGCCGCTGAGACCAAGTATGACGGCTTACACGAGCATCACGGTCGAGGAGTTCAACAAAGAGTGGAATAAAGTTGTGTAATAACTTCTGTCCGTCTACCTGGCATATAAAAGTATTATATTCATTATCCATATTGCAGATCAGCTCCCGTGACCCAGTTACCTGAAGCTGTCCCATCCATCATCTCAAAAATTAGGGCCACGACTTCATTCAGTCCGCTGACGGACATTACCAATTAGTCCTAAACAGCAGCCACCGGCCAGTCTGTACCCATTCGTCACAATCGGCCGTCCAGTTCGCGCTGAGCCCGCGCCGACGGTGGCCAGCCTTTGGCACGCGACGCCCCCTAACCTACATTGGAGCCATTCACGGTCCCCCCCCCAGGCACGCGCAACCTCCCCTCCCCCCGGCACACACACACACACACACACACTGCTCGAGGAGCTCTATCGAACGGCACCGGGCGCTCCAATAGACACAGTCAGCTGTACCCGTGTGTGTGGGGGAGGGGGGAGGGGGAGGGGGAGGGGGAGGGGGAGGGGGAGGGGGAGGGGAGGGAGGTCGAGCTAGGACGGATGCAGAGTCACAAAAGGTCAGGGATTTGGTAGACATCAGACACCATCATAGCAATGTGGTCCAATGCACAGCCGAGTCTTCCGACAGTGTCATCTCAACAAGCACGATCGTGATACTGCACCCGTTGGCAATAAGGCCATACGAGGTGTAAGAATCTTAAAAGCAAAACGACGGCATGAACAGTGTGCTATGAATTATAATTCCGACACTGAATTCCAAACTTAATAAAATAAGTAAATGTTTAACCACCAAATGCACGCAAGGCACAGAACGAGGGGTAAACACGAACGACCTTGCAACGAATAAATACCAGGGGCGCGGTCCTTACAGACATCGACTTTAGTAGGTCAGAACCCACGTTCCCCTCTCACACACACACCGACCCACCCACACACGCACATTACCCGACACCCTCAGTCAACTCTCATCTCCCCTTCCACATACACACAAACCCCCTCCACAATATACACATATGCGCTCTTATCTCTCGCCCCCCCCCCCCCACTGCAACAGACCCCGCCCGACCTCCTGACCATCCATCCCTCTTCACGTAGGTTCCATTCGGTGTCACTCGTCTCAGCCCTTGACTCAACATGGCTACGCTCGAGTCGACTCGACACGACACGGCCTTGCGCGGCTTGCCCAGCCCGGCTCGACAGTGCAGCCGACCGCTCGGGCCTGCGCTGGTGCACAGACGGTGGCGGCGCGATCGATCGTACTCACCAACAGCTGACGAGGGGTTCACTGGAGTGAGCGGCGCGAACGAGCGCGAGCTGCTGCCGGCGTCACCTGCGCGAAGGATATATGCGTGGTTACTGGCCTGAGCAGAGTATATGGGGAGAGGGGTAGCAGAGGCGGGCTAATAGGCGGGTTCATAGTGTCACGTAGAAGAAATGTTAACTTGCGCCTGATGGAGCAGGGGAGGGAGGGATTAGATGAGGTCTCTGTTTCACCACAGTACCTGGCAAGATGCAATAGAGAGATAACCGCCCTTTAGTGTCACATTGGGGAGGGGTAAACGGCAAACTGACGAATTATTACCAGTCTGACCACAGTGACCACAGAACACAACGCACGAAGATTGATGAATTTGTTGGGTATTGCCGTTCGCACACCGTCGCTGAACTGACCACAGTGCATGAGATACAGCAATGTGAAGCTAATACCTACCGCCGCCAGTGTCAATTGCTGTTTGCTAGTATGTGCGAGTGTGCGTGGGCATGTATGTGTGTGTGTGTGGGGGGAGGTTAAAACACGATAACCAATCTGACAAGAGCTCGCGGTACTACGTCGATTTAATACCACACGAGGGCAATGCGACATATTATAGCCAAGGTCCTGGTATGCAGTAGTGGTATTGATGAGTTCGAGCTGGTCCATATCCATAAAACACTACACTGGGACACAGGCCACCCAGGCGGACAGAAACCTCGGCCATTCGCGGCGTGCCGCAACCACTTCACTGCCTGAACATTGAAGACCATCGCCGGAGCTGGCACTAATAACTATTTGCGGCTTACGCAAAACACACAGCATGCAGAACATTCTGATGGGCAAATGCCTTCTGAAATGAGCCCATCAGGCACTGACCAAGAAAACATCCGCAGTCACCACGCACCAATACAGCTATTCCATCTATGAAAACAAATCACGATCGTGCTTGATTGGCGGTCGGCGGACTCGGCCTCGTGCGCGGCGGACTGCCCGAGCAAGACAGCTGAGCCCCATAGCCCCCCCCCCCCCCCCTGACCTGCTCAGCCACTGCTGATCGCCACATAATGACGTATAATGCCGGATGAATGGACTAAGTCACCGAAGCACGGACAACCGCCGTGACGCACGCGGCAAATTATACGGCCGACAAGCGGCGGCACACGCCGGCAGCGACGAGCGACAAACGACGCCAGCTCCGCGCTCCTTACGGCCATCGGAGCGTGTTATTGGTCGCGATAGGCCCAATGAGGGTCACGGGGTAAGCCATGTTTGCGAGAATATCATGCTGTGATTGAGATCACGCTTTTGCAAGGTGGGTGTGCTCAACACATGGAAAATGTTCTTACAGAAAACGAACTCATCTGAAAATAATTAGCGACAAATATTCATGCTCGGACTTCGGAATGGCAGCTGACGCCGTGATGGTCCAATCAGAGGCGTCTTCTCAACGTTGCAAAAGATATCGAGCGTTTGGCAACTGGGTACTCAGCCCGCAGCCATATACCTCTCGATGCCGGTGAAACCTCGCTTTCGCAGAGCTTTCAAAACAGCAGTAATGGCAAATGTTATAATTGGGATACCCAAAACAGTTTCCTATTCAATGGCCACCTCAATAACTTAGTTGAGAAGGAAATGCTGAGTTCCTTTCCAGAGTTCCCCGCAAAGCAATCAACAGTCCTGCTGGAGACGGTTCCTCGCGAGTGATACTGAGCATCATCGTTGGGGTGTGTATTAATTTGTGAGGGCATTCGACGAACTTGAGCTAGCCTTCGATGATCCATAGGTAATGGATTATGAAACATTGTACATACATCACAAAGCATGGTGTTTTCGTCGGTCGTGATATCTATTATCTAGCACACCCGATAAAAACATCACTATGTTGACTGGTAACGTTTCGCCGAGATCACAACACGTCTCACTCACAGCCTCACGTTCAGTAGCCTATTCGAGTTCTCTATTACATTTGCAATTTGTTGGAAAAATGAAACAAAACAATACGTCCACCAGCACGGCTTCCGACAAGGGCTTCTTAGAGAAGCAGCAATAGGCTAGCCATTATACGCTAATGACTTCATTACTTAGCTAGCCTAAGCTTACTTATAAAAAGAGCAAATATAAAATGCTATAACCGAGAGCCACAAAATGCGTCCCTTGATAACGGGCTGATGGGAGCCGGGAGTGGTGGTAATACGAACGATGGTGTCGAGCCGAGACAGTTAAATCGACTGAGATAGGATGTTGTTGTTTTGGGTTAGGGCGCGTACTGAGATAGGAGCACACCACACTACCGCACGGAAAAGATGGTCTGTGTGGCGGCTACATGTGGGAAGCAGGTGACAATACCTTCGACTGATGTAGGGTCCTTATCGTAGCCGTGACGGTGGTAGAAGTTCATATGTCGATAACGTAGGGTATCCGTGGGCGTAACAGTACTTGTGGGCGTGACAATCAAACGATGGTTCCCGCGACAGATGTGTCACTACCTGTGACGATGTCTGTGACGGCGATACTATGTTCCCCGTGACGGTGACACAGCGCACCCGTGACGATAACACAGCACGTCCGTGACAGCAACACAGAGCACCCGTAACGGTAGCACAGCACCCCCGTGACGGTACCTGTGACGGTGATGAACGGAGCGGCCACCAGCGTGGTGGTGACCAGCGCGGGACTGTCGGCGCCGCTGCCGGCGCTGTCCGGTCGGCTCGGCTCGCTCTCCGTCTGCGCGCGCCGGCTCGATTTGACCACCGACACCGTCTGGGGAGCGGCAGCCGACGGTCAGACTGCGCACATGGTACACTGCTGGACAGGCATGCGGCGCAGCGGGAGCGGGCTGGGCATCTGAGCACAGACACTCTTCAAGTGTGCACTCTGAGATGAAGGTGTTGGCTTCAGGCTTGGAATTGAAAACATGATAGGATGGAATAAAAGTTGCGCTGAAGGAAACGCTCGCACGAAGCAAATAGCCAAATCAACAAATCACTTTATTGTATGCCATCCTATGGGTAAACCACTTAAGAATGCACGAATCATAAGCGTTAATCCTTCGGGTAGTCGCAAGGACGAAAACGACAATGGTTAGGTAAGCCGCCCGGTGCTCAAGCTTGCCAACTTCTAACGATCACCATTTAATTGTCATTGAATTATCAGCAAATAAGACCTGTCATTGGCCTACAAACAGAAAAAGCGCATTCATTAGCGAAGCCGTGGTGCGTCCAAGCGCAGTTAGCGATCGCAGGCTGCACGAGTCTTTGATGTCCAGCCATCCAATGCGTTACCGCGTATGGGTGACAAAGCGCAGCTAGCCGCTAGCGCAAGCACGGACAGTGACTCAAATGCCACAGAACATGGTAGCAGCGTGTGATAGGACGTGCAGTCTTATAGCTTTGTATCCAGAGCCCCAGGTTAGCAACAGGACATGGTATATGGATAAGCAAAATCATCACTCAGGCGGAGGCGGATTCGCTGCGCTCGAGCACCACCGGTTCGGCATAATTCTCCATCTATGGTCACGGGTGCAATTTTCCAATTCAGTGCGTCATGTTTACCTGTATGCCGAATGCCGATCTTTGAAAGTGTTTAGTACGACTTTCTTCCAAAGGAAGAGCAAACAAATTTCCTCCCATTGACTTATAATGGAGAGCCGAGAGATCGCAAAACTGACAAGACTTTAGGTAACCGACATCAAAATTCTATAATATACAAATTGTTGGTATTGATTACCTCATTGAATAACTCAAGCTTGAAAGTTCTAGAAGATACGCTTTAAGTCTAGGAATGACTGAATCACAATTTTTTAGAGGCATGGTCATTTAAGTTGACCAGGTGGCCTGACCTTCTGTGATCTGGGTAAAAAAATTCACACATGATGCGATTGATGCAAGATAAGCAATAGATAGTAACAATGTTGGAAATAAGACCTTCTTCTGGTCCCAATCGGGTCCAAAGTTTTGTTCTCCTCTACAAATGTATGCCCCGGCGCCTTGAATCTTCTAAGTTTTGCAGCTTGTGTGATGAAAAACTGCTATGATTGCACTAAAATATGCAGTAGTAGCATTGATTTCTTTTTTTTTTTTTTTTTTTTTGTTTATTGGGGCTTACGGGCGCGCCGACTACAAGGTCATTTTGCGCCCAAGTCCATTTAGCATTGAGAGTCTCAGATTTCATCACTTATCATCTGTAGTAGGCCAAACCTATGGTTTTGTGGTTGGTTTTTCTAAAACATGGCCTATTCTCCGGACCGATTTCATTCTCCGGGACCAGGACCGAAAACGACATTTCCAGCACTGGCTACCTACCATGTTTCCTTTACACAGGCAAAAACATAAAAAGTACCTAAATAAATAAACTAGCAGGTGGCCAAAAACGCCCCCCCTACCCCCCCTAAACGGAGGTTAGCAGGCAGCAGCCCTTTTTTTTGCAGCTGAGCTTCACCCAATGACGCCATATCCATACCACGCCCCTTAACCCTCGCATGTGTAGGGGGGGGGGGATCGGATGGACCCCCATGGTTTTTAGCGAATAACTCGCGCAAAAAGCGGCCGATCGCGACGAAACTTTCAGTACCCTCGACTTGATTAATTTTACACCTACTTTGAAAATTTCATGACCATAACCCAAATGACCTTTGACCTGTAACCTATTTCTCGAGGCCATGTTTGGCCGGAATCGCGATTCGGCGTATGTCGGCTCGCATTAGCCGCGCGTTTGCAAGCTTTTCGTGGTTTCAAACGTTCAAACATGTGATTTGATGTTGCTCGCATGCATTAGGGTGGATGTCATGGTCACTTGAAGGTCAGGTTAGGTCAGTGACCTTTGGTGACCTCGGCTCACTTTTTCGAGTTTTACATGTTTCTAGGCTAGTTTTTGGCGCTGAATTCGAATTTAGCAACCATTTGAACATTTACGAAATAGTTTTTGTGCCTTCTTAACATGTTACGAAGCTGTCAGAGGCGGTTGACACGTACTACGAAATCCCGTCACGACCCCTGCTAGTTGACCTGACCTGACCTGACCCGACCTGGTCTAAATGCTTAAAGACATCATCTGTAATAGAAACTAACACGATATATTCGTGATCAGCACCCCGAAAAACCCCATAGCAGTAACACTACGACTTTCTAACAGGTTCCGATTTTCCGACTTTTGGGTCATTGACCTGACCTGGAAGGCCAACCAATGACCTAGGACCTTAAATTTGGGCATCATCGTCTTCCTCTTGTTACGGGCAACACGCTCGTTTTTTTCCGCGAAGCTCTAGCTCGATCAAGGGCTAAACGGCAAGGGGGGTCCAACCGACCCCCTCCCCCCCTACCCGTTAGAAGCTGGCAAACGCCGCACACATGCGAGGTTAAAAGGTTCAGCAATGGAGTAGTGCCACCGTGGCAAAGCAAAATATGTCGACTGCGGTATATTTGGAACTGACGATGATTGTCGCTCAGTGCAAACAGCAGGTTGAAATTCATCAACCAACAAGAGTTTTATTATGTAAACCATAGTTTGTTTGGAGCTGGGGGCATAACTACCTAATGAGTAATGAATTAAAGACTACATGATAGACTACTCTATATCACTAGCCTAGAACAATGTGGGTAAATCAACATAATAAAACTATCAAATCATAAGTAACTTCATTTCGATGTAAGAAATTTGTAATGTTTACAATAAGCCATCATAATCAAGGCATCCCTGAGCAAAACACAACTGCACTTTGTCTTGCTCTAACATGCTTCTCAGTCAGGGCCAGCCACTAATGCTAAGCACAACAGGTGACAAACAGCTTACTATTCTGATAGGTGCCTAATATAACTGGTGCTTGCTTATCATTTATCAACCTACACTACCCCAAAATGGAGAAGTTAGAATGCACCTTACAGGAACAGTTCATAATCATACATTGAGCTGTACCTATGGCTATTTTTAATGATATGGCAAAGCATGGTGTCACTTGTGCAGTTGAATTGCTAATTGTGCAATTGTATATGCAACAACATAACAAATCATTTTAGCTGAAAGCATACTTGCCAGAAACAACCAAAGAATATGCTAAGAACAAATAAATGCAATATGAGATCCATTTCAACCAGGAGTGAAAAGCACAGTGATAAGCATCAAACAGTGACATCTCATGCAAAGGAGGAACAATGCTAGGGTTACCTTGACATGAGGAGATGAAGAGATACTGATTTGGTCAGAAGCAGTGGCAGTCTGCATTGTAAATCCAGTTAACTCAATATCATTTAGCCAGCCTTCACCATTTAACTGCAACAGGCAGCATAGTACAGGCCTGAATGGATATGGTATGGACAAGGTGAGTTGGTATGGAATGCCTATGGATGCATTTTTCCTCACATCTACAAATTCCTAAGCAAATCTGGTAGTGCTCGCAAAACATTAATAACCTTATTACATTGCTGATATGCAATATATTGTCTATGGCATTGGCCTACCTAGGTAAGTAAATATGATTCCAATTTCCAACCTATTAGGTAGCAAATGTATGAAAAATGGGACTTACTACCAATGGTTATGGACCACATTTCAATAAAATTGACATAAACTATTGGATATGGGACAATTCAATGTGGAACAATTTCACAAGCAAATTCACAATATCCAATATCTAATGGAAATGTTAAATCATAAGGACCCAGACATTGGTTTCAGTGATTTGAGATCATAAAACATAAAAACAGCATAATCATAAGGTATGTGTCATGTATGTACCTAATCCATGTGAATTGTGATATCCACTGTCCAGCACCCTGAAAACTGACCAGGGTATAGTGAAAAGATAGGCATAAGTAAGGAAAAACAGATGATGGTATTGTACACAACTCCCACTCCCCAAGTGAGGTGAGGAAATTCAAAATTATAATAAACTCTAGATAAATAAATACATTACACACAGGCAAGTGGCACTGCCATCTGCCATCAGAATCTGGTACTGAAAATCACAGTGCAGACAGAACAGTAGGTAGGGGTGTTTATCTTTGACAGTTTAAGACAACAACTTCCAAGCAGAACAAGTGCTCGCAAAACATTATAAATATGCATTCATACATCATAATTATTACCTGCCATGTAAATTTTGTATTCAAAACCCTGATAGTAGCCTATGCTCAATAGCTGGTTTAATAGGAAAATCTTTAGCCCCGGTAATGCCAGTCCCTTAGCAGCTGCTGCCTGAGGCCTGAATGTCTAATCTGCACAAAGTGACTGAACAAGGTAAAGACAAAAGTAAAATTTCTACCTTGATTTCTAACTTCACTTGTGACTTCACTCCCCCAAAATATTTGCCACTTGGGCTAGCAGTTGTAGTGGCTATTCCAATTTCCATGGTTTGGATTATAGTTTATACTCTGCAGTCTACACCCCATTGCTGAAAACTTATCCTTATTGCATGCAGAAAAGTTAATACAATTCAGCTTGCTAGCATGATTCAGAGCCAACCAAGCTGATAATGCTTCATTGCATACTTGGTGGTGAAACCAGTTAGCTCACAGGCCTTCACAGTTAAATTCAGCATGTAAGTGAGCATGGCTAAGCAGTGAACAGTGACCTTTGGTTTAGATGCAAAGAGCAATATTGATATTGATACAAACTTGTGGCAGTTTGAGATATCTTCACTGCAACTGGCTGACAGAGATAGGCAGGTATTGATAGGCATATCAGGAATCAGCTATATCCGCTTTTTACACCCTTAAAAATTGGAGAAATCAAAATTGACAAAATGAAAAGGAAAGAACACACCCTTCTTCACCACTTGAAAGAGACATCACACAGCAATACTTACAATACCTACTTTGTAAATTTTACAAATGTTATAAAAGCTTTGTACACAAAACATTTACATGCCGCACCACAACCAACCACAGAGCCAGGTAAGGTTACACTAGTTATGTTCGGTAACATTTGGTCGGCTTAGATTAGAAACTTTGGTTATTTCTGCTTGTAGTGCACCTGATTTTCTTGCATTAAATCATTGTATGAACTAGGTATTTTCTAAGCTGATATGACTTGTGACAAAATGGTGTGGATCATTTATTCAATTTTGGGCCTATAGGGTGGAAAGTGGTGATTTTGGCAGCATACCAATCATTTTATCAATTTGAATGGGGCATTACATGGTACACTAGCTAATCATGATCAATCAAATTCAAATTTGAAATGGGATGCAATGCATTTGTTGAATCACATGTCATCACGACAATATCGACGGATCCAGATGCAGGACAGTCCCCCAGCCCCATCCCAATCTCAATCTACTTCTGGCGTGGGGATCACACTCATCATTAAACGACAAGGGACACATTCATTCAGTTATTTACGAGGGTATTAGTGCATACCAATATACACGTGCTACCTCAAAACGACAAATTCACCAAGGCAACCGGCCCACGACCTCCCACCTCGTTTGTTGACAAATGAACGCTCGGTAGCTATGGAGATGGCTTCCGTTGCCAGGCGACGGTGAGATATTCGAAATATAAAAGAAAATTAAATAAATATTTTTCTTCAAATTTTTCAAGAAAATATAATAAAGATTATTGGAGAACAACTTTCTTTCAAAAGTAAGCGAAATTTGTAGAGCAATTGTAACTTAACGCTGAACTATTTTCCTTCAGTCAGGATTTTGTGCTCAGCCGCGTATGGTTTTATTTTCAGCCGCTAGATGGTGGAAAAATCAATACGTACGGTAATACAGATTCTCGAATCCATGTGCAACAAACACGGACGTATAAATAAACTGGACCCGCAACCACCTCCATTCAGGTGAAGCCGACAAGGCGCCATTTTACGTTGCCAAAAAGCCGTGCTCTGGAAGGTCATCGAGCCAATACAATTAGAATTGCGTCCAAACGGATGATCGGATCGAGATGCTGGTGGTACCGTTCGACGGGTAATTCCTTGAGGAAGGCGATGATGGATGTCACATGTCACCCGGTGTCACATGGCGCGTGCCACGTGCCGACAAACTTACAAAGGGTAAAAACGTTTAAAGGGACTATCCCACCTTTAACATGGGGTTTGAGTTGAGATAGCCAAGTTTGCGGCGAGGTTCCAAAACCACTATCTATCTAGGTTGCAACCCCCGCGGCCTCTTGGTGTTGAAGAAATTCGTTCCCTTCATTTGAAAATGGGCCTTGTACAGTCTGTCTTAAAAGTACCGCGCAAAGTGACGGTGGATCCATCAAGCCTGACCGATGAAGGACTGCCAAATTTGAGTCACCGAAGCAATGGACATCCTCGTCCATTCCCCAGCTCCATTGGTTCGGTGACTTTCAAATTATAGCAGGCCCTTCCTCGGTCAGGCTTGATGGATCCACCGTCACTTTGCGCGGTACTTTTAAGACAGACTGTACAAGGCCCTATCTTCAACATGGAGCGACCGTTAGGTGACGTCACCTCGTTTAGTCATTCTGATTTAAATGGGTTTGTTCGTTGAAAAATCACTTAAAACTTGGTCTGAACTTTGTTGCGGTGCCTACAGAGCAAAAAGAATCAGCTTTATGACAGTAATGTGGCCTGGGGAAGGAGGTAATTTTGGGCTGTGACGTCACATATTTGAAAGTTTGTGTTTGGAATACGGGAAGCCTAAGATGTTTAATGAAAAATAAATGCCAGAACCGTGTTCCTGGTCATCCAATCTATAAAGTCGGGCACAATTTAACTGGTTTTAACAACATTTTAGAAGGTGGGATAGTCCCTTTTTAAGCGACGCTTCAAATCAAACGAAGGGCGGCACAGGTGCCAAACTCACAGGTCACATGTCCCAGTGTTCGACCACTAACATATGGTATGCTCGGCATCAGGGGGTGCGGAATGCACGCGCTAGTGGCCAAAAACATGTTTTGAGGAGGCATCCTCCGATTCCGGAAAACCTTGACCTAGGCACACCAAATTTGGCACACTGACACTACTGGACACGCGCTTTAAGGTGCTGTACAAATAGGCGTGCTGGGGTACACGGTGACATATGCGGGTAGGGCTGGCAAGCTCAAAGTGCCAAATATACACAGGCCACCCAGAATGCATTCCAGCATAGTTATTGAGCATATCCATCTCCTGGTGGCCCCCAAAGGTGCGCTCTGCACGTGCAAAAAATTATCCGCGCCGAGCGGTGGGGATGCTTGGACACCCTATGTGGATTTATGTAAATATCTCGAAAACGGCGATGTGTAGCGCCGCCGTTTTTGGCACACCTTTTCATACATCTTTTTCACACATGCTGCGTAACTTTCAGACTTAGGTCATTCAAGGTTAGGTCATCAGGTTACGTCCAAGTGACTTTCTTTCTTTCTTTTGTTGGTTAGGTGCTTCGGTCTTTTAGACCATTTCGCACCGGTGTGTTAACGAAGTCGAATTAAATAAACTGAATGAAGAAACTAGTGAACCTACAGACGATGAAGAAGATCCGTTTTAAGGAGAAAAGAGAAGAGAAGTTGTATTAATGCAGGATGATCATCACCAAGAACGATGGGTAGATTCATTTGTACATCATGTGCCCGGCAGTAGTCATTTATTGGTTTACGATGTATATGATATTTACGACAATGTACTATAATGTGTTCGATTGTAAGAGGAGACCTACAAGAAGGACAAGTAGGCCTTGGCTGTCGATTGAATATGTGAGAATGAGTTAAGTAAGTATGTCCGATTCGTAGTCTTGCCAAAACCTTTTCTTCTCTCCTGGATTTTCGACTTGATGATGACCAATGTTGTATATACGGTTTAATACGATGAAGGTGTGTGCCAATACCATCGGTGTCCCAACTGTTTTGCCAGAAATGGTAACAATGTTGTTTTATGGAGGCTCGAATATTGCTGGAGGTATAAGGGATCGCGGTGATGTCTTGAATCGCTAGGGCTTGCTTGGCGTATTGTTCTGCTTTTTCGTTGCCATATATGCCGCTATGCCCAGGTATCCACAAAAACTGTATTTTAACTCCGTTGTCGATAAGTTGTTGGTGCAAAGTAAGTATGTTTAAACAAATATGTTGCGTGGTATCAGGTTGCAAAAGGCCTAAAACTGCTGATTTGGAATCGGAACATATGCATGCCATTTGAATGTGGTGATGGCGAATAAGTTTGAGAGCGAGGAAAATTGCGTGTAGCTCAGCAGAGTAGACAGAAATATCATTTTGTACCCTTACAAGTGTTTGTGGATATTCTGGAGCGAATATACCGATGCCGACCGTGTTGTTTTGTTTTGAGGCATCTGTGTAAACAAAATGGAAAAGAGCATTGGACGCCTGAAAACTAAGAAAAGCTTGCTTCACTTCGCCGTGAGAGAGAGAATCCTTACGAGCCGTAAACAAAAAGGACACCGAAAGTGGATGAGCCGTCCAAGGCGATACGGCACAATGCGGTAGTGGTGGGACATTTGGTAACTCGTATCCTAAATCAGTTTGATATTTTCTTGTTCGTGAGGCCAATGTAAGCCCGGTCCGTCTCTCGCATCGACCGAGGTAACTGAAATGCAGCCGAGGAAGAACGGATATAGCTGTGTGAGCTGCGTGTGACGGATATTGTTTAATTTTTGAGTAGTATCAGGGCGTATTTTAACATGTTAACTGGGTCGGCAATTGCCGACCCAGTCACGGAGAATGCCGACCCAGTGACAGCCGTTTGCCGACCCAGTTGCCGCCCCCTCTAGGATGCAGCACGCACATGCAGGCTAGGTGCCGTCATTCATAGTGAGGCTGCTGCCCTCCGAAATGATAATGCCGCCTCTTAAAGTGAAGCAGCCGTCTATAGAAAGTGATGATCCCGCAACTCAATGTGACAGTGCCGCCCCTAAATCTGTTAGTAGCCCCACTCAATGTACCTAATGGTGCCGCCCTTCTAAACATCTGTGGAGCCCCGCAATGTGATGATACCGCCCCTCAAGAAGATGATGCCGCCCCTTTCAGTATCGGTGGCGCCCCTCAATGTGCTGGTGCCGCCCTCAAAGTGCCGGTGGCGCCCCTGAATGTCATGGTGCTGCCCGCCAACGAGTCGGTGGCACCCCTCAAAATGATGCTGCCGCCCCTTAAAGTGTTAGTGCCGCCCCTCATAGTGTCAGTGACGCTCTTCGGAGTGTCAGAGGAACCCACCAATATAATGGTGCCGCCCCTCTAGGTATCCACATCGCCCCTCATTGTGATGGAGCTGCCCCTCAAGCAGATGATGCCGCCCCCAAGAAGATGATGCCGCCCCTTTCAGCATCGGTGGCGCCCCTCAGTGTGATGGTGCCTCCCTCAAAGTGCCAGTGACGCCCCTAAATGTGATGGTGTCCATGGGTGGAGAATGTTTGAAAAAGTTACCCCGGCCGGCGACCAATAGTCGGAAAGACGATATGCTTACATTGTTGTCAACGGTCATCATAAGCAAACCCCTTACGCAGCCTTCTTCAATGTTGGGCAGCTCAACCTCCTATAAAACAAACAGGGAGTCGATCCAGGAATATCGACCGGTCCCGGTCTCGCAGCTCAGTCGGTAGAGCGTTGGACTTCGCGTGGCAAGAGTACGCGTCCCGGATACAACAGTCCGATTTCGAAGCGTGCAACGGACGCTCGGTGTTTATGAGCATCCTGACGAGTACCTACGCTATTATAAACAGGTATGGTTGCGGTCTTTGGCACTGGCAGGCCAGTCGAAGGCAGCGAGGTCAAGCATTGTTTCAGAAAAAGTGCGCCGAAAACGCGCCAAATTTTCGAAACTGAACCCGATTTGAGAGCAGTCTTGGCATTGGCGACCACACGCGGGTCCTGGGGTTGGAGATTATGGTATGTTAAGCAAATAGTTAGTTACCTTATTTGCAATAGGTATTACGTCCACGGCCCATGGTAGTGAACATTTGAAGAACGAGTTTTCTTTTCTCGTTTGGAGACAGCTTCTAGGATTTACAAGAGTGGAAAAGTTACCCCGGCCGCGCCGGGGTAGGCTGAAAGTTACCCCGGCCACGGCCGGGGTGGCCGGGGCAGGTTCTCCACCCATGATGGTGTCTCCTGTCAACGAGTCGGTGGCGGCCTTCAAAATGATGCTGCCGCCCCTAAAAGTGCTGGTGCCGCCCCTTACAGTGTCAGTGGCGCCCTTCAAAGTTTTGGAGGAACTCATCAATACAATGTTGCCGCCCTCTAACTTTCTGTAGCGTCCCTCCATATACATAATGGTGCCGCTTCTCAAACCATCCGTGGCGCCCCTCAAAGTGATGGTGCCGCCCCTTACAGTGTCGGTGGTGTCTCCTCAAAAGTCAAGGTGCCGCCTCTCAAAGAAATGCTGGTGTCCCTCGAAGTGTCGGAGGCGCTCCTCAATGTCATGTTGCCGCCCCTCAAACCTTCCGTAACGCCCCTCAACGTCATGGTGCCGCCCCCCCCCCCCCCAATGTGCTCACGGCGCCCTTAAATGTCATAGAAGCGCCGGTCAAAGTGATGACTGTGCTCCTGGCAGTGTCGGTGGCGCCCCTTATAGTGTCGGTGGCGCCCCGAACAGTATCGGTGGTGCCCCTCAAAGTGATGATGTCAACCTCAAACAAACGGTGGCGCCCTTCGAAGTATCGGAGTCCCTAAATATCATACCTATTGCCGCCCATTAACGATCTGTAGCGCCCCTCCATATGATGGAGCCGCTCCTTAAAGTATCCGCGGCGGTCCTTAAAGTTACAGTGCCGCCCCTTACAATGGGGTGGCCATAGGCGGTCCCAGGGGGGGGGGCACGGGGGCCATGGCCCCCTTTGGTGCTGAAAGGTGGGGCCATACTATCTTTTGGCCCCACCTTTTCAGATCGAACAAAAGTCCTACAAAAACTTTTTGTACGTTTCATTTTCTTGTTTAGTGAAAGGTCTTTCTTGCACCAGCAAAGTAAGTAAATTTCCAGAGGTGGGCATCGCTACCGAAATTTGGAAACCGCTACCGCTATTTTCCGCAACCAGAGGTACCCAAAGCGCAATCGCAACTCCGAAACTATTTTTCAGATCTTGAAACCGCAACTCGCAACTCCGCAACTCCGCAACTCCGCTACCCATCTCTATTAGGTACCTATGTTTTATCAGTTTTCGTCCTGAAGTGCAGTGCTATGTCTGATAGGACATACCACTGCATCCTTTTGAAGGTCACCAGAGGTCATCAAAGTGAAAATGTTCCCAATTTTCCCGGATTTTGATGAATTTCAGCTTCAGACGCTCTAACTCGTGAAAACGGCTTTTATCGGGCATAACTTCTAACATAATTTAGCTAGGTCAATAATCTAATCGCCATAGCATTTCTCCACCAAGGCGCGTCGTTTCGAGGCCATCAATGATATATAAGATGACCTCGAAAGGTCAAATTTAAAATTTGACTTCAGTTCAAGGTCACGACCTGACCCAAATAGGTCATGTTGCACATCAATTGATTAGTCTTGACGAGATAAACACAATGAATTTGTCCTGGAACCTGTATCTCGCTTCAATCCCGTATCTCGGTGGCGGCCCCGGTAGCGGTTGCGCTTTAGAATTTTTCGCTTCCGCAACTCGCAACTCCGCAACTTTTTGGGGCTCGGTAGCCGATCCGTAACTCCGCTCCCATGAGGGTAGTCCGCTAGTTGCGGAGTTGCGGAGTTGCGGACCTAAGTTGCGCAATGCCCAGCTCTGTAAATTTCACTCATGAGTGGGCTCAGTTTCACATCCTGTCAATTTGGCGGTCAGTGTCGCTGGCACCGGTTCACAAGTATGGCCGGATGTGAGATATAGGTATTCTATTTTATGTGGAATATCGGGTTGGGTTTACTTGAGGCTCTCATAGGCACAACGTTGGCTGACATGAGATCCTCCTGCCAAATGAGCGTGGTTCTACGACACTAAAGTATGACCTCATGGGTTGGTGCTGTGCACCTCAGAAGCCCGGTGTATGCCGGCTTGGTTCCTTATGAATAAGCGTGGGATCTCCGGGGCCTGCGTATTAGAGATTGCATGAACTAGTATGTCATCTCAGAGGCCTGTGTACACAGTACACAGTGGCGGTCGGAGGGGGGAGGGGGGGCATCAGGGCCATCCCCCCAAGGGCAAATAAGGGGGCATCATATCATTTTGCCCCCCCCCCTCCCAAACAACCGTTGGGCCCCCATGAGCGTATTGGGCCCTGGCCGTTATCCGATTGTGACGAGGCTCAAGAAACCCACGCCCAGCTGTTACCTAATAGCTCCCACACCGGTCTTTGAGCGTCCTACACTGAACTCTGAGGGCCCTTCAGTGGCGGTCAAGCGCCCACACTGACCGCTAAGAGCCCAGATCGACCTCTGATGGCCCTCCACTGGCCTTTGAGGGCCCCTAAACCGGCGTCTGAGGGCCTCACACCGGTCTCTGGTGGCCTTATATTTCTGTCTCTGGGGTCCCAAAACTAACCTTAGGCGCCTATGAGGGCCCGCACTGCTGTTGAAGACCCGATGCCGGCCTCTAAGGGCCCGTACCGGCCTCTGATGGCCCATCTTGGCCTTTGAGGGCCCTTTGCTGGCCTCTGGGTCCAACGCCGGCCCATGCCGGTCTTTTAGGACCTTACGCTGACCTCTGAGGGCCCCATGTCGGCCTTTGTGGCATGGCCTTTGCAGGCCCTGTACTAGTCTCTGAGGGCCCTAAACTGGTCTCTAATTGAAAACATACAGGGATGGACTTCTGAAGTTCTGAGAACGCACGCAAACTCCTGCAGAGCCTAACGTGTCCCGATGGTTCCGAGCAGATTCCCTCATATTTCGGCGCCGGGGCCCCATGAGCCGGCGTGGGTCCTTGGCTGACAGAGACCGATGAAGTCTCCAGGGCCCAGGGACAGTCTTTTTGGCAGTTGAGGATTAGGCAGATTGAGTGAGCCCCAATAGAGCCGTTGCAAAGCCCCGCAGGAGTCTGCGCGCGGCCCCCAATGCCAAATTTGAAAGCCAGGAACCTGTGGGGGTCTCTAGAGGTCGGAGTAGCAGCCACACAACTATGTCATGGGTAAATGCCATAGTCTAAAAATGCTCTCTTGGTTTTATATGCTGCTCCGATCTGTCGCCACGGTGCGGCGGCCCGACCGGTGAGCACACCTTGGGACGGTAAATGGAAGTGGCTATTTCGCTTAAGCTAAGTTCAAAAACTGTACGCAAGAATGACATGGATGTAGCATTAGAAATGCCAACTGCGCGGCACTTTGTGGCGTCGACTTTGCTACACACGTAAAAACTTAGCCGATCACCTCCCCCCCCCCCCCCCCGGTCGACGGATAAATGTTATGTTCCGCGGGTTTGATTTTGCCCCCCCCCCCCCCCTTTAGCTAGCGGCTGCGACCGCCAGTGGGGGTGGCGTCCTCAAAATAAAAGTGATGTTGCCCCCCCCCCCCCGAGTAATGTTGGCGTCTCTTCTAAGTATCGAAGGCGCTCCTCATTGTCATTTTGCCCCACATCACTGCGCACATGGCGCCCTCCAATGTAATGGTGCCACCCCCAACGCTCAAAGAGATAACTGCGCTTCTCACAGTGTCGGCGGTGCCCCTCAAAGTGGTTTAAGTGCCCTAAAAAAGTTGGTGGCGCGCCTCAAAGTGATGCTGTCGTCCCTTAGCATATCTGCAGCGCCTCCAAAATGATAGTGCCTTCCCTTAACCGGCGCCGGGCTGAGGTTTGAACCCCCCTCCCGACCCCTATAACTTGGCTTCTGGGCCACGTAGCGACACGCGGTAAGCGGCATTCGAAAGAGTGTCAAAAACTACTTGGGTTAGTTGGTTAACCGTACTTTGGTTAGGTCAAGTCAAATGTCAAATATCAGGTGACCAGAGGTCATCAAAGGTGAAATGTGGGTGAAATGTTGTCTGTTTCAACATTTATTGACAAACTGGCGCATAACTCGGGGAAGAATAGAACTACAGCACCGCGAAAAAAGCGCATTCGATTGCTCTTCAACGTTCCTATAAAGTCCTCAGACTTGACCTAACATCAACGGCTTAACCTCCAGAGCACAACTAGTTTAACCCGTGCCGGGCCGGGGAGGGTTGGAGTGGACAGTGGACCCCCTCCGCCCCTCTACTGAGCTGTTTTAATGAAGAACCTTTTTACTGTAATAATTATTGACTCACGAAAGTTATGACATTGTTTTTTCAGTACTGTGCTCCTCTCGTCGAGATGCGTCGAATGAACAATAATTTGACATTCAAATGTCATTTGGGAAATTTGAGCATAGGTCCAGGTCCTGACCTGACTGGTAAAGGTCACGTTGCATATCAGTCGATTTGTATCGTCAAACTGAAATCATCTAAGGTGTTTTCATCGCTCAGGCATGTCGCATGTCTCTATCAGAAGTTATTGAAAAAACTGCTGGAGGCCTTCCATAACCTGACATGACCTCAAGGACATAACGAGGGGTCGTGGGTGGCAATTTTCCGATTAAGTGTTTCATTTTTAATTGTTTTATGATGTTTAAATTCGTTAACTTTGACATTTGTCTACCTATAAAAAGAGGCATGCATGCCCTGATTTTCTCCCATTTCCTTATACCTAATGGAAGGGTCGCAAAATTGTCCTTACCTTTGGTCAAAGACATAGCAATTTCGAGACTTACATTTTATATATACAGTTAGGGGAGAGTGGGGCAAAGCGGCCACCCGGGGCAAAGCGGCCACCCATCGTTTTAGCCCTCCACAGCTGGCGTTAGCTCCAATTTATGGTTTCCAATTATACTTCTCTTCGCGGTCGTTCGAATGAGCCAGACCGGGGTTTCAGGCCCATCGCCATTGTTTAGTGAAACACGGAAAAGCATTTCTTGCCAGGTTACCAATTATGTTTACAATTTTTAAATGTTATTTTATTCCATAACCGTTTGGAATTTTTATAAGCGTTTTTGTCCATGCATTGCGTGGTTATCGTACATGCCTTCTACCAATTTTAATGCTTTTTACCCCACTAATAGCTGAGCTGGAATATTTTTGTCTCGGACGGTATGCGCGGGGCAAAGCGGCCGGGGCAAAGTGGCCAGCCCCCAATTGGTCATAAGTTGTTTCCATCTGGATAAAAACATTATTTATATTCAAATGTGTCGTCATGCATTCATCTTGGCCACTTTTCGGTTACATGAGTTACCAAATTATGCAATTAAATGTTTTTCCAAGAATATTCTTTCTTTGTTTAGCAATAGGTGGGAAGATAACAAAGTAAACATCCATCTTCCCTTAAACCTTGTCACCATCAAATACCCTAGTCGTGCATGAGCGAACTATTCTGTTTCTCATATCGGGACTTGAGAAGTCGCCAGTGGCCGCTTTGCCTCAGGGATGGGGCAAAGTGGCCAATATGCTATAGGTTTAAAGTTTTGCCAATATCTCCCATATGTGAACGCCTTTGGAAATGAAACGCAGTTGGAATAAAAGACAATTTAATAGGGATCACATTGGTATAGAAAGAATCTTTCTAAGTTTAAAAATCAAGCGTCGGCATCGTTAGAAACGTTAGGGTGGCCGCTTTGCCCCACTCTCCCCTACACACTGTTTGTCTTATCAATCGCTGAAGTTATAAAGGGATCGTTCAGTTGGTGTATCTATGGTGAGCATTTGCCTGTTCCGTAGCTCAGTTGGTAGAGCACCGGACTCCCCGCATTGTCTTCGCTTGCGTTTTGTCCGCCGGCCGATCCGGAGAGAAAGTTACCGAGTGAAGGTCATTCAAATTTCAAAAACTCAATGAAAATGTCACTGAGGTCACGAAAATATTTGAGTAGGTAGGTATACCATTCTTTAACTTGGGGGGGGGGGGGATGAACGTATCGTTACAAATCAATACGCTGTTCATTACGCGAGTAACTAATGAATAAAAAATGTATGACTTCATCCTTACTCCACCCGCTCTCCCTCTCCATAAAAAGAGAGTTAATTGTGTTGCATTTTATTTAGATGCAGAAAAATAGAGGCGTCAAAGGATATGGCCGAATATCAGCGACCCTTGCTGTGTAAGCAATGGGGCTTGCAATGGGGTATGACAAGTGGGGGTAATGGCCCCGTCCAGCGCCCATAAAGTGGGCACCACTCGTGCGACCTGCCGACCACTGTTCTAGAGCCATAAAACACCGTGAATGTTTTAAGCTTGACGATACGGATCGACTGGTATGCAACATGTTTTATTTATGGTGAGGTCATGAACTTGACCTCAGGTAAAATTTTTAAATTAATTTTTGTAAAGTCAAATTATAGTTCATTTGTCGCATTATGACACGAGAAATACTAGTATATATCCCGGAAAAATAGACGTAATACCGCTGAGCTTAGGTAGGTTGAATCTGAAATCATTACTTAGAAAGAGTTATAAAAGAACCGTCGAACGTGTCTTTTTTGTCATTAAATATCAGTAGGTATGGCGCCCCCCTCAGATGCCAAGTGCCGCCCCTATGAGTGCAAAATGCCGCCCCTAAATGTGATTGCCGACCCAGTGAATATCCCTTAAAATACGCCCTGGGTGAGGCATCGGAACAGATTTAACCTTTTCTTGCATTTTGTTTGAACGTGTTTGACATGACGTGCCATTGATAATCTGGGGTCCAAGACGACTCCCAAGAACTTAAAAGTTTTAACGAGTGGAATTGGCGTCCCGTTCAAGGTAGGGAGAGAAGATGGCTGTGTTATGTTGTGTTTGGAAAAAATCATAAACGCAGATTTTTTCCGGAGAAAATTCCAAACCATACAAGGCCGACCATTTTTCTATTTTATGTAGTGCTATTTGTAGACGATGGATCCCGATGTCATAGTCAGGTGTGGTACACCAAATGGCGCTGTCATCGGCGAAGAGAGAGAAAGATGTGTCAGCAGGAATGTTTTCAAATAAATCGTCAATCATAATGTTGAAAAGAATTGGAGATAAACAGCTACCTTGTGGAAGTCCATTCTGTGTTTCATACGTGTTGGAAAATACTGAGCGGAGCCGAACACGAAAACGCCTGGTTCCCGAGAGAAAGTTGCACAAATAAAAAGCCAAGTGTCCTTTGATGCCAAGCAGGCCTAATTTATGAATCAATGCCGGCCTGTACACCATATCAAAAGCGTTTTTAATGTCAAGGAAAATTGCTGAAGTATGTTGTTTCTTTTTATAGCCTTTCCGTATATCACTTTCCAAACGGATCAAGTGGTCGATTGGAGAATGTTGCTTTCGAAACCCGCATTGGAATTTCGAAAGCAACTCTTGCTGTTCGAGGTGAAACGATAAACGTTTGGAGACCATCCTTTCCAAAAGCTTGCCTATGCAGCTTGTCATGGCTATAGGACGATAACTGTTTGCGTTATGCCTAGCTTTACCTGGTTTTAATAGAGTTACAACTATACTTTCTTTCCAATGCTCTGGGAAGACCTGCTTGCAGAACAGATCATTAAATGTCTGAAGAATGAAAAGCTTCGAGTTCTCCGAAAGATGGCGGAAGAAAGAATAATGAAGTTTGTCAGGCCCCACGGAAGTATTTCCGGCGGAACCGATGGCCTCATTTAATTCCTGTGCTGTGAAGGGAACATTGTAGTATTCGTTGTTATCTGAGAGAAAAGTATCTGGGTCAGGCAAAAATCGTTGACGAGCCCTACCTATAAACTGTGGTTGGTAGCGTTCATTTGAGCTCGTGAAAGCAACTTGTTGAGCTAAACAGTTTACGACATCATTTGGTTCACTAATGGTGTTGGCTGTTCCCGGAAGCCTAAGCACCGGGAAAGTTGCAGCTGTGCGTTTTCCGGATAAACGACGAACTAAATCCCAAATCTTGCATAAAGACGTCGAAGAAGTAAATGAAGACAAAAATCGGGTCCAGGAGTCGCGCTTGGCTGCCCGAATAGTTCGCTGAGCGTTTGCGCGCTCCCTATTTCTGTTAATTAAGACTTGTTCTGTGCGAAGTCTAAGGTAAGTACGGAAGGCTCTTTTCCTTTTTGCTATAGCCAATCGAACCGCGGGTGTCCACCACGGTACAGCATTTCCTTTTTTGCATGGCTTGGTTTCAGGAATGCACTCTTTTGCGGCTGATATTAATGTTTCAGTGATGTATGAAATACCGTCTTCAGGATTTGCAAAGCGCTCGTGGTGTTCAAATTCACACAACTCTGTGAATTTAATCCAATCAGCTTTGCCAAGATTCCAGCGGGGGATGAAAGAGCAGATACCCGGGACTGGAAAACCAAAACGAAGAAAAATCGGGTAATGATCGCTATCGTGTATATCACTATCAACAGTCCAGTGGAACCAAGGGGCAATGCGAGAAGAAGAAATAGATAAGTCGATGGCTGACTCTGTATTATGTGATAAATTAAAGTGTGTCGGTTGATTGCAGTTGAGTGTTACTAATCTATTCATATCAAGAAAATCTTCCAGAACTCTTCCTCTGGGTTTCAATGATTGTGTGTCCAACCAAGCCGGACTGTGGGCATTGAAATCGCCGAGAAGAAGAAAGGGGTTTTGAAACTGGTCCGTGAGATTGTTAAGCTGTCTAAGAAGGTTTGTATTATCAAAATCGGGAGGAATATAAATGCTGCAAACATCGATGTTCCTGCCGTTGACATACATGGTACACGCAACGGCCTGTAAATCTGTCTGTATATCAAGCTCACAATGTGTATAATCGTTGTTTACGTATAATGCGACACCACCATGGCGGCGCTGTCCGTACAGCTCATCATGTCTGTATAATGTGTAGTTTGATAAATTGAAATTGTACTGATCGGTCGGTAAAAACCAAGTTTCCTGTAGCGCAATAAGTACAGGAGTAAGTACGGAGAAAAAGTTTTTTAATTCGGCCCACTTGGAAAGTAGGCCTCGGCAGTTCCATTGGAGCATGGTGTATCTATTCATGATTGGTGACGAGATGTGTTACCACGGCTGGGCGAGGCCCAGCTCAGCGCGCGGTTACGCCCCATCGCCACCCGAGTCGGTGGACGTGACTGGCGATCCTTGGATTGTCCATCACCCGTGAGGGGAGCTGAGGGTTTGGGGCGGGAGCCACTCGACTTCTGGACCCTCATCCAGCCAGTGAAGCGGCTTGCACCGACAGGCTTCGGCTTCGGAGCGATCTCTGGAGAGACAGCCGGCAGGGATTCAAGAGAAGACGGCATCTGTTCATCTGCATCAGTGTTCTCAGATGTCTGGGTCGTGCTGGTGGAGGCGGTCGGTTTGGGAGCCATAGGCTCAGGAGTCAGAGGCGAGAGGCACTTCAGAGGAGGGAGCTCTGGGATGGCATCGGTCTGTGTACCGCTGGAGACGGTCTGGGTCTGCGTGGCCTGAGCGTACGATTTGGCTGGCTGTTTGGATGTTTTTTCTTCGACTGCGCGGCGTGCTTGAGGGTATGAGACTCCCGTGGTTGCTTTCACACTGCAGATTTCTTTTTCCTTTTTCCACACTGGGCACTGGTTGGAGTTGGTAGTGTGGTCGGTGGCATCACAACTGAGGCATTTAACCGGAGCGGAGCATGGAGAGCCATCATGCGGAGCAGCACCACACCGGTGGCACCGTGCGGTCTGCTTGCAGAATTTTGAGCCATGTCCGAAACGCTGGCAGTTGAAGCAGCGGAGAGGGTTGGGAACAAAGACGCGAACCTCGTAGCGAATGTGGCCGGCGAGCAGAGTGTCTGGAAGCTTTGTCGTGTTGAAGGTGATCACCAGCAGACTGGTGTCACGCCTCTGACCGTCTCGGAACGTAGTGAGGCGGCGGACATGAGCGACCCCCTCAGAACGGAGTCCGCTGAGGATTTCCTCTTCGGACATGCAGCGCATCTCCGGAGCAAAGATCGTACCCTTCGTGGTGTTGCGTGCGTGGTGGAGAGAGACAGTTACATCTTTTTCGCAGAAGCGGGTGCATTTGAGCAAAGCCTTGGTCTGAGCGCGAGTTTCCGTCTTTACGATAAGTGTACCGTTCGCTGGAGTTTCGATATCCAGGAGACCGGTGCCACAGATCATCCCTAGATACTTAGTGGGCCAGAACACATTCACCTTCCGGAAAGAAACATTTTCATCAACAGGCTTGATCACCAAAAAGGATCCAGACGACTCGAGATACGGCTCAGGCTTGTCCATAGACGGGCCAGCGGTGGTCAGGTTCGGGCGCGGGTCAGTACCGGGAGCGGAGGCCAGGGTCGAGCGACGGTCAGTGCCGGGGGCGGTGGTCGAGGACGAGCGAAGGTCAGAGCCAGGGTGAGCGGTCAGAGGCGGGGCGGGGTCAGCAGCCGGGAGTTGGGAGTCCATCACGTGATCAGGAGAGTCAGCCAAGGAGGAGTCAGAGTCGGAGTCCGGAGGATCAGGGCGGCGTCTCTTCCCCGACATGGGGAAGAGTGGCGGAAACGGAAACGAGAAAGAAACCTAACTAATAGAACCTAAAGAAACGAAACTATCACCACCAAACGCTCAAAAAACCTGAAAGAGCGTATCGAAAGAGCGGAATCAAATGCCAATATCAGCGTGCGCGTGGAAAATCGTCCGTGTCCAAGTGACCTTACCTTAGGAAAAGTTATAGTGCCCGTCATAGCTACTCAGACTGAACAATCAGTTTAAAACGTGCAGCGATTGATAAGAGCAACAGTATATAGGGTAGACCGGGGCAAGTCGCCCCGCCGAGGTAAAACGCCTCACCGATGTTTCTCGGAACTGGCAGGGTTCTGGGGAAACATCATCTTTTCTATAAAACGTGCACTATATGATCATTATATGATCAGACTGGAAAGAAATTGTGATGACTCTTTTGGGAGATATAGCCAAAAATGTGTTTTTTGTGTGATTTTTATGTTTTGTTGTCAGATTATGAATCATGGCGTTCTTTTATGGTCCACATTAGGTTAACGACTTTTATGTATTTTGAACAACTATTGTCTAACGCTTATCATGCCGGGTTGGTTCGTGTTAAATTATGACTTACTGGAGTGCAAGGCGTTGTTCTCTGACCGAACTACGTGATGGGGTAAAACGCCCCAGTAGGTCGCGGGGCAAAAAGCCCCTGGGGCGTTTTACCTCTTGTGTTGTTGGGGCTACCCACTTTCTAATGTTCGGTAGCTGGCGAACAGTAAGTTTCTATGCCTTTATGTGTATTTTTCTCAGCAACTGGATGGCAAAGGAAGTATTTTGTTAACATTTGCATTGCAATAATTTATTATTTGGTCTTATGAGGTAGGTGAAAAACCTGCTCATACAACAGTGTCATATGCTGAGCACCTGACAGGATGGAATGTGCTAACTTCAGTGCCGTGCCTCCAGAGGTCTAACGGACCTCTCACATAAGATTTAGCCAACTACCATGTTAAATCTTTAATCTAAGGTATGGGGCTACTTGCCCCAGGCCGTGGGGCGTTTTGCCCTGGGGTTGGGGCAAAATGCCCCATTTGCAGTTGCTTCACAAATCACTTCCTAGCTTGGAGTCCGATCATAAGTGAATCAATTTGAGGGGTGCAATTTAAAGTAAAATGTCCAAAGAACGCATTGAGCACAAATTTGGCCTTTCAGGTGATGTGGGACAAAATTTATGTAGCAAAATAAATTATCTGGGGCGTCTTGCCCCAGGCTACCCTACGTAGAGTACCTCTACCTCGGAATTTCAATCAGTGGCGGCGGAACACCTTCAGTTACAATTGCAAAGGGGGGCACTGCCGACTTTTGGTCCCATTCTTTCCATGCAACGCCCATAGGGCGTTGCATGGAAAGGGCTGTTAAAATGCCAAAATCAAAGGGGGGCACGGTGCCCCGGTGCCCCCCCCCTCGTTCCGCCGCCTTTGATTTCAATATCACTTGCTTGCTCAATGCTCATTGCTCAGCTCGTATTGTAAGAGCACTGCGGCACAGCATAGATGCAGGCGCTTTGCTACTGGCATCTATGGGTGAAAGATGAAGATAATGGTTATTGCGGTACAGTATTACTGCAGGCGCAAACAACGTAGATAACAAAGATGCCTATGCTGCGCTGGCCGGCGATTGAGGCGTAAATTTGCGTTGCTGGGTAGCAAAAAGTTTAGGAGCCCGAATGTGGTGACGTAGCCCTTGCCCTCTGAACTTTGTGCAGTAGACTAGGTGGCGCTGAGCTCGCTGCGCTCGTGGGCACGGTGCGGCCGTGCAGCAGTCGGGCAGCGGCCCCCGCCGGATACCGATCACCAATACAGGACTACGTTATTCAGAACGCTGTGTGAGATCGCGGACCGAGATCGCGGACCCGGAAGCTGGAACGAACTCAGCCGCGGATACTAGCGGCGTAACAACTTGGCGACAAGGATGAGATTCGCTTAGTGGTGATCTCGGAAGGAAAAGTGGCGTTCTTCTCACGGATTTGGCGTTCTGGTGGTGCGGCACCGGTGGCCGACGCGGATATACGTCACGGGGAAGTGACAGCGTCGGGACTCGGACAAACTCGTTGGGCGTGCTGGATGGTACAGTGCGCGGCGGTCGGCGCGGATATACATCACGGTGAAGTGATAGCGTCGTGCCGGGTGATATTGCTTAGTGCTTAGTTCTGCTTAGTGCTTAGTATTTTTTTTATACTGCTGCATAATTTTGTGCATTAAAGCTCTGCCGCTGCGTTTCGCTGTATCGTTGTTGGGAACATTTGTATTGCACCTCCGTGTTGGGTGAACAGTGGTGCGGGCGGCGACGGCGGCCGCTGGACTCTGAACTTTGGACTCTGCTCGGTGTGGCGTGACTGGTGAGTCAGCGCGGTCAGTGCAGTGTGCAGTGCCCGACCCCGGTGCAGCCTCGGGGCGGTGGCAAACATGGCGGCCGGACTGCCGAGCGTGGCTCCCTTTGCAAAGGGGATGGACTTTAGCCGGTGGCTGAAGGGTCTGGAATTCTACGCCGAGGCGATGGACATAACAGACGACCGGCGGCGGACTGCAGTCCTGCTCCATCTAATGGGGCCGGACATCCAGGACGTGTTCGACACCCTGCCGGAGCCGGCTGCAACGGCTGCAACGTCACAATACGACACCGCCGTGGCTAAACTACGCCAGTATCTACAGCCGACGTCTAACCTTATGGCGGAACGTGTAACGTTCCACCGCACGAGCATGTACGCCGGCGAGTCATTCGACGCGTACCTGGCTCGTTTGCGGGCGGTGGCTGGGCGGTGCGGGTTCCCGGCGGCTGACCTCGACCGTGAGCTCCGGGACAGGAGCGTGGCCGGCGCGACTCCACAAATTCAGGAGCGACTGTTGCAGACGGTCGGAACCAAAGGAGACAACTTTTCACTGCAAGATTTGCAGGCTACGGCTCGTGCATACGAGCAAACGCAAATGCTAGTGACGCAGTTCCGTAACGCGTCTCTGAGCACGGACGGCGTCGGACGGTCAACTACCGCATTGGACGAGCGGCCAGAGGTCGATGTGGTGACCTCGGGACCGGATCAGCTGAACGCTGTCCGGCCACAGCGCACAGCTGACGGTAACCGGAACCGCCAGCGGCGCATGGTCCGCTGCTACCGCTGCGGTGCGGCGGGACATTTCCAGCGGGACTGTCAGGAGAGCCGACGCCCGGATGAGTCAGCGCGTGCGGCACCAGCGTCACGGCGGCCGACGGGGCCGGGGCGCCGGGAATCTGACACTCGTGGGTCCGACGGGGTCAGACCGGCACCGGAGACGCGGCGGTGCTACCGCTGCAAGCAGATCGGACATCTGCGCAGTCAATGCCGACAGCAGCCTGCCACGGCGGACATGTGGGGGCTGGGGCAGATAAACGCTGTTAACCTAACGGAGGCGGTTAAAATGACTTTACCAGTGAACGGGGTGGCCATCAAAATGGTGGTGGACACCGGCAGCCCTATCACTGCTGTGGGGCGGGACACGGTCATCCCGCGGCTGCGATTGAAACCTACTCAGCTACAGCTGTCGTCATTCACTGGTCACCGGATCCCTCTCCGGGGTGAGGCAGACGTCTCTGTAAGGTTTCGCGGTCGGGACCACCGACTGCGACTGGTCGTGGTGGACCTGCCTGGCGATCGCCGTCTGCTAGGCCGCGACTGGCTGCGGACTCTGGACATAAGTGTGGGCGGCGGAGAGACGGCGGTGATGGACGTCACGCCGGACCGAGGGACGGCGGACCTGGAGGCGGTCTGTAACAGGCACAAGTCGGTGTTTGACGGCACACCGGGGCGCATCAGTGGAGTAAAGGCGCACCTGACACTGAAACCGGATGCACGGCCGGTGTCACGGCCGGTGCGCTCGCCTCCATATGCACTGAAACCGGCCGTCGAGCAGGAGCTCGACCGCTGGGTGCAGGCCGGGATCGCGGAAAAAGTCGGTCCAAACGACGCGCCCGGCTGGGGAACACCACTGGTGACGGTGCCACGGGCTGATGGCGGTGTGCGTCTGTGCGGTGATTATCGACTAACGGTAAACCCGCAGCTGCAAATGGCGACGCATCCTACGCCATCCGCCGAGGACATCTTTGCGAGCGTCCGAGGACGGCGGTTCTGCAAACTGGACCTGAAAGACGCCTTCCTGCAGCTGGAGCTCGCGGAGGAATCGCGGGATATGACAACAGTCGTCACGCACCGAGGACGGTATCGGATGAAATCCCTACCGTTCGGCATATCGGCGTGCAGTTCGGTGTTTCAGGCCGCAATCGATCACATCCTGGATGGCATAGACGGGTGTGTGGCCTATCAAGACGATCTGCTGGTGACGGCGGCGAACATGACGGACCTGTGCGAGCGCTTGGATGAAGTGCTAACTCGGCTGGAAGCTCATGGAGTGAAGCTGAAACGGGAGAAGTGTCAACTTGGACTCGACGAGGTGCAGTACCTCGGCTGGCGCATCTCAGCACAGGGGCTGCGTCCAGTACAGGAGAAAGTTGACGCAGTGATCGACATGCCGGACCCTAAGGATGTGAAAAGTCTGCGCAGCATCTTGGGGAGCATCAACTACTACCAGCGCGTGCTTCCCAACCTCTCCACGGAACTAGCGCCGCTGTACGAGCTATTGCAGAAGGGCGCCACGTGGAAATGGACTGATGTGCACAAAAACGCACTGGTCAGAGTGCGGAAACTGCTGGCAGGGGACACAGTCCTAAAGCGGTACGATGCAGAGGCGCCGCTCAAGCTCGTCACAGATAGCAGTGAAGTCGGCGTGGGAGCCGTGCTTCTGCAGCCTGACGAGGAAGGACTGGAGCGTCCGGTGATGTACGCCTCTCGGACACTCACAAAAACGGAGAGAAAATATCCAATGGTAGAGAAGGAGGCGCTGGCGGTGTCCTTCGCTGTCAAGCGCTTCGGTCAGTTTCTCTACGGCCGGAGATGGACCCTGGTCACGGACAACAGGGCGCTGTCGCGCATCTTGAGTCCGGAGCGCGAGCTGCCAACGCTGGCTGCGGCCAGGCTCCAGCGGTATGCGCTGCAGCTCGCGGCTTTCACCTACGATGTGGAGCTACGTCCATCAGAAGACATGCACCTGGCGGACAGTCTGTCTCGTATGGCAGTGCCAGGCGGAGAGGTCGAGCCAACGGATGCTGAGGACGACAACAGCGGCGGCTCGTACCTGCTGTTCATGGACGGAGTAGCTCCAGTTCTGACGGCCAAACAACTCGCGGCGGCGACACGCCGCGATCGGGTACTGTCGCGCGTCCTGACGTACGTGCACAGTGGGTGGCCCGGACAGGTGGAGCAGGAGCTGGCCCCGTTCCGTCAGAGGCGGGATGAGCTCTCCACGGACCTGGGATGTCTGCTCTGGGGTGGCAGGACGGTGGTTCCCCACTGCCTTCGGCAACAGGTGCTGGCAGAGCTGCACCAAGGTCACCTGGGCAGCGCCAAAATGAAAGGTGTGGCGCGCCGATACGTATGGTGGCCTGGCATGGACGCCGAGCTAGAGGCCCTAGCGCGTGACTGCGCGGCTTGCATGGAAAAGCGCGGGGCACCACCGCGTGCTGAACTACACCCTTGGGAACCGACGGACAGCTGCTGGTACAGGGTTCACATCGACTTCGCTGGACCTTTCCAGGGCTCTTTCTTTTTGATAGTGTATGACAGCTACTCGCGCTGGGTGGAGGCAGTGCCGATGCGTGAGACCAGCACGGAAAGCACTGTGCGTGTTCTGCGCGAAATGTTCGCCAGGTTTGGATTGCCGGTCCAGGTGGTCAGCGACAATGGACCCCAGCTGACCGCCACTGCGTTCTCCCAGTTCCTGAACTCGAATGGGATTCGGCACATCAGGACAGCGCCGTGGCATCCAAGTAGCAACGGGGCGGCGGAGCGCGCAGTTCAAACAGTAAAGAATGGCTTGAAAGCTGCACTCAAGGACGGAGGAACGCTTTCTCAGCGCCTCCAGCGGTTCTTGCTGGCATACCGGGTGGCGCCACACGCGACCACGGGGAGGTCTCCAGCGGAAATGATGTTGGGACGGAACGTGCGAACCAACCTGGACCTCCTAAAGCCGGATGTGGACGCGCGGCAGCGCGAGGAAAAACTTCGCCAGTGGCAGGCCGGTAGGCCAGGTCACAACAGGCAGTTCTCGATCGGAGACCACGTCTGGACACGGGCCTACGGTGGACCGTCCAAGTGGCGGCGGGGCGTCATCACCGCCCGGACGGGCCCGCTGTCGTTCGAAGTGGACGTGGGGAGCGCGATCTGGTCGCGGCACGCCGACCAGCTGCGTCTGGCGGGCACCCAACAGGCTGCTGCAGCGTCCGATGGCGCGGAGGAAATCAGCCGGCAGCCGACGGTGGCAGCACCGAACCGTACTGGACAGGTTCCGGTGGCACCCACGGGGATGGGCGAACCACCGGTGATCATCAGACCGGGGGTCATCGTCGGGTCAGGTGTGACCGGCGGGTCGGAAACGACGGTCAGGTCACCGGCCAAAGACAGGCCGGGGGCGACGGGCAATGATGCTGTGACAGCACCTGCTACCGCTACCGGTGGCAGCTCCGAGGAAGCGCAGGTAGCTGCAGGCGGCGACGCTGGTGCCGAGGAGGAGGTCAGCAGAGGGGGCGGTGCGACCTCATCGGCGACAGGAACAGGAGCTGGATCAGCAACTGGGGGCATCGCTCAGCGTGTTTCCGTCAGGCAGCGGAAGCAGCCGCGTCGCCTCATAGCCGAAATGTGACGGCGACACAAAGTCGTGTTCGAAGCGACTGGCTTTGCTTTGAAATAGTTTTAGACGGATGTTTAGTCTTATTTCGGCCAGTTTTTGTGTTGTCTGCTTCGCCACGACTGTCATTCCTGTTGAGGGGGTAGTGTGTGGTGACGTAGCCCTTGCCCTCTGAACTTTGTGCAGTAGACTAGGTGGCGCTGAGCTCGCTGCGCTCGTGGGCACGGTGCGGCCGTGCAGCAGTCGGGCAGCGGCCCCCGCCGGATACCGATCACCAATACAGGACTACGTTATTCAGAACGCTGTGTGAGATCGCGGACCGAGATCGCGGACCCGGAAGCTGGAACGAACTCAGCCGCGGATACTAGCGGCGTAACACCGAATTTGACAAAATAAATGATTTGCCGTGCTGGTGGTCTGAGGTCGCAAAATCAACAGAACCCTAGGTCAGTGATATTGAAATTTCGAGGTAGAGGTAGGTAGGTACTATCAGGGTTGTGCTTGACTCATGAGTCGAGTCAGAAATTTGACTCAACTCTGACTCAAATGAGTCAGATTTGAGTCAAGTCGGATAAATTGTTGAGCTGTTGAGTTGAGTCAGAGTTGAGTCGGACAAAAATATTAAGGCGTTGAGTTGAGTCAGAGTTGAGTCAGTAAAATAACTTTTGACATTGAGTTGAGTCAAACATTTAGGAACATGAGTCAGCTGACTCAACTTTCCAGAAACAAGCTTTTCATCCCCCCGTCCCCCCCCCCGCTTAATAACTTCGCCCTGGCCCTGCTGCCGGACTTTTTCACCCCCCCCCCGCTCAACGGCTTTTTTGTCTGAGTCAATTTTGAGTCAACTCACTTGACTCAACAAAAAAATTTGAGTCAAGTTTGAGTCGACTCATATTTTCATTGAGCCGCTTGAGTCATGAGTCGAGTCGAGGGGAAAAAATCAGCTCCTTGTTTGAGTCAGAGTTGAGTTAGGGCTTTCTGAGGTTGAATGATGAGTCGAGTCGGCAAATTTTTTTGAGTCGAGCACAACCCTGGGTACTATACGTATATGTATACTGTTGATCTTATCAATTGCTGTACGTTTTAAGCCGATTGTATAGTCTGTGTAGCTATGACGGGCATTATAATTTTTCCTAAGGTAAGGCCACTTGTACGTAACCTGGTGACCTAACCTTGAGCGACCTAAGTCTGAAAGTTATGCAGCATTTGTGAAAAAGATGTATGAAAAGGTGTGCCAAAAACGGCGGCGCTACACAACGCCGTTTTCGAGATATTTACATAAATCCACATAGCGTGTCCAAGCATCCCCACCGCCCGGCGCGGATATTTTTTTGCACGTGCAGAGCGCACCTTTGGGGGCCACCAGGAGATGGATACGCTCAATAACTATGCTGGAATACATTCTGGGTGGCCTGTGTAAATTTGGCACATTGAGCTTGCCAGCGCTACCCGCCCTACCCGCATATGTGACACCTGGAGTGCAACATCAAAAGGTTTGCGCGTGCACAGCACGTGCACCGTGTACCCCAGCACGCCTATTTGTACAGCACCTTAAAGCGCGTGTCCAGTAGTGTCAGTGTGCCAAATTTGGTGTGCCTAGGTCAAGGTTTTCCGGAATCGGAGGATGCCTCCTCAAAACATGTTTTTGGCCACTAGCGCGTGCATTCCGCACCCCCTGATGCCGAGCATACCATATGTTAGTGGTCGAACACTGGGACATGTGACCTGTGAGTTTGGCACCTGTGTCGCCCTTCGTTTGATTTGAAGCGTCGCTTAGGGTAACTGTGGGGAAAACGCACCCCTGGGTTAAACGCCTCCCCTAAAAAAATCGTAGATCCTATCGACGGATAGGTGTTTTATCCTGGCTTTCAGAACAGTCAGCTGCTTGTTCACGTAGTTCTCTATTTCCGGTTCTGCGTCTTGAGGAACAGCGTGGGTAGGTGCTGATGTTGGTTTTGGGTGCTGTTTTTGTTGTTTTTACAGAAGATTCCTAAGCTTTTGATGCCCTCTTTATATCACAAAACTTGCTATTGTGCACATCACTCAAAACTGCGTTTTATTGTCATTCTGGTGAATTTATTATGCTGCGGCGTTAGTGGCGCGTTTTTTGTCAATATTTTGTTGACCGGAAATGGAGTGGATGGGGAAAGACGCCTACTCGATGCATGGGGCAAGACGCCCCCAGTTTTCTGAAAGGGGGGCGTTTTGCACGGTGGTGAGAGTGCAGGGTAGCGCCGTGTAGGTCGGGGCCGAAAAGGCCTCTCCCTGTCCTTTTTTGCTGATATATCCTAAACGACTGCAGATATCGTCACCAAACTTTCAGGACTATTCCGGGCATCCATTTTACACATTGCAACAACATTTTATTCCAAAGGCTATGATAGGTTGACCACAAATGACGTCAGAATGACGCCAAGTTCTGCCATGTTCATCATTTTCTGTTGATGGATGGGGTGGGGGCGCTTTGCACATGGGTGTGGGCGTATTACCCAGGGTGTGGGGCAAAACGCCCTTTTGTAAGGGTATGCGGAAACCTTTTTGGGGGGTTAAATACCACACGCAAGTGTCTTTTCTTGGTCTCAAAGCGTAGTAAAAAGAATGAGCTACATGATGGTGCCCAAAGGTTTGAGTAATCTGGGTTGGGTTGAGTGTCAGAAGGTTTCGCGCTTAATGGGGGCGTTTTTGACCTATTCACCCTAAATGTTTTTGCCCTTTGGTAGTTTGTCGGCAAGTGGCACGCGTCATGTGACACCGGGTGACATGTGACATCCATCATCACCTGCCTCAAGGAATTACCCTTCGAACGGTACCACCAGCATCTCGATCCGATCATCCGTTTGGACGCAATTCTAATTGTATTGGCTCGATGACCTTCCAGAGCACGGTTTTTGGCAACGTAAAATGGCGCCTTGTCGGCTTCACTATCTTCCATAGGAGGTCCATTGGGGTGGGACTAAATGCTTACTTCGAAATCTAAGCTACGTTGCGGCATTGGCGGTTATGTGCGGCGTGTATGCCGCATGATTAGTAAGAGGCGACCACTAAATTAAAGACTCAAACGCTCCGACCGGTTCTCAATGAATAACACTGCATACCAAAAATACCAACCGCTCTCGTCATAAGATATTCAGCTTTAGATAACTAGGTTATCTACATCATCATTTTGAACCAAATTAATACTTTCAACTTAACTCACTCATTCCTTCCTTTGTTGTCTCCAAACAGTCGTTCGATTGTCTGGAAATCGTATGCTAAATCCCGTACCTGTATGCGACTGGTGCATATAAAGGCCGATAAAAGAATTTGAATAGGCTCTGGCATGCGATTTCCTGGCTACCCAAAAAAGTCTGTTTCAGTCTTGCTATCAAAACATGACCTCGCCCGCACAGGGGGGGGGGGGGGGGGTTGATGCAACCCCCCTAAGGTTTTTCGCGAATAACTCGCTTAAAAAGCGGCTGATCGCGACGAAACTTTCAGTACCCTCGCATTGATCAATTTAACACCCATCCTGAAAATTTCATGACCCTGACCCAAATGACCTTTGACCTGTGACCTACTTTTCGAGACCATGTTTGGCCGGAACCGCGATTCAGCGTATGTCGGCTCGCATTAGCAGCGCGTTTGCAGTCTTTTCGTGGTTTCAAGCGTTCAAACATGTGATATGATGTTGCCCCCATGCATTAGGGTGGGTGTCAAGGTCACCTGAAGGTCAGGTCAGGTCATTGACCTTTGGTGACCTCGGTTCACTTTTTCGAGTTTGACATGTTTCTAGGTCAGTTTTTTCGAGCTGAATTCGAATTAAGCAACCACATGAACGTTTACAAAGTAGTTTTGGTGCCTTCGTAACATGTTACGAGGCTGTCAGAGGCGGTTGACACCTACTACAAATACCTGGCAGGACCTCTACTGGTTGACCTGACCTGACCTAACCCGACCTGGCCTAAATGAATGAAGACATCATCTGTGATCAAAACTAGCATGATATTCGTGATCAGCACCCCGAAAAACCCCATAGCAGCCACACTACGACGTTCTAACAGGTCCCAATTTTCCCGCCTTTTGGGTCATTGACCTGACCTGGAAGGTCAACCGATAACCTAGGACCTTAAAATTGGGTATCATCGGCTTTCTCTCGTCACGGGCAACACGCTCGTTTTTTCCGCGAAGCTCTAGCTTGATCAGGAGCGAAACGGCAAGGGGTTATACCTTATACGTTCGCGGCTGAGTATTAATTTGGTTCAAAACAATGATGTAGATAAGTTAGTTATTTAAATCTAAATATCCTATGACGAGAGCGATGGACATTTTTGGTATGCAGTGTTATCCATTGAAAACAGGTCGAAGCTATTGAATTTTTAATTTAGTGGTCGCCGCTTACTAATCATGCGGCATACACGCCGCACATAACCGCCAATGCCGCAACGCAGCTTAGATTTCGAAGTAAGCATTTAGTCTCACCCGTCCATTGGGATTGTCAGTCCAGTTTATTTATACGTCCGTGGCAACAAATGACTCGAGTTTTGGGGCCTATAGGCAAGGGGGGCCAGGGTATATAGAGGGGGGCAAGGGCTCCGTCCGTCACGACCCGATGCTGGGGGAGGGGGGGAGGAGGAGGACAAATGCCGTTTGAAGACGATTCTTCTCATGCAGCACAGAACAGGCATAATGTTAAAAATGTAAAATATTGGGGGGGGGGGGACAAGTCCCCCCGACGCGGGACGCCCCGTCCCCCCTTAAGATCTATAAGGTTACCTAATTATTATTAGGTACTTAATGCCTATAGGAACGTTCACCCCAGAAGAAATTGCCCCCAATCAATCGAAGGATACAGATTTAGCTATGATAAAGGAGATAGAGAGCGGAATTAGTCAAAGGACAATCATTATAGGAGATTTTAATTTGCCAAAACTTATGAGTACAAATGCAAACTGGGAATCGAGGCTTTTCTGGGAAAACTTTGAAGAGCTTTTTTTGACACAGCATGTTGTCCAGCCAACTAGAAATAATGAAATACTTGACCTAATTTTGACTAACGGCGAAAACCTTATCAGAGACGTGAATTCAGGCGAAAGCATTGGAAATAGTGATCATGTGCTTATCAGATTCAGCATACAGGGTCAAGTACAGAAAAGAAAGGTTACATTACCGATCATGCCCAATTTTGCCAGAGGAGATTATGAAGGAATCAGGGCATTCTTTCAAACCATCAAATGGAGAACTATGTTAGAAGGCAGAAATGTTCACGGAATGTGGGAGTTTTTCAAGAAAACACTCACTGAGGCTCAAAATCAGTTTATTCCTATGAAAAAGCAGCGTGGAGGGAAGTCCGCAACACCTATTTGGTTTAATAGCCTGGTACGACAACATTTCAGTGAAAAGAAGGGTGCGTTTCGCAAAATGAAAACCAACCCATCACAAGAAAATAAGGCTAGTTATATTTCAGCCAGAAGGAGACTTAAAAGGAGTATAAGAAAAGCAAAAAGAGCATCAGAGATAAATCTAGCCAATGAGTGTGGAGGTGATTTGAAAAAGTTCTTCGGTTTTTATAAATTTAGTAAACATGATTCAAGGATTGGACCAATAGAAAGTCAGCATCAGGTTTACCATGACGATGCCGACAAGGTTAAAATATTCAATGACCAGTTTTCGAGCGTTTTTACTGATGAGTGCCTCAGGCAGTTTCCTACAAATGTACCTGAATCGACAACACACCCTAAACTTACAACTATTTACCTGTCTGAGGATGACATAACTAAAGCTTTGTGTAATCTTAAAGCAAATAAGACAAGTGGTCCAGATAATATTAGCACTAGGGTCTTAAAAGAAGGAGCAAGAGAATTATGTGTTCCACTTTACATTATCTTTAAAGAGTCATTAGAATCAGGTGAAATTCCTGATGATTGGAAGTGTGCGAATGTCATTCCAATCTTCAAAGGTGGAAACAAAACTGTAGTGAGCAATTATAGACCAGTAAGTTTAAGTTCGGTCGTGTGTAAAGTGCTAGAAAGAATCATAAAACGTCAAATAGTTGCTCATTTTGAGGAACACAAGATTTTACTTCCATCTCAACATGGTTTTTGTAGTGGACGCTCCTGTTTGACAAACTTATTAGATTTCCTTGAATATTCGACAGACCTTTTGGACAGGAGTAACAGTGTATCAGTAGTTTATTTAGACTTCAGCAAGGCATTCGATAAAGTTCCACACAAAAGACTCTTGATCACATTAGAGCGTCATGGTTTAGACGGTCCTCTTCTCAAATGGATAGGGGCCTGGCTAGTAGGTCGCAGGCAGCGAGTCATTCTAAATGGCCATCAAGCTGACTGGAAAGCTGTCAAGAGTGGTGTGCCTCAGGGAACTGTTTTAGCACCATTGCTTTTCATTATTTTTGTAGATCTTATAGACTCTGACTTAACAAGTAACATATGGAAATTCGCGGATGATATCAAGATAGCTAAAAATATTACTTCAGATGATGATAGAAGAGCACTACAGGCAGACTTAGATGCTCTTTTAAAATGGAGCAAGGAATGGCAGATGGAATTTAATGCTGATAAATGCAAAGTTCTTCATCTGGGAGTAAAAAGTAACGATACATATTATTTGAATGGAACTAAGTTGGCAACTGTGAGGGAAGAAAAGGACCTGGGTGTTTTGGTGACAAATGATCTGAAGTTCAGTGGCCATTATGTGCAAGCTCGAAAAAAGGCTTTAAAAATGTTGGGGGTTATAAATAAAAATGTATCATATAAAAGTAAAGAAGTAATGAAAAGACTCTATTGTTCATTAGTTCGGCCTCATCTTGAATACTGTGCACAAGCATGCCACTCGTCTCTAAAAAAGGATATAAAACTTTTGGAGCGTGTGCAGAGGAGGGCAACAAAGATGGTTCGTGGGCTGGGTGAAATGAGCTACAGAGAACGCCTGGCTTCCTTAAATATGTTTTCACTTCATTACCGCAGGATAAGAGGGGATTTGATTGAACTTTTTAAAATATACAAAGGGATTGATAAGTTAGATTTTGGGAAGATGTTTACACTCAATACAAATTCCACGAGAGGAAATGGGTGCAAACTAGTAAAGAAATTTTCAAGAACCAAGTTAAGACAGTCCTTTTTTACCAGGAGGGTCATAGAAGCTTGGAACGGTTTACCTCCTAGAGTTATCAATAGTTCCTCCTTAAGTAATTTTAAAAATGAGTTAGACTTGTATCATAAACAGCGTGGGCTAGTGTTCGATGAAATGGTGTAATTGTACCGTGTTTTACATACAGTGTTTGTTCATCTACCTGTAACCTCGTTGGGCCCAAGTGGCCTGCTGTTACATGGAATACATGTAACAGCATGTATTTCCATGTATAAACATACATGTTATGTTATGTTTAAATTCGTATGTGTGTGTGTCTGTGTGTGGGGGGGGGGGGGGGGGGAGGAGTGGAAGAAGCCCTTAGCCCCTTCGCCCTGCCGTTTCGAGCTAGTCTTGCTGCTTGCAGAACAGGATCGGTGCGTTTGCGTTGTCAAGAGATTAGGGACGCAGCGACGATTACCGATTTTAAGGTTTCGGATCAACTTAACCGGTAGCCTCAGAGGTCAGATCAAATCCCTAAAGTCAGGGTCCAGTTGATGGCGAATAACTTCACCAAAAATGGTTGCAGACCCCCGATTTCGGCAACATCGTGTTTACTATAATCAGACACCGGACATGTCGAATGATGGTACCTATACTTTTTGTTCGGAAGAAGTCGCATTAGCGCGTTGACCTCAGGTCAAGGTCAGTGACCACTGACCACGGGTTCTTTCAGGCCACAAAAATAGAAAAAGGTCATGTCGCATATAATTCGCTTCGACAGGCCCTCCCGAGGCCATCGGTGACTGTCAAGCTAGTTCAATTTAGGCGTATACACCTGTTACGGTCTGGACGGTCAGTGGCAGTGCACCACTTGCACTGCAGTAGCACTGGTGACTGGTCACCAGCATCCAGCTTGAGCAGCGTGTAGCTCCCACACAGACGCGTTCCTGTGCAATGGGGTGACCGTTCACTGCGCTGAGTGGCCTGTCTGATGTCCAGCGTCCATCGAGATAGGCTCAGCCCAGGCGGCATATCTAAAACTACCATGGATGAGACAATAATTATATCATCCATGAAACTACTTTCAGCTAATGCTAGAAGCGGCTCCTAGACGGAAAAATGAAAGGTCGCGTCAATATTGTTCTTTCCTCCTTACCTGTTTATCCTAGCGTTATTAGTCGAAAACGATAAATGAATCAGAATCGTTATATAGTGACATACAATAGTCAACACAGGAACAAACAAATGACATTTATTTGTAGTTACGATTGGTCATCTGATGAAAATGATAAGGTATGAGCATGAGTGACAAGTCTGACATCGGAAGGGACTAAAATCGAGCCACAAATACAGCCGAGATCACTTCACATAGCCCCCTTCGGCAAGAATACCTACAGGCATTTGGCAGTAACGAGCAAGCACACGATGCGACACATGCGCAACGTCGGCGTTCGTCATAGACCGTACTCGGTAGTTCGCAGGTCCGCCGCCAGGGCTGCTCCCGTTTGGCTACAGCTAACAGCATACCATAGATGGGGACACAAGCTACGCATATAGCACATCGTTCCCACGACCTGCACACCAGTTGATCGACCACCAATATTACCAGCGTAACGGGTAGCCTGGACCGCTGCAGTAACGCTGATGCCTCTTACCTACCAAATGACGCAATGAGCTGATCACAAGGCACAGACGGGATGGGAATGAGTAAGGACCCACGACGAACATTGATGGCAACAGTACAGTTCATAAAGCCTACGGCCAAATCACGATGAGGAAACACCTTATTCAATCTCTGGCCACTTTGACACACGGCAGCGGATCACTTATGAGCACCAGACAAGAGCTCATAACGATCATAGTCTCCCAATATCGTCCTGCGACCACCTCCACGGCAGCTTCCGAATACGTAACGCACATTTCCAGATGACTATCACCCCCAAGGCGTTGTAACACCCAGAAAATGTGCCTCTCGCGTCATGCCAAGAGTCTTTGATATGTTTCATCAGGTTTTGAATTCACGGCTGGCATACTGCAAGCTGGCATTCAGATGGTGGACCACTCCAGACACAGAGCAAAAACCGTTCGCAAATAGGTAACCGTAATATACGAGCCTTTCAACACCACGCATTGGACTGACTTCACATATTGGCGTCATGCATCAAGCTTTGCAACTACATCCATCCGCTTCAAAACCTTAGTTCCTCTTGCTCCCCATCGATTCCTTATCTCACGTCCTTCCTAACCACGTTTTAAAACACCATTCGGCATCACCAGCCGTCTTACAAATGTTGATCCATCTTCACCAGCCGTCTCCTCCGGCGTCTCCTCTGACCTTCACCAGTCGTCTTCCGAGGCACCATCATCGTCATCCCTCGGGAGCAGGGTGGTCGGCTCCAGCTCATACTCCAGCACCTCCTCATCGGACAGGTGGGAGGCGCCCTCCACAAAGTCGGCAAACCTGGTCGGCGTCCGCAGCCGACTGACGGTGCGCCACGCGTCGCACTCCGGCGACCGGCAGTACTGGCGCAGCTCCTGGAGCGCCTGCCGCGTGGCCACGGCGCTCTGCTCCAGGTACTCCTGTTCGGAGAGCAGCTTGCGCGGCTTGGGCCGAAACAAACGGCGGCGCAGCGCGGCACGCATCCGCACCCCGACACTGACCGGCAGCGCCTGCCAGCCCACCAGCAGCAGCACGAGCGCCATCGAGGCCTCGGACATGCTGGAAGACATGTAGACGCAGCCGAGCCCGACCAGCTGCAGGAACCACTTGATGAGCGTCTGCGACCGACGGTCCTTCACCGGGCCGTACCAGTAGCAGATGGCGAAGCTCAGCAGGCCTGAGACGGCCAGGTAGCCGAGAACGTAGGCGCGGTAACGGATCAGGTGCTGTCGCAGGTTCTCCAGCACGTACTGCAGCAGGTAGAGCGCCAGCGACCAGCCGGTGAAGAGAAAGGCTAGCGCCGAGCTTCGCCGCGGCAGCAGCCGACTCAGCACGAACACGGCCACCAGCACGGCGCCGAACATGCCGATCGCCACGCCGGACGAGTAGTGGAACACGACGTTGGTGCTGAGCGGCTCGGCGGCCACGAACAGCGCCAGACCCGCGGCCAGCAGCAGCGCCAGCCAGTAGTCCACGTGGCGCACGCTCAGCTGGACGCTGTACCGCTCCACTGTCTCCACACCGACGCAAGTGGGCTCAAACGGAGGCAGCCGCACGTGGCGCACGCGCCAGGGCAGCAGGGTGAACAGCTGCCCACTGGCCACCTTGTGCTGGTGCAGAACATCGCTGGCATTTGCACCGCGGTACACGGTGAACTGGTCGGAGCCGATGTCAATGCTCATCCAGACGGACTTGAAGATCGCAGCCACGCTTGGCCGCTCGCCAGCGTAGCAGTAAGTAGCGAGGATCACATCAGGCATGAAAGATGTGGAAGACATGTTTTTACCTGGGTGAAGATCTAGCTGTGGATAACGGCCCAGGTCCTGCTGCAGCTGAGGCAGCTGCTCTTCTGGCTGTCCCATCACTAATGTGATGAGCAGCATACCAAAGACCAACAAGGCAGATTTGTGATGATGGAACTGGAAGTCAACAGGCAGCATCATGAGTTGCTTCTTTCTAGGGCATCTGTAACAAAAAATCACACTAGGTTCATTGGATGATTAGTTTAACACAGAACAGGTGCAGCATAATAGGTATGCATTCATGGGATTATTCAATGAAACAACCCACAATACTACACTCTGTTCCGTTTCAAGCTTGCAGCCAAAGTGTCCTGCTGAAAGCAATGCGTGATTTCTGTATATACAGCTCTTACATTTTAAGACACAAATTTTTTAGCGGAGGAGCGATCTGCCGAAGAGACTCCGACTGCAAGCTTGATACGGAACAGACTATAATAAATATTATTTTTCAGATCAAAGGTAAGAAAGGTAATTGTTCTGTCATAAAATAATTTAGCTGGTTTTCCCGCTAAATGCAAACAAATGCATTAGGTACATATATCATGCAGCACTCAGCACTCAGCAGCATGTCCAACAAACATGAAACATGAGCAGATTCCACTGCCGACTTGGTCTCAGTCCAGTCCAATGGCTAAGGCTATGCAAATTGCAAACCGTCCAGCCTTGGTCCAGTCGTAATAATAGCATTAGTCCAGTCCGGCCGAATACCTATACTGATACAGGCAAATGCCAGGCCCAAGGGAAGAAAAAGAGGGCTCTCTCTATCGTCTGGATAAAAATAGGCCCCGCCCATCCCAATCAGCTGCTGCATGACGAGTTGATGACGACAACCACTACTTACCAGCAACCAATCTAGGGATAGCGTACGTGACAGTAATGGTGCAGCGGTTGCAAAATATTACATTGTTATCAAACGGTTTTTGCTTTTAGGGCCTTGTTAGATGAGGATGAGGTTCAGTTTAGATTAGATGAGGTGTTGATGAAGGCAGGTATTTAAAAAAAAAAATTGACAATTTTTTGCCCTTGTTTTACTTAATAGCTGAACCCGGGACCACCTGAAGTCTAAACCTTATTTTATGTAACATGTCAATGCTGATGCTGTCTTGAAATGTGAAATTTAGACAATGGTAATAGGAATAATGAATAGCAATTTCACCAACAACATGTTAATCTCTAGGAAGTGCAATTAAAATTAAAATCACTGTCTGCCACACTGCTCCGATCCTGGTCATGCAACCGACGTTCATGGGTGGTGTTTCACGGCAGAGCACTGCAGTGCGCTGTGTCATGCGTGTGTCAGAGCATTGGGTTTCCATGGCAGTGTCAACAAACTTCACTGTGACGCTAAGCTATGACAGCATCCCAGAACGCTAGCACGCTGCAGTACCTACCAGCACCAGCAGCATGCTAGCAGTATTTGAACTCAAACCTCTGTTCTTGGTACGGTTTTTCAGAACCTCTCACTCTGTTCCAAACGCGATTCATCATAAACTAAGAGATCACATGCAACATCATTTGAGTGATGCTATGGTATGCCGTAGCTACCAGTGCACACAGTGTCTGGATGGTGAAACAGGGCCATTATTAATCACATTTGCTTTGCTTTGTTTCAGCAGAAACCTGTCTGTCTGCACATGGGAGGAGTGCAACAAAAGCCCATCAAGTTCATGCATGGCAGTGGATCTCAACAGGAGAAAACCAGAAAGAACATGGATGCTTGTAGATTGCAGTTGTACACTGCTGTTATCACCTGATGTGCGTGGCTGGCATTGCTCCTGGCAAGAACCACCTGCAAGTGATGAGATGGTGCCTCAGTCATTGAGTGTGCTGCAGTGTGAGAGGCGCCCTGATCTCTACTTTGTGATGGGTTTCCATTGGAGGTTCAACTGTGAAGTGAGAACTGACTGTGACCATGCTTGAGCATGCCAGTGGAGCTTTACATGCTTAGGGCAGCTTTTGAACAGATGCTGACCATGGCATGTCCCATCCAGTTATCACGTGCACAGAATGGTGGGGGGAGGGCAACTCTGGGCTCTTGAGTCAGCCCTACTGCACAGGGGGTACAGATGGCCGCTTACGTTTGGTGTGTCCTGCACTGCATTATCAAGCCCAGTCTGCACCACAGGCAATGGGTCGGGCTGCACTATATTAAAGGCAGACTATCTTGCAAAGGAGGCTGGCATCCTCTCCCATAATGACACACCAATTGGCAATCATCGCTGCGATGATCACGAGGGTGTCCGCTTATCTGCCATGGTGAGGTGGAGAGGCAGCTGGCCTGAGGGATGGTTTTACTTCATCTGAGGCCCCCTTTCCCCGCCTGCCAGGCCCGGTCAAACGACCGCTTCACAGTGAACGACTTGCAGTGGATGCCGTCCCACAGCGCAACGAGCGCGCCGACCAGAGGCGGCGGCCAAGAGGCGGCCGCGCTCCCCCAGTCGACGGTCCCGGTGGACGTCGGCAACGCCCACCGCGCGACCATCAGATCGGCTCGCGACAGCGCCGTCGCCGACTGACCGCATGACTGGTATCTGTTCTTGATGTGGGACCGACTGCCACCGCCGCGCCGGTCGCGGAAGGGCATCGCTCATCGGCCATCGACGTCCACCAGCTTCGCGTGGGTCACTGTTCGGGCTGCCACCAATACACCGAATCGGATGGAACCCTGTCGGCGAATGCCGGCGGTGCCCCGACATCGACTGCGCGGCGGCCAGTGCATCGCGTGCCGGGAGGAGGCTGGCACCCCCGATCGGTCATTGGTCACAAACCGTGTCCCAGCTCATGACTGCATCCAGCGCAGCTCTGTGAGATGTTCTGCTGCAGTCTGCCGCGTGTGTTGAAAGAAGAATGAACATGAGAAAACCTCAAAACTTTATGCCTATTCGTATTTGACCAGTATTGGAATAAGTTTGGATTTTGAGAATTTGTGTCCCTGTGCTTGTGCCTGTGTGGAAAGGCATGCTTTACGGTGTACCATCTCAATTTGTGCGGCTGCTGACAGGCCACCTGGGTGCCAACGTATGTGCGAATCCGCGAATACGTTGTGTTTCGTCAGTCAGTATCGTTCTGAAAATATTGACTGCAATAGGCTATATAGCGTATGACGGTTCAGCCCAGCAGTAATAACTGACCATTGATTGGGCGAAATTTGTGTGGTGGTTCGCTAATACATAACCTAAAGAGTGTTTTGCCGGAATCGTTTAGTAGCAGAACTGACCGGAATATAAGTAGAATGCAACGGTTTGAATCGTTAATTTGTTGAAATGATTGTTCTCTGAGACCACTGTGTAACTTTTGACCTGAGAATCACCAATTATAACGACAATGGGGAAGCAGTAGGCACTGTAGAGTGTAGGCAACACTATATAGTTGGCACACTTACGGAAGCACACGACTTACGCAGTGGACATCTGCATCATGCATGTTAAGGTTTACTGGGAAGAGTGAGAAATTAGTCAGAATATAACTGACTAAGGAAAATAGGCGATATTTCCAATTGAGCTGGGGCGGAGAGGGGGAGGGGACGTGTGGTCAGCTATGCCAATAATTCATTCTCTTTATGCAGCTGTGTAAAAGGGCGTCCGTTTTTTGGGTGAGACCTTCCCCATCGGCCATTTCCAAGCTAAATCGTGGTGGAGAGTCTGGAGACCTCAGCCTCGGTAGTCGGTACCCTGCGCGCTGCGCCACCTTGCGAAACATAAAGCAGCAGTCCTGACATCTACAGGCGTGACTTTTCATAAAAGCGCGGATGTGTTCGCGCTTATGCGAAGAAAATTCTTCCGAGTATGGTTGATAATGAGATTAATTGTTGTCATTTATTTATTAATTCATTGGCAAAAGTACCCTAATAAATCGGTAAAGTAGCTTGAACTGTATCGTATTTCCTTGGGGAAAAAATGACGAACTCATCCTAAGACATCCAGATTATTGGATGCGTTCGTCAGTTGTAAGTAGTTCAAATTTTTGGTAAAATTTGCTTGTGGAAAATCATAATATTTTAAAAATATGCCTATTTTCGAATAATCAATGCATTTATCTGCATTGAAAATGATTGTAAAGCAAAAGTGCAAAAGATTATTGTCAACTTATTTTCTCAAATCACAATTTACGAACGCACAAAACTCCAGCTTTTAATTTAGTGCGTGTGCGAATTGCGGTCAAGAAAAAGATTTAAACTGTCTATATTCCTCTTAAAACAATGAAGGATGAATGAGGAAAACGCTGTTTTGAACAATTGTATATTTATTTTTCTTAATTAAGCAAAAGTACAAAATTTTCAACTATTATTACATTTGCTCTCACAAAACCCATCACTTTTTAGCATGACGTCATGTCAGCCAAATTTACTAGCGCCATCTCTGGAGAGCATCTTTCGAAACCTCCAGACGATAGAGAGAGCCAAAAAGAGGAACTTATGCAAGCCTGAAGCCACTAGCAACAAAATCCAAAAGGTATTATTTCCCTAGAAAAGAAAATAATGCATTTATTATTACGACATAATTACAATCACTTAAAAGGGACCCTCCCACCTTCAAAAAAGTTAATGAATTGGCATGAAAGTGATGTCGCTCGGTTCAGAAAGAGCAAAAATGAATATCTACCAAATTTCATCGAAAAATATTCACCGGTTTTCAAGATATTAGACTTTTACTTTTGTTTACTTTTTGGGATCTCCGCTGTTCCTAGCGACTTTATTTAAAAGTGCGGCATTTGTTGCGCGCAAAGCAGCATATACCACCGCGTGCTGCCAAACGTTTTAGTAAAAGATTTAAAAATTGTTAGATCTCCGCTGACGTCACAAATTCTAAGGGGGCATACCAATGCACAGGGGGGTTCGCTCCCGTGCCTTCAGCATTACGAAAAATGGCAACAGCCCGTGAGCAGCATCAGCGCTCACGCACATGTTCAAGGAAAACAACGTGTAATTAGCTGCTGACGACGGCCCTCTCCACCAATCAGCGCTCGGTAACTCGAGCGCTGATTGGCTGGTAGCAAACGCGTCATATGTGGGTCTCTTTTTTTGCTATCAGTGAACGCGTTATTTAATACACAGTGGCCTATGGAGAATGGCACGCGGAATTGAAGGTCAGTGTTTTATTGCTTCGTTCATGCGAATGGGGGTATTTGAGTGGCATTTGACACCATTTTCGAAATCTACAGTGAATTTCTGATCGACTCATGTATATATTTTTATGAATTTGACAGTATTAGTGCTACATAGTCGGTTTTTTATGTTGGTGTTGTTTCTCTCGACCTTTGTCTTGGACTTTAATCATGTCTTTTCTCGAAAGTGCTTGCCATAACCAGGTCTAAACTGTATCTGTATAAAGGGAATATGTGTTGAATATGAGGGGAAAGTAGTAATGACCATTCTGCCTATCAAACTGCCAGAAGGTGTGCTTGTAAGGTGATTGAAACTGCAGTACGGGTTGCAGATGTGGGTTTGACATTAGCATTGTTGTTGTAACCCCACTTGCTCTAATAAAATGGCAACATGGGGTTATGTACACACTATTGCACAGCCTGGTATCAAGCTGGTTGATATGTGGAGGATAATGAAAGCATAAAAGAATAGGAGCGTTGCGTCTTGTGACTTATGTCAAGTCATTTTAAATCAAATGATTGTGATTGTAACTTTTACTTCAATTATTATTGCAAGTTTTGACCTTTTTAATCATCAATTTTTATGTGTACCAATTTCATATGCCTGTGTAATGTCTGTGCGGCTTTGTGCAGTGTGCATGTCTTGAAACAAACCAATTTATTTTGTACCTTTTTGTACTTCAAATAAACACCAACAAATGTATGTCAAAGGACAAAAATGTCATGTCTATTATCATTGACACTACTACAGCTAACTTTGCCTGTATTCCTATCTTTCAGAGGCATTCAATTCAATCTGCTTTCCAGTGCAGTACCAAGGAGGCTGCAACTGAAACTTGCACAAAGGCAATCAAGTATCACTTCATCAGCCTACAGTAACAGCCCATCTGTAATCAAGATATGGATGAAGGGGCATAGAAGAACAACCAGTTCAAACATGAAAAGATTGTATTTTGTTTTGGACTATTTCTTAGCATAACAGAACAGTACTGAGTACACTTACTGCTTTTTATGTTTGCCCTGTGTGCAGTTTTGAATAATTTTAACCATGAGATGCTTTTGTCAACTATTCTCTTTACATAAGCTTCCTTTGTCATGTGTAATTTTGAGTTTACATGCATAATGTAGGCACATTTCCCTTGGCTTCATAGAAGTTAAAACTACTTGCAAGCTTTGGTTATGGACATTGGTATTTGGTGCTATATATGATGCTTCAAATGTGTCCAGTAGTTGATGAAGGGAGAAGACGAGTAGGACAGGTGATAGCTATTACCAAAAGTATGTGCTTGTCTGCACTTCGGGCTGTTTTACTTCCTTGAGTTAAAAACCCTCATCTTTTGTTTCTTTCCTGTGTGCCCATTGTTTCCATGGTGCTATACATAAACGTCAAGTTTGAAGTTGGTATCCAAGTGAGCAAAATGTGTATTATTTCAGTCCGTCTTGAATCATTCGTCTTGAATTATATCCCTAACTGACATCCTGTTATTTGTCCTGCAATGTCTGTGCCTGTGTCCGCCCTTACCTCCGGCTCCAGCCTCCAATCAGCACTGCTGAGCTCTGTTGCCGGCGCGGTGTGTCGCAACGTGCTGTTTCTCCACTCCAGCCGACAGCTGCTCTGCTAGGAATCGTCCTGTGCCATGCGCCATGCGACACAGCAATTGTAAGCTGCAGGTCACATTCGGACTGATTGGCTCCGCGTATGTGCATCCGGCCGGGAGCTAGTCGATATCAGGGACGTGGGTCGGACTGTTGTGGCGGCGTGCACTGTGCTGGTTGAAGTTGTATTTCTGTTAGTGAAAAGCATTAATACATAACCGTGGCCGCAGCCCAATGTTATTGTGGATTTCAGAGGGAGTGGCCAGTCAGGAGGGCCCCATGTGGGTATGGATCCAGTGTCCAGTGGGATTGGCTAAGATTTCCGGCGATTGATAAACGCTTCTATGATAGTAAACCTATTGAGTTATGAGGGGAGGTCACGTGACGGACATGACCTTACTAAACTCTTGTGAAAACACGACACATACGAACGGTAAGAAACCGACAACTCTTCTTTCTGCCAAGTGTCATCTTTCTGTGAAGGATTTCTTGGCACTGAGTGTTCAGAAATTGCGTTGTTTTTGGACTGTGCAGAGGCTCACGCGCGACAACATAGGTCAACAACCTGACCTACCTTAAATATGCGACTTGTACCATAAGATCCAGCTTGATCAAAAGATAGGACATGTCAAATTTCATCTCTTTATCTCAAAAGAATTTTGAGCTATCGTAAAAACCGCCAGTGTGGCACCCAAGGCCATCTATAGAAGGTACAGCCACTCCCCCGCCGACCAATCAGAGACAGATCCTGAGTGACGTCATCCCTGATGCTCGCAAGGGGTACTCCATTCCTTTGCAACGTAAAAATGACTAACTTCATTTGAAGATTATTGATGGCAGTCTGCACATACCGCTCAGCCGTTGATGTCAATGGAAAGCCCAACTAATTTTACAGCGACAAAAAAGAGCAGCAATATGCTAAGAAATGGCCGGTTTTGAAGATATAGACGATTTAAAAACCCTCTGCAACAGCAGGAAAGCAACGTAAAAACGCATCGAGCTTATATTTTTACTATGGATAAATCATTTTTCAGTAAGTTTTTAGATATGGTATAGATTTAAGTTACAACTTTATTACAATATTTTCATTACTTGAAACTTTATTTCAAAATAATATTTTCAAAAATGGCAGCTGTTGGCCAGTAGCTTGGGAGCGATTGTGGCGCACCGCGCCATTAATTGTCCTGTGGCCCCCTTATGATGTCATCAAAAGTGGAGTGACATGGGCCTGGTGGCACCATATCGCCTCCGCGCGCGGTCGGAAGGTAAAAGTTCGCCGGCTCTAACTAAACAAATAGTCATCGTATCGCAAATTCATTGACGGCGTTCGAAGCGTCGTTCAATTTACTTTCGAAACGTATCCTAACATTACCATTTAACTGCCTAGCGCAATCACCAACAAGCAAAAGTTTCGCGCATCCCTCCTCTTACAGTGTTAGCGGCGGCCGGCCGCCGGCCGCTGACCCACATTCGCGTCATCAGGGAATGCCGCAACTAATTTATTGTTTCCAACTTTTTTTCCCGGAGCGTTCTACCTGGTTTATATAGCCTTGCCAATGCATTAGCCCCTTAGAATCCGAAAACTGCAAGTTTGAAATTCCATATCTCCGAATTAAAGCATTTTTCGATGTTGTGAATGCCCAAACCGGTATTTTCAGGCCATGGCCACCAATTTGGCTATCTCAACTCAAAACTAATGTTAAGGTGGGAGGGTCCTTAAGGCATAGCCCCTAAAGATATTTTAACAATTCAAATTTCAAATCGCACACCGAACCAAACACACACAAACCAAAAACTCAATTTTCAAACTTTCTGCGCTTGAATCGTCTCAAGTGCGCTTCAAACCAACTAGTAAGTTTTGAAGGAGAGCATTTTGAAGCCCTATCTTAGAGCTTGAGACGTCATTACTAAAATAAGACACCTTTTTTTGTAATTTAATGTCAATGTAAAGGTTTAAATATTTTAACATTTATTATACTTTATGTTTAGATTTTTATTATACGTTTTTGAGTTTTATTTTGTGTGAAAAATATGAATGTTGGTAAAATGACGCAACAGGCTCAAGAAGAGGTTGTGAAATAGATCAAACATGAAATGTGGATGTTCCGTCGACCTTGATATGTTTACTTGTATTTGCTTGTATAAGTTGTATTGTGTCAGTTTGTGTGTGTTACCTAGCCTTGGTGTTACCTCAGTAGGCGGAACTATGGTCAAGCGTACCCATTTTCGGGAACGCATTTTCGTTCCCATGTTTGGGAACGATAAACCCAAATATGGGAACGCCATGTAGGCATTATTTAAAACAAGAAAAAGAACCGTTAAATGACGTCCAAAAAATATAAAACGATCGTGAACCGCCTGATATTTGTCTCAATATTGTTGGGAAAGAGTTTGATATTGTAAGGCCCATCGTAGTTTCAAATCGTTCCCCTATTTCTAAAGCAGTCCATCATCCGGGCCGCGAGCCCAAATTTGGGAACGCTCTCGTACACTGGCGCTGCAAGCGTTCCTTATTATGGGAACGGCGTACCCAAAATTGGGAACGATTTCACCGACGCCTTTCAGGGGCTCTTTTCATTAACAAGCATCACGTCCAACGCCGCAAATTATTGTTAACGCAACAATCATCAGATGACCTTTCCGGCAAGACCGTCGCATGTTTCGCCCGGTCTTCTGCGCTTTTATTCCCGTCGATCTCGCAGCGGGCACGCCCCCCTCTGCAGGATTACGTAATTCACAACGCTCAGCGATGTTCAACAAGGTCTTCCATACCTATATCCACCGTCCGCGCTGAGGGTGGAGACATGTCAAGCACCTGTCTGTTTATCACCGATAGTTGACGAGTACAAGGAAGTATCCAAAAATGGGAACGCTGAATATGTTACACCCTCAAAACACCTAGTCCCAATGAAAATCTAGTTTTTTCCTTTCTTGATGAGTGTAAGTGGCAAAAGGCCTGGTAGGATGGGCACGAGGAATTATCGAAATCAGCATAAAAATTATAAATAAGCCAACCAGAGCGAGCTATATAAGAGAAATTCACCAAAAACGATCACGCTTAGAAACACGGAAGACAAAAACCACGCTCATGGCGCTCCTTATAAAACAACTCTAAACAGCTAGCATCCAAATAAAATATGTCTTTCCGGGATGATAAAATACAGCTGGATAATTTTCAACCGCTTAAACTGAGTTTACAACAGTAGCTCGGTAAATTCACTCACGTTCCACGCGGTCGTCCGCCCCGACACAAAAGTCAACAATATTACCTCGGGACCGTCCGCGTCTTCGCTTGCATTTGTCAGCATCTGGTGTCGATAGTATGAAAGTTCATAACCAGGCGAAAATTATTATACTTTACCTCAAACTAAAAAATGCTTCATTTTCCTTAAAATTGCATGTTAAATGTCGTATAACCCATATTTCCACCATTCTGTCATTTTCAAAAAATCATTAAAAATATCATTCCACGGTCAATTTCCTTGTTCCACGGTCAGATTAAAGATAACTTTATGGAGATTTAGTAGATACTTAAATCAGCGTGCACTTTTTTGAGACGTGATGCACTTTTGAGTTTTAGTGGGAGAACGGCCGAAAAATTGCCTTCCGTTCTCATAAATGGGAACGCCCGTTCCCATATTTGGGAACTCCGTTCCCAAAAATGGGAACGTTCCTATATTTGGGTACTCATGACCATAGTTCCGCCTACTGACCTATGGTGTTACCGCTTTGCAGGTGATTTTTGTGTGAATTGGTTGCGAAATTGGGGATTTTTGTGTTAAGGACGTGCTGTTACTTGATGTTTTTAAGGTACATATCAGTTGGGCAAACTAGACCTTTCAGGGGAGTCGACGCGTAAGGAAAACTGGTCCGACTTGGCCGCAGCAGGGCCCCCGAGAGCCCCAACGGGGGCCCCCACGAGCCGCAGCAGGGGCCCCCGTGGCCGCAGCTGGGGCCCCGAGAGCCCCAACAGGGGCCCCCGCGGCCACAGCAGGGGCTCCCGCGGTCGCAGCAGGGCCCCCGCGAGCCACAGCAGGGCACCGCCTAGTCGAAAAAGTGGTCCGACTAGTCAGAAAAGTCGGACCGGTGTCGACGCCCCTGAGACCTTTGGAATCAAAATATGGAGGCATCAAAAGATTGATTCCTTTTGGGCATAAATGCAGACTATTTCTAACTTACCAATCACATAAAAATAAGAGAGTGTTTCAAGAAGGAGCATGCCTGATCTTGAACAGAAATGCTTGAACTATCTCCTAAGCAAAATAATATTGCTCCTATCATAACAATTTGAATTCTATAGGTAGTGAAAGGCAATCAAGGAATTGATTCACTTTAAACAGATAATCATAATATTGATTCCCCATCTAATCATTATTCTCTAATCATTATTTTGATTCACAGGTAATGTTAACAGATAGGCAACAATGACTTGCAAGAATACAGCATTTATCTTGCTATTATTCTCATTTAGTGGTATCCTCAGCACCACAACTGATACCTATAGCATTGTTGTATTTTACCTTCACTACATTTGATAACAATTCACAATTTTTTAATGTCAAGAATACAAAAACTGAAGCAACACGTAAAAACCATATAAATGATATAAAAGCACTACAACAATGATAATTAGGGGTTTAAAAATTTCATTTTGCCATTTTACACAAATACTGATTGGTTTGTATGTGATTCATGACACAAAAATAGCATACAGTGTGATTTCCTCAAAACAGCTTTTACGTGATGGACAGTGGCTCTGTCTTTTTCCCATTCACAAGGCCAAAGGGACAATTTCTTAGCTTTGAGGTAACACTTTTTGCAAACCTACCACATTTTTCTACCTTTTAAAAGAAAAATCTCACCGTCATGGGCCTTTTTTCAACCGTAACGATTCATTTGAAGTCAAAAGTGTACCCAAATGAATCAAAAAATTGATTCCATGCCCATATTTGGTCATGGCTCCTCCCACCAGAATCAAATTATTGATGCCTCCATATTTTGATTCCAAAAGTCTAGCTTGCCCAACTGATATATAAATGATAGGTTGAATACCTTACTTATGCTTTGAAATGCTGTGTTCAGGAAGGAGAATTTCAGAAAGGTTCTGGCTAGTGGCCAAGGCTACATAGCTCACCTCAATCCTCATCTAACATTCTGATGCTGATGGTTTTTATTCTGGGGCCATTTTCAAAAACAGAAAATTACTGTCTCTGTGTTTTTGGTGAACTCGCTATTTTGCACCTGGGCTCAAACTCTGAAATCAAATCAAAACCACATCATAATTCATACGATATACCCATTGTCACAACTTATATATTAACCTAGCAAATTCTTCATTTATGAACATTGAATTTTAAAAATCAGCTACATTGCAAGTTGAAAAAATAAAACCTAACATAAACATGACTTGTGTTAAAAGTATGTACTATGCTCTGTATGGATGTGTTTTCTCACTTTTCTACCTTAGAAGGATATATTCTTTCATTCCCATGTCTTTGTGAATTTCTTTAGTTTTTAAAGGATGCAAAATGAAATTACTAAATGAAAAGGAGAAAATCACTGTGTTTAAAGTCTCGTTCAACTCACAGGGTTCACCAACCATGCAGAATAATAATGATGTGAAACTCTGTCAGCCTGGCTGATTTTTTTTTTACATTGGCAAACATTTTGTGTGTGTGTGTGTGTGTACAGCCAGCAGAATTTGTGTTTTTTAAGCCAAAAATTGCAGACAGCCAATTTTCTGTTGGTAAAACTGCCCTTTAACCTAAATCTGAAGATATTGAGCTTTGGCAGTAGGTAATCATGGACAGTGCCTTTATTCTCTTCTCTTTGACATCCACCATTTAAGCTTATCATGTGGTGCTAGGTACTAACTGAAATTGAGAGTGTCAAATACAGGACAGGAGTACCAGAGTTGAGCACAGGCTTGTGAATCTAAAATGGTGCCAAAAGTGTAAATGTAAGCCCACTGTCTTCATTCATAAAGCTTTGACATCAACTAGCACCAACAGTAACCCATGCTGTTTTGAACTAATTAGCATACATCAAAATGATCACCCCTTTTGCTATTTTATATCCTGCAATGAAATACTACCTTGTGTTCCATTGCCTGAATTTAATCTTAAATGATGCTTGTGATTTCACTATTGATGTTTTATCTAACTTGCCTTTCAATGGCAATTGGTGCTTGCTGAATGGGCTTATGCTTGCATCCTGCCTGCTTTTTTAATTTTGCTTTGCTTTTCCTTTTTAGAGTGGCTGCCATATGTTGGACTAACTGGGAGGTCAGCTAAACACTACTGATAGGACAGAAGAGTCCTTACCGCTGCCATGGAGGACCTTGGTGAGTACATTTGTGGCTTATTCATATTCTGACTAGCATGCTCGATGATCTTGTCAATTCGCTTTGCACGCGCTGACCAACGCCCCTGCTCGCCGGTCGCAGGGGAGGGGGGGGGGGGAGCTGATAGGCACCGCTCCCTGTGCGCTGGCACCGCAGACGCGGCTTTGGTCGCGCTATCACAGCTGCTATCAGTACGAGCGGTGCCGCCCGCCTCATTGTGTACACAGGATCACCGCAGTTCTCTGAGAGGATGTAGGAGGAGCGTAGCGGCCCCCGATAAAAGACACACGCCTCGTGTGGCTGAGATAGCCGGGTGTGAGGTGCTGCCACCGCGCGGTTGGAGTGGAACCCTCGAATAGGGGCATATGTTCATAGATGTCGCCAGTTGGAGCTAGTTCGCCGGTTACTTTAGTGAGTGCTTGGAACATAGATTGAGCTATATTCAGCAAATTAGTTCTGTGTATTCTGTATAAACCTGGTTCCATGAATATCAGCTCTGTTTGGTCAGGCATACTCTCGCTCGCTCGTTAATCGGCCCAAATGACGTTTTACTGGTATTACAGTTGACAGCTTTTACTTGTTGATATTCGTGCCCGAGTATTCCAATCTAAGCGGAGTGTCTGGGCTATGACAGGTGGCTCGATCCATTCCTCTCAGACTCTTTCCACACCACAACCATCAGTATCGGAGTCTGAATCATGACACCAAATCCAGGCGGCGGGTGGTGCTCCACCTGCGCCGCACGCCGACCTCGCCGATCTCAATACATTCTCCCCGGTCCGAACCGTGACGACGCATACTGGTGCTGGGTTGGGTGGCTGCGGCCGCAAGGCAGAGCCGAGCGACCAGCTCCATGGCACGGCTAGACCACTGACCGCCCTGCCCCGCCTGACTGCCTCGGCTCAGCCCTGTTTGTCCTGAGTGGCTGCCAACTTTGTGCGCCATTGTCAACGTGGGGTCAGGGGGGGGGGGGCTGATGGGGAGTTTGTGTGTGCGCGAGAGGCTGACAGTGAGTCGGCGAAGCGGGCACCATCTGGTGCTCAGGTGGTGCCCTGTCTGGCTGGTGTGGGCGGCAGAAAGACAGTCGGCACATAGTGGTGATGATTCAAAAGTCACAGAAGTAAAGTGAAACAGCTGGGCTTTGTTCTCATGCCAAGTCTTCATTTGCAGCTTTTGTTCGTTTAAAGGTAGTGTGCCACCTTTGAAAGATTTCCCGTTTTATTTTTCCTAGGATAAGAAGCTTCTGTTTTTACCTAATATCGCAAAAAAAATCAAAAATGGGCCTGGAATAGTGCCTTTTTCGCCTAAAAGTTTATCGGTTTTTAGATATGTATAACAACTGTAGTGGGCTCACCTGCAAACAGGCGTCGGGCAACAATCGCGAATGCGGCGCACTTGTGACAATAAGCAAAGGTCATTATAGTGTTACGACCATACGACGTACGGGAATGAGTTATCAGCTGTCTAATCGTAGACAACACAATGTCGAGCCTTAAACTGTAAGCCTGTATTGGTATTGTTTCTTAAATTTGGCTGTCGAACATTAATTTGTGGTTTGAAATATGATTTTATGTAAAAGAATTGATATGAAACAGCCGTCTCTTAAGTTATGACCCCATTACACCACACGCAAGTGGCAGAAATGACAATGATCAGCTGACGCATTTTTCTTGGCCGAAGTCAGAGCGCGCGGCCCGACGCACCACGCGTATTTGGAAATTCCGACCTCGACGAGCATCAGAAGCCACCTAACAGGCGTGTTCGAAACCGCAGGAGATGATGATGAACGGGTTTATCGAAACTTGATTGGATGAGCCTATCGGTAATAGCGATTTTAGTGTGTGCATTTATTGTTCATAGTGGTGTGAAATGTGGTTGGGGTACGACCGACAACCCGTCGGGGCGAATTTCGCACTGGGGTACTCAAAATTTGAAGAATTTAAGACGTTTCCATAAGTTTTGAAGGTATGGATAAGTTCTAAAAATCCGGTTCTCCTTATCCGGGTCATTAACTCCATATGGTCCAGGAAAGCTGGCACACTACCTTTAAAGAGTAAAGCGTGTGGGAAAAGCATGGCCAATCAGCTGTCTTAGAATCGGTTTTGTCATTGGCGTCAAAGTATTGCTGATATTGACATCTTTTCGTTTGGCCTGATCGCTCGCCAAAGAACCATCGCCTGTCGGGGCAAATCCGAACTAGTTCTCGTCTGTAGGCCCTAGACAGAGACTGCCTGCCCTGGCGAGCGGTGCACTCCCGGTGGCTCAGCCAGATTGGTGCGGTGCGCACCGCCATTCGCAACGGCTCATTTTGACTGAGCGCCTGAGCGCCAACTCTAGTTGACGGCGATCTATGGGTTGATAAGTGAAGCCTCGAATACCACAAAGCCACATACCTGTGCAGCCTGCCCGGAGGGAGGCATATATGCGGCATGAACGGCTCAGAAGTGCCGCTCAGAAGCGGGCCGAATTATAGGTTGGAGGGCCCTGAGGCTCACAGAAGTATGGGCTGACGGATTGAGCGCCTCAGGTGTGGACAGAAATGGTCTGGCGCACGCTGCAGGCGTCTCTATGTGCTCATCTTGTCCAGAGAAATGTCTGTTCTCTCGGTGATCGATCAGTTCTGCAGAACCAGCTGATTGTTGCCGTTCGTGGCGGCTTCCCGGGCTCTGTTTACGGTGCCTTCGCTATCAATTAGTGGTGTTCTGCCGATAAATGTTTGGACGTTGGAATGGTCGGCAGTTTGCAGTTACATCAGGTCTCATCTGAACGGAATGGGTTGATCTGAATATCGACTTGAGTGCCAATCCATCAGGTGTAAACCGATATCATGCCTTTGGCGCGTCAGGCTAACGATTTAGGTCTGTGAAACTGTCGTTAACTAATGAAATTACTGCTTTCTATGTCAGTCCACCGCATTTGCCTGCCATCCAATTTATTTCACTTCTTTAATCTTACGCACCCCGTTTCCGCTAACAAAGCCACCTATTTCCCAAGCCCTCCACCGCCTATCTACATATCACCAAACGTCCTCACAACTCCACTAAACGTCAGCATCTGCAGGGAACACATTTCAACGTGAAAATATGTCACTGCCCGCTTCCGGCCATGTGACAAAAACCGCCGCGGGGGCATCCTCCAGTGCTGGCGGGCCGCCAGTCGGCTCACCGAGCTGCAGACGTGTGTTTGCGTGTGTCCCGCTGGGTCATTGCGAATGTGTTGCCAGGGGTTAATTTGGGAGGAGGGCCGTTAGTTGGCGTGAGTGTGTTTCTGTGTGTGCGTGGGGGGGGGGGGGGGGTCATGGCTTTCGGAGAAATGATGATCTCAAAGGCCTTACCAAATCCTGAAATATGAGTACCTATATTTTAGTGGTTTCTTGATTTCTTTTCGTAATTTCGACGCAAAACTACAAAAAGTGAGTTGATTTGCTGATCGAGTTAGGCTATCCATAGCATGATGAGTTGTAGATTGCGGTGTGTCTGCTTACTTTCAACAGTTGTGACCCCCAAATCCATACTACCACGTCGGGAAGGCAGTTGGAATCTGGCAGACATTGGCAAGGCTGCGGGCCGCAGACGGGAGTTTCTTCCGGCGTGGTTGGCAGTGGCGCCGACAGACCGTCCGTCTTCTTTGTGGAACATCGTCCCGTTCCGGAGGTCTGGCCTCTCTCCTCTCCCTTCTAGAGGTCTGCCAGTAGGTGCTCAGTAGGTGCTAGTATCTGGGGTCGTCTAGATTGAAGGCTGAAGGATTGATGGAAATCTAAAGATGCCTCAGTTAAACATGAAATAAGATTGCTCCTGAAAGATTTAGCAGTGAACACTGCATGCATATTTTTGCTTTATTACGTCTGGGTTACATTTATTCCGTGTAGGTTCTCACAAACATACCAGATATTGGTATTATGTTTGCTTCATGGTCCATCTGATGTATTGTGTCTGCGCGAGGAACGCATTGTGGTGGCGCTCTGCTGCAGGTGCCGACAGGCTGACCGATCCTCTGAGGGCAGATGTGCCCCGCCCATCCGCCGTCCGTACCTACCGCTCCGCTGCGCGTCAGGCGGGCGCAGAATGCGCGCCGCTATTTGTCTCGCTGTCTTCAGTGAGATGGTGTGGAATCTGCTCACCCCGACCCCGCCCTCTGTGGTGCAGTGGTGGTCGGTCGGGACCGGGTGGAATGGGAGCACGGCCGCGGTGAGCGCCGATCGGGTTACCTGGCTCGACGGGCACAGCGCTGGCGGGACGGGGGCGGTGCGTGCGCGCGTTGAGAACAGCATGTGCTGCGCTGGACGGCGATAGCTCGCATGCAAAGAAGAGTACAGAAACGGGAGGCAGTAATGAGCAGAGGTAGGCAAAGGAAAAAAACTAGCGGGTCCAGCAGAACGTCATATCTCCCCTCCGGCTGAACGTCATAGCTCGCCTCCATTCCCCTCTGCACGAGCCGTATGTCTGTGCTAGTAGGCAAGCTGTGAGTCTATTAACCTCGTTCAGTCGAGTTTCTATATCTCTCTCTATCGCACATTTCCACACGGAGGCGATCAATGTTGAACTGGAGACGTGTCGGTCAGTGTGATGTATCTCCCGTCTGTCTGATGAGTTTAGCTGAGTCTCCGGCCCTCACACTGACAGTCTTCACCTGGCACCACTCTGAGAGCTGACCGACGCCGGACGCCCGGCTAATTACACACAGTCTCAGACGGGATGGACAATTACCGCAGCCCTCTCACCGGCCCCGTGAGGAAATAAAACGCCAGATGAGGCCGCTCAATTGAGAACGAAATGGACAGTGACCCTGACCCTCTCCAAGGTCCGACTCGTTCTACGGCCAATCATTGGTGAGGCAAGAGCGTCTGACACTCCTGAAAATCACCGACATGAAGCAGATGGTGTCAGAAGAAAACACACTGCTTTGTTCTTGGTACACTGCTGCGTCCAGTAATGTTTCGGTGTCGTAAGAAATTATGCTGGTGTCTTCTAGGTGGTCTTGCCTCGTCTGTGATCGACTGTCAGTCGTTTGCAACTGCCAGTTTTGTATGTCGGACTTCAAACGGACCGGCAGCTGCTGATCCTGCTCTCCGAGACCGCTCACACTGCTGACCGGATGTGTTCCATTTCCGGTGGGCAGTCAGACAGAGTGGGGAGTGAGAGGGGGTAGAGGGGTGTGGCCGGCTGTGATCGAAGGGTGTTTGGGTTCGGCTGCGGTGCATCCGACTTCATAGGACGAGTCCGCTGCCGGCTGCAGCGAACCCAGCGCCGACGCTGATGCGGTCTGTGCAGAACTGAGCAACTTAGCCTGGCCTAAGATAAGCTTGAAGATACGTTGGATTGAGCTGAGTGTGTTGACCCTAGCCGAGTTTAGCTGGGTTTGTTGAGCTGAGTTTAGGAAATTGTAGTGACCGACTGATGCGTTTGATGGGTGACCTCAGCCGACCCTGTGACCTAAGCCCAGTCCGGATAGGCCGGGACCTTTTCCCATTGATCCGATGCCATGGCATCGTCAACGCAGTTTACCTTAATGAGCGCCATTCGAGGAGCGCGAGCATCAAAGCGCCTGTTCTTGCCAGCACTCACAAGGGAGAAATGCCGTTTTTAACCCTCGCACGACCAGGCCATTTCTCATAACACGAACGACCAGGGGGGGGGGGGGTTGTTACGACCCCCCCTGGCGTTTCGAAACGGAAGGTCGTAGAGCTTAGCGGAAAAAACCAACGGATTGCTCTCAACGAGATCTCGCGATTGGTGGTATATTTTTTGGTCCTAGGTCAACATTTGACCTACTTATGACCGGTCAAAGGTCAAATTTTCCGAAAAATCAAACTTTTTCAACTTTCCGCGGCGATTGCGGCAAAACGGTGGGAGATATCGACTTGAAACCTTCACTATCGTGTTCCTTGATCAATTCTCTATCGTTTGGTATGTATTTCGTTTCCCTAGCTCTAAAAATGGCGCGTTGGGAGCGCCGGAAATCGGCAAGGTCACAGTCGGCGGCAGAAATTCGAAAAATCAAAATTCAAATTTTTGAAATCTGATTGTATTTTTGGATTTGGGAGGTCCATTTGCTCCCTATAGAAGCTAATATTGCTGCATATTCCCATTGAGGTGACAAGAATTAGCAAAATAGTGGTTCGGGCGCTTTTCAAAAATAGTACCGGACGCTGTTCCTCTTGTGACGTCATAGCTCCGTGACCTGACCTGACCCGGTCAATTTTCTTGCACCACACGATAGCCAATGCTTGCCCCAACATGCATAAGAAGTTTCATCATGATCCATCAAACAATGTGGGTATCACCGGCAAAAAAACCTAGGGATTCGGCGCACACGTTTGGTAACTGTCGGCCGGAGGCTGTACCTCTTATGACGTCATAACTCCGTGACCTGACATGACCCGATCAATTTTTTTTTCGGCAAAAGATGCGCAAAGGTTGCCCCAGAGGGTATTGAAAATTTCAGCCCGCTACGACAAGCCGTTTAGCGTGCACTTCGAAAAAACCTCAGGGGGGGGGGTTGATACAACCCCCCCCCCTAGGCGTTCTAGGGTTAAAGCCGGCCATTCATTTGGCTCGGTGCCATAGGCGTCGAAGGCATTTCATATCGCCGCTGCCACCACCATACTATGCGTGAGCTACGACATGGGTCGGTGTTTTCGTGTCGATCTGCTGTTATCACTACCCTTTCAACACGAGGACCCGGGCAAAAAGAGACCGGCCGGGCACGACGTTGTGAGACTATTCGTGACTGGATCTCTATCTGAGCCGCGCGCACGACTGGGAAACTACCCTTATCTAGTCGAAATTCTGTTGCCTAAGATGGTTGTTCTTGGAGTGGGTCGGTCGTCGGAGATATGTCCAGAAGTGGAAACAAGGTTTTGAATTTTGAAATGAGAAAATGCGTCTGACCCGACAATAGCAAGCAAAGATGCACCGTTACGACTACTGGGACGGTAGCGCTAATGCTGATTAATGCGGCTGGCTATGCCGCGTTCGGGGATGGCTGGCTGAAGGCGGGGACGTCTGCGGTAGGCGGGGACGTCTGCTCTGCTAGGCGGGGCGTCTACGGCAGTGGGCGGGGGCGCCTGCTGGGGTAGGCGGGGGTGGTGATGACAGCGGGGGCAGCCGGGCTGCCCCGTGGACAGCTGGCTGACAAATCCCCGCTTCATTACCGCAGTGTGCGTGTGCCCAGCGGCGTGATGGATGGGGTCAACGGTCGACCACGGGACACGTGCAGCCGCCTCACCGTGTCCTCAGGCTGCATTGTACAGTAGCCCGTGCCGCTTACTGATGCCCCATCATGGGGCTTAAAAAAGAAGATAGTCGGCACCGTACCGCAATGGACAATGGTCCGAACTACCGGAATCCGTGCTATTTTATCGTATTTTGTGCCAAATAGTGCTGTACAGAGTCTAAATATGATAACATCTGGACATGTGTTTACTGATTTGTGCTACTATTATTAGAACAAGAGCTATTTTTTATTCCTAGTATGCAGGCTCCTGGTTTATATATTTCGAACGAGCATTTCTAATTAAGTCGAAGGCTGCAGTTCTGGAATCTGTCGCTCAGTTAAGGAGGGATTGTGTCACCGAAAACGTTTGAAACGGTGCATTAATTATGCTCCACCTCCCTGCCTTCAGGCGACAGTGCTGTTGCATAATTACTCTCAAAGCCCGCGGCTGTCGCTGTCGCCTTGGGCAAGTGCTGGACCGTTTTCTAATGTGAGCAATGTCGCCTCGCGCCGCTTTATACCAGTATAACGCCTTATGGGGCAACTAACGGAGCGAGCGAGAGGGTGGGCCTTGCACGTGCGAAATTTCGAGGGGGTACCTCCAACTGACTTGTGCACGGCACCCTACTAACCGGTCTCTAGCGATGTGCCAAATTTGAGCACAATCGGCCCAGCCGTTCTCGAGATCTGGAAGCGGCACCCTGCACGTGCGCACGTGCAAAATGGGTCCCAACTGACTTGTGCACGGCACCCTACTAACTGGTCCCTAACCGTGTACCAAATTTGAGCGCCATCGGTCCAGCCGTTCTCGAGATCTGGAAACGACCCCTGCACGTGCGCACGTGCAGCAGCACCCCAACCTTAACACATGCAGATGAATTATCTGATGGAGACCTAACTGTGTACCGAGTTTCAATTCAATCGGCCCAGCCGTTGTGCCGTTATTGAGGTTGCAATTTTGGGGGTTCTAAAAAAATGTCCAACTTTACCACGCGCCACGTGCGGTGGTTGGCAAGAACGCATGGTGGCCATCACACCACAGAACTTTTACGTCCAAGTGACATTCAGTAAAGAAGACCGCTTGTCAATCGGATGTCCCGTTCCTAAGATATTAGCTTTTGAAGAGCGTCCCCACGGCCGGCCGGCCGGCCGGCCGCTCATACTCAGAAATTTCCGTTAATCTAAGGAAAGACTCCGCTCGCTTCGCTCGCTCCGTAATCACTGTCCCGCACGCCTGTCGGGCACAGCTGCCCTTCGGCTTTATTCTGAATCTGAGTCCAAAGCCAGCGGGCACAGCTCTGTGCCTCGAGCGGTGCCGAGTCCTAGTGAACGGGTTCAGATCATGGCTGCGCTGCATACCATCTGGCTGTGGGTTCTTTATCAGGCTGTTTATCCACGCCAATGTTGGGACTGGGCGATATGAAGCCTTTCATTTAAAACCCGGAAAATAATAGCCCAGTTCATTTTAGGCTCGGCTTATCATAGCTCGTGGGTTCTCATTTCAGGAGAAACCGACTAATCAGAGTTGATAACCTTTTTGGGCAGAATGGTTAGTGGGTACGATTTATTAGTCTGGTTAATCACAACTTTCCACTCCTGACTGTTAAAAGTCCACTGCGGAACCATTGTGTAACTTCACAATCCACATCCTTCCTTCACTCATACCTGTATTGCAAGTGGGCTCCATGCCTTACCACGAACATATTTCGCCCGCATGCCTTATAGGTCACTGCTGTGTTAGAGTGTGTTACCAGTGCAGTGTCCGTCAGTAGGTATGTCGCTTCTGCCAGAGGTTCGATGTCGATATCCGGACATCGTCAGTCAGTGACCGCCCAGTGACTTTGTTTATCTCGGGCGGAACCAAACTGAGAATCGATGTACACGACTGGACATGGCTAACAGATATTCAGCACGCCTCTATCGCCTCCCTACCGAGGCGCCGATGAATATCTCACCGCCCGTCTCGCTGTGCTCGTCCCGTTTCCGGATTGTTTAGCGCTGTGTCTGGCGGCGGGCGGCGATGACCGATCCCCGTCTCCGTACCGCGCGCCCGTCGGTCTCTGTACTGCTGCGCTGCGGTGAGGCCGACCATATCGGCACCACATCGCCGCTCGGAGCTCCATATCGGGCGGTGGCGGTGGTCGTCCTCCGTCGGCCCCAGGGAGACGAGTGGAGGTCCTGTCTCGGTGCCGGGACCGGTATGGTGTGTGGGTGCGCCGCGGCCGACTCGACGGTCCCTGCCTCCTGTGCTGAGGCGGCCTCTTGTGCTGACTGACTTCTCTGTCTCATCTCCCTCTTCCGTGTCTTATTCCGAAGTCATGCGACTGTTGGTGGATACTGTTATTGTGAACTGACGGCTTATGGATAGCGATCTCCTCAGTCTTATGTTTACCTGCCCGGCAGATATTTCGTGACACCCAGACTGACACGGACCATAACCCAGTAAAAAGGACCCGTGTGGTCAGCCCATCCACTACTAAAGACTAAAATTTGATCAGCCCCGATTCAAGGAACCATTGCTCCTTGTATCAGAAACAGAGGCCCCAGTCGAGACCCCATACCCGTATGTTGTCGGCGTTGATTGGGACGCGATACTGAAGCCCTCGTGGGCCAGGCACTGCCACGGGTGGTGGCCAGGAGCTGGCACGACCACCATCCACCTGTTGGTGGCCTGCCTCCAGTTGGCAGGGCAGGTCGGCTGCTCGGTCCGTCGGGACCCCACGCCCCCGCGCTCTACGACCGTGTTCTGCCCCAGTGCCGCCGCTCGGCCACAGACCAGCTCGTGACGCTCGATAGTGTGTCAGACGGAGCGGCCGAGCTCGGGGTGATTGTCAGCACCGACTGCCGCCGTAGGGATCCTAATGAGATGAATGAGGTGCTTCGGCAGGCCCTGCCAAGGCCGCACTATGTAGGTGCGCGGTGCTATTTTCGGTGGGTTTGTTTGGTGGTGCTACGCACTTTTTGGCGGCTGATGGAAGACTCCTCACTCCACCGAGGACTCACACCAGTTTCACCGTCAACGAGGGCGTAAAATTGGAAGTGCTTGACGTCATTTCTAGCTTCGTGATGTCCTGGAAATAATGCTGTGACTCCGCCACTGGGCTTGATCCCTAGCTGTCGGCTGCGCTTAGCGTACAAAGCTGGCGCTCCCGAGATACTGTGACGCTCCTCCGTCGCCCCTCCCCTCCCCGTCCCGAGTGCGTCTGTTGGCACTGGAGCGGGCCCAGACTCTGTGCCAGGCCCGGTCGACAGGTGATCTGGTGACTCAGCCGGCTACCTCCAGCTCAGACCGGGGTGCCGCCGAGGGATCCCCGGGCGCCGCCGACGCCGTGTGCCTGACGACGAGCCGGGGTTTGTGTATCGGCGGGGGTCGCGCTCCGGCAGACCCGTACACAGAGGGGCTGGTCGGGACGCGTTTCCTGTCGGCACAGGTTTCACTCTGGCGCCGCGCAGATACAACTCAACACGACTCAGAGCTGTGACCTAGTGCGACTCGAGAATCGAACTATCTAGCAAAGTACAGCCTTGATTCAGCCCAGCTGACAGATACAACTCAGGCGATTCACAGGCCCGCCTCAATGCGACTCAAGATACAACACACATGCCTCTCCCTGCACGGCTGACGAACTTGTTTGTCCCGGCCCCGTCGGCCGGATGCGTCGGAGGGCGTCTCTACTGACGGGGGCGTCTCCGCTCCTGCTTCCTATTGTTACCTCGCCGTGTGTGGCACAACAGACTACACCATGGAGCGGAGACTATTTTCGGCCACAGACAGACGCGGCACCGGACCCGACAATCACGGGCCAAGGCCGGTGCTGTGCTGGAGCAGTGTGCCCCACCCGGTATGAGAACGGCGTACTTAACACGACGCTGAAAGAGGCGCCGGTGCTGAGGTATTGTTTGACACGGTCACAAGATTAGAGTGGGTTACGGAATAAACCTCTGTATACGAGCCAACGGTCACGGGTTTAAGGTGTTACGTGTGGTACCTACAGGCCGTGAAATCGAAGATATAGGTTGAATGTGAGTCGTGGCGTTGTTGGGCATAGGTCACTACCCCAGTGACCTCACCTTTGCGAGGTGTTACATACGGAACAGGTCATGAAACGAGAGATATGAGTTCAATATGAGTCGTGAGTAGTTAGACATGGTTCTCGCTGCGCCACTACTGCGTCGTGTTGGAGGATTCGCCCACTCCAGCCTGGTCGTGCTGACACCCGCCCACGGCTTCTATCATCGCTAACGACCCCGTAAATCAACCTGCAGACGATTAACGTCCCCCGTACGCAGTCAGCAGGACGTTCCGCCTCGATCTGAACCCTCTGGATCGACCGAAATGCCCCAAATTAGCTCGATGGGGGCCATGGCGGCCTCTCATCGGAGTCTTTAAATCTTAATTAGCATGGCGCACCGCCGGGGTGGATCAGGTGATCTGCATCTGAGTGGCAGCACTTATTTAGCCCTCAGACCAGGGTCTGAACGATGGCCTGCACCTTGGCTGTGGCTCGTGTTTGTGGATGATGTTCGGCCCGTGGCCCACGCACTGTGTTACGATTAGCACGATCTTCTGTCTGCACCCGACACACCCCTGAGTGGCGTAATCCGACACTGGAAAATGGATTATGTGGGAGTTTCTCCCACAGGTCAGGTCGGCTCTGGGTGGTCTATGGAGCGAAGCTGAACCCCATGGTGGCGTAGTTACCTGATACTGTCGCAGGGGTGAGAAGGAGAGCTGAAGGAACTTCGTCAAGAAGTAGAACAGAACGGGGAGTGTCGGAGAGAAACGGGATGGAATTGAGAGGGACCTTGGTATGCATTTGGGCTGTCATCAAATTCAGGACTATGGATATCGAACGTCCATGCTTCAACAGTCAACAAGCAGGGTGTATGGACATTTTTTGACCTTGCGAAATGAAGCTGACATTGAGCTGGCATTTTTGAACAAAATTTTGCCTATAAGTCACCTTCATATCTCACCCGATTTCCAAGTCATTCCATATATCGCAGCCTCTCTGTGTCTTCCAATCCTCCCCCGTCCCCGCCGTGCTCATTGGGGCGTGCCCGACCGTGCTCGATGGGCCGTGCTCGCCCGCCGTGCCCGGAGGTCAGCGGGGTCGCGTTTCGCCCCGGCCCGCTGGGGTCAGCCGAACCGGAGCGACATCGGCCGACACCGGATCTCTGCGACATCCACAGGGATGGCTCGTCACATTCCAGACACACTCGGTATACAGAGGGACCGTGGGGCTCAGACAGAGGGGTCGTGACCTCGTCTGTGTTAGGTGTTCTCAGTGGGACACTGAGGTCTGAAGTGTAGTGTGAAGCTTCATCGTATGTCCATTTATTGATAACCTCGGTAAATGGTGGCACCTGTAATACATTTGTGCCCTTCAGCAAGCATTCAAGCCAATATGCGAACTCGCAGCGCTATGAAATCAGTCTCAACTACCCTGATTGTCTCTTTCAAAGCCAACACAGACGCCTGTCCAGCTGTGGGTCGGTCGACTCCGGACGACGCCGGTCTGGCGGCCGTGTGTTTGTTTGTCTGATTGCTAGACCGTCTGTCGACAGGGGGGGGGGGGGGAATGGACGGGAGGGGTGGCACGTGTCATCAGCGCGGCAATGGTGACCTCAATCGACGTGGCTCGGCACATAGGCGAGATAATGTTGCCGCAGACTGATCTTTTGACCAAGGCCATATAAGCTCTTTTGACTGTGTGCGCTGCCTGCAGGTTTGGTAAAAAAAAAAAAAAAAATACCCGATGGCATATGGGGAGAAGTCTTACTCGTGAGGTGTGGTCCTGAGAAGCTTTGGTTGAAACTTGTCTGTCTCGACCATGCTTCCACCGCCATTGCGCTGTTTCGCCGTCCTTCCTTCCCGGTACCGTACTACCGCGACTGGCACTACCGTGGCGACAGTCTGCTGCTTCCATTGCCCACTGACGGATCGGTCAGTGTCTCTGGTAAAGGCGGTCAACCGTGCACCGAACTACGCGTCTGCCGCCGGTGACTCATACGTGATTTTTGGTCCAGCGAGACATGAATTAAGGGTGAAGCGCCGTTTGTTTTGTATTGTTGGACAATCAGTTCGTGACCTAATGCGATCAAGCTCGACTGGGCCGAACCTCAGACGTAACGTGACGGACCTATGACGTAACGTGACGGGATCTGTGACGTCAGAGGCCGCGTACGGCGGCAGTGTGTCTGCCAGCGTGGCGGCTGGCGGTGGCGACTCGCGCTCATCCCGCGCCGCGCCGTCGCCGACTGCCGGACAGACTCAGTACCGGTCGGGCGTTGGGCGGCGGAGGGGGTGTGTCGCTCCAGTGTTTGTAGTGGAGGGTGTGAGTCTCACTGCGCCTGGTCAGCGGCGCTGTGACCAGTCGGTGATCTGACTTAGTCGCCGTGTGGTGTGTCTGACCCTGCATCATTCCGGTGTGTTGGTGACTGGTGAAGTGATCGCGACCTCCAGCAGACCGGACCCTCGTCATCATGGACCGGTCGATGTATGGGAAGGTGCACCCGGGAAGCTATCAGAAGCCGTATCAGATAGCGCTGAGGGACGCTGCCAGCAAGCCGGGCTGTGAGTATTGCACGATGCTCCACCACCCTGCTGAATTTCTTACCTTTGGGAGCCTTCTCGCCGGTTCGGCGACGTATTACAATGAGGAAGGTCTATTGTGGGCTGTGTTTTTCGGTTCGTGTCCAGGTTTTCCTGAGTGGACCGCACGTCCGGATCCGCTAGAGACCTGTCTTGTATGGAGTTGGACAGGATGTTGATCGTTGGTGTCGTCTGTGTAGTGTTCGTAATACCTTTATATATAACGGTTCTGCTGGGGGCCGTTGCGCTCATTGGCGCTTCTAAACTGCCTTGTCCTGGATTATCGTAATGTGTTATGCAAGGACAGCCAATGCATCGTCTTTTCTGTCCATTCCAGTAAACCTCTGCTACCTTGGCAGACATTGGTCTCCGGCCACTATTATTTGTTCATTGAAATAAGAAAACAACAAAAAGTATCTCATCGATCAAAGTTTGTTTATTTGCCTTTCCTGCACATCTCCGCCCCGCTCCATCCTCACGTCTGCTGAGCCGTTTTTCTGCGAACCCCCATCTCTCACCACGACCGTGAGCCTCACGTCTGTTCTCTGTCGAGTCGGTGGGGCTTATGACGGTCAGAGTACGCTGTGGCACCTGCGGGCATCTGGTTTGGTGGGGGGAGGGGGGGGGGGTGGTCAACATTGCTATCGAGCTCGAGCCCGCCCCCTCCTGCCACACCCCCAGCATTTGTGGACACCTGATATTGGCTGGATTGAACGGCTGGGTCACAATCCGTTAGTTGGAAGATAATTAATTTAGCTTAACTGTGGCAGCACAGTACGGAAGAAGTGTAACGTGTTATGGTTTGACAGTCTTGACAGTTGACACCAATGGTTTCACACCTTTTCATGTCAATGAAAATTGAAATATGTTAACCAGTTATTGATGGGATGGAGACATCCACGCGAAGGTGTTTCAGACGAAAGCAAAAGAATGCCAAACCGCACTATGCCCTTCGGATTTAGTGCAGCGTCGCGACCTTGTCAGCTCAACATTATCGGTATCAGAGCTGCGAACTGAAGTGCTGTTTTGTCAGGGTTTATTGCAGGTTACGCCTGGGGCGACGTGGGGCGTGTACAATGTGCAAATGGGTGAGATGCGCCCCAGTTGTGGCTTGGTTGCATCTCAGACGTCGATTCCTCTTTCCCCACGTGCTGAAGTTTGCGGTAGCATGCTTCGTCGGCGACCAAGGACGGTTGACTCGCCCGACTGAAACGGGCGGAGTGGCAACTCATGACTCATCGACTCTTACGTGAATTGAGGGACACAATTTAGTGCCCCGTGTGCCGGATTTCCTTAGTTTCAGTCACAGTGTGAGGCGAACTGAGACTTGTGAAGCGTCTCCCCAAGTGGACCGTCTCGTTGGCACCCGCCCTCCCGACCTTGCCGCCTTGCCCCTCCCCGTGTGGGGTATCACGATCGCCGACAGCCGACACGCACGACTTTCCCGGGTCAGTGACCGGATCACGACCGAGACATGCGCCGTCACGGGTCGTGTGCCACATTTTCTGTTCTTGTGACGTCGTCCTTACGGCATCCACCCGCCTTGGCGGTCTCCTTACATATCTCATGAAACCAGCGCCACCACACTAAACGTTCACGCCTAGCAATGACAAGTGTTCTCTTCATTGTCAGACAGGAACGTTTTCAGAGTTCTGACAGCTTTGTTCCTGAAGTGAGATTTGTTCCTGAAGTGGACGCTTGCTTCCTACTTAAGCGCCCCACTTGGCACGGGGTCGGCTTAGGTCAGGTTTTGTTGGTGGTCGGCCACCCATGGTGGTATAGCTGTGCTGAGTTCTGCTTACTCACATCCTCATGGCAACCGTACAAATACGGTGGTGGCGTGTTCCTGTGTGTCGCTTGGATGAAGTTGGACACAAACCTGTTACGAATGCGGCATCTCGACGTGTCTGAAGTTACCGATTACGTTGTGAACGATAAGCAAGGTCCAAGTAGAACGAAAGGATAGGACAGCTGCTGAGGTGCAAGATTGAAATAATAGTGAATGAACGCCTCGTTTACTGTGCTAGTCTCTGACACCGACTGGACTCCATCACCCCTTTTCGGCCCGACTCGATATCCGGAGCGCGTGCGCTCGTCTGTGCGTGCGTGCTGGTGTATTTCCGCCCCATTGCGGTGTGCCGGAGATGAGTCGTGCGGCGGGCCGCTCATCAGGGCACCGTTGACACAGCTGCTACCGACTGAGGTGGCTAACACCTGTCGACCGTCGACTCGGCACCCCGTGCACCGGGTTCGCTGTGCAATGTGATGTCTGTGCACTGTGCGGGCTGTGGAAACAGCTGTGGCTGCCGGCAGATCCGGCATCGCCCAGCGAGGAGTGACATTCTCAAAGTCCTTCATTTGAACTTGTCTAGCTACTTGGACTCATTAGGTACCTTCTTTTGACATTTTTCTTTTATTCGCTGCTCGTGTCGATCACTATACTTATTTTTCAAGACTGGTCTCCGGGCTTTTGCGACGCGCCTTCTTTTGTTGGCTTCGTATCACCTACGACCTCTGGTAATGCAAGATCAGCAGAGGTTTCCTCCGATCCCAAGTCAATTAAGCTCTTTTCTGGTTCCCGTGTTAGAAGAGGTAAAGTGTTGAAGTGTTGTCACTTGTCACTTGTCAGGTCAGTTCGGTTTTCGTTTAATCTCTAGTTCGTTTAATCAAGTCCACCTCTGATCGCTTGTCCCTTAGCCGACATCTATGGCTTTATGCTAACCTAAAACTTCTGCTTTCTCGGTCAATTGAAGACTGAAGTCATCGCTGGCCCCATCCCATCATAGTCACTTCATCGTCCCCTACGACTCGTCGCATTCCTAGGCTGGTTGTCCGTCCTTAGGTGGCATCTCATGACCCAAGCGCTGTTCAGTCTCGCTCAGCCCGACCAGGCATTGGCGGCGACCGGTGGCAGTGTTTGTATGTGTACAGAGGACAGAGGGGTCGGTCAGATGACGTCTCACCCGGCCCTGGGACAGCAGACAGCTGACGGAGGACCACCGACGACGAACAGAGCAAAATGGGATGGATATTGGGAGGTGCTGGACATTACGGCATTGAAGGAAATGCTGAGGCCTAGTAACTGTCTAGGATGGGTTGTGGCTAATTGATCTTGGGTGGATATTACAGAGCGGAGTGTTAATAGAATCTGCCAGTTGACATTAAACGAATAAGATGCAGTGGGTGTATCTTGGTGAGAACACGAAGAAACAGGATGGATGCAAGCTCAGTTGAATAGAACAGAGGAATGTAATGGGCTCGCTTACATGTGACCCATGAACTTGTTTTGACTAAACTTCGCCTGACTCTAATGGGACCTCCACTAGGACAAGAGGAAGAATGGAGGTTGTGTCTTACTGATGAAAGTGATGAAGAATGGGTGCCGTGTTCTCACCAGGCGGATGTTCTCGATAAACATCCGTCTGGAGATGTCGTTCCAATTGCTGAGGTGGATAGTGTTTGGAGGGCAGCTGATGCGTGAGTTGACCTCGAAGGGTACCTACCTGCTGACTGTGAGGGACTTCAGGGAGCGATCGTCGATTGAGGGAGAAGCTTGCACTCATCTTGCAAGGGATTCCCTGAGAGCGGAGCTCGGATAGTTATTTCTTGGTACTTATAAAAAGTCCTTTGAGCCGCTGACAGCACGACAAAACCGCGATGCTCGTCACGTGTTCATTCCAGTCCAACGATTCATAAACAATGACGTAAGATCACACTACTATCGTCAGCGTCTGGTATCACCAATAAACAGACGGCGATTCTCCTAGTAATTGCGCGGACGACCCTCGGCATTCGCTCCGGCGCAGTAACTCTACATTGCGGGTCAATTGCCAGTTATTGCCACTGCAGTGGCCTTGGTGTGAGAGTGACGAGGCCGGACGGATCAGACAGTGGTTAGAGGAGCGGGATGTCGGTCCGCGTCTGTTCCCGACAGTCGGTCTGTCAGTGGCAGAACGGGGCCAATCTGACGGCGGCCCTGGTGTCTGTGCGGTAGAGGTCCACACGGCTGAGGGACGCGAGATGAAGGATGTGGGATGCGGAAAGAGGAACGTAGTTACATGTGGCGAGACGGACGAGGACGTGAGACGAAGGGTGTGAGGTGTGCCGAGATGGACAGGGACGCTAGACGAACGCTATGGGATGCGGCGAAACGAACTTAGTTAGATGTGGCTAGACGGACGGGGACGTGAGCCGAACGGTGTGGCAGGTGCTGATACGAACCCAGTGAGACGGAAAGAACGGAACAGGACGGACGGCTGTAGTGAGATGGACGGAGTGAGAGACGGAACTTTGGACGCACTGGACTAACGGGATATTACGGAATGATCGATAGAAGACATTTCGACTTGAGATGGCTGCCGATATGGTTATGAATCCCAAAAATTGCCTGATATGGCATGACTGCTGGCCTTCCGAATGACTTAGTACTTCCAATTGTGAACGATGTCCTAAATAAAGGCTTTGAATAGCAATGCATTATAACTATGCGGACATCTATTTGATGTGATTTGGGTTATTACACTCTTTGATCGTGCTTCGGCTGCAGCCCACCATTCTGTCTCATTGGCCTGGTCGATGCCATAGACTCAGTCTGTTCACGGCCGCCTGTCATTGCCTGCCTGTCTGTCTGTCCGTCTGTCTGTGCCGGCTTGTGGTTAAATCGGAGCAGCACCTCAGGTTTGTGGCTCACTGGATCAGATGAATCACCAACAATGCACCGCCGCTGCTTGGTTAGATGAGTCCGACACTATACTTAGGTGGCTAAGTCAGACGAATCTTCGACACATTACCTATACTGCAAGGTTAGATGAATCCAACTATGTAGGTCACCGGGGCACGAAGGTCATTGCAGTGGTGATGGCTGCGGGTTAACCCAACAGGCCTGCTGTTTTTCGGTCAAACTGAAGATAATAGCCGTGTCTGGTGATCCCGATTTACTGGCTACTTTGAATGCATAAATGTCAGCCCAATTCAATCAGTTGAAAGGCTGTTTTCAGCGGCTTTCTGAAACGACAGAGCTTTTCAACACTCTGTTGTTTTGTTGATAGTTTATGCATATGCAATACGTGCTGAATGCTGATTGCTTTTGTTGCCCCCTTACTAGTCAAATTACTGCTTTGCAAATATCAGGCAATTGTAAAGTCTGCATTTTAGTAGTCCTATCTAACCAAAAGCTTATTGCTCCTAGCGCCCTAAAGTCGCAATACCGTACCAGTGAGCATATTCAGGTGTGAACTATTTGTCGGGCCTCCCTCAGCCGGCTTGTAGCTCAACTAACCTCTGTCAACGAATCTCATTATTATGTGATTTTGACCATGCTCTGATGGACTGGACGATGCAGTAGTGCCACTGCCATCGGCCCAACTCTCTGTGCCTTTGAGGATGCATAGCTATTTCCTGCTGTGATAACCGTTACGGCTGACCTTTCCTTCACCTGCGTGCCACTGACAGGTCAGGCAAACAACTGGGATGGGTTTTCGATCGGTTATGGGCTGGGTTATTGACTGTAACCTTCGGACCGTTTTGAAGCTGGCGTCCAGTGGTATAGTTTAGACTTAACATCTCACCTTATTGACTAGGCATGGTAGTCTTTGTTTGCATGTTTGTCTCTAGCGTTTCTGTTTCCTTTCCTTACAGACATGTGAATGCATTGCAGATTAGAGGCCTGAGTGTAGGCAACACAATTTTTATAGGGATACCTCCCCAGCCGGGGAGATCTATTGATTACGTCCCCGAGGCAACACAAGTTATTGGCATTGAAGCTCATTGAATTCAGCCTTTCACTCGTGTTCTTGTCCCATCTATGGGTAACTGACATACTCACCTTTTTCGATTAGGGACTCGGCTCACTTTTGCAATGATTTCCAATCTCCAAACACCCCTGAGGTTGTACTACGTCCTGCCATCGGCGGCTCGGTGCCGACCTTGGTCCTCCCCTTACGACCCTGCCCTGACCGACATTCCCCAAACATCACCGGGCTGAGTCGATTGGCGTCGAACGCTATGTCGGAGCGTCGGAAACGTGCCAGCAGTATACCGACGGGGCCGACGGAACGGGCCCTAGTGGGTAGCTGAAGGCTGGGGGGGGGGGGGGGGGGGGGGAGGCTACGGATGCGGAAGGTGGATCCAATGATAGCATACATAATAAGGGAAGAGTTCCGATGCGATGACTTTTGCGAAACGTTTAGGTATACTTCTTCCGTTGTTCTCCGTCGCTGATCTTTGTAATCTTTTGTCAGTGAAAATTCCTTACCTACCTTTTCTTACCTTGTTGGTACCTCAACCCATCTCAACCATAAGTAATCGAAAAAAGGCTACTTGGCCTGGAGATTCCGTTCTCATCGAGCTGAAGGTTTTGGGAGTATCTAGGCTCTTTAGATCCCGAAAGTACTTCGCTTGCCTGCTTTTACTATCATATCACCAACACCGAAATAATTAGTGAAGATCTATGTTTAGTTACGGTTGGATCAGGAAAGGCTAGTTCTCGTTTACCATTTCACCGATCGATGAAGAGCGTAGCGCGAACAGAGGTCGATGTAGCGGCGTATCGATAAGGCGTGAAGGTGTGTAACGCAGTCGTCCGTCATCACTCGGTCTGAGAGATGTGGGATGTGTCGTCACCTGACGTGTGAGGCATGTCATCACCTGACTGGTGTGAGGTGTGGAGGCGATGGATCCACCGTAGAATTGCCGGTGTAGGTGTGACTCTTCCCTGTGGAGGGTGGGATGGATCTGATAAAGAAGTAGGAGTGGTCTGATCTGGGCTGTGGGTCAGGATGGTGGACAGCCGGGACTGATTGATACGAGCGATGATTGTGAGATACTACATAGATGAATCGAGTTCACGCGAGCGGGAGCTGTTATTTGCGGAGATGGCCGCTGGTGTTTGAGATAGCCGTATTAATGTGGTGGGCGGTTTCATGCGTGGGTCGATACGTGTGCGCCAGTATATTGCTTTGGGGTTATTTTCAGGTGAAAAAAAAAACGGAGCAATATATTAAATTTGTCGGGAAAACGTTTTGAAACTTTAATTAGGGATTAAATGTAAATCAGATGGTGAATTGGGAGCGTTTAAGGGTATTAACCAGCTCATTGGGAAATGAAAACATGCACGTAGGAGCCTCAGCTCGTATTTGCAGTGAATACAATGTCTGTGTTCATAGTGAGCCATTCCATCTGTTCTAAACCAGCCGACATAACAATATCCGAGGTCGCTGAGGAGGCACGTCTGCTCCCTCCCCTGCCCAGGGTCAAAGTACCTGCCAGACGTTTGAAGCTGGACTTCGTACCAACAGTAGTTGCTTTCACTGCATACACGACTTGAACTTTGAAGGACTGCTATCAATTACTCCAGCTGTTTGTGTTTACTTACGAATGGAATTCAAGTGTTTATTTTGTAGTGACGCTGCAGGCATTTGAATGGTGTTATCTTGTGAATCACTTGATGGCACCGGAAATATGTAAATGATGTGATAAGGCTGGACCTGGCACTTAAAGTGAAACACGCTGTTTTCTGCCATTAATTTCCGATGCCGATCGATTGATCCTGCTCTGAGCTATTTTGGTATATTAATCGGGGTGTCTGATCTATCGGACGTTGACCCTAAGCTGTTCCAATATCATTTGATGCTTTGACAGGCAATTGACGCAATATATGCATCGGTACTTTAATAGTTATTCTAAAAATTGTGCCTTCTCAACTAGCGCCGCCCTCTGGAAATCGAAGATACTGCGGATGAATGAATGAATGAATGAGTGAATGGATGAATGAATGAATGAATGAATGAGTGAGCGATTAAGTAAAAATGACTATGGGCTCTGTTAGAGCCGCTCATCATGTCACGTCTCTCGCTTTTTACAGGGCTTCAAGCAAATTGTCACATATTTTGTCCAGTAAGTAGCGCTGCTGCAAATTTTAAGTGCTGTGTATTGCTGGTGACGCATTATCAATTCTACGGTTTCACGAATCACCGAGTGCTTTTTTCATGCCGATGGAGTGGCACATGCCTGCAATGTCTATGCTCCATTGAAGGGAGATCGACTGGTTGACTAGGCAGCGTGATGCATGTGCTATTGTGGCGTGGTATAGCGGTGGATGGGAGTGGGCGCATTATCCCTCGGTAATCGTCTGAGCCTGGTCCAAGTCACTAGCGCCATCTACTCGTCCAGCTGCTTGGTCCAAGCCACTAGCGCCATCTAGGTTCCAGGTGTCGCTGCAGTCGGTGCAAACCAACTCGTTGTGAGCCGAGATTTCCAGGTCTTGGTTGGGCGTTGCACACCCTATGTCATTGCATGCTGAAACTAAAGCGTTTGCAAGTATGAGATAATCGGATGGCAATCATAAACAAGTTTGCGAACTTCAATACGGTCGTCAAGTTAGATGTAAGTGAATCCTAATCTATAATCTAAGATTCGGAATCAGGTGAGCCCCTACGATTTGGACCAAACTTGGTCAGTGGATAGTACGTAACGTCCTGATTACGATGCACCCAAAATCTAAGCTCGGCCCGCCATATTTACGAAGTTACGGATGTTTGAATTTCAAGGTCATTCGGGAGAGCCCCTACGATTTCCGTCAAAATTTGTGTACGGACACACTAGATGCTCCTCATTACGAATATCACAAAATTTAAGCTCGGCCCGCCATATTTACGAAGTTACGGAGGTTTGAATTTCAAGGTCATTTGGGTGAGCCCCTGCGATTTCCGTCAAAATTGGTATACGGACATATTACATCCTCCTCATTACAAATATCATAAAAGTTAAGCTCGGCCCGCCATATTTTTCAAGTTACGGAGTCACAAAGTTACGGAATTTCAAGGTCATTCGGAGAGCCCCTCCGATTTCCGTCAAAATTTGTATGCGGACACATTACATGCTCCTCATTACGAATATCGTAAAAGCTAAGCTCGGCCCGCACTATTTCAAAAGTTAGAGATGTTTGAATTTCAGTGAGTTTCAAACGACAGTAACTTTTGAAATAGTGCGGGCCGAGCTTAGCTTTTACGATATTCGTAATGAGGAGCATGTAATGTGTCCGCATACAAATTTTGACGAAAATCGGAGGGGCTCTCCGAATGACCTTGAAATTCCGTAACTTTGTGACTCCGTAACTTGAAAAATATGGCGGGCCGAGCTTAACTTTTATGATATTTGTAATGAGGATGATGTAATATGTCCGTATACCAATTTTGACGGAAATCGCAGGGGCTCACCCAAATGACCTTGAAATTCAAACCTCCGTAACTTCGTAAATATGGCGGGCCGAGCTTAAATTTTGTGATATTCGTAATGAGGAGCATCTAGTGTGTCCGTACACAAATTTTGACGGAAATCATAGGGGCTCTCCCGAATGACCTTGAAATTCAAACATCCGTAACTTCGTAAATATGGCGGGCCGAGCTTAGATTTTGGGTGCATCGTAATCAGGACGTTACGTACTATCCACTGACCAAGTTTGGTCCAAATCGTAGGGGCTCACCTGATTCCGAATCTTAGATTATAGATTAGGATTCACTTACATCTAACTTGACGACCGTAACTTCAATACTGTTTTGATAATCGATTGTGTTCTCATGTGATGACTGATAACCGAACTTGATGCGGGCGAGTGACGCCGCTGAAACACGACTGTCGTACCGATCCTAGCGCTGCTCCCGGCGGCGGCGTGAATGTGTGGTTCTCGCAGTGGCCGTCAGATGGCAGAATGCTGCTGGCTTTATGCAATATGAGGCTTGGACGTCCTACTGACGTATGTTTCCGAATCCTCGCTTTTTTGTGTGCTATTATAGAACTGAAACAGTGCTTGCTGAAATTCAATCATTTTTGTGTGCTTGGATTTCGAGCTAGCAATAACGATCTTAGTCCAGAAATGCATGCCTAAATATTCGATCTAAAAACTGGTGGAACTCAGAAGTCAACATGGCGAAGCCGTAGCTACATATTGATTGTCCCTTTGGATTGAATCTATAATTAGATAAGGCAATTTTGCCATTCGGTCTTAGGTACTTTCCTTTCGTTTTGTTTTCCGAGCACAATTGCAAGAGTTTTTAAGCAATTAGCTCTTCGGGAGTTTTTAACTACTCAACATTGGTGCATAGGTGGGAGTGGTGCCGGTTTGGTCAACTGAAGGCGTTTGTGGTCATCGGCCACCTGGAGTCAGTCTAGGTGTCAGCCTGGGGCCACCTGGGGTCAGCCTGAGGTCACCTGGGGTCAGCGGCGGCAGCTACCGCGCTATCTACACCCCCAGCCCGCTGCGTCGGTCGGTGACGGGGGGCGGTCGGTCCGGTACCCCGGGGTCAGCGTGAGGCCTTCCGTGGACACTGGAACCGGTGTCAGATCCGTGTCATTACCGGACAGTGGGAACTCGGCCGGCTGACATGACCGGGATGGCTGCATGACAGAGATAAGACGTCTGTCTCTCACAGTCCGAGTGAACTGTGGATTATGGCGGATAAAAATATACGGGAGCGGCGTGAATCGCCTGAGAATATCTATCATGAAGTGCCAGGCCCGGCCAGACCAGATGCCGTCCATCGCCTGTAGGTCAACTCACTGATGGGGATCGATTCCAGTTCCAGTGCCAGATCTTCAGAGCTGAGGGCTGTGCACTGTGCAGACGAGGATGACGCTTGTTGGCAGAACAATTTCGGCAGATGTGGTTGACAGATGTCTGTCCCGTTTGATATGATCTGAACAGCATTCTTTGCACTGATGGTGAGCAGCAATGCGTCCCACGCTATTCAGTGCAAGGTTCTTATGTTTTGTTGCAGATATCATGTTGTCCTTGTTAAACGTGCTGATGGGATCAGATATGCCCCGTGTGGTGTTGTACCAGCACATGGGACCTAATGAACTGCTGCTGGCTTCTGCCCTGCCCACACACATTCATCCCACGCAGTCAATTCGTAAGCCGCCTCCTTTTGGACGGGTTATGGCCGGTTAGAACGTTATTCGGTGGGTTTATGTTATGGTACCAGACCGCTCGCCGAGTCTCATTTCATCAAACTTGTCGAACTGCGCCTACGCATGTGGGAATTTATCACAGGGCAGTTGATCCCATTTCATTCTTCACTAGCTGGTGTGACCTATCTTACTGGAACTTTAGTGAACCCATTGTTTGTAACTTTCCTGCGGTCTCATGTCGCGCCATTATTACACCTCTTACATCTCTTACACCTTCTACACCCGTCCTTCCAGGGGCGCCAGCGACCTTTGCAGTCCGAGCACCCTCAAACTTAAACTGTCGATAGTGTTCCATGTTCAGTTTCACCCGCCATGTAACCTGGGAGAACACTCAACATTCCAGTCGAACCGGCGCACTGCGGTGACCAGCCGAACGACCTTACACACCTCCATGGTCATTGGTCGCCGCCACCGCCGCCACCACCGCCGCCACCGTCGCCACTGCCATATATGGACCGTGTGCGCCGTCCGCCCGCCCGGCCGGCGGCGGTGGCCCGCTCGACTCAGGCCCCCTCGCTGGCCGAGAGGCTGCAGGGTCGGTCCGGGGACGGGGTCACACTCTCAGGGGTGTTGGGCTGGAGATAGCGGTCGTGCTGGGGCTGGTTTCGCGGCAGCCTGTCGTCTGGAAGGGGGAGGGAGACGAGTTGGGAGGGTGCTGGAAGATACCGACGTTATGAATGCGCCGTACTTTGTGTGGTAATGGAAGCTTGTTGCTCTGTCCATGATGGGCATTGAACAGCGATATTGCTCCGTCCTTGTAAGCATCAATCTACCAAACAAGTGAAACCAATCATTTGAGGGTAGAGCTTATTATTGTGGATCATCCACAGTGATGCCTCCCCGCTTCCAAGCCCTAGCCACCAGTCGATAGCACTGTGGTGATATAACAGTGTCCACCGCTGCTAGCTGTGATCCTTGAGACTGACTACTTACTCCCACATTTGCAGCGCTCATCCTGCCCCTCAGTCTCGTCTCCCCGGCTCCCCTCTGTTGGAATAACCCCGCAGCGGAGAGAGGATAACTGGCGGCCCTGACCTGGTGACCTCCCGCGGGGCCGGTCACTGCAGTCACTGCTCACTGGTCACTGGGTTACTGGCGACCAGAGTACACAGACCAACTGTCGCAGCCGTCGGTTCTTGTCTTCGGGGGACGGTAAAAACACAGGTGTAAGCGTGGCCTGACTGCTTGATGTCACGATAGTTACCCATTCTAACGCTTGCCTACCTAGCCTGCTGGGCTGGCATCGGGTGTGATTCTTATACCATTTTCCCCTAAAATTGAGATGACAAGGAAAGTGTAAAACATAAAATGTAATCAGGCGTGCTTCACTGCACAAGTGCACATCATCGATGGTATCGGAATGCTGAGAACATGCATTCCCGACATTCCCAAACATCTGATGGACAAATTGCATCCAGTAATGCTATGTGGTGATTCTGGGTATCGTCGATGTTCAGATTAACCTCTGTCTGCTCCCAGAAGACCTGTTCGTGCAGTGCAGACGTGTCCAGGGAACGATGGCGTTTGTGGTCGTGTCGGAGCTATCTGGACTCGCTCCTTCCCTTCAGTGTTTATTCAAAGTCTCCAAAAGCAATGGTGCCATAAATCTCAGGACATATGAAACAGCTTTCTACATTGGCGTTATCCCCGAGTTTCATAATTTGTTTCCTGCGGCTTGTGCAAGCTATCTTGTATCTGAGAGGTTTGCCATTCCCGTCTCTGTCCCACTAACTGTCCATTATCTGTCATCTAGTTTGTTGGGTCACAAGCACCGAATTCGAGCTTTGATATGGTCCATGGAGCCTCAAACGTCCTGTGATGGCACGATAGCCGCTGCGACACGTAGCTTTTCTTCCATCGCTCTATTCGCCCGCCTTCCTTTGCCGCCTATGCGCCACCCCGACCGCCCACCCGCCCGTGGCCATTCGCCCTCCGCCCGCCCACCCGCCCGCGGCCATTCGCCCTCCGCCCACCCGCCCGCCCGCCCGCCATGCCACCATGGCGGCCGGCCCGCTCATCTGACTTGCCATCAGCTGGTCTGACACTAACGACCAGCACGACTCTGGACGTCGATTTCTCCTCTCTTCTCGCCGCGTCTCTGCCTTACCCTCGGCCACGGTCGACGCTCTTCCATTCCGACGCTCTTCCCTTCCCGTTCCGTGCCGATGTGATGATAGCATCCTTGCAGCGCCACTGCAGTGCGTCGCGCGAGGCACCCGCTTGATGCCCCAGCTCTTTTTTCCCGTGCTTCAGTGCCTTTTAGGTGCGTTTCGGTCTCTGCTTTTCCTTGTGTCTTGTGTAGCGACTTTAGTCGACGCTTGTGCCATCTCTGCCGTGTCGGTTTTTAGCTGGTTCGTTTTTGCGTCTCCGATGCGAGCGAGCGCCACGCGCTGCACAGCGTCACTATTGTCGACGTCGCTGCAGTGCGCCGGGATGTGCGACGGCGTGGCGCAGTCCCTCCCTCCCAATAACACAGACCGCCCCTCGGTGGCACGCGCGGCTGGCCGGGGACTTTCTCCGCATGGTTTTTGTGCCACCAGGAATGTGTGACGTCACAGCGGTCAGATGTCGGGGTCAGAGTCGGAGTCAGGTCGTCTGGGTCAGGTCCGGTCGAGAGTTTCGAGTCCGGCGCCTGCCTTTGTGGCGCCTGGCGCCAGGACACCTTTGTATGCTGCCGAGAAGGTCGGCCGTTCATTTTGTCTCGATTTATTGACACTGCTCTAATTGAAGTGTGGAGAGCTACATTTTGCTTAACTACTAATGTAGCGACTGATGATGGGCCTCGGGACGGTCACGTAGAGCCTGTTTGGCTCAGGTGCCGCAACCGCTCCATATTTGGCGTTTACTGGACAGCCGCCGGCACTCAGTAGCGCCAGTGGAATACTGAGGCCAGTCGGCCGTATGTGTATCCCACCAAGTGACGTGAACCAGGCTATCTGGCAACATATCGCCACACGGTTCACTGCCGGCTTGGTATGATAGATAGAAGTTCAATATGCTAATCGGCCGCCTTCTGAACGGAGGGTTTAACCCGGCGCGGATGAGCACTGATAAATACGAGACCAGCTGCATGAGCTCGAGTCATGTCTGGTATAATTATGTCGAACGTGTTGGTGCTTTGGATTCATGATGACGTGACGCTTCAATTGCATCATCGCCATCGTTTATAGTTGCGTGCTTGCAAGTTGTAAACCTTGGGGGCGGGTCACCCCTCTCTTTCTGTCCGTCCCTCTCTCTCTCTCTCTCTCTCTCTCTCTCTCTCTCTCTCTCTCTCTCTCTCTCTCTCTCTCTCTCTCTCTCTCTCTCTCTCTCTCTCTCTCTCTCTCTCTCTATCTCTCTCTCTCTCTCTCTCTCTCTCTCTCTCTCTCTCTCTCTCTCTCTCTCTCTCTCTCTCTCTCTCTCTCTCTCTCTCTCTCTCTCTCTCTCTCTCTCTCTCTCTCTCTCTCTCTCTATCTCTCTCTCTCTCTCTCTCTTCTCTCTCTCTTTCTCTCTCTCTCTCTCTCTTTCTCTTTCTCTCTCTCTCCCTCTCTCTCTCTCCTCCCCTCCCCTCCCCTCCCTCCCTCCCTCCCTCCCTCCCTCCCTCCCTCCCTCCCTCCCTCCCTCCCTCCCTCCATGTTCTGTCGTAGGGATTGGTCCAGGTCACACGGCGGTATGACCTCGTGACCAACCCGGCGATGGACCCTGCTCCGGTCACCAGTCACGAACCAGAGTGGAGAGATGGTCCCGACAGGATTGCACCGTGATCTGCTTCGTGTATCTTCGTGACGAGCGAGTCGATGTATATCCTGACGTGGTCACGATAATTGACTGTCAGACGGAGAGAGTAATAACAGATGCGCCTTACGACTCTCACGGACAGTCATATCGATTAGTACTTTGCAGACTGGCCTGGCCGTTCTTACCATGGTAACTCGGCTAGCTTTTCTGTATTCACAGCGGCGGTGGCTGAGCGAGGAGTGTTTCAGCAGCTCCGTGATCCTTACCTAAGTTTTCGACCCCACCCTTACTCAGCTCTTCTCTCCATGCTAACTCGTCCCTTTTCCTGCCGCGCCGGGTACGGGTGAGCGTCTCACCAGCTTCATGACCCTGACCTTCCTCTGCTCTCGCCCTCCCACCGTCCTCGTTCAGCTAACTGTCTCCATTCCGCCATTTCGCTGACCCGGCGGCGTGTTGAACGCTCACTCATTCCATGTCGCCGCCGGCCTGATTATGACGGCTGTGTCTGCAGCCGGCGGGGTTTTTGTGGTTCCTCAGTGGGGCGACGGTCAGCCGACTGGCCCAGTCGCTGCTGACCTGTCACCCCTGTGACAAGACCGTCCCAAATCGGTCGGACGTGGGCCGCCTCCGTGTGGCTGACGCCGCCTGCGATCGACGAACGTTGGTAGTCGCCAGTGTGCCTTATCGGGCCTAATTGATCGCTGGGACTGGATGTTCCCGCAGTCGTTGGCTAGGGAATTTCCGAAGATCATGATCTTGCAGAAAGTACACCCGGTAATTGTGCTGATTGTGTAAACGCTTTGTGCACCTGTGACTGCCCACCCGGCACGTAGCAGACAAAATCTCACAAGGACATTACCTTATTTGGACTGTTTGGTAAGCATTCTGCGTGTTTGTGAGCACAGGCGAGATTCATGTTGAGGTGGGTCGACATCACCGCGCGTTTCACCGCGGGAACAAGTGGCTGTGATTGTGTTTACGTCCCGTCGGCGGGACAAAGGCGTCATTTACCCCCGGTGTGCATACCTGTGTGTTCGGCCGGACTTGCTGCCAGCGCTGTGTGACACCGTTCGCGGTGTGTGGCGGCGCCTCGCCGGGTCAAGCCGTCGGGGGGGGGGGGAGGGAGGTGACATGCTGGTAGGGTGGACTTGAGAGCAGGGCTGTGGAATGTGGAGTAGAAGTCGGTAATGATTTGACGACTCCGACTCTGAGCAGCACTGTCGATTGCGACCGACTCAGACTGCGTGGCCCTTCTTGAGAGTGGTGCGTAATGTGCCCGGCCGGCTTACCAGCGTTGCCCGTGTAGTGCAAAATGTAAACCATTTATTTTCTTGACAATTATGTATCTCACTTCTTTGTCCATTTTTTTTTTTGTTTGTTTGCCCCAGTTTCTTCGGCATGTTATTTGACTGATTAGGAAAAAACATGATTTCCTCACGTTTCCAGTTTCCTCATTTCGGAGCCATCCAAGTGGCCTGCTGTATGCCAGTTCAGCAAGTATGTTTGCTCCTATTGTGTGTATATCCGTGACCCTGCGAGGGGATCTGAGAACCCCAGTGGAGGGGAGGGACGACTGCGGTGTGACACATGCGGGTCGTGAACAAATGAGGAGGGCGGAGGGAGGGGAGAGAGCTGCGGGCCAACGCAGTATCCATTGTCAATTGATCCGATCTCTACTGTCTTGACCCTACCCTGGCTGTCCTATTCTCTCCTGTGTCTTTTTCTCCAGTCAAGCTATGTTCTATTTTGTTCGTCAGGTCTCATCCTGCTCAGTGCTCGTGTAACTCAGCCATCCGCTATCGTGCACTCTTCTGCCATGCTCTGGACGCCTGTTTTGTATCTCCGCTTGGTAGTTTATGATCGACGCCTCGCTTCTGACAGGTCCCCGGCTAAATGGCGGGACCCGGCCCGCTGTTAATAGCTTGATTTGGGGCTCGAATAGAGGGAGCGGAGGATGGCCAGCACGAGGAGGGAGGGAGGGAGGGGCAGAGGGGTGGGAGGAGACCCGAGTCGTGGCGCGGTTGACGACCCGGGTCCAGGGGGAGGGGACCGGGCTTCGGCCGAGGCGAGATAAGACACGCACAGTACACAGGCCGCAAAACAGGTCGGGCAGTCCAAGGCGCGCGCTCAGAGGCGGCGGACAGTGCCGAAGGGTGGAAACGAAGCGACAGGCTGTGGAAAACGATCGTGCGGTCGCAGAGGTGACGGACAAAGCGAGAGAGTGGGAATCGAGCGTCGAGCTAAGCGCTGTAAAACGAGCGAGCAGGAAAAGTAGACAAGGCCGGGAGACAGGTTTGTGGAGCGACAGAGTACCTGGTGCTCAGCAGAGGGGGACCAAGGGAGACGGACATGGCCGGTAAGTCAGGCTAGCGTGCTAGCGATACTAGTCCTATAAGGAGCCTGCTGCCTGCATGGCTGACTCGCCGAAAAGTCAAGCGAATGGATTATGCTGATGCTGTGAACGAATCAATACCAGTGGGATAGACCGTTGTGCAGAGACCACATGGCAGATGTGTGTGTCCAGAGTCATTGATAGTGAACAACTGATACAATACCACCCGCTCCATCTGGGTATGAATGTATATACCGGCTCGTCGTCTATGTCACAGTAACACAGAGCGGAGAACCAACATGTCTGAACCATGTTGACCCAGTTAAATTTGCTGTTCGTCAGGTACGACAGAAACGTACCGACGCTGCTTATACACATGGCTGAATCGTGTGGGCCCATTAATGCGCCTGGTATGCCTGACCCATACCGGTGCAGAGCAGCAACAATCAACATGCATGAACCATGTAGACCCAGTTAAATTCACTGTTCGTCAGGTACACGGGCTCATTTGGCGACCGGTCTGACCCAAATCGCAGTAAAACTCGCTGTACGTCAGATATGCCTGAACCATATCGACGCAGCGCCACGCCACACATGCCTGAACTATGTGGGCTCATTTATGCGCCGGGTACGCTTGCACCGTATCGGTGCGGCAATGCAACATGCCTGATTCATGTTGACAGAGTAAAACTCGCTGTTCGTCAGATATGCCTGAACCATATCGACGCAGCTTCAAGCCACACATGCCTGAACCATGTGGGCTCATTTATGCGCCGGGTACGACTGCACCGTATCGGTGCGGCAATTCAACATGCATGAATCATGTTGACACAGTAAATCTTGCTGTTCGTCAGGTATGCCTGAACCATATCGACGCAGCGCCAAGCCACACATGCCTGAACCATGTGGGCTCATTTATGCGCCGGTTACGCCTGCACCGTATCGGTGCGGCAATGCAACATGCCTGATTCATGTTGACAGAGTAAAAGTCGCTGTTCGTCAGATATGCCTGAACCATATCGACGCAGCGCCAAGTCACACATGCCTGAACCATGTGGGTTCATTTATGCGTCGGGTACGACTGCACCGTATCGGTGCGGCAATGCAACATGCATGAATCATGTTGACACAGTAAAACTCGCTGTTCGTCAGATATGCCTGAACCATATCGACGCAGCGCCAAGCCACACATGCCTGAACCATGTGGGCTCATTTATGCGCCGGGTACGCCTGCACCGTATCGGTGCGGCAATTCAACATGCATGAATCATGTTGACACTGTAAAACTCGCTGTTCGTCAGATATACCTGAACCATATCGATGCAGCGCCAAGCCACACATGCCTGAACCATGTGGGCTCATTATGCACCGGGTACGCCTGCACCGTATCGGTGCGGCAATGCAACATGCACGAATCATGTTGACACATTAAAACTCGCTGTTCGTCAGATATGCCTGAACCATATCGACGCAGCGCCAAGCCACACATGCCTGAACCATGTGGGCTCATTCATGCGCCGGGTACGACTGCACCGTATCGGTGCGGCAATGCAACATGCATGAATCATGTTGACACAGTAAAACTCGCTGTTCGTCAGATATGCCTAAACCGTATCGAAGCAGCGCCAAGCCACACATGCCTGAACCATGTGGGCTCATTTATGCGCCGGGTACGCCTGCACCGTATCGGTGCGGCAATTCAACATGCATGAATCATGTTGACACTGTAAAACTCGCTGTTCGTCAGATATGCCTGAACCATATCGATGCAGCGCCAAGCCACACATGCCTGAACCATGTGGGCTCATCTATGCGCCGGGTACGCCTGCACCGTATCGGTGCGGCAATGCAACATGCATGAATCATGTTGACACAGTAAAACTCGCTGTTCGTCAGATATGCCTGAACAATGTCGATGCAGCGCCAAGCCACACATGCCTGAACCATGTGGGCTCATCTATGCGCCGGGTACGCCGGCACCGTATCGGTGCGGCAATTCCACATGCATAAATCATGTTGACACAGTAAAACTCGCTGTTCGCCGGGTATGCCTGAACCATATCGACGCAGCTCCAAGCCACACATGCCTGAACCATATGGGCTCATTTATGCGCCGGGTACGCCTGCACCGTATCGGTGCGGCAATGCAACATGCCTGATTCATGTTGACAGAGTAAAAGTCGCTGTTCGTCAGATATGCCTGAACCATATCGACGCAGTGCCAAGTCACACATGCCTGAACCATGTGGGTATGTATGTATGTATGTATTTACGATCATGGGCGATCCACACATGGCGTGGCGATTACTGCCCACTCATCTATGCGCCCGGTACGCCTGAACCGTACCGATGCGGCGATTCAACATGCATGAATCATGTTGTCAGTTAAATTCGCTGTTCGTCAGGTATGCCTAAAACATATCGACGCGGCGCATCACCTGACTAAGATGGAGCCAATGACGCTATTCGTTGGGTGCCGGGTGACGTCACCAGGACAAATGCACACATCAAAGCATTGTCGCTGTGATGGCCGCCGGGGAGTGCCAGCTATACTTCCGCGGACGGGGCTCCCCCACCCATTCCGCTGTGCGCGCCCACCGGTCGGGCGGCCAACACTCGGCCGTCAGCAGTAATAGGGCCGTTACGTCACGTCGTGACACCGCCGCCGGGCGTCGCGGCGTGTAAAACCACCGCCAGCTCACGAGGGGGAGGGGAAGGCGCGGGAGGGACGCAGGGGTCACCTCTGTGGGGCCAAGTGGTTGACCTTTTGTCCGATAACACTGGGGAGGGACCCACGACTCCAGCAGTCGGTCGGGAGCTATTTGCACAGGATAACCCCTCACGCAGTCAGGGAGGACAATGGACGCAGCGCCCACTTAAGCGCCCGGAAGGCCTGACCCATATCGGCGTGAGGAAGCGATTGATCACGCATGAACCATGTTGACCCAGTTCAATCACTGTTCGTCGGATATGACTGAACCGTACCGACACGGCTTACAAGCCACACACGCCCGAATCACGTGAGTCATTTGTGCGCCGGCAGTCTGCCTGACCCATATCGGCGTGAGAAATTGATCTATCAAACATGCATGACCCAGTTTGACACAGTTAAATTTGCTGCTCGTCAGGTATGCCTGAACCGTACCCCGGTATGCCTGAACCTTATCGGCGTGAATAATCGATTGGCCAAATATGAATGAATCATGTTCACCCAGTTAGAATTCGCTATTCGTCAGGTATGCCTGAACCGTACCGACGCGGCTATAAGACACACGCGCTTGAATTACGTGGGCTCATTCATGCAACCGGTATGCCTGAAACATATCGGCGTGAGGCCACATCGTCGCGGCTCCCAGCCACACATGCCTGAATCATGTGGGCTCATCTATGTGCCCGGTATTCTGACACGTATCGGCGCGGCAATGCAACATGCATGAATCATGTTGACACAGCTAAATTCGTTGTTCGTCAAGTATGCCTGAACTATATTTACGCGGCTCCCAGCCACACACGCCCGAGTCATGTGGGCTTCCCTACACCGGTTCTCTGATCCGTATCGGTACGGAAATTCAGCATGCATGATCATGTTGACACAGCTAAAATTCGTTGTTCGTCAGGCATGCCTGAACCATATCTACGTGGCTCCCAGCCACACACGCTTGAATCATGTGGGCTCACATACGCCGTTTCTTTGACCCGTATCGATGAGGCGATTCAACATGCATGAATCATGTTGACAGTTAGATCCGTCGTGCGTCAGGTACGTCTAAACCATATCGACGCAGCTCCCAACCAAACATGCCTGAATCATGCGGGCCCATTTATGCGCCGGGTATTATAACACGCATTGGTGTGGCGATTCAACATGCATGAATCATGTTGACACAGTTAAATCCGTTGTGCGTCAGGTATGCATGAACCATATCGACGCAGCCCCCAGCCACACATGCCTGGAACATGTGGGATACTGGACAACAGATCTGGGGAGCGTACGGTATGAGACACCCTAATCAGTAATAGGGCCCACCTATTCCATCAAACTGTGGTCATTAGCCTATCAAATTATCGGAATTCGTGCCGGTTTCTGATGGGATCGGCTCGCAGATGACTCACGCCCGCCTGAAACTGGACAGTGGACTGGGAATATCTCGGAGATGACTTTCCCTTTGAACAAACGAAGAGCGAAATCCTAATGGCGCAATGATAGTTGGAGTTCCTTTTATTCTTTTGTTCATGTGTGTGATGTCACCATTCGTTGTGGTTCTAAGTCGCTTGTGTCGCAAAGCGCTTGTGTGGGTGCATTCCGTAAGTCGCATAGCATGGCATGTCTCGATCACTGGCCTTTGATGTTCATTGTCTCCAGCTCAGCGACCGTTGTGTCCTCGGGTGGCCGGAATCGGTCAAATGGGGCGCATTTGGCGCATGCTATCATTTCGATGAGCCTTCGTAACTAACCATAACTGTCGTATCTTTTTCAATATCACCGCGTACAAAGTGGTCGGAGACCGGGTCTGCGTGATCATATGGCAGCGGGCGTGGGCGCTGGTACCGCACATATGCCAGCGAGCCGGCGGGGTGTCCATTCCAAATATCCCTCAGCTTTGAACCATCGAGTGCATCAGGTGCGCCGATTTAACGACGGGGCCAATGGCGGTCTGACATCATGCCTTCGTGCGGCACCGCGAATTTCGTGCTTTATTGTCGGATGCGGCAAATGCACAGGCTAATTGGAGTCGCATTTTGCCGGGGCGTGTTTGCATGCACCTCAATTGCCGTTAGTTCGGGAAGTGACGCCCGTTTAGTGCTTGTGGAACCGCGGTTCGAGTTAGACCAGCCATGCGCAGATCCGGGCCTCCAGAGGTGCTGTTTTCTGTTGGACTGGGAGTGGAACTGATTTTACCATCGACATGTGCTCAGTTCCAGTATGCTTCAATATGTTCATCAACGAACAATTAATTGTATCAGCTTCTCTATAATCAAGATCATGAACAAACGTCGGTGCTCTTCCCATTTCTTTCTCCTCTCCCCATGGCCTCCCATCACCTACATACGTCCTACACTCAATCATATCCCAAACAGGCAGATGGACAGGGGCGTAGGCAGGGGGGGGGGGCACTGGGCCATGCCCCCCCCCCCCTTGGCGCCGAAGGCGCCCTTTGCGATTGGAGGGCGCCCAAGGCGCCCTCCAATCGCGAATGTGTTAACAGGGAAAATGCGGTTGGAGGGCGCCCTCGGGCGCCCTCAGCGCTCTAATCGTAGCGGTAGTCGCTAATCTAAGCCTGTTGATTGCTGCCCTCCTACTCACTGGCGCCCTCATTTTGGCCGGCATACTCCCACCTATTGGCGCCCTCCTATAAATCGGCGCCCTCTTACACAAAGGCGCCCTCATGTAGGTCACCGCCCAGCTACCCACTGGCGCCCTTTTGCTGGCGGGCGCACTCCTATCGCGCCCACTGCGATAGGGCGCCTATAGCGCCCTCCTCTGGAATTTTGGTTGCCGCCCTCCTCCCGTCTAGCGCCCTCCTGTTGATCGCCGCCCTTCTGCCTATTGATGCCCTCCTACCTATTGGCTGCCTCCTGTAACTCCTGTTGAATACTCAGCTGATTGGACCGGCCTACCTATTGGCGCCCTCGTGTTCCCTCCTACCCACTGGTGCCCTCCTGTTGATCGCCGCCCTCCTACTCACTGGCCCCTTCCAGTTGATCACCGCCCTCCTCTCAGGCATCCTCGTGTTCCCTTCTACCCACTGGCGCCCTCCTGTTGATCGCCGCCCTCCTACCTACTGGCGCCTTCCTGTTAATATGCACCCTCCTCACAGGCGCCCTCCTGTTCAATGTCACCCTCTTGGGCAAAGGCGCCCTCCTCACCATTGCTGCCCTCCTGTTGATCATCACCCTTACACCCATTGGTGATTTCCTGTTGATGACCGCCCTCCTAACTATCGACGACCTGCTGTTGATTGCCGTCATCCTGCCTATTGGCGACCTCTTGTTGATCGTCACCACCTATCTAATTGACGCCCTCCTGTTCCTCGCCACCCTCCTACCCATTGGTGGCCTCCTGCTGGTCGCCGCCCTCCTACCTTGGTGTGGATGCCGTCACCAAAAAACTTTTTCTACACCGTCACCCATGGGCAGAGCGTCCCCACCAACCCTTATTGTTGTCCCACCAACTTTGCTAAAAGAACGAGAAAGGCTTTGAACAGTGAACACATAACAGGTGTGCCTAAAAAGCGAAAAAAGAGGTTGCTTTTTGAAAAATTTGCGCGCCTTTGGCGCGGTATCTAAAGAACACTTCGTCGAAATGAATTTGGTACGTATTGCCAATGACTTGCAACCTTTTTGTCGCGTGTGATATTAACCCTAGAACGCCTAGGGGGGGGGGGGTTGTATCAACCCCCCCTGAGGTTTTTTCGAAGTGCACACTAAACGGCTTGTCGTAGTGGGCTGAAATTTTCAATACCCTCTGGGGCAACCTTTGCGCATCTTTTGCCGAAAAAAAAATTGATCGGGTCATGTCAGGTCACGGAGTTATGACGTCATAAGAGGTACAGCCTCCGGCCGGATTTTCACAAACTGAGTGCCAACGCCCGAGGTTTCCTGCCGGTGGTACGGACATCGGTTGATGGATCGTGATGAAACTTCCCATGCATGTTGGGGCAAGTATTGGCTATCATATGGTATAAGAAATTTGACCGGGTCAGGTCAGGTCACGGAGCTATGACGTCACAAGAGGAACAGCGCCCGGTACTATTTTTGAAAAGCGCCCGAACCACTATTTTGCTAATTCTTGTCACCTCAATGGGAATATGCAGCAATATTAGCTTCTATAGGGAGCAAATGGACCTCCCAAATCCAAAAATACAATCAGATTTCAAAAATTTAAATTTTGATTTTTCGAATTTCTGCCACCGACTGTGACCTTGCCGACTTCCGGCGCTCCCAACGCGCCATTTTTAGAGCTAGGGAAACGAAATACATACCAAACGATAGAGAATTGATCAAGGAACACGATAGTGAAGGTTTCAAGTCGATATCTCCCACCGTTTTGCCGCAATCGCCGCCGAAAGTTGAAAAAGTCTATTTTTCCGAAAATTTGACATTTGACCGGTCAAAAGTAGGTCAAATGTTGACCTAGGACCAAAAAATATACCACCAATCGCGAGATCTCGTTGAGAGCAATCCGTTGTTTTTTTCCGCTAAGCTCTACGACCTTCCGTTTCGAAACGCCAGGGGGGGGTCGTAACAACCCCCCCCCCCCCCCTGGTCGTTCGTGTTATGAGAAATGGCCGTCGTGCGAGGGTTAACGCGATAGTCGATACCAAGTTTTGCAGCAATGCGCGTCGCTGCTTTCCTTAAATACGCAAAAAAAGCTGGTGGCGTGGTAAAAAAACGCCCCCCCCCCCCCCCCCCCTGAGCGATCGATAAGGATTTTTTTTTATCTCGCCACCGTATGGCGCCCTCCTTGGGTGAGGTGGCGCCCTCCTAACCCTTGGCCCCCCCCCCCCCCTTCGCGATTTTCTAAATACGCTGCTGCAGATGGAGCAAAGACTACCCGATTCATGTTATGGCCAGAAGAGCAGACCAAAACTATCGAAACCACCCACTACCCCAACCAGTCAAGTTCAGCCCAGACTGACTTGGCTACCGTCTGCTCGCGTCTGCTCAGTCTTGTTCCGCCCGGTGCTGGCCTTTACTCAGGCCTGATCACCGGCTTGTCTCCGTTTCATCAGACGAGTGGCACGATGAGGTTTTCATTAGACCGATTGCTGGACCGGGCTGCAGCCGACGGCTTCCGTCGGGCGGGGAAAGAGAGGAGTGTTCAGCACAGGTTCGGGCAGAGTCTACTCAGGAAGTCACTCTCGAAAGGCCCCTGATTGGGTCAGATGACGTCTGGATCCGAGACAGACCAGCCGTTCGGTTGTTGGCTGAAAGCCGTCTTCACTTCACTTCACTCATGGTTTGCTGTAAATGCACTGCTCTGGTGAATATTGCTCTTTTGATGACCATTCACTGAATAAATTCTTATAACTGAGTGCTTCGATACAGTTGCACACGACAGATACAGCTGCTCGACATTGACATCAAGGCTCAGCTGCTCGGGAGAGCCTCCTGACCCTGTCGGTCAAATCAATGTGAGGTTTCCCTGTAATTGGCCTATCATTCTCTATCACACTCACACTTCTCAATCATGCCAAGCAATTTGGACCGCGAACTTCAAACTAACCAACCTTAAAACATGCCTCAGAGGCGTCACCACCATGATTGATGTCCGTGCCGTCAGCGGTGTCGGAGTGCATCATTCGCGTCATCTGATTACGTCACAAAAATGATGCGGCGGCTGGAGTGTGGGTGACGGTGACGAAGCGACACTAAACCAGGCGTGGAGAACTTGATCGACAAAACAGCGAGCTCGTAGCGCTGCCCTTGGCCTTGTCGTCTGAGCCGCTTACTGCAAACTTTGGCTTCTGCGACTTAACATCCAGTTGACATTGCAGTATTGTAGACAGAATGATGTGTGCCCAGGGATTTTCGTTCATGAATAGCTAAAGGCGTTGCCTAGCTAGCACCATGAACTAAGGGCCCGAGCATAGACCCGTTTGCGGCGAATAGAATGGTGTTGCCAGGGCGATACTTTCAGTCACATAGGGTGTGTTATGAAGACGGACTGGCAATGTTCCTTCTTGAGCGGGTGGGGTGTACCATGTCTCCCTGGAGAATAACTATTATATAACAATACCAAACGGTAGTGTGCTTTGGCTGACGTTTTTTTTTTTGTGCGAATCGTCTACGGTTTTTCTTTAATTTTTGATGGCATTTATGAAATGTGGCCGCCGTTTCCAATATTTCCAAGCCGTCTTCAGCTGCTTTTTGCTTCATGCTCGTTCCGGATCAGAGGGCTGATGGGTGCAGCTTTCTTTGTGAAGCCCTCAAAGCTCTGATTGTGATCAGCTATAGCAGAAGCGATGTGTGGACATAGTAAATATACGAACTCGCTCGCACTGAAATCTGACCATGCTCGCGTCGGGCGCTTTTATAATGGCCAACAGGGCCGAGAAAGCATTGCTCTCTGCTGAGATTAAATATGTATTCTGGAGCTGAAGAATATGGCTGGAAAATATCATTCCACCTTGCATTCATGCACTCGTCTGGTTTGTTGGAAATGAAGTTCTAAGTAATAAGACATTTTAGGTTGTATCGAATACCGGTAGTTCGTATTCCTCTCCCTGTGTTTGCTTTTCTAAGGATGTTTGAAACTGCTTCGCTGTAGCTTAAGGTGTTGAGAAAGCAGATAAGCGAGACCCTATTACGTGCTAAACACCTTAAAACTGAGCTCCACTGTCTGATGTTTGCGTACGTGAGCTGGTGTTTATTATTGTACTGGCGCTGGAAACATCTGGTCGGCCGACTCGTGCCATTTCCTGGTCTTGATGCCGTGTTTTTGGCTATTCCCGGGCCGACTGTATGAATAGTAATGGTCGGCTTACGGCCCAGCCGTTCCTCCGCCCCTGGTGTACCGACCTCGTCATCAGCCTAGTATTACTGCGCTTGGTGGTGAGCCTTAGGGGCTTCCCTCTGGACTGCCTTAGCGCACTGGCGCAGCGATAGTCTGTTTGTCGTCACCTTTCCCTCTTCCTCGGCGCAGCGAGTGGCTTTTCTCGTCCTCGCCCTTTCCTCTTCCTCGGCGCAGGGAGTGGCTGTTTGTCCTCGCCCTTTCCTCTTCCACACAGGCAGCCCGTGATGCGCTACCGGTGTCATCTCAGCTGTAAAGGTCGTCACCGAAACCTCCCGACCCTGGATACCGCTTCAAAGTTCAGTGATTTCACTGCCGCGGAAACGGCCACACTTTGGCCCTAACCAGAGTTTCGAAAAACGCGGGAACTACTCAACTAGGCGGTACGGGTAATCGTTTCCGCTCCGACGCATCCAATCATGTTGATGAACTCATGAGTTACCCTTCCGGCCGACACATTTGGCCAGGTTTCCCCTAAGAAATTTGCGAGTCTCTTGGTTGACTGCCGGTTGATGATGAGCCCCTGAATAAATGCACGAGCTGCTTTAGATTCATCACCGGAAACTGAGCGGGCCGCTGCACTCTCCGCACCGGCATGCCATGGAATGGCAAACCAGTTCAGTGAAATACCGCTGACGACATGACGTCACGGACTAGATGACGGTCGGGGTGGGCGACCCACATGCATCTGTTAATGGGCTAGGTGGTAAATGTTGGAATGAAATACAGGCTATTTCTCTATTGACGACACGGTTAATTAGTCTCACAAAACTACCGTCGTTGGCATCGACACACTGTGTTTTAGATGTTCAGCATATGTAATGTTTTTTGTTGTCATCTCCAAACGGGTGACATCAATATATTACCTCCTGCATTGTGAGCCAAACGCACGTGAAAATCGGCGCCGAACGTATTCACCCGCCATGGCCTTACTGCTCTCGGCAGATGACCTTGCGTTTGAGGGTTGACAGTGCACTGCACTCTGGCTGTTTGTCACGGTCCATGAGTCTGGCACCTGTTGGTCTGGGCAGACACTACCCCTCCCCAGCGCCAGGACACTGGAACTTACCCGGGGGCAATCGGCAGAATGGGCCAGCGCTTCTCTCCTGCCTCCTGGGTGATGGTGTTCATGAGCCATTGGCTCCCTTAGCTGATGCCAAGAGTGAAGGAGAGAGAGAGAGAGAGAGAGCGGGGAGCTGGGATAGAGAGTGGAGCAGTTGAAAACGAGAGCCTGCCTGTAGGCAGTGTGGCCTCCAATCGCTGAAAAATGTTCTTCGCTACGGGCTGACGGACAGCGACTGAGCTCCATTTCGAGACACAATGAAGCTGAAATGGAGTCTGGATTTTGGTCGTAGTTTTGGTTACATTAGAGAACGTTTTTCAATTAATAGGTTCTTCAGATATAAGTTACGTATCTTCATCAAGTTCTCCATTCAGTTTTCTTTGCGTTCCCTCAACAGTTTTTTAGTTGTTGACAATGTCGGATGTTGATTAGCGGCATTGGAACAAGCATACAAATCTTCTGGTGAAATTTTAATCTTGGAACTTTTGCAAAGTTTTGAACGCTATAGAGCCCCCACACAATTTATGATTCAATAAATTTAAAAGTTTCTCGATCTGATGCTTCACAGTATTGAAAACATAATGCAAAAACTTAGGTGTTCACGCGCTTTTTCTTTGACCGATTTTGTGCCCGCGCGACGAGTTTGATTGAGTTTTGAAAGCGAAGCAATATGCATTTTGTCATACTCTTACATGCTGCTCTGAAGTTAAAGACGAATGTTCAATGCTTATCGGTTTTATCCTCATTATCATTTACATGTTGGGCTCAGTTCTGTTATGTGCTGGGCTTAGTTCTGTGAAAAGGCTTGCCTTTGCATTCCATTTGGTTACATCATCAATACATAGGTAGTGTACAATGAAAACGGCGTTGGTAGATGCATATTCGCTTCAACAGCAACCAATTTCCAGCCACACCAAGGTAAAAAAATGCCTTCAACATATTGTGCATTTTCATGAATAGCTTATGGAAGCTTGATTTGAGCCAGCACCCAGTTACTGCAATCATGTTAAGATCACTTGGATAGTCAGACCCAACCTTACCCAGAGATGTGCTCTAGAAGACGGATACGGCGCTCTCTCGTGCGGCGTCGCGGCCGTGTCGTTGTCGACGCAGCTCCTATATAAGGTTCGTCGGCGCCGACGGACGATCGTCGTCAGTCGCTGGGGCGGCACGACGCCGCCGCGACCGTCGTCCGCGTAACGTCGGTGCAGCGTCTGAGTGTAGTGATTGCTGCTTGCGGGGTCCAACTTAGATCTGTGCCACCCGAGTGGACCGTTTGGACCGAGTTTGGACCGAGCTCGAACAGTCACTGGTTCATCTCCGTGACTGTGGTGGTAGTGAAGATTCTTTTGACGATCCAGTGAGACTCCCTGCGATTTGCTGTATTCTCGCGGCTGGCTCGGCTCAAATCCTCATCATGACCTCCCCGGAGTCTCTGCCGGCGCGTCACGAGCTCAGCGTGCCCCTGGAGAGCTCGCCTGTGCCGCCGGGGGCAGGGGCGGCGCCGCCCAGTATCTGTGTGACGCCCTGCGGGTCGCCGCCCGCCTGCGGCTCCGAGGCTCGTCGGCCCGCCCCGGAGGAGGAGGGCCGCCCGCTGGCCCTGCTGTACCACCTGCCGCAGGATCGACTCCTGCTCGGCTCCTGTGACTCCATTGACTCAGAGGCGATGGTGTCGGTCGGAGAGGTCGGGGATCTAGGTATGGAGGGGGTGTGATCCCGTTCGAAGGTACAGAGTGTGGACAAAGGCGGATCGGAGAGGTCGGGGATCTAGGTATGGAGGGGTGGGTGGGATACACCCGGAGGTACAGTGTGCAGTAATGCAAGCTCAGAGTTTCGGGTGCTTGCTAAGGAGACGGGATTTGGGTACTCCAGTCGGGCTAGGTAGGAGGAAAAAAAAAAGAAGAGAAAATTAAACAACCATTGGCAATGAAATAGGTAAGCTTAAAAATGAAAAGGTAGAATAACATAATTTTTCGTCCTGGTGATGCTTTGAGGATTCACTAAATGACGAGCATGACAGCGCGACATAAGTACTAGTAGTAGTCCTTCCGCCCGCTTGCGTGACGCCTGCCGTACTCAGTTGTGCAACTTATCCGCTGTCTCTGGCTGTGTGGCGATAGGCCGCTGCCATGGCCGTTGTTGGCGGCAGTAGAAATACGCCGAGCTGCTTCAGCTATTCCGTGAACCGTCCGGCGGCTTGGACTCCGCTCACAAATGCGCCAGGTCGATACCCCGGTGGGTTTAATTGCACGGCTGTTCGACCACGGACATTGGAGCCGTTCATTGCAGCGGAGTGGCCGCGTTTTGGCGCGCTTTTGTGAGACGGTTCATTGTTAACATTGTTAAGCTCGGTTGAACACTCGGAGGCCTCCAATGCGGCATTCAGCTGCGTCAAAAACGAGCTAAAGTATGCAAATGTGTCCATTGGCTGTGACATTGCTGACATCATTATCGTTTATGGGGTGCTAGCGTGCCTCTTCAAGTGTCAATTACCAAGCGTACGAGGGGGTATCGGAAAGTTCTGATCATCACATAGAAGATGTGGATCGATTTTGATGATTTTTGGTTGGTATTATATTTGGTTCTTAAGAACAATGTTCCCGCAAAGAGAATCCTGAGAAGTGGTTTTATCTTATGTAGGAGAGACTTAGAAGTAAAAAAGATGAGTATTGGGCCCATTGAGGACCGAGCCGTCATCCAACTAATGCATTTGAAACGGTATCACACTGAGAAAATACATCAAGAACGTGAAATCAGTTTATGGCGAGGAAAGCCCATCTCATGCACTTACCGAAAATGAAGAAATAATTTTCAACTTGGTTGCATGGCCCTTGCAGGGGAGTCAAGAAGTGAGTGGCTACCAGTGACTGACAAGGTGGTGACTGTGAAGGAAGTGGAGGACCTCATCCTTACAGATCGTCGTGTGACCTTTCAGATGATTGTGCAACAGAAAGGTCTCTATGCTGGCAGTGCCTGAAAATATTATCAGCGAAGAACTACAGACGATAAAGGAGTCAGCCCGCTTAGAAGTTCGTGTGTCTACTTTGTTCAAGAGAAAAATGCGTCTTGGCCCTTCGAAACCAAGACTAGGCCTTTTTTAGGAAATTGAAGACATCTTCGATAATTTGATGACTTGCGACGAATGCTGGGTCTATGTGCACGATCCAGAGACAAAAAGATGATCAAGAAGTTTAAGCACGGCACATCTGTCCTTCTTAAAAGGCGAAGATGCAGAAGCCGATATGGAAGGTCAATGCTATCAGTGTTCTGGATCTGGCGTAGGATAGTCATTACCGACTGTCTTGATGATGGTCGGATAATGATAGGCAAGCACCACTGCACACTTTTGAAGAAGTTGCGAGATGGCCTCAAGCAGAATCGCCGCAAAAAAGCCCAAGAAAGATGTTTTATCCGCACCGACAGCGCTCCCGCCCATTCGTCCTGAGCTGCGATTGAAGAAAGAACATGATGTGGACATTAAATCCTACCGCATCTAAAGAAATTCACCTGACCGGATATTAACTGACTCTTGATTGTTACGGGAGAAGAAGAATCCACAGTATGGCCGGTGATTTAAGGACAGAAGTGACGTCATTGACGAGATGGAGCAGTGATTTACGGGACAGTGCGAAGGTCCTACAATGACCGCCTGAGGCAGCTCAAGAAACGAAGCAATAAGTTTGCGGTCGTGTGTGGTGACTTGTTAAGGAGTAATGAACATCATGTAAAAAAATCAAATTTCTATCACATCTCATTCGTGGTGATGATCAGAACTTTTCGATACCCCCTCGTACTTATATATTGAACTATTTCAACTGTGAACTTCTTGATGTGTGAGCTTCTCACTTTCAACTGGCGTGACGTGCGACATCTACATCGAGCTTGAATGACGCAAATGACTTGTATTTTTTTTCTGCTCTCTGCTGAAGATGAGATGATGAGTGGAATTAGAATGTGGGCGAAAGGGAACATGTTGTTGTGTTATGAAACAGTTTTTTAGCATTGCCATTATCATGAGCATAAATATGCTAACCAGTTACTCATGTTATCGAGAAAAGTTAAAAGGATTTCTTTGGATTGCATTTACTTTCCTACCATGACCATCGCCTTTATGATTCCTGAGAATTTTGATTAACCCGAAACATATTTCAGGGAATTGTTCTGGCACTTTGTCCAACGTCTATGCTAAATTATCAGCTTGCAAATATCTTCCTAATAAAGCAGCTCCCATTTTGATGTAAAATAAAATACGACCTCCGGGTTCCAAGTGATTTATAGGCACCATTGAGTGAGGCTAGATTGGGATGCAATATGGCTTGGTGCCCATGGTGCGCTTTGTTGCATCAAGTCATCATCATCGATGGAAATGTTATATAATAAAGCGTATCTGCATCGAATATGGCATACAATTATCCGTGCCCCGAATGCTAGCATATACTAAATCGTGTGTCTGACCATGGTTGGCCTTCTGTTTCAGACTCGCTGTTGGCCGATCTTCAGAACACCATCACACACAAGGCGGGTAGCGGCGGCTCGGTGGGTGGCAGTCCCCGGCGAGTGGCGTACTCTCCCAGTCACCAGCAGCGGTCACCGTCTCCCGTGCTGCCAGCCTACCAGCCCAATGTGGATCCCTACCAGCCCAACGTGGACCCCTACCAGCCCAATGTGGACCCCTACCAGGTGAGTGTCGACCCGACCCGGCCTCTTATCAGTGCTGCCTTCTGCGTTACCAGCCTAACGCAGACCCCTACCAAGTCAGTGTCAAATTGATTCGAATGAGACCTACCAACCGAAAGTGGATACCTACCTACCAGGTGAGGATCACACTGACCCTGCCCGTCACCCGTGCTGCCGACCATACTGAGCAGCCCAACGTGGATCCCCACCGGTCTGATCCGAGCTGCCCTGACCATCAAGGCCTGTGGCGTTCAAGTACGACACAAACCGACCTGACCCGACATGATACTGCTCGATTCAATGCGATGCGCCCTTTGGTCTTGTCGACCGAAAGGGCCTAACCCAACAAAAAAAAAAAAAAAAAATGCGATGCGACCTGACCCGACCCGATTTGACCCAGTGCGGCACGGCCCTGTCGGTCTTCTGTGCACGCTTACACTGGCCCCTTGACCGGGCCGGCTCGCCGTTCAGCCGTGCCCCCCGGTCCGCCGCTCCCTGACCTTCTCTCCGCCGCGCCGTCCCGTCTGCGGCATGATTACATGGCCGTTGTTTCGCTGCACATGCTCTCTAACATACGGCCGAGGCGTGTCGGCTTTACGGCGGACACACTTGTTCTGCCCATATGTCACCGCCAGACGCCGGATTAGGCCTGTCGCCGCGCTGGATTTACAGCGGTCGGCAATCCTCGGGCCCTGTTTTCGGACACTCCTGGCTGTGAGCTGACAAATGATGCCGGTCACTGCTGGCTAGCCTCTCGTTGATATCCGTAAGGCTTTGCACGGCTCGGCGCTAGAATTTAACGGTCGACACCAGCCTCCATCGGTCATCGCTAGTCACTGGAAAGAATCAATTACCAAAAGCTTCTTGCCTATCTTTTTTTAGCCTTCCAGCCTTCGACGTTGAGGACATCGAGCTCTTCAGCTATTACTTACTCACCACCTACTGACTGAATCAATGCGGCTGTGACTAAATCAATAACCATCTCTCGATGAGCTGTGCTTGGAGGAGTTTAAGAGCGCTTTGACGTCGGATCCGATCATTATTCGATAAATTGTTGTTTCATGTCGCAATATGTGTGTTTTTGCTCTTTTTAACTTTTACATGACCTTTAGTCTGTACCGATTGATACGTTTCCCTATTTACTGTATCGCAATACCATCTCATCTTTTATGTCAGCACTTTAATCAGCCGTGTCCATTTATGGGATTCCCAGGCCAAGCAAAGTGGTTTGAGACTAAAACCTTTCGGTGATGGTATACCTAGCTCCTTGTCGGTTCGGCTGGAGAGACGCCATACGGCGGCGGAACGCGACTGTTCCATTAACTGGGTCGGTAACGTTTCCAGGGGCGGCGCAGGTTCCTATTTGCTGGAGTGGCAATCGCCCGATGAGCCGGCGATGTTCAGTTATTGATAGGTGCTCCGCGGCGGATGTTCCGTTATTCACTGAGTATCCCGAGAAGGATGGCACGTCATTTGCTTTGAACGGAACAGTGGCGGCGGATTCGATTTTGGCGTGGGGGGCCAGATCCCAGTCGAGATGATGTCATAGGCGGATCCAGAAAGGCGTTTTCGACGCTGTAGGGGACATACCCCCCCCCCAAGTGTCCAAAATCCAAAAACTCCTCGGATTTCGATTCCTTACGGACCTACTGCTGTCTGCTGAACAGTATAAAGCAAAAAACATTCTGATAAAAGTTTTATTATTAGGAAACATAAGGTACGTTTTGTCTATTTCGCGCGATGCAAGGGGAGGGGGAGTAAATATTTGCTTTATATGTTCGCTCCCTGGATCTGCCAGTGGAAGATGTAACGATTTTCGTATTGCTGTAGCCTGTATTAGAAAAAAGCTCCAATGGGAAAAATTGTGCCATAGCCGATCGCAAATCAGATTTGAAGAACGGTGCCAAACCTTTTGAAGTAGGCGAGCGCTATTCTTCAATGAGGTAACTCGTTACCATTTCCCCTGTTCATTTTACGTTCGATTTCCGTTTAACCTTCCTTTAAAAAGTATTTCTAAAACAGATATCAACTGAAACTAGCTAACAGCGGGAGAAGACCGCTCAAACATTCAGCGACAGCCGTTCGCATCTAAACCTATTGGGACAGCACTTCCGCCAGAAACCCACCCCAAGGCATGAGATGATGTTTTTCGTACTCCAGCGTAAACCTTGGAATCCTTGGAATCGCCTTGGAATCACCCCAAGGCAGTAGTTCGCCAACTAAGCTCACCGAGACGGACTGTCTCGATGGGTTTATCCTACAGTAAGTCCACAGCAAGGCTTAACTAAGGCCCAAACGCTCGTCAAGCTGGGAACGGAGGGCTGAGATGAGGGAGTCGAGCGACGGACTAGGGTGAAGGAATTCGGTGGACTGGCTGCAGAAGCTATGGGGGGGGGGGCGTTTCTTTATTAGGACTTTAGGGTGCGCTGACTGCGGTAAGGTTCAAATTATCACACCAAATTTTGCCACGACATCTACCGGTTCAGGCACTCGAGAATCAGCGGCCAGTGATATCTGCAAAGACGAAGCATTTCCAACCCAGCTTCAGCCTAGTGTGGGCGCCTCAGGTGGCTTTAATTATGCAGTTGCACATACCAAACGACCTCAGTGCAGCCAGTCTGTCGCCGAAACCATTCGGAACAGACTTCAACGAAAAGTGAGACAAGGTTAGTGCTATCGTTAAGTGCCATTATAGACTTGGACCCCGTTGGTTTGACCCACTGGAAGGTGGTAGTTATCGGACGCTGCGGGGCATACTCATTTTTCCAAAATGCCTTAGATTTTGCTTTCGTGTTCGATGCTCTGTATTGTATTCTATAGCCAGCCTTTAGCCAGAGGGGGCCCCACTAATGATCAGTGCCCTAACCCTCAAAAGTTTCCAACGTTGATTTTTACTTATTTAATAGTGAATACTGAAATAAAGCGGATACTGAACTGTGAACATCCAGTTTTTACACTGGCCCCAGGCACAAGCCTCCGAATGCCCAAAGCAGATCTCTGATGACTGGCCTTTGGGTGTCATACCGTGCATTGGTCAATGTGGTCAATGTGTACGACCTCGGCGTTTACCATTTTACTTGCACTGGAAACTGTTGCGCTCGAAAAATCAGGGGAGTGGCTTATTACGAGCGCTCATCAGTCCTAACTACCCGCAAGCGAATGGCTAGCCCTTCCGTCTCCGCTCGCTTGCGATTTGGCATTCATGTAGGTACAAAATAGCGGCAAACGACCACTGAGGGTGTGAGTTGCGTCTCTTGCACACTAAAAATTTCCCTAAATCGAATCTGAAAAGACAAAAAATGCTATAAAGCGGAAATGGTTAGCATTTACACATATTCAAAAGGCACCGTTGGGAAAACTGTAAGAGCGCATAGCTGTAATAACAGGCTATGGAAATTTTCCTCATGTTTAGGGCACAAATTATGGAGGGGCAAGAATATACGTTTGTCCCTCCTCCAGAAGTTTCTTAGGGAACGATGCCTCCTCTGCCGCTCCGTATCCGTCGCCCCTGTAAGCGGTCACTGAAGGCCTGGGTTGCCGCTGCGTCACGTTGACGCTTATAATGTCTCCAAAACTAGGTTGAAGAGAGGAAAACTTGAATTGAACGCGAACACTTGTCATTTAAGAAAGGCAACGTATGATAGTGTATATGGGCATCTGGTTACATATATAAGTTTTCTGATTATTCCGATGATCGAACGGAATAATCAGGTATATGTTTCATGTCTAAGTTTTGTCACAAATTATGGGGGGGCAAAAAGATACTTTTGCCCCCCCTCGAGTTTGCCAGGGGGGCAGCTGCCCCCCTGCCCCCCCGAATCCGCCGCCCCTGGAACGGAAATGTAATTGATGCAGAGGTGCTAAGCGAAAATTCCTCTTCAAGTGAAGTAGGACACATTATCGGGATTTTAACATCCGTAACCCGTGAAATTGTCTCATTAATTGGCCTTAGTTTCAGTTGCCACGCAAAGTTCAGCTTGTTGCATGCGCGACTAGCCCAGATGATCCAGCTTACGGTCAGTTGTCTGGTTTAAATGTCATGGAACACTTCCTGAACTTCCGACGTCAAGCATACGGCCTAGAACAACTCGAACGTAAAATCGAGCTCTCTTCCTCCATAGTTTCACTATTCTATCATAAGCATCATTCATTTATGTGCTTGCTCTCGCATCGACAGTTGCAACTGTCGTTTCTATACCCTTGAAGGTTTGCGAATAGTCGTCCGGTATTCACTGAGAGAACAGGGAACATGTCCCGACGAGATATACAGGACCTTGCTGACGGGTGAATAGGTACTGATAACTGAGACCGGGAATGCTTCTGAGAAATTGGCCTCTGCATGTCCTAGACCTCAGTCGCCGGCAGCCGACCTGTCCCTCGCCCACCGCCCGCGGCCCGGGACCGGCCAGCCATTGTGATTCTGACCGTGACCTGCCCCGTGCTGTTTGGAACGGGTCGCGGCGGCGTGAGCGGCTTTAGCGGGATTCTTTTTGAGTCAGGAGAGTGTAGGTATGTACCCAATTCACTGGGCTGGCACATGGGACTTAGCTGGTAACATTGGTAGGCTCACCGGATCTTAGAACAGTGGACAATACATACCAATAGGAATGGCGCCAAGCGTTCACCCGTGACCGCTCTGTGTGTTCGACGACCTAACGCAATACTCTCATCACTCAAGTCAGAGTCATTGTTGGACATGTTGAGAAACAGAGTCATCAGTCAAGAGTCACAGATAGTCTCTGTGAGTCAGCCGCCTGAGGCGGTAGCGCCGGTGCCAGGGACGCTGGCGGTGGCTTTGTGTCCGGCTCCAGCCCCGTTACGTTTCCCGGAACATGGCGTCATGCGTCCTCCCTCACTGGAGACGTGACGTTACGCCGGGGGGTGCACCTGCCGTTCGTGATAGTGGCCCGTGTCCCCGTCAGCCTGGTTGGACCGGTGGGTCGGTCTACGTTGCCTGCACCTGCCGTCACCTGCCGCAACTGTGCGGACTGTGCGTAGGAGAAACGAGTGGTGATGAGCATTCTGTCCCTGGAGTGAATGTCCACTTCCAGTGCGCCTGGTGGCGCTGGGACGAACTCGTTCTCTCTCTCTCTCTCTCTCTCTCTCTCTCTCTCTCTCTCTCTCTCTCTCTCTCTCTCTCTCTCTCTCTCTCTCTCTCTCTCTCTCTCTCTCTCTCTCTCTCTCTCTCTCTGTCTCTCTCTGTCTCTCTCTGTCTCTCTCTCTCTCTCTCTCTCTCTCTCTCTCTCTCTCTCTCTCTCTCTCTCTCTCTCTCTCTCTCTCTCTCTCTCTCTCTCTCTCGTTTTCTCACTCACTCACTCACTCACTCACTCACTCACTCACTCACTCACTCACTCACTCACTCACTCACTCACTCACTCACTCACTCACTCACTCACTCTTTCTCTCTCTCTCTCTTTCTCTCTCTTTCTCTCTCTCTCTCTCTCTCTCTCTCTCTCTCTCTCTTTCTCTCTCTTTCTCTCTCTCTCTCTCTCTCTCTCTCTCTCTCTCTCTTTCTCGTTCCTTCCCACCTTTTTCCCTTTCTCCATCACCTTGCTGCATGAACCCTACTGTTGAAGCATCCCTCGCTCCATTTCGCTGAGATATACCCGACCGACGCCACCTTCCCGCCAGCTCTGCCTCTCCGAGCATCCTCAGGTCTTCCCTCCGTAGCACCTCCGTACGGCTGAGCCAGACCGTGGAGCACCTCCCCCCCCCCCCCTCCCTGCAGTGCTGAGCCCCGCCCGGAGCAGACCGGCCCGCCGGCTCCGGTGGCGCCCTCTGCCCGGCCCGTATTCCGTGCCGGTTCGGCCGCCCCGCCCCGCCCCTCACCTCACCGCGCCGCTCCAGTCCCAGTGCACCGCTCGTGGCCGCTCGCCGCCCTTGTGACTCAGTGTGTGAGGGTGCGAGGGAGCTTAGAGGGGACCGCGCGGCCAGCTGTAGGGACTGGGGACTGTGACTTAGCTGGTGTAGTTACGAGTTGACTGAGGTGGACTGTGTGACGTGGGCGGTGGTGTGACGGTCAGACGGCACGTGCCGTAACAAGACACGGATATGTATCAGGCTGAGGTGAGTTGGGCGTCATCCACGGCGCGGAACTTCGTTTGCGTCTTTGCCGTTCTGTTAAAGGTAGTGTGCCAGCTTTCTTGGACCGTATGGAGTTAATGGCCCAGATAAGGAGAACCGGATTTTTAGAACTTATCCATACCTTCAAAACTCATGGAAACGTCTTAAGTTCTTCCAATTTTGAGTACCCCAGTGTGAAATTCGCCCCGACGGGTTGTCGGTCGTACCCCAACCACATTTCACACCACTATGAACAATAAATGCACACACTGAAATCGCTATTACCGATATGCTCATCCAATCAAGTTTCGATAAACCCGTTCATCATCATCTCCTGCGGTTTCGAACACGCCTGTTAGGTGGCTTCTGATGCTCGTCGAGGTCGGAATTTCCAAATACGCGTGGTGCGTCGGGCCGCGCGCTCTGACTTCGGCCAAGAAAAATGCGTCAGCTGATCATTGTCATTTCTGCCACTTGCGTGTGGTGAAATGGGGTCATAACTTATAAGACGGCTTTTTCATATCAATTATTTTACATAAAATCATATTTCAAACCATAAATAATGTTCGACAGCCAAATAAAAGAAACAATACCAATACGGGCTTACAGTTAAAGGCTCGACATTGTGTTGTCTACGATTAGACAGCTGATAACTCATTCCCGTACGTCGTATGGTCGTAACACTATAATGACCTTTGCTTATTGTCACAAGTGCGCCGCATTCGCGATTGTTGCCCGACGCCTGTTTGCAGGTGAGCCCACTACAGTTGTTATACATATCTAAAAACCGATAAACTTTTAGGCGAAAAAGGCACTATTCCAGGCCCATTTTTGATTTTTTTTTTGCGATATTAGGTAAAAACAGAAGCTTCTTATCCTAGGAAAAATAAAATGGGAAATCTTTCAAAGGTGGCACACTACCTTTAAAGCTGACGGAGTTGGGCCTTTGAGGCGAGTAGCCTTCCGTTAAATCTGACGTTAGATTTGTTGAGGCGAGCATTTTCTGGTGGTTGTGCCAATGCCCTGCGAATGCTGTGCTTTATGGTCCGGCTGATGCAGTCCATATTAGTTCGTGGGAACAAAGGTATTCGCTATGTAGACTGAAGTCCTTGGCGGCTTGCTTCAAAACTACTTACGTCACTGGACGTTATTGCTTTTGCACGGTAGCCGTCACATACACTCCTGTCTTTGTTTGCAATCTGTTCTTCTCTAATACTTGTCTGTTGGGAAGATGAGTTGCCTAATGTCGTGTGTGGCCGACTGCGAAATTGCATTCTCTACATTTTCTGGTGGCTTACCCTTGCCGCCGTTCGTGGTACTTACCCCATTGTTAGCTGAGAGTTTGTTTTTTGGCAAAAGTCTGTAGCATGGCTTCGTTGGTAAGATCCATTGTATGACGTGAGTACTCCCGATATGGGTTTGGTTGATTGCGATTGCCTGCACCAATTATCTAGCAGAATCACCCCGGCCCCGGTTACCTGTAGCAAAGGTACAGCTATTATCCCATTGTTTTCACTCACGATTAGCCTTCAGTTGTTATTTACATTTCCTATACATGTTAGGTGCATTTGAACCTCGATTGCCTCTGCGGAAAAAAGGCTGGATCATGACACATATTTTACATCCAGCTACAGGAAGCTCAAGGTTCATGGCTGGTACACTCGCTAATAGGTTGTGAACTGGTGGGGGCTCGCTAAAATGAAGATTGCGCGACATTCCATTACAATGAATGTCGTTGGATGGTATTTACAGCAGCTCATCGCCGCCGTATGGAGTTATTGCTGGACCGTGTCCTGTGGCGCGATATGTCCTGCACGATATGTCCTCCCACTCGCTGTCATCACGTGATAAATACGATCAGCTACAGTGCGCCACACAACGCCCACATGAGGACAGTGCGAGTAGGCTGTTACCCTGCAAGTCGTCAAAATGGCTATACAATTCACATGTTTTTAATCATTTCACAATTCACATCACATCCACATTGACGTGCCCGGTTAGGCCCATTTCATATTCACCTGTCCATGTAGGTACTCCATCGTCGCCCTAGTTTCAGACTTTGACGTCCTTCCCGCTTTTGTTAAACGGCATAGCAGTGCCGAACGGCGCCTCTCCCAGCCCAGTTCCTTCTCGCTCCGGTATATAGTGCCTTGCTCGCTCCCCTGATATATCCTTCCCAGGCTCCAGCCGGCTTCCATCGTCTCACACAGCCTCCCAGGCTGGGTCTATTCAGTGTTTACCATCCGCTGTCCCCACCCGTCAGTTCCAGTCTTAGTCAACGCCTCTACCGGCACCCTCCCCTGACTCCGACTCAGCTGCCGACTCGGGAGTCAACACTCCCAACTGAGCGCCCTGATTCAGACCGGCATACGGGCTCGACTCCCACGCCGGCGCGTCGGTGGTGACCACAGCAGACAGGGCCGGCCGTCTGCTTTCCAATTCCCATGTGCCCGTGATGGATCCATATCCGGCCTCCCGGGTGGGTGGGTGGCCGTCTATGGTGGTTTCCGCAGCTGGGGCATTTCACCAGCGCCGCCGCGGCCCCGGCGGACGTGGACCGGTGTGGCCTAAACATCTGAGGCAGCAGGCGAAGGATGTGGGTGGTGGGAGATTGTCAAATACTGTGGTGAAATTGTAAGGGTGGGTGTCATCTGAGAAAACCACCTCATGGGTAGGTGTGAACCGAAGGTGGTGTTTCTGTGCCTTAACTGACAAGTGGAGCCTGTTACCGCCGGAGCTGATTATTCAGAGTAGCTTCCATATGATTGGAACTAAGCCCAATTCAAAAATTATAATTTTCGTTTGGGTCGTAGACTTGCATATCATGTCCCAGCATCACAGCATCTTCTTGCTAGCGTCAGGCAGTTTATTCCTGCAGCCAGATCCTTCCCTGAGAAAATCGTCTTGATATGACTAAGCAGTTCCCACGAATTACAGGCGCAATTAATCGTTGCTGTTTTGCCTCCGCATAACTGCAGCGGCGGAGGCTCTGTTCTTTAGCAGATGCCGCCGCCTCATTAACCGTCAACAAAAGCAGCAACAGCAGGCTGGCAGCTGCAGCAGTGCAGACGTTAACCGGTGCAAGGCCAGGGCTCTGGCGGTTTATGGTCCGGGACGGCGCCTTGTGGTGTGTTCTCGGGATAGTCATGGGACGCTAGCTGAGCCAAAAGACAAGACAAGGACGGCTGAGAACAAACCCAGTTGATCACACTTGCTTACCTGAAGCTTACATACCCTGGCGTAGCATTCGTAACAACATGACTGGAAGGCAAGAATTTGTGATTGGTCAGGTTCCAACTGCTATTGGTTTGAGCTATTCGCTGATGTCAGCGTTGCAGCCACTGTGGTGGCGTAGTTATGGTTTCGAGGCAGTTATTCGAGCCGGTCTACCGTGTTGGTATGCGCCGAGAGGGCCGATACGAGTATACCGCGTCATTAGCCTCATGGGAACGACCGCTTCTTGTGACCCCTGGGCCCTGACCGCTGTGTTGAGCTGGATGGCGGTGCCGCTCTTCCGTCCCTAGATAAGTAGTGTGGAGCTCATGGACACAGACGGTGGATACTGGATACTGGGGCTGGACACGTGTGAACTGAACATGTGGATCCAAACATTGGATCAAGGTGATTTCCGAGAGATATATCCGGCACTGGATCCAGATAACGAGCCATAAGTGCATGACGGATCGAGCAATGTGTCTAGCGATATGCCAAGTCGCTTGATTTGAATTTTGAACCTGCAGCGTTAAACCCAACGCTGGACCCATGTGCTGTGAACGTAGCACGTCCAGTGCCGTGCCTGTGGTTCCGTGCCCGGATGTCGCCCGTTTGCACAGGCGTCGCCACTCCGCCTCCCCTCGCTGCTTCGTCCACTGAAATTCAGCACACACAGGCTGGAAACGAAACACAGCTGCTTCCCCATCAGGACTCTCATTCCTGTTAATTATTCCTGCTTTCCCCATTTCTAGTCATACACGAGGTAATGCCAACTCGAGTTGCTTCAGACCATTCATCTCTGCCCTTGCTGGCTCGCTCGTCCAAGCGCAGCATCTCATAACCACACACCAGCTGCTTGCTAACCGCTCCTTCCCACTCACCCTTCCCACATCTGACTCACCGTCCAACTCGACCGGAGGATTCCGGTGGCAGACAGGTTTTGACAGCAGTGTGATGTAATGCGGCGGTAGGTGCGCCGCCGGTGGGCGGTAGAGGGGGCGGTAGAGGGGGCGGTGGAGGGCGGCAAGGCACCCTGCAATGTGTGGATGAACTGGCTAGCGAGTATACATAGTTTTGCCGGGATGGCGATAAGTCACCCTCAGGACCCGTTTGTCTGCCCACGGTACCCCCCGATGTCAGTCTGGCTAGAAGCGGCAGCTTCCCACTCTGCTAGCTGGAAAATTAGTGACTTTGGTATAAGTGTTTTCACTAATTTTGACCGGTTCTTCGTCCGATTACCGGAAGGATCTGATCTCCCCAGCCTGCGATGTGGAAGACGTAGGTGCCCCTGGTCAGTGTCTGCCGAACTGGATGGCTTGTGGTTCTGGTCTGCGGTTTAGAGCATGCAGTCTGTACCGGTGGTGGTAGATGCGGTCGGAAGTCAGTGGTCTGGGCCTGTCTGTGGTTTCTGCGGCTCTGCCTGTTTGTCTGGCTGTGTGTAGCGGGCAGGAAATGATGTCAGGCGACCGCTGATCAGTGACGTCGGCTGATGTATGTGGGAGGAGAGTATCAGGAGGTGATGTCACGTGCGGTGACAGCCGTCAGCACCCGCAGTCGGATGACGGTCTTCATCGGACACTGATGTGATCGTGGTTCATGAGCGATAGCTTTTGCCGCGCACACCAAGATGCTAGCGGTCCATAGCGCTTTGAGTCATCAGGGACTCAATGAACTGAACAAACAATGGCGTGCATGTGTTGGAAAAACGAGAGACCTTGTACATAAACGTTCCTACTTGTTATTTCACCTACCAAGGTTATCAGCACCGTCGTCACTATTGAAAAGGCGACAAAAAAAAAAAACACCGCGGTTAACGGCTGTCCTTTTCTGTGTTTCAGAACATGTATTCGGAGACGGTCTCGGAGACGAAGCGGCACTTCCCGCGGGAGGCGTCTCCACCGCGCGAGTACCGGTCACCGGTCGGCAACAACCTGCAGGAGCTGGACACGCTGCTGTACGACCTCAACGAGGCGCGCTACAACGGCAGCTACATCCAGCAGCGGCCCGCAGGTGAGGGTGCAGGTACATCCTGCAGTGGTACAGCTACATCCAGCAGCGGCCCGCAGGTGAGGGTACGAGTACATCCAGCAGGGGCCTACAGATCAGGGTACAGCTCCATCCAGCAGTGGTACACTTGCATCCAGCGGTGGCCTGCAGCCTGCAGGTGAGGGTGCAGATATATCAAGCATGGGTACTGCTGCATCCAGTGGTGGCCTGCAGATAAGGGTGTAGCTAGATCCAGAAAAAGGTTTATTCTACATCCATTAGCAGCCGGTAGGTGAAGGAACAACTCCATTCATCAATTACACCGCTACATTTAGGACCACTTCATAAGAAAATCCATAATAATTTTACCAAAACACTTATCAAACGCACGCCGAGTCCGAGGCCCATCCCAAAAGGGACACGAGCTGGCCAGACACCGCCGTAGTGTAGGTCGTATTACAGGCGTCACTGCCACACTGGTCTCGTCCCACACCGTCCCAGTCCCGTCCCAGACCGTCTGAGTCCCGTCCCAGACTGTCCCAGCCCCGTCCAGTCCCGTTCCAGAACGTCCGAGCCCAGCCTCGCCACAGGGAGCAGCGAAGGAGGGTGTGGGAGTGATGACTGCTGTTTATCTCTTACCGGCTCCCGCGTGTTGCTGCGCGAATACACACACATCTGGTCGACACCGGCGGGCGTCTCTGGGCCTGCACCGGCCCTCCTCCTCCGCAGCCCCTCACTCCCCCTGTCTCAACACGCCCGAGGAGCCAATAAAGCGTCCCCTCCCCTGCAGCGGGGCTGCACGAGGTAGACGAACGCGAGACCCTGGACGCCTCTTGGTGGAGCACGGGCAGTGTGGGGATGTTTCGCGAGCGGATGCTGATGCGCGAGGATGATGGCCAAGTCAGGAATAGAATGATGCTTCAAAGTTAATAGTACGGAGTGAGATCATAGCAGCTTACTAATGGTAGCTTGATTGGATGGGTAATCTTCAATACATTTCTCTCCTCTCTAGCCTTTTTGAGAGGAGGGATGATTGACTTTCTGTCACCTTGCGGCACATCGCGTGAATGTGCCGTGGTGTCAGAAAGTTATTTATAACATGTCTTTCCTCTTAGTAGAGGAAGACTGTTTTCTGTATTCTTATACTTGATTTTCTAGTCCTGTTTTAGATAAAAAGTCTAAGAGGTAATTTAGTAACTGGGGATAATTGTCCCCAAGGACATTTGGCAGGTTAAAGGAGATATTATTTCTATTACAGTAATCTATTAATGGTTGTCTTTCTCGGTTGTAATCTTGACAATTTAAGATCATGTGTTTTACTGTTATTTGGATATTGCAAGTTGGGCATTGCGGTGGATTTTCATCTAGAAAGGTAAAGGAGTGTGTTAATTTTGTGTGGCCAAAACGTAGTCTTGCGATTAGTTTTTCCTCTTTTCTAGAGCTTAGATTGATTGATGACCAAGGGTCAATTTTAGGGTGAATAGTTCTGAAGAATGTTTGTGCATTGTCCCATTTTTGTTGTCTTTTGATTTTACTCTTTTCTTTTAGTTTTGAGTAAAATTCTGTTGTTGATGATGGGATTTTTGCAGGGTGTGGGAGATCTAGGGCCTCTTTTGCAAGTTGGTCGGCTTTTTCGTTAAGGGGTATACCGCAGTGGGAGGGGATCCATAGAAATTTTGGTAGTTGAGAAAGCGAATTTTGGATTTGGACAATTCTCCATATTAGTGGGTGAGTTGTAACATATTTTGGGTGTATTGATTGGAGGGCTGATAGGGAATCCGAAATGATTATGACATTTTTTTAAGTTTTCATGCTTAATAATGGTGAAGACTGCCAGGATAGCGTATAGCTCCGCGGAGAATATTGACGTTGATCCTGGCAGTCTCTCTTTTAACGCCGTTGTTACCGTGCCTCTGGCTTGCCTCACAGCTGCTGCGCCTGTTTTGTTTGTGGTTGTGTTTTTTGAGCCGTCTGTATAAAAGAGGTTGTGGTTGGGGTAGAGCGCCAGGAAGGAGTTATGAAGTGCTTGGATTTCGTGAGGAGAGTAGTCGGTCTTTTTTTATTCCAGTAGAAGGTGGAGTGTTGATTGAGGATAGGTCCACCACGCCACCGGCTTGAGTATTTTTGGTTGAGGCAGTGTTAAGTCGTATTTTCGCATAAGTGTTTTGAGTCGGGATCCGTATGAAATGCGTTTTTGTTCTTTATGCTTGGAGAGGAAGGATCTGAATTTAATGATAGGAGTGCAGGGGTGGTTTGGGATAGATTGAATTTTGGAAAAGTATTTAGTGAAAGCTATCGACCTTCTTTCTGCTAAAGGTTCAATGTTATTGTAAATTTCCAGGGCCTCGATTGGGGTGGTTTTAAATGCTGCTGTTGATATTCTAATACAGGTGTTTTGAATTGTGTCTAATCTTTTTAAATGTGTTTTTGCTGTGTTTTCGAATATAATTGAGCCGTATTCTAGCATGGGCCTAATGAGTGATGAATATAATTTTACAAGAGTTTTCCGGTCACCTCCAAAGTCGGTTCCTGCGAGGGCTTTTAATATGTTAATTCGTCGTGAGGCTTTGGCTGCAATAATTTTAATGTGTGGGAGAAAGGTAAAGCCACGATCTAGTGTGATGCCTAGTAATTTTGCGGTGTCTGTTATTTTAATTATTGAACTGTTAACGGTTAGGGGTAGAGGGTTGAGAGGTTTTCTTCGGCTGAAAATGACGCTTTGGGATTTTTCACTGGATATGTGTAGGTTTAATGGTTTAAGGGCATTGGTGATGTGGTCTAGGGCTTGTTGGGTGTATTTTAGTGCGGTATTGGGGGATTGATTGGATGACCAAATGGTAATGTCGTCGGCAAAAAGTGACATTTTAGCAGGGCTTGGGACCTGGCTTAGTTTTGAATTGAGGGCTAGGATAAAGAGGATCGGGCTTAGGATTGATCCTTGCATAAGTCCGGATGTGGGGGTTTTGACGGAAGAGAGGGTTTCGAGATATTTAACTTGGAAGGTTCTTTGAGTGAGGTATGTCGTTAAGTAGTGAAGGAGGTGACCGCTGAAGTTGGAGTTAAGGAAATCTAGAAGAGCTTCTATGTTTAGTGTGTCGTAGGCGTTTTTTAAATCTAAAAAGGCTGCCGCAGTATACTGTTGGGAGTCAAATGAGTATTTAATGTCGGAAGTGATTTGGATAAGGTTGTCTAAAGTGCTTCGTCCTGGGAGAAATCCGCTTTGGTATTTACTGATTAGATTGTGCTTTTGTAGGTGATAAATCAGTCTGTTTTTAATGATTCGTTCAAAAAGTTTGTGGATTGTGTTTGTTAGAGAGATAGGTCGATAGCTTTCAAGGAGGTTTGGATTTTTGTTGGGTTTTAGGATAGGGATAATGTGGGCGTGGAACCAGCTTTTTGGGTAGGCATGAAAAGTAAAGGAGTGGTTTAATGCTTTTAAGAGAGCTAGTCTAGTTTTTGGGCCTAGTTGCTGGTAGAAAGGGTAAGGGATCTGGTCTGGACCCGGGGAGCTGTTTCCTGTTGATTTGATAGAGTCTTCTAATTCTGACATGGTAAAGGGGACATTATAAATTTGGGAATCTTGTGTACTGATTGGGATAGGACGAGGAACAGGAGCGGGTATTTGTGAGGATACCTGTAGATAATGTTCCGCGAATTGGTTTGCTATTTCGTTTGGGGAAGTGTACTTGTTGTTGTTGTGGACTATTTCTATCGCTTTTTTGGTAGTTGTTTTATTACCTTTAAAGGCCTTGATAGTTTGCCATATTTTTGATAGAGGGGTGAATCTGTTAAAATTGTTTGCAAATTCTTCGAAGCTTTTGCGCTTTGCTTCTTTGATAATTCTTTTGCACCTAGCCTTGGCTCTTTTGTAAATAATAAAGTCTTCTTCTGATCGTGTTTTTTCAAATCGGTGTCTCGCAGTGTTTCTAAAGGTAATAGCCCGAGTGCAATCATAATTCCACCAGGGTACTGATTTAGGGCGTCGGTGTTGTGTATTAGTGTAGGGGATATGTTGTTCTGCTGTCTTGGTGATGTGCTGTGTGAACTGTTCTACTGTGTGTTCTGTGAAGCTTTGGTGTTCCAGTGTATTTCTGTAGGCTTCCCAGTTAGCTCTTTTTAGGTTAAATCTTTTAGCTGAAGGGAGAGAGGGTGATGTTTGTCCCAAGGATATTAGGATGGGTCGGTGGTCGGAAAAATAGGGGTCTGGATTTGTTTCCCAAGAAGAGGATAGTGCCAAGGATGGTGACACTGCTGAAATGTCCGGAGTGCTGTCTGTGTTTTGGTGCCGTGCTGCAGGGAATGTTGGGGATCCATCATTGAGGACAACCAAGCTAAGCTTATCCATGAGTTCATTAAATATGTGGCCTTTGGTGTTTGGTGTCTCTTGGTTATGGTCCCAAAGTGGGTGGTGCGCATTTACGTCACCGATTAGTAAGATGGGGGTGGAAATACTGCTGATTGTTGATTCTAAATCGTTTAAGAATTTTGGAAAATCTATTGATGGTGAAGCGTAAAAATTTACAATTGTGATGAAACTCTGTGTTGTTTTGATCTCGATAGCTTGGATGTCTAAAGTACTATTTGTGTCTATTTCTCGATAAGGCAAGTTGTTTTTGATGTATGTTCCTACGCCACCTCTTCTAATTCCTGAGACTAGTGTTGAATCTTTTCTGATGAAAGTGAAGGATGTCAAATTTAGATTGTATGGGTCCCCGGGTTTTAGATGAGTTTCCTGAATGCACATAACAGATGTTTCTGATGCCAGAAGGGCCTGTTTGGCTTCCGCCCAATTGCCCAGGATTCCCCTAACATTCCACTGCAGCACTTTTACATTATGGATGGCGTGGTGGGTCATCGTGGGTGTGTCTGTGTGTGTGTGTTCTACTGACGCTGGTTACGGAGGGTGTACGGGTGGGAGTCCGACGGGGCGGACTGGAGGCGGCGCCTGGCCTGGCCCCGTGCCGGTGGCGTGGATGGACTGCTGGAGGAGTCGGTCTGCTGGCTCTGGTCGGAATGATCAGAGGATGAAGGAGTTGGGTTGCGGTGGTTAGGATCCTCGGCGGAGGACTGGGCGCGAGCACCCGTTCCGGAGGAGGATGGGGTTGGGTTGCGGAGCTCGGGGGCTCCGGCGGCGGGCTGGCGGGGGGGTACCCGCTCGACCGAGCTCCGAGGAGGAGCCGTCTCTCGCAGCCGCAAGGTCCTTGGGCCTCGGGGGGACCTTCGGCGTCACACGCGCCGGGGTATCCGGTCTGGGAGGAGGAGGAGGAGGCTTGGCGTTGGGGGCAGGGGAGATAGGGTGGTAAGTGGGGGTGGAGGACCGGCTGGCGGGAGGAGGGAGGTTAGGGTACTCTCGGTCGGAAAGTGGCGGCGGAGGGCGGGTCGGAGGAGGGGGAGGGACTTGGTTAGGGTTGGAGTCAGGATGGGCGACAACGTACTCCCGAGCGTCGCGAACCTCCCAGCCCTGGCGGACCAGCAGGGAGACGCGGCACTCAGCTACCCAACGCGGGCAGCTGGGGTCGTCGGCGGAGTGGGGGCCACGGCACCCGGCACAGGAGAGGGAGTCGGAGGTGCAGGATTGGGATTCGTGTCCCGGCTTGGAGCAGCTCGAGCACACAGGATTTGGGGATCGGCAGTGCTGCTGGCGATGCCCGTACTTCTGGCACCGCCGGCAGCGCATGGGCTTGGGAAGGACAGGACGAACATGGAAGGAAAGGTAGGCGGCTCGGACGGTGGACGGAGGCATGGAGGACTCAAAGGTCAGGATCAGGACTTTAGGAGAGCGAGGGGGTCGGTAAACCGCGCGGACACCCACGCGGCTGAAACCTTCCTCCAGCTCGGTGATGGAGAGGTGTTGGAGGCCAGGAGCGAAAATGGATCCCTGGGATCGATTTAGGTGAGGAGGGGCCCAAGCCCGAACCTCAACCCCAGCGATCCGGCTGACCGCCAGTAAGGCCTGGCGGTCATCCGGGTCGCAGCGGACCATGAGGTCCCCCCCACGGAGCGGCCTGGCGCTGGGACAGCGCCCGACCGCCCCGACGAGGGAATCCTCCACGGCCCAGGGGGAGAGATCGGTCATGGGACTCCCATCCAGGCGACGGAAACGGATGTAGGATTGGGGAGAGAAGGTGGTGGGAGGGGGAGGCATGGTGGAGTGAGGTAGGTGTAGTGTGGTGTTGGAAAGTGGTGTTGCGAGTGTTGTGATGGGTGGGCGTAAGTGGATGTTGTGTGTGTAGTGTTGGCTGTGTGAGTTGTAGCAAAGCAAGTGAAAAATTACGTTAAGTAGGTGAGTCAGGTGAGCGTGGGCGAGGCAGGCGAGCAACTTACGTGAGACGAACGGTCGGCAGAGCACAAAGGCGTCCGCATTTGTGTGCGACTGAACTTCTTACAGCTGGATTTTGGAAATGCCTTGGATGCTCGAGGGTTTCTTTGATTCTGGCTGATTGTTTTTTTTTCATAACCAATACTTTTTTCACAACCAATATACTTTGTTACGTTGTCGTCAGATTGTTGCTGAGATAGTTCCCTGATCTAACTTAATAATGCTTCCACAATCCTACGTGTTCGTCGCGTCTGGATCTTTGACTGTTGAGTCGCTTGACGCTTCTACCCTCGTGGACCTGAGCTGGTCCACACGAGAGAGGAGGTGACCGTTTTTACCGCTGCGAAGGCCATCAATGCGTGCCGTCCGTATGGCGCCGGAGCCGTCAGCGGGTGCCGCTCTCTGACGCGGGGCTGCCTTGGCACAGTTCGGAGCGGCCGCCGCGCACTGTGCAGCTCTCCGATCCGATCTGGGCGCAGGGCGGGCTGAGTAACCGGAATGGCCGGGCGGTGTTTGATCGGCGGTTAGCGCCGGCTGGCTACTGTGCCTCCACCCACCACTAGGTTATTCTCCACCCACTCACCGTCCCTACAGCTAACTAAGCAGTGTTCCACTCGACGTGCTGCGCCCAAGATGTTTTTTTTTTTTTAATTTGTAGGAATGACATTCCTGCTACAATACTTTTGTGTGCTGGTCTTAGCAGGAAGTGTCACTTGAGTTGCCGTCTTATGATGTGTTACAGTACATATCGCTTCTCTCGAGTTTATCCAGCCAACTGGACGCGTCTATATGACCTCTCCTAGAAACATCATTCTGCTACTGACTGTGAGGCTCACCAGAACTCACTCCCACACCAGCTGTGCAGTGTGCACGCTGGAGTGAACTGGAGCAGTGGCGGCTCCTGCTCCCTATCCATCCAGTAGCGGCGGAGCGCCTTCAATTAAGGGGGGGGGGGGAGGGAGGGCACTGCCGACTTTTGGTCCCATTCTTTACATGCAACGCCCATAGGGCTAATGTTAAAATGCCAAAATCAAAGGGGGCACGGTGCCCCGGTGCCCTCCCCGTTCCGCCGCCTATGCAACCATCCTCACTACCCATGCAGAGATCACCACAGCGGGTGGTGCGTCACGCCAGCACGTCACACCGTGACGGTCAGTCGTCACGACTGCACGGATTGTTGTCAAACCCTGCCACCCTGCGTCACCCGTCAGTTTATCTTTTTTTTTTCAATGCCAGCATGGGTGGCCCGATTCCCGCTCTAAATGTTGCCTCTTGTCTGGGACATTTGCATATCATTTGCAGTGTGTTGTGTTTTCTGTCAGCCAAAATTGCCCTGGCGGTACTACGGAGGATGTAATATGGCCAATAATGTCCCATTCGGTGGCCGCCTGTAGCTCTTATGGTCCGGCAATGTGCGGCATGGTGGGCTTCCATCGGGTTTGAATGCTTGTGTCAACTGTAAAACAACGTCCCAGTGGACTGTCGGGGGATGTAATTGTTGTTGTGTTTGAATTTGTTTATTTTTTTACTGTAGCTTTTATTGAGGGCGGGACGTGCTTTTGTTATGAATATTGTCGGTATGGTTTCCATTGTTGAGTGCCATTTTTAGTTGTCAACTTTTACCTGAGCTCATTCAGGGAGTTCGTTCCCTTTCAGAGTTGCTTTTGCCTGTGTTTTGTAAGAAAAACTTATTTAAATAAATGCACCAAGCCATACAGTTAGCAGACGGAAGGAACCGTGAAACATGCAAGCTTCCCATGTCAACAGCAATATTCGCCCCATTTAAAACAAGTCCGACATCCTGATACCATCGACCCATGTCCCTTACTCGCCATTCTCGATAACAGGCGTCCCTCGATTCAGTAACGAGTTCCCAATTCGCCCTGCACCGTGTCCGTTTCCCGCTGCGGGCCTATTTTACCGGCATCGTATACGTTCGGTGAATGTGGCCAGCCGCCTGTGAGGCTAACGGGCACGATATTGGGTCCGGTGGACCGGAGACAGACGGCCGTGTGGTATAACGACCTCAGCCGGTGACAGGATGTCGAAGATGTCACGTTCATTGCGACGGCGATTATGAGTTGACGCTTGGGGCTGCGGACAGCGGACGAACTGCGGACGAACGGACGACTGCGGATGGTCTGCATGGGTCCATAAGGCAGCCTACCGACGGGGGACGGGACGACAGGGGCCACTGGAGGTGACCGCGTGCGGTGAAGCGGCGTCAGTTGAGACAGCCTGTCGACGCTGGCGTGTGCAGCGTGCAGTTGCACTGTGCAGTGTGCACTGTGCAGGCGCTGCAGACGGTTCTGCTGATGACAGCTAACCCCTGGGGAGTGTGACGTACTGTGAGGAGTCCATGGTGCAGCTGTCACCGCCCGGCGCCGGCGGCGCTGGCAGCGGTGGTGAGCGGGGTGCAGTGGCCTGTCCCCCATCTCTGACCCTCCCTCTCCGAAGTCCCTCCTGTCATGTCACGCTGCATTCCTACGTGGAAGCTGTAAATTCTGGACGGCTCTGACGGCTGCAGTGGCGAGACGGCTGCCAGCGGGCGGTAGGACAAGGCAGAGGATGCGGGCCGTGGTACTGGGCTGGTGTAGACAACGGCAGATGAAAGAGACATCTGGTGGCGGTGGATGGAAACGCTAGTTCGGCGCTCTAGAATGCGGAGGGCTGCATTTTCCTCTTCATTGCGGGCAGGGAGAACTTTTATTTTGCTGGTGTTTATGAGACGACATCGATAATCTTTGAACGATGTATCCTTGTCATGCCTTTTTGCCCACAAACGTTTGTACGGCATCGCGTAAGATAACATTTCCAACTCGGAAGTCTGGTGGCAGTTCAAAGGTTTCACCATGCTATTGTATTCGTCTGTCTGTAGGACGAGTGTTACCTGTGCTGATGTTACCTTAATTGAACGTCAATTGTAATTTTACATGGATGATCCTACCTCTCTCCCCGTCCTCGAGCTACCCTCAGAGTGTGGTTGTCTGTTTTCACTCTCTCCCTCTCTACGTTTCCCAGAGCCCCTCTGACAGTCCCTCTCTCTCTCTCTCCCTCTCTACGTTTCCCAGAGCCCCTCTTACAGTCCCCCCCCCTCTCTCTCTCTCTCTCTCTCTCTCTCTCTCTCTCTCTCTCTCTCTCTCTCTCTCTCTCTCTCTCTCCCTCCCCCCCGTAGGCTACCCTCGTTCTGTGTTTGTCTTTGTTCCCCGACTCCCTCTGACAGCTCCTCTCTTCATTCGCAGACTCTCCCTCACCGGTAAACGGCAGCGGCTCTGTGGCGGTACACGGACACACCTCCAGGCCATCGGTGGACGCGCTGCTGGATGAACTGGACTCGGTACCCAGCCAGTGAGTACAGATACTCCCCCCCCCCCCACACACACGCACATACACGTACTACCAGCCCTAAACCTCAATAATACTGTTGCACCTTGTGACCTTACGAAGCCTTACCCAGCCAGCTAGTGTTGTGGTCCGCGCGCTCAATCGCGTGGTTCTTTTTAAAATTGGTTTATGGTAAATCATTGACATTTATCGTTGTTCAAATTTTGTAGTGATACTATGATATTCGTCCCTGCATCTCTGGTCTGGATGCAGTGCTGCCACCTACCGCCTTTAGAAGACATTAACCCGGTTTACATAGCATATTTGACGAGGCTCTAGCTCGTTAATTTGGCGATAATTTTGTTGCAGTGGTCTTCAGATATTTAGAGGGGATCATTTTATAAATTGCTAAGCACCATTGGCATCTTTTGCAACAGCACGGACGGAGATATAAGCTTGCAACAAACCCTATGTAAACGCGTCTATTACGTCCAGGCCAGCAGTCAGCACATGTATGTGCTGCCACCTATGAGCATAGGTGAAAGCTGAGGTTTGGTGATCTCCCGTTCTTGATATCCGAGCTTTGTGATGATCCCGGTCTATCAGTGGACACATAATATATTTCTCCGTTGTTTTCTTTGCGTCTATGCACTATAATATTTTCCTATTCGTCAGTCAGTAGTCACATATCAGTTTGGTATTGTGGCATTGACAGCCTTATTCGTCACTCCTTACCGATAACATGGGCTCAGCTCGTGGTACCGCCTGCCCTGACGTCATGGCTCAGTTTCCTGCAACCGGCCGGTGCAGATCACTGGTTAATTGGTCGCCGTTCCTAGAGCTCGTGTGATTAGCACGAGAGGTGGTCACGGAAGCACCGAAGCGGTGCGCTCCAGCACGCAGGGACTCATTGTTGTTATATTGAATGGGTCGTTCATTTTTTCGAACGCTGATGCATTAAAGGTAATCATCGTGGATAAACTATATCCACTTTAGATGATGTTTGAGCTCGATCGGTTATCCTTCTGCCCTAAGGCATCGCCTACCGTGTGAGCTCAGTATAACCCTTCTTCGCCACTCGGCCCCGCCTTGCCCTCTCCACCCAACCGCCGGCGGCTTGAATATCCCACCCACCCTCTGTTGTACCGGGTTCAACCCTGCACTTAATCCCCCCCCCTCCCCGCCCTCACTGCTGCCCGCATCAGCTCTGCCTGCGGGGTATGATGGCTGCCGGGCACGGAGGGGGAGGGGGCGGCAGGTGGTGGGTAGAAGGGCTGGGGAGTTTATGACCTCGTAGGTGGCCGGTAGGGGTATTCAGGGACGTTCGACTGATGCAGCGTGTGCTGACATGCACTATTTCTCAGTTGTCGATGGTGTTGCTGAGAACGCAGTCGGTTGCCTCGTTTCATTGCGTACTTGTTGCATGGCTTAGCTTCGTCTAAGATGTTAAATGTACGCCCGAAAATGTTCAATTTGCAAATGAGGTGCAGTAGGGGAGAGTGGGGAAAGATGCCCAGGGTTTGACTATGTCATATATTATTCGAAAATGACGATCGGAAAGCCAAAACTTGGAGTTTCAACGGAAGCCGACATCATTTTTCTCCAAAAATATCACACTTTCGTGCATGAAATATGATAACTTTTTTTGCTATTAAGCATTTTCCTGAAGAAGTGAAAGGGGGCATCTTACCCCACAGGGTGGAAAAGACGCCCCCTGGCGTTGGGTAAGATGCCCCCCTGCACTATAAGTGACATAAATAGGCACGTGAATCGCCTGAACGAATCAGTAGTCCCTTCGAGCCTGCAGTAGACACCAAACGTCATCGTAAGGGCCCTCAAAAGTAGTCGTAAGGGGCTTCAGAGGTCATCGTTAGGGCCATCATAGTCCAGCGTGGCCAAACAAGCCTCCGTGGTGGCGTTCGGAGACCACTGTAGGGCCCTTCATGATGCTTGAGGGCCCTCGAGCCCATCGTGGGGACCTCAGATGCCCGCGCGGCCCGTGGAGCCAACGTGGGAGCCCTCAAAGGATGTCGTGAAGGGCCCTGGAACCAATAATGGGGCCCACAGAGGCCGTCGTGAGGGCTCTCAGAGTCAGATGCCGCCCAAAAAGTCGCTGTGTGGGCCGAGAGACCGGCATGGGGAGCACTCGACCGTACCGGACTCTCAATAGTCCCAGATCGGCTTTTGTCTCTCATCACAAGTATGTAATAAATGATTCGACGGGCTGCTTGAAGGACAGCCTACGGATTTAGGGGGGCGTCTTTCCCCATCAGGACAGGGGGCATCTTACCCCAAGGTACCGAAGTAACATTAACTCATCACAATTTGTTAGCCATAAAACTACACCCTGAAACAAACTGTTAGGGACACAGTACACGCATGTTAATGTATCACGACTATGGCAAGGGACGCAAAAATTATCTACCTTCTTTGATATTTACAATGTTTTGACGCCAAAATATTTTTTGAAAGCAGCAAATAAAAAACATGCAGTCACCAGCCAGCCGTTGCCCAACTGAGCTTCGCAAATTTATGTGCAGTTAACAAGGCATGCTTCCGCTTTACGCTAAGAACATTAATTTCCAGGTTCGATTCTTTGTTTCCCCGCTAGAGGGGGTGGGGCGTCTTTCCCACCCTGGGCATCTTACCCCACTCTCCCCTAACAGTGACCGCCGCTGGTTCGCATGTCTTTGCTGAACTTCTGTTCACCTTTCCATGATTACACAATGCCCAGTTGCACTCCCCTCAGTTCCTAAACGATGTGATAGCAGTGTGGCGCCGATCTTCCTTCATTTCCTTTTCAATTATGTCGTGCGGTACCTTTAGTAGTTTTAGACCAGTATTTTTGGTGTAAGGGCGGTAGTCTATTCCGCTCGATCACCACAGGAGTTACAATGTGCATTCCCCTGCCCCGACCCTCTTCACCATTGCGGTGCAAGTGTTTGCATGAGAGCGGCCTTCACTTCTCTCGCACTGCAGTGTCAGTGCGGGGGCGTCCGTCCCTCCCCTCTCGACTACTGCAGTGTCAGTGTGGGGGTGGTGGCGGTGGCAGCTACCGGTTCCGCCGACTCCGGGTGATGTCACCTTCCGCCTGCGACGGGTGTCTGGAACGGACGGTTGGCGGGAGCGAGAGCATGGCGGTCACGGTCGCATTGGGGGGACGCTGAAAGGGGACGGGTGTCACGGTTAGAGGGGGAACTGCCTCGGCGATGGGGGGGGGGGGGGGGCTTGGCGGGATATAGTGAACGGTGGCGAAGCGTTTGGAGGTCGCGTTTACCGTGGTGGGTCAGATTGCAGGGTTAGTGGTCATTGTGGGTCTATGTAGATATAAGGCAGGTCACGATGGGTCAGATCGGGATGGAAAGGGGTGGCGTATTTCAGATATCACAAGAAGGGACACGGTGGAAAGTCATGATTGGACACGATGTAAGGTGAAAGGCGACAAAGGTTCACGGCGGGACATCCTGTAGCGTGACCAGGGTCACGGTGGGGCATCTTGTTAGGTGACCAGGTCACGGTGGGGCATCCCGTAGGGTGACGGGGGTCACGGTGGAACATCTCGGTGGGGTGACCAGGGTCACGATACTGACGCCCACGCCTCCGTGACTCGTGAGGCGCCTCGGTCACGACGGGCGTCCCCAGTGAGCACGATTCGTGAACGGAGATTGGGCGCAGCAGTGGTTGGAGACATGAGAGGCAGAGAACCGGCCGATCTATCTGACAATATGACCACACATGACCTGACCCGATCCCATGCGATCCGACCACACCTGACCTGAAACCGACCTGATCTGACCAGGCCTAGCCTGATCGGTCAAAGAGGCCTGCAGCTGGCTCGCACTTTGTCGCTACGTTGTACAGTGGAACGGTTGAACTCCTCCTGCGTGGGTATACGATCACGTTCGTCGGCCGCTCATGTAGATTGCATATGCTGCATTCGCTTACGGCATACAGTTCCACGGCTGCACGAGTCCTCGGCGATTTGACTCGCTCGAGCGCCGCCCAGGAGAACGTACCGCACTAGCAGTTTACATTATTTCACATCCCATCTCTTCACTTCACTTTGCGGCTTCATTGAAGTACGTCAACGGTTGACGCACAGGAACTGACGCAGAGACTCGTGTTTAAACCGAGAGGCTAACGTTACGGTCCTTGTCAGAATGTTTGACATTCTTTGCTAGTGATTGATGGCTGGGGAAATGGAAATGTGCAGCGAACTCAGCGGGCTGATTTCCAAGTCTGCCAAAGGGAGGTGGAGCTAGCGCTTGGCCATGCATACGGCATTCGCCGGCCACGCTAGGACAAGTGACTTCCAGCCTAAGGTTGAGCTAGTCACATAGCCTCGCGTGTATTTTCTGGCCGCTTCGCCGGTACGTTTGATGTGCCTCCCGGAGCTTAGACGAAAAATGTTGGTTGATGTCGAGTGTTCCGTACTGCTGACAAGGTGACACCAGTAAATGACGCCTGATGGATAGTGAGTGGTAGGTGTGAGATGGATGTGCTTACTTTGGACCTCGGCGCAGAGTTGGATTTAGACCAGACAGCTCCTGCTTGAACTGAGCAGGATGAGGTGTTGTCGGTGTGAGGTCCGGTCGTATTGACCAGTGGGGACTGGGTGGGTCCGTCTGACTCATAGCCTCAAACTCCGAGTCTGGATCATCACACGACTGCAGCGAGCAGAAGCCTGTCCGGGCCGACTCTCTGGAGCCCCGAAATCGACCTGGACGGGTCGATTGGCCACCCCGGGGCGTGGTCTCTCCCCTGGGAGACCGCCCTCACGCACTGCGCCGCGGGCTCGCGACTCTCCTCCCCACCCCTCCGCCGCCCTGTTGGTCGCACCTTCCCACTCTGCATTCCTGCCATTGCATTGCGGCGTCCACCGTCACCGCGTCCCTCGCCGGCCTGCATGACGGCCGGTTTCCGCCCCCCCCCCCCTCCATGGCGTCGGATGACGTCAGGCGGCGGCGCGGCGGCGGCGGCCCGCCTCTCCGGGTCTCTCTCGGCCGCCGAGCGCCGGGTGCGGCCGGCAGACGACCGCCGTGCCGCCGCGCGTGTGAGAGGGTGAAGGAGTGTAGTGTCGCCTCCGACGGAGCGATGGCCCGCAGCGGCGCCGATCACACCATGGAGGTGATCGAAATCGTCGACTACGTCCGTCCCGAGTGAGTCTCCGGGGTAGGGTGGGTCATGCCGGTGCTCTGATGTCACCTCTGCTGGGTAAATAAACTGAGAGTCACGTGGTGACCGCTGCCGCCGCCGAGAGGGCTCCGTCACGGTATGTGTTGTTGCACGCTCGGCGGTGACTGGTGGGCCGCGGAGGGACCTCGTGCAGGGACACTGCCGGCCCCGCCCCGGTTCGATACTGGGCGAGGTGTTGGAGGGAGGGGAGTGGGTCAGTGTGGAGGTGGTGCTGAGGTGGTGGACACTGGACAGCGTTGTGGTGATGGCGGTGACGGCAACAGACTTTCGCCGGCTGTGTGAGTCTGGATATAAGTGAAGGATTTGTCTGTGGAGTTTGTTCTCAGCTGCAGCCAGTTTATTGGTTGTGAATAGTTCGCGGTGTGGAAGTGTCAGGTGTGCGGCGGTAGGTTAGCTTTGAAACTTGGTATTCATTCGAAGTTTGTGGCATCGTGGCCTGTCCCAAGTAACCAGTATGTGGCGTAGTGCTCCATTCGTTAGTTTCCACAGAGGCTGAAGGAGGCATTTGCTTGAATCGACTGTCTTCGGTTCGAAACCCTGAACAATTCTTGAGATAATAATCGTCTGGCCGGTTTCCATGGTCAATCAAGTGCGGTCTCCGAGGGGGTGTCGGGGTGTCAACAGTTGATGACGCTGCCTGGATGTGCCTTTCAAAACAGACTCAGGGATCTTCTTTGTTTTCAGTGATAACACTAGGGATAGAGTCTTCTCTGAAAACCGTGCTACTGCCGATGACGTCTGGATATGTCTCGTTTGCATTTCCGCATTCGACAGTGCTTCCCCAATCATGAGCTGTAGTTTAAATATGAGTTCCAGAGGCGTGTTTCGTTTCATCATGATAAGCACCGTCATCAACTTGAATGGATCTGCAGTAATCTTGTGCTTCCGTAATTACAAAAGGGCATGGTTGATAGCTACAACGGCTCATTTCGGTGGGGTTTTAGTGTGCAACTTGCAGTAACTGCCGCTCACAGGGAAGACGCGAACCCTTGACCTTTCTTTTACTGCCGGCGGCTCGAGCTACCGACGTCTGACTCTTACTGATGCTGTTATGAAGCTGTGTCGCAGCCATTTTTACTTGAAGCTGAGTGCCTCTTGGTGTTAGACCCAACCAAAGCCATCCTCCATCTCTCCCATCCGACCAGAGCCGCACCTCCGGCTGAGCTTTGATTACCTTCGCGGCTCCATGTTTACTCCAGCGTGGCTACAATTTACCATAGAGCCTCGGCCCACCGCGCCTGGCATGCCGCGAATACAAACCGTGCAGGGTGATATAGCGGTAAAGGCCGACCTTCACTGCGCTGCGTTAGCGCCGTCCATGCAGTTTGACCGTCAGTTGTTCCCTGCGCCGCCCTTGAATGATAATGTAACGGTGGTATTCAGTGCGAGGTATGAACGGGTTACGATCTGCCTGGGGATATGCCCGGTTCACATGTGGTGGGTTGGAGTGGTGGCTTATGGCGCGCTGAATGGATCCCGGTGGGCGGTGTGAAGCTGGCACTTGATTGGGTTTATTGAAATGGCTCACGTACTCGTATATCTGGGTAGGAAGAACAAATGGTTGCGCTTCATTCGTGAAATGTCTTTGATGGCCAATGCTTCGTCTATCTCGTTCCTTTTTGTCATATGGGTAGATTTTTACGCTTATGCCCTTCAGTGAGCTTATAAAAGCGCAGCATCCAAGCAGAGTAGCGCAGCCAACAGCATGCGCCTTCACTGAAGGCGCATGCTGCCTTCAGTGAAGGCAGCAAGCGCCACAAGGCATGTCGACACAAGGCTGTCGACAGAAGTTATTCCTTACGTCTCAGGCGCGAAGAACGTTGAATTAACCCTACAGCCTGTCAGGGTTGTGTAGAGCCATATATCATCAACCGAGCTTTCCATTCTCTGCCGTGGAGTTGGTACATCTCGTGGTCGTCGAACGAATGTCAGTGGCCTTGTTGGCAGCGGAAGTCTTTTAGTGCTCTTCTCTTCACCAAGCCGTTGTGACTGCCTGTCCTACGCCATGCAATAGTACTTGTGTTACCGTCTACTTGTGATGCATCTCTGCGTTTTTACGGTCATGGCTTGTCCCCCTCTCCTCTTGCTATGGTGACCAAGACCAGTGAAACAGCGACCTGTCGGTCGCATACGACAGTGGCGGATCCAGGGGGGGGGGCAAAATGGGCATTTGCCCCCCCCCCCAAACGGCATAATTTTAACATTACGCCTATGGACGATGCATGGAAAGAATCGATAAATTGTTATGGTTTGCCCCCCCCCCCAAAAAAAAAACTCTGAGCTGGATCCGCCTCTGGCATACGATTCCTGAGAACCGACAGACAACGCTCCAGTGTCCACCTCAGTTCGCCCATCCGTTCCGCTCCGTCCGTTCTGACGCGTTCGCCGGTCCTTCGCGTCTATCCGTCTGTCCGTCCTTCTCGTCTATCTGTCCGTCTCTCCCTCCTATCCGACGCGTCTCTCCGTCTGTCTCGTTCTGTCTCCGTCTGTCGGCTGTCTCTTTCGTCCCGTCTCGTCCCGTCTCCGTTTCATCGCGTTGTCGTATCATACAGTCTATCCCGGTCCCGCACTTTCCCACTGAGACGGGAATACCCCACTGAGTCTCCGTCTGGTCTCTTTATTCGTCAAGGGCGGTGTCTCGGCTCTGCAGTTCGCCTGCCACACTCGCAGCTCTGTCGGTGTGACACGAACTGACACCTCAAGTGAGCCGCAGCGGCTGCCAACGCCGCTGCCTTCTCTCCAGAGGTCGACCAACGGGTCAAAGACCCGGTACTGCCGGCCTTGCCCGGCGCCTTACGGTCAGTGGGTGTCCGTATGGATACGATGTCAGTCTCGATACGGAGACTGTTGCATCGAGCTGTTCCCGACGGTAGATTGCCGAAGATGATAATATGAAAATGAAGAAATATGGCGACCGATTCGTATGATAGGCTTCCAGGGTGCGGCTTGTCTCCTACCTGGTTGCGTTGACAGCTCTCAGTATTGGCGCAGTTTTTTAGATCACAAAGTGAAACATTACATGGAACATCACAAGTGGAACATTAGATTACAAAGTGTTCTAGTTCTGTCGGCTGGTGCCGGAACTAATCCTAGTTCCGGCACTCCTGTGACACATTGTGGCTGCTATTTTCACGTGTCGCGTCTGTGCGAGTGGGCGGCGCCATGTCTGCGGTCCTGGCGCACGCTGCCACTACGTCCGTTTGTCAGCACTGCAGCGGCGCAGCTGCTAGGGGGAGGACAGGTGAAGAGGGGGGGGGGGGCGTGTCGGCAGAGTGGGTCTGCTGAGGGTGTAGCGGTGCCTGCCGCAGGATTGACTCCAGCGTCCAGTGTTTTCACTTCCGGCTCACCTTTTTTTCTCAGCGAGCTCACTGTTACCTTTTATTCTCGAGCTTCTCCACCTGCTGTTCTTCTTTCGTGGGTGTCCAGCTCTTTTCGACTCTCGTCTGGCTGGGCACCAGTTTATCGCACCTTCCTCTGGCCCTTTTCCATCTCGACTGCTGAGGCCACTGTCGGTCCACACGCAGTTTCAACTTTGACGCTCATGGCGTGTCTCCGGTGTGATGCGTGCCGAGTTTACGAGGTCGTGCTGATGATGTCCAGATGGTGTTCGCTGGGGACACTGCACAGAAATGAGATGCTCTCTCTCTCTCTCTCTCTCTCTCTCTCTCTCTCTCTCTCTCTCTCTCTCTCTCTCTCTCTCTCTCTCTCTCTCTCTCTCTCTCTCTCTCTCTCTCTCTCTCTCTCTCTCTCTCTCTCTCTCTCTCTCTCTCTCTCCCCCTCTTACTCACTTCTCGAATGGTTGGCACTTCGCACCTGACGCCCTGCCAACTTTAGAAGCCGTTTTACTAATGAGCTAACCGCCCCCTTTGGCGTCGACTGAACCGTTGCCAGCCGCTCTCCACATTCGACACGAACCAGCACCTGCTGCCGTGTTGATACAACTGACTACTAAAGTTACCCCTCCTCTCATTTGGTCACGTAACTGACGTGTTCTTGATTGCCACTATTCATCTCCGAAGAGATTTGGTATCCTGCATTTGGTGAAATTTGGGGGCTGGATACTCCCCGTTTTCAGTGTTTTCAGGTCTCAGGAGATGAAAGGCCATGCCTTTTTCGATGAGAGGTCGCCTCCAGTCAGTCCGTGTAGCTTCACATCCTAAATGTGATCGCTAAGTAACGTGACGTTACACGTTATTCAAGAGCATTCCTCGCACTTAGCCATCTTTTCAATAAGAGCCCGTCTTTGACGCCCGTCCGCTCCGCTCGCCCGGGCGGCGTCTGCACAATTGTCAGACGCTGTCTCCGGTGATCATGTCAACTCATTGACACCTGTCAGGATGAGGGCGGCGCCGGCGCTACTGCCGATGTCACACCTGATTTGGAACTGATGGACCCAACCATCGCCGTAAAACGCACCGATGATTGTCAGTTATGGGGTGGGTTATCAATAAAAGTACAGGAGTGGCTGTGATTCGACAAATTTGCTTCGTGTTAACCCTCGCCCATGTAGGGGCGAGGGTTAACACGAAGCCATCTTCGTTCTTCTGCTCTCTAAGTAGTAGTTGGAGTTGGTGCAACCCCCCCCCCCTGAGGTTTTTCGGAAATACTGCAAAAACGGCGGCGCGCAGCGCCGCCAAATTTTGGGTACCTTATGGGGCAAACCTTGCGCATCTTTTGATAAAAAAAAAATTTGACCGGGTCATGTCAGGTCACGGAGTTATGACGTCACAAAGGGAACAGCCTCCGGCCGGATTTTCACAAACTGAGTGCCAACGCCCGAGGTTTCCTGCCGGTGGTACGGACATCGGTTGATGGATCGTGATGAAACTTCCCATGCATGTTGGGGCAAGTATTGGCTATCATATGGTATAAGAAACTTGACCGGGTCAGGTCAGGTCACGGAGCTATGACGTCACAAGAGGAACAGCGTCCGGTACTATTTTTGAAAAGCGCCCGAACCACTATTTTGCTAATTCTTGTCACCTCAATGGGAATATGCAGCAATATTAGCTTCTATAGGGAGCAAATGGACCTCCAAAATCCAAAAATACAATCAGATTTCAAAAATTTAAATTTTGATTTTTCGAATTTCTGCCGCCGACTGTGACCTTGCCGACTTCCGGCGCTCCCAACGCGCCATTTTTAGAGCTAGGGAAACGAAATACATACCAAACGATAGAGAATTGATCAAGGAACACGATAGTGAATGTTTCAAGTCGATATCTCCCACCGTTTTGCCGCAATCGCCGCGGAAAGTTGAAAAAAGTCTATTTTTCCGAAAATTTGACCTTTGACCGGTCAAAAGTAGGTCAAATGTTGATCTAGGACCAAAAAATATACCACCAATCGCGAGATCTCGGCGAGAGCAATCCGTTGGTCTTTTCCGCTAAGCTCTACGACGCTCCGTTTTCAAACGCCAAGGGGGGGGGGGTCGCACCAACCCCCCCCCCCCCTGCATGGGCGAAGGTGGCAGATCGCCGTTTACGGGCGAGGGTTAACGTGCGTGGTTACTGGTTACGTCTGATATCAGTTTTTCATTCAGCTGGTCGGTACTTTGTGGTTCGAGTAAGTGCTAAAAGGCTGTAATTAATTGACTGGCTTATGGTCCCAGTTTGGGTTTTATGGGTCCTCCTGCGTGTATTTTCGGTAATATGATTCGTTTAGGGACTGTCGAGATTAAGCTTTTTATGTCGCTCCGGCTGCCTAATCGATACCATGCAGGATGAGAGAGGGTTTCTGACATTCCATGATCATGGTTTCAAAATTGGCACGAATATGTCACTGCACGATACAAAATCTGTGATGTCCAAGCATCGCATTCCGGATGTCCTCAATTTTGGCATAGTCTGGTTGCGTATACCTATGCAGCTGTGGAGTTTTGGCAATTGGGACTGAAGAACGTGGTTGGAATCTGGATTGGCTGGGTGAGGTCATGTGCGGATTTGGACCAAGTTACAGATGGCACTGTCATGTCACAGCTCCTCCGCCCATACCCTGGCCGCTGTCCCAGTTCTTCAACAGAACAGACCACCGTCCCACTCGACTCCGTACTACCCCTTCTGACCTGCCGTTCGGTAACCTATGGTCACTGCCCGTCACCGCCCCTCCGGCCGGCGAGCCAACTGCCTTATAAGGCGTGCGGACCGGTCGGCATGTTTGCCATGCCTGAGGCGGCCGGGGCGGCGCGTGTCGAACCGCTGACTGCAGGGGACGGTGTCACCTCTGACACTGACACAGGGGGGGCATCTCGGATACAGGGGGTGTCATGACTGACACCGGCACAGGGGGCACCTCTGACGCAAGGGGTGTCATGTATCACCTCTGAGAGAGCGGAGTGTAACTCTGACACTGACACAGCTGGGTATCTCTGACACAGTGTGTGTCATATTTGACACAGCTAGTAGCACCTCAGCGCGAGCTGGGTGTCACATATGACACAACGAAGTGTTGCCAGACTCAGCTTGTGTCACCTCACATGACACTGCATCTTCACCTCTAAGGCAAGATACATCTTCCCCAGCTCTGACTAACTGTAGTCGTGCTTACTAGACGTCGTGCTTACGTCACGCAATGACGTCACGTCATGTGTGACGTCAGTTGACGGAGGTCCAGCGCAGGATGCCTCTCCACTGAGTCGAACTGACAGATGAAACATCGCCTCCTCTCGCCTCGAAAAATACCATGTCCGGCTTGACTTGTTTGTACTGCTCTAGCGCTGTTCGCGGCTGCTTTTGTTGCAAGCTTGCCGCACCGAACTGTTTATCAAAACGGATGTATCTATGCACCACATAGCTTTGTCAGTTGCATAAGATTCATCTGCATAGCGCATACATTATGACACATCCGCTACCGTCAGTTCAGTGCATAGTTGTAAATCATCTTAGCCTGGTTATAACTGAGGCTGGACCCTCTAATTATCATCTTGGTGTACAACTCTACAGTGTGTGGTGTGTATATCCCCGCTTTCTAACCCATTTGTTTTGTGTGTTTTCTCCTCAGAAATGCGCGGACGTACGAGACGCGCACGGTTACGGTGACAGAGAGTGTACCGGACGGCTGCCGGACCGCCTCGTCGGCCACTCAGGAACTGGACGACCTCATGGCCTCGCTCTCAGACTTCAAGGTACCGCCTCTGATAGATAAACCTGGGACAGGGGACTGGGGGTGATCAGGGTACTGCAACTGGTACTGTTACACTGTTACAGAGAGTCGGTACTGCAATTAACCCAGCGACAGGGGAAGGGGGAGAGATCAGGGTTCTTCAATGAACACATGGGAAAAGAAGATGGGTTAATACGGCCTGTATCGCAGTGCCTGCTGGCTATCCAGTGTTTCTGATGTTCTCTGATGTGTGGCATGTGGCAATGCTCCCCATGTTGCGGTGTCATCGAGTTTGGCAGAGTCTCTGGCTGTGTCCGATTGGTGTTGGGCCATGCCTGATGGATGGCTCCAGGTACCCGGTTCATAGAGCTCTGCAGCTCACTTCCAGATCGTTGGATCCGCTCAATTGCCTGCTTCCCTGCTGAATAAACAGGTTGGTGTTTTATTGCCCCCATTTCGGAGTGATTCGGACTCGATTGGACCTCCTGCTGCGATGTCAGAGCAGCGGTGCGGGGCGCCTGTGGCGGCTCTGCGGCTAATCCTGCCTCGTGCAAGAGCCATTAGGCGCCAGCAGCTACATGCTGATTCGGCCGCCGCCGGTACATGGAAGTCGGCGCTGATGGATGCTGTGTTTGTGTGGAGAACCACCCCACCCACTGGGCAGCCACCGCCTGCCAGGGGTGCAGAGGGCGCGCAGATCTGCGACCGCCCTGTCCTCTATAACGGTCTGTCGGTGGTGGGTAGCCAAGGGTGGATCGGATGGTTCAGATGGCGCTGATTTCACCCCGTCGCCTCCACCTCCGCCTTCACAGTTCACTGCCGGTGCTGCCATTGCTGTTGGCTCAGCCCCGTGCAATTCCATTCCATTGTGATGATTTAGAATGAAGGACAACCATTGACAAGAACAGGGATGCTGAAATCTAGCATTCAAGCTCGGACAAAAATTGCTCGTTTCTGGAAATGATCGTTGATTTTGGAATGCGGGCAGCTGTGGGAGGCTCGCCGTCAGGGTTGCTGGATTCGGTTGCGGATTTATCACGTTGATATTGTCATTCCGCAAAGACAAATGGCAGGGAGTCAAGCCCCATGGAGCAAAATCTGTCATGGTCCGTTGATGACATTTATTTTGTGAAAAGGTTCAGAGAGGTTTGGTTAGTCCGGGATGTTCAATCCTTTATTCGGAATTTCTCTTGAAGCTTTTCGGGATGCACAGGGTCGAAGTTGATTTCAGCTATTGCAGCGATCCGATTTCACTGCCCATTTGTCACATTCTGTCCGAAAATTGGTGTTCAGATAAGAATGATCATCCCATTTTTTTTCCATACAACTGTTAACTTCGCATCTTTTATCCAGTAAAAATAGGCTTAATTTGTTAATCCTGCCAAACCCACGCGCAGAGGCTGATGTTTTTTATTGATTCACGTCTGCATTCTTGTTTATGGACTGTCAGCTAGTTGTGTGCTAATGAGCTTTTGTTCATGAAATCTCGCCCGTTATTGGTTGATAACTCCCCAGAATATTGACATGACGTCGGTGCATTGTCATCGGACCGTCACATTCTCGGGCGAATTATCTTCTCTCGGGTGTTTATGGCGTGGCTGTTCAGCCATCAGCGTGGTGTGGTGGTGATTTAGCTGTCCATTGTCGTCGGAATGGATGTTGTTGTTGGACGCGTCAGACGGGTCGGACCGGCCGCACCTGGGACCAGCGCGGCAGATGGACCCCTGACCTTCACCGAGAGGAGAGAGAGCAGTGGGAACGCCGGCAGCCGGGACACGAGGTCCCACAGAGACAGCCGTGTGTTTGACCGGTCCCCGTGGCCGGTTTGGGTCTGCAGCAGACGGCTGCAGCGGTTTTATGATATCCGCTATGGGCATCAGATGCCAGCGAGAGGCTTCTAGACTCTAAAAGACCGGTGGTAAACCCGTATCAATGTCGGTTTGTTCCTTGGTGCTGGATTTTTCTCGGGATAACAAGTACCAGGCGGGTTTCTGGTGTCTCTGGGCTCATCTTACCCAGTGATTGTTGGAATGCTTCCATTGCGGGAATACAGAGTTATTGATACCTTGTAATAACTGACATAACTCTGGTCGGCTTGCAACGATCTTTGAGACCTTCTATCACTCCGCGAAATTTTGAAACATGATTTATTGCCTGCAATCAATGAATCGTCACCTTTGTTTGGTCACGATTTTAGTGTCATGTCTTCTCTTCTGCCTCTTGCATTGTTGTAAGTCATGCAGCATTTGGAAAACTTCTTTGCTATCTAATTTCCATGTTTTTTTTCAACTGCTTGATTTTCTCTAGCCGGATGTGTTGTTCACCCATGAGCTTTCCAACACTGGCTGCTGTGGGCTCCAACTCCACTACGAAGTTCTCTGTGACCTCTGTGCCGATGCAGGAACGGCGAGTGAAGCTCCCTTCTGCCCGGCCCTTGGCCCAGTACCGCTGCCAAGGGTGTAAAGGTCGCTCAAAGGGCAAGGTCGGTTAGTCGAAGGTAGTCGTCAGGGTGTGTTTTTTTTTTTTTTTGTGTTACTTGAAGCTGGCCATATAAAATGATATTGGTTTCTTCACGGCTGAATGTGAAATGCACGAACTTCTGACAGGCAATATTACTAACATTACTGCCTAGTTGTTACCAATGCTGGTTACACGATGCACGGCTAAAGCATGTGTCGACCCAACGATTACCGGGATTGGAGCATTTCTCTTTGGTGTTTCGTTTGACGAGGCAATCAACTTCGTGGATACGTTCCACAATCGATTTGTTTCATGTCATTGGCTAGCTGCTTTCGTCACAAACGTTCAAATAAGCTGTTCGGATGGCATCATCCGAGCGCCCACGTGCAGTATTTATGAAGGCATGGCCAAGTATGTGGACAACCGTGCTTCGGTCTCGTAGTTCCGCTAAAGCCTGTCACATTTGTATCTGCTATAGTTTGGTTGAGCACAGGTTCGCTCTGTTTGTGTCAGTATGAGCCGTTCGCTCTCATTTCAAATAAGCCATTTTTGATCACCTTTCTCGAGCTCATTCAATAGGAAGACTGTTTCGCCGAACGTCCCTGGATCATAGATGATGCTGGCAAAATGTTCGGACGTCAGGTTTTGGTATCGGTTTTAAGTATCGGTATGGCTAATGTGTACGGGGTATGTGTAGATGTTTTGGCATTTGTGATTACGTATGAAAATGCTGCTCAATGTGCCCACATGCCTTTCTGAATTTGTGGGCTGTGGTCTGAAGAACTGTCCTGTCCCAGTCAGTACCTAATGCTGATGTGATGTGTTGTATAGATACGATGTGTTGCGTAGATGTGTTGGCCTATTATCTGTGCGTATGCAGTTGCCGTCTATATGCCGACTTGTATTTCTGAATATGTGGGCGCCGGTGTGAAGACCTGCCCCAGTCTGTGAGGGTGTGGCCCCGCCGGCTGGCTCGCTTGGGGCCCCTCAGCACCCTCCGCTGTCGCCTCGGTGGTCGGTGACTCACTATTGGCCTCCGACTGGAGCTCTGACTCGAGTCTGAACGGACTAGACCGGTCTGGACGGCCCGGAGGGGGTCGGGAGACCACAGAGGGATCCACCGCTGGACACCGACCCAGTACCACCATACTCTAGAACACGCTCTTTGACGACCCACCTCACACAGACACACACACAAACACGGACGACGGAGCGTTGGCTGATTGGACACCTATTAATAAGGTGATGTTTTGGTGCCGACTCAACCGGCGGCGTATTTATAGACGGGCCGGTCACGTGACCGCCAGCGGCGCGCGCCGGAGGAGTCGTCCAGCAGCTGGAGCGTTGGTGGCCGCCGGACTGGCTCATTTGCCGGGGGCAGACCGCCGCCGCAGTGCCGACCGCTCACGGTACCCACTGTGCAGCCCTGTTCAGGCGCACCGGTCGCTAACAGTTAACAGCTGCTGACGGCGGGTCGTGCTGTTGCTCTTACAATGCTTCGCACTAACCTCATGTAAGGCCGGTTTTTGCAGCGCTGCTGTTTTATTCTTCCTCTCCCTGTGTGTCGCTGTTGTCTCTGTTCTGTCTCTGTATGTTTCTGTCTTTTCTGACCTTCCTCTCTCTCTCTCTCTGTTTCAGCTCCAAGCCAGCTCGCTGCAGCGCACCGTCGTCGAGGAGACGAACGACCCGCCCGCCGCCGACCCGGCTTACGCAAAGCCGGTGAAATCTCGCCAGCTGGACTCTATGCTGGGAAACCTGCAGGAGGACATGAATAAACAGGGCATCACCACCACACAGAAGGGCATGTGCGGCGCCTGCGACAAGCCCATCGTCGGTCAGGTGCGCTGTCGCCGCCGCCGCTCTGTCGAGAGGACGAGGCAGAGGTGGAGAGAGGAATTTGGAAGACGGCCGCGCGATGGTGGGCGTCAGAGATTGGCTTGATGTCAGTCATTGGTTGGATGTGTGGAGGATGGGGTGTGTGGATGTTCTCTGACCTCTCCCTGTTCTGTTCGTTCTCAGGTGATCACAGCGCTCGGCAAGACATGGCACAAGGAGCACTTTACGTGCGCCCACTGCCAGTCGGAGCTGGGGAATAAGAACTTCTTCGAGCGCGACGGCCGGCCATACTGCGAGCCCGACTACCACAGCCTGTTCTCGCCGCGCTGCGCCTACTGCAACGGGCCTATCCTGGATGTGAGTGGCGGCGCACCACGGCGGAGCTGCCACACGTCAGTCTCTGACGTCATTGGCTGATGTGTGACGTCACTGGCGTACTGGTGACGTCAGCCGATCGCCCCGGGGGCCGGCTGAAGTCGGGTGGGAGCTGCGTCTCCCGTGCCCGGTCTATTTTTAGAGTGATGGCTACGCTGGTGGTTGGCAGGCTGCGCCATTTGTTGACTATTCCCCTATGATGATCTTTTCCCGACGTAACCATGACCTTCACCCATCATCGTTGTTATCCTTCAGTAACCTTCCCTGTCCTTGACTGACTGTACTTCCGAATCCGACTGACATAGCCCGCCCTCCTTGATTATCCTTCCCTTCCGGTCCCACCCCTTACATCTGCACTCTTGACCGGCGACCCTTCAGTCTGACCTGACCTGACACTGATCTCGTCCCCCTGGCAGAAATGTGTCACGGCCCTGGAGCAAACGTGGCACCCGGAGCACTTCTTCTGCACCCACTGCGGTCAGCAGTTCGGCGCCGATGGCTTCCACGAGAAGGAAGGAAAGCCCTACTGCCGTGCCGACTACCTGGACATGTTCGCGCCAAAATGCGGCGGCTGCGGGCGCGCCATTATGGAGAACTACATCTCCGCCCTGAACGCCCAGTGGCACCCCGAGTGCTTCGTCTGCAAGGTATGCCAACATTCTGTTTGTGTTGTTATGTCTGACCAACTACCTGTTCAGTTTTCCAGATTGGCTGACGCGCTGGCGACTCTCTGTTGAAGGACTGCCAGACACCAATGCGAGGAAAGAGCTTCTACAAGGTGGACAACAAACCGATGTGCCCCGAATGCGCTGGCGTCAATGATGACAGCGATGAGGACGAAGAAAGCGATGAGGAATAGATGCGGCTGGGTCGAAACGACCTGGCCGGACCGGGCCGGGCTGGGGGACACGACAGCCCGCCTCGGGCTGGGGAGGGGACACGGGACACAGAGAGGGGAGAGCGCCAGGGGACAGAGGGGCAGAGCGCTCCGTCGTGCGCACACCGCGCGCCGCGCCGTGCCGCTGGCGAGATGATGACGCGACCGCTCTTTGGCGTGAACTGTACTGTAGTGATGTTCAATAAAACGTGAAAACAAAACAAAACAACAAACAAAAACAGCCATCGGTCTGGTGCGGCGGGGCGGCGTTTGAATCCGCCGCCCCGCCCCGCCCCGCCCCGCCCCGCCTCCGCCGCTGCCACCGCCGTTCGGGCGAAGCAGGGGCGGAGTCGGCGGCTTTTTCTAGTAGCTGCCAAAGAGCGTGTCGCGTCGTCATCCAGAGGTCGTGTGGGGCGGTGCCAGCACGGGCTGGGGTCGGGTGGGGTGGGTGTCGACGTAGCGCGCCCCTCAGTTCGATACCACGGCACATTCGTGGCAGGGGCGGGGCTGGAGCCACCCGTCCGGTCCTACCCTCGCCTCTGTCTGAGCTTTTGACCGACCATAGTTAGGTGTCGGAGTGAGACCCTGGCGGCGGCGGCGGCGCTGAAGACTATAACGGCCTGATGTCCTGTGTTGTTATTGGCCGTGCGGTGGCAGCCGCCTGTCCTGTTGAGATTGGCGGCCGCCGGACGGGTCCTCACTGATATTTTCGGACCGGTACTGCTCGGGCGGATATCAGCGACGGGCGTTAGGCGTTGGAGTGTCGCGAGTAGGGAGTTTCTTGAGCTTCGCCGCCGGAAGGAGTGTGTCTTCTCATATTTCCACTGACGCCCCTCGTCATTCGGCCTGGTTGTTAGTCGCGCACACCTCTGCGGCGTTTCACTTTAGCTACCCCAACTGGCCCTGCCGTGTCCGAGACTGGCCTCTACCCCCCGGCGGAGCGTTCGGCGCCGCTCCGTGCTGGAAGCTGGCCGGCCAGAGGCGCCGCCGCTGCGCCGGCTGTTCAGTACAAACAGACGCGGGGACACCTGTCTGGCGTCTGGCCAGACCCTGTCCCGCTCCGCCGCCGCCGCCGCCGCCCACCGGACTAGTGGCGATCGGCCGCCAAGGCCGCCCCCGCCCCCGCCCCCCGCCCCCGCCCTGGGAGTGGGCTCGGGGGAAGGGACTCCCACACAAACACACGCACCCTGGGGAGATGTCCGCTACTTTTTCACACGGCGCTTGAGAGAGATGTGGTCCAACTCAGAGAGGTGACGTTGTAGATGGCATGCGCGTTGGGAGTTGATCATTCAATTGTCGATTGAAAATGCTTCCCTAGAAATCAACTTAGAGGGCAAAAAAGAACTCATTTTTTCATCAACCGTTAAAAATATACTACTGAATTAACTAATTCAGACATGAACCTATCACTACAATAAAATTAAAAAAAAAACAAGGTATATAACCGATGCCGGTGTGACACCAAGCTATGGTTAGTTTTGTCTCTTCTTTTACACAACACAACTACACATTACACAACACTACACTGATGCTCTACCCAATCAGCGAGCAAGATGTTTTGTTTTGTCATTTTTAATAGAAAATATTTTCTTTGGAACCGCTCCCAAAAACTAAGGATTTATAAAACCGGACAAACGTAGCCACATTCCGGACGTCCAAAACAGTCACCTGCCCGTCAGCCCTGTCCACATACCCGGCTAATTCACCATCAGCCGGACTATGCAGTAGAAGTTAGTGCGTCATCCCTTAGTGGCTACATTCTTGCTGTCTAGTCCATCACGGTTAAAGCTGTACTGGGTCCACCTGTCCTGGTTAATAGTGGTGGGCAAAATATCCTGAATATGTTGTGTTGCATGGGAAGTAGTGTTGATGAGAAAAGGGGTTTTTGTTCCAGATTATTGTGGGTGCAGAATACATTGTCTGCACCCACTGGAGAATTATTGTGGGTGCAACTGCACCCACTGCACCCATGGTTCCTACTCTTATGACTAGCTATAATGAAGCACTAGCTATTTTGCTCTACTAGCTATATTGACGCTAGCTGTTTAGTCACTAGCTGATTTAATGCACTAGCTATTTTGCATTACTAGCTATTTTGGCGCTAGCTGTGTTGTCACTAGCTGTTTTGAAGCACTAGCTCTTTTGTACTAGCTCAAAAGTCACTAGCTCAATAGTCACTAGCTGTTTTGACGTGGACCCATAACCGTGGCCACCCTAGACCGGGGAACCTGCTGGGTAAAGCGGACACCTGTGCCGTTAATTCGCCCCCCCCCCCCCGAAGCCCACCTCTACCCTCCACCCGTCCCCATCCAACAAATAATCACCCCCACCCCACCTCCCTCTACCCCGCGGCGTATATTTTCGGTCGCCGTTCTGAGAAGGTGACGGGAATTGGGCGGTGACTTTCGACGAGGTCGTTGGGCCATCGACGCTGGCGTCTGCCCCATGTTGTCCCCGTGGCAAATCACAACACGACCGCCGTGCCAGCCGCCGATTCCCTCCCCCCTTCCTCCCTGGGTGTAGGGGAAGGTGATGTCAGACCAGCGCTACGCAGCGGCGGGGCATCTTCTGGAAAGAACCTGAGGTTCTGAGGACTTCACTGGAACTGTTTATTCACCTGTTGGGGTTGGGGTTTTGTGATTTGTGGGTCAATGACTGGGAGTGAAAACTGCCCCACTGGGCTCTCAAAGTGCGCATTTGTGATGTCCTGGGCGTCATGACTATGATTGTGTTGGTTAGCGAGCTGTCGTTAGTTGCCCGCTCTGTGATGTCTTCTTGCAACTGTCAGTGGTCACATGTAAGAGTAATGACGCCTGAGTGAATTGTATTGACGCTTTCGAATCATGAATCGGGCGATCTTTTTGCATCGGTCTGATATTTTGGACCATAAACCACCTTTGGACCAATATCTATGTTGTTTGATGAACCATTGTTTAACCCTGGGCGTGAGATGTCTCTGACCATAACCTGGACCGACACTGACCATGATCTGACTCACCCTGACTGACCCGCCACTGACAGTGACCTGACTGCCCTGTCATTGACCTTTGACCTATCCACTTACAGGACTGCCAGCAGTCATTTCAGGGCGGCTCGTTCTTCGACTACGAGGGCCAGCCGTACTGCGAAACGCACTACCACGCCAAGCGGGGATCCCTCTGCGCCGGATGCAACAAACCAATCACAGGTCAGTCGCTGGGCTAACGGCCAATCAGGACCGCTGCTGGTCGCTGATCGGGCAATCAGAGCCGCCGCTGGTCGCTGATCGCTGATCAGCCAATCAGAGTCCCCGCTGGTCGCTGATAAGCCAATCAGAGCCGCCGCTGGTCGCCGATCAGCCAATCAGAGCAGCCGGTGGTCACCATTCAGCCTATCAGTTAGATGGACGCCGATTGGCCAAAGCCACCGCCGTATGGTCCGATCCGGTCTCCAATTTCGTGCATAATTAAAGCAAAAAAAAAACTTGTTTTGTCTCCAGCGCCTGCAGCACCTGTCTGTTTGCTCTGTATTTCGTCTCTCAACTCGCCATCCCCTCCCGATATACCATTCTCCACACAGCTCTAATTATATCTGCTTTGCATCCCAAACACAACGTATCCCGTTAATTGGCTCCTGAGCTGTCGCCTGTCGCAGTCCTTGCCAGGCGGCTCCTCGCTTCGCCACCGTCCCCGCTGCCTCTGTTTCACGCCCTCTGGCGGCGGAGTGTCTCACTCTGGCATCGGAGTGTCTCACTCTGACTCGCTGCTGGCTGTTCCTGTCCTTTAGACGACTCAACCGAGTCAGTGGAGTCAATGGATGCTAGGAAGTTGACTCCTGTTCTTATGTTTGAGTTTGAGTGTTTCGTTTGGGTTTGGTAGGTTGAGGTGGGGACCGGAGGCTGAAGCTGGCGGTCTCCAATGGTCTATTTTCGGGGAGGGGAGAGGGTGTTTAAGGGCCGGGCTGCCCGCCGTGGTGCTGTCCAGAAGGTCATCAAAGCACGGCGTCAGCCCCGATTCTGTGTGAATAGTACCGCCTGTGATCACGGTGAGCTGATTTTGGCCGCCGGAATGTGTGCTCAGGAGCGCAGAGACGACTTACCGTCAGCCTGGATTAGCAGGGGAAACGTCTGCCGCAATGGCGGGTACTTGTCAGTGCAGTGAGAGCTCACGCGTCACAGTGCTCCACTCTCCGGTTCCGCTGAGAAGCGAGGCCGGCACTGCGGGCCGCACGTGGGTGTACTGTTTGATTTGGCGTACACCCCAGATCGACATCATTGTGTAGTCGAGCTGAGTCGGTGCTCATATCTCAGTCTGGTGACTCAGAGTTGTGCCGAATGTCGGTCTGGGTCAGACGTTTGCACCAGTTCTCCACTATGCACCAGTTCGCTCCGGTGTTAGAGACAGCTGGAGGGCGCGCCACCCAGGTGCTGAGTTGTATGTCCGGTGGCGGGTGCCAGCTACGGACTGGTCGCTGGTCAGCTAAGCTCCGTCCCCGGTCGCTGAGTTATGACGGTGATCTGGTCCAGAGCGTACTAAACTCGGGTTTATGGAGCTGGATATAAGTAAACGTCGACGTTAGATAGAAAAGGAATGCGTATAAAAGTCGAGCTTGAGATTCAATGAGGCGTTTATTGCGAAGGCTGGATCAGTATTACTCATCGTTGCCTTCTATTATTGGCACCACATCCATTCATGTTCATATCTGAGCTCAATTGTTGGTCACCTTCAACCTAAATCGTTAGCCCGTTATCCTCTCACCTTACCCTTACCGGACTGTGTGATGTGATGACCCTAGCCAACAAGACCACTAGTCACGGGCGCCGGCGTCTGTCCTACGGTAGTTGTAGCTGTGGCATCAGTCTGTGCCAACTCCCAGTGACACCGGCCCGTAGTCGATGGACGCTAGCAGTGACACCGGACACGGTTTTGTTCCACTGTTGATCGAGTTAGCTTTAACACGGGTCCGTGTCATGGTGTCAATTCAGCAGTGACCGATTGGTCCTGATTTCGATATTGCAGTGGCATGGATTTGTCGTGCAGATCTGGCAATGCCACCGCTCTGTCACGATGTTGAGCTAACAGTGAGACGAGTCTGTCGTGAATATCTCAAATATCGAGCTATCCTCCCGATATCGGAAACCAGTGACACGGTTCTGTCCCAATATCGGTCTAGCATTGGTGGCAGGTGGCACCAGCGCTGACTCAGGGCGTTCTACATTAATCACCGCCTATTTATAATCGCGCCGGCAGCCAATGATTCTGATGACACCGCGTGCTCGCTTCTGATTGATGGCCTTCGTAGTAACGCGAAATAAAAATATCCCGCATTTCTCGTCTGGATCCAGCGGACTTGTGAAAAATGGCATCGGATGCTGGTGTGTTTGTTTGTTTGTCGTGGATGTCTGGCAGTGTGTGTGGTGTCTGCTTTTCAGTTTATGAGTGTCTTTCGGGCTTTGACAGTATTTCTGTCTTGTGACAGATGTATTTAGTAATTTGATTATCTTTTGAAAGTCACATGACTGTAGTACTGTGCATGATATTTTTCCTACGCCTAGTGTCCGATGCTTTGACTGTTGTCGGCACTCTAGGTACATAGAACTTCGCCGAGTTCTTCTCTCCATCCACCATTAATCTGACCTATGACCTCCGTCTCCAGGTCGGTGCATCACGGCAATGTTCCGCAAGTTCCACCCGGAGCACTTTGTGTGCTCGTTCTGCCTGAAACAGCTCAACAAGGGCACGTTCAAGGAGCAGGCCGAGAAGCCCTACTGCCACCAGTGTTTCGACAAGCTGTTCGGCTGAAGCGGTTTGGTGACGCTGGTGATCAGTGACTGGTGCTGAGTGATCTTATGATCAGTGACTGGTGAAATGAATTCAGTGTTGGCTTCAGCCCGGCGCCACCGCCCTATGACGCGTTAGGACATCGAAAGGCGGGCCGAAATGCTGTAATGTGAGAGGCCAAGTGGAGATTTTGTACGTTTCTTTGAGCGCTATAGTCGCTCGGACGATCATGATGACCGCTGTATTTATACGCAGCCCCGTGCTGTCTGTGGAGGGGGGGGGGGGGTACCTGAGGCCAACTCGGGTAACGAGTTTTCAGAGCTTGTAGAACGGCAGTTTTAGTGTCTGTTGTCGCCGTGTTGTCTGTGAAAGGCGCTATGTCTCGGTGCTCTTCGGCTATTTGCGGATGCCCGCGGCTTGAGACCAGAGTGGACAGTTTTAATGCTTACCTAGTGCAACGGGAGGGGTGGGGGATCGGCGCTGCAGTTCTATCCGTGGTGTGTTTTCGTCTGTTTTTCGGCGTGTCGCGTGGAAGAGCTTCGAACATGAAAAGACCCGACTGGTGCCGAAGTGTGTGACGTGTCGAGGGGACCCACCCCAGTGACGTGAGCTAACGAGGTGTGACGTGGAATTATCAGTGACTTGAGTGCGATGCGAGGCCAACTGTTACTGGAGAGCTGACTAAGGACAGCGTTTGAGGAGACCGGCGAAGGAGTCGTTTCGTTGTCCATGTTATGCAGATCGGATCATTGCGTCTTTTTGTGTATTTTATGGAACTGATGCTAATATTTACGAAGCTTGAACATGTGTTTGTCGTTCTGACTACCTGGTATCGTGGTTGGTGGCATCAAGTCGTTGAGTCGGATAGTCAAGGCCACAGTCACGATGGGTAGTTCCCTAAATCCGCCGATGGGCGGCGCCATTGGGTTGGGGTGGGGGATGGGGGCAACACCGTCCGGGATCTTCGCCGCTCTGTCGCGTTTGTGTTAAGTCCTTCACCTATTGGGATCGCTGGTGTGACCAGTCCTTCAACATATGCGGTCTCCAACGCGGTCCTCCACACCTGTCCGTGCTTCTATCCTCAGGATACTGAAGTCCTTCTCCTCCACGCCACAACCCCCTTCCGGGCTGGGCAGGCAACTTTATCTCATGCGGGCTGCTCCCTTGGAGCGGCACCGCTGCTCCCGAGGGCCGGGTGCAGTGAGTGCCTTGGGGCTGGGTGGCCTGTCTTCGGACGGGCTCAGCCCCGGCGACTCACTAGGGTGCCTGCCCAGACCAATGTCTCCCCCTATATCCTATCATCCTCCCGGCTCTGAAATGGTCTTACTGGACCGAAAGAGCCTAACCCAACAAAACAAACAAACAAACAAAAGCGGTCCTCCAATCATAACCCCATCCTCATCCCAAAGCCCGGTGCTTGCTCGGATCTCCTGCGGTGAAAGTTAACCCTCGCATGTGTAGGGGGGGGGGGTCGGATGGACCCCCCCCCATGGTTTTTCGCGAATAACTCGCGTAAAAAGCGGCCGATCGCGACGAAACTTTCAGTACCCTCGCATTGATCAATTTGACACCTACCCTGAAAATTTCATGACCCTGACCCAAATGACCTTTGACCTGTGACCTCTTTTCCGAGACCATGTTTGGCCGGAATCGCGATTTCGCGTATGTCGGCTCGCACTAGCCACGTGTTTGCAAGCTTTTCGTGGTTTCAAACGTTCAAACATGTGATTTGATGTTACTCCCGTCTGTGTCAAGGTCATCTGAAGGTCAGGTCAGGTCATTGACCTTTAGTGACCTCGGGTGACCTCGGGTCACTTTTTCGAGTTTTACATGTTTCTAGGCTAGTTTTTGGAGCTGAATTCGAATTTAGCAACCATTTGAACATTTACGAAGTAGTTTTGGTGACTTCGTAACATGTTACGAAGCTGTCAGAGGCGGTTGACACGTACTACGAATACCCGTCACGACGCCTACTGGTTGACCTGACCTGACCTGACCCGACCTGGTCTAAATGCTTCAAGACATCATCTGTGATCAAAACTAACACGATATTCGTGATCAGCACCCCGAAAAACCCCTTAGCAGCCACACTTTACGACTTTCTAACAGGTCCCGATTTTCCCGACTTTGGGTCATTGACCTGACCTGGAAGGTCAACCAATGACCTAGGACCTTAAAATTGGGTATCATCGGCTTCCTCTCGTCACGGGCAACACGCTCGTTTTTTCCGCGAAGCTCTAGCTCGATCAGGGGCCAAACGGCAAGGGGGGGGGGGTCCAACCGACCCCCCCCCCCCCTACACATTAGAAGCTGGCAAACGCCGCACACATGCGAGGGTTAAACGGTGTTGTCCCTGCCACGCCAACCCCGTCAAGAAATGTAGGCGATGTGTTGGAGGTGCAAACGAGTGCGAAGGAGCACGGAATGGGCGAGTTAAGTCAGTGAAACGGCTTAATTCAGTGAAAACTCAGTCTTCTGCAGAAATCGTTTCACTACGGGGCACCGATGACAATCCTTTGTCCGGTCATCACTCGCTTATCCTCAGACACTCGTTCCAAGCCACCAAAACACAATAGTTAAAAACAACATGTACTGATTACAAAACCTGGTTAGACTGCAGATCTGTCGCTCTCAGTTCCAGCACCCGGTCCCACACGATGCAGATGTAGTAACACAATTCGCACACGCACACAGTAGCTCAGAACGCGTGCCGGCATGACACACTATAAAACCAATCTCGGAGTCACCGCGGCGCGCACAGTCAGTCACATACACACACACTCTGAAATGCGCCCCTCGGCGGCCGCCGGCGGCGGGGCGGCCGTCCGCCGCGCGCCAGGTATCGCCGGAGCGCGCGCGGCCGAAGGGAACAGTCAGCACTACGGAGAAAGACTAGGCTTGTTCGCCGCCGAGTGCCGGTCGACGCAGGGGTCGAGCGCGGCCATTACAACACAGATACGATGAGCGGGACGCCGCGGGCGTAAAACGGCGCGCCAGAGTCTGTAAAACGGCGCGCCGGCGCGAGCCACGGCGGCGAGATCGGGTCAGCCGCCCGCACAGACTAGACGGAACGGGCCTTGGGCGGGGCGCCGGCAGCGCCGCGCTGGAGGACTTCAGGTTCAGATTGTGACCGACAGGTGGCAGTATCACACGTCCAGCTGTTTCGGTGTGCTGTAGGCCATGAACGGCTCGCTCCACATTCTGCGCAGGTCGCCCTGTGGGACAGACGGGGAGGGGCGGTCAGGTGTGGTCAGGCGACGGTCAGCGGTCAACGGTCACACTATATGGACAGGAGATGGACCGGATCACGAACAATGACCAGTGACCAGTGGCCGATGGCCGATGTCCGATGGCCCATGATCTGCAGGCGTTACAGAAAAACGTTCCCAACCTTAAGGTAGGCCATGGTGACGAGCTCAAGGGTTAAGTGAAGGGAGAGGGAGAAATATAACAATTAGGTACGCCGAGAGACGGTACAGAGCAAAGACGATGACACTTCCGTCATCCCTTACCCTGAGGTAGGTCATGGTGAGGAGGGCCCAGGGAAGGGACACGTCCCTAGCTTGAGATACAGGCCATGGGGAGAAGGAACGGGGTTGGAGGAGAGCGCGGAAACTATCGTCGTACCTTGAGGAAGGTCATGATGAGGAGCGGTGCAGAAAAGGGACAGGCCCCTTACCTTGAGGTAGGCCATGGTGAGGAGGAACGGGGACAGTCTCTTACTTTGAAGTAGGCCATGATAAGGGAGTAGGGGTTGGATGGGAGTGGAGGAAGTTTCGTACCTTGAGATAGGCCATGGTGAGGAGGGGCAGGGGTTGGATGGGAGTGGGGGAAATTTTCGTACCTTGAGGTAGACCATGGTGAGGAGGGGCAGGGGTTGGATGGGAGTGGGGAAAATGCCGTACCTTGAGATAGGCCATGGTGAGGAGGGGCAGGGGTTGGATGGGAGCGGGGAGAATATCGTACCTTGAGGAAGGCCATGGTGAGGAGGGGCAGGGGTTGGATGGGAGCGGGGAGAATATCGTACCTTGAGATATGCCATGGTAAGTAGTGGCAGGGAGTGGAGAGGAAGGGGGCCATGTCGTACCTTGAGGTAGGCCATGGTGAGAAGGGGCAGCGGAGAAGGGACGGGGACAGTTCCTTACCTTGAGGTAGGCCATGCTAAGGAGCTTCAGGGACAGGGGTAGAGGAACGGACGGGGACAGTCCCTTACCTTGAGGTAGGCCATGGTGAGGAGGGTCAGGGGTTGGATGGGAGTGGGGAAAGTTTCGTACCTTGAGGTAGGCCATGGTGAGGAGGGGCAGCAGCGTGAACGGCACCAGGTACAGCAGGGCCGGCTGAGCGGCCCGGAACACCTCCGACGACACGGTGGCCGTCACCAGGCCCAGGAAGTAGCCAATCAGCGAACAGTGGAAATACCTGCGGCACAGGGGGGTAGGCGGGCGTCATACAACAGTGGAAATAACTGCGGCACACGGTCATACAACAGCGTCATACAACAGTGGAAGTATCCGCAACATAAAGGTGCATAGTGAGCGTCATACAACAGTGGAAATATCCGCGGCACAGAGCGTCATAAAGCAGTGGAAATATCTGCAGCCACTGGACAGCGTCAGGCGACAGGGAAAATGCATGACGAGCAACGTCAAACATACTTTAGGGCGTCATTTCATATGTAAGAACAGGACTATGGATCGTGATGACCGCGTTAGGTCGATTATTACTTAAAAGCAGATGCATCATATAAGAGACTCGACATAGGTGCTCAACTGCCAGTGATAACGTTCTCTCTCATGGGCTTGGTAGCGGTGCCAGCACTCACGTGATTTTATGCAGGTGTCCGTTGCTGGGCACCGTGGCGTCAGCTCCCGATAGCGCCTGCGCCCGCTTGTACGCGTCGAACCGCATCACGAAACAGAGCAACAGGCCGGGCATCACCTGGTGGACGGGTCAGGGGTCAACACCGGGTCAGAGGTCAGCAAGGGGTCAGACGTCACTATAGGTCACAGGTCACGGGTCAGAGGTCATCACGGGTCACGGGTCACCACTCACCATTGGGTCCCAGGTCATCGAGAGCCATCAGGTCAACAAAAGGTGACAGGTCAAAACGGGTTCAGCGGTCGCATGGGGTTAGAGGTAAGGTCAAGGGCAAGGGCTTAGAGATTTGTAAGGTCAGGTCAGTGAAGGGTGGGGTGGGTGAGGTTCTAATACAAAGGAAGAACGATGCATAACTGAAGGGACCAGCCATATCAATGTCAGTTCCATGTGAAATACACAACATTCGTAATAGTAGGCACTAGGCAGCAGTGGTAGCTCGTATTCAATGAATATTTCAACGGTTATAGTTGTGCAGGTCTTGGAACAAAATCAATTGTAATTTCAAGCAACGAGGTACTGCATAAATGAAGCAGCCGCAATGGCAATAACGTTCCAGCCAACGCTGAACCAAATTAACCCGACAAATGACAGCGGCGTATTGCACAAATGTTGCAATAGGCATGTAATAGCGGTCAACACACCCTCGTACTTACAATGTCTCCAAGCCCCAGCATGGAGAAGTGTCCAGTCGTGCGCATACTGGGGAACACCAGCTTCCCCGGCAGAGAGAGCTTGGGCGCCTCGCGCATCATACTATTCAGGTGCAGCTTCTTGGCCATAATCCCCACGGGATTATCGGCCGACCGCGTGGCCACCTGTCGGCAGAAGCGGGAAGCTTAGTTGCGCTGTCCGCCGCCGGGTAGCGCTGCGATCGGGCTCGTCGGTGTGGTTTGTGGTCGATTGTCGTTGGTCCGCAAACAGACGCGCCATTGGAACGGCTCAGTGTTAATAATTCTGTAACAGATCGGTACGGAGCCCACTGACACGGTCCGACAGGGGGGGGGGGGGGCGCCGTCTGCTGCGCGCAGGTCGATCGCTTCCATCGGTAACCGTTCCATGTACGGAGGGGGGGGGGGGGAGGGGGGCTGAGAGTGACTGACCGAAGCCGAGGATATGCTTTAGAGTACCTGTAGGCTGTAGCACCGCGCGCAATAGGCAATCCACTGTTTGAAGAACCCCGGTTGCAAGATCCCAGCAGAATGAAGGCATGCCAATTATGCGATATGCCATAAGGCATGCACATATAGCGGCTAGCGGCGGTGCTCATTTTGCAAACCGGACCACGCACGCACACGTCAGTTCTATTATCGACCTCGGTGGAACAAGCGCAACCCTCCCGCAGCCGACAGGAAGCGGTCACCGATTGGTCACGCACACAAATTAATACCAAAAGGTCATTGACACCCAGACATGCTTAGTGTCCTCCGATTAACTCAGCACACGCACACAATCGCATACCTTGACCATGACGTTGGCACTGAAGATGTAGGGCGAGAAGAAGACCCAGAAGACGTCATAGATGAGCAGGCCCATCAGGAGCAGCGTGGACACCTTCAGCGACGGCAGGCGGACGAAGGCGATGAACGCCACGCACAGGCCCATGCCCATCGCTGCAACAGGGACAGAGAATCCATGTCAGGCATTGTGGTAGTCATTGTCGCCGACAAACTGTCGTTCGGAGTTCTTTTCTGGTTGGATGTGGACTGTATTTTATTCGGTGAGTTTGTGCGACATTCGTAGCCCGCCCGCCTGCTATGTGAGCTCCTGGGTTTTTGATATTCGGCGATTTTCAGTAGTAGATAGACGTGAAGATTTCCCGTAGAGGATTTATTGAAGTATACGCGAAGCAAGAAGCGGAAGCAGTTGTGAAGAAAACCGGTAGATGAAACACGCAGACACGGAGCACAATTCACTTTCGCTGTACAATCTGAAGCACTGACACTGCCCCGCCGGGCGCGGCTGCGCGCAGGAGAGTCGGTCTGCGCGCGTGCTTCTGTACTCTGTCCCCGCTCAGCCGGGCGAGGCGTCGAGCGGGGCAGATCAGTCCGTGCGCACAGCGCGACGGTCGAAGTGAGACTCTGCCGGGGTCGTACGTGACCCACATTTTATACGCAATGCTTAAGACGTGTGCAAAACGAGTGCGAACTTGCACTGCAGCGGAGGTGGCTGAAGGCGCCAGCTTGGCGGCCTACGTGCCTTAAAACGACATGTCTTTAATTTATATCTCTGTCTCGGTGGCGGCCGCGGCGCTGCTGCGGCTCGGCAGCGTCGGCGGCACGCGTACCGACCGCCGGCCGCGTCTGCTCGCGGCCCCGCCCTGCACAATGCCTCACAACTCATCCTGAGTCTGGACGGGGTGACGGCGGTGCGGCGGCGGGACGGCTGCAGCGAGCGGCGGCGGCGCCGCGGTGGCACGGCGGCCGGCCGGCTATCACGGCGGCACAGCGGTAGCGCGGGTTGGTCCGAACACTTTCGTCGGTGACATCACTCCACCCCCGTGTTTGACCACAGGGAGAACACAAAATGACACGATCACCGACAAAGACGTTCAAACAAGTACGATTTACACGCCTGAATCGAATAAACTACCAAACACAAACGGCCACATGCGCGAGTTATGAAGTTCAGGTTCAGGCAATGAAAAAATACAGATGAAGAGTGAGTGCGTCGGTAGGCACGTACGCGCACAACAGTCTTTCTTACTTCAGCTCGTTCGGGGGCGTGGGCTCGACAGTCCACAGCCAGCCAGCATCATTTCTTGTTTGCGTTCGGTCGGCTAATGAGATGGCTGAGGAGGCGACGGGGCAAGTTCCAGAAGCGCCACCTTCGTGGCAGGCCGGGTATACGTACCACCTGCTGCCGTCTTGAGCTGTACGGCGCGGACTCGGCCGTCAGGCCCCGGGAACACTTGCAGCACGCGCGCCAGCGGCCAGTGACCTCGGGGCGTGTCAGATTCTGCTAGCAGCACCACGTCGCCGACTGCTAGGTTCCGTTGGTCAGCTTGCCATTTTCTCCTGTGGATCAGGGTATGGAGGTACTCCCTTTTCCATCTTCGCCAGAGATGGTCCGTCAGTGCTTGAACGTACCTCCATCTTTTTTTGGAGTGCAGATCCTGGCTGCTGAAGACTCCAGGGGGAAGACAACGGCTTCCCCTCCCCAGGAGATAATGGTTCGGTGTGAGAGCTGTCAGGTCTCTCACATCGTCTGTGACGTGTGTCAGCGGTCTACTGTTGATCATGCTCTCTATTTCGCAGATGACAGTTGACAGCACCTCGTCTGTTGTCACCTCGCCGCCGAGCACGACCGATAGCGCTCTCTTGACTGCGCCGAGCATTCTTTCCCATATGCCGCCCATGTGGCTCGCGGCTGGTGGGTTGAAACACCATTCGATCTGCTGCTGGCTCAGCTCGTCAGAGATCTTTTGCTGGTTCCACTGTGTAAGTGCCTCTCGGAGTTCACGTTCACCGCTTTTCAGGTTTGTTCCGTTGTCGGAGAAAACCTTCTTTGGACGACCTCGGCGTGCCACGAATCGTCGGAAGGCCATCAGGAAGCTGTCAGTATCCAGGCTGTTGGACACTTCCAGATGAATGGCTCGCGTGGCCAGACACGTCACCAGCAGGCCGTACCTCTTTTCTGTCTTGCGGAACCGCCTGACTGTGAGCGGTCCGAAATAGTCGATCCCCACGAAGCTGAACGGATGGGAGGTGTTAAACCGGTCAGCGGGAAGATCGGCCATTCTTGGAGGCTGAGGTCTTGCTCTTCTCTTGCGGCAGACGGTGCAGTCGAGAAGGACTCGTTTCACCTGCGAACGACCTCTCGGAATCCAGAATTTCTGGCGAACTTCGTTCAGGGTGTGTTCTGCGCCGGCGTGCATGAGCTGACGGTGCGTTTCGTAGATGATCATCCTCGCCACATCAGAACCTGCTGGGAGTAGAATGGGATGGCGAGCGTCTTCGTCCAGTGGGGCATTTCCTAGGCGCCCCCCGACTCGTAAGATGCCATCAGCGTCCAAGATTGGTGACAGGTCGGCGATGCCGCTCTTCTTGTTGAGCTGCTGACCCGCCTGTAACTGGTGCAGCTCGGTCCTGTAGGCCTCCGCCTGCACCATCTGGATGATGTTCTTCTCCGCGTCACGGAGCTCTGACACGGTCAGTGGGCCCAGGTTTCGCTGTCGCTTCTGCTCGCCTTTCAGCTTCAAGTTGCGAGGGAAACGCAGGATCCAGGCCACCGTGCGTTTGTATTTTGTCCAAGACGAGAATTTGCTCGGTGTCGGCAGTGCTGCCTTTGGATCCTTCACCGTGACTGTGGCGAAGGCTCCAACTTTCACTTCTACGTCTTCTTCAGCCAGCTTCTGAACGTGAAGCTGCTCTGGCCACCCTTCTTCGTCGCCTCGGAGGAAGTCTGGGCCGGATAGCCAGAGAGGGTTGTCGGCGAGCTCCTTCACTGTCTCACCCCTGGAGCACAGATCGGCTGGGTTGAGTCGTCCTGGGCAGTGACGCCACTGACCTTTGTCTGACAGGTCGTGGATTTCTGCCACTCTGTTTGAGACGAATGTATGGAATCGTCTGCTCTCGTTGCTGATGTACTGCAGGACGACCCGGCTGTCGCTCCAGTAGGTGACCTTCTTGACTTGATCTGGTATCTCCTTTTGGAGCGCGTCCACCAAGCGCACTGCGAGCACTGCTGCCTGCAGCTCCAGTCTGACGATCGACAGTCTCTTCAGCGGTGCAACTCGTGTCTTGCTCATGATGAACGAGCAGTGATGCGTGCTGTCTGGTGAGGTCGTACGGAGATAAGCGACTGCTCCGAACGCTCCTTCTGATGCGTCGCAGAAGACATGAAGCTCACGCGCTATTGTGTCACTTGATGTTGGGCGGAGGCAGCGTGGGACACTGATGTTTCTCAGTGCTGGCAGTTCTTGGAGCCATTCTTCCCATTCTTTCTGCTCCTCACGATCCAGCTCGTCGTCCCAGTCCAGTTGCTTGGTCCAGAGCTGCTGCATGAACATTTTGGCTCTGATGACGAAGGGCGCGGCGATCCCCAGAGGATCGAAGATCGACGCAGTCCTTTGGAGGACTCCCCGCTTTGTCATCGGGACGCTTGAGTCTCGGAATCTGAAGCTCAGCCTGTCCTTTTCAGCATCCCAGACCACTCCCAAGGCACCTTGTGTGGGCAGCTCCGCTTCTGTGAGGTCTAGTTCCGGCTGGGCGCGCTTCTCTCGGGGAATGCTCTCCAGGACGCGCCGCGAGTTGCTTACCCACTTGGATAGATGGAAGCCGCCTCGGGAGAGTGTCTCTGTCACCTGCTTCGTCGTCTTCAACGCATCATCTTCATGTTCTTCTGATCGTAAGAAGTCGTCCATGTAGAAACTGTTCTTCACAGTTTCCACGGCCTTCTTTGGCAGCCCGCAGTCTTCTCCATGGTCCGCGACTGTTCTTTGGAGGACGTAGTTGGCAGACGCTGGAGACGATTTGGCGCCGAAGATGGTCACCTGCATCTCGTAGATGTCTGGTTCTCTAGTTTGATCCAGGTCGCGCCACAGGAAGCTGAGCGCAGGTCGGTCCTTCTCGATGACACGGACCTGGTGGTACATTTCTTGGATGTCTGCCACCATGCCGACTTTTTCTTCTCGGAAACGGAGCAGGACGCCGGTGAGGTTCTTCAGCAGGTCTGGTCCGGTCAGGAGCTTGTCATTCAGCGATGTTCCGTACGATCTGGCTGCCGCATCGAAGACTATCCTGAAGCGGCCTGGCTTATTGGGATTAGTCACGGCATGGTGTGGTAGGAACCAGCGTCTGGGTAGCCGGAGCTGTGCCTCCTCCCTGGACAGCTTTCTGGCGTGGCCCTTTTTTACATATGCATCGATCGTGGCCTGGTAAGCTGCTGCTTTCTCTTGATCGTTTACCAGACGCCTCTCGGTGCCATGTAGTCTCTTTGTAGCCATCACCTTGCTGTCTGGAAACGGCGTGTCGTCATCAGTCTTCCAGAGGAGGCCAGTCTCGTAGCGGTTGCCGGTTAACTTGGTGGTTGTTGACTCTAGAAGCTCTTGCGCTCGACGGTCTTCTTTCGACTGTGACACTGACCTTTCATACTTGGCTCCGAAGGATTCAGTTGTCCACCAGTCCTTCAGCATGTTGTCCAGTTCCTCGTCAGCAGCGGAGCCTTTCTGGATGAACATCGCTCTTCTAGTTCGTCCATGTTTTCCAGGGTGCAGGTCGGATACAGCGCCAGTCAGGGTCCAACCAAAAGCAGTACGTACAGCTATCGGTTGGCCTGGTTGACCAACCCGGACCTCTTGCTGGATGACTGCTTCGCTGACGTTAGCTCCGAGCAACAGTTCCACCTGTCCATGGGAGCACTGAGGAATGTCCAAGTCCTTGATGTGACGCCACTTCTCCCGCTGCTTCTTGCAGACGTTCGGCATGGAGATGTCGAGAGATGGAACAGACCACGCCTCAGGCACGATGATTCTTCGAGTTTCCCCAGGGGCCACAGAGCTCAGCTCTAGCTTCACTCTAGTTGATGCTTGAGGTTTTCCAGTTCCTTCCACTGTCTGAAGACACAGCTGTTCGTCTTGTCCTGTGATTCCCAGTTGGTTCAGCACAGCTTCACTGCAGAAGGAAGATTCTGACCCTGAATCGAGAAGAGCATAGGTGTCACGGTGAGTTCCTGCCTTCTTTCCATGAATTCGAACTGGAACGATTTGTAGAAGAGTTCCGCCCGTCTTTCCGATGGAGGTAGATGCAGCCACCACACGTACCTCTTCTCCTTCTGCCGCTGAAGTTGTTTCATTGGCAGGCCGACTGGCTACGGCTCCCGAGCGGTCGGTGAGGGGCGTGGTTCGTTTGGTGCTGCCATGTATCAGCTGATTATGGCGTCTCTGGCACCCATTTACACCACAGAGCTTGGTGTTGTGACATTCTCTGGCGAGATGTCCCCTTTGCAGACACCAGAGGCACAGTCCCCTGTCGAATATTAGGTCGATTCTTCTTTCGACGTCCAGATTTTTGAACTCACGACACTGGTACAGTCTGTGCTCACCACCGCACTTCGGACACGACGCATTCCCACCTGGTTTCTGTGCCGTTGATGGAGAGGCTGGTGACGAAGTTGCGGTAGCATGCGCTGCTCGCTTAGTCGTCTGGTCTCTGGTTCTCCCTCGCCTGTCACTCGGCGTTTCAGCGGTTTGGCAGAGCGATGCAATTTGGACCTGCTTCAGCAGCCAAATGTCCAGGTCGATGAGTGATGGGTGTCTTGGGTGGAGTTCGAGCACATGTTTACCCCATTCACGCCGTAGATATTCTGGAAGTTTGACCACCGTTCTTCGGAGATTCTCTGTGCTGTACAGGTCCGCCTCATATCCTTGGGCCTGCATGAGCGTGACCGCGCAGTGCAGGGCGGAATGGAAGTACTCTAACGATCGAACACTGTTCTTCTGAGGAGGTTCAGCCGAGAACACTTTCTCGAGATGTACCTTAATCACATCCGTGCTTCGGCCGAAACGATCTTGTAGAGTTTTGAGGGCTTGTTGGTAGAGGTTGCCGTCAAATAACATGCCAGCGATGGCTTCTTGCGCTTGTCCCATCACTGACGCTTGCAGATGAGCCATTCTCTCGGCGTCGCTGAGCGATGGCTGGTCGTGCACGAGCGCTCGGAACAGTCCGATCCAGCGCGGCCACTCAGACGGCTTGCCTGAGAAGGTCGGCAGCTGGAGACGGGGGATGCTCTTAGTGAACGCGGATGTCGTAGGAGCCGGACGTGGTGCAGCTGTCGGTCGCAGCTGATCTATCCATGATGTCTGGCTTGTGGACATACCGGGACTGGGCGCCACGGCCGGAGGTTCTAGTTGCAGAGGTTCTTCTCTGATTTCGGTTAGAGGTTCTCTGGGCGTAATGGAGACTGGCTCGGTGAAACGAAGTTGTGATCTGGAGCAGTTCAGCCTTTGAGAAACGCTTTTCTCGGTGATCGCTTCTCCCAGATTTTCATCCATAAAATCGTCTCGCCTGTCTGCATTGAGCTCGTCTTCCATTTCTTCCCTCAGGTCCGCCTCCAGTCGGGCGGCTTCAGCTTCATCTCTGGCTTTCTGAAGGTCTCTCTCGAATTGCAGTTCTTCCTCTTGCTTCCTTAGTGTCCTTTCTCGCTCCAGCTGGCGCACGCGCAATTCCTTCAGTTTGGATGATATCCTGGCTTCAGCTGATGCATGAGAGGCCGCCGAGCTGCCACTGACCTGTGACCTTGCTCGGCGAGCGACGCTACGGGTCATACGTGACACTGAGCGTCCCATGCCGTCTTCAGGTTGCCCTCCTCCATCCTCACTGAAGTCAGTCTGTCTCGTAGAGGTCAGCTGTAGTTCGTCTGTGGTGCTTGTCATGAAAGTCTCGATTTTCTCCTCGATTCTCTCTTTCTCCGTACGAACTTCGTTTAAGTACTGAACCTCATTTTCTTTTTCTTCCTCACTCTGCGTGTATCCAGAGATACATTCGTGAACGGCCATCAACGCTTGGAAAGCGCTGTCCATTTCTCTGCGGATATTTCCAAACTGGACGCGTGAGGCTCTATCTGTCACGAGAGCTTCAGCGCGCCGGAAAATCCTTGTGAGAGCCGCCCGATGACGACCTCTCACCTGTCTGAGGTGCCGCCACTCCCCGTTGGAGCATTGGCCTTCTCGTGGTTCTTCTCGGGCTGTAGTCACTGCAGCTTGTCCTTGACCTGCAGCGGCTGGTTCAGCTGGTACTTCTTCCATGTCAGCGGTTTCTTCTTTGTCACTTTCACCCATTCGCTCTAGAGACGGGCTTGCTTCACCACTTGCCATAGTTCAGGATCCGGCCCGGAGGACCAGCAAATGTCGCCGACAAACTGTCGTTCGGAGTTCTTTTCTGGTTGGATGTGGACTGTATTTTATTCGGTGAGTTTGTGCGACATTCGTAGCCCGCCCGCCTGCTATGTGAGCTCCTGGGTTTTTGATATTCGGCGATTTTCAGTAGTAGATAGACGTGAAGATTTCCCGTAGAGGATTTATTGAAGTATACGCGAAGCAAGAAGCGGAAGCAGTTGTGAAGAAAACCGGTAGATGAAACACGCAGACACGGAGCACAATTCACTTTCGCTGTACAATCTGAAGCACTGACACTGCCCCGCCGGGCGCGGCTGCGCGCAGGAGAGTCGGTCTGCGCGCGTGCTTCTGTACTCTGTCCCCGCTCAGCCGGGCGAGGCGTCGAGCGGGGCAGATCAGTCCGTGCGCACAGCGCGACGGTCGAAGTGAGACTCTGCCGGGGTCGTACGTGACCCACATTTTATACGCAATGCTTAAGACGTGTGCAAAACGAGTGCGAACTTGCACTGCAGCGGAGGTGGCTGAAGGCGCCAGCTTGGCGGCCTACGTGCCTTAAAACGACATGTCTTTAATTTATATCTCTGTCTCGGTGGCGGCCGCGGCGCTGCTGCGGCTCGGCAGCGTCGGCGGCACGCGTACCGACCGCCGGCCGCGTCTGCTCGCGGCCCCGCCCTGCACAATGCCTCACAACTCATCCTGAGTCTGGACGGGGTGACGGCGGTGCGGCGGCGGGACGGCTGCAGCGAGCGGCGGCGGCGCCGCGGTGGCACGGCGGCCGGCCGGCTATCACGGCGGCACAGCGGTAGCGCGGGTTGGTCCGAGCACTTTCGTCGGTGACAGTCATTCTTTGATAAAAAACGGGACACCGTTTACAAAGACACTGCCTAGAAATGGCACAAGTGCGTGTAACAATAAACATACATATAACAGACCGATACACCGCAATCGCAGTCGCTCCAATAGAGAAAGGTGTGCTAGAAATTTGAACGTCTGCCTTGCTTTCGCCCACAGATAATGCTTTACACATTTCCATGGTGTTTAACAATGGTAGGAAGCCAAAGCCCCAAATGGATGCACAATTGCAGTGCCAGATTTATAATGACGACCGGCTGAGGCCAAGTGCCGGGGCACTATGTAGGACAACGACCCCTGTTACATGATATACATGCAAACCTTATAAGGAAAGAAGCGTTGAGGAAAACCATGCTTAAATTGTTCAAATTCCGAGAGTGGCCGTAATTTTCCGATTGGATGGCAGTCGCTATGATAGCGCGCGGAATAATCCCGCTTAGTGTCAGTTCACAGAATGAAACCGTCCATTCAAAATCAGTTCAAACCCTTCAACGCTGTTCAAAGTTGTGAGTAGGGAAGCAATCTTAATGATGACGATGCCGTTTCTATGTCTCTGTTTGTTCAAACCTGACCTAAGGCCAGTAGCGGCGGAACACCTTCAATTAAGGGGGGCAATGTCGACTTTTGGTCCCATTCTTTCCATGCAACGCCCATAGGGCTAATGTTAAAATGTCAAAATCAAAGGGGGCACGGTGCTCCGGTGCCCTCCCCGTTCCGCCGCCTATGCCTATGGCTCCCAAACTACTGGACTGGGCTATATCCTCCAGACAGGCCCAACATATCCACCATTCTCCTCCGCTGGAGTCAACAACAGAGACCCAACAGCACCTCGGTGAATGAACGATAACTGAGCGCCGGCAGAGGAGCGATAACAAAACCGCAGAAACCGACTCACTGGTGCAGAATGTGAGGACAACACAGCCGAACCTTGCCGACTATCGTTTTGTGTTCCGGCCCGGCTTTGCAGCGCGCAGGCTTATCGAATTTCAGTCTAGTGAGTTTCTAGTCTCACAAATCACAAATATCACACCTCACAGAAAGCTCGTAGGATTCATAGCCAAGCGAGTTCCTCAGCCCCCGGCCGCGCGTTGGGAGTAACTAGCCCTTCATCGGGAGCCTCAGAGCCGATTGGACCGCGCTGTGGTTGCCCCCCCCCCCCCCCCCCCCGTCTCTCCCGTCCCCTCTCCAGCAGTGCTGCAGTTGCCGATAGCGGTGGAAGCCGCTCAGAATGCACGGTATTTTATTCTGCAGCAGCTGGGAATTTATTCCACGCAGCGGCTGCCGGCTAGGAGTCGCTCAGTGAGGCCCAGTCCTGAGGCATGCCGTGGTCGGTGGTATCGAGACAATCTTTGTCTCAATGCAGTGGCCATGGTGTGAGACATAGGAGAAGCGACACAGAAAAAGAAATGTCTCTAATGCGCATTGTAGTCACATGCATACATCGTGTATCGTCACTTATTGATGTCTTAAGACAAATGTACCGTAATTGGCACACCGGCGTCATTTTATCATTACGTGGTTGTTTTTGCCGTCAGGGCTGATATAAATCAGGCCCAACATTGTCACCGGATTAGCCAGGAAGACGTCCGTAATAGCAGTGATGACGTGTTGTGAATTATCAACAAAGCAGTGCGGCCTTGTAATAATTACGGCGACAAGGAAACGCGGCTTTTATCTAGCCACAGCATAAGTGCGTTGTTAGACAATGAACCGGTTATGTTCTGAAAATGTCTTAGTGGAGTCCCGGAAAGTTGCCATAACAATGGGAGCCAGAGCGTTACATAAGCCTCCTTCCCTCACATACCAATCAAGACTCAAGTCCAGGTAGTGGGTTAACGTAGATCATGCTAAAACATTCCGTACATCCCGGTCCGTCCCGTGCGCCCGATCTCGTCACATTAACCGCACTCCTTTTTGTCCCATCCCACGCCGTATTGTGACGCACACTTTCGCTCCTGTGCCAATTCCTCTCGGTCGACATCTCTCCTCATGGGAGATCCCAGCTGTGACATCCGCCCGACCCCGAACCGATCACAACACCTGCTCCACGAGCACATCGCAGCCGCAGGTCGTTCGCTGGAGCCACAGGACGGCTTCACTAGCCGCAGTCGGGAGCCAAAGCCATCACCAACAAGACATAGCCGCAGTCAGAGTACCAAGGCACAGCCACGGTTTGACATAGTAGACAGCAAGAGACAACAGAACCAAGCGAAAGGTACAGCTACAACAAAACTACAGACACCAAAGAGAACTGAGGCGTTTACAAGCCTTCAAACACAGATACGGAAGCAGATACAGTAGCTTCAGAGACACTTCATTCAGTCAAAATTATAGTCCTACTCACATCCAGGTATATAACCAAGCATCACTGTCACAACTACGACTACATCCACAGCTAAGGCCACAGTCACAGCTTAAGCCACAGTCACAGCTAGCCACAGTTACAGCTAGACGCTCCCGGCAGGCCAATGGAACAAATATCCAGCCCGAATCCCCGGGGGTGAATTCGAAGCTAACCATACGCCACTGCAGCGCCGCGTCGGCCGCTGTCGCATCGATCCACCGTGAACAGCTCGAATAGACCGGAACACGGCGAGCCAGATGTGGCCGCAATGATACACCAGAGGGCAACACGACCCAAAGAGTTGTTGAGTTTGACGACCACATTGCCGTCAAATGACGTCCCAAAGCCGCAGCACGACCGCCGCTGCCGTAGCGACACGGCAGATTACCAAAGTTTGACGGCGAAACTCGGTCGTTAATATTCAGATAGCGTTCGGGCATTACTGGAATGTCGCTGAGATTCACTGAACACGGGATGAGTTGACCTTCAAACAGTCGGCAACACAAATCACCAGGGGCTCGGATAAATTCAATGAGCTGATGCTCGGGTATGAATTTTATGCAAGCGACCACCAGTGCCGTCATGCCCCATTCCTATAGCATCACGCACTTCAATACACAAATACGTCACTATATATCCCAGTGCACTCTGTGATGCGATTTTGAGGACACCCAGACTTCAGAGGTTATCGACGCTTCCGGCACGCTACCTCTCGCAATATTCCTTCTCTCCCTATACTCCAGCACTCCACCCGCTCTCCCCTTACTCCGACACTCTACCCACTCTCCCATACCCATTCCTCTCCCCTCACCATCCATAAGAAGCCAGTGACCGGTCAGTATCCAGACACAGACGATGGTGACGGACACGCCGAGGGAGACGATCTCAGCGCTCGTGTACCGGCCGCACAGTCCAAATGAGATCCTGAGGGAGCCACGGGATACCCGGTCAGACAGGGCCGGAGGTCACAGGGGTCAGACAGTGCCGGAGGTCACAGGGGTCAGACAATGTCGAGCAATTTACAAAAGGTCAAATGCTAACAGCATGCAACAGAATGCCAGAGGAGGGTCACAAGGGCTCAACACAGGTGGAGATTCACAGGGGATCAATGTCGTAAAAGTGACAGGGTTCAAATACCGACAGAGTAGAAATAAGGAGACAGACTGGCGAGGGATTAGCCACAAGCGGAAGGTCAGAATCTCATAGAACAGCCTATGCCGAAATATCTAGTCAGAGGTCAACCAATGAGCGGGGTTAAATGGGTTCGACACTAGCGACAGAAGGTACAAGTGTTCAGGATGTTCGCCAAATGGACAACAGGGATGACATGCGGTCACTACAAAGAAGGAAATAACAAGTGAGTCCAGGTGAATGACAATAGCGGAGCTGGGTTGACTGGCTGAAATCACCAACAAATGTCAGATCTTGTAAATGTGAACGCACAAACAAATGTACCTATTGGAAAATCTAGTAACACATTTCCACTGTATAGTTAATAGCTATTCATCGTTCCAACGGTTGGGGACTTTCAGTCAAACTACGTCGCGCGTCTGGTAAAATCAGGTCAAGTGAATTTTAGATCTAAAGAAATCGATAATTGAAAGTTTAACACATAAGAGTTTATCTTAAAATATTCAATCAAAATCAAAAGTATGAATAATGATGGGAGGTCCAAGCACCATGCCCACAATAAGCAAGGGAAATCAGACCACCCCACACCCCACCTTGCCCTCCTCACACACCCCGTCTACCCCACGCCATCACCAGGTCCGTCGAGGCGGCGCCAGGTCACGTCAGCTGTTCGTACGTACCGGTGACCGTCAGGTCAGGTCGGGCCAGGTCAGGTCATTCCCGACACCTACCGGTTCCGTCCGTCGGCCGGGGTGTCATACGAGTTACTGGGGTCAGTCAGTCGGACAGCCTGAAACAGTCTCAATGCGTCACAGGTCACGGGTCACATGTCACAGGTCACAGAGTAACGTCATGAGGTCAAGTGTCATCTAGCCATTACTAATAACAGGTGGCTGATCGCACTGTGACATGAGCCGGGCGAGACAACTGAATGTCAAAGGAAAGCGGATTAACTCCAAGAGTAGTTACGCAACTTGATCACGGCGACAAACACACGACACTAAGCCAGCAGCACTCAGCTTGCATCCTTTCACCGCAGACTTGAATTATCATTATTTCGACATCAAAAGACCCTCAATTCTGGATACCTTTACATCAAGAGCGTTTGTGCAAATGCGAGTTTCATGGAATGTTCTTTGATTTTGGAGTAGGTAGGTGTATTTCGCTGGAACTGTCTCTCGTTATCAGAGCAGATTTCTACGGTCATCCCTCCTGACCTCCCTACCCCGACTGCACCCACGCAGCGAGCAGTGGTGGTTACCTCAGACCACCATGAACCTTCCCATAGATCGGAGCTGCCACGACACCGGTCTACCGGCATGAAACGACCGCCGAGAAATAATGAAATAAAGCGCACCGGCTAGCGTTGAGCCCGCCCGACGGACACCTGTAGGCCGTGGTGGGCGACACGGGCATAATGAAGTCGCCGAGGACGTTAGTGAAGTGGCCATCCTTCGTGGAAATAAGCTGTGGACGTGGAGTCATGGGGTGAATCGATGAATCAATAGAACGTGACTTAGTCGGTTAGCGAGAGAATAGGTATATCGGTGGAATGCCTGTGCGACCGGTATCGAATCATGTTGTTTCGCGAAGTCGCCATCACGTTCCTTGCAGATGCACCTGTCCATTATCCAGAAAGAGACTCATCAAGGGTCATCGCCCAGATTACCCGTGCATGGCAAGAAGATACAACCGATGCGCAACTCAAATTTCCCAGCTGCAAACATCGTGAGTCATGGCTTGCAAAAGAAGTCCATCTCCTAAGCCGAAGCACCAACGAAAAATTCATCTGCGATCAGCAGCCGCCCAGCCGCGCTGGTCCACGTTATTGGGATCTCGTACAGAACTCCATGGCTTGGGCTCGCTCCGTCTCGGGCCAACAAGTCCAGCGCGTGCAGTATGCAGCGTGCAGCACGGCTGCATGAATTATGAGGCGAGTTGCAGTCAGGCCCCGGTCCACACTGGCTTTAGGTCCTGTCTACAAAAAGAGCTCGAATGGCATGGTGAGGCTGGGCGGGGTTGCGCCAGCTTCAATTCTACAGTCGTGAGGCTCGCGAGCACAGGCTGCATTCACCCAATGAGCGGAAACGTCTGTAGCCAGAGTCGGGACAATGAGTCGACACAAAACTCCTTGTGTAAGTCAACCAGCCATGAGTTGGCACAAGACCCATTGTGTGAATTGAAGGCGATGACGTGCACATTTGGAATGTCTCAGACATCCGCTAAATGGCCACAAAACGATCCATCAAAAACCAACGAGAAAAAGCAAACAGCATCACTTAGCACCCTAAAAGAAAACACCACAAAAACAGCACTGCCATCATCCAAAAACTTCACGAAGCAGCATACCACCCTTCTTCTGTAGAATGCCCGCGTTAGTTCCGTCTTTGTCTGTCAGAGGGCAGCAGCAGTCCATCAGAAGCCCCCAGTCCCCACCCCCACCCCGTCCAGCCATGCCGGCGCGTCGGCCGGAGCTGCCGCAGCCTCCCCGGGAGCTCCGTTCAGTCGGTACACGGCTGGGACTCTTCAAGGTCACGCCTCGGACACTCAGCTGACCGACCGCAGTCAGCTGATGCCTGAGACCGTCTGCAAGGCCAGGCCTGACTCTGAGAACACTGGCAATTTGCACGAGGCAGACTGGGGCGTGCGGCAGTGGACTGAGTCAGACTGCCTGCGGTAGAGACAGACTGCTGCGTTAAACTGGCGGATATACAGACTGGGCTGCGTCAGACTGTGGTTACATCAGAATATTCATTACGTAATTTAGTCTCTCGTCTAAAAAAGCATCCGTGTCACCACCCAGAGTTCAGGTCAAGTCCAAAGTCAAGTCAAACACAATCCTAGCTGTCTTCCTACAACCCTCCCGTCCCCGTGCGAGACGCACCATTCGGCTTCGGCGGCAGGCCAATTGCACCTCATCAGCACAGTCGAGCCGTCTCATCACAACACCACACCCGGGCGCTCCCAGCGTAAACATACCGCTCTGTCGCCCCCCCCCCCCGCCGGGGGCGGGGCACGGGGGCGGCGCACTCACTTTGAGCCATCCGAGCAGGAGGCGATCATATACTGGCACATGGGCAGTAGCAGGAACGCCAGGGCCACCGTGGCAATCACTGCAAACAGAGGGGAGCGAGGTGTCAGAACGGGGGGTCGCTGACCGTTGGGGGGGGGAGCTGCAGTGAGGGCGGGAGGGCGTGGGACAGCGGCTACGGTAGGTGCTGCGCACAGGGGAGGGGCAAGGACAAACGTGATGACGCCCGGTTTGAGTCTAACAGCATTAAATGGACACATGAGCCCAATGCGGTCGAATATTGGGTCAAAGTCAACCGATGCGTCGCTCGACCTGGATATGGATTTCATACCAAACCCACCATAAGCGACTGAACACAAACCCAATACAATCGAACATGGATTTCAGCTAGCTGAAGCACGAACCCAGCACATCGACCAAATGGCCAAACATACGATATCCCAATACCACACATTCGTGCAGCCGGCTGCCCAGCAGGGCTGCTGCCTGCACGTTCGACAGCCATTCCAAATAATGAACGAGCCATTGTGTCCTCATGTACTGGCGGGGGCCGGTCCCGTCATAATCCAGGACGGGCGTGGCACGTGGTAGTGGGACGAACGGCGGACAAAACAGGGGGAGGGGTGGGAACAGAACACCACTCATCCGTGATGGGGACTGGGGAGTCACCGGTGTGTCCCACACACTTCCACGAGCCGATCGGGTGTCACGACCAAAAACGGTAAGCCCCGGGTGAGCTACTCGTTGTTAAACTGACACACCTATGACACATGGTGATGCCAGGTGTCATCCTGTCAATGACACCACGTCAGGAGGAAGGGGGGGGATTGACCTCATAGTACGGGCATGTGCCTCCAACGGGCTCGACACAGTCCAGGCCCAAGTCTCCAACGATAGCGGGCCACTGAACACGGCTCTAATTTCATAACATGTCACTGCATGGGGCACCGTTAGCTGTTTCGACGAATGGCACAGGATAGGCAAACAAAACAAACAAATTGTCCAGTTAGGTTAGCGCCACACGTCTAATGAAAATAGAGCGAGTCATGCAATAGTTACCGCGGGCGTTGCTTAGGGCTGGTTGCTAGGCTGCTTGGAACAATGTGATACAACACAAGTATAGGATGATTGAACAACACAGTCCCAGCCCAGACACAACACACGTTCAGACAAAACAGAACAGCTCCTCCCGAGTGGCAACACAGACACAAGACACCACACTCACAACTGACAGACAGCGTGCGCACGTGGTTCAGAGCTCCAGACGTCCAGTCAAGAGACAACACAGCCGCGGCGGCAGTCTCGATCACCCGACTCCCCCCGTTCAGCTTAGGGTCACCGGTCTTCGCCTGGGAGAAGGTCCTGTCCCGTCCTGTCGTCTAAGGTCCTCCTCTCCCGTCCCTTCCTCACTGAGAAAAAAATTGACTCCATATGGGTCAAAACTCTTGAAAATGCTCCCCTGAAAACTCCTTAAAACCATTGATAACTCCCTTTCCAGCAGAGTTATTGAGTGTGTCCTAGGGTAACTTCGAGCCTTCCTCATTTTGCGAAAGAGTTTTCAAGAGTTCTTAATGGATGGCGAAATGACTCCATGTGTGACACCCCATAACTCTGTGACGCAACTCTCCATTACTTCCGAAAAACCTTTCCCGAACGTTCCGACAGGAGTAAAAGGGGAGTTACGAAGGGGTTTTAGCATACGTCGCGAGGAGCTGCCGGTGGCCGCCATCTTTTGCGCGTAGTACACAGCACGTTGTGCGGGGCGGCGGGCGAGGTGTTAGTGAAGAGCGTGTTGACTTAGACGGACCTGACCTATATACAGTGACGGATAATTGGACCTTACTTTGGATTTAAAGGTAAGCTTAGCTGTATTTCTCATCATGCTTTTATAGTGCAAAGTGTTATAATGCTGTAATGAGAACATATGGTAACCCCATGTTCTTGATGGGCTGGAATGGTCTCTGTAAGGGTAATTGATTTGTATTGTTCCTGAGTGAGATAAAGATCGGAAACAGCATGCTCTGAGTTTCTAGGTATTGGCAAATATCACACATTATTTCCCTCGAATAAATTGGAAAGTTAGGATTACACAAGCTTTACACGTCATGGATCCTATTGTTATTGCCCAATTATTTCAATATCTATACCAATGACAAATATCAAATTTGAAGGGTTTGCAAAGGAGAGCCAGAAAATAAAACTATCTTGGCATAAAAGCCTTGATTTTCCTAGCCCCTACATATACCTATATATAGAAAAAAAATCAGTTACCTACCACTGCCACTGCCCATGAATGATGAAAACCACCGACAAACCAGCATGTTTAAATAAAAAATTTTTCTAAATTGTTGTATGTTTTTAGAAAGTGTTCATAATTGAATTCGTTCTTTAATGTTAACATGGTTACCTATGCAGCGTATAACGTCCTTAGCTTTTTTAGCGACCTGCTCAACTTTTTGAGCGTTCAAGTAGGTACGTTTTATAGCATTGCCCTACTGTGTCTGCAACTAAGATGGAGGCTGTTAACTTGCCCTTTAGACTTTCACTGAAACTTAACTTTATCAAAATTGTAGTGCATAAAAAGTATGCTAACTTTGCAATCTCTTGCTTTCATTATTTTGACATCATGTGCCGAAATGCAGTATCAGTGCCAACACGTCAGGTCGCGTATGTCTCGTCTCGTCCATCTTGTCTCATCTGCCTACCTCTCAGTGTCCTCCCTCATTTCTTCCTTCCATCTTTCCTCGCTTCCTTTCTCACTCCCTCTTTCCCTCCCCTCTCTCTCCCTTTCTTTCTCCCTCTATCCCTCCCTTCCTTCCTGTTTCCTTCCTTCCTTCCTTCATCCCTCCTCTCCTTCCCTCCCTTTCTCCTTCATTATTTCCCCTTCTTCTCTTTTTTCTTTCCCCTCCATTTCCTCCCACGCAATGTTAAGGGTACCTATAATTTCATGGTTATTAACATTTTGCAGGGGATGAGCTGGAGAGCCTGCAGCGCATCCCGCAAGACACGTCGGAAGCCAACGGAGGCCAGCAAAATATCCATCCCACCATCGTGAAAGGAGAGCCGGACGAAGAAGACGCAGTATTCGTCGAGGCCCAGGAGGTGGTAGGGTAGCGGCACCACCACACCAAGCATTCCTGCTGTGGTAGGCCGCCTTTTGGATTCTTAACATCAAAACTCGCGACCGTGAAGCATATGGAGTGAGATCCCCGGAAAGCGTGCCGTGGCGGGATGTCGAAAGCGTATGTTAATTTTTTTTTTTAAGCCTCCCACCGCCCCGGACTATGAATACACATTTCTTGAAATATATTTTTTATCTGTGCTTCGGTACACGAGCTTTGGGTGGTTACGCTATTCGTCCAATATTTATTTTCGGGGGGGGGGAGGGGCTGGAGTGGAGTGATGGGAAGTTTGGGTGAGTTTGATGGGGAGTAACAAGAGGTATACCATGAAGCTGTAAACGGAGTTTTGGGGAATCATGGAATGGAGTAATCGGGAGTAATTATGAGGCAGTAGGAGAGTCATTGAGAGTAATGGAAGAGAGTTTCAGGGAGTATGTTGTTTGTTTTGATAGGGTAAAGGAGAGTAATGAAGAGTTTTCTAAAACGGTAGGGAGAGTTACAGAGAGTTTCTCGAGGGAAGTTTTGGGGTGTAATGGAGAGTTTTAGAGGGGGTGTAATGAGGAGTACCACCTGGGAGTTTTGGGGTGTCGTTTTGGTGAACTCCCCCTGGGGGTGTCATGCGGAGTCAGGATTTTTCTCAGTGCTATCCCATGCTGTCCCATCCCATCCCGCTTCATCCCTTCCCTTGCTGCTGCGCCCTGTTCCATCCGTAGGTTGGTTAGTTGGCTGAACAGATCGATCGATAGCGTCCCCGAACTCTACCACCTCCGAGAGAGAGAGAGAGAGAGAGAGAGAGAGGAGAGAGGAGAGCGAGAGCGAGAGAAAGAGAGAGAGAGAGCGAGCGAGAGCGAGAGCGAGAGCGAGAGAGAGAGAGAGGAGAGAGGAGAGCGAGAGCGAGAGAGAGAGAGAGAGAGAGAGAGAGAGAGAGAGAGAGAGAGAGAGAGAGAGAGAGAGAGAGAGAGAGAGAGAGAGAGAGAGAGAGAGAGAGAGAGAGAGAGAGAGAGAGCGAGAGCGAGAGCGAGAGCGAGAGCGAGAGCGAGAGCGAGAGAGAGAGAGAGAGAGAGAGAGTAGCGAGAGCAGCAGCGCTGCAGCCCCGGCGACAGACGCCGGCCCCACCCCACTCAGTAATGGCCAACCGGAGCTCATCAGCCGCGGCCTACACGGTATAGGCCAGACGCGCGGGCCGGGCCGCAGGGAGAGACGCAGGGCGCCCACGGGACACACCTCTGCCGATCGATTGGAGAGGAAGAGCGGCCGACTGGCACCCTGGCCGCCTGACCTGGACATCACCGGTACTGTTGGGAATGGGAAGGTTGGGACAGTGGGACAGCCACAGCGTGGCGGGGAATGAGGCGGTTGGGACAGCCATTAGACGGTGGCGAATGGATGCGTCTGGTCTGCCGCAGGGCAGCCAGCCTGCATTCATCCGGCCTCGGTCGGATAAACACAAAGTGAGTGGCATGGCTCATGATGTCATATCTCCTCTCCACTTGACGGTGAGAGCGCAGGGCCGAGGGCAGGGATACTCATCGGTCAGCTACGGTATTTGATCAGTGACCATTGACCACACCACCTCTGATCATCGGTCAGACGTATCGCCGTCCTCTCAGCATATAGCATCTCACTGCAATCTAGCTAAGATACTATACGATAGCACCTAGCTTGGACCCAAGCTCTCAGCACCATAAGTCTCGCCGCGGTGCGCCGCCGCGGTCACTGATATTGACCGCGCCCCGTGGCGAACCGGTCTGGCTATACCACCCCAATGGCTGTGTGAGATGAGAGCTGAAACCGGACCAGAGTCGGGCAATATCGGCTGAAGCGGACACTCCGACCGGCCGCCGGCGACTCCAACAGATGAGAGAGGCTTCAGCACAGTGCCAAAGCCGCTGAGAGGCGGGATATTAGAAAATGGGACAGCGAGACTGAACATGAGTAAAAATAGAAGGTGAGATGGGTGAGGCGAGTATGAAGCGAATAAAGGATTCTGGTAAACGGGACCTAGATAAGGCAGAAATTAGGCAAACACGATATAAGTGGGCCGGGGACAGGTAACCGGTTTGTGCCCCAAAGTCCCTCTCTCACTCATCCAGGGCGGGGGTGTCAGAGCTCCCCAGCCGCCCTGTCACAGTGTGTCGCACCAGGCATCAGGACCGTCATTCAGTGTCATTGGCGACGCGGCGGCACCAGCTCGGAGCCAGTCACAAATGGAGGTAATCGCCAGCCCCGGGCGAGCGTCGGCCGAGCGAGAACCGAAACAGGGCGAGGCTGATCTCGAAACTCTGAGCTCTCCTACCGCTGCGGGTAGCAACCACCGAGCTGGTTCCATCGCAGGAAACATAACCGCCAACCAAAGGTCATATGCCACTCGGTAATGAAGATGAACGGAAACGGCATCCCCAGGATTTATCTGAGATTGGCTATTGTTTGTCGGTCTGGGCATCAGTCTTACCCGCGCGGGTCAGCTAATTCGGACAAACAGCATCCACTGTCCGCTATGAGAGTCTCTACTCGGATTCCGGTCCACGCACTAGTCACACGGAACCGCAGCATGGATAACAACTGTAAACCATTCAAATTCGCGGTTTGCCGTACTGAGGGCAGTGTCCCATCGCGGTAGGTCGGAACTCGGAGGTCGAGCTGTGTTCGACCGAGCACGTGCCGCTCCGACTTCACCGCCACGGACCACACCACGCCACGGACCACGGACCACGACGCCACGGACCACGGACCACGACGCCACGGACCACGACACCACGGACCACGACGCCACGGACCACGGACCACGCCCGCAGCCAAGGCCATCACGGTGGGGGCGTCCGGTGGCGGCGGCACCGCCGTCACGCCTCAGCGCTAACCACACCGAGGGGCGGCAGTCGGCCGGTCGGACGAGAGAGGACGCACCTGGACAGACCACCTGGATCCCAACTGATCACGGCACACACAGCTGGCCAGGTAGATTGGTGTACGGGTTAAAGGAAAGGAGGGGGAGAGGATGGATGGGTGGATGAGGGGGGGGGCGGTAACTGTCGTATGTTTTACTTTTTTGCATGATCGCGGTACACAAAGCAGGCCAGGCAGATTGGTGTATGAGGGAACGCGTGGAGTGGTGGATGTGGGGAGAGGTTAACGGCACGTGACGCAACGGTTTGACCGCACGCGTCACTGTGACCGCCGTGACGGGCGGCGTTACAGGCGCGTCACTCAACCCAGCTCGATCTGTCAGTCAGCTTGACGGTGTTCAGAGATGAAAGACTTCGGCGCGTGGGGGCGTGAGAATGTGATCGTCTGATGCTAGAGATGTAACGTCAGTTATTTCTCACAAAAGCCACAAATTGGAATTCCGGCCGCAATCAGAGACCTTCTTCCAGCAAAACTTTGCGACAGAAGTGTAGATTGTGTGACGAAATGTTAAATTTATCACAGACTAGGCCAACCAGCCAATCAAGTTCCATACGCGCGCATTATCGCGCTTTCATCATTACATAACGGCTCATCCGCACTCGGCGCGCCAGCCCAGTGACCTATCTCGTGCGACACCCACTTATCTCTCAGCTCGCGGAGCTGATACTACAGTCGGTATTCTGCACAGTGCAGCGGTACGGCTGGAGGCGTTAGGCGGGCAGACTGGGGCAGAGCCCACCGGGCGACCGATGAACTCGGACAAGGCGGTGGATGGATAGACGGACGGGCGGGCGGATAGACGGACAGACAGGCAGACGGATAAACGGGCAGAGGGATAGACGGAGAGACGGATGAACGGATGGATGGACGGACGGACGGACGGACGGACGGACGAACGGACGGACGGACGGACGGACGAACGAACGGACGGACGGACGGACGGACGGACGGCATACAACAGCCTCGGGACAGGGCCATAGCCATTCGCGGGAAGGCAAGGCACGGTCCATCCCATTACGAGTTACGACAGCCCCCAACCGCCGTGTGAATTGCATCAAACACTCCATTCTGTCGTGCATACAGTGTACAGAACGATGGCGTTAAATGCCGGCCAAACTAGCCAAACCGGCATCACAGCGACGCCAGGCGAACTGGCTCACACCCCGCGCCGGTCAAGGACGGCCAGATAGACAAAACAGTCTGCCGATGATACGGTCCGTGGCAAAACACAGCGTCAATGATTCACAGCACATCGTTGAACCGTGACGCAGGTGACATGAACAGATGTTATCATATCTAAATGATAACATCATCCACATATCACTGAGTTATCGGCACTTTAGTGGTCCTATTTGAATTAAACAGCTCCTAGATCAGGTATGCAGATAAGAGAAGTATCACGTTGGGAGCGAATCTATCGGTGCTACCTTTTCTGAAGTGGGTCATCAAAACGTTTGTTCGGTTCGGTCATCAAACCGAACAAAGCCAACATACATTCACAAGACGCTCTCTTTCAGAAATTGATTATGAAAACAAAACAAACGAACGCACTAGCGAACAAAGAAATCCTATTCCCGCTGCCACCCGATACTTAGACTAGCTCCGTCCGATTCTCGGCTTTATTACAGGAGTGCCGACCGGCCGACGACCACTGAGGAAATACCAGGCCGCCATCACGAACAGGCAACACGCCGAGGGAGACCGGCTGAGGAAGGCAGGAATGTGATGGCTGGGAGGTTTGGCCGAGCGCCGCCGCTACTGTTCATCGGCCTCCGTCGTTCACCAAAGCCAGTCCTCAGTATGTATGAGGGAATGTGTGGGCATGGGCCCTACACAGCGTGACTTGACTTGATGCAAGACAAAGGCTCATGTTATTCCCTCTAACAGCTGCCTATTATCATTGATCGCGATCAACGAACGGCACAATGCAGCCACCTAGCACAAATACTTGCAATATAGCCTGTGATTCAGCTACACCGAGGTAGTCACCGAGCAGTTGACAGCCAAATGACGAGCACATGTATGTCAACCTTGACATTTAGCAAAAATGGTCTGGATAAGTTAGCGAGAGTAAAATGTGGACCGACATTGTACAAAAACAGTCATGACATGTATCATCTGAATGCTGCTCGTTCACACGCATTTATCTTGCGAACGAGCATGAAAGATGCGTTTACATCGACATGCATAAACGCGACTATGCAGCGTAGAAAAGACCCGTTGCATTCATCCATTCACCCATTGAGTCATCGCCCTATTCAGGCTCCATTACCGTCGGAAAATGTCAGCGAGCGAACCCAGCGCAGTAATTGGACGGTATGACCCAAGTTACAGACTACATTGACAGGGGGAAAGGTACCGGAAAGTTCTCATATTTGCAGCCCGAAACATACCGTGTAACGTGAGTCCAGAGGCAATGAGCCCAGGTAGACACCCTGTCAATGAGGGTGATATTTCTCCACTACTTAACAGCTAAAATGAGCAGCTTGACAACCGACCAAGGCTCGAAACAGCGACCTAAGTAGGCATAGTTAGTGGCAACATTGACGGAATCACAGCTATCAAACAAACACATACTCCGAAATAACAGTTCACAAACACTTCCCACGGGTGTAATAGAGAGCTAACTTCACAGTTGACTATCGGGTTGGACACCACCTTTATCGGTCACCTCTGCCCACCCGAAAGATCAATGTGGGACAAATAAGCCGGAGACGGTCTCGATCGGGAGGGAAACACCCATGTCCGATCAGCGGCGCCTTCCGTGTCCGAGCAGCGGCGCCTTCCGTGTCTGTGAGTGTGTGTCCGGTGTGGTGTCCGCCCCTTTGGAGCCGGACTTGTGCGAGTGAGGGGAGTTTACCCCGCGGAGCAGTGTGACTACGGGTGAAAGATCCTAAATGTTGGGAGTGAGGGATGCCAAAGATCAGCAGAGCAACCAGCCGAGCACAATGGTAGAGATTGAGAGGGAGAATCGATATACCCGGCATTACAGGCGGGGGTCAACCAGGGTACTATGAGCAAAGATTTAGATTGACTACCCTTTTCCACACAGCACACTGTGGGACACACGGCAAACTTGGGAACACATTCCGAATTCAAACACCTGTCACAAAACAGATGCGGAAAATCGAAGACAACGGTACACCATAGAGATAGTCGGAGCCCTTACCCCATCGGATATTCTCACAGGTGCTTGGAAGACAGGTACGTAAAGAGGTTGAGGACAAAATCAACAAGTAAGACACATTTCAAAGCAGTTTGACAATAGACAGTTACAACACATGAGGCTCACTTCCTTCCCTCATCCCCACCAACATAACATAGCCCAGAACCCTGAGCAAGCAGGGTGACTGCGACCAAGGGTGTCAAGGGTGTCTGCAAGGGTGTCTGCAACTTGCAAGGGTGTCTGCGACCTTACCTGCAGTGCATATGGCAAACAGCAGCTGCATCGAGTCGAAGAAGAAGAACATGACGAGCAGCGAGGCGGACGCTCCCAGTGGTAGGCAGAGCGCGTGCATCGTGTCCAACGTGTGCACGTCTGGAAGAAGACAGAGGGCACAGTCAGTGGTGCGTTCATTCATACACTACATGACTCAGAAAAAAGCGGCTTGAATCAAAAGTGGCTTATGTCATTGGCTGGTTTGCGACACTTTTAATCATGACTCGCTGGCTAACAGAACAGTGAAATAAAAAGGCGCCCTAACAACGTAAGCGCGACTTTAGCAAAGACTCATCCTTGAGTGATATCTCTTTGTATTTGATACCCAGAATGCGACAGTTACTGAAAAGCTTAGCCCTGCTCCGACCCAGTACCCATGACTATCTGTGCCATAGACCAAAGCAAGCAGCCATTGCTCTACTCCATACCTTGACTATCTGTATCATGACCAAAGCAAGTAGCCATTGCTCTACTCCATCAAAAGCCCGCCCCGTCCCCACCCCTAGCCACCACCAGCAATGTCACCTTATTACCACACTGCAGTGACCACTGTCTAGCACAGTCACGACATACTTAAAATAGACTCAGTAGCCCCAACCGCCACTGCAATCCATGAGGGGCACGGCTGCCTGCAGTGCAACAACATCAGCCCAAGCAACCCTGGACGCCAATGTAGTGGACCTAGTAGGATGGTGGCTCGCAGCGACCAATGCAGTTGGCTCGGACAGCCAAGGCCACTTCATCACCCAGTTACGGCAGATGTTATTGGTCACGAATGACACCGAGGTCACGAAGATCGTCACGAACACTGCCACGGAGCTTAGAGTCTCCCTCTGTCGAAGGATTCCGTGACAGCAGAGGCGACAAGATACAGCAGTCAGAGAAGGTTCACGCCCATTCCATGGACAATACGAGTGCAGGTGTCTACTGAAAGCCAGCGCGACAAGCTGTAAGCCGGCTGTGATGTAAAAATAAAACGGGAGACCGGTTTTCAGCCACTTTCTAACGACGTGCCTACAGGCTGTAGACAGTATGGCGTTTGAGTTTGTCCATACGCAGGCCGTCATCCTGACACCCGAACCCGGCCTGAATTGTTGCCTCACCATCGCCTGACTATCGCCCGAATATCGCCAGACCATCGCCCGGCCATCGCACGAACATCGCCCGGCCACGGCCTAAGCACCTGACAGGAGCTGAGCCACGGCCGGGCCGGAGCCCACCCTGGCACGGCTCCCTTCCCCGGTCCTTTACACCACGGAGCAAGTCACCCCAACATTCCAGCTATGCACTGAGGCTGCCAGCAATGCATGATCCGCACAATTCACGATCAATGGTTAGGCTTAGCGCAAGGGCTGCCGCCGGCCGCCGGCCCGCTGCCGCCGGCCCGCTCACCGCGGGTGTCGTGGTGGACGGCGGGCCAGACGCGCCAGGGGAGGAGGAGGGGGCTGCGGCTATCAGCCGGCCGCCTCGGACGCTGGGGTTCTACCCCGCCGTGTAGAGCGTCCACAAACCCATGTCAGGACTAACACCAAGTATGACCGGGAACAGCTGCTGGCAGTCCGCAGACTGCTCTGCTGGGACGACGCGACTAGTGACGTCACCGAGAGGATCAGGGTCAGCCTACCCCCTCGTCTGTCTCACCTGATCCGCCGTACCAGAGCTCACGCACACCAATCAATCAGTGTCGTATGTGGGTCCGGCCGGCAGCACCGCGCGACGACCCGCGCACCAGAGGAGCCCAGTCACAGAACCCTCACCCAACCGGCCCGACTCACCATCTCGGAAACCCGCCGGCTCACAAAGACAGCAAACACCGGTCTTTTGATCGGCGTTTTGAACATTCAAAGCCTGAAGCCAAAACTACTAGAACTCACCGAAGAACTAAACCGTCACGATTTCGACGCCTGCCTCCTGGCCGAGACCTGGCTGCGCCCTTCTACTCCAAATCGACTTCTCGTGATTCCCGGCTACTCTCTCAGCCGAGTCGACCGACCAGACGGCAGCGGCTACGGCGGGGTCGCCGTACTGTCAAAAACGGATATGAAAACTGTGACCATCAAACCGAGCACATCCCCGCACCCCGGCAGTCTCCTGGAAACCCGGTGGATGTTGTTCAAGCTCGAACGAAATCGCCAGTTAATTGTTTGCTCTGTGTACCGGCCGCCCCGACAGACCGATGCCGCTCTGCGAGCTGACTTTTCGGACCTCGAGACGCAGTTACAGCGTGTATTAATTGATTTTCCCAAGATTCCATTTATGATCTGTGGCGATTTAAACTGTGATATGTTGAAGGAGGAGAGTTTTCGTGCGCGTGTACACCTCAGTGACTTTTTATCGAATTATTCTCTTGAGCAGCTTGTAACCGTTCCAACGTACACTTCCGGCTCGTTGCTAGACGTCTGTATGGTTAAAAATAGAGAGCTTGTGCGTGATTGCTCTGCATCCTTTTGCCACTTCAGCCCACACAAACTCCTTCGTGTGTCTATTAACGTTCCGAAACAGCGCAAAAATCCTACAGTTGTTCAATCCCGCTCGATCAACCGTATAGATGTCGATGCCCTGAACTCTGACCTGATGTTTGCCGATTGGGAGGGCGTGTTTAGTGCCACGAACGTAAGTGACCAGTGGGATGCTTTCCTGACCGAATTTCTGCCGATTTTTGACGATCACGCACCTATAAAGAATATTACCATCCGTAATCCTACAGCACCACCAGTTACCCCCGCCACACTTAAAATCATGGATCAACGTCGTACCGCGTTACAGCAGTTCGGTAGAAAGTCGGAGGTTTACAAAGACTTAAACCGAACTGTCCGGGCCGCAGTGCGACGAGACCGACGCGGCGAACTTCACAGAGAGATTAGTGGGCGGGGTCCCAACAAGGTGTGGAAAAGTATTAGGTCGGTTGTGGCTGGTAAGAAAGACGGACCTAGTGTTCAACCTGATGTATCGGCTGACGTTTTAAATTCTTTTTTCGTTTCTGTGGGTCCCCGCGTCGCTACAGAGATCCGTGACCAAAATCCAGTTGTTAAGCAAATTGGCCGTTTGCCGCGTGTCGTAACCGGTAGATTTAAGCCCAGACCTATCTCTCTCGGTGAACTCGGTCACACCGTTTTCAATATGCGCAATTCTGCCGCCTGTGCGTCTGATGGCGTCTGCATTCGCATGCTGAAAACTGCTTTCCCATCTATCGGTGACGTTATCCTTCACATCATTAACACTTGCATCTCAAGGTCCGATATCCCCTTTCATTGGAAACACTCTATAGTTCACCCCATCTTCAAGTCTGGAAACCCATCTGATCCCACTAATTTCCGACCTATCTCCTTAGTACCTGTCATTATGAAGGTGGTCGAGCGAGTCATTCACAAACAGCTCTATCGCTATCTCTCCCAAAACCATCTTCTGGCCAATACCCAGCACGGTTTCCGACCCCGGCACTCAACTGAGACAGCACTTCTGTCCGTCAGTGACCAAATCCTGGCCGCCACCGATAGGGGGGATGTCTCTATGCTATGCCTTATTGATTTAAGCAAATGTTTTGATGTCATCAACCATGAGTTATTACTCGCTAAATTGGCAATGCACGGCATAGAGACATCCTGGTTCGCCGCTTATCTCCAGGGTCACACACAGAGTGTGTCATTGAAGGACGAGTCCGGTCGCCGGGTATTATCACAACCTCTCCCCAACTCTATGGGCGTCTTTCAAGGCTCGGCACTCGGTCCCTTACTCTTCACGGTATTTTCCAATGATCTATCACTTTATTCTGAGGATGCAGCAGTCTTCCAGTACGCTGATGATACTCAATTGTTGGTGAGTGGCCCTTTAAACGACCTTAGGGGACTCATCTCGCGCTTGGAAGCGTCACTGGCGTCTCTCGACCATTGGTTCAGTGCAAATGCTCTTAAAGTAAACACTGCTAAAACTCAGCTCATGGTTTTCGGCAGTCGGCAAAATTTGAGAAGCATACCTGCTTTCACCGTTTCTTTTCGCGACACCAAGCTAGTGCCATGCAAGCAGGTGGGCAACCTGGGCGTTATCTTCGACGGCACCCTGTCCTGGGACGCGCATGTGTCCGAGCTCAGTCGCCGATGCACGGGTCTCCTAATTGGCCTCTCCCATGTCCGCCACTACCTCCCCGACGGTGTCACCAAGACACTAGTGGTGGCTCTCGTCATGTCACGGATCCAGTACTGTCTCTCCGTATTTGGTAATGGTAGCCAAAAGAACTTCGATCGCATTCAGAAAATTCTTAACTTTGCCGCTAGAGTCATTTTCGGTCGCCGTAAATTTGATCATGTCTCCCATCTCCGGGACCAACTCGGCTGGATGGCACCTAAAACAATGGCTGAATACCATACCCTTATCACGGCGCACAAGGCCATCCAGAGAGGTGAACCCGAGGAGATCGCGACCCTATTTTCCAAAAATTCCCAAACACGAGCAAGGTCTACTCGCCAAGACCACCTTTTCCACTTACCGCGACCCCGACTAGAGACCGGAAAACGTAGATTCGCCTACCGTGCCGCGGCGCTCCTAAATACTCTCCCCCTCGAGCTAACGCAGTTGCCTCCAGCCAGATTTGCCCGTGCTGTAAAAAAGGGGCTTAAGCCTAGCCAGAGTAGCCATAGTAGCTAGCCTCATGACTCTTGGACTATGAAAGGCAAACGAGTCTGTGTGTACATAGTTATGAACGCGGCTTCGTGCTGGTTACACCAAGTATGTGCGTGTTCGGCGTTCGCGTTGTGTATTTCGTATCCGTAAGTGTGTGCGTTTTCTTGTGTAGGTACCTATTTCTTGTGTTATCTTCAACCAGCTCGGACTCGGAGTGTAATCGCCACGCCGATTGTGGATTGCTCTTGATTGTCAATACATAAGGGCGGTGGCATGTAATCGATCCTAATTCCTAATAGTGAACAGCGAGCGTCGGCTGCATTCATCAAACGGTACAACGCATGAGTGAACAAATGGACTGATAAATGGATGCAGTGACTAGCATCCATTTGTCCATTAAAAGTGATCAGCATGGTTGCAGCTGATCCGGGGGACACTTTCCTTTGAACAGAGGGCTAAATGAAGTTTGAAAAACGAGCACAGGAATCGCCGCATGTCAGGCAACTATGAAAAGCTGCAGCGTTGGTGGCAGCAACTGCCCGGTCCGGCCCCCATATTTCGGTCTGATCCCTCACTACGTGTAATGACGGAACGGGTGAATCAGCCAACGTGAGCCTCCCCCACCTCAGCCCACCCTCCCCAATGAACGGTGGCCACGCGAGGGGCGTCGCTCCCACCCCTCCTCCCCATCAGCCTTCAAAGTTGGGCGTAGGGCGGCGCCGGGCCCCGTCTGCCGACACGCGAGCACACACAGATACAAAGGCAGCCGTTCAGCCGGTGAAGCCAGGCCCACTGCAAGTTCTGCAGCCTAGCAGCCACAGTTTGCAGCAGTGTAAGCCCGGAGGTAAACTTGCCCAACGAAGCTGATCCTTGACACACAGCCCCGGGCACGTATTTGGACACACGACTTAGCTGAGTAACGCGACGTTCAATGTTGGTTTACGGTGTTGATGTGCCGCTAATCCAGAGTTGATGGCCACACTCCATTGCCACACAGTAGTTTTAACGTTCGGGTAAACGCTTTTGCGGCAGAGGTTGACAAATTTGGACTTTGGTAACGGTTGGTGAGTCCCCTGAAACTTGGCCCTGTCGTGGCAACCAGCAGGATCAAGGCACGACCAGTTATGATCAGGTGGGACCAGAACGTTAAGTCAGGTTGAAACGAAAGTGAGGCCAGCTTGGATGACGGTATTCAATCGCAATCCACCGCACCTTTGTCTGCAGAGCATTGTCAAAACTGCCCACTGCACACAGCACACTCATGTAGCCACCTCATGCCACGATGAGAACCACAACAGCCGGCGGGTGGCTGGGACTTAGCCAGACCCATTCTGTAGAGTCTTAATCAGTTGCTGCAGACAAGGTCCACTAGGTTATGGCCAAGATTTACGACGCGTGGCTTGGCTGCGAGGCCATGCAATCACGGCGTGCTAGACGCTCGTAGGAATTATGTCCAGACTCCACAAATTCGCGGTTAGATGTTCCCATATTTCAGGGCCGTTGCGATATTGAGTATAACTAAAGATCAGTCACATTGAACCTAAGCATTTTTTTTTTCTGGATGGCAAACCAAGCTAACAATGCATTAAAATGTTACGTCACAGTTTGTTGTTGTTACCCACCGCTCTGAACACAGCATTGAATAACAACAAAACAATGAAAATGCTAGTCGCGGTTGCAACTACAAACGTTACAAATGAGGCACCGGAAAGCACAATTGCACACAACGGTGATGCGGGTGGGCGATTTACAGAGCACACAATGTTCTGCAGCTGCCCGGCGCTCCTGTCTGCCCGGTAACAAACCAGCAAAAATAGACAGCGCACACCTGTCTGGCAGTCACGGGTGGGGGAGGTGGGGGCGGGGCTAGAGACAGGGTGGGGAGCGGGAGCGGGCCGTAATAAGGAGACGGGCTGGAGCCAGAGGTGGGGGCGGGCTGGAGCCAGGGGAGGGCCGGGCTGGAGACGGAGGAATCAGGCCAGAAACGGACCGGGGCGGGGACCAGCGAGCCGCACAGCCGACTATTCCCAGGCTTCCCTGCGCCCCACCAGGACACCATATGGGGCTTCGACCGGTCGCCGCCGGCCATCCCGCCTACCATTCCGGTCCGAACTGGAACTGGCCACCTGGACATGGCCCATCAGGCTATTCTAGGACCAGATATGACCACTAGCACACGACCCATCCGGCACCAGTGGGCCGGGAAGAACAAAAATGGAACGAATAGGGCAATTTAAGACACTCACATAAACTGGCAGACTAGAGACTGATGAATTATTCATGCGCGATAGCTTTTGGGAAGCATTCCACGCACATTAAATCAGTTGTGTGACGTGAGTATCACGATTCATTATTCATGCAAGCGCAAGAGGCGCTGCGAGTCGGTCCGAGATTGGGGAAGGGGTATCTCAGCGGCCTGGCCCGCGATGGGACGGGAGCCAGGGAGGCTGGACGTTATAAATGACTGCCTCTCTTACCGTCACCGTCCCTGCATCTGTCCAATAAATAGACGATAAATGAAAGAGTCCAATAAATGGACAATTTGGATGCCAGGGATTCTTCTTGGTATTTGCCCACGCCCCACAGCCAACCAGTCAGGATGATTTGGACTTTGGGTGACTCAGCTCGGCGACAACATTGGCCACCACGGCCAATAAAAGACGCATTCAGCAGCACCCAGATCCCACCCAGACGACACCTACGCTCGTCAGCAGCTCAGGCAGAGCTGGCGAACATCCAATACGTGGCACAGACCGTGCCGAGGCGCAGACTAGCACAAAGAAAAACAACGGCCAACAATTTCGGCACCAAAATAGCCCCAAGATCGATAGTCCCGCACCGAACAGAGCCGTTACCAAAGCCAGGAAGTGACAATTGTGTACTATCGCCCCACCAGCCGTCGCAGTAAGCTCTGTGTCTGGCGCGGCGCGAGCATACCCAATGAGGTCTACCGTATCGAGCGCCCTGCGCGCCGCACACCTTTCACTTTCGTCCAGCACGCCAGAACTCGATCCCATCTCAGTCGGTACGCCGGGCGGGCCAGGGGCGACCTTTCACGAGCCCGGGCATGACCTGGTGACCTCGACAGGGATGTGAACATGCTTGGGGACAGCCTCTCCCTCCATCCCGCAGCCCCGAAGCGCCGGTGAGGAAGGTGAGACATGCGACAGAGTACTCAGTGCAGTGTGTGGTGCGTACAGCGTGACCGGTTGGTGAAAATAGTACTGTTATCGGGGCTCACTGAGATGTGACTGCAAGAAAATAACGTGCGAACGAGTCGTAAAATAGAGACGCTAATAGACTCCCTCCCCGAAACGGAACTCGAGCCTGTTTAAGTGTGGTCACTTACATTGTCAGCTAAATAGTAGTCATAATCATATGGGACATAAATGTAGGCCATTTATGTCATACGCGTGTGCAGAAGAGTTCTAATCTAGAGTAAACAAAAATAAATAACAGCAGCCTAAAAAAAAAACACACATTTCACAAAGGATATTTCCTTTGCATACGTTCATGAGCAAAATGGATTTAGTCACTAACGTTTGGCAAGAACAGATTAATAAAACAGATTGCACGTTGTAATGCTCAGTGACTTCTTTGTCACATCAAATGCAGACCATTTCAATTATTCAATGCATTTGGAGCCTCAGTGCACGGTTAGGTAGCGGCCAACTGCACCCAACCGCCTACCAGTACCAGATTAGCCCCACAAAGGAAAATGACGACACAACGGTACTCGCACACTGCACTGCATGTCTTGTTCTGAGTAAGCTACATTTCTGCACGGCTTCTGGGAAGATTTTACTAACTCTAACCGACAGACAATGCAATTCAGACAGAGAGCTGATAGGTTTCTGTGCCGAGTACGTGTACAATGGGGACTGGTATTGAATCAGCTTCACTCCGTTTTAATAGCTGTCGTGGGTTGACTGAGCAGAGGGGAAGGATCAAGTGGGTATGATTAACGCGTCATCGTTATATCAGCCAACAATGACATTAGTGAGGTGTATTGACCTGCGATAAAAACACATTCAAGCTTAATCGTTATCAGTATGACTAATATCAGCGTCCTTATCGGAGGAGGTATGAAATGATGCATCAGAAATGATTTTTTTAAAACATGATCTTATGGCCATTTTTATTCATCGTCAACATAAAAATAACGAACAACAATCAGCGAATAGAGTGAGCTCATCCAGCCTTTGCCATAGAGATGACTGCCAGCAAGAACCACGAGCCTCCTGAGTCCTGACATACCGGTTGGTAATCCCTCAAAGTCGAAAACCTGTTATAGCTCATTCCAGAGATACATCCACTGTCTCTAACAGCATCCAGTCCGTACTCCCACCTGACAACACAACTGTCCTCCCCCTTCTTCAGTGGTGCGTGAAGCTACAGTCACGTAACGTCACGGTAGGGCACAGACCGTGACGGTCGAGACGCTACTGGTCACGAAAGGCAGAGTGGTCGTGCAGTGGCAGAACGAAACAGTCAGTCAGTCTCACAGACAGTCGGCATGACTGTGCTACAGAGCGCTAATGTATTTCTAGCCTGCCGACAGGCACACGAAAGGCCGTGGGCAAACGAAGCTTGTTTAGCCCCAAGCCCGATCTCCTTACGCCCCCTAATGTACATTGCAGAGTGGTGCAATAGCACCATACCACCCCAGACTAGTGAAAGGTCTGGGTATTGAACGTATAGTGCGGGGAGCATCACACAGTGAGGGGACAATCCTCAGGAGTAGGGAATGGCTGTGGCAGGAATAATTTCCGGTGATAACTGTCAGATGGTATGGGATAATCCGCCATCTGGGATAAAAGTGAGAGGAATCGCTGCAGCCGGTCACCGCTGCTCGGTCAGAGCGACTATGTAGAGCAGTCGGCGCCTGCCGTATGCCGCCCCTAACCCACATCAGCCGCTCGACCGAGGCGATATTGCACAATTCAGCCGTAACAGCCCGGCCCGTCGCACAGTAGGTATATCCATCCACCTATACGCCGGCCACAGATGCAGGAACAGACCCGGGGACTGGGTTCAGCTCATGGTAATCAGGGGTATCGAGTCCGCCGAGCCACCAGCGCCGGCACGGAGTCGCCGGGCCGTGCCGGGCGGCAGCGGCGTCGGGCGGCAGCGGGGGCGGGGGCGGGGCGGGGGCGGCGGACCGCCCGTTCTACCGCCATCGACCGCGGCGACGGAGAGCTATCGCCGCCGGCGCTGTCGGACCGAGGGACCTCCGTCGACAGGACGGAGGGACGGCGGACCACCACTGCATAACTCAGGAACTAATTTCCGAGCCGGTGTGTGGTGCCGTCGCCGCCGCCGTCCCAGGTGCAGCCACGGACAGGAGGAAGCGGACAGAGGACACATGACAGGAGACACGGGCAGCGGATACGGACAGGGATACGGGGACAGAGGATACAGAGGACACAGAGGACAGTCAGACGGACAGGGACATGGGACGGACAAGGGACAGAGGACAGAGGACAGAGGGTACGGACATAGGAGACGGACAGCGGACTCAGACAAAAGTAAAACCAAAGCCAGTCACCGACCCGGCCCCGCTGGAACCAAAACCGCAGACGGATGATCATTAGTAACGGTCACAACTTGAAGTAATCGTTATATAGCCATAGCCACATAAATAGCTACAGCCGCTGGAGCAGACCAAAACCTAACCAGGTTTGTCGGAAACCTCACGGTATATCATCATGCACCTTCTCCTCCCTATTCAACTTAACCTAGCTGAAACGGCCACGGCAAAGGGCGCTTTGGTCCAGGCGTAGCCCTACGCAGGACAGGAACTAAGCGGGAAACAACGGGAAACGGAGGCAGGGGATTGGGAACAGCGAGGACAGGGCGGCGTCGGTCACCGACCCATAATCCCTGATTTAGCGGTGTTTGCGCCACAACAGCCGCATCACAGCAGGAAGCCGTCGTCAGGTATGATGCCTGATAATGCCCGGGGGCAGTGTCCGGCCGCCGAGGGGAGGAGCGGAGGGGAGGGGAGGGAGAGCAGGGGGAGGGGGAAGCTCAGCTCGGCTGTGTCCCGGGCTCCGGCAGCAGCGCGACACGCCAAAAGCGACAGATCAATGGTCACTGGACGGCAACGGAAGCGGTCAAGGGAGGGAGAGAGGGCGGAGGGGAATGGAGAGAGGGGAGGGAACCAGGCGGCACCATGAGGTCCGTGTCACGCGGTCCATAGCTGCAGGAATTGAACTATTTTTGGACGCATGCCCGTGGACATGTTGGATAAAAAAGTGTGTCTAATCATTGCTTCAGAGCGCGAATGCAGTTGAAATGTTTTCGAGTAAAATATCGTAGCCAGGGATGCGGAGCCGGAGCCGGAGTCGGAGCCGGAGCCGCCGGAGCCGGCATATTTTGCCCGGAGCCGGAGCCGGAGCCGGAGCCGTGAAACAATATAGCCCGGAGCCGGAGCCGGAGCCGGAGCCGCCAAAAAAGGGGGCGACTCCGGCTCCTTTTTATTTTTTGAAGAGGAAAAAAAAATAATTGACCTAGTTCGGTTTGACAGTACAAGGCAGTAAAACATATGGTACTTACGTCATGGGCCATCAAGTGAATGAAAAAATCCGAATATCCCCAGTATCCCACAGTACGCAAACAACTTCCTGTTTGCTCTTCCCCCCCCCCCCCCACGTCTACTGCATCCCCTGAACATGAGGACCAGTCATCAGGTGACGGCCATTGTTTTCAAACCAGTGCAGTGGACTGCGACTCCCAGCACCGTCTCATCCCCCCCCCACCCCTCACCCCCCAATGCAGCCGAGACGGGTGTCAGCTTACGATGGTTCACTGAACTCCGATTCGCGGCGACTGCGTTTCCAATGCCATCGCTTCCTAGCCCTTTGTTCTGCCAGTTCTCTCCGAGGTGCGTTTGCGCGGGGACGCGGTGAGCCGGTCATGGCAAAGAGTAACGCGTATAACCAATCCAATTTTTCTTCCACCCGTATTTAATTGATTGCGTAGGGGATGTACTGAGTCGGAGCCGGAGCCGCCGGAGCCGGAGCCGCCGGAGCCGGACCATTTTACTCGGAGCCGGAGCCGGAGCCGGAGCCGTCATAACATTTCACCCGGAGCCGGAGCCGGAGCCGGAGCCGATTTTTTTCTCCGGAGCCGGAGCCGGAGCCGGAGCCGTCTGAAATTTCCACGGCTCCGCATCCCTGATCGTAGCTGTAAAAAGTTTCATATATTACATGGATAAATGAAATGCTTGTCATCATACATATGTGTTAACTACGAGAGAGTACATAAGTAACTGGTTTCTAGGCGTCCCTGCCAATTAAAGCGTTACCAAACAGCCACAGCCGCGGCGGCCGGCGAGCACGCGGCGACCTCGGGGCAGGGCGTGGCGCCCGTCCAGGAAGGTTGTGTCAGATTCCAGCAGTTCCATTCCATCAAAAACTCAGGAAGCGTCCAGTCAGGGAGGTTGTGTCAGATACCACCCACTCCCATCCAGGAACCACAAACCACAGCACAAGGCAGCGAACTGGACAAAGTGCCCACAGCTCACGTACACCGACAATCTTGAGAGCAGCCAGCCCAGCCCTGCACCAACATTCTAAGGCAGCTGGATGAGAACAAGAGCGGGTCAAATCTAACCTAATTCCACAGCCAAGCAAAGCCCATGACTCATGACCGTTGCGAGGCTATATCACGGTACGCTAAACCAAATAGCAATACGAATCCGAACCAGCAGCACACAATGACTGGTAAAACGGCTCAGAATTCGGTTTGGCTAAATCCGTCCTTGGGTACAACTAAGCCAAGTGCCATGAAGTGGAGTTTACGGCATAGGTCGAGATTTGACTGCCGTTAACTGACAGACGACAGTGAAAGCCAAAGAGGTTGCATGCATTTGTTTCTAACCATTCTTGACATTATGAATACGTTGAGTAGCTGTCGTTGCCAACGTTGCCAACGCTTAACCAAATGCCGTGGATGTAACTGACCTAGAATGAAAGTGTTAGGGCCGGAAATAGTTAAAAGCAATGGTCGCGAAATATCACACCCGATAGAACATTTCTGAATCTAGTAGAGCTTAAGCACCCATATATCCACCAATTCCCCGTTGTGCATGCGTATTGCGTGTGACCTAAGCTATGAATGGAAAGCTTCACGAAAGCAGGAAATACAGTCAAAAGATAAAAACTCAACAACAATGGCAACCGTTCAAATGTCCACACTCTATCTCCACCATTACAAAGACGGGAAATGCGCAAAAACTCGTCTATGCAAAAAGTAACCAGACTGGGGCATAACAGTAACCGGAAGACCAGAGACCTCTATCTCTCAACTCCATCTATGCTGAACCCTTCCTTGTGGTCAGGGATAGCGACCAGCTGACCGACGCCCCTCCCCTTCCACGATGTACCGATTGGTCACGAGTGTCAGCGGAAGTGTTTCGATCGGCATGGTCACCGTCCGTGACCCATCACCACGAGGGGAGGGTGGGCTACGCCGCGTGATGGGAGCGGTAACTGGAGCCGGGGGGGGGGGGGGGCGCCGTGGTGGTTGGGTGTTATTTGGGCATACAGTGCCGGCTCCCACGATGATTGAAGAAAAGGCACCCGGTACGAATTGCACTTGTTTTTCTATTGATTTGAGGTAGACGGCGTGGCGAGTTAAGAAGTGCACAGCGCGACAGTCGGTGATATTCCCCCGTGGGTCATGCGTGACCCACCTTTTGTACATCACGTTACACAACCTTTGAACTATGCTCAAAGCGAGTGCAAACTTGCACGGCAGCGGAGAGGGGACAGAAGGCGCCAGCAGGGCGGCCTACGTGCCTTAAAGCGACATATCTCAAATTAACAATTGCACTGCGCGTGCCGTCGGCCGTCTGCTCCCGGCCCCGCCCCGCACAATGCCTCATTACTCATCCTGAGCCTGGATATGGTGGCGGCGCCGCCGCATTGGCACGGCGGCCACGATGCCTGCCGGTCGGCCATCACACGGCGGCACAGCGCAACGGTGGCGCGGGTTGGTCCGACAGCTCGATGACACCGTTCATCTACTAACACTTTTGTCGGTGACATCTACACTAGAGGGAAATAAGTCGTCTAATATTAAACACTACACTGCTGAGCACGAGGGCCGGCAGACGATCGGCTGATCATGTGTCATAGCATCACTTAACCCGCGCCCTGCTGGGGGGGGGTGTTTGAACACCCCCCCTTGTGGTTTTTCGCGAATATCTCAAAAACGGCGGCGCGGAGCGCCGCCGTTTTTGGTACACCTTATCATACATCAATTCTACACATGTTGTGAAAATTTCAGACCAAGGTCATTCAAGGTCAGGTCACCAGGTCACTTGAAGTGACCTCACCTCATAAAAACTTGCAATGTCTGTCATAGCTACACCGAGTGACCGATCGCTTTGAAACTTTCAGCGATTGCTAAGAGCAATAGCATGTACAAAATGTATATCTCAGAATTTTGATATCGATGACCTAAGGTCAGGTCAATTTTGCGACCTCCCCATTATAAGTCAATGGGAGAAAATTGAAATGCGCCTCTTTTGGATGAAAGACATTATACACACTCCCAAACACCGAATTACAAGTGGTTTAGACACACTGAACTTGAAAATGGTGTCCGTGACCCTTGTTTATGCCCTGAGGTCATCTTAGGTCACGAATGGTATCTAACAGTTTTTCGCAAATAACTTTTGATAGAGGCATGCTAGAGCGATGAAAACGCCTTAGATGTGTTCAGCTCGACGATACGGATCGACTGATATGCAACATGACCCTTTCCGGTCAGGTCATGACCTTGACCTGAGGTCAAATTTTCAAGTTGACCTTTCAAGGTCAAGTTATAGTTCATTCGATGCGTCTTGACGAGAGGAACACGATGCCGGTAAAAGTAAGCTCGTACAAGGCTTGGGTCAAAAGTTATTGCAGAAAAACTGTTTTCGAAAATATCGGCTATTTTTGCAGTTTTTGCCCCCTGCAGGCAAAACCGTTGACCTTAGGTCAAATCTGAGAGAATTACTCAGAAAGGGCGTTAATAGGGCTATCGAATGCGCTTTTCCGCGGCGCTGTAGCTCTATTGGTTCCCGAGTTATGCGTTGGCTTCTTGGAAATTTTCGACATTCGACCTGGAAATCGGCGAAATTTTGCCTTCAATGACCTCTGGTGACCTGACCTTTGACCTGACCAAAAAATTGACCGAAGTGATTTCGTCATTATTTTTTACGCTCTTTCGAACGCCGCCTTCCGCGTATCGCTACGTGGCCCAGGAGCCGAGTTACAAGGGGGGGTGTTCAAACACCCCCCCCCCCCCCAGCAGGGCGTGGAAATCCAGGACCCCCAGCAGGGCGCGGGTTAAAGCGGGTAATATTCAACACCGCAACGGCAACACCAGAGCGCCACGTGGTAAGTTGGGTAGGTGGCTGGGAGAGAGAAGAGCGGCACAGAGGGCTGAGGGAGAGGGGAGAGTACAGAGGGACTGCCGGCTGTGAAGGCCACGTTACTACACTGGCCTTTGTTACTACACCGCTGGTTCTTTCTCACGGCGTCGCTTTTGGAGCACACACCGTGTCGCCCGCCGCTGGGATCCAGCTTGAGCTAGCGCGTCATCCCAGCCATGAATCAGCGGGTGCTGAAGGCCGCGCCGATCCAACAGCTTCAGGATGATGTTTGGATTCTAAGGCACCTGGAGTGAGCTTCACATCGGCACCCAGACATTAACCACCGCAAAAACCAGCCTCAAACCAAGTTCGCTGAACGCCTGGTAAACAGCACAACGGCGAACAGGATTTGACGACCGACACCAAGCCTCGATCAGCAGCTCAAATGCAAGATGACAATGTGACCAGAGGTGGACCAGAGCCAGATACTTCGTGCATCGAGGAACTGTGTGGAATTTCTAGGTCCGAGTCGACGGGGAGGAGTTCCTCGACCACCCTCACGAACGATCACACCGAGCAAGGCCAGCGACCGTCGTCATCTGGCGGTCCGTGAGCGGCGCCAGTCACGTCATCTGCCGGTCCACTCTCGTGCCGGCGGCGTAACCCGGGGCCCTCGGAAGTGCGCCAGGTAGGCCGCGCCGCGCCGTGACACGCAACAGGCTGTGGCTGTAACTGGGTCAGTGCCGCACCGGGATCGGGCGGCACTTTCTCTCTCGACGCGCGCCTTACGATACGCTGGCGCCGCCGGGGCCTTTCACCGCGTCCCCGCGGCTGGCTGGCCCGTCAACGAGGAAGCTGCGCCGCCTCCGGGGGTGCGCGGAAGGGTAGACAGAGGAAGGGGAAGGGGAAGAGGACGACGCGGAACGGTCGAGAGACCCGCACCCCGCCTCCGGCAGGGCGGCCTGCGAGTGATCTCCATCTCCGGATTTCGCTCGGCGCAGAAGGCACGCCGGACGGCCTGGGGCAATGTTTGTTCCTCCGGTCACCGACGCTCGGTCCGGAGGTGAAAGCCGGACGATTTCCCACAGCCACCAAGGCCGGTCGGTCAGGGTCGGACACTCGGCTGCTGCGCGGTCGGTTGCTCTCCACGGCTGCTCGGCAGGCCGGCGAGCTGCTCGCCCTCTCCCTCTCCCGCGTTCGCTAGCAGATCTGCATTCCCGTCGGTGAGTTGCTTGCTCGCCCCGCCAGCAACTCGATGCGTTTCAATTTTTCGCTCGGCGGATTGCTCGCTCGCTATCTCGTTCCGGCGTGGCAGCAGCTCGGAGTTTACCCATCCCTCGGTGGGCTAGTTGTCCCGCTCGCTCTGTCGACGGCCGACGCGGCGGCGGCTCCGAGTTAGTCTGTCTCTCCCTCGGTGCATCAGTTACCCGTTCCCTCCGTCGACGGCTCAGAGTCGGAAGAGCACCAGACGCCGGTCGACTCGACTCGGGCGACACGGATCGATCGGAGACGGTCGGCGCCGTCCGGGACATCATTAGCTCCGGGTCCGGCCCGCCGCAGCCGGACTCCGGCCGGACCGAGCTATATCAGGTGCCGGAACCGGTCAGCGTCTGGTTCGGGATGACGGAGGTAGCAACTTTGACAGGCGTCATACCCCCTCCCCCAGGTAGAGCACTGGGAACGATACACCAACCATCCCATTACAGCTTAGAATAGAATATAGGAATCATAATGATTTCGGTGATCTTCAAAAAGAAATGCAGCGACGCGTTTCATCATTCAGCCTTGATGAGAAAATCTTGGTTTAATCTAAGGACGGAGAATATTTGAAAAAGCAGCCAGACTGCCTCCGGGATTGGGAAAACTTCACAATCGTACCACTCAGCAAAGAATGTCGGCATTTACATAGCCAACTAGCTATCTTCAACTTTTAATCATACATCATTGTAGTAGCCCTTGAAAAGTAGAACTTTAAATGATGGAACACTCGTTCGGTCCCGAGCATAACAAATTCCGTCCCCGTGAAGAATGTAAAAGAATGATAGCAAATCGCATGTCGTGTTCAGCTTGCTCTTCCAACAATCCCGACTTAAATCGTTTTTCTCCCCTGTACTGCAATGCTAACCTAAGCCAGGCCATCCCTCCACATCGCCAACTCTGCTACACACTCAGACCATCCGCCCCAGTCTAGCGCCGGCCTCACCCCGACTATCACACACGCTCGGCGCGAGTCTGACACGCTAGGGCGCCTTCAGGGCGGAAGCAGTCCATTGTGCTCAATGTCCAGAGTAGCCAAGTGGCTGTACCCTCTCCCCCTCCCCCACTTCCTGGTGGGCGGGGGGAGGACAGGGAGGTGACTACTCTACACTCCGATATCGCCAGCTGAACAGACAAGTTAGGTGACAACTGTGAGTCACGCCAAAGAGACACTTGATCGCTGAACCCACTCATTCCACAAATGCTCCACACCCCATCCCTTCTGTACTCCACTTGAGGCCCGCGTGCCATCAGGTCATTGTGCACTACTGTGCAGTGTTTAAACTGGGCATTCCTGACATAGCTGTCAGCCATATAGGAGCCATGAAGGCTGCTTTTAAGGCACACACGTGTGGGTGACTTCAGAAGGCATTCAGTTAGTCCAAAGCCGATAATCGCCAGTCACTGGCTAAATGCGGACAGGATCTCCGAGCCAGCAACATATCAGCAGTTTACTGCAACAGAAATGCGGGAATAAACAGGGCCGCATTCTGGAACCCAGTAATGCTCAATGCTCATAACTTGCGTCTTTTTGTCTAGCATGACGTGAGACTGGTAAAGCCACGCCGTGGGTGACTTGAATTACAATCTGAGATGAATTGAGCGGAAGTAGCCCCAGTCCAGAGAAGCCTTATATCCCAGAGGCGGCAGCATGGCTCAACATTAGCACGTCTGTCTTATGGCGTCTATCTTACTAAGACGCATCAGGTTAGATAAGTCACCGTGAAACTGAAATCCCTCTGGCTGAGCGAGATAGATGATGATCTCCCATTTCAAACCCACGCCTTTAGCTTAGAGACCAGGATCTACAACGTCCGTGTTGTAATCTCCTTAGGACGAAATATGCCAGTTTCCGGACCTTGACTTAAGTAACATATGCATTACATGCTATGGCAATTGTGTGCCGAACAGGTACCAAAAATACCTGTCGCACTGCGTAGGGATGTTCGTTTCAATGCCTTTTTGATTCATGTATACCAGTACGTATTTTTGTGTGTTTGTTTATTGAGGTTTTAGGGCGCGCCGACTGCAAAATTGACACCCTTTTTCTCCACTCGAGAGTCAACACAAGCAATAGACACCCACCCACACCCACAGAGAGCACCGACATGCCCCCACTTACTCTGCTCCTGGGTGGAGGTGCTGCTGTACTCTGTGCCCAGACTCTTGGCCTTCTCCTTGTCCTTCACCTCCTGCTCCTGCGCCTCCTTCTCCATGTTCAGCGATCTGTGGACAGGGAAGGGAGGAGGCAGTGTCAGTCTCCGGCTGAATGTAGCCTCATTGCTAAAATCAATCAGGGATGAATCAAATAGGAACTGGAAAGGGTCGATGTCAGTCATTGATTTGAGATCTCAGATCAGACCCCTAAGCCCCTCAGCCTAAGTCCCCTGCCGGGAACACAGTCTCTGACCGGGAAGACAGTCTCTGGTAAGCTCAGTGCCCAGCTGAGGGCAGTCTCCCGCTCATCTCTCGATTCACAGAAGCTGTCCCCACCCAGTGGACCGGACACATGCCACTGATGCAACCCGGCGCCACCCGCTCCAGATACCCCGAACACAACACACCAGAGCCGGCCGGGCCGCTCGGGCCGGGCGCCGAGCCGTGATGACAGGGCTGGCCGCGCCCCGTTCCCTCAGACAGTTCAGCAGACACACCGAGTGCATGCGTGAGAATTGATGGAACACAGGACATGCTAAACTCTAAATAGAACTATGACCAAAAAATACCGATATGGGAGACGGATAGCGATAGCTAACTAAAGTCGAAATGACGATATGAAAAAGATGGCCATTAGCTGATAGGTAACATCACAAAAACAGCATATCGCAACTCGCAATCACTAGGTATCAAAATCTTATATAAGTCCATCATCAGTCTAATCACCGCAAATCTAGCCGGCTGATGTGTGTGAGCTCAAAGCCAGTCACACGTCACAAACCAGCATAGGCCTAGCAACGACGTCGTCATACTCGTTATCTCTGACCCTCATGACTCGTCTGCCATGACCACGACCATCGGTCACTCAGACTTCTAAAAACGTCCACAAACCCTTTCAGAGCTAGACACGGCACCCACCGAGCCGGACCTCTGTTTACAAATCCCCGGTCACAGAGGACGCCTCAGCTCCAGACGGTGATCACAAAAAGTCGCCATGGACATCTGTTTACAGCAGCTGCCGCCGCACGGCCGACCACGAGACAGCTGCCTAAATCGGACCGAGACGCTCCAGGCCGGCGCTGCGGCGCCATGAGGTCCACGACTCCACACTCACACTCCCATGAGAGACAAACATCAGACGCCGGCACGAGCCTCCTCTCCGGGTCTAGCACTACTCAGTCCGCACTGACCGATTACACAGCAGCAAGCACGACGGGTGTGGCCCACTGACCGCCGCCGCTGCCGATCGAAGCGTCTCATCACCATGCAGGCCGGCACACACGAGCGAGCGGAGCGGGCGGCCTTGACTGTCTGCTGAGAGAGCACAGCACACGGCTGGCGAGGAGCGCCCGACAGCGTGTCGGTACAGCGCCGGACAGCGTGTCGGCACGCTCAGCAATTTATAGGGACGAGCAGGCAGGCAGATGGGCAAGACAGACAGGTGAACGGACCAACAGATGGGCGGATAGACGGACAAACGTAAAAAGCAACAGACAAAGAGACGGGCTGGCTGAATCACATCACAATAAAATGTGCATACCTACAGTGTACAATATCTACAGTCAGAGAGAGAGCAAAAATCCTTGAACTATTTGTATTTTCCACCCAATTCTCAGCTCACCTGAACCACACACAATGCGAATGGGCATGTGGGTGAGGACTAGAGATGTCAATCGGATACCAACTTTTTGGTGTACCGATACCAAACCGATACCAACTTGGCATTTGGTATTTCCATAGTAATGTGTTTGATATTTTGTTGGTATCATGATCCCTCACTAATGTATAAGAGGCAAAAAAATCGGTAAAAAGTTGGTATTTCCGTCATTTCCCCAAGTTGGTCGGTTTCGGTATTTCCCCGTGGTTTGGGTTGGTATTTAGTTTGGTATCGGTATTCCGATTTTCCATAATTGACATCACTAGTGAGGACTAGGGAATGAGGAGAAACATGGATTACCAGTGTGGCTTAGCGTACTTGGTATGAGCTGAGGGTGCGTTTATACCACCGCTATTGCAGGAGGAAATGACGACTTCCTGTGCTCAATTGAATCATACCTTGGCATTTACGACAAGCCACCAATAATGCGACTGATGTAGAGAACATACAGACCGGCCCATGGGCCATGAGCGTGGCTGGATGATGGCATTAAACTAGTTATCAGTTATTTTGATGCACGAATAATGTTTAAGCAACGGAAGAGAGAGAGAGAGAGAGAGAGAGAGAGAGAGAGAGAGAGAGAGAGAGAGAGAGAGAGAGAGAGAGAGAGAGAGAGAGAGAGAGAGGAGAGAGGTGGTTACTGATTTACGATTCGGTTGATAATTGAACTTGGATCTCATTTCAAACAGCAATGTAACTACGAGCAAAACATGATGAAATGTTGGGCGATGTTGCAAAGAAATGTGAGCAGCTTGTTTGAAGCAGCATCAAAGCCCAAATTGATGTCCTTTGATCCCAGCATTCAGAAAAGATTCATTACAAGCTGTACCGTGACGTTTTCAAATTACACAGATGTGCTTCACATACATATAATGCAATAAAATGTTCAAGAGGATTGACAAGTCAAACTTCTACAGCGTTTGATGTAAAATGCAGCCATATACTCTTAACAGACAGCTTTAATTATATAAAGCCGACGAAAACAGAGTCATCTTTTTATCATGTACCATAGACCTCTACATGCCATGGTATGTAGACTGTAGAGGTCTAGGTGCTACATAGGTATGTAGAGGTCTATGCATGCACCTATAAATGGCATCTCTCTTTTGCAATACGTCAGAATAAAGAAGCGCCCCCAAGACGCAATCCTTTTTCAGCAGAGTCGACGAGCACCATGCCTCGTTGCCCATTTGTTGGGGGAAACGGACAAACCATTTACGGGTCGCTATGCGATGCGCCCACCACGCGCCCATTATGTGCGTTTGTGACATTAAACACGCTACATTGAATCCTCAGATCGAGGAATATGTAATGGACTGATCGGACGGTTTCCTCTCACATCAACCAAACACCAATGTCAACAATAAAATATTCAAGCTAATATATAATAATGACAGGCTAACGACCATGGTAGGCTGACCTATACAGCACAGAGCACAGCCCAACTTTGGTTTCCCTTTATTGGCACTATGAACTGGCGTAAACCGGCGCAGTCGGTCTGTTGTGGACCATGCACTCCCTGTCGCCGCGGTAGCCCGCTCCCGCACCAGGGAGGGGCACATAACGGTCCTTGAAGGGCCTGGGATACACGTGCTCGACTGGCCAATACAGGTGCGTGGTGGCCGGAAGCTTCCGTGGCTAGATATGAATTCTCCTAAATGTATGAATCATACTAATGAACATAACAATCGTCACACAGTCATGTGTAAGTCAGGGTACAGTATAATTCGTAATATGTCATTCTGTTCCATACAGTGTCGCAATGACTTGTGTAAAGAGACATGGGAGTACCTAAAGAACGTGGACGGCCGACGCGTGGCCCCTACCCCATCCCCTTTCCGGCCGTGGGACCGCAGCAGTCACTTGAGTCACCACAGGGTCTGATAGTACAAACGATCGCCGACCGCCACCCCAGCTCGGGGCTGGGACAGCCACTATTGGACCTAGCCCCGCCCTCCGTCGAACAGCGCCCTAGAACGTCAGAGAAGCCCCGCCCTGCCGCGTGCAAGGCGCCCGTTATCAGACCAAACCAAACTCCGTGACGGTCGACACACGCACCTGGCTGCAAGAGCAAATATTGAAAACGCCGAGCCCAGGACACCGCGCGACTGTCAAGTCAGGTGCAGCAGTCTCGGGACAAAGCGGAATCAAACACGGCGTGGCCGGGCACGGCAAACGACCTGCTGTGCTGTTTAGCGGCACTCGACCGGCGCTGTGTCTGAGTCAGAAATACCCGCTCGTAAACACGGCTTCGCAGCACTGCGGGGCCGAGTAGGCCGGCACAGAGTAGTGCGCTCTCCCAGCCGAAATCAGCAGAGGCTGGTCGCAGCGGCGAGTCTTTACAGAGTCAGCGAGTCACTCCGACTCGAGTCGCAGCCGAACCGGCCAGAGGTCACAGCCCCATGCGGGCCACTGCGACCGAAGTTTGGTTCTGCCCAGCCGCTAGGGTCGTGTCCTATCGATCGGCGGCCGGCCGGGGCTCTCAGGGGCGCCAGGAGTTTGGACACCGTTGGGAAATGAGCGTGTTCCATGGGGACAGGGAGTGAGTGTCCTCTCAGTGCTGCACCAATCCATCAATGGGGCAAGTCTCATGGGCGCAGGCTCGCATTAGGTCCGTTACTGAGACCAGTTAGGGAAAGAGCATGAAGGACAGAAAAGACAGGACAAAAAGGGCACAGTGGACTGGATGGCAGTCGGACTAGGGCCGGACTGGATCAATGAAAAGAGGGTCTTTGACTCTGTGAAACTGAGACAAAAGGCTGTGAGACTGGTTGAAATTGCATTACGATAGTGGGCTAAATAGAAGGCCGACTTCATAAGCCACAAGCACAGCCAACAGCCACAAAAATCCACAGTCTCCACCTCAATCATGAACTCACTTATGTCTGATGAATTGTCATGATGATTGATGACTCGACCAAGGCTCTGCTATGACTCGATTGAAGCCCTGTCATGACTAGAACGCTGACTTGCTGACCTTGGATGCGGCTGGTTACAGCAGCATAGCAGAAAGAGAGTCACAACGACGACCGAGCTTGTTGGCCTCCACGTCGCCGGCCGTGCTGAGACCATCCCATCCCAACAGAGGCAGCTCTGAACGAGCGTGACCGAGGCCGCGGTCCGCAGCCGGGCTGACCGGTACCGACCGGTGCGACCACTCCACCACTGCGGGCCCTGGGTCACGGTGAGCCAGCCTAGCCAGTTGGTCAGACGGACTAGCCGGCTGGTCAGGCGAGCCAGCCGGTCGGCCTGACGAATAATCCAAACATGTGGAGATGTGGTAACATTGCGTTGTAACATCCCGCGCAGTGGTTCAGCCGGTAACCGTGGAGTTACAGTCAGCGGAGCACAGCAGTGTTTTGGATACTCTAGGGAGGCAGGGTGATGATCGGGTGATGAGATGGAAATGACACCGACGGCGACAGAGTATTTACTGTAAATATTAGTGACACTGTCGTCTGTATAAGACAGCGACTATGGAGGAGCCGTGACCTTACCAAGAAGGAAGCAAGATATGTGATTCACTGGCCATACACGGCTGACCTCTCAGCAAACGTTAACAAGATATGGACAATGGCTGAGTTGTAGTCACAATAATCACTGTGTGACCGCAGCTGTTCGGTCAATTGCACGGCAAACAATAGCAGCAATGTGGGGAATTTTGGCTACTGACGTACCGACCGGCACCGGGGAGTAACAAGGCCGAGAGAGCACATGAACATTGCACGGTATAAACATCTGATCCGAGCCATGGGGATTCACCTGTGATGACGAATACATGGGGTGGCTCGAATAGGGGAAAACTGTCGAACGTTACCGCACCAGTCAATCTTCCGGTGGCAGTCGGTTGTTTTCAACGCGATTTTGGCTGGTCACAGGTTTGATCAGAACAGAGACATGGGATGTGCATTGTGCAAATTGCTCAGTGCTAACTAGGCGAATTGAAAAAGGTTTTATCAAATGCCGTGAGTCGGAGTTGACGTGTTAAAGGCATTGCAAAAAGTATTATGCGACAGAAGTTCTAATGAATCAACTGAATCCATAGCGAGCGCACAAAGATGATTACGGCATCGGCCAGGATTGCAACAACCACGCATGAAAGCCCGTGTTGCAGCAGAGAAAAATCGTCATGTTTTGTAATCCTGAATAAAAAGACACCAAGCACTTGTCATCTCAACCACCCAATGCAGCTGGTTTCGAATACTGTCCTTGACACAAAACAAAGCTTCTGTAATCGGCAAATCACCATGCTGCTGAATGGCAATGCAAGCACACGTCATTTGGTGCAGATTGACGACCTGCAGTCGCAATGCCTCTCGAAATGCGAACTGTTTTATCACCTTATCTCCCAGCATCGTTCCATTAGGAAACTCCAAACGACCAGCTCTGTCCAACTCGTTCTCAGCATCCTATCAAATCTCCGGCCATTTTCCTCCCTGACAGATCGACATATCTGCAGCTTCGTGAGCCTTTCCAGGTACGGCTCGGGTTCGTCTCACGACCACGAGTGCCTCTCCGCGGCCGCGGTAAGCCGCTTTGACCGCCGTCAAGGGAAGATGATCCCACCGCACCGTGCTGAAAAACGCCGCTCCGTGTCGGGAGCAACTGGCGGCGCGCGGTCGGCGGCCGGTCGGTCAGCGGTCGGCGGTCACGCTGCTCATGACTCGGTGCACCACGGTCGGGCAGAGCACCAGTCAGGGTCGGTCACACCACTCACAGTGGATGGTAAGCCTAAGATGGCGCTGACTCAAGGTGAGGCGCAGACGCTGTGGGAGGCGGTGGCGGAGGACAGGCTCTCAGCGGTGGAAGGTGGCACTGGCGGACAGGTTCTCACAACGGTGGGCGGTGGCGGCGAACAAAGATCTCATGACAGTGAAGATGGCTGTTAGCTCCCCAGCCTATAGCCGCGCTTTCTTGCCAAAAACGTATAAGCCGTGAGAAGCCACGAACGACGGCAGCCAAACATTGGAGAAGAAGAGCCAAGAGGGCCGAGGCTTCTCCGAGTTGAATACCGAAGAGCGATGGCTCAGAACGTATGCATTGCTTGAAATAGTGTTTGCATTACCTTCATGAGTTGGGCAATTGAATGAAACAGCAAAAAGGTACACTGGCGTCAACCCATCGCAATAACCAAAGGAGGCAAAAAAAAAACAGCATTCGCGTTTCATAATCATCAACGTCCCGCGATCAAAAGTGGCGTTTGACGTCAGACAGCTCGAAGACACGCTAGCAAGTACCGGCATTGTGAAATGAACGAAACCCTCTGCTGAACTTTCAGTGAACTGACAATCCGCCGCGAAACGCGACCAGATCTACCGGACACCCCAACTCGCGGACACTCTCAGCGGCCACCCCGACTCGCGGACACCTACCAGACACCACGGCTCGCGGACACGGCCACCCGCAGACATGCCCACTCGCGGACACTCCCATCGGACACCCCTGTCCCCTGTCGAGGACACATGGAGGCGGTCAGTCGTTGACTCCGTCGCGCGTGAGCCACGAACCGTGACTCTCCAATGGAGGACACTGGCGCGCCGCCACCGCGAAAGGACGTTCAACTTGGCGGTCTACAGTCGTGGGCGGGTCGTGGCATGGGGACCGCAGCGAGAAAGAAGAACTGAGCGTGTGTGAAGGTTATGTGCGACGTATGTCTGACGTCTTTAAGGGGTTATTTACAGTTTATGCATGAGTGACCCAATGGGCTTTGTGGCGCATATGCTGAGTTATGTATGGGTTCACAGACCACCACATACCAGAAATGTAGTGGTCTATGACGGATTATTTACGAGTGATCATTGCAAGATAGTTTTACGGTCGTCGAGCATAGCGGACTGATCTGGTCCAAATTTAGCCACTGAGTACTGCCTGATGAAAGTAAAGACTGGGGCAGGATAAAAATACTTGCCGCTATACATAGACGTAAACAATGAGCTGCGTGACTGGGAGTAATGTCTTACAGCCCCACAATGTAATCATCTTATGATGTTAGTAATCATACAGAAGGAAATTGAGCGGCAACAATCCACTAGTAACGGGCACACAGCACGCTGGAGCCAGACAAAAGGGCTTCCAGACAGCATCCAGTCTGGCACTGCCCATATGTCTGCTGTACTGGTACATATCAGCTTCTCAATAGTTGTTGCCTTTGTTGTATATCGGGAGTTTTCCTTACTTATTTACCAATTGAGCACCAGCAGCAAAAAGTCTAGAAGTCTGGCGCTGCAGTCACCGGCCGGCCGTTCGGTCCCACCGTTCAGTTAGCGACCAACCCACCATCTCAGCGAGGTCCCATCCCCGCCACAGCTCCCACTTTCACCCACACTCTGGTGAACAACGCTCACGGTCACGGCCGCGTGAAAAGGTCCACTCCAAGGCCCTAAATACAGTCCACTCCATCGTGGTCACTTTCTCCCTCGGCGCGTGGCACGGCACGAGCGGCGTGAATACTGCATGGCGTGGTGTGACGTAAGCAAACTGACTGCAACTGGCCGCCCGGCACGATTTGAGCGGGTTAAACCGAACTATTTGGCAACTTCCGCCGGCTTATTTTTGACAGTTAATGAGTTTCCGTTTCTTTCTCGTGTTGTCTGAACGCAGTGTGAGCTTATCATTTAGTCGTACTTCCGCCGGTGTTGCGGAAGAGGGTGCGTAATTCGCGAGGCAGAATACGATCATTCTGAGAGAGCGATTCTAACCCGATCACATGAAAAGATGTTTACAAGTTTGGAGGCTGGAGCGCTCACTAATACAGCCAACCATGTTATGTGTTGTATCCCATCCGTCCAAATTGCTCATCACGGCTGCCCAAGAAGAGTTTGACTCCGAGTTGAAAGACTCCAGACAAAACACCCGACTCATTCGACTCTCCCTGCACTCGTTTTGGTTGGCTAAATCGGTCCTTTATCGAGCACGAGTCCGAGTCACGACAATTCTTTTTCTGCCTCCACAGAAGACGCCTGACTCATCTGACTCAGAGTCATCGCACACTCACCGGAATGAGCCGTAGACGATGAGTAGGATGGAGATGACAAACGTGGAGACTCTCGACGAGTCCACCACTGAGAACGTCCTGCAACACAAACACACAGTCAGGCAAGCAATTCATATCTGATATGTGCAATAGGTAGCTATTAGCTAAGCATCAAGTTCAACATGGTAATACAATGATATGTAACAAATTGCATTGAAACACAGAATTGAGCTATGATCATAATTCAGTACAAGAAGAGGTACACTAGCAAACAATGCAAACTTACTGGTAGTCAGCATCTGGGGCTGGCATGATTGTCCTGTAGTAGACCTATCAGAGGAGCTATGTCCACAGTTCTTAATTCACACTTTCACTCAGATCACTGGCACAGCTTCTGCTACAGATTGTCCTATCCTCCACCTGAAAACAGGCAGGTTGAAATGTCACAAACATTAAAATGACATGTTGTTGTAAAGTCAATGCACAAGAACAATGCATGTGGTTAGCTGCTAAGAGACAAGGTAAAAATGAGCAATCAAGTTAACCAATTGCATAGTAGCATACTGAACTGCACACACTTATAGATGTCCACATTAAATGGGCATATACATATGCACATTTTGGCTCATCTTGTCTTGTTGGACACTGTTTTAGATAAACTTGACAATTGAAAAGTTAAATTGCACCAAAATTTAATCAACATTTCAACAGTCCTCTCTCATCCTAATACAGGCAGCAGCCAGCAGCAAGGCCATAGTGTGTCAGACGTCACGAGCCTCGATCGTTGTGGCCCATGCAACAACAACAACATCAACAACAAAGGACTCACCCTGGCTCTGGCTCACCCGGCGACCGCGCCCTGCTGAACCGGACCGGAGCACCGTGACCCGCACACCCTCCGTCAGCAACCCCTGAGCTAGACTGGCGCCGCGCTGACGTCCACTTTCATCTTCGGCCGTGTGCTGCAGGCGGCGGCCGCGCAGTGAAGGGGAACGGGCCGGCCACGGGAAGGCCACCGTCAACTATCCGCTTCGAGGGGCACAGGAGAGCTGGCAGTGCTGCGCCGGCGCACTGCACTGGCCCATCAATGAAATCCGAGAAAATCTGTTGATGGCCTTCAAGCAAACGAATTAGAAAGAACCCTTCTATTGAAATAAGAGGCGGAAAAACACCAGACAGAACCACAGCCACACAAATCTCACAAAGCAACCCTGCGCGACTGACCTTCAACAACAAGCAATGCGTCAGTTTTGTCAACCCACAAAGCTTTTATTTTCGTTTTCGTCAGCAGCTTTTGCGGCTGTCGGGTGCAGCACAGCCAATCAGGGCCCGGAGCCATTTTTCCTTGATAAAAAGATGCAAATTTTCTTTATATATTTTACAGTAGAACTTAACGTTCCAATGAAGATTTTACACATCTTTCTGTGTAGCAGTCATGTCTTATTATTTATACCTTTTTGACAATTTTACATTAAATGGAGAAAAAAATCATATTGAAGAATTGTCGAGCTCTGAGTCGCAACTTTCCAAGCAAGCTGCACCTCTAGAAACTTCAATGTCCATGAGCTGTTGACGATGAAAGGCACAGTAATCCTAGAACACGATAAAATAATAGGACTGGCTCATAGACTTGTGTCGCTTTTTTGCGTTTTGGGCTGCTGAGCAAAAGGCTGTTGAGTTTGTACCTATGCTTTCGAGCAGGAGAATCTGTTGCTGACTAGATATTCTACAATTCTAAAAATCAGCATCAGCTATGGCAGGAAATAATTATTTGAGTGATTCAAAGAATCCCTTTTTTGCTGTGGAGGATGTCACAGATGATGAGTTTCTGAAGCACCCTAGACAGGGTTCATCGGGATACATGTTCCCAGAGCATCAGTCTCGACCCAGAAATCCACTGGAAGATCGCAGGCTGCAACTGCAAGAAGAGAGAAGAAAAATTGAGGAGCGTACATTGAACTCATCTAGCCGATCAGTTGGGCTGCTTCAAGAATCGGAACGAGCTGGCATTGAGACTGCAGAGGTAGGAACCTTCCTTTGTTGGGTATTGGCAAGATAGGATGCAGATTTGTAAGGTGATTTAATGTTGTTATGTAGTCAGATAACTTAAGTTAGATTACTGAGCTACTGCATTTCCTAATGACATGAAAATTGAAAGCTTGTGCAATCTGCCTTACCAATGCCAAGTTACTTTCAAGGTACATGCCTGACACATTGATTCACTTGTTTGTGTGCAAAATTCCTGCAGGAAAATGCATTATTCACCTACCCTGTGCTGGATCGTGTTATCACACCACTCTGCTGACTTTTCAGGAGCTCATGAGGCAGAGAGAACAGCTGGAGAATACAGAGAGAAGGCTGGATGACATTAATGCTACACTCAACACAAGTCAAAGGCATATCAGCAATATAAAGGTATCTTCCTACTAACTTGGCAAATGAGTATAATTTGACCAACCAATTCATATTGAAATTCGAAAAGGTCTACAGGCATTGTTACCCTTGTTACCTACCATACCTACTATCAGATACAGCCAGAATGCTCAAAGTCTGGGTACCTAAGCATTATTCTGAACTCTGGATCATGTTCAGTTGCTCTTCAACATTGCTTGATGTTGAAAATGAGAAAAGAAATGAAGCAGTCTTGCCTTGAGACTGATTTGAAAGATTTTCCTCTCAAGACTCTCCTCCCCAGTCCTCAATCACTGCAGCCTCTCAGAATTTGTGCACTGTAGCTATGAGTTCCTTGGCTGGCCAAAAAACATCATATTTTACTTGTCTGTTTTTTTTTTTTTGCTTTTTACTTCATGAAAAATGGACCATAAGTTTAACCCGCGCACCGACGGGGGGGGGGCGGATATCCGCCCCCCCCCCTGAGGTTTTTCGCGAATAGCGGGAAAACCGCGGCGCGTAGCGCCGCGAAATTTGGTATGACTATTCCCTTATCAATTTTACACATGGTGTGCAAGTTTGAACCTCCTACCTTTCAAGGTCAGGTCACCAGGTCACTTTGAATGACCCAACCTCAAGTCACTTTTTTGCAACTTTGTCACCGTGCCAGAGCTACAGTAGATGTCGGAGGCCTTTGAAAGTCGCAGGATGTTATTAGGTCATTAGTAGCTACAATTTGTATATCTCGGAATTTTGATATCGGTGACCTAAGGTCAGGTCAATTTCGCGACCTCCCCATTATAAGTCAATGGGGGAAAAATCAACTCCCTGTTTTTACCACTAAAACGGGTCGGAATGGCCCCATATACCATACATGACTTCATATACGATCAACCTTCACTACCTTGAGGTCTGTTTTGCTGTTGGGCAGCTGTGAGGTCATGTGACGTCATCAAAGGTCACCAAAGGTTTTTGGCCAATAACTCCGTACAGGAACAAGATACAGACGCGTGGATGGTCTCATTGTGTTCAGCTCGTCAAGACGCATCGAATGATATACATGATGACCTCGAGGTCACGTGACCTGAGGTCAACCTTTGACCTTGACCTTTCGAGGTCAACATATATATCATTCAATGCGGATTGACGAGAGGATCACGATGATGCCCTTAGTTTGTTCCTATCTTGACTAATTCGAAAGTTATTCGAGAAAAACTCTCTCCATATTTAGCGCCGCCATTTTGACTTTTTCGACCCCTGTGACGTCATCTTTGACCTGACCTGAAAATGACCTTAGTAAAAATTGTAGATCTTGACCGTGCGTATCCGATGCCGTTTACCGCTTGTCGCTATCTTGCTTCGTTCTCGAGATCTCAGGGGGGGGGGGCGGTCATCCGCCCCCCCCCCCCGTCGGTACTAAGTTGGCGCAGACCCCCGTCGGTGCGCGGGTTAAGCATGATTGATCAAAAATCATCTAGACTGATAATGACAATATAAGCATAAACTGTCCACACTCAATGCTGTTTATATGGTACTGGTGCAAGTAGTGCAGTTGCATTCCAGTCAGTGTAGTTGTAGTAAGTAAGAAGTAAGTAGTTGTGTAGTAAGAAGTAAGAACAGGTGGATTGGTCGATTCTTGCTTAGCATCATCCATTGTTTGTGATGTCTTACGAAGGCATGACAGTGTATGATGAAGGGATCATTATGGTAGCCTGCAGATCTTACTGCAGATGCCCAATCCTTTCAGCTGTTCGCTCGCTCGATACCGGGATTCCTCGCCAAAACGAATCAATTAGGTTGGAGTGTTTTAATCGCTGATTTGCCCTTGTGCCTGGCCACTGAACATTTTACAACAACTTTACACGTTTCTTAAAGTAATACCTGCGTTATCGCGGTTTATTTGCACTCAGCAGAGTAAAGTGATGCACTTTTAGAAAGGCAGTTGGCAGTTGCTGCACATTTGCTGTAAAACAAACAAAAAAGTAAATTCGTTCCGTTCAACCTAAGCTCACAGATGTTTGAAATAACCACCCCGTTTCGGGCAGCGCAGGTTCGCTCGGTGGTGGGAGCGGTATGACATTCGTCGCAACTGCCCTACTCAAGAAACTTAAGTTGAGGCCACTCAGGTCGGGACTACGCGGAAACAAGTAATGTTTTGTTTTGGGGTAATTGAAAAATTGTCCAATTTTGCCGACGACAAGTGCATCGGAAGCCGAGCTCTGTTCGCACCCCGTTTATTTATCAGCAGGCTGCGACCATGCTGCTGCTTCTTGGCTCCTCATTGGTCGAATTCAAGTGGTCTATTCGTTAGACCAATGAGAGGCCAAGCCGCGCCAGCAATAACTTCCTTATATGGGGAAAACCGACAGCACGCTGATATAAAAACAGCGACCGAACAGGGCCCCGGTATTCCTTGAAAAGGTGCGCCTTTCTGCTGTAACAATTAACAAATACCTTCTTAGGGCTGCAGTGTCAGCACAGCTACGTACGGCGGGTCGCATGACAATCTCCAGCATCCTGACGCGCTCTGTCGCTCATAAACCGCTCCTTCAAACCAGAGAACGGCCAACGGGCCAACACCTCTCACCGTTAGACGTGCTCTCTTGGTCAGTGGTTTCGCCCCGTGTTCTTTCTTGACGGAATGTTTTAGTTCGTTCAAAATTCCTGGATGAACACCCCAGTCCCTAGTTCTTGAGGTAACAAGGATATGATGAACGACTTATTTGCCCGCTACGTCAGTGGGGCAGCCTGCCGGTATTGGCATACCGCTCCTAGCTCCGAACCGAGCTGCGCTGCCCGAAACACGGTGGTCGTTTCAAACAGTTGGGATGAGCGTAGGTTGAATTTAACGTTTTTTTTCAAATGTCCAACAATTGCCTTTCCTTTCCTAGGTGTGCCACTTGATTCTGCTGAGCCCAACCCAATTGTTTGTTTGTTTGTTTTGTTGGGTTAGGCCCTTTCGGTCCAATGAGACCATTTCAGAGCCGGGAGGATGATAGGATATAGGGGGAGACATTGGTCTGGGCAGGCACCCTAGTGAGTCGCCGGGGCTGAGCCCGTCCATAGGACAGGCCACCCAGCCCCAAGGCACTCACTGCACCCGGCTACGGGGTGCGCTCCCTCAGGAGCAGCGGTGCCGCTCCAAGGGAGCAGCCCGCATGAGATAAAGTTGCCTGTCCAGCCCGGAGGGGGTTGCGGGGTGGAGGAGAAGGATTTCAGTTTCCTGAGGATAGAAGCACGGAACGGTGTGACCCCAATTGCGGTTTATTTCATTCCCAAATATACGATATACGGACTTCATCGTTCGTTTTATGCGTGGGTTCTGCGACCTCTCGATGGCCTGGCATCTGTTAATGTATATCATTTTAACTTCTTAGCCTATCTGAATGTTTTGGCTATGTCATGTGTAGGTATGTTGGCGTCACCTAACCCAAGGTCTATTTCTGAATTTACGACTGCTCACTGTTCATGCACTTGGTACGTACTTGGCCTATCATGAAAGATGTCATAGTGACTTAAAGTGGCAATTAGCTGGACCCAGGCACAATTTTTGGGATCAGCCCGGGTGACCTATGCCCGAATCGCCTATTCCATCGAATGTCTACGCCCGGGTGACCTACGCCCGGCTGACCTACGCCCGAATCGCCTACTCCATCGAATGTCTACGCCCGGCTGACCTACGCCCGGCTGACCTACGCCCGAATAGCCTACTCCATCGAATGTCTACGCCCGGCTGACCTACGCCCGGCTAACCTACGCCCGAATCGCCTACTCCATCGAATGTCTACGCCCGGCTGACCTACGCCCGGCTGACCTACGCCCGAATCGCCTACTCCATCGAATGTCTACGCCCGGGTGACCTACGCCCGGCTGACCTACGCCCGAATCGCCTACTCCATCGAATGTCTACGCCCGGCTGACCTACGCCCGGCTGACCTACGCCCGAATCGCCTACTCCATCGAATGTCTACGCCCGGGTGACCTACGCCCGGCTGACCTACGCCCGAATCGCCTATTCCATCGAATGTCTACTGCCGTACGGCCTGCCCGTGTTCGTGGAGCAGTCCCTGCTGTATTATCGAGTAAGGATTTACCCATTCACTACGCCGGCTGACTGGCGGCCCCATCCTTTGTTTGCTCTATTGTCGTCCGTCGCCCGCCGCGGCGGTGCCCAGGCCCGGGGGTCGCCTGGCGCAGCGGGGGGTAGCGTCCCGCCCCGCGGCCCCTGGCGCGGCGAGAGGTAACATGCCGCGGCGCACGGCACGGCGGGCCGCCGCCGCCGCCGCCGAGGGAGTGGACGCTGACAAGGATGAGGGCCGTGGGCCCGTGGCATCACCTGGGTTTGTATGGATTTTTGTTCATTTGGCCGGCGGCTGGCTTAAGTCACCGATTACATTAAAAGGACAAGTGAAAATGAGCCCCTGCACGAATTAGTGTCTTTGACAACGGCTAACTTCAATTGCAGGAGGGTGAGGAGGGGTCGAAAGAACCACCCAGTGATTCATCCCTTGATTGAGCTATAGGAAAAGCGGGTTTGGCGAGTGGAAGCCAATGAAATAAATTTTTATTGTCCTAAGAGCAACTTGACAAGAGTCATTGCCATAGAGCATAGGCGTAGGAACGTTTTCGAAAGTGGGGGGGCCAAGGTCCCAGAGGTCCAAAACCTAACCTACCCCCAAAATCCGATTTCTCCTCGGATTTCGGCCACTTTGTTTTCGCAAACATGATCAGAGATAAAAAAAAAAATCGAGACAAAAACAAAAACAAAATTGGTTAAAATTTCAGGGAGACTCCCGTCCATAAACTCAAACTGATGGACGCGTTCCCCTGTCCTCCGCAGCCGTTGGCACCCATGCAAATTCCAGAGGCATCCAGCAGCTACTCATTACGAGCAAGCGTGAAACGTGCAAAGCGAGTCTTTTCAATATACAGGGTGACACAAAAAAAAACGGTCATCACCAAATTTCGAATAACTTCGGAAGTTTTATTCAGATCATCACCAAACTTCGGCCACTTAAGGTCACACCTATGTAGCATACATCCACCAAGTTTCAAGTCTTCACTACGAATACTTTTAGTACAGTGTGTGTTTTACTGACGTTCACAATGTGCTCCAGGTGAGCGCCACGGCGCTGCAGGGCGTAGGCACACTTGCATCCGGCGGGCAAAGTTGTCGATAACCCGATGGCTGTGCACTTTACAGAGTGCAATGGCCTCTGGAGACAGTGCTCAGGGGGTGTGCTACCCCTGAAACGTTATTCTTATCGGGTTATCGACAACTTTGCCCGCCGGATGCAGGTGTGCCTACGCCCTGCAGCGCCGGGGCGCTCACCTGGAGCACATTGTGGAGCGTCCGTAAAACACACACTGTACTAAAAGTATTCGTATTGAAGACTTGAAACTTGGTGGATGTCTGCTACATAGGTGTGACCTAAATTGGCCGAAGTTTGGTGATGATCTGAATAAAACTTCCGAAGTTATTCGAATTTTGGTGATGACCGTTTTTTTTTTGTGTGTCACCCTGTACCTATAAAATCAGCATGAACGGCCCAGCTAGGCTCAGCCAGACCTATAACGTTTTTAAGAGGTTTTATATCAGCGACCACTGCAACTGGGTTGATTGACTATCAGAGGCCGGTGCGGGACTTTTAGAGGTCGGTCTGGGCCATCAGAGGCCAGTTTAGCCCTCGCCGGACCGGACCTATAGGTTTTCTACATACGCGCCGGCCGAGGGGGCGGGGGGCGGGTACGACCCCCCTCGCCGTTGCGCCCCAGGTTGAGCTAGCGCGTCGCGGAAAAACGAGCGTGTGCGCCGTTACAAGACGCAGAGATCGATACCCGATTTTAAGGTTCTAGGTCAACCGGTGACCTCTGAGGTCAGGTCAAGTGCCTCAAGGCACGGTTCCGTTTTTGGTGAATAACTTCGCAAAAAACGGCCGCAGAGCCGCGATTTTGCCAGCATCGTGTTCGCCTCTCTCAGGCGCGTCGAATGATGTACTTTTTGTTTGGGTGAGGTAAACTGAGGGTGTTGACCACGGGTCACGGTCAGGTCAGCGCCCCCAGGTCACGAAATTGGTCGAAGGAGGTCATGTCGCATATCATTCGATTCGGCAGGTCTTCCTGAGTCCATTGATGGCTTCCCCGACTCGCTAGCTCAATTTGATCGGTAGTTATTGACGACAAACTTATATGACCCTTATAACTTCATAAATGACGTCGCGCAAGGTCAACATTGCAAAAGTGACGCATCGAACCTTGCAAGGAGTGCATGAAAGATTCAGTGTGCTTGAGATAGTTGAAGATCGTTTACGGCGCCAGAAAAAGTTTTCAGTTTATCCCCATTGACTTATACCTAATGGTGAGGTCACGAAAATGACCTTAGGAAAATCCGAGATGTACAAGTTGTGAGACTCCTAATGTGAGATGATGTTTTTCGTCCCAGCGGATAAAACAACACCTAAGAATGCTCCTAATGGATACTAGGTCCTCCAAGGTTCATTTCCCTGTGAAATCTCCTCTGGCAGTGAGGGCGTTGCGAAGTTGCGACATCTGAAGACCGTGCAGAGGTTCACTTATGACCTCATGGGTCAGTGACCTGATCTGACCCGAAAATGCGGTTGGTGTCAAAAGATCCGGCTTGATTCAAAGGTCAGGTATGCAAAGCTTCAGCTCTCTATCACCGGCGTGTTCGGAGCTATCGCGAAAAAAAAAAACTATGGAGGGGCGGCACCCGCCCCCCCCCCATCGGTCGGTGAGGGTTGAGGCCCTCAGAGACCAGTACAGGGCCTGCAAAGGGCAGGATGAGACATTTAGATGCCGACTTGGGCCATCAGAGGCTAATGTGGGCCCTTACAGGCCAGCATGGGCCATCAGAGGTCAGTGTGGGACCCTAAAATGCCGGCATGGGCCGGTGTTGGACCCCAGAGGCCAGCAGAAGGCCCTCAAAAACCAAGATGGGCCTCAGAGGCCAGCATCGGGTCTTCAGAATCCAGTGCAAGGCCCTCAGAGGCTAATGCGGGTCCTTACAGGCCAGCATGGGCCCTTAGAGGTCAGTGTGGGGCCGTAACAGACCGGCATGGGCGGGACCTGGAACCTAGAGACCAGCGGAAGGCCCTCATAGGCCAAGGTGGGCCCTCAGAGGCCGATGCGGACCCTTAGAGACCGGCATAGGATCTTCAGAATCCAGTGCGGGGCCCTTAGAGGTCAATGTGGGACCCTAAAATACCAGCATGGGCCGGTGTTGGACCCCAGAGACCAGCAGAAGACCCTCAAAAACAAAGATGGGCCTCAGAGGCCGGCATCAGGTCTTCAGAATCCCGTACAATGCCCTCATAGGCTAATGACGGGTCCTTACAGGCCAGCATGGGCCCTTAGAGGTCAGTGTGGGGCCCTAAAAGACCGGCATGGGCCGTCAAGCGTTGGTCGTTTGTATACGCATTCTCCTGCACCGTGCTAGTATTGTCTTATACCTTTTCAGTGCTCGCTGTCCCGTGCCTCGTATTCAACAAAATGCTGTCACCAGGACCCACAGTCTTGTCTCTGATATGGTTTCCTTCATTGAGTGAAGGAAATTGCGGTCAATAACGCTGTAGAAACAAAAGGGAATCTTTATTAAAGGGCAAGCTGAATTGTTGTCAAGTTACCGGGTGGTAGCACTGGTACCTAAGTACAGACAGACACTTAAGTCAGCAAAAAGTGGGGGGCCAGTTAACATTGCTGGCCCCCCACCTCCGAAAGTGGGGGGGGGGCATGGCCCCCCCGGCCCCCCTGTTCCTACGCCTATGCCATAGAGTGCACCAAGTTTCAAGTTGAACATATTTTTTTTTTTGAAAAATGTGAAGTAAAGCCTTTCTTCTCCGTCAAGCGACGGTGTATTCAAATAACCCGACCGTTGGGTAACTTGAACAGTCTTTCTTTGCACGCCATGGAATAGTTATCTGGCTATCACCGATGTTGTTTGGTGTATAAACAAATAGGCACAACAGCTCTAACATAGGTACCTTATTGAAGAAAGATTAAAACAACAACAAAAATAACCGTTGCAGAATATCAATATCTGCTTGCTGCACACCAGCCAGTTGACAGAGGTTGGCTTCTCTCGTCAGTTGACAGATCTTCTATATCTCCGTTCGGTAAAACCTATCACAACCTTACCACATCTGTTAGAGTGGTGCCAATCGGATTTTGTACCTTCAGAATTCCGATTTTGTCCTATGCCCAAATCGGAATTTGGTTGGACAAAGGCAGCATGCTTTGGACAATATTTGTCAATCACTTGCAACACTTCAGCATTTTTATAAAGTAATCGTGCACACCAGTAAAACGCCTTTTGGGGCGACCAACGGAGTGAGCGGGAGGGTGGGCCTTGCACGTGCGAAATTGCGAGGGGGTACCACCAAATAACTTGTGCACTGCACCCCAAGACTTACTAACCGGTCCCTAGTGATGTGCCAAATTTGAGCGCAATCGGCCCAGCCGTTCTCGAGATCTGGAAGCGGCACCCTGCATGTGCGCACGTGCCAACTGGGTCCCAACTGACTTTTGCACGGCACCCTACCAACTGCTCCCTAACCGTGTACCAAATTTGAGCGCAATCGGTCCAGCCGTCTTCGAGATCTGGAATCAACCCCTGCACGTGCGCACGTGCAACAGCACCCCAAATCTGGCACATGGATATGCTGGCTTAGTGGGTGCCTACCTACATGCTAACTTTCAGCTCAATCTTTCGGTAAAAAATATTTTCGGGTCATGTCAGCCGTCAGGTCACCGAGCTATGACCTCACAATAGGTAAAACCTCCGACTCTTTTTGACAAAATCGTACATCTGGCGTAACTGGACGCGATCCCATCGACAAGAACGAAATTATTCTGTGTGACTTATCATTATGTCAGATTTTGACAGGACATGAAACATTACATTGTATATTGACCTTTCTAAGGTCAACAAAGGTCATTGACCTCGCATGTCTGTGTTTAGTGGGGTTTCTTGAGGTCCTGAATCCGAATCTGTGGTTCAATCTTCATCTAAATGCTTTCAAAATTGTTCCTCGATCTTTACAAGGTCACCTTAGGTCAATTAGGACCGTCCTCGCCAGCGGCGGGTGTGACTCTCGTGTTCCCGGGGACTATGTCACGCCAGTAATGACTGAACTGCAGTGAACTATGCATCATTTTGTTGCTAATTCATTGAGAAACACGGTCGTGAAAGTTTCATGTTGATATCTTTCATAGGTTTGCCATTATTGGCTAAATAGCTTGGAAAATTTTAGCTTTTCCCCGTAATTTGATCGTTGACTAGCCAAAACGGTGTCAAATATTGACCTAGGATAAAAATATAGGTATCACCAGTCGCGAATACTCGTAAAGAGCAATCGACTTGTCTTTGTTGGGAAGCGCTACGACGCTTAGTTTCGAAACGCCAGGAGGTCGGATCACCCCCCCCCCCCCCAGGCCGCGTTACGAAAAATGCCCTGCCAGGGCGAGGGTTATAATAGCACGATCTAGGCGTCCAAAAAAGGGGTGTGATATTGATATGCAACGTAGCATTTGATGAGCGGCTTGGTAATAGTTAGATTGTCCTGGAGTGACTCAATTCAGTTAAGTTCTGGAACACTTGCAAGCTATATATTAAAAAATATCTCGGCGCGTCCAGTGAATGTTGGAAGGTATTGGAAAGTAATTACACACAGCCAATATTTTCTACTCAGATCATGACGTTAAGTGTGTAAAATAACAAATGCAATAGCGATTGAAATGAACATTTTTTGTAGGTTCACAAGTAAACAAGAGGTGCCAGGTGGATCATAGGTGGACCCCGGAAAAGAAAGGGAGATCGATTTCACCTGCCAACTTCGGTACCCTGACGCCATCTATGAATTTTCAAATTAATTTGAGTGATTTTATCACGCATTTTTGTAACATAATTAGACTATTGCCAACACGTTTTCGTGATATCACCAACGAAGAAACCGATTTGTGTTGCATTTTGTGTGCTTACTCATACCTGCTTAGTCATAGTCATACATTTATTTAGTTCACGTCCCAATTAGATCCGTTCCACTCAAGTGTGGCTATTCCAGAGTCAGGCTCAATATATCAAAGTAGAAACAGCTCAGTTGGTCACTTATGCTATAGTACAGGCACACGCACCAATTCACGCCCATTCCCACTCGGCCATAGACGTGTCATCGAGAGCCGGCGCTGCACAGCCAGCCCAGCTGCGACTGGCGCACGATGCTTGTTTCTTTTTGTTTTGTTGGGTGGTTAGGCTCTTTCGGTCTGACAAGACCATTTCAGAGCCGGAAAAATGATAGGAATTAGGGGGAGACATTGGTCTGGGCAGACACCCTAGGGCCTAGAGTCGCCGGGGCTTAGCCCGTCCGAATGGACAGGCCGACCAGGACCCCCCCCCCCCCAAGCACCAGGGACGGCGCCACGGATTTCGCCTTGCGGGGGAGGTTTTCAGAAAAAGGGCCCAAATAAGATGGGGGCCCAAACTTTCCGAAATATCGTCAATACCGTCAATACTACGCAAGCCTTTATTTGTACAGGTCTCGCGAAATTAAGCGGTAGGTTTGGCGCTTTTACATTTCCGGTTATATCTCAGAAACTAATCGATCTACAATGAAGTAATTTTACACGATCATGGCCGGCTTGTTACCCAACAAGTCGATCGCATCTTCAACACCTAAAAGCTTAAGACGACGAAGATATAGCCTGAAGTACACTAAATTTTATAGGTGCAAAACCTACCGCTAAAACCCGCGAGACCTGTAACGACCTACCATTCCCACAACCGTTACCTTCTACACTTGTATTTATTTTGTATTTATTGCATACCATCAACAGGTCCAGAAACCCAATAATACACAATAACACAAATACACAATAACTTTTGTGTTAAAGGACACACTCTTAACCCTCGCCCGTATTGGTGTTTTTCCAGCCACGAACGTATAGGGGGCAGGAGTCTGTTGCCCCCCCCCCCCCCCTTGCCGTTTCGGCCCTGATCAAGCTAGACCTTCGCAGAAAAAAACGAGCGTGCTGCCCGTGACGAGAGAAAGCCGATGATACCCAATTTTAAGGTCCTTGGTCATCGGCTTACCTTCCAGGTCAGGTCAATGGCCAAAAGTCGGGAAAAGCGGGACATGTTAGAACGTCGTAAAGGTGGCTGCTATGGGTTTCTTTTTTTCGGGGTGATGATCACGAATATCATGTTAATAATGATCATAGATGATGTCTTCATGCATTTAGGCCAGGTCGGGTCAGGTCAAGTCATGTCAGGTCAACCAGTAAGGGTTTTGCCGGGTATTCGTAGTAGGTGGCAACCGCCTCTGACAGCTTCGTAACATGTTACGAATGCACAAAAATTACTTCGTAAATGTTCAAATGGTTGCTAAATTCGAATTCAGATAAAAAAACTAGCCTAGAGACATGTAAAACTCCAAAAAAGAAAACCGAGGTCATCAAAGGTCAATGACCTGACCTGACCTCCCGGTGATCTTGACACCCACCCTAATGCATGGGAGCAACATCATATCCCATGTTTGAACGCTTGAAACCACGAAAAGACTGCAAACGCGCGGCTGATGCGAGCCGACATGCGCTGAATCGCGATTCCGGCCAAACATGGTCTCGAAAAGTAGTAGGTCACAGGTCAAAGGCCATTAGGGTCAGGGTCATGAAATTTTAATGGTTGAAAGATAAGGTCTTTAAAATAGTATATGGCATAGTGCGTTATATAGGCTGTGAGTTTTGCACCGATGAACTTGTGACCATGGTTTGTACCTATGTATGTATGCATAACACTCCAATGTATGTACAGTCTGCTTTTCTTTTTGCTCTATCTTGGATCAAAAGTTAAAAGCGAAAAACATTTGACCTATTTTAGCGAAATTTTTACATTTATTTCCCCCAAAAACTCCCTAAATATTGACCTAGAGCAACCAAATTTGCACAGGTGTGAGAACTCCAGGGGGCCCACCTACCTACCAAATTTGGTATTTCTAGGTGCCATAGGAGCTAATCGCGAGGGGGGTCGCATCGACCCCCCCCCCCCCCTACCAGGCCGTGTTATGAAAAATGCCCTGCCAGGGCGAGGGTTAAAAGTACCGCGCAAAGTGACGGTGGATCCATCAACCCTGACCGAGGAAGGGCCTGCTATAATTTGAAAGTCACCGAACCAATTGACCTGGGGAATGGACGAGGATATCCATTGTTTCGGTGACTAGCAGTCCTTCCTCGGTCAGGCTTGATGGATCCACTGTTACTTTGCGCGGTACTTTTAAGACATACTGTGCAATGACGTAAGCTTTAAAACCTACCACGTGGAGGCTTGAGATCGTAAATAAATAAATATAGATAAATACCTAATAGTATATGGTCAAATAACTAGTCTAGCGGTGACACACTTCCCCTCGCCAGTATTGGTGTTTTGACAGCCGCAAACGTATAAGGGCGGGGGAAGTCCGTTGGACCCCCCTTGCCGTCTCACCCCTGATCGAGCTAGAGCTTCGCGAAAAAACGAGCGTGTTTCCCGTGACAAGAGGAAGCCGATGATACCCAATTTTAAGGTCCTAGGTCATTGGTTGACCTTCCAAGCCAGGTCATTGGCCCAAAAGTCGGGAAAATCGAGACCAGTTAGGTCGTAAAGTGTGGCTGCTATAACGGGGTTATTCGGGGTTCTGATCACGAATATCATGTTAGTTTTTATCACAGATGATGTCTCCATGCTTTTAGGCCAGGTCGGGTCAGGTCAGTTCAGGTCAACCAGTAGTGGTTTTGCCGGGTATTCGTAGTAGGTGTCAACCGCCTCTGACAGCTTCGTAACATGTTACGATGGCACCAAAACTACTTCGTAAATGCTCATATGGTTGCTAAATTCGAATTAAGCTTAATAAAAAAAAACTAGCCTAGAAACATGTAAAAGTTAACCGAGCTCATTTAAGGTCAGTGACCTGTCCTGAGATTCAAGTGAACTTGACACCCACCCAGGGGCGTCGCCACGGATTTTTGAGTGGGGGGGGGGTCGGGTTTCCGGTCTTCGTCTTGATGGGTAGGGGTGTTTTTAGCCACACTCCCGGTTTTTTCGTGTGCCCGGAGAAAAACCTCGGCGCGCAGCGCCGCGAAAGCAGCGGTATATCTTATTGCACATCAATTTTGCATCGTGCATAAAAATCAAGCAGAGGTCACCTGAGGTCAGGTCACAATGTCATGTCAAGTTCAGTTGTAATGCCTCTTAAAACTGCAATCTTGTCATTCCTATAGATTATCTCCTGACTCCTATAAGTCTGAAATTCGGTGTAATGAATGGGATTATAAGTGCCAACAGTTCATGAATCTGGGATTTTACATCTGAGAAGCGAAGTCAGGTCAAATAGGTGTGTGACCTCACCAATCATGATAAGATATGGGAAAAAGCACGATGCCCTCTGCTTTGAAAGAATATGCTAAAAACGCTAGATACTTTTGTAGCCATGGCACCTTGTTCATTTTAGAGATAAGGTGCAACTAATGACCAGTGGTGACTGAAATGGTCAGTCTTAGGTCATCAAAGGTCTCTAACACATTTTCGACAACAACTTTTGATGGAGACGTTGTAGAGCGATGACAGCACCTGGAGTGTGTTCAGCTTAGTAACACAGATCGATCTATATGCAGCAGGTTCTTTTCCGGTCAGGTCATGACCTTTACCTGATGTCAAGTTTTCTATTCAAGTTTTTAAGTTCAAATTGTAAGCCATGCGATGTGTTTCGACGAAACAAAAACGATGGTGATAACATGAATATCATACACAATTACTGAATCATAGGTTGTTACAGAACAAATGTTTCGGCAAAATCCGTCCGTTTAGCTGTTTGGACTCTATGGTACACAAGCCATAGACCCGAAGTCATATCTGAGGCGAAGTTGGCGAAAGAGCTTTAAAAAGCTATCGAATACGCTTTCTGTGTTGCTGTAGCTCTTCTTCGTATTTTGCGGGTCGCTAAGGTAAAACGTTTACCAACGTAACGCATAAGGCATGCTTTCGGCCCCTGATCGAGGTAGAGTTTCGCGGAAGAGCGAAAATGCTGCCCGTGATGAGAGAAAGCCGATGATGCCCAATTTCAAGGTCTTGGCCGGGTCATCTTAGGTCAACGCCCAAAAGTAGGAAAAATCTGGCCGCCTGCTAGAACTTAGTGAGCCGTAGCTGTTATCGGGGTCCCGAGTACGAGTTCGATGTTAGTCTTGAACAAAGATGATGACTCCATGCATTTTGGGTAGATCGGGTCGGGTCAGGTCAGGTCGACCAGCAGGCTTCCTGCCGGCCATCTAGAGTGGGTGACTGACAACCACCAACGATAGCTTCGTAACATGCTACATAACCATCATTTATCAAAACTACTTCAAACGGTTCAAACGGGCGCTAAACTCGAAATCAGCCCCAAAAACCACACTTGTAAGTGGAAGCAAATAAAACTTAAAAAAGTTAACCAAGGTCATCCATATTCGAATCAGGGCCAATTTTTTTTTTTTTTAGAATATGTGTAAAATTCATTAACTCGAGGTCACTGGAAGTTTCGTTGCAATATACTCCTTTTTTGCGCGTCTTATTAGGAAAGCCCCAGAGGGATCCACCATCTGACCCCATTTCCCCTATGCAGGCAGGTCCGAGGGTAGCAGGGCTGAGGCTAGCCAGGTACCTCGTAGTTACTGATACGTCATCCGACGAAACGACTGCAACCATTATTTTGACAATCAGACGAACGCTTGAGTCAGTTTTGACGCGCTCGCTCATTTGAGGGATAAAAGGGACTAAAATCATATTGTCATGCTGATGTTCTAGCCCACAGCTTATTGACCTATAAGCAATAGGGACTAGGGAGCTCTTGAAGCGATTCTGAATCTGACGTTGTATTTGTTGATGTTGCTGACGCCAACTTCCCTGACATGATAGCTAAAAAAACATACTCAGCATCGCCAAAAGTGGGGAGTCGACCCCCCCGGTTCTGACGAGTGGGGGGTCGCGACCCCCCCCCCCCCCCCCGACCCCCCGTCGGCGACGCCCCTGCACCCACCCTAACGCATAGGAGCAATATCATATCACATGTTTGAACGCTTGAAATCACGAAAAGAGTGCAAACGCGCGGCTAAGAGGAGACGACATACGCCGAATCACGATTCCGGCCAAACATGGTCTCGAAAAGTAGGTCACAGGTCAAGGGTCATTTGCGTCAGGGTCATGAAATTGTTAGGGTAGGTGTAAAATTGATGAACGCGAGGGTAATGAAAGTTCCGTCGCGATCAGCGGGTTTTTACGCGAGTTACTATCGAAAACCGAGAGGGGGCTGTTCGACCCCCCCCCCCCTTATACCGGCGAGGGCTAAGGGGGAGGGGCGTTTCTCACGGTTCTTCCTACCTAAGATCATTGTTAAGATCTGAAATGAGAAATCATAAAACATGGCTCACAGCAGGGCTGAAGCGTGAAATACGCAAGCATGGCTACTCGAGCTTGATCAGCTCAACGATTAAAAAAAGCAGTTCAGGCTCTCCGCCGATGATGACAGCCTGGTCGGGTAGTTCGCTCCGCGACAGGGTCCGTCTGCTTTGTGCGGCGCGGCACGGCGCGGTGGGGGGGGGGGGGGGGGGGGGGGAAGGCGGCGATGCGTCTGAAAGGCGACGCTCGGACGTCCCGGGAATCACCTGTCACCATGCGGCGCGGCGGTCGGTCCCTCCGACCCTTCCCATTGTTACCTGACTGCGGGTGCCGGTTCCCCCGGAAGGGTCACTTTGGTATGCGAAATCTTCACTCGTTAATCGGACAGGAGGGGAGCAGTAGACATTCGATGGAGTAGGCGATTCGGGCGTAGGTCAGCCGGGCGTAGACATTCGATGGAGTAGGCGATTCGGGCGTAGGTCAGCCGGGCGTAGGTCAGCCGGGCGTAGACATTCGATGGAGTAGGCGATTCGGGCGTAGGTCAGCCGGGCGTAGGTCAGCCGGGCGTAGACATTCGATGGAGTAGGCGATTCGGGCGTAGGTCAGCCGGGCGTAGACATTCGATGGAGTAGGCGATTCGGGCGTAGGTTAGCCGGGCGTAGGTCAGCCGGGCGTAGACATTCGATGGAGTAGGCGATTCGGGCGTAGGTCAGCCGGGCGTAGGTCAGCCGGGCGTAGACATTCGATGGAGTAGGCGATTCGGGCGTAGGTCAGCCGGGCGTAGGTCACCCGGGCGTAGACATTCGATGGAGTAGGCAATTCGGGCGTAGGTCAGCCGGGCGTAGGCCACCCGGGCGTAGGTCACCCGGGCCTGAGCCCAATTTTTGTGCTCTTTTCCAGGCTCAAGCAATGTATGCTTAACCACGTAACTTTCAGAGACAGGAACCTTGGCGGCCAAGCCAAGGAACGCTGTAGATCTGGTGTGCTCCTTGGCTCTCGCGGGTTACGGACAAAAGTACGTATCGCTTAAGTACGTAGGACAAAAGTACGTAAGCAAAAGAACGTAGGAGTATCGCAGAAGTACGTACAGTATAAAGTACGTACGGACAAAAGTACGTCAGGGACAAAAGTACGTATCGCAGAAGTACGTACAATTTAAAGTACGTATGGACAAAAGTACATCAAGGACAAAAGTACGTATCGGAGAAGTACGTACAGTATAAAGTACGTATGGACAAAAGTACGTCAGGGACAAAAGCTCGTATCGCAGAAATACGTACTGTATAAAGTACGTATGGACAAAAGTACGTCTGGGACAAAAGTACGCATCGCAGAAGTACGTAGGGTATAAAGTACGTATGGACAAAAGTACGTCACGGACAAAAGTACGTATAGCTAATGTACGTAGGGTAAAAAGTACGTATGGACAAAAGTACGTCACGGACAAAAGTACGTATCGCAGAAGTACGTAGGGTATAAAGTACGTATGGACAAAAGTACGTCACGTACAAAAGCCTACGCATAGCAAATGTACGTAGGGTATAAAGTAGGGTAGCCTTGGGCAAGACGCCCCAGATAATTTATTTTGCTACATAGGTACCTTCTTTTGTCTCACATCACCTTGACCTGGAAGGCCAAATTTGTGCTCAATGTGTTCTTTGGACATTTTATTTTAAATTCCATCCCTCAAATTCATTCACATGTGATCGGACTCCCAGCTAGGAAGTGATTTGTGAAGCAACTGCAAATGGGGCATTTTGCCCCAACCCCAGGGCAAAACGCCCCAAGGCCTGAGGCAAGAAGCCCCATACACTAGATTAAAGATTGAACATGGTAGTTGGCTAAATCTTATATGAGAGGTCCGTTAGACCGCTGGAGGCACGGCACTGAAGGTAACACCTTCCGTGTTTTGTTCCGTGTTTTTCTACTTGTCTTTATCAATATACATTTGTCTAACACCTTCCATCCTATCAAGTGTTCAGCTATGACACTATTGTATGACCAGGTTTTTCACCTGCCTCATAAGGCCAAATAATAAATTATTGCAATGCAAATCAGTTAACAATATACTTCCTTTGCCATACAGTTGCTGAGAAAAATACATATAAATGCATAGAAACTTGTTGTTCGCCAGCTACCGAACATTAGGAAGTGGGTAGTCCGAACAACACATGAGGTAAAACGCCCCATGGGGCTTTTTGCCCCGCGACCTACTCGGGCGTTTTACCCCATCACGTAGTTCGGTCAGCGAACAACGCCTTGCGCTCCAGCAAGACATAATTTAACACGAACCAACCCGGCATCATAAGCGTTAGACAACAGTTGTTCAAAATACATAAAAGTTGTTAACCTGATGTGAACCACAAAAGAACGCGATGATGTATAATCAGACAACCAAACATAAAAATCACTCAACAAACACATTTTTGGCTATATCTCCTTAGAGAATTATCACAATTTCTTTCCAGTCTGCCCATATAATGATCATATAGTGCACATTTAACAGAAGAGAGGATCTTTCCCCAGAACCCTTCCAGTTCCGAGAAACATCGGTGAGGCGTTTTACCTCGGCGGGGCGACTTGCCCCGGTCTACCCTACGTGTGGACAAAAGTACGTCACGGACAAAAGTACGCATAGCAAATGCACGTAGCCCGTAGGGTATTAAGTACGTACCCCACCCTTGGGTTAAGTTGATCAATGTGTAATACCTTTCTTATTCTTTATTTAATGAGCATTTGTTACAAGGCATAGCAAAATTTCTCGATGAGTAAATGGGCGAAATGGACATAGCTATATTACCTATTTGGTATATGAATTTATCATGAGTTCCCTGTTAGTATGGCAACAGAGTAGCAATAAAGAAAAAGTGGCTCAACTTACACTACCATACCCTACTTCTACACTGTGTAGTGTACTTTATACACTACGTACTTTGGCATACGAACCGTACGTACTTTTGGCATACGTACTTTTTACACTACGTACTTTTGCATACGAACTTTTGCATACGAACATTTGCGTACGTACTTTTAGCATACGTACTTTATACACTACGTACTTTTGCATACGTACTTTTGCGTACGAACATTTGCGTACGTACTTTTGGCATACGTACTTTATACACTACGTACTTTTGCATACGAACTTTTGCGTACGAACATTTGCGTACGTACTTTTGGCATGCGTACATTTTACACTACGTACTTTTGCATGCGTACTTTTGCGTACGAACATTTGCGTACGTACTTTTGGCATACGTACTTTATGCACTACGTACTTTTTCATACGTACTTTTGCGTACGAACATTTGCGTACGTACTTTTGACATACGTACTTTATGCACTACGTACTTTTGCATACGTACTTTTGCGTACGAACATTTGCGTACGTACTTTTGGCATACGAACTTTATCGCCTACGTATATTTGCGTACGAACATTTGCATACGTACTTTTGTCCTACGTACTTTAGCGATACGATACGTACTTTAGTCCTAAAATCCGCTCTCGCACGGCGGTGCGGCTGTGCTGCCGCCTACCGTTCGTCTCTAGAACCTACAGTTCCCACATCGCAGATGGCGCCACCGAGCCACCGCTTCTTCCCTAACAACACCCACCTCTCTCACCCCCAGAGCGTGTTCAGCAGTCTGAAGAGCTATTTCGGCAGCCGTAGCGCGGCGGCGGCCGACCCGGCGCGGCCCTCCGTGCCCCAGTCGAGCTCTGAGTCGCACCTCCAGCAGACAGTGCGGCGCACGGAGGCTGCGGCGGCCGACCGGCCCGCGCAGCCCCACCCGGGACTGCGCGTGCGGGGCCTGGACGACACGGAGCCGGTGGGAGGAGCCGGGGCCGCCGCCGCCGCTGATCCGTACGCCAGAGTGGACGCCCAGCTGGACAGGAATCTTGGTGAGTGGCCGGGTGTTATTAGCGATGTGTGGCGCGGTATTCGTGTATGTTGTTCGGCTGCGCTAGAAGAAGAATCAGCGGCAGCAGTGTGCGACTCGGGGCTAGAACGTGGGTAATGCGTGTTTATCATTCAGGTTCTAAGGGCATGTATATGAATTTGTTCTTAAAGCATTTATTTTTTGCTTCGTGCTTACGTTTTAAGCACGTATTGAAGCGGGTTTTAGCACGAATTGCAACGGATTCCCTCAATCATGATTGGAAAAATTCGGACTAAGTTCCGAACGATTTGGGAACAAAGTTTTTCGAGCGATTTAAAGACAAAGTTAAGCCAGTTTCTGTTATTACACGGTTAGATTTTATCATGAACTGCCTTTCCAGAACCATTCAATGATGCATTCAGAGCAGCCGGTGTACAGTGGGTCTATTTAAGATCTCCAGAGCCACCACGTGGCGCTACGGTCGGGGTAGGGCGAGTCCAAATCCCGAGGGAAGTGAGGTCACCGGTCATTGTGGGGGAAGGAGGGAGGGGGAGTGACGCGGTATCACGGCGCATAGGGCGTGCGTAGCGCCGGGCAGGGCCGCGCCGCCCGCCACTGCGCCGAGGCTGAGGGGAGGGGATGATGGTTGCGGGTGCGTTCACTCCGGTATGGTGGTATCCTGTTCATGTGGAACCGGCAAGAATGCGACTGAAGGGAATCATTATCTCAAACAAACGGGCAAGCCAGAGGCACCGTCAGTTCCAGCCAAAATGTTGAACAATGATAATTGAAATCTAGGACGTATTCATAGCATGCAACTATTCAGTCGATAGTTGCATGATGCTTTTCATGATGCATGATGAGGCTTTTCCAAACTGGTATTTGAGTTAGATATTTTTCATTTGGCACGTTCAGTTTTGGTGGGTTTTATCGGGTCGAAAAGAAGCATAAAAGAAAAATGTTGAAACGGCTCCAGACAAATGACCAAAAATATTTTTCTTTAAAAATGAAACTCAGCTGAACATTGATAAGCGATAATTTTGACTTTTGGAGAGGATAACGGGGAAAGATATTGGGGAAATATGTCATCGTGCTTATCTGTGTTGCAGTAGAAGGAAAGGTTTTGGTTCGTGTCTAGATAAAAACGGACTCGGGAGTGGGGCTCGAACTCACGACATCGCATTCAGCTCACAGGTTACCCAACCTCAACACTACGAGCACCTACCGCCCTGCGCAGCTTACTCAGTGTTTCGGCTAAAGTTCGGCCAAGGTGTCTGACGTCTGTCAATGTCACGAGGCGAGACCCCAAGGTAAATGTCCGTCCCGGTAGCTCGGTCGGTAGAGCGTTGGACTCCATGTGCCATATGGTGAGAGCGCACGTCCCGGTTGAAAAAGTCCGGGTTCGAAACGCGGCGTGTGCTTGACGTTTTTGGGCGGCTCCTGACGGGTATGGCTGTGGTTGGTGGCAGGCCGCTGCCAGGCGAAGTCAGTGAGGGGACCGGCCGTGCGCGGCTATGTGCGCACGTTAAAATTTGGACTCTAAATTCTGCCGTAGACCAGGAATTGCTTGATCGGAGGGTAGAGAGCAGGGTCAACGCAACAAGCTCAGCTTAGCGGGGACTTTGTCTCCTTGTGATTCCTTTCTTTCAAAAGGTCCGGGCCAAATTTATATTAAAAAAAAGGGGGAGCCGAACCAGGTTGGGCCGGGTTGAACCCGGTTGGACCGGTGTCTTACACGCAATCGTGGTCAGACAAAACAGAGGCTAATTTCGGGTCAAATATTTTTATTAACTGATCTTATTGTTTTTAGCTTACACGCATAACTTTTAGCTTTTTAACTCCAGACTTCATGCACAAAAATGTGGCATTCGTTCACTTTTCCTCATCTTCTCTTAGCGACTTGATTTGACCTTTTGTCTTACCAGCCAAAAAAAAAAAAAAAATCACCTGCGTGATAATTACCTATTTGCCAAAGGGCGTTATACGCATGAAACACCAGCCGGTCAAAAAACTGGCGAACGATACGATGTTTCTATTGCTTGAATTATATTCAATGAACATTTCAGGAGACATAAATAATCTTAATCCTTATAGCTACTGGGCGCCCGGAGCATTCGCTAGCATTCCATTGCCAGCTGCATTACCAACATCACATTTGCATTACTTTGGGTTCACCATAGTTGACAGTAGATGAGCCGGCCACAGCAAACCCATGCCTCATTATCCTTTCCTTCCAAGCAGCCAACTGCCAAGCTAACCGGCCGCCCGGTCCACCACCGCGATATGGAACAACGCTGGAGTGCGCCATTTGCCTGCGGCAGTGCCCCACCGCGCCGGGGCTGTTTGACAGGTCACCCGCACCGTGACCTCGCCAACCGCCCCCCCCCCCCTCCGCCCACCTCCCCAACGGGCTCAGCTCGGTAGTGACCTCTCCTTGAATCTCACATGGACTCGACTGAGGCTCAACGCCATCTAGTTGCGTCTGGAGATCCTTACTAGATCCACTGTACGTGTGCACTGGACTTTCATAGTCCCCTGAAGCTATGCATAACAGGCACCCTCCCCTGTCTCAACCCATGTCCCATCAGAGCCACCTAGTGACCATACGCAGACTTCCGTGGCGAATAGAAAGGGACTGCGCTATTTCAAAGGCTCATTTCGATTGCACTTTTCAGATAATCTGTTTCGCTATCGCAGATAGATGGCAGGACGACATGGGTTTTGGACCTACTAATGAAGTCTCTTCGCAAATAACTTCTGCTTGGTCCCATAATTGCCTCTCGTAATTTAATTGCAATTACATTTGAGTGAGTTTGCTCGTATATTGCTGGATTCCTATAATTGAATGCATTTTATATGCGCTGTAGTTAATGCACTCTGTACCTACAAATGTACGATGCACCCACTGCACCCTTCCCTTCCAAGGTAGTCCCACACCGCCCTTACGTGTGTATGTGTGTCTGCAGAGGATATGTGCTCGGGCCTGGGCCGACTGCGCGGGCTCGCCGAGGGGCTCGGCCAGGAGATCTCGGAGCAGAACCAGATGCTGGACCGAATTAGCACCAAGACGGACCGTGCCGACGTGCGCATAGGCTCCCAGAACAAGGAGATGCTGCGCATCATGAAGAAGTGAGACTGCTTGCTGAATGGTCGGCGCTGGCTCTGTGGGGAGGTGTGGGGGGCTGCCTCGTTGCGCTGGGACCGAGAGGGTAAATTGAGTTTGTGTGTCGGTGTGCATACGTGACGGTCCGTTACCGTTTTCCAAGAAGAAAAATCAACCCGTTTTGAGTACGTATACGACTGTTTTGGGATCACCCCTTCTCGTGCGCGTTTGGATGGATTATTAAAACATATTATTTTGTATGGATTATTGACTGAGCTGCTCTGGTGGCCCCTGAGAACCTTTATCATCGGTAAGATGTGCGTAGTTAGTGGATACATACGGAGCGGTGGGCTGACTACATGTACGGGGGGACGGACCAGAGACATTGGATTGTACGCTCATGTTTATAAGAGTATGTTGTACTTTGAGTTATGATTTATATATTGCTCTGCTGTATTCTGCTACGCACTCTGGTGTTGGTTATTGTGGAGCAGTGTGTCAGGCTGGTTAATGTCTCAGGCTGTTGTAAATCCATTTACTCGTCTAACATGATATGAAATATGTGCGACAGAGGGACCTACTGATGGTCGTCAAATTGGATGTGTACCTACATTGGCTTGACGGGGGCAAGATATACTCGATATGTTTTATTTAGTGTTTCGTTTATTAGATCAATAACCATTTTGCGAAAGTTGCTTATGTTAAGCGTACAGAACAGTCAGCACAATGTCGATGTTATTGACCAACAAATGAAATCATGTATCTATTTCAATTACTTTAATATTCCGGCAATAAACAGTCAATCTATTCCTGTTGTTCCGCTGATCATTCTTGGTCCATTGTTTTCGGTAAACAACATTGTATCGACCGTTACATTGTGACCCTCATCGTCTAGTCGCAGTGTCATCTTCACCGTACAGTTTTGAAAGGCACATTTTATCCTGTGGGATCCACGTCGACCGGTCCGCCGCGCTCCTCTACCATCGACAGCGCCCCCTGCACTCTACATAACGTCCCTGCTGGCTGCATCCCAAAGCGATGCCACGACTCACTACTCTAAAGACACCTGCTGTCCTCTCTCCCGATAAAGAACGTTTATCATTGGCCCCCGATTTACCCGCTCCGTCGTTCTCACTTCAACCCTCCCTTCTGTGCCCCTATTCCTTTTAACTGTAAGGGCATCTCTATTTTTCCAAAATGCCCCATTTTTCCAACCTACCCCAGGTTCCGCCCACCATAACTCATTTCCCCAATATTAAATTCACTCCTGTCAGAGGATCCCGACACTTGGTCACTCTTCCCAAAGTACCCCGGTGTTTTATCAATTCTCTCCCAACCTGTAATCGGCCTCCCAAATTTCCCCTAATTTTTACCACTGACACCCTGAACTTTCGACACCCTGAACCATGATCCCTGAACTTCTATCGCACCTACCAAAAAATGTCGAACTTTTATCACCGACCTCCCAGACATCCCCGCGACCTGTTATCACCCTTCCCAAGCGCCCCCTTCCATCACTGCTCCCCGATGGCGTCTCGCAGCCAGGCAGCCATGCCGGCCACATCGGCGTAGACCCCGGGCAGGCCGGGCGTGGCGCAGCCCACTCCCCAGCTGACGGCTCCGGCCAGCCGGAGCTCAGAGGTGGGCGCTCCGCCGTCCCCCAGAGGAGTCCCGTCGGCTCGACACACCAGCGGGCCGCCGCTGTCCCCCTGGCAGGCATCGCGGCCCGGCTGGCCGGCGCACAGCATCGTCTCCGAGATGGTGTAGCCGTTGGTTCTGTGGTCGTGGAAGGGGAGGGGGTTAGCCTGTGAGGGATGCAGTCCTCAGTAGTGGACATCGGTAGTGCACAGGCAGTAACTACTGTGAGGGATGCACTAGTGAGCACCAGTGTGTGTGCTAACTACTGTGTGTGCACTAGTGAGGGATGCACTAGTGCAACATATAGCGGACAAACATTGGTGACTACCTATGTATATTTACATAGGCTTGAGATTGCGATAAATATAAGACGGCCCGATATGACCTAAGTTCGAGTATAATTAGCTGCTTACAATGAAATGGCACGGTTCCGCTTCAGGTACTGAAACGGTGTATTTGCTCTAAACCACCGCACCGTCTGCCAGACAGCTCTCGCCTGGGTTCCGTTGGACACATGTCGTTTGTGTGTGGTGAGTGGTGGGAGTCTTACCTAAGCTCGGACAGACAGCGGTCGTGGGTCTCTGTGATGACAGAATCTCACCGAAACCCGGGCTGACACCGGTCGCTTCTCACGTAAACTCGGACTGACACCGGTCGCTTCTCACCCAAACTCCGACTGACCCGGTCGCTTCTCACCTAAACTCGGACTGACACCGGTCGCTTCTCACCTAAACTCCGACTGACACCGGTCGCTTCTCACCTAAACTCCGACACCGGTCGCTTCTCGCCTAAACTTGTACTGACACCGGTCGTTTGACTGAGTGGTATGGTATCTCACCTAAACTCGGACTGACACCGGTCGCTTCTCACCCAAACTCCGACTGACACCGGTCGTATTTCACCTAAAATCGGACTGACACCGGTCGTGTCTCACCGAAACTCGGACTGACATCGCTCGTGTCTCCCCTAAACTCGGACTGACAGCGGGCGTGGGTCTCTGTGATGACAGAATCTCACCGAAACTCGGACTGACACCGGTCGCTTCTCACCTGAACTCGGACTGGCGCCGGTCATTTGACTGAGTGCTACCTTCTCACCTAAACTCGGACTGACTCCGGTCGTTTGACTGAGTTGTGACAGTATCTCACCTGAACTCGGACTGACACCGGTCGTTGGACTGAGTTGTGGCGGTATCTCACCTGAACTCGGACTGACACCGTCGTATCCCACCGAAACTCGGGCTGACACCGGTCGCTTCTCGCGTAAACTCGGACTGACACCGTTCGTTTGACTGAGTGGTATCTCACCTAAACTCGGCCTGACACCGGTCGTGGGACTGAGTGGTATCTCACCTAAACTCGGACTGACACCGGTCGCTTCTCACCCAAACTCGGACTGACACCGGTCGCTTCTCACCTAAACTCGGCCTGACACCGGTCGTTGGACTGAGTGGTGACGGTGGTCCAGCGCAGCTGACGCACGGTCCTGCCGCCCTGTTTGGTGAGCCCCCAGCCGAGCACCTGACACTCTGTGCCGGCGGCAGGCCGCTGCTCGGCCGGGCTCACCACCGCGCCCGTGATGCGCGTGGAAGGCTCCAGCGGTGTGCCGGTGCGGATCAGAGCCAGGTCGTTTGACTTCATGTTGCTGAAACGAGCGACATGTGATTGGATAGATGATGTGTAACGTGCAGTGTTCTTTTCACGGTGGGCTTTGGTCTTTGGATGATAGACGTAATAAACATAACAGTAGTTACTAGTGATGTCAATTACGGAAAATCGGAATACCGATACCAAACCAGATACCTACCAACCAAAACCGTGGAGAAATACCGAAACCAAACCAACTTGGGAATATGAGGAAAATACCAACCTTTTACCGATTTCTTAGCCTCTTAAACATTAGCGAGGGTTCATGATACCAACAAAATACCAAATACATTAGGATTGAAATACCAAATACCGAGTTGGTATCGGTTTGGTATCGGTATACCAAAAAGTTTGTATCCGATTGACATCTCTAGTAGTTACCTATACCTACATAAAAACGGTTTGGTACTTGGGTCTTGGTTACGTTTCCGTTTGAGACAGTCGAAGAATTTTTAGTCTTACGTGGGCTGGCTCTACATGTATCTTACCCAAAAATAGGTTAATACGTAATTAATACAACATTATGGAATGTGCGGTTAGTGCCTACCGGACTGGTGAAACCTCCATCCCAGGCACGTTCCGTTACTCGGTTTCTGGGTGAACGGTCATGTTCGAGACCTTGGCGATACGCCACAGCTGTGTCGGGCCGCCCGTCTCCGCCTTTGTGGGTGCGGTCTGTGTCACCTTTTGACGTGAACACCTGTGTAACCCTCCGCTCACCCGTACCTGTGCCCAGGCCCCGTCCCAACCAATGCGGGATTGGCCTTTTCAAACCGTATGATGGTCTATGTCAGTAAGCAAAGGCGAGGTACAACACTGGTTCGTCTCTATTCATCCTTCGGAGAATGCATTGGCTCATCCCCAACTAGCAATGGCACTTGATAATACAATGTCCCGGCTTAGGTATATCAATTCACATGTACTACCGCCCCAGGGAATGTTTTATCCCCCTATAGTTCATTCCCAGCTACATGCTCCGTTGCCCACTGCATCCTGTGAAAATTTCCCCCCGTGTCTCCCGGCCCACGCGGCTGTTTTCCGGCCTTGTCTCTCCTCAATTCTCGCTCCCAGCCGAGGCGACTCACTCGTCATAGTTAGCGATGGTGACGTTGACTGGATACCTGACCTGGAGACCCGTTCCGTCTAGGTTTGTCCCTCCAGTGACCACCTGGAACTGATCGGCCCTCCTGTCGGGAAGAGGGAGGACTAGTGAGACCGACCGTGGGAAGGCCTATGGGAACGGCCGACCGTGGGGCGTAATCAGACGAAACGACAATGGGATCACAAGGAGCTGTAAGTAGGTGTATGATTGAGCCTTAGAGTTAGGGCAGGGCAAAAATGGGAGAGATAGAGGAGAGAGAGATGGGGAGAGGGAGAAAGAGAGGGAGAGAGAGAGAGAGAGAGAGAGAGAGAGAGAGAGAGAGAGAGAGAGAGAGAGAGAGAGAGAGAGAGAGAGAGAGAGAGAGAGAGAGAGAGAGAGAGAGAGAGAGAGAGAGAGAATATTGCCTCGTTGACATTTATAAACAATAGGGTAGAGTTTGGAACAACACAAAAATATCGCATTTGATCCGTAAACGACTTCTGTCTGCATGTATGCCGACTCATACGTTCTGCGTTGTGACTCACATGTTCTCCGTGACGACTCACATGTTTTGCGTTTTAACTCACACGCTCTGCATGCAGTGTGCGGCCGTGAGCACCCAGTAGTCGCCGATGACCGTGCCGCCGCAGAAGTGGGAGTTGGAGTGACGGAACTGCAGCGATGCCACCCAGTTGACCGCTCCTGCGACCAATCGGTTCGTTAGTCAACATCACAGGGCGTGTCGCCGAGCCGAGGAGAGTCGATGTTATTCGGAGAAAAAATTCAAGCACATCACAGAGGTGATAGGACATACCTACTAGTATATATTGAGACGGGTTACACAGCACATTCGGGTGGACGCGTTTCGTCTAAATGACTTTATCGACACCCTCTCGGAAATTAAAAACAATACAAACACTTCGGGAGACGAAACGCGTCCACCCGAATGTGCTGTGTAACCCGTCTCAATATATACATTTGTCTATTGCTACATACCTACTAGTCTATAGTCATGCAGAGAACACGGACCACGGTGCATCAATACGTCCTAGTACAGAAAACAATGTCGTGGATGTGTTGCAGACCGGGAGGTTCAGGCTGTTTGCTGAATTCTGACCTTTGTAAACGGGCCAGTCCTGCAGGCGACCCAATATAGGATTGAGAAGCAAAGCAGTTTGAGAACGGACTACGGGATTCGGTCACTTGATAACGGTCTAGGTCAAGTAAACGGACCAAGTCGTTTGGAAGCAGACTGGGCCATCTGAAAATGGATAATAGCCGTTTTCACGACGGCCATCTGGTACACATTTGGTGCACATCTGGTACAGATTAGGTGCACATTTGGTCAAATCAGGTTCAGTGTGTTCTTAGCAGCTATCAGCTAGGGTTGCACTAATTGCTTATATGCCCGCTTTTTCATATTATCAGAGAGCATCATCGGTTAAAACACTGAAATAAATTCCTAAAATGAAGATACTTACTGTAAAAGAAATTAGGTGCAGATTTGGTCAAATCAGGTGCATTCGCCGGATAGCCTGTCGTGAAAACGGCTATTGGATATGGCCAGTGGTCGTAACAAAAGCACATTGTACCTACCAGATGTATCGGATTATTCAAAAATGAATAAAAAAGTGAGTCGTTGAGTGACCGATGCTCCAGAAATAAGTATGGGCTTGAGCAGATGATTTGCTTCATCATTATCCGTGTATGCTGCGTTTCACCCTTCCTTCCTTCCTTCCTTCCTTCCTTCCTTCCTTCCTTCCGGAACGCGATTGCACTATTCACGAAGGGTAATCGGATTCGCCACATTTAAAGGCCGCGTAAGTTAGGAGCCTTGCAATTTTCGTTAAATTTACGGTCGGCTCAGTAGCGGCGGAACACCTTCAATTCAACACCTCCAGGTGCCCTGGTGCCCTCCCCGTTCCGCCGCCTATGGGTCGGCTCCTCCGTTGTCTCGTTTCTCCGTCCATGCTATTTTTTCCCATATGGGAGCGGGCTGTTCGATGTACCTAATAGATATCCGACTATTGTTATGGCAGCGGAATTTTCAATTATGTTTCCAAAGATTAATCAGAGCGCCAGATGTCACACGTAATACTTCAGGCCTTTGAGTGGCTGCTCAGCCCGCCGGTTACGGCGTGCGTCACTCTTCCCAGCCACTATTCCCTCTTCCCAGCCACCATTCCCTCTTCCCAGCCACCATTCCCTCTTCCCAGCCCGCCGGACCCTCTTTCCAGCCGCCATTCCCTCCTCCCAGACCGCCGGACCCTCTTTCCAGCCACCATTCCCTCTTTAAAACCACCCTTTCCTCTTCCCTGCCGCCGTTCCCCTTTCTCAGCTGCCCCACCCTCTTCCCAGCCACTGTTCGCCTCCCCCCCTCTCTCTCTCTCTCTCTCTCTCTCTCTCTCTCTCTCATCCCAGCCGCCGCCGGTCCGGGGCACGTTTATGAGCGCACGGAGGTATTTTACGCTACTAGAGGGATCGAAAATGAAGGTTCATGTCTCATGAGAAGATATCTACATAGAACCGGTTCCGTCGCCACCGCCCGCGGCACTACTGACTGCGGGGCGGAGTCAAAGGACAGTGAAAGTTCAGAGGTCGGACAATGTGTCCTGGTGGCTCGCCCGGTACCCTCCGAATGGCGACCGAAGGACGGCACAGTTGTTAGCATACATATAGGGTTTTGGCTGGTCAAGTTTGGTACATACCCCCCGGGCCCCGGCCCCTCATACACAACACTTGAAATGTTATTACGGAGCGAGCGAAGCGAGCGGAGTCTTACGTAGAATAACGGAAATTTCTGAGTATGAGCGGCCGGCCGTGCGGACGCTTTTGCGAGGCTTATATCTCAGCAACCACTTGACCGATTTACATGCGGTAATTTTTGTAGGGTAGCTTCATTCCTTCTACCAAGTATTGGACTATTCTTGATGCATGTGGGTGACCCCTTATGCACGTGCCACGTGCAAAACGAAGTGGTGTCAGTTTTGCAATTGTTGCAATATCTCGGTAACTACTTGGCCGATTGCGCTAAAAGTTGGCATGTAGGTAGGCACCCACTAGGCACTGCATATTCATGTGCCAGAGTTGGGGTGCTGCTGCACGTGCGCACGTGCAGGGGTCGTTTCCAGATCTCGAGAACGGCTGGACCGATGGCGCTCAAATTTGGTACACGGTTAGGGACCAGTTAGTAGGGTGCCGTGCACAAGTCAGTTGGGACCCATTTTGCACGTGCGCACGTGCAGGGTGCCGCTTCCAGATCTCGAGAACGGCTGGGCCGATTGTGCTCAAATTTGGCACATCGCTAGAGACCGGTTAGTAGGGTGCCGTGCACAAGTCGGTTGGAGGTACCCCCTCGAAATATCGCACGTGCAAGACTCACCCTCTCGCTCGCTCCGTTACTCGCCCCAAAAGGCGTTATACTGGTTTACACAGTGCCAATGCACTGCAACTAGTTTTGATGGCTATGCACTGCAGCATAAGATTTCATTGGTGAGTAGCGCCTGGTAGGTATGGATAGCCGTCAAATTGCAGAGCGCCAGCTGGTTGACCTGACCTGACCTGACCTGACCTACCCCAAATGTATGAATGCATCACTTTTTACATAGGTACAGTCGTGTACAGGTTGATGGTCCCCTACTCTTTATCCACCGGGTTCCTATGGCTCAGCATTGGCAGCAGCCGCCTGGTACCGGTAGGCTGTGCCGCATGACCCGAGAGTGAAGCGGCACAGTCTACCCACGCCGTTTGACATCGGCTCGGGTCGCCGGGTGGAGCGCTTTGTAGACCAGCTGTCACGTCAGACCAGCGCGGGGGGAGGGGCTCGTCTCGGTGGTTGGCGTGGGCTGGGGAGTGGTGTGGGGCGTGTTGGTGGACCATGGGGGCTGGGCGGGTTGTGTGGTCACTTGCTGCATTGCACATTTTGCGTCGCTTAACAATTGCATTCCTGTTTTTGCTAAGCACAATGCACGGAAGACCCAGCGAATATAATTTACTTGTGCATTGTGCAAAACGTGATTTGGCACGGTATCGAGGCAACCATAGGTCTTGTGCCACATATATGCATGATATTTAGGCAATACGCTTATGAAAATGGTAGATTGATCGGATTGATCCTGGATGTCAATTCGTATGCTAAATGTCGACATGTAATAAATGAACGAATGAATGAATCAATCAATCAATCGACAATCGACATGTAGATATAAAACCGTATAAATGGCTCGCAACCACTAAAATCAAACCAGATCCTAACTCGGAAAAGTAGCCGGAGCCCCGATGAGGCTCGAACCGGGACTCCACGTTGAAAGTTTTGCCAATGATCCATCATCATTCCACCAAGCTAGAGCGACCGGCACCCGAGACCACAACAACATTCATTGACTTTGCTGCCGACCTCCCGGCCCCGCCGCCCGCCCGGCCAGACTTTGCCCCGTCCGTGGCCACCATCCGGTGTAGCTCAGCGTAGGAGTGCTAGACTGTCAAATTGACCGGTAGTGAGAGGCCCGGTTGGAGACGCTTCGCGTGCTGGATGTTTATTTCTGTGTCCGAGGCTATGCGATTAGTCCACTTTTCAGAAAGATTATTTGGTGACAGGTCTGTTTTCTTTCTTTGCTGCAATTCATGAGGAGACCGTATGGACCCTTACCTGTCCTTCCGCACCCCACTTGGGAGATGGGTGTTTGAACCCCCCTGGGTTTTGTGAATATCTCTAAAGAGAATTTTTGGAGGGTGGATTACGATCGGTTCTATGCGACAAGTGACCACACACACCCAGCCCCAGGTCCGCTCACTCCCTCCCCACATTACCCCCGTCCCACACCACACTTCAGCCCGCCTCATCCACCGAGCCGAGCCAAATAGACAGGCCTGACCTTTACCCCCCCCCCCCTCCTTCCAGCCGGTGTAACGCAGCGTCCGGTCAAATCGCTCTACCAGGCGACCCGAGCCGGTGTCATACAGTGTGGGTAGGCTGTGCCGCTTCACTCTCGGGTCATGCGGCACAGCCTACCGGTACCAGGCGGCTGCTGCCAATGCTGAGCCATAGGAACCCGGTGGATAAAGAGTAGGGGACCATCAACCTGTACACGACTGTACAAATGCAAGTTTTGAAATCAGGATCCCGAAAAATAAAAACTTTTAACCTTACCTTAAGATGTTCTAAGACCCCGAATATCATGATTTCTGGGTCATCGGCCAGATCGAAGGGCAACCAATGACCAAGCTCGTTGTTCTGCAATAACTCCTAAAGCGCTAGACATCGGCGCGAAACTTTTAGTACTTTCGGCGGCATCAATTGACATCTTGTGTCAAAGTATGAACTTCGTAGCTACCATAGGTAGGCCGGAAGTGACGTCAGAGTGACGTCATGTTCGGCTTATTTTGACGCAAAACATTGAGCTACGGCATTGCTCTCAAGAGCTCAGTTTTTTTTTTTTTTAAGCTAGATCTAATTTCTTTGCTTGAGAGGACTTCGAATACACGTGCTATCAAACTGCTATCTCGATTTTTCAAAATTTTGATAATTTTGAAAATGTGTATATTAAATTTCAAAACTTATATTTTCATCTTTTTTTCCAAAAGTTTTTGACATTTCGAAAAAATGAAATATATTTGATAGAACACATGGCCGTGATGGGTATACTCTAGCAAGTTTCAGCCGGATGGATATCTTCAAAATAGCCAAGTTATACGCATTGTAGCACAAATTTCACTATAATATTTTTCGAATCGGTTTTTCAGTACGTGGGTATTTGACATCGCACACCAATATAAATAGTTACATCGTGCTCCTGACCTCAAACTGCATTCGATAGACACCGTTCTTTTTTTGTTGTTGAAAAATTTTAAATTTGAAATTTCACCTTTTTTGACCTGAAATGGCCTCACCTCAGCTAAATTCGACTCAAAATGGCTTCGAATGATACATATACGACACCGAATTCGGAATCGATGGCCTAAATGCAAAATGGACTATAAAATATCTGTCACGTGACCGATTCATGATACAAAATTTCGTGACCTGCTATGACCTGACCCTGACCTAAAAATCAAAGTATAAGTTTGGTACCCTCAGGGTATCTAAAGGATCTATACCAGGGGTCGGCAAATGGTGGGGCATGCCCCCTTTGGGGGTAATGGCGCCCTTCGGCGGGGGGTAATGAGGGCCTCTGAGAAAGCCTCATCTTTTTTAGAATTAATGGCTCCCTTGATGGGACAAACATCGCAACTGTTGTGCCCCAGGATTCAAAGATTAGTCGAGGTCAAACGCACAAAGCATGAACTGATTAGCTGGCGCATGCCAATTTTCATGTAGCTGCTCACCATTCCGTACAGTCGTGGAAAGTAACTGTCATGTACCTACTAGCCGGCGCTCGTCTCACATTGGCGTTTTCACAGTCACTAACGCGAGGGAGAGGAGTCGTCCATTACACCCTGACCTGAGCGTCTCGGTCTCTGAGCTGGAGCTTTGCAGAAAAATTGAGCGTGTTGCCCGTGAAGATAAGCAGCCGCTGCTACCCAATTTAAAGGTCGTTGGTCATTGGGTGACCTCCCATAGGTCAATAACAACTGCCGAGTTAATCGGGTCCTGCTGTAACTTCTTGAAGTGAGATTTTGTGGCCTGCCATGATCCCAAGAAAATCTCACAAATCAACGGTTATTTGGGTTAAGGTCATGCCATTTTCAGGACAGATAAAATGATCGGCTCGATGGTACAGTTTTTTTCGTGATCCGACCCTTTTAACGTGATCTATTCTCGAAAAATACCCGCTACCCATATACGTATGGGGGTTAACCCGCGCCCTGCTGGGGCTCCTGGATTTCCACGCCCTGCTGGAGATGGAGGTAGAACACCCCCTATTAACTTGGCTCCTGGGTCACTAGCGAAACGCCGTAGTCGGCGATCGAAAGAGCGTAAGAAATGATGAAGAAAAAACTATGGTCACCTTTTAGGTCAAATCAAAGGTCAGGTCACCAGAGGTCATCGAACGTAAAATTTCGCCAATTTCCAGGTCAACCTTTGACAATTTTCGACAAACTGGCCTATAGCTCAGGAAAGGATAGAGCTACAGCGCTGCGGAAAAACGCATTCGATAGCTCTCTTAACGTTTTTTCTGATGCCTGCCCTCAGATTCAACCGAAGGTGGTTTAGCCTGCAGGAGACAAAAGCTACCAAAATGTACGATGCTTGCTGATAGTTTTTCTTAAATAACTTTTCACTCAAAACTTGCAAGAGCTCACTTTTATCAGCATCGTGATCCTCCCGTCGAGAAGCATCGAATGTTTTGTTGCACATCAGTCGATCCGTATCGTCGAGCTGAACACTTATAAGGCATTTTCATCGCTCTGGGATGCCCTTATCAAAAGTTATTAGCGAATAGCTGTTAGATACCATTCATGACCTGAAATGACCTCAGGGACATACAGCGGGGTTACGGGTGCAATTTTCCGGTTCAGCGGTCATGTTTACTTGTAAATAAGAGTGTCACAGTGTTAGGAATGACACTGGTCCAAAAGAGGCGCCTTTCAATTTTGTACCATTGACTTTGCGCCCTCTCCCATTTATAATGGGAGAGGGCATGAAATTGACCTGAACTTTGGTCACCGACATCAAATCTCCGAGATACAAATTTTGTACATGTTGTTGCCTTTATCAATTCCTGAAAGTTTGAAAGAGATCTGTCACTCAATGCAGCTAAAGTAGGCGTTGCAGTCTTTACTGAGGTGAGGTCACTTGACGTGATCGATCTGGTGACCTGACTTTGAGTGACTCTGGTCTGAAATATTCACAACATGTGCAGAAACGATGTATGATAAAATGTTCCAAAATGGTGGCGCTCCGTGCCAACGTTTTTGAGATATTTGCGAGAAACCGCAGGGGAGGGGCCTGCGGTTTCTCGCAGATATGGTACCTACCCAAAGAGTCACGGAAAAGTATGGAATTTCAGTAACATTGGTTGTATCACCAATGGTGTCTGGTAGGGTGGGGGTAATGGCCCTGCCTGGCGCCAAAAAAGGGGGCACGACCCTGGAGGACCTGCCGACCACTGATCTATACGCAAGTGCGTAAGCCAAAAACGAACCTCATCTGACTTGTAAGCCGGCGGCCAGAGCCCAAAATGTGAACAGGCCAAGCATCGATAGTTTTTACTTTGACCTGACCTGAGACCAGACACGTGCATGGGTCCAAGAAAATGGATCTGGGATCTGATCCCACGGATCCTGATCTCGGATCCGACGGGATCATAGATCCAGCTCTGTAATTTATCGAGAGATCCGTAGGGATCACAGATCCGAGTCTCATTTTTTGCTTGAGATCCAGTGAGATCATAAATCCTCACTTATTTTTTGTCAACACATATTTATATCCCAAAAAATACTTGTTTCAACTCACAAACGTTCTGTTTTAGTGATTTTATGTGATCGCACGTCATAATCCATAGTTTTATGTCACTTATTGGCATAGAAACCCTTTAAAACATGGTTTCAAATGTGATGCATGGTGGGATCCACTCAGATCATAGATCCATGTTCTTATTTTATCGTCAGATCATATGAGATCATAGATCCAAGATGTATTTTCCACGCTGGATCCGTGGAATCATAGATCCCAGCCTGCACTTTGCTTCGAGATCCACTGAGATCATAGATTCATCACTCGGATCCATGCACATGTCTGCCTGTGACTTAACCCTCGCGGGCCCGGGGGGCGTTTTTCGCCCCCCCCCCCCTCCTGGCGAATATTTGCTCTAGCTCCCGAACGCTTAGTGATAGGAAAGCGAAACGTTCAGTATCTTTTCTCCCATCAATTTGACATCTTCTGAAGTATAAAATTTGGACCTAGCCCCATTGATGACGTCACAAGGTCCATTTTTCTAGACCCCTGCACGGCAAACTTCGGCGTCACACAGACGCAAACTTCAAATCAGGGATGCGGAGCCGTGGAAATTTCAGACGGCTCCGGCTCCGGCTCCGGCTCCGGAGAAAAAATCGGCTCCGGCTCCGGCTCCAGCTCCGGGTGAAATGCTATGGCGGCTCCGGCTCCGGCTCCGGCTCCGAGTAAAATGGTCCGGCTCCGGCGGCTCCGGCTCCGACTCAGTACATCCCCTATGCAATCAATTTAATACGGGTGGAAGAAAAAGAGACGTTGCTGGGAGTCGCAGTCCACTGCACTGGCTTCAAAACAATGGCCGTCACCTGATGACCGGTCCTCATGTTCTGGGGATGCAGTAGACGTGTGTGTGGGGGGGGGGGGGGGAGGAGCAGACAGGAAGTTGATTGCGTACTGTGGGATACTGGGGATATTCGGCTTTTTTCATTCACTTGATGGCCCATGACGTACTATTGGTCTCAAGATAAGGACCCAGGCGACCTGTAGTTTTGATGCGATGGATACCCTTACCCTCGCCACAACTCGGGCCGAGTGCACCCCTCCTCCCAGCCAGCGCCACCCCCACTCGAGTTGTGGCGAGGGTGAGGGTATTCACCGCATCAAAACTACAGGTCGCCTGGGCCCTTATCCTGAGACCAATAGTACCATATGTTTTACTGCATTGTACTGTCAAACCGAGCTAGGTCAATTATTTTTTTCCTCTTCAAAAAATAAAAAGGAGCCGGAGTCGCCCCCTTTTTTGGCGGCTCCGGCTCCGGCTCCGGCTCCGGGCTATATTGTTTCACGGCTCCGGCTCCGGCTCCGGCTCCGGGCAAAATATGCCGGCTCCGGCGGCTCCGGCTCCGACTCCGGCTCCGGCTCCGCATCCCTGCTTCAAATAGCTGCTGAAAATAGAGTTTTAGAGATAAAGACAAATTACGAGCACGGTTGTGTAGCGTTTGACCTAGATAAAAATAGAAAAATAGTTTTGGTGACCTGAGGTCAGAGGTCAGGTCAACGACCCCGAAATGTGGTTTTAGTTTTTCGCAAATAACTTCGACAAAAAAGGTCCTAGAGCTACGGCAATGGTACCATCGCATTCGCCTTGTCAAGCCGCGTCGAATGATATATATTTTCTTCGGAAAAGGTCAAGTTTTATGTTGACCTCACGTGACCTCGAATGACCTCTGGTTGACCTTGACACATGAGAGGTCATTTATGATGGATTTGTACCCGCTGATCACGAATCTGGCATCTATTTTCCTCTAAGCCTTCATTTAGAGCTTCTGGACGGCAAAATTGTCTTATTTATTATTACTAACTTGAATCAGTGAAATAGCCTCTATCAGGGATACTCTTCTGTGACCTTGACCTTTGAGCAGCCTTGTATCGTAAGATGAACCACAAATAGCGAACTAATAAGCCTCAAAACATTTCAAAACATCTTGGAAGCTAGCACGCAAGATGTGCGAAAAGTGCCAAGTTTAAGGTCAATTTTGAGCGTGACCTTGACCTTGACCTTTAATTTTAAGCACATTTACGGAATCCTCAGCTTCTCTTCTTTCGTTTGACACCCAATTTTGCCGGTTTGATGCAGCCTGCCGTCCTATAGAAGGCTTACTTTGAGATCACTACACATGTGCCGGTTTTTGCCTTTGACCTCGACCTCTGACCTTGAAAATTGACCTGAGGTCAAAAATTTTAGGTGCTTTAGAATCGTCTCGTAAGGACCTTTCGTTTGGTATCGCTTTTGTTTCCGTAGCTCCCTTATTTACGGAGTTAGACAGGGGGGGGGGGGGGGGGCGAAAAACCCAACCACCCCGGGCTGCGGTGGTTGGGATTACCCCCCGGGCCCGGCCGGGTTAATTGGTGACCTCAAGGTAATTAGAATTAGGTTTCGCTCGACAGTTTTTCCGGGGCTATCAGACGCCGTTTGCATTTTGACAATAGGCCCAGTAGTTTCGGAGTTCGGAGTGGGACGATGAATAGCCCCCCCCCCTTCCAATAGGGCGTGTTATACTCGTACATAGACCTCAGTGAGGCGCCGGTTAAAATTAGGTATCATCGGCTTTCGTCTCTGGCGAAACGCCCGTTTTGCCGCGAAGCCTTACCATAATCAGGGGCAGAGCGGCTGACCCATGATCCCCGCTGCATGTGCATAATGCATGCCTTCTCCACACCAACTTTGAAAAATTATACACCCGTGCTTCTTTCGATGCACCTAAATGACGTGAATGACACTACTGCACGTGGCACGTGGAAAATGAAGGGGTGTCGAGTTTGTTTCAATAACAATAGCTCCGCAATTCACTGAGCCGATTTCGATGAAAATTTGCATGCTGGATAGGCATGGGCACCTATACAAACGTATAGCTGCTACGGACTGTTACTGCCGTGTAAATTCGCCTGTTGTTCCATGACATCGAATAGATAAATAAAATAACGGGTAATGCTTTTCCATGAATGCATCATGGCCGAACGACCGGACCGATTGCCCTCAACATTGGTATACCGTTGAGAACCAATGTGAGGAGCACCCGGCACAAGCTAATTGGTGTTCAATTAACACATGCATGCACGTCCAAAGTACATTTCTACGTTTTAGGGATGGCTGTTAGTTATAATGTTTCACCTTCTTTTTCTCACGTTGTAATGCATGCACAACGGGCGATGCGGGCGGTTTTGTTTTTTGCGCCTTTTGCGGTTGGCGGCCGCTTTTTCGTTTCTTTTTTTGCGGTGTTTGCTTTTGGCGGCGCGGGCGGGCGATTTTTAGACGTTTTCGGTTGGCGGTTAGCGGGCGTGCGATGCGGGCGGTTTTATTTTTTTGCGGATTTTTTGCATTTCTTTTGCGGTTTGCGGCAGACGTGCGTTTGTTTATTGTTTATGTTTGCGACGTTTGCGTTGGCGTTTCGGCCGTGCGTTTTGCGCGTTTTGCGGTGTTTGCGTTTTACGGCGGGTGGGCGTTTTTCACAATTCAAAGTCCAAAGCTTCGGGCCACAGCGCTTCTCGAAAAGCGCTGCCCTCGAGTAACGCATGCACAATGCACACAATTCAATAATTATATGCGTGGTGGCTTTAAAGATTTTTGACTAGTATGCTTTTGGTAAAAATAATGTGAATTGTGCGACCATTAATGTGATATTTCCAAGTGTGCGGTCCATTTCCAAAATTCGACAAGACATATGCACTTTTATGCCATCGAAAAACGCTAAGCCAGGGCGCGCCTGCGCCCTGCGGCACGGTGTTTTGAAGACAAACTGTGATGAAGAAGGAGGGCAGGGCAGTAGAAGCACCATAGTAAGTCGTGGATCAACATTATTTACCACGCAACCTTTTTTCAATTAATATGAAGTCGAAACTAAGAGATTCGGGCGTGGGACTGACATATCTGAAAGGCCCCGATTCGACAGGCGCTTCTGTTTGTGAAACACCATTACCAGTCCAAATCGTGAAAGCCAGGAGGCGGCGAGTACGGGTATATAACGGGCGTGGAGATCGATTTCACCGTCACATTCTGATTCGACAGTCCTTCCAGTGAGGTGAGGACTCACGAGCACAGCAGCAGACGCAGCGGCGCCAGCACCGACCGTTACTCGAGTTCGGCCGACCGACCAGTGTCGTGGTTTGATTCAGTGTGTGCCGTGAAGTCAGTCTGCACCATGAAGCTGTCCGCGTGTCTGCTGCTGGCCGTGGTGGCCGCCGTCTCTGCCGACCAGGGCTTCTACCAGCCGCAGGCCGCGGCGGTCCAGTCGGCGCCCAGCTCCTACACCAACTATGCACCCGGAAACTACTACGACCAGCGTCCTCCGGCACGCCAGGGGTAAGACATGAACGAGGGGCTTCAGGCCATATACATATGTTATTAGCCTTGCGTTGATCGTGGAAGCCCTGAGATAAGGAACTGATTATCTCATGCAATAAAAGTGATACTGACTTACGTTATCCCCCAGTTGTATACACAACACAACATTACCTATCGGTAATTTACGACCGTTTTTTGTTGTTGTAATGTTATGATAGGTATGGTCTGTGATGTACGATCACTGTAAATGCTAAATGAGGCAACTCAAAAGCTAATCACACAATGTTTGAGCTGAGTTACGGATATGACGTGTTTTTTAGTGAACAGAAACACATTAAACGCAAAAATGACCTCAACATATATTCGAGATGACTTTTAGGACACTGCTCTGGTAAAAAGAAGCGCTACTTTTTGTCCTGAAACTTACATTACCGATTTTTTTGTTATTGCAGATGGTTCGACAGGATCTTCGGTGGATCTAACCGTCGCCAGGGCATTGCAGGACTTCTGGCAGGAATCGGTAAGAACTAAGTCAGACTGCTGGTTTTAGATGTCATCATTTTATTATTACACGTCGCAGTGCATCCTGTCAGCATTATGAAATGCTTGAATGTTTTCCCGTTCTCCAACTTCCAGTTATCATTAAAGGCATGCCTGCATGAGTTCCCCATGCATCACAACCATAGTGTCATTTCCACTGATTTCGATGACCAACTTTGTTTCTCTTTTCCACAGGACCGATCGGCGCGGTCGTCGGCGTCGTGGTTGCCGTTGTTGTTGTCGTCGCCGTCGCCGCGGCCGCTACTCAGCTCAGCCAGTCCGGCAGAGGTCTGGACAATGACGAGTGGGAGGTGGACCACTCGGTCTGGATGAGCCAGCTCCAGAGGGACTTTGAAGACTCGTGGTCGAACTAGTAAATCAGGGTCGAGGAGGAGTGGTTACGACGAGCAATGGATACAGACAACACTTCATCGAATAGCTAAAAGCGCGAAAAAGTATTTATATACGTAACGTCATCCATTATATCTGGCAGCTAACTTTGACATCATAATTTGCAGCATTTACGATGCAATGCTACCCGGTCGCCTGTGTCAATTGCTTTTCATTAAATATTCCAGAAGTACCGATAAACTAAGAGATAAAAGTGCTAAAACGTATTCGTTTTTCTTTACAAGTCCTGAAAAGCTCTTGAATTGTTAAGTTGTTACTGCATTGTTGTTGAGCATTGATAAATGACATGAATGTTCCTTGTCTGTTTCCTGTTGATAGTGACATTGTTCTTGTTGAGTTATTACCTGTTATCTCGACATTGTTTTCGTGATATGAAATATATTTAAACCCTCATCTGCTTGTCATTGACGTGTTCGAGGCCGGACAACCGTTCGCGGGCTCACGGACAGCGTTTCACAGGGATGGCATATGGCCTGCTTTAGCGACACACACACACACACACTCACGGTCCTTTGGAAAGTGGCGCGCGCGCCGCTGCGCAGCGTCCGGCAGTCCTGCGCCATGGTCTGATTAATCGGGTCGGTGTGACCGCTTGGCTGGTCATTGTGCCGATAGTCCGACGGAGGCACTGGTTCGGTCTCCACAGTCTGCGTCACGCAGCTGGTTCGTTCCACCTCACGGCCACGGAATAATGAGCTCAATGGGCTCATCGTGTGGGCAGTGAGCCGATATAGGAGACCGATCGGAATAAATGGGAAAGTACATATTTCGACTGTTACTTGCTGAAAGTGAGGGCTGGAAACAATGGCGTTTATGAGTCAGAACGCAGCGTGAAGTGAGTCTGCATATTTTGAACGGAAAATATTAGATTTTGTAGTCCGCAACTCCGCCCATGAGGCTACACTGTCAAAAAAGTTTAGCACCCATGTCAAAACCGACACCCTATGCCGGCTTATTATAAGCACCGTAAATGGGTGCACTCCTTCAGGGCATGCTTAAAATAAGCCGTTACAGGGAGCTACTTTTCGACACGGATGTTAAGCCTTCACAACCTTTTGGCCTGCTTAGAAAATAAGCCGGCACAGGGAGCTGGTTTTTGACATGGGTGCTAAATAATATTTTTACAGTGTTAGCCGTTTTCACGACGGGCTAGCCGGCGACTGGCGAGTGCACCTAATGTGACCAAATCTGCACCTAATCTCTTTTACAGCAAACATTTTTATTTTATGAATTTATTTCAGTGTATTAATATTAATCGATGATACTCTGATAATATGACAAAGCAGGCACATGAGGAATTATTGCAACCCTAGCGGATAGCTACTTAGAAACACACTGAACCTATAATTTGACCAAATCTGCACCTAATCTGCACCAGATGTGCACCAAATGTGTACCAGATGGCCATCGTGAAAACCGCTATTCTAATCCTAATCACGTTCCTTTTATCAAACGTCCAATCCTTTTCTCACGCATCAGAATACACTAGCATTTGGCTTACCATATCAGAATGTGCGCACGTGCAGGATAGGACCTCCATCTTAGGGGTGGGCAAACTGCGTACAAAGCTGCTAGAGGCTCTTATGGACTGAAAATTACGGTTTGGTGGGCGGTCTCAATTTGCAAGTGCGCACATGAGCAGTATCACTATCGCGCTCGCCTCGCACTTTCGATGCTGGAAAGGTGTCCCACTAATCAGTACTAGTTAGCACCCCGAAAGCCCCTTAGCAATCTCCATTTAAAAAGCTGTAGCAGTTCCCAAGTTTCCCGACTTTTGGGTCATTAAACTGACCTGGAAGGTCAACCAATTTGACACAGGCTCTTATACACTGGCTCTCTGTAGAGCCTTATAAAATTGAGTATCATTGGCTTCCTCTCTTTACGGGCAACACGATTGTGTTTTTTTTTTTTCGGTAAGCTCTTGCTCGATCAGAGGCCGAGCGGCATGGATGGACTACGAAGTAATACACATTACCTACACAATGCTGTTCCCGGAAATACTTTCACGAGCCAAGAACTGTGACCACTGGTGTACCGTGGTTCATGCCACTATCCAAAATAATGGTCCAACATAATACCTATAGGTACTGATTTCGAACGGACTTAGGTCTCCACATAGTCGGTAACTCTGCCTCCAATGGTGTCAGATTAGTATTCGAGACAGCTTATTTTCTGAATTCCGAACATCTGGGGTTGATCTTATCAGCTGTCCCTATTTCGTCATTAACTGAAAGTAGCAGGGTGCGACGAAGAAAGTGACGTTTCTGTTAATGAACACTCTCGCTCTTCAGTCTTATCAAGTTGGGGACTGGAGCTTGTTGTTTCAGGGCAGAGCCAAGGCCAGTTTTCTTCAGTAGCGGCGGAACACCTTTAATTAAGGCAGGGGGGCACTGCCGACTTTTGTTCCCATTCTTTCCATGCAACGCCCATAGGGCTAATGTTAAAATGCCAAAATCAGAGGGGGGGGGGGGCACGGTGCCCCGGTGCCCTCCCCATTTCGCTGCCTATGGTTTTCTAATTGATGTCTGTGCCGATAGTTTCCAAAGCCACTTTGGAATAGCACCACTATAATAGCTACCATTGGCAGGTCAAACGGCTGTATCCATGCAATGCTAGCAGAATCTTGACTCTTGGGGGTATGACTTTGGATGAGAGGTTGTAAATGACTTGATCTGGGTCACAGGGCTTGATAAAGCCTGCTATACCAAGGCGTTGTAGCTTCCGAGAGTGAATAAGTTCATGTTTCTTGACAAAGTCAGACAGAATGTTTTTTGCGTCGCTGACGAGCCAGAAGTACTGAAAGAACGACAAAGTTCCATGTAACGACCGTCGTATGGAATCAACGTCTCTTTTTAAGATCCGTAATCTTCTTTTCTTGTAGTTGATCTCATTGTCTAGAAGTTCAGTTTGCCATGTTCGATAGAGTTTCGAATGTTGTAAGGACTTTCTGTACAGTTTAAACCGTAAGAACTTCGGAAAGATGTCATAAGTTTTGCAAGTTTCTAAAAACGTGATGTCCAGGTTGCATTTTGCGGCCTTCTTCTCATGATCGATCAGTTTGAAAACGTCTTTGAACGTAGATCTTCTGTGTGATCTCTTGATATGATCGAAAAGTCGTTCATGTTTTGGTCGTAGAAGTAAAAGAAACTTCACCAAAAGACAGCTCAAGGCAGTAATCATATTCCAGACCGGTTTCGGCACGTTTAAGTACCATCATCAGTGGGCATACATGTTACATTCATGATACATGACAAAACAAAGTTAATACAAAAAATCGTAGTTCAAAATTCACAAGTCGTTACATCGTTTAAACATTCGGATCAATCGCTACATTCTTTTAAAATCGGTTGATGCTCTCACAGACCTATTTGAAAAAATATGTCAAGAACTCAGGTGCTTCATACTTCAAGGCACTTCAAAATAAAGCACCAAGTGATGGTGGCTACTTTTAAGCCACAATCTGCAGGGGCACAGCTGAGTTTTTACTATTTAAGCTTGGTTTTTCCATATGTATGTGTAATGATTCGAGCGTTCTAAGGTCCATAGCTGTTGGCGCTCTTGCAAGTATTTGAAAGTCCGAAATTGAAAAACGGGTGTCACACTGATCTGAATGATCTCTCACAGATGACTGGGGAGGAGATGTCAGCATCTTACCCGTTCTCTCAGAGATTCCTAAATGTTGGCTAACTCTGGTGTTAAGGCGTGCACTGGTAGAACCAATGTACGACCCCCCGCACGAGGGGCAACAGAATTTGTATATCACGCCAGAGCAGCACATTTTTGGAACTCTATCTTTGTGTTTGAAAAAAGAGCCAATCGTAAGTTGATTCCTCAGGACGATACGAAATTGAGCATAAGGGTAGAAAGTAGTCAGTATATCGGTAATAGCATGTTTTAAAGCTTGAGACTGTTCTCCAAGGTACGGGAAAGTCACATATTTGTAGAGCTTGGGCACATCAAAAGATGCTGGTACCCGATCGTATTGTTTGTTGAGGAATTTCCTCACTTCGAAATTGATTAGAGGAGCAGGAAAACCATTATTTTTGAAGAAAGTTCTCAGGAAATTAAGTTCACAGTCAAAAAGTCGATAACTGGAGCATAACTTGAAAGATCTGTGGATGGCCGATTGCAGTACTGCCACCTTGATCGCCTTGGGAATAAAGCTAAAAAAACTTAAACCTAGTCCAGTGAATGACGGTTTCCTGAATACAGAGGTTACGAATCTGTCCCCAGACCTTGTGACGTTCACATCCAAGAATGAAAGTGTACCGTTTGTTTCTACTTCCCTAGTGAACTTTATCCTTGGGTGACGGCCGTTCAAGTATTGTAAGAATCGGTCTATATGCGAGGGGTGGTCAAAAATAAGAAAGCAGTCGTCGACATACCTGCGATAGTAGCTGGGTTTGAAGTCCACGGGGCAATCATCAAGCCATCTTTTCTCATGAAAACATAAAAAAATGTTGGCAAACGTAGGTCCTAGAGGGAGCCCCATTCCAACGCCATCTTTTTGGAACGGAATTTTGTATGGTCTACCTAAGGTCCATAAGCTGTTGACTCCTATGCGTCCTATCTTTGCCGCATGTGGAACGCCTACCTATAAGCTTGCAAAATTTTTGGTGCCCATTTTAGCTCCTCTCACTGAGAACCAATTCACGATAAAAAATAGCTATCAGTTCGTATCCGATATTCAATCTATCAGATTAAGCTCAGATTCTACCATGGCTAGTTTTGATGTTGAAAGTTTATTTACGAATGTACCGGTCCGAGAAACCATTGAGATATGCATTAACTCTCTGTTTGATGGCAAAGATACATTCGTCGGTATCGCAAAGGGTCTTTTCCAATCCATGCTCGAACTTGCTGTTCTGAACTCGTATTTCTTGTTTGATGGTGACCTGTACAAGCAAAAAGATGGCGTTGGAATGGGGCTCCCTCTAGGACCTACGTTTGCCAACATTTTTTTATGTTTTCATGAGAAAAGATGGCTTGATGATTGCCCCGTGGACTTCAAACCCAGCTACTATCGCAGGTATGTCGACGACTGCTTTCTTATTTTTGACCACCCCTCGCATATAGACCGATTCTTACAATACTTGAACGGCCGTCACCCAAGGATAAAGTTCACTAGGGAAGTAGAAACAAACGGTACACTTTCATTCTTGGATGTGAACGTCACAAGGTCTGGGGACAGATTCGTAACCTCTGTATTCAGGAAACCGTCATTCACTGGACTAGGTTTAAGTTTTTTTAGCTTTATTCCCAAGGCGATCAAGGTGGCAGTACTGCAATCGGCCATCCACAGATCTTTCAAGTTATGCTCCAGTTATCGACTTTTTGACTGTGAACTTAATTTCCTGAGAACTTTCTTCAAAAATAATGGTTTTCCTGCTCCTCTAATCAATTTCGAAGTGAGGAAATTCCTCAACAAACAATACGATCGGGTACCAGCATCTTTTGATGTGCCCAAGCTCTACAAATATGTGACTTTCCCGTACCTTGGAGAACAGTCTCAAGCTTTAAAACATGCTATTACCGATATACTGACTACTTTCTACCCTTATGCTCAATTTCGTATCGTCCTGAGGAATCAACTTACGATTGGCTCTTTTTTCAAACACAAAGATAGAGTTCCAAAAATGTGCTGCTCTGGCGTGATATACAAATTCTGTTGCCCCTCGTGCGGGGGGTCGTACATTGGTTCTACCAGTGCACGCCTTAACACCAGAGTTAGCCAACATTTAGGAATCTCTGAGAGAACGGGTAAGATGCTGACATCTCCTCCCCAGTCATCTGTGAGAGATCATTCAGATCAGTGTGACACCCGTTTTTCAATTTCGGACTTTCAAATACTTGCAAGAGCGCCAACAGCTATGGACCTTAGAACGCTCGAATCATTACACATACATATGGAAAAACCAAGCTTAAATAGTAAAAACTCAGCTGTGCCCCTGCAGATTGTGGCTTAAAAGTAGCCACCATCACTTGGTGCTTTATTTTGAAGTGCCTTGAAGTATGAAGCACCTGAGTTCTTGACATATTTTTTCAAATAGGTCTGTGAGAGCATCAACCGATTTTAAAAGAATGTAGCGATTGATCCGAATGTTTAAACGATGTAACGACTTGTGAATTTTGAACTACGATTTTTTGTATTAACTTTGTTTTGTCATGTATCATGAATGTAACATGTATGCCCACTGATGATGGTACTTAAACGTGCCGAAACCGGTCTGGAATATGATTACTGCCTTGAGCTGTCTTTTGGTGAAGTTTCTTTTACTTCTATATACGACCAAAACATGAACGACTTTTCGATCATATCAAGAGATCACACAGAAGATCTACGTTCAAAGACGTTTTCAAACTGATCGATCATGAGAAGAAGGCCGCAAAATGCAACCTGGACATCACGTTTTTAGAAACTTGCAAAACTTATGACATCTTTCCGAAGTTCTTACGGTTTAAACTGTACAGAAAGTCCTTACAACATTCGAAACTCTATCGAACATGGCAAACTGAACTTCTAGACAATGAGATCAACTACAAGAAAAGAAGATTACGGATCTTAAAAAGAGACGTTGATTCCATACGACGGTCGTTACATGGAACTTTGTCGTTCTTTCAGTACTTCTGGCTCGTCAGCGACGCAAAAAACATTCTGTCTGACTTTGTCAAGAAACATGAACTTATTCACTCTCGGAAGCTACAACGCCTTGGTATAGCAGGCTTTATCAAGCCCTGTGACCCAGATCAAGTCATTTACAACCTCTCATCCATGCAATGCTCTTTTGCAAAAATTGATCAGGAAGTCTGGCAATCTCCGTCCGGATTGACTGAGAGGAGCAGCATAGATCATACAGGTTTAAAATGGACTTTATCCTCAAAATGCATCAGGTCGTTGGAGCTTTCGATACGCATTTACATATTTTCGACCTTCGTCAGCAACTTTATCGCTACAATCTATTCGGTCGCATCAGAATGAGCACTTGTTTGTTTGAGGGAATCGTTGAATGAGCGTCTATAAATGACTAATGAATGACTAATGAATGACCTCTCATTCTGAACGACTTGATACGACCGAATAGATTATAACGGTAAAATTGCTAGCGAAGGTCGAAGATGTAAATAATATAGGCATACCTATCACATAGAAAGATCCGACTTAATGAACCTTGAAGATAAAATCCACTTTTAGCCTTTATGACGTTTTATGCTTCTCTCAGTCAATCAGGACGGAGATTGAAAGACATCCTGCTCAACTATTTACCAGGAATAAAGATTTATCAGTGACTGATATGTTAACCCGCGACCGCCTGGGTGGGGGGTGGGGGGTCGGATCCGACCCCCCCCTCCGTTTTTCTTGAATAAATCATGAACCACTTTCGCTATCTACTTGAAACTTGGCATACCTTCTCCCCCATCAATTTGACGTCTCCTGTGCAATTTTTAAGAAAAAAAATCCAATTTTTTTAGATATATCGATTTTAGTGATGTAACTACATGGCGTTTTTAGTCAAAAAGTGGTAATTATTTAAAAAATCGCCAAAAATCAGGGTTTGAAGCAAATTGCAAATCAAGGACATGAAAAGACGCAGCTCAACAAGTTCTTTAAAATGGCAATCTTGGATTTTCCATAAAATGCGTCTTTCACCCCTAAAAATTCAAAAAAACTATATTTTTTGGAAAACAGCTAATGAAAACCAAAATTTTGGAAATTTCCAAAAAACCGGAATATATGTTGTAGAGCTCTATTAGAACATTAGATACCCCAAATTTCAACTTTCTATCTTGATTTTTGACCCCCAAATTGTAAAAAATAGCTCCAACATGCATAGGGCATCGTGACGTCATAAGCATTTTCGTGAATTAGAGGCACTTCTGAACATCGCATGTGAAAACAAATGGCACCACTAGATTCCTGGGACAAAGCTCGTCTAGAAAAGTGCATTCTTATGTCAAAAATAAAAAGTTGAAAAATTGACTTTTTTCTTGGCCCTCGTTTAGTTATGTATGGTATAAACGATTTGTTATGCTTTCAATGCACACTTATCACCAGCACAGTGACTTGGGGTCACATATAACCATTACCATCGGATTCGGCGTGAAAAATAAGCCATAAAACATGTGTCGCACGCCAATGTAGCAGAAAGTGAAAACCGTGACCTTTCGTGACCTGACCTGACCTTGACCCGTACTTTGTATGACCCCTATAAGCACATGGTACCTTCACTAGGCCTTTGAGGTCATTTTTGACGAGTTTCGAGCAGCAGCTATCGATTCTGCTGTCCGTAAGCCGATTCATGCAAAACCCCTGAATTTGACCTTTGACCTGACCTTGACCCGAAAGTTGACCTCAATCTTAAAAAGAGTGCTTTGGGAAGGTCTCGTAGAGACCTTTCGAACGCCGCCTCGCGGGGCTCGATACGACCATTGGTTCTCGAGATAACAGGGGGGGGGTCGGATCCGACCCCCCCCCCAGGCTGTCGTGGGTACGGAAATAGCCCAGGCGGTGCCGGGTTAACCCTCGCCCGCACAGGGGGGGGGGGTGCCACACCCCACACCCCCAGGTAGTCTTTCTGCTCTGCACTCAACATTTTTAGAGCTAGAAGCCTGATTTTTCATATAGCTGCTCCTCTATCTTTTTTATGTCCACTGAAAATTTCAAGCTTCTGTGGTTTTTGGTTTCGGAGATATGACCTTGTTTTTCAGGTCTTGTCATGACCCAAATGACCGGTTCTCACTTCTCAACATCTTGCGTTGGCTATGGGCATTAGCGTCGCCACGGGGGGGCAAGCGGGGCAGCTTGCCCCCCCAACCTCGGACCGGGCACCCCCTGAGATCGATACAGATCCGATGAGATTTTGGAGTCGGGAAAAAATGGGGGTACCTTTCTGAGAATGCCTGTGAGGTCAGACTCGGTTGGAGCGTGCAGTTCAAACCAGAGTCTGACTCGCAGTCGCCAAAATCTTCAAGACTCCGAGTCCAGACTCGGAAATGTCAATGCTGCGATCCATTCCATGTTCCTAGTTCGTTCTTTATTACATTTTACAGCTGATTTTCATAAGTTTTGGAGTGCTGACACAATTTTCGTTCAAAGCGTGAAACGAAATCTTAGGGGCATTTCTCAACTCTCGTCAAATGTCTGCGACAGGCTCAAGTACCGCACAAGTGTCGCAGGGCTCATGAGCTTGCTTTAAACAAAGGCTCCTAAGGAGCTCCACTGAGCCCTAAAGAAGCTTTCAGAGGGCCCAAACCGGCCTCTGAAAGTTCCACTGGTGTCCATGTTCTCTGAGGGCCCATACAGGGATCTTCGAGCCTTCGAAGTTCGAACATTTCTGAGAACCTTAACTGGCCTCTGATAGTTCAGTCAAACTTTGGAGGCGACAGACCTTGCTAATCCCAAGCCGGCATCTGAGGGGTCACAGCTCACGTGTCCCTCTGAGGTCCGCAACACCATGTTTATTATGTCCCTACGTAGGGTCCTTAGGGATTCGACACAGACCCCGAGGGTTCACACTGTTATCCGAGGGCTCCAGGCTCACCCTGGGCCTAGTCTCTTAGCGCCCGCCGCCCACACTGGCTTCTGAGGGCCCCACCTTGGGCTCGGAAAGCCCTAAAGCACCACGTACACGTAAATATTTTAGGTGACCCACGCCGATCTCCGGGACCCTAAGCATGCTTCTGAGAGTCAGCACTGACCCTTAGTGGCCTGAAATGGCCTGGAAGTCCCAAACCTATCTCTGATGGATCCCTTGCCGCTATGCCGTGCGTAACTTTTGGTTCCGTTTAACAGTTTTTGTGCACGTTTGCAGCGCTTCCCTTCACACGAAAAACAAGAAACTTTTGTTCACACTCGAGTGAACAAAACACTTCCTCTCACTAGAGCAAAGATGAATTAGGTACTTCCGATTCACACTTCCGACATTCACTCTCCGCCGAATGCCCAACTTAGCTACGATCGGCGGCTGGGATAAGTCCTATGCATTTCACGTAAAACCTCTGCATGCATGCGTGAATGGAGGTTTTAGCAGGGTGATCCGATTAAATGGAGCGTTTTTCACCTTTTTCTGGGTAATGATCATTAGAGTCGAGCGTCTGCACAAGGGCCCTCTGCAGTGCGTCGGCAATCGCAGCCACTATATACTAGTTATAATTCTACCAGTCGTTTTTGTCATGGAATTTCAAAATTTCCAATTTTTCTGTAAAAATTACATGTCAGCTAGAAGGAAACCTTTGTCACCATCGGATTCCTCGCACCATTGCGCGTCGAATGATATGTAAAACGAGTGAGTAAAGACTGGGGAAAGGCAAGTTTTAACACAAAAGTTGATTTTGCCCCCCCAACCGAAAATCTCTGGCGACGCCTATGGCTATGGGCCTTGTGAGCTTTTGACACCTTGACTTCGGCCTTTTTTGCCAGTCTTACCTCCCACCTACCATGGGACATGTTGTTCGACGATGTACAGATGTCAAGGTCAGGGTCAAGGTCAACCTAGGTCATCTAAAATAATTGCGTTTTATGCAAGCTGAATTTACTTTTCGTGAAGTTTTTTGACTGCATTTTTGGTAAAAGCTTCTTAGATCATGATTTCATGTAATATGGACACATAAACAATCGGTGCACACATCAGTAGGTATACACACAGACACACACAGACATACAAACACATATCATTGACCTTGACCTAACTTGACCTGAAATGACCTCAGCAGCAAAAACCTGGTCGGGTAGTGTGACAAAGAGGTTCTAGCTGGCTTGGCACCAGAAAACGGCATCGTCATCGGTATATGATAAGCAGCGCATTTGATATCCAACGGAGACCCAAAAGGAACCGTTGGGGCAACATGTCCTCCCCAAGTTACGGATTGTGGGTCACAAAGGAAGAAAGCATGTGTGAAAAAAAAACACTTCTTTCACTGGCTCGGCAACTCATTTGGCAGATTAAAAACTTGATTCCAGGTTGCCACTCAGCTGACAGCTGATATGGAATACCTCACTTCTTTGAAAATATTTTCGTCTTTTTTTCTTCGTTGAAAATGCAAATGTCTGAAAAAATAAGTGGCCTATAACCGGTGAGAAAACTAGATTTGGGGGTATCCTAGGTTGATCTCTATTATGTTTCAGCCCCTCCCCCCAGTCTGGAAGAAGTTTCCGCGCCACTGTGTTGATGATATGATATTCCTCATGAAATGAATGATAACTTTTTCTTAGCTGTACGAATGCTCGTGCTGTGCAGAAGGTACATTTTTTTTTTTATAAATTTAGTCCGAACCTTTTGATGGGAAGGATTCACAAGGACAGAGCCACCGCTAAGCGAAGCTTGTTGCGATGACCCTGCCCTCTACCCTCCGATCGCGCAATTCCGAGTCTATGGCAGAATTTAGAGTCCAAAGTTTAACGTGCGCACAAAGCCGCGCACGGCCGGTCCTCTCGCTGACTTCGTCTGGCTACGGCCTGCCACCAACCGCAACCATACCTGTCAGGAGGCCCATAAATGTCGAGCGCCCGTCGCGCTTCGAACCCGGACTGTCATAACCGGGAGAAAGAAAACACTCAAAGATATTACCAACTAGATTATATCTCATCGAGTATCAGATATTTTCCCTGAACTTAATCACACATTTGAAGTAATCTCCCGAGCGTCGTTGACCGTTGTCGCGTTACAAGCCAGATTGACCTCTGTACTCGTATACCTATGCTTTAGAACCAATGAGTAGATAGGACTGAACCTCTGAACCCCCAATTATGTGGATTAGTTTTTTTTTTCGTTTACCTATAGTCTAGAGACTCCGCCAGATTCGCCGCACTCTGCTCGTTAACTGCACTGCCATCTGCCCGTGGTTGTTGCAACCACCGTGCCGCTGCACCGCCGCGCACCGGTGTGCCGCGGTGCAGCATCCTGACAGCGGCAGGAGCCGAGTGCACTAGGGCCGCGCGGAGCGGCTGGCGAGCTGGGGCACACTGGTGGTTACTGGATGGCCGATGTGGGACCGATTTCTGTCTACCATACCATGTGACAAAGGGAGAGTACACGGTCAAGTTCCAGCTACTGGCCGACTGTCACTTTCCCTCGAGTGTAGACACCGTCGGCCGACCTTATTGTATATCTGTCGGTTGGAGGGGTCGGTCCGATATTGGGTAACCATTGAAGCTCTGTTCACACACGACTCACCGACAAACCTGAACAGTCTCAATTCAACTCTGGGCCCTGTCTAATAAATTCCGTATAGCAGGGTTTGGCACTGGCTAAAGCTCAACTTTTGTTACACATTCAGTAGGTACAGCCCTCGTCTCACTGCGCGGTAGGTATTCGAGATATTCTCGGTTTTGTCGAGAAAAGAATACTTACCGCCTAGTGAGACGAGAGCTGTAAGTGTACATTGTCTACTAACGGTCTCACCAATAGTTTCTTTTACTGAGATGCGCGTTGATAACACTCCAGAATGCGAATAGCAGACATTCGATGTGTTTTATATGATTTTGGCGACATGTCATTAGTGATCAGAGGTCAACGTCTTTGTCAAAATAACTGGGCCAAAATGAATATAAGACAATTACAGTTACTTTTTTGCTTTAACTCGGCATGCAATGTCCTATTTACCAGGATTGACATTCACAAATATTGAAGCTTTAACCTTAATCCTGTGGAACACATAACAAAATTATGAATGGGAAATTCGGATGGTTTTAACTGCAGTCTTGCTTTGGTCTTGCTTTTGGTATTTCAAAGCCTAGTGTGTGTGTGTGTGTGTTTTTTTTTTAATTCCGTATAATTGACGACGCAGATAGAGGTCGAAGGGTGAAAATTGGCCGGTTAGAGTGGTTAGACGGTGAGACGTAAATACAGCTGCTAGCTCAATGGCTGTTAGAGCTCGTGAAAGCGTACTGTATCCATTTCTTAAGTCTCGTCCGCAGTGGCAGAAGCGCCGGCGCACTCGGGTGCCGGCGAAGTCGCGCTCTGCATCGTCGAAAAATCAGCAGCGAATAGCAGCAGTCTGTCCACGGTGACTGGAACTAGGGACTCGTCGCGGCCACACATGTGAATGGAATGGAATCAAAATCTCAACCCTCGCCAGGCCAGGGCCCTTTTCATAACGCGGACGGCCAGGGGGGGGGGGAGGGGGTGGTTGGTACCAAAATTCTTACAGATAAGGTTGGGACGCTAGTCACGTGATCCTCTTCCCTGCTTATTTCTTAGCGCTGTCGATGGGCTATGCAGAATGAAGCATTATAAACTATCCAGCCTTGGTCATGGACAATGGGTCATGTCAAAGAAAGAAAAAACGTGTCGTAATTATTGCACGTGTTCCGCCATCACTCCTTGGTGCTGACGAAGTATACTGCACTTAAAAAAATTAAGCACCTCCCTGTACCGGCTAATTTTAAGCAGGCTAAATGGGTAATACGCTGTATAAGAAGTTTAGCACCCGTGTCAAAAAGAAACTCCCTGTGCCGGCTTGTTTTGAGCAGGCACTGCCTGCTCAAAATAAGCCGATACAGGGCGCTTCCTTTTGACACGGATGCTAAACTTTTTTACAGTGTGCTTACATACCTATGCCAGTGCGACACACAGTTTTAAAATCGCTGGTTTCGATTCAGATCAGTTGCGATGAAATTATCGAAACCATGTGAAGTTTTACCACGGCCCCAGTGCCTGTTACCGGTCGACTGCTGTTCAGTGGTGTCCAGCGGTCCACTTTCACCACTAGGTGGTCCTGCTTTAGGACAGATGTTCTGGATTCCAACACCACCATACCTGGCGCTCGCAATTAACGGCATTTTCACCACACTTTCATATGTTGGTATATGCATACATACATATGAATATGCATGTATATAGAATATGCATGTATGTAGGCATAAGTGACTTGTATAACAACCGCAATTCGAATGTGCATTCGCAAATAAATGCTCCCAGTTTCGAAAAGCCTCGATCCTTTGGAAAAGCGGTAAGAGCCTTTGAAGAAACAAAAGTAGTGAAATCTTCAGAGGGATTTTCAAAACTTCACTTCAAAACTTCGTAAAATCGTTTTTGATGCACAACTAAAAGTATCAACTTGTCACTGAGACAACTCGCCTTTAACCATCGCCGTCCAAAGGGTTGGGGGGGGGGGGGAGGTGCCTTGGTAACAAGTTCAATAAAAAATGCAACCCTGGTGGCGCAATTTTAAGGCCGATGCGGGAGGTGCGGGTTTGATTTTCGGTGCCGCCCGTCCCGCGGGGTGTCGTCCCCGGCTGGGTCACCAGATGTGGGGTGGGCTCTCACTTCAGCCGCGGCCTGAGGGGGGGGGGGATAGTAGGGCAAGTAGGAGCAGGAACTCTCCTATAATTGGGACAAGTTATAAAATATAGAACAATATTTACAAAAACAAGATAGCCGTTTTGTTTTATTGACACTTATATTTTAAAGCATTGTCACTTTCTAGGTCAGAAACTATCCCATTGAATTCTATGAATAAAGTGACCCATAAAACATGTGTCGCACATGCCCTTTTCTATATTTTGTTTTTGGTGACCTGACCTAAGCTGACCTGACCTTGACCTTGACCTCTGAATGATGTTGTATACAACGAATATTGTCTTGGTAGCCCAAGAACACGTTTTGGGCAATCAGTCTCAGTCCATCACTCCATTCTTCGGCAACTACGGTGCAAGGCCGATACTGTAGAAACTTGCAATTTGTACCCTTGACCTGACCTTGACCTTGACCTCAAACTTTAAATCAAGTACATGTTTTTAGTTATTCGTGATGAGATCTTTCGATTGGCGTTTGAATTTTCCAAATCGGACCAATAGTTCGGGAGTTAACCGGGGGGGGGGGGGTAAAATTCGCCCCCCCCCCCAGCCCCGCGCGGGTTAATGTCGCGAGAGCCGTACCTATAACTGACCTATATACTGACGCTAGGAGTCGCTAGCGTCGTGTGGTGTCGGCTCGGAACGGCTGGGCCGATGCGCGGACGGTGTCGCTATCTAGCGTCGTGTGTGAATCCGGCGCACAGACGGTGGCGCTAGCGTCGTGTGTGAACCCGGCGTACAGACGGTGTCGCTAGCGTCGTGTGTGAACCCGGCGCACAGACGGTGTCGCTATAGCGCCGTGTCGGAACGGCCGAGCCCCGGGTGTATTTGCTGAGCCAACGTACAGATGATGTCGCTACCGTCGCGCCGGGCGAACAGAGGGTGTCGCTAGCGTCGTGTTGGACGGCTGAGCCATCAGCCGGTGCGCCAGTTCTGATAAACAATTGCGGACATGGATCCAAGAAAATGCGGAAATGATGAAATATTGTAGCTGTACGGACCGATATCACACAAAAACCATGAGAAGGTAGCCTCGCGTACTGACAAAATAACACCAGCCCAGTCAAGTGCTGACAAGTGACATCGCCAATCCAACTTCACCGTTTTCGAAATATTAGCTGGCCCTGTGGCCCATTTCAGCACATCTCTGGCTGAAAAATTACTTTCGGAAGATTTAACGTGTGTGTCTAAGTTTATTACAATCACACTTTAATGGAGCCTACAGCATGCATAATTCGGATGAGCTAAAAATTGCATGTTAGAGATGCAATTTTCCCTATATTTGGTTGAAAATTAACAAATACGGTTGATTATAACAATAGCGATTACCAATAACGGCTATGTAACGGTTGATAAAAGCTAAAAGCCAAAAACTTCCGCGATACTGTAGTTCACCTTTTATGGTTTTGTCTTTTGGGCTAATATGAGTTATTACCTTTTACAATTTCCGCGTTTACCTATATTCCTCCACACCGTTCCGCACTTCTTCATCCCACCATTTCCCAACTTCGATCCACCGTTCCCCGACTCCTTCCCACCATTCCTTCCCCCCACACTACTTCCCCTGTTCTCGCCCCGCCGCAGCGCTCGGCTGTCTCACCTTGCGGGACCTCCGTGCCGCCTACCACTCGATCCGAGCGGTCCAGGGACCGGTCACTGACGTCCGCCGGCGCAGCATACACCACCCCGAGCTGCACCAGCACCAGCACCAACACCAGCAGCGGCACCAACATCGGCAGGAGGCGGACCATGTCGGCTGCGCTCGCACTCGGTACCGGCGGGTGTGTGTGGTGTCTGACGGACCTCTGCGGCTGACACAGGTGTCGGCCCGACACAGCCACGGCCCGACACAGGTGCGCCCGAGCCGTGGAGGCCTTCACAGAGCGGTGCGGAGACGCTACGTGGCGTCACCGCACGAGTCGTGATGTCACAGAAGAGACACACAGGTGAAGGAACTGACGTCACGCAGTGGGCTGAACAGGTGTGATTTAGTGTGGATGAAGACCGCCTATAGACGTCATTACCTTGAACCTTCAGTGACGTTCATATTTTGAATGACTTGTAAAGGACCTTTTAACCTTTTGAAGGACATTTTGGGCCTGTTTGCACAAGCATCCCGCTTGCGCCTGATCGCATTCCATTGCTTGTTGTAACGACCTAGTGCATATGGAGACGATGAAAGTATACGAAGAAGATGATTAAAAACAAACGACGATTTAAATGCTGTCAGTTATACTTCCGGTGCTTTAAATAGATACTTTGATCACTATAACAACGAATAACCTTGTCCTCATTTTCACTCTACGGCTTGACAATGCATGTGCGATACCTGGCACACATAATAACAATTCGTAGTCATGGAAATATCACCCTATAACATTGTTTTTGATCCACATATACGAATATACGAAAAGTGGAAAGCCTTTGCGATAGACCTCTCCATACCATAATATAATTATAGACCTCAGAGAGGTCTATGAATTCAACATTTGCCATATCATCAAAACAGTTCTCTATGCCCGTTAGTCTTCCACAAGAGTCGGGTGACTAAAAGACTAAGTCTTATAGCCGTGGCAGGTGAGAACGGATGGAAACACTCGATGTGACATGATGAACATGGTAAGCACGCGAGGCAGCTGGCGGATAGAGAGAGAAAGATAGAGCGAGAGAGAGAGAGAGAGAGAGAGAGAGAGAGAGAGAGAGAGAGAGAGAGAGAGAGAGAGAGAGAGAGAGAGAGGGGAGAGAGAGACAGACAGCCAGATAGATAGACAGACAGACAGACAGACAGACAGACAGACAGGCACGGCTACAAACATAAGACGCAGACATAAAGAGTGAGTTGCTTAGTGAGGGGGTGAGCAAATGAGCGAGAACGACATTTAAGAAAGATTGACTTTAAAGTTAATGGGATTTTCGCACAACGATGCACATTACATACACATACGAAGTGGGGTAAATGGTCGGTCAGAGTTCACTGTTATAAAAGACCTACATATAAAAACCGTAGAAGTAGAAGGCCCATGCTGGCATGGTAACGAGGTTGACAAGGCCCAGTGTCACAATGGGTGTAGTTGCTACTCCAAGCGGATGCGTGAATTATGCGACAGAAGGCAACCTAAGTGCGAGGTCATTTACCGTCAACAAAAATAGCAACAACTTGAGACAAGGTCCTTCTAAAAAAACCCGCACACTTACCACTGTTCGCAAGTCTCGCACACGCACAAATGAAAGTTAAACAGGCGCACACACGTCCTAGGATTTCAGCCTCCCACCATCCCCGTCTTCATTGAGATGGCTCCGATAATGTCACAACAGCACATCGTCGTCCTCCAGCTTGTTGAGGCGTCTCACCAGGGCCAGTTCGGCATAGTCCGGTCGGTGGCTGGTGGTTGTAGCTCGCTTGGCTGACACAAATTTCACACGAAAGCTGCGCACCTCGTCCGGCGCCAGGCGCACGTCTCGCAGTCGTCGTAACTCGGCTGGTGGTGGATCTAGTCTGCCACCAGTCAGCGTGGTCTCCTGCAGTTGCAGCACCTGCAGCGGCGGATGGAAGTCGACCTGTGCGGAGTCGGCCGGCGCAGAGGGACAGCCGAGGCCGTCTCGCTGGTCCGTCAGTCGGCAGTCGAGCTGGCGGCGCAGGAGAGTCAGCTGCGCGCCCTCGCCGGGCACCTCGTACCGGGCGAGCTCGGGCAGCTGACGCAGCGTCAGCAGCTCCCAGCCACAGGGCAGCGAGCCGTCCAGCAGGCGCAGTGGCGAGCGCACCGGCGGCGGCCACGGGTCGTCCGAGAGCTGAACGACCGGCGGGTGGCTGAGCAGTCGCGCCAGGGACGAGCTGAGCGCCCCTGGAGCGAACAGCCGCTCCGACACCGGCTCGGCGTCCGACTCAGTCTCCGGGAGGTACTCGAACGTGAGGGCGAATGATGCCAACACCGGGCGCCGCTCGTGGTCACCGAGTGACGATCCTCCGCCGTCAGCAATCTCAACACCGCTGTCAGCGTCCAGAACGGCAGTCAAAGAGCCCTCCTTGAAGCTGGCGACTCCCCGCGAGTGGTCCATGAGCAGAGATACACGTCGATGAGAGTCTTCCAGACTGACTTGAGTCGTCACCGGGTAGAACTGGGCCGCGGCGTCGGTGGCCGGCAAGTGTGGGCGCCACACCATCCGATAGTCGTTGGCGTCAGCGTAGAATCCGCAGCCTCGTGGCTCGCAAGACTGAAGGTCAGTACGGAGAACGAGTGCCACATCGCGCGGCTCAGCTTCGCTGGGTGGTCTCGTTTCCACCTCGATATGGACGGCCTGGCCGAGCGTACAGTTCGAGTGGTACAGACGGACCGCGAGTCGCACCCTGCCACAGGTCACTCTCGCCTCCGAGAGCACTACTCCACTCTGAACCGTCCAACTATTCCGAGAACACCGCAGCGGCTGAAGCAGCGTAGCGCGTCGATCGGCGTCGGCCAGCGCACCTACCCCGAGTCCCATCGGCTGCCGCTGACCGGTGCGACGATCGAGCACGGTCACCAAGCCAGCAGACTTGTCGAACGTCAACTGGAAGCGTGCGCTGTCGATGACGAACGTTTCGTTAAGCTCAGCTTCAGACAGAACGGGAGAGATGGACGGTGGCACCGCCGGCCGTTGTACAAGAAACAGGTGTAGCGCCACCGGCTCGAGTCGCGCCAGGAACTGGACGCGCACGGTCGAGTCGCCGCCGGCGGTCACCTGTAGCGGCAGCGACCGGCCCGCGTCGTCAGTGACAGTGATACCCGGTCGTCGGACCAGTAGCGATACCAGCGCTGTACGCTGCTGTGCCACCGGGTTAAAGATGAGCAGCCGACGTCTTTGGCCGGCCAGTACCGTGAACTCGACAGGCTGCGGAGGCTCGCCGAGGCGGTCCAGCTGTGGCGGCGAGTGCTGCGCGAACAGCTCCGTCAGTTGATTGTAGAACTCGAGGTCCGACAGCAGCTCAGCAGCCGCTGTGAGCTGTACGTGGGTCAGATCCTGTTGGCTGATGTTGAGCCGTTCGCCGTAGTCGGCCATGACGTAGGGTGCCACAGCGCCCGAGGCTATGTGGTGGTCGCTGAACAGCCCCACGTCCTGTCGATTCATCGTCAGTCGCTTGTAGGCGTGCTGGAACACAGAGAGAGTGCGTGGCTCGCGGTGTCGGCTCCAGGACCACACGAACATCAGCTCAGCGGCGTGCAGGTGCGCCTCCAGCTGTCGGGCGGCGCGCAGCCACTCCGGCAGGCGGCTGTAGCGGCCGGGCGCCCCTGGCTCGTGCAGCTCGCCACTCAGTGAGGGTAGTCGGCCGGCGCCACCATCGGCCGAGCTCCACCGGCGCACCTCGCTGAAATAGTCGGCTGGCGTGGCCAGGCGCAGCTCAGCCCGCAGCTCCGGCCGGCTGGCCAGACACGCCGACAGCTGCCTGAAAGCTCGGTACTCGGACCGCCACGAGGACTCCTTTTCGAACCGCATGTCGCCTCCGAGCGTCAGCAGCGCCACGTTGTGGCGGGACAGTGAACCAATCCTTCCGCCTAGGTCCACCAGTCGTTCGGTCAGCCTCTGTGAACAATATTGCACGCAGAGTTGTAGTTGTAGTCAGCCTATAAATACGTCAGACCAGCGTCGTAACATTATGATATGCCAAACGGAATGGTCAGTCCGGAACGTCACGTGTCGTAAAAAAAAACTAGGGTTTGACAGGGCGCCAGGGATCAGTGTTCAGTGTGTGTGTGTGTGTGTTTTTTTTTTTGTAGAATTTTGTGATTGTTATTCGCCTGAGGCCGAATATATAAGTTAAATATGCGCCACCAGTAAAACGCCTTTCGGGGCGACAAACCAGCGACCGAGAGGCCAAAGGGTGAGCCTTGCGCGTGCGGAAGTGCGAGGGAGTACTTCCAACAGACTTGTTAACGGCACCCTACTAGCCGGTCCACAACCGTGTACCACATTTGAGCGCAATCGATTCAGCCGTTCCAGAGATCTGGAAGCGGCTCCTGCACGTGCGCACGTGCAGCAGCACCCCAACCGTGACACATTGGTATGCATTGTCTCGTGGGTGTTTATCTAACATGCCAGGTTTAAGCGCAATCGGCCCAATAATTGCCGAGATATAGCAATTGCTACAAAAGTGACACCCCTTGGTTTTGCACGTGGCACATGCATAAGGGGTTAGGCACATGGCTCAGGAATAGTCTAATACTTGGTAGAAGGAATGAAGCTAGTAGCTACCCTACAAAAATCTAAATAACCGCAAGTAAATCGGTCTTGTGATTACGGAGATATAAGCTTCGCAAAAGCATCCCCACGGCCGCGCGGCTGGCCGGCTGCTCATACTCAGAAACTTTTGCTATTCTACGTAAGACTTCTCGCGCTCTGCTCGCTCCTAATTAGGTTGTAAATATAGTGGCCTATACTCTACAGCTACCGGATAACGAGGTGTACCTAGTTCTCGAAATTTCTGCTAAAAAGCCTTGGTGATAAAAGCCGATGTCATAAATATATTAAAGAGAAACTAAGGTGTGGCCTTAGTCTATGTATGTATATCTATAGAGGCAACCCTCTTTATGATTTTAGACTGGAAGTAAACTCCGTCATTACGTTTTTTCATAATGACACGAAGATTCCTGTCATTACGGAAGTACTTTTCACGGTATGTGCTTTTCACAGCCGTGCAGTGTTACCTTTAGGCATTGTTCCCAAATATCTGCCTATACAGCTATATTGCGTTCCATCGCGCCTCCCGCTCAGACGGTTTCGAAGCTCGATTATAAGAGCTCAAGCACGGTGAATGGTGATCAAACTACATGAATATGCACACGAAATGGGCCAACCCGGCTTCCTGACTGTGGACTTATATAACGCTGTGTCGTAAAACCTGTGAGCGGACAGTACGGAAATAGGACAGTCAGCCCTCTACTACGGCGTTCGTAACGCCTCAGAGAACAGAAGGCGACGGCTCCCAGCAAGAAATGGTAACAGCCGCTCCACCGCAGGACCATTTACGGTACCATGCGTGTACTAAGTCCCACGAGACTGGGCAAACGATTAACAATACCTAAGTACATATATAAAAGTGCGGATGTTGTAGTGCTCACTCTGACAATATGGATGAGACAGATATGACCTCAAAGTAGTGAGATGGGCACTTAAACGTGGCATATGCAGTTTTGGGAACATGCAAGTGTGTCACACGTTGTGAAATAGGGAAGGCAATGCCTGGAAAATTGCATGTATTTCGCGTAACTCATGGTGACAGAAACGGTCTGCAGCGACGTGGAATTTATTTCTGTGAGATCAGTTTTACTACAAAAGAGAGGCGAAAACGCATGGAAAACGACAGTCATTCCGGAAAAAATGGTCTACGGGACGGTTTTATCAAGGCTCTGATAACGGTCGACCACGAACGGCCGGCCACGATGGGCGAGGCGCAATTAGGGGAGAGAGCGAGAGCGAGAGAGAGAGAGAGAGAGAGAGAGAGAGAGAGAGAGAGAGAGAGAGAGAGAGAGAGAGAGAGAGAGAGAGAGAGAGAGAGAGAGAGAGAGAGAGAGAGAGAGAGAGAGAGAGAGAGAGGCGAATACATACCTTTAATTTGGAGTTTGTTAGGCAATGAGATGAATTGAACACGTCAGAAACAGGAGAGTTCTGAGAAAAGTCTAGCTCTTCGCATGCTTTGGACGCAATTCCAAATGTTCTGCAGCTGTCGGCCAGATAATCCCTAAAAAGAAAACTGTGCGTTAGCCACCTGTCGTATGATTACACAACACTTTGACGGGGTTTATGCGAGTTTTGTTGTAACAGCTGCAAAAATAAGGCAAGCTAGCTGAAACGAGCCTTTGCGTTGTATGTACATTCTCTTATTTAATAGGTGATGGGCCACTAAAGTATTTAAAAGTATTGTTTTCAATACGTGAGGACTAAAATGTCTCACATGGCAGGGCTCTTGGCCAATGGCTGCATATTTAACTTCTGACTGAAAAATACATTTCACAAAGTACGCTCAGCTGTAAACTCAGAAGTCAGAACCACTACGCAAGAAAACTTAATGATACAAGTTTAGCCAGAAGAAAGGTAACGTACTCAATCATAAACTAGCTAAATACACGTCGCTTGTGCCTATCCCATGCTTTATAGTACCTACTCTTTTTGCTACTGTTCCGAGCCTGGCACGTCAGAGGTGTAAAATCGCCCGCGGCGCGCCGGTTGGTCGAGTTTCCTCACGTGAACTGCGGCTGAATGTGCGTGAGTAGAGAGTCAGAGTTGGTGATGTCCCACTCCTGCCGCCACAGAAAGTCGCCCTGCTGATGCGACGCAAAATACTCCTTCCACCTGAGTGACGTTTTCTGTAACGAAAATAAAATGTAACGCGCGTTTAAGACCTGCAACGGCGGGGATTTATCAACGACACATAAATGTGATTGTGTCCTGGAATTGCTCACGATGCATTCATGAGCCATCACGCTCATTAGACAACTCCTGATGCAACTTTTAACTCATGTTTAAGCCCAAGCACTGTGATTCATAAATGACGGAGCTTAGGCTTGCCTAAGCAACAAAATTTATTTATAATAGCTGCCTCTATATACACCTACTTGCAATCAGTTCATGTGTCTGTCATCGTCTGCCACCTGCGTGCAACACTAACATAACTTACGACCCGCGGCTGTCCACCGCCTTAATGTCCACTCATTAATTACCCGCCACGGTGCCTAGCTTTCCTGTATTATACATTTATACAAAGCGACGGTAATTGTAAGTAATTGCAGGCCTTTAACGACAGGTATTATCTGTTGCAGACTACGATCATATCCCACCGCTGCCGATGTGCATCGCTGAGTTTTATGAATGGGCCCGACTCACCAGTATACTGGCGCCGTTCAGGCCGGCCGCGCGCAGCAGGTACGACAAAGTGGAGCTGTGACCAGCAGAGGTCAGCGACCACCCGGAGGACACCGTCACGTTCAAATGGTGGTGAACCCACCGGTGACCTGTTGGAGTGGCCAGATATCGCACAGAGTCAGACCCGGCGACCCAAGGTAACTTTTGTACTGATGACCTGCTGGATTGGCTGGTTATACAAACAGAAAACAGACCAACGGACTGGGTATGACATAAAGGCAAGCTAAAAAGTGATGTGAAGCGACTAATCTGTTAGAGTGGCGAGTTCCATACAGAGAACGATCCCGAGACTCAACTGGGACACATTCAAATGATGACACAGTCTGCTGTGGTGACCTGTTGGAGTGCCCAGATACATATACCGTTCTATTGCAGCGGAGCAGAAAGGCCATTACAAAGCGAAATGGCGTCTGCACGGTAGGCTCCACAAAACGCTGCAGTGGAGACAGGGTACGAGTTGATGTGCCGCCTTTTACCTACCTTCAGTGATGTGGTCATTTCCTAGTGCCTAGCCCTACTTTCAGTGAGTTGGTGTGCTGCCTATTGCCTACCTGCCTATTGCCTACCTTCAGTGAGCTGGTCCAGCAGCGGGTAGAGTCGGGTGACAGCCCCGTCCGCCATCACCCATCCGCCGTTGGCAATCTCCAGTCGGCCGGAGGCAGCCAACTGACGAAGAGTGCCGCGACGCGCCTTCGAGGCACTGCGGGGAGAGAGAGAGACAGAGAGAGAGAGAGAGAGAGAGAGAGAGAGAGAGAGAGAGAGGGAGAGAGAGAGAGAGAGAGAGAGAGAGAGAGAGAGAGAGAGAGAGAGAGAGAGAGAGAGAGAGAGAGAGAGAGAGAGAGAGAGAGAGAGAGAGAGAGAGAGAGAGAGAGAGAGAGAGAGAGAGAGAGAGAGAGAGAGAGAGAGAGAGAGAGAGAGAGAGAGAGAGAGAGAGAGAGAGAGAGAGAGAGAGAGAGAGAGAGAGGAGATGTGAAGCGAAGGAAACTATTGCCTGGAGTTGAGGGGAGGACAAAGGTCACTGAGAATCACTCAAAGCACAGAACCATTCACTGAGGAAGCGATGTGCAAGGCGTAGCGGCTGCGGTTGGCGGCGGTGAACGGGCCCCAGTCATTACCGTTTATGCACGGCGGCGAATGCTGGGGGCCACAGATTTGAGTCGCCCGGAAACGGTCGGAATGACAGCCGTCCAAATGACATAGTCCAAACCTAGGCACGTACGATACGGGAACTCCAGCCTGGACGGCCGTACGGGGAATACCGTAGGAAATGTAGCCGGGCCACTGATTGGGGTTATATGAGCAGACAAAAGTGAGACAAACCCATGAACGACCTCAGACAGAATGGTTAAGATCAATACTCATTTAAATGCAAGACATTCTAAAAAGACGACCAAAATGGAAGCCAAATAAAGAGACCGCGACAGCATCAGACACGACGGCGCCAGCAGACCCAGCCGGACACAGCGTCACGATAAGTGTCGCTATATAAGTGATAAGTGTCGCAGCGTCACGATAAGTGTTCGGCCAGCTGAATATGCCACCGACACCCACCATCAGTGACATGGGCCCACTCTGTATGCAGTTACTCCGCAGCACTCACCCCTCCCACCAGAGCTGCAGCAGGCTGATGTCAGACCAGGTGAAGCGCATCTGCGGCATCTGCGGCATCATCTGCACCAGCGTGTCGAGCACGCGGTGGGTGTGCCGGAGGTGACACGAGACCAGCGTCAGACGCCGGCACTGGTCGGGAGGGCGGCTGAGGGGCACCACCAGAATCTGCCGAAACAGGTGGAAGACACTGGTCAAATTGTCAGTGGACGGCACCACTAGAATCTGCCGAAACAGGTGGAAATTCGGCCGGTGACACTGGTCGAATTGCTAGTGGACGGCACCACCTGAATCCACCGAAGCAGGTGGAAATTCGGCCGGAGACACTGCATTGTTCTACAGTGGACGGCACCGCCAGAATCCACCGAAAAAAGGTGGAAATTGCAGACTCTGGCCAGAGACACTGGTCACTGTCAATGGACGGCACCACCAAAATATACATATTGAAACAGGTACATACTGCATATTTTGGTTACTGTGACACTGGTTAGTACAACTAAACGAATTTAAAGTGGACGCAAAATAATATCTCAATGCAGGATAGATGCATTCTTGAAAGAAAGACTCGTCTAAAAAAGAAGAATACGTGACGACAAAGTTGCGAGAAAGCACACATAAACACATACTAACCAGGCAATAATTATTAGATGCAATTTTACTCTTCTGAAAACACCTCCTGATACCTTCATAAATACTTTCATGTATGATCTCTGGCTGAGCCCGTCATCTGCTATTGTCCTGGTATTTATGATCAAATGTGCACTTGCTCGTCCCACTTGAGGACTCTTGTGGGCGAACGGAGACGTCACCATCAACGTGCTCAACGTGATGCACGACAAAAACGCCCTTACCTATGATGTGCTATATTTGATCAATTTTCCTGTATAGAATTATTATTCAAATTCATTCATAGCGAGGCTTTTCATTCCCCGCCGAGACAAAAAGCGATCTTGCTTTCGTGTCCGCATGAATATAAGGCCCATTGCAAAGCGCTACGGGTGCCGTTCGAGCCCCAGCCCGCAAGTGACAGCATCCGTTGTTGGTATAGCGGTAGTGGCATGGTGACATAGTGTTGGCATGGTGCTAAAATATGCCGAACGCACAAGGCACACTGGAACGCCTCTCCCCTGCTATGTCGTTAGTTCCGTCTGTTGTACGAATAGCAAATGCGCACCAGTGTTTGTACAGCCGAGACTGTGGTGAGAAAGTTGAACGGTTACAGAGAACGACATTCCACCGCGCTAAGGCTGCACTGAGAGCAAAGGATAACTGGGATGCATATGATAGAAGCTGCCACATGCCCTTTCCATTTTATTTCACGAATGATGGCAGTTGACAGTGAAAAGAAAATAAGAGGTATAATATGTTTTCCTTTGTCCTTACCTTTAACGGAAATGAAGAATTTTTGGATATTTTGCGATATCTTCTTTCCAAATCATCGTTCCAAAATGACGAACGGTCTTCGGTCGACGAGCGCTGCCAAAAAAGGTAACACTCCCTAAACAAGCTGACAGCGTTCCAATAGGTATTGGATACAATCGTCAATCATCACCCACGGGCCATGGACCAACAAGGCCGACGCAGTCCCATGTGCTGAATATTTTTCAGACTACCCCAGTGTGTATTTATTCCACATCGATAGGCGGACACTGAAAACCAAAATGATTCTCCTGATGCCCTGGTCATGGGCATTTATACCCGCATGATTCCCTTTTGATCCTTAGATTATACCCACTTTTTCATTCCCTTCGATTATGCGGGCATCACAGAGGGAATCCGAGTCCCCAAATATGTCCGTAATACTCCCATATTATACCAGTGGCGCTGATCCTCTCGATAGAACGTAAATAACACCCAATTAGATCTGTAATACTCTCCAATGATTCTCAGCTACGAGAATCATTGAAGAATCAATACTGTCTCGCGATTCCCATTTGACTCTCTCATGATTCTCCAATTATGTCACTATGATTCCCGGAAAGGGCATAACTGCCATTTTCTCGCCGCCATGACAGTTTGTAACTGTGAGGTGGAGTTGACTGCGTTTCGGGGTTGGATTTTCGGGCATTTAAGTGTGTTTTTTAGGTCTGTGACTTTCGCAAGCGAAGTTTTTGTTCCTATTGCACTCTTTGATATTTCTGACACAGTGTAAAGACAATATTTTCCTAAGAAACACAAACAGAATCCATCTTTATGCCATGGATGGACTGAGAGAGAGAAAGAGAGAGGTTGAGCTCATCGCTGGGAAACCTGTCACCAGTTTTGGACGACCAGCCTACAGGGTGGGGCAGCATAATCGGGAATAAATATCAAACGGGATTATTTGGTCATGAATTTAAAAATATAGCTCCAAGCACTATTTTAACAACATCCCATCAATCGGTCACCTTTTACCTATCCCTCATCCTATTTGACCGCCCTTCGCGTCGATGACCTTCTCAAGGCGGGTCCAAAAGCACGCGCATGCACGTGCAGCCTCCTGCTTGTCCATGATCGCCCATCAGCTTCGTACCTTGCACTGAAGACCGTTTTTACTGATGATAAGTTGTTCATTAAACTTCTACCAAAAAACGCTCCATATAAAGAATTTGGTCGGATTTAAATCGGCGGAGTTGAAGGACCAGAAGTTTTTGGTTCATCTCAGGTGGAGGTGCCCTACACAATAACATGTCGTCCTCACTGCAGTACCAGCACGGACAGAGTCCTCGTAAGACGTGATCTGGACCGTCAGTGATCCTCTCTTCCGACGACTCCACGTGAGTCTGCCAGAGTGTGGATGTATTTACCAGAGGTGCTCGTTTTATCCGGGCTCGATGAAGTAGGGTGCACCACGTGCACCTCCCTTGAAGACCACCCATAGGTCCATCACCTCAACAGGATGTTTACTTTGCATGACCGCTGCAATATTCTCGATACAATCCCCTATATGGCATGCCATTCTTTTTTATCGTATTCCAGTCGGTGATAAGATTTTTGGTCGCTGAAGTTTTGAACATTGTTTCTTTTTAATATGCTCAAGAGCTTCTTCCTTATATTCAAGTGAGTCATCTTGTATGTCCTCTGCTAAGAGTTATTTTACGATGATTACGTTAACTTTTTGTCCTAAGTATCCCCACACAATCCTTATCGTCCGTGATAACACGTTGACCTGTCCAGCAACCTTTACGTGGAATGGCATTGTTTTAAACAAAATGTTCTTGTTTTACTCGTTTAACATTAGTGTCTATGGGCGCGCGCAAAGCACTTGGAGCACCGTCGAACTATTTTGCTGCTCTTTTCCAGGAAGTTGCATGCTCATGGATGTAGTCATGTCAGATGATGCACAACTTTTGGGCGTTTCATTGCCATGATATAATTTATCAAAATAATGCCATGCCTACTCATGACCAGAGCCCAAAAAGCATTCCCGATTATGCTGCCCCACCCTGTACGTGACTTTATGGGGACAACCTGTGAAAATACATCTCGCAGTCGAGGTAAGGACGAACTGCAGCAGATTTATAATATGTTTTTTGGAAAAGTGTTTTTATTCTATATTCTTTTTTACCGCGCCGTGCTGGTGGTCTGAATTTCCAGTGTCGTGCTGGGGAGGGGGGGGGGGGGTGCGTTTTCACCCCTCCCCCGTCTAATTCGGCTCCTGGGCCACGTAGCGACACGCGGTAAGCGGCATTCGAAAAAGCGTAAAATAAATTATGAAAATACTTCGGTCATTTTTTAGGTCAGGTAACCAGAGGTCATCAAATGTCAAATTTTATACATTTCAACAATTTTCGAAACACCCAGCGCATAACTCGGGAACCAATAGAGCTACAGCGCCGGGGAAGATCGCATTCGATACCTCTTTTACAGGCCTATCTGAGGAATGCTCTCAGATTTGACCTCAGGTCAACGGATTAGCCTCCAGAGGGCAAAACTCCAAAAATAGCCGTATTTACGAAAAAAAAGTTTTTCGGTAATTACTTTTGACTCAAATAAGTCACGATATCAATTTTACCAGCATCGTGTTCCTCTCGTCGAGAAGCGTCGAATGAACTATAAGTTGACCTGGCAAGGTCATTTGGAAAATTTGACCTCAGGTCAAGGTCATGACCTGACCGGACAGAGTCATGCTGCATATCAATCGATCCGTATCGTCGAGCTGAACACATCTGACATGTTTTCACCGCTCTAGCACGTCTCTATCAAAAGCTATAGTAAAAACTGCTGGTGACCTTCAATGACCTGATATGACCTCAGGGGCACAGAGAGGGGTCATGTGTACAATTTGCAGATTCAGTGTGTCATATTTACTTATAAACCGATGTTTGTAAGCTTGCTTAGAACGACATTTGTTCAAATGAGGCACATTTCAATTTTCTCCTGTTGACTTATAAAAGAGAGGTCGCAAAATTGACCTGACCGTAGGTCACAGATATCAAAATTCCAAGATATAAATTTTATACATACTGCTACTCTTATCAATCGCCTAAAGTTTTAAAGCGATCGTTCAGTCGATGTAGCTACAGCGAGCCTTTAACCCGCGCCCTGCAGGGGGGGTGTTTAAACCCCCCCCTGTGGTTTTTCGCGAATATCTCAAAAATGGCGGCGCGTTTTTGGTACACCTTATCATACATCAATTCTACACATGTTGTGAAAATGTCAGACCAAGGTCATTCAAGGTCAGGTCACCAGGTCACTTGAAGTGACCTCACCTGATAAAAAAGTTTCAATGTCTGCCATAGCTACACCGAGTGACCGATCGCTTTGAAACTTTCAGCGATTGCTAAGAGCAATAATATGTACAAAATGTTTATCTCAGAATTTTGATATCGGTGACCTAAGGTCAGGTCAATTTTGCGACCTCCCCATTATAAGTCAATGGGAGAAAATTGAAATGCGCCTCTTTTGGACGAAAGACATTATAAACACTCCCAAACACTGAATTACAAGAGGTTTAGACACACTGAACATGAAAATGGTGTCCGTGACCCCTGTTTATGCCTCTGAGGTCATCTCAGGTCACGAATGGTATCTAACAGTTTTTCGCAAATAACTTTTGATAGAGGCATGCTAGAGCGATGAAAAACGCCTTAGATCTGTTCAGCTCGACGATACGGATCGACTGATATGCAACATGACCCTTTCCGGTCAGGTCATGACCTTGACCTGAGGTCAAATTTTCAAGTTGACCTTTCAAGGTCAAGTTATTGTTCATTCGATGCGTCTTGACGAGGGGAACACGATGCCGGTAAAAGTAAGCTCGTACAAGGCTTGGGTCAAAAGTTATTGCAGAAAAACTGTTTCCGAAAGAATCGGCTATTTTTGCAGTTTTTGCCCCCATGCAGGCAAAACAGTTGAAATTAGGTCAAATCTGAGAGAACTATTCAGAAAGGGCGTTAGTAGGGCTATCGAATGCGTTTTTCCGCGGCGCTGTAGCTCTATTGGTTCCCAAGTTATGCATTGACTTCTTGGAAATTGTCGACATTCGACCTGGAAATCGGCGAAATTTTGCCTTCAATGACCTCTGGTGACCTGACCTATGACCTGACCAAAAAGTGACTGAAGTAATTTCGTCATTATTTTTGGATCTCTTTCGAACGCCGCCTTCCGCGTATCGCTACGTGGCCCAGGAGCCGAGTTAGAAGGGGGTGTTCAAACACCCCCCCCCCAGCAGGGCGTGGAAATCCAGGACCCCCAGCCGGGCGCGGGTTAAACTTGTTCTGAGACCAGGTCACTTGACGGGACCTGGTGACCTGACCTTGAAAGACCGGGACCTGAAATTTTTACGAGTTTATATTCCATAATGTAGAATGAAGTTAATATCCTGGATTGTCATTACAAGAATGCGTGTCTTGTAAAACATTGAGCCTCAAAATATCTTGCAAGATATTTATTTTCAGAAAGTTACCGCTGTATCGGGTCAGGATGTCCGCTGTCCAGTAAAGAGTAATGAACATTTTTAGTACGCCTCAGATAGGTATGTTCTCCCGCTTTTACATGGGTGGCATTGTCCCTTTGAAGCAGTTAAGTCTGAGTTGAGTCAGATTACAACAATTTAGCATTGAGTTGAATAAAATTTTGTCGCCGTGATTGTTCGTGAATAATGGACAAGTCAATCCGATAAACTTCCTGAGTCCAGTACGACCCTGCTTCCAGAACGTCAGTAAATCAAAAGTAGTAAATTAACAGTGATGCTACGTGTTTGTTTCACAGAGGACGTGCCGCTCATCATTCTGCGGTTGCTGGGCGAGGAGGCGGCGGTCGTAGTGGAGGCGCCCTGCGTGCTGTCGTCAGGGCCTTTTATCCAGGAAGGACCCTCTGGAGGCGGCATTACGTTCAACGTGCTGGTGGAGGGCGCATGGTGACCAGCGCCACCACTCTGGACGGAGCGCTGCTCCTCCTGGGGATGGTGCATTTGTGATTCAATCTGCGAGTGTCACGGGCGGTGCGTTCCACAATGTGGTTTTTGTCGCGACTCATCATGGGCCTGCGCCGGTGGAGTCGACTGCCAAATGCCACAGCTGACGCTCAGAGAAATCTCGCTGAGCTGCAGTGAAGTTTCGAGCATCGGGAAGTGATGTGCGGGGCGCCCTGGTTGCGAAGAGAGCGGGGAGTGCACAGACGGCGTGTGTGCCCGTTTGTCGGAGTGGAGCTGCAGCAGGAGGGCACAGGGATAATACAGGATGCATTACAGGGTGCATAATACAGGCACAGGGACATTGAGCGTGTTTAGGTACGTGTTTCTTTGTAATCCCAAGCTGGGAATCACATTTTTCATTCATTCTTTATGATTACGTGACTCAGCAAGAGGCTGTGAATTGCATTCGTGCAAGTACATTTGAAATAATACATGCCACATTTGTAAGATCCATGTTTATATGTTATGCTTGTATTCCTCACTTTGCCAGTGAGAGTCGCGGCCCGGGAATTTTGTGGAATCAAGGGGGAATATCAAGGGTGATAATTGGGGCATCATGAGAGCATGTAATGGGGTATATCGTAAGCATCAATAAAGCATAAAGTGGGATTTCTAGGGGTAGATTAGGAGTGTGATGGGGGCATTATATGGGCATCAAAGGAGAATAGACGCAATTCTGTAAGAATATCTGAAGAATATATGGGGTATTTTAGGGTGCTCGCAGGGGAAGAATCGGGGCATTGTCTGTATTCTCCCTAACTCCCTTGTGGGAATATTTGAAGAATTTTGGCAGAATATTTTGAGGATCATAGAGCGAAAATGGGAATACTTGAGGTAGAGAACAGGAATATTTGGGGTGTTGTTTTGGACCATTCTCCCATTATCCGCCAAAGGGAATCATTTTTGTTTTCAGTGGAGGCGAGTTTTGCGCATAACCAACCAGCAATTAGCATACATAATACCCACATACTATAATATGTATTTATATCCTACATTATTGCAAAGACGTGCGCGTTTGGGTCGCAGCTCGCAAACGTCTCCACCGCCGCGCAACTCTCTCACCGACAAGTTGAGCATAGTCAGCACGGACTGCAGGTCGATGTCGACGTCTGCTTTCCGTTTGGGCCAGTGGCAGACCTCCTCCTCTGGCCTCTGGGTGGCCAGTCGCCTCAGTCTCAGCCGGTGGCCGGTGGGTGCAGTCTCCGGCGGCGGCACGTCCATCAGTGAGAGCAGCAGCACCACCAGGCAGCAGTAGAAGACGGTGCCGGCCAGCAGCAGGGAGCTCGGTCGGCGCACCGGGCAGCGGGCCGACCGGCGTCCACAGCGAGGGACCAGCCAGCGACTGGGGGCCTGGGACAGGGAATATATCAGTCTCGTGGGGCTGTTAGTGGCACCTCTAATGGGTCCAGTCAGTGATCATGATCTGGAATAGGAGATGAATGTACTACGTCATCGGTGGGTTTTCAGTTAACATTGACAGAATACTCCGTTAAACAATTATACGTACTATGAAATATGACGTCCCTGATACCGGTTCAGGCCACAATAGGTCACCCATCACAATAATAGGTACAAATGTATACTGAGGTCTGAGACACTCGATGTATGGCCCGAATTCGAGCCAACTTTGCAAACGTAGAAGTTTTAGTGAGGTATTTTTCGCACGTTATTTAATCACCGTTACCGGTTACTTTACTTTATCTTATCGCAGAAGGTAGGAACCTGATTTATTTCAACTACAACCCCATTGACTTACTCAAGACTCTGCAATAAATCCTTTGTAAATGTTTGTTGAAAGCAATATGTCGGATGTGGTTAACTACTCTCACAATCTTCTGGGCCATATAGGAACAATTAACATTGCTTGCTACTTTTCAAGCCATCAGTCCCAGCTCATTGCACCGGGTGGATGCTTTCGGCGAGAAGCAGGCTCCACATTCTCTCACTGAAACAAACCCCGCCCAGGGGGTTGGATGGTACACTGGGTACACGTATAAGTGCCTCCCTAACATCGCGAGTACATTGCGTTGTTCGAAACCACTGAATGTTTATTATGAAGAGTTGAACAGCTATCGTATGGCCACTGTTACCTCAATGTCGTAGTAACTTGGGGACAGGAGCAGAAAGGGTGCCTTCAGGAGAAAATACAGCAAAGGATTATACCTCGCTAGACCTGTTGTTTTTAACACTTTTTTAAGCCGGGGGATGGTGAGACCTCTCTCACCATTTCGCCTCAACTGAGCTAGAGCTTCGTGGGAACAACCAGAGTGAGTGCCGTTACAAGACGCAGCGATTGGTATGTAGCATGCATCGACTACCCAATTTTAAGGATTCAGGTCAAAGGCTAGTTGGTGACGAGGTCAGGTCGAGTGCCCTAAGTCCAGTTTTTTTTTTACGAATAGCTTCGCAAACAATAGTCGCACAGCCACGAGTTTGGAGGACCCGACGTGTGTGTAACGATCAGGTGCGTCGAATGACTTTTTGCTTGGGAAAGGTCAACTAAGAGTGCTGGGCTCAGGTCAATGTCCGGTCATAGCTGCTTAGGTCACGAACCTAGGCGAATGATATCATATCTCATATAATTAGATTTGGTAGCCCTTCCTGAGGCAATCGATGGATTTTATGGCTCTCCAGCTCAATTAAATTCCGAGTTTTTGACGAAAAAGGCCGACAAACTAAAACGACCTTAGTGATCTAATGTATGACGTCATGCTAGGTCCCCAATGCGAACCATAAGTATCGAACCCTGCTAGACGTGTATGAGGTGAAGATTCCAGTTGTTTGAGATGGTCCTAGATCATTTCTGGTGCCGAAATAGCAATTGCAATATTTCTCTAATTGACTTAAAATGCTGAGCTTACTTTACCGACCTGAACTCGGGTGAAAATGACATTTATCAATGCGAGACATGCAGGTTGTGAGAGCTAGGGGCCTTAAGCTGCACCCCACTGGGCCGGGGTGGGGGGTGGAGGGGGAGAATCTACCTCAGGTCCCTTTTTATGCCAATAGTTTCTAAACACGTTTAGCTACGTCAAGCTTTCGGCGCCTTTTCATTTGGCATATTCGTAAAGTTTGATCAAATTCTTTGGATATTTAGAAACATGATATTTTATTCACGTCATGTCACGCCATTTTTGCTTTTAAAACTGAAAAACTTCAAGCCCTCTAGCATATTCAGTTTTTAAGAAATCAATACGTAACCAAATATGTGAGTATTTTCTCTGTCGTTCGACTGGTCATCGCTTATTTTGAAACTTTTTTACTTTGATCTAAAATTTTCAAAAGATGTTTAAACAAAAATTCTATAAATTTAAAATTTGGAGCCAATAAAACGGAATGCATGCTAGAAAAGTGCAGTCTGGACAGGTATAAGCTCGAAAATGTAGAATTTATTCGAACTTTACGTCATGACGTCATGTCGCACATTTTTTGTTACAAAAATGAAATTTTTGAGAGTTCTAGACCTTATTACGGGAATAAAAAGCACCATTCAATTTGCCCTGAAAGCCTGAATCAGATATACCCTGTGGCGGTCTTAAAACACTTAAAACACTTAAAACACTTAAAAAATTGATCTCACTTGACCCGACATTGACTTGACCTAGGCCTAATCCTCATCCAAATGTGGTGAGTATATGCTCATTGAGTTCTGTATGACTTATGAGTATCATTTGAGGTACGAGCAATATCCCAGTTATAATCAAGCTTGTATGCGCTTGTGATTGATTGTACAAAAAAGCACGTGCCTCGGTCACATACATGTCAGTGCTACACACTACACAATTACACATGTATCTGCACCATGAACTTCTCTAGGTAGGTATATCATAGACTACTCTGTAACACAGTTGTCTATGCTCGCGCCTATTCTAGGCATTTTTTTTTTGTGAATAGGCCACGTAGCGGTTTCAGAGTCGTTCATCATGGATAGTAACGGACCGCGCCGAGGACCAGTCCTTCCGTAACAGCCAAACGCAGGCGGGACGGCGCGGGGGAGCGGCCGGTGCGACCACGGGCCTCCGTATAAGGGCCCAGTCGCCGCGACAGCAGGTGAATGAACTCGAGAGCCGATGTCGCCGAATAGCTCACGCGCCTCACCTTGGAACAAGCGGAAAACAACCGCCGCCACACACCAGCGTCCGCGGGAGTCAGCTGCTACGCTAGTGATGCTCTTTGGTCACAGGTGTTTGTAAAGAGGACCGTAGCCAATTGACTTTTCTCTGGCGCTTATTTCTTTGACGGGCTGGCAGGCAATACCTTCAAAGCTCCTTTCTGTCGCATTGAAATAAGGCAGCCTGTGACTGCACGGATCATACTGGGCATCTTTATGACATGATCTATTCATGACCCCTTAAGTAAGACCATATGACGTTGTTACGTACGACCATGTTACATGTCCATGCGTTCCATCGTTTCCGTTCTGAGGATGGTCAAATCCTTCTCCTCCCCGGCTCAACCCCTTGATACGGGCTGGATGGTCACATCTATCCAACGCTTGTAACTCCGCCCCAGGAGCAGGCCCGTAGTCGGGTGCGGTGACCATTAGCGGGGGAGGATGACCTGTCCACGACATGGGCTCAGCCCCGACGGAGCACCACGGTGTCCAACCAGAGCAATGACTCCCCCTAATTCCTATCATCTTTCCGGCTCTGAAATATTCTCATCAGAGCGGAAGAGCCTAACCCAACGAGCGAGAGAGAGAGAGAGAGAGAGAGAGGGAGTGAGAGAGAGAGAGAGAGAGAGAGAGAGAGAGAGAGAGAGAGAGAGAGAGAGAGAGAGAGAGAGAGAGAGAAAGAGAGAGAGAGAGAGAGAGAAATAGGGAAGAAGATAAAATAAATAAAATGTCCGTGTGCATTTTCTTAAAATGCGAGCTTTCTGCACGCTTTCTATGCCTATCAATGCCTCCAGATGTCATGTTTTATCAAGTTTTTATCTAAAAGGTTAGGAAGATCTCTTGAGTAGAGCAATGCAATCTATACATAAAGCCACTATTTTGCTTTATCATATTGTCGTATTGTGAATAGTTTCCTATCTACCATTCTAACCATTCGCTTTTTGTAGAAATGCCTGCATGCTTGAATGTACCTTTAGCTTAGCTTTTTTAATATCATTCATTCATTCATTCATTCATTCATTCATTCATTCATTCATTCATTCATTCATCATTCATGGTGCATGCTACATATATAGATGTGCCACGCTAAGTTCAGGCTGACGGACATAGGTACTGTAACAAAACTAGAAATATTTTGAAAAAAAAACTAAAGGGGGGGGGGCAAAAAATGCCCCCCCACCACCCGGAAGGTTAATTAACGTTATGTCAACAATTAGGGTACCTATAGGTAATATGGCTAGTTGACAATGTCAGCTGGTATTTATTTACTCATTCGTTTATACAACCAGTCGTAAACTGATTCTCTGTTAAGTCATTTTCAATGGGCAGAAATAGCCGTTTTCACGAAGGACATTTGGTTCGCATTTGGTGAAGATTCGGGGCAAATTTGGCTCAGATTTAGTGAAATTAGGTTTTGTGTATTTCTTAGCAGCTATCAGCTAGGGTTCTATTAATTGTTTGTATTCTGCCTCGTCATATCATCAGACGTTATCATTGATTGAAGTACTGAAACAAACTCGTTGTATATACTCAGTGTATCTCAGTGTATTTGTATACAAATATCTTCATACAGTGTATGAAGATATTTATTATAAATCAGATTAGGTGCAGACTTGGTGAGAATTTGGTGCATTCGCCAGATAGCGCGTCGTGAAAATGGCTATTATGATTTCGCCTTCCAACTTACCTCCATGTCTCTGCCTTCTGTTCCTTGCCACTCTAGCTCCTTCGTAACACTCTCTCCTCTGCCATCACTCTACCTACTCCACCGCTCTTCCAAACGCTTTTCACTACTCTCGCCACTCTGCCCCTCACTTTCTGCAGTCACTGGTTACTCTATCCCTCTCTTCATGAGGTCACTCGCCCCACCTCTCTCTCTCTCTCTCTCTCTCTCTCTCTCTCTCTCTCTCTCTCTCTCTCTCTCTCTCTCTCTCTCTCTCTCTCTCTCTCTCTCTCTTCCCCACACCACTCGCTCCTGACGGCAGGCCGGTCGGTAAGGAACTGTCGCCGCCACCCGCACGCACACTGTCTGCCCTCCAGACCTCCACCGACGAGTCTGCCGGCCGCGCCTGTTTCACACGTCCACTGGAGCCGGCGCGCCGATTGGGGGAGGTATATGGTAGGGAGGGAATACCTACCTACTGCCGCCGCCTGTTCCGCATGTCTGCAATGACTGGCAGTCCGGTTGAGGAGGTATTGTTATGAGGCTCTGTTTGACACACCTCTTGGTTCGTTGCTTCTTTCCTGTCCCCGCCGTCGGTGTCACGGTGACATTGCAGTGCAGAGACAAAGTTCCGCGGTAATATCGTGTAATTGGTGCCACCACCGTGAAGCGAGGTAAAACGGTGGCTGTCGGCAATAATTTCTTCAATTCAAGATCTTTATTAGGTAGGTAATAATGCAGCGAGAAAACAGCTTTGGAAATAATTCTCTTCTGTGAGTTTTTTTATTGGGAAGAGTAGATATGACTAGAATTTCATTGAGTCACCAACCAGTTTTCCTTATTGTTGAAAAAAAAAAAATCGGTGAGAGCAGGCGTGGTTCTGCAAAGCCTTCGCCATGTTCGAAACTCCTATAAATATAACCTAATTCTCAAAATTCAAGCGATGTTTGGTAGCCGCAATAAAACTGTTCCTGGAAGTAAGAAGATTTGCACGCTTATAATTACGGTTTGTTCTTGCTATGTTTTATATAGGTCACCACTAGGTCACGCTTGGTCACAAAAAGATTAAAGTTTTAAGACATATATAGGTCATGTAACACATGTTATAGCCCATTTTGGCTATATAACTTATTGTCGTCGGTGCCTCCGGGAGTTATATTTATCTGGTAATATTGAAGACAAGGTCACAGTTAGGTTGACTCTCGCCCTGGCAGGGCATTTTTCATAACATGGCCTGGCAGGGGGGGGGGGGGGGTCGATGCGACCCCCTCGCGATTGACTCCTATGGCACCTAGAAACACCAAATTTGGTAGGTAGGTGGGCCCCCTAGAGTTCTCGCTCTTGTGCAAATTTGGTTGCTCTAGGTCAATATTTAGGGGGTGGGGGTTGAGGAGTATAAATGTAAAAATTTCGCTAAAAACAGGTGAAAAGTTTTCGCTTATAACTTTTGATCTAATTAAGATAGAGCAAAAATAAAAGCACCAGTGAACTCAGCACGTCAGAGCGCATCGAATGATGTACTTTTTAGCCGGCTTAAGTGTACTTAAAGTTTTTCTTAATTATTAAGTAAACTTTAATTAATTAATTAAGTTCAAGCCAACTTGCATCATAGCGCAAATCATTCGATTCGGCTGATCACCAGGAACAAAATGACACCGATTTTTTAGCTCTGGCGTCATTATGTCCCAAGTTATTGGCAAAACGTCATTTGACCTCAGTTGACCTCATTTGACCTGACCCATGGATAAGTACACCAAACAAAGAAGCACCAAGTGCCCTGCTGTTAAGTACTGTGGTTTCAAACCACAAAAGTGATGGAACGAAGCGGATATCTCCAGTATTTTTCCGAGTTTAGTATTTTCGCATAGGCTTAACATTACGATATAATGACCTCTAACTGACCTCAGGTCAGTGACCTCAAAAAACCCGAACTATATGTTATACAACTCGATGAACTAAGCACATCCTGAAAGTTTGAAGGAAAGCAGTCCAAGACTATGAGTTGGACAGTTGTAAAAAGAAAATTGGAATTTGACCATGAACTTGTACCGGTTTTTCTGACCTGGTGACCTGACCCAAGTTCACCCGGACCTGAAATTTTCAGGTCATATGTAAAAAGGTTGCCCCATAGGCTGTGCCAAATTTGAAGGCGTTGCGCGCCGCCGTTTTTACGCTATCTTCGAAAAACCTTAAGGTAGTGGGTCGCATCGACCCCCCTGCCAGGGCGAGGGTTAACCCGGCAGGCGTTGGGCCTCCCGGCCACCTTCCGCGCGTTAGGGGGGACATTTTTTGCCCCCCCCCGTATCTCCGAAACTACTGGACGGATCCGAAAAATTCAAACGGTGTTCGATAGCCCTGTCAAATTTTCTCTAAGGAAACTAAATTTCATTGACCTCGGGTTCACCGATGACGTCACAGGTCAGGTCAAAGATAAAATGTTTCACCGTTCACGGGGCTTCTAGGGAAAGCGCTATAACACCGAGTAAAACGCATTTTGTCGAAAATCAGCGATAAGGCGTCAGTTGTCTAGTACATATGTTGCTATTAGAGGTCACTGGTCATACCAGGTCAGGTCACAGGTCAGGTCACCAAAGGTCACCAAGGGTCACCACATGAGCCCAACTTTACTAAGTTATGCGATGCATGTTTTATGGCCAGTTTTTCATTTCCAACTCAATGGTGTTGGTTATAAGACCATCAGGTACGATTTAGGTCACTTTCTGATGGAGGTCAGGTCAAAAAGGTCAAAAAAGGTCAAATTTCAAAGTTGATATTTTTGCATAACATGGGTATTGATTCGATGCAGCTCGTCACGGGGAGTCTAATGGTGTTCTTTGTTTTGCGCTAAGAGATCTAGAATTGCTAAAATTTGAGTTAGAAAATTAGACGTCATCAATTTTGAACAGTTTTTTTCGCTATAACTTGGCCAAAAAGAGGTATCAATCTCAAATTTGGTATGGAGATAGAAAGCGGTAGGGACTATCACATATATTCCGGTTTTTTGAAATTCAAAAAAACGTTTTGGATTTCTCGGGTATTATAATTTAAAAAATCTATTTTTTGATTTTTGGGGGTCAAAATGCAAAAAATTCGAAAAACCGAAATAGCAGTTTTGTAACCCGCTTGATTCCACACCTCTTATGTCTGAAACATTTTTTGTATCTCTAAAGCTGTAGGCCTAACAGCTCTTCCCGCAAAACCTTTTTTGGGTCGAAAATGTCAGAAATGACGTCACTTTGACGTCATTAGCGGCCAACCTATCATAGCCTTTGGAAAAATTTTAGTCACCATGTGCGCTAGCTACTCCCGGGAGGGTACTGAAAGTTTGGTGACGATCGGCGAAGTGGTTCTCGAGATATATCGAAAAAACTAAGGGGGGGGGGGGCAAAACAATGCCCCCCACCGCCTGGAAGGTTAAAAGGGTCAAATTTTGAAGCTATTTTTTTCTCAGCAAAAATGCGTCTATCCAATCAGCTTGAGCTAAAAAAGCATGATGGTGCTATTCGTTTTCTGTGCAAGTTTTAGAATATGTTAAATATCGCATTTGATAATGTTGAATTAATGACTTATACATGCAGTAACATGTAAAAGCAGATAACTTCGGTCATTTTTAGATATATCAAGCCAAAATGTTTAATAGTGGTTCAATAGTGGTTCACTCATAACCTCTTACCTTTGAAACCTGCGAGAAATAAGCGCAGAAATCACTAATCAGTCCAGAATAAATAAGTGTCAGTCTTAAAACTAGGCTCTTGAAAGCGATTGTTGTAGAGTTATGTCTTCATCAAAATATGACGTAACTATAGGGTCATTTCCGGCCGACCTATATGACAGCTACGGCCTTCTCCTTTAAACACGAGGTACACGATTAATGCAGCCAAAGGTACGGAAAGTTTCGTGTCGATAGCTAAGTGGCTTAGAAGATCATTGAAACAAACGAGAGGCTGGCCCTGTAGAGCTCCCCCCCCACCGTCCCTCAGTCAAGCGCGAGCTAATGAACATGGGCGTATGGCTTCCAGCCTTTCGAATTGTCTTGAAAATCGAAGGAAACCCGGTCAATATTTAAGAGTGCACGCGAAGAAATCCTTGATTTGCAGAATCAAAACATTGAATACATCAACGGATTAATCAACAAATGATATTTACAGTGGGTGGCATGGCATGTGATAATCTGCCAATTCCCGAATTCCATGTAATTCCACGTATACGGTGCAGCACTGTTGGCCTACCGTGCGCTTTAACAGCTCCTCGATATGTGCTCCGTAGTCACGCACCATCCCGAATTTGACTTTACCGGTTTCTTGATTTGCACTTATTCTGCGAATCACTAAGTGATTGTTCAGGTGGGAGTGTGTCATGACACAAGTGCAGGGTGCGTGCGTGACGCCCGTTGCCGCTTTCTCACATTAGCCCATTATGGCTTGCCCAATTATGGTGCCATTTGGTACGCGGTTTAGTATGGCACATGCCTCACAATTTCTGGATGCGGTTACCAGAGATGGTATGCAGGCGTGCGAGCAGCCGGTCATCACTTCTTTGCACGTTTGTCAGAAGCCACTGTGCCCGATCAAACATAGTTATTTGTGGGTTCCAGCCACATATTCATCATTGATGCATATATAATTGTATCGGATACCAAGTTACGTTTTACCAGCAGACAAATCGCCGGTTGCGGTTACTTTTAACCCTCGCCCATGTAGGGGGGGGGGGGTTGGTGCAACCCCCCCCTGAGGTTTTTCGGAAATAGTGGAACAACGGCGGCGCGCAGCGCCGCCAAATTTTGGGTACCTTATGGGGCAAACCTTGCGCATCTTTTGATAAAAAAAATTTGACCGGGTCATGTCAGGTCACGGAGTTATGACGTCACAAAGGGAACAGCCTCCGGCCGGATTTTCACAAACTGAGTGCCAACGCCCGAGGTTTCCTGCCGGTGGTACGGACATCGGTTGATGGATCATGATGAAACTTCCCATGCATGTTGGGGCAAGTATTGGCTATCATATGGTATAAGAAACTTGACCGGGTCAGGTCAGGTCACGGAGCTATGACGTCACAAGAGGAACAGCGTCCGGTACTATTTTTGAAAAGCGCCCGAACCACTATTTTGCTAATTCTTGTCACCTCAATGGGAATATGCAGCAATATTAGCTTCTATAGGGAGCAAATGGACATCCCAAATCAAAAAATACAATCAGATTTCAAAAATTTAAATTTTGATTTTTCGAATTTCTGCCGCCGACTGTGACCTTGCCGACTTCCGGCACTCCCAACGCGCCATTTTTAGAGCTAGGGAAACGAAATACATACCAAACGATAGAGAATTGATCAAGGAACACGATAGTGAAGATTTCAAGTCGATATCTCCCACCGTTTTGCCGCAATCGCCGCGGAAAATTTGAAAAGTCTATTTTTCCGAAAATTTGACATTTGACCGGTCAAAAGTAGGTCAAATGTTGACCTAGGACCAAAAAATATACCACCAATCGCGAGATCTCGGCGAGAGCAATCCGTTGGTCTTTTCCGCTAAGCTCTACGACGCTCCGTTTTCAAACGCCAAGGGGGGGGTCGCACCAACCCCCCCCCCCTGCATGGGCGAAGGTGGCAGATCGCCGTTTACGGGCGAGGGTTAACTTTAAATTTTATCAAACTTGTGAAAGCTGAGTTTACTGGTCCTTTTATTTTTACTCAACCCATCTTTACTAGATAAAAAGTTATAAGGCGAAAACTCTTGACATGTTTTAGCGAATTTTTTGCGCTTCTACCTATCACCAACCCCCTAAATATTGACTTAGAGTCACCAAATTCTTACGGAGGCGAAATCACCTATCGGCCCACCTACCGTGTAAATTTGGGCTTCTAACTGCCTTAGGAGCCAATCGCCAGGGGGGGGGGGGTCGTACCAACCCCCCTCGCCATCTGTGTTATGAAAAAGCCCTCACCTGGCGAGAGTTAACATTTGTTAGCCAGCATAACTGACTTTTCCACGTCAGCGACCTTTTTATGGCGTTAAGTGAGGCTGGCATTCAAATACAGGTAAAAGTAATCATAACTACTCGTAATTGTCGTTATGATGGTAAAACTGGTTTTGTTTTACCATCAAAGCATCAGCATTTGTAGCTTCGTATAATGCGACATGCAAGGTAGCGCCATTGACGTAGTGCCCTCGATTGACCATATCCCAGTCCCCACGCACGCACAGTGGCAGGTACTGCGGTGGCCGCTGGCGGGCTATATATGTCCGCCACCGGCACCGAACCGTGTAGGGCGGGGGCAGTGACTGGGAACCGATGCGCGGCGCGGTCCGCCGTCCACCGATGCGCGGTGCGGTCCGCCGTCCTCCGCACGGGGCGTAACGGACCGGGCCGGGCGGGACGAAGGGCCGACGACCGGAACATCAGAGCCGGTCCTTTCGGTGACGGCCTCTGCGGCCGTTACGGTAACGGACGTCACGGCCGACCAGCGCGGGCTGAGGGTCCTTACGGGTTCCACTCCGGAGCCGGGCGGCCAATAAACGCGGACTCGGAAGAATTGATGACACCTGATACTTATCACTTACACATAAAATGGATATGGACAATGAACACAGTCTTCCGTCCTCACTATCCTCAGGAGTACCGACTAATCATCCGTATCCCCCCTCACACCCCCCTTCCATGCTGGAGGTCACCCCTCGCTGACAACCGGTGGTTGATGTCGGGTCCACCACCGTGGGGTCCACATCACACGGTTCGTCGGAAGGTCATGTCATGCTCAAAACAACCGTCATATACATTATACATACATACCATTCGAAAGCTGACAGTGAGCTGATTCCATAAATGTATTTTTTGTCAAAATCGTTCGATATAGCCTTTATAAAAAATTGCGATTTTGTTAAAATGTTACATTTTTAATTCATCTGGCTGTCCCGGTCATTCTTGAATTCATAGGCATATTATTTTCATTTGTCAGCGAAAGCTGAATGCCAAAATAACAATATGTAGCGGAAACATATTCTCAAATATTAATAATACGCGTCTCCCACAGCCGTAAAAAGCGATATCAATTCATACAGTTCAGTCTCACGATGGACCAAAGTGAGCCAAACAGAAGCGTGAAATGACCCTTGTCGACTCGCAGACCCGGCACTTCTCGGCCCACCTGACCGGCCACGGAAGGGACGTTCGGCTGTCGTTCTGCTAAAAGGACTTCGTATTTGTTTGTTTAACGGTCCACATCACTAGCAAACATCGTCCCGATTTTTCCGACTTTTGGGTCATTGGCCTGACCTGGAAGGTCAACCAATGACCTAGGACCTTAGAATTGGGTTTCGTCGGCTTCAGTCTCGTCACAGGCAATACGCTCGTTGTATTCCACGAAGCTCTAGCTCGATCAGGGGCCCAACGGCAGACGGGGTGGGGTTAGGTATGTAGGTATAGTCGACTACAGAATGATGTTCCACTCCTCAGAAGCTATCAGTTGACCGGAGCGCTAAGTTGTGCCGTTTATCACGCAATCAAGCGTGTCGATTGTGAGCATTGGGACAAAGCTATAATTATTAATTTGTGAACTCAGCCCGTGTGATGCGGCACAGCCTACCACTCCAGGCAAATAATTGCCTGTGAAAAGTGAAACATCATTCTGTAGTCGGTTAAACATATACATTAGACGCTGGAAAAAGCCGCACACAGGTGAAGGTTAACTTCAAACGCTGGCCTTTCGCGTCAAGCGCTGGCGCGGCCTCTTCGCCCGAGGTGTCACGTGATCAACCGCCCGGGGCGGTGAACCCGACTCCCTGGACGAGCTGAGGAGAAGAGGGAGGGGGGGGGGGGAGGGACACACTCAGTGCCAACTGGTGATGTCAATTACGGAAAATCGGAATACCGATACCAAACCAAATACCAAGCGAAACCACGGGAAAATACCGAAACCAAACTAACTTGGGAAAATGAGGGAAATACCAATTTTGTACCGATTTCTTAGCCTCTTATACATTAGTGAGAGTTTATGATACCAACAAAATACCGAACACATTACGATTGAAATACCAAATACCTACCAAGCTGGTATCGGTTTGGTATCGGTATACCAAAAAGTTGGTATCCGATCAGCGGCGTCACCACGGTTTCAGAACTTCTAGGGACACTTTTCCAGGGCGTCGCCACAAACCTTTGCTTGAGTCTGGTCGCCAATGCCCACCTACCCCCAAATCTTCGTTCCTTGTTGGACTTCGGCCACTGCCTAATTTAAAAACGAGGGATAATAATTTACCCTCGCCGGCCGAGCGGCGGGGGGCGGGTGCCGCCCCCCCCCCATAGGGTTTTTTCGCGATAGCTCCGAACACGCTGGCGATAGAGAGCTGAAACTTGGCATACCTGACCTTTGATCCAAGCCGCATCTTTTGACACCAACCGCATTTTTGGGTAATGTCAGGTCACTGACCTATGACGTCATAAGTGAACCTCTGCACGGTCTTCAGATGTCGCAACTTCGCAACGCCCTCACTGCCAGAGGAGATGTCACAGGGAAATGAAACTTGCAGGATCTAGTATCCATTATGAGTCTCACAACTTGTATATCTCGGATTTTTCCTAAAGGTCATATGAGGTCAGGTCATTTTCGCGACCTCACCATTATAAGTCAATGGGGAAAAATGAAAACTGCTATTCTGGCGCCGGGAACGATCTCCAACTATCTCAAGCACACAGAATCGTGATTTGATGCACTCCTTGCAAGGTCAGATGCGTCACTTTTGCAATGTTGACCTTGCGTGACGTCATTTATGACGTCATCAAGGTCATATTAGTTTTTCGTCAATAACTCTTGATCAAATTGAGCTAGCGAGTCGAGAAAGCCACCAATGGACTCAGGAAGACCTGCCGAATCGAATGATATGCGACACGACCTCCTTTCGACCAACTTCGTGACCTGGGGGTGCTGACCTGACCTTGACCTGAGGTCAACATCCCAAGTTGACCTGACCCGGACAAAAAGTATATCATTCGACGCGCCTGAGCGAGGCGAACACGATGCTGCCAAAATCGCGGCTCTGCAGCCGTTTTTTGCGAAGTTATTCACCAAAAACTGAACCGTACCCTGGGGCACTTGACCTGACCTCAGAGGTCACCGGTTGACCTAGGACCTTAAAATCGGGTACCAATCTCTGCGTCTCGTAACGGCGCACACGCTCGTTCTTTCCGCGACGCGCTAGCTCCACCAGGGGCGAAACGGCGAGGGGGGGGGGTCGTACCCGCCCCCCCCCCCTCGGCCGGCGCGTATGTAGAAAACCAATAGGTCCGGCGAGGGTTAATATTTAGTTGGGGAAAAAACGAAGAAGTTACGCGGTAGCATGTAGGCATATTGTTCGATCAGGAAACGCGTGCCCACATCATTCTGCCTATGCAAACCTGTTGGACCCCAGAGGGGCGAGCAGAGGGCCCTCAGAGCCCAAAATGGTCCCCCAGAGGCCAATGCAGGCCATGAAAGGTCCGGCATCGGATTTTCCGAATCCAGTGCGAGACCCTCAGAGGCTAATATAATTGGCCCTTACAGGCCAGCATGGGGCCTCAGAGGTCAGTGTGGGTTCCTAAAAGACCGGCATGGGCCAGCGAGACCCCAGAGTTGGACCCCAGAGACAAGCAGAGTGCCCTCAAAAGCCAAGATTGGCCCTCAGAGGCCGATGCGGGCCCTTAGAGGCCGGCATCGGGTCTTCAGAATCCAGTGCTGGGCCCTCAGAGGCTAATATGGGCCATACAGGCCAACATTGGGGCGTCTGAGGTCAGTGTTGGGTCCTAAAAGACCGGCATGAGCCAGTGTTAGGCCCCACAGACCAGCAGAGGGCCCCAAAGGCCAAAATAGGCCCTCAGAGGCCGATGCAGGCCCTTAGAGGCCGGCATCGGGTCTTCAAAATCCAGTACAGGGCCCTCTGGGACACGTAAAGGCTAGTCTTGGTACATACTCCAGAGACAGAACTGCCACCAGAGGCCGATGTGAGGCCCTTAGACGCCGGATGGGCCCCTGAGGCCGGTTTAGGGGCCCTTAAAGGCCAGCGGAGGGCCCTCAGAGGTCAATGCGGGTCCTCCACGGTCAGTGTGGGCACTTGACCACCATGGAAGGGCCCTCAGAGGTCAGTGTAGGGCCCTAAAAGACCGGTATGGAGCTGTTAATAGCTGATGTGGGTTTCTTGAGCCTAGTGACAATCGAATAAGGGCCGGGGCCCCATCGCTTGTTTTTTTTGGGGGGGGGGCAAATTATATGATGACTCCTGATTTTCCCTTTGGGCGGGGGGCATGGCCCTGATGCCTCCCCCTCTACCCGCCGTCTCCGATCCCCACTCCGATGTTCCAGAGGGAATTGATTTAGGAAATGTTGGCTTGACCAGCGCACAGTGGCCCTTTTTCAGAATTAGCACGCATTAATTCCCACATTACCTGAAAGTGGTGCAAGACATCACCACGTGATCAAGGACGTATTCCCTGCCAATGCAAAGAGAAGAAAAGAAACGAACTGCCCAAGGAGATTCGCCCCAACAGCGACAGGCCGCTCGGCCCAAGATTTGGCGCACATTCGCACGGCTCGCCCGCCGGCCCAGGCCGCTCCGAACGCAAGTATGGCGAGCCCGCCAGCCGACCGCGCTGCACTGACCGCCAGGACGCCCCAGGGCGTCACGTGACCGCATCTATAGCTGTTGCCAGCCACCGTTAGTCGGCCCCGGCCAGGCAGCAACTAAGGTCAGCGCGACGCGAACAATACAAACACATAGGCGCTTTTGACGTTAGGTCTTTAGCCGACCACGGGACTTGTGCGGCTTGGACATCAAACGCGACAAGAAATCGGACAGTTTTTCTTGAGCACAGCGTTATGCCTACATGACACTTCAATAAGCACATCTTATGGCAAGTCAAGCCACATTTAGGCGCACACCAGGTGACACCAGCTTCTGGCCCTTTCACACGTAGCAACTTTTCAGTCGCCGGCGACAGCAGCAGTCGCCGGCGACCGCCAGCGACCGCCAGCCAACGATCGTGTGTGACGTAGGTATGACGTAAGCAAGTCGGTGGCGATCGCCGGGCCACGGCCGGAGGGCTGTTCACGGACCCTGTGTGCGGTCGGACCGCACACAGCCTCCAAGCTCCGCCCACTGCGTCCCTACGTCAGCCTTGCGTCACCGCACACAGCGACCGCTGTGGCCGGTCGGGACTGGCCACAGCGGACCGTCCACCGCACGCAGCCGTGACGTCAGAGCCGCCTACCCATCCCCTACCCCCACGCCTGCTGGACGTACCGCACACACCGCACGCAGCAGTGTGCGGTGCCCGTGAACACCCCACCCCGCGGTGGAACGCTTGAACCGGACGCTTGGTCAGTCCCTGCGAATGTTGGACGGTGCACCTGGCGACTGGGACCTACGCCTTCCCCGAGCCGTATCAGCGTACAACTCGACCTTGCACTCCGAACTGGGCGTGTCGCCAGCTCAGTACCTACTGGGGCGCGCGCACGAGATCAGCGATGTGACGTCAGATCAGCGATGTGACGTCAGATCCGCGCAATCGCCAGCAACTGGTGACGTCAGATCCGCGTCACAGGCCAGTCGCCGGCGACTCTTCTCGAGCGCCATGACAGTTTTGTCCTTGGTGAGTGGTTTAGGTGATTTGTGATGCATTTTTTTCTTAAATTGGTTGGTGTGGCTACCTTAAATTTGTTGCACAGTAGCATAGGGATTATTATCTTGTAGTTTGCCTGTCGTGAAGCTGTTGTGACTTGAATTTAAGCTTGATTCGACAATATTGGAGGGTTTATGTCATATGCGGCGCACTTGCCCATGATCACCCATGATTTTTATTTGTGATAAATATGTATTTTTTCATCAAAATTGAATATTTTAATAACATTGAAATTGACACTAGTTTCATAAGGTAATGAAAACTTGCTTGTTGTGTCACAAGAACATTGTTTACATTCAGTATCAGTGCCCTTGAGGACAAAGTGCCTACCCATCAGTCAGCTATTTGCCTACCTATTCGTGCGACACAAGGAAATATTTGATAGCAACAAAATATTATATTGCTGCTCATTAATTAGCATGATCAAAATCAAACAGGTAGCTTTGCAATTTTGTTATTGTTTCTGCTGGAGTTTTCCTTGGTACCATGGATAAACAACCCAGGCCAAACTTGATCCGCATTGGGTTCGCATGTGTGTGCGTGCTCACATGGCAAATGATAATCCATGGCTTATTAGTACATAAATAATTGCATTATGCACAGTAGGTGGTAGGTATGTCATGTATTTTGGCAAGGTATGTAGGCAAGGTGGTATGTATTTTGGCCCTGAAGCTGTTTCCTATTCATTGCAGCAATGCTGCCGGCATGGCTTATGTGTACCATGCGCACACAAGCTCCACCAATGTAAAAATGTCATTTTCACACAAAACTCATAATTGGAGGAAGGTAGAGCAGACCAAGAATAAGCGGGCATTTGCTGCAGTGTGGAAAAAGTCACTAGAGGCTTGATACTTTTTTACATGCAGCAGCCTGGAGATGTCCACAGAGGCATGCCTGAGGATGTCCACAGAGGTGGATCCAGGCAATAGTTTTTACAATCTTCTCCCCTTGTGCCCGCTGTGTGTTGTGCTGACTGCTTGTCCCCCTTCTGGTGGTGCCTAGACTTGCCTCTGCATATCTCCCCAGGCTGCTGCATAATGTCTAAAAAAAAACCTCAAGTCTCTAGTGACTTTAATCACTCCAGTCTCTACAGCATATGCCCACTCATGCTACAGCTGCCTTAATAATACCAAAATTAGTAACAATGGTCTCATAACCATATTCAGTAGGAAATGAATTACCTAGAAAATTATATTAAAAAATACACTTGCTTTCAAAAAGAATGAGCACTGCTAAAATGCTATTATTTCAAATAATGCTAGGTTTCTGAACCACAAATTCCAATTCTGTGTCACTGAATACTGATTGCCAATTGTACAAGACAAAAAGCGTCAACAATGCTACATCAAGGATAATGATGCTAAGATAGTTCTCATTTTAGCCTGAAGTTCAAAAAACCAAACCTAACCTGATTTGGGTATTTGGGTAAACCAAGCCTAACCTGATTTGGGTATTTGGGTATTTTTTATGATGCTAAGCAATAGCCTATTCCAGGCTTCCTAATTTGCAGAGTTTTTGGTTAAAAAATGATTTTTAAAAATGTATTTGAAGTATGTTCTGACATGTCCACCCTCTGTGCCTGGCAGACAAGTCACAGCGTTACCTGATGAGTCAAGAGGTTCTGTACCTGATGTACCTGATCAACACCACCTGATGGCCAACTTGACGGCATTGCTGACCCGAAAAGGAGTCTAGCAGCTGAATGTTCAACTTCTGCCACTGCACTGTTGACTCTGCCTAGAGACAGCATCTGCACCACGGCCCACAGACGATCTTCCGTGGGACGGTGTGCTGCGCACCAGTCACCACACTGACGGCGTTCACCTGTGTGCTGCACAACTTTCTGTGAGGTCAGGAGATCGACACTGACGGCCCCGGACGGTGTGCTCTGATTGCGCCGAGTGTGCTCCCTCGTGTCCGGGCCTTGATGCCAATACCGCACGCGAGGCGGCGCGCGTCCGCCAAGCCCTCACATACTGCGTCCAAGGTGCAGGTGGTGTTCGGTGACAGTGTGCAGCTTCTGCCGGCCCCGTGGACGGCACCGCGTGTGACCATGGCATGTGCATTCGATTTTCTGACATAAGTGCAGTGAATTCATTTGTCACTTTGCTTCTAAATGCTGTCGCCGCTCGGTAGGGTCGATTCTGCCAGAGTAAAGAGGTCGCCACGATCGGCAATCAGCTGCCGGGAGGTGGCGGCGGCGGCTGACGACTCGGGCCTCGAAAATCCTGTCGTGTGCGTTGCTGGCTATTATGCGTTGTTGGTATGCGCTGTTTTGCAATGCCTTTGGAGCGGCATGTCGAGTTTTGAGTTTTGGACGAAGGAGCCTTGGTGTTTTGTTGGTCTATTTTCGATAAAAACGGTCATGAAGAGTGAGCTGCGTCCAGGCTGATGTTAAGATTTCTGTCACAGTATTGTCACCTTTGACCTAGGCTTGTGTCTTCTTGGGTATCGGCATATTGTGCCGCCGTCCTTGCCCCGTGTCCGCGCGTGCTGCATTTTTATGTGGTCGCGCGTAGTATGGTGTCATATACTGTCACCTCGCCATGTTTAGTGATATCCACTGTGTGGAAAAATGCATTTTGTTATAAGGGGGGGGGGGTACACTTGTGTTCCCCAATCCAGCGCTTTAGATAATACAGCATCTGTTTTTGACATAATGAAAGCCTGTGTTTTATGTGGGTGGTAGACTTCGCCGTTCCTCAGGTCCGTCTCTGGCATTTGAATTTCTGCTACATTTCTAGAATGCCTTTTTTGTTTTTCACATACAAAGCACGGTTGACGGTTCAAATGTGTGACCACAAATCACTGTGATTGTCCCATGCTTACCACCAACCATTCCTTCAATGCTAATGTCGTTACAGCGAAGTTATTCATTTATTGAGAACAGGGTTGTAGTTGAATAAACAAGACAGGTGAGCAAAATCAGCAGCACTCGTAGTCTTGGCTGATGCGTTAGGAAAAATGGAGGAACTGCAAGTACACATCACTTTTCAGTTTTATGCTTGAGTGCATTGAATTCCAATGTAGAAGAATTGCAGTTTGATTGTATTTTCATTGATATTATGTATTGTTTCAATAATAGATCTAATAAATATTATTCCAATATTACCTAGACGGTAGTTATCATCCTGCAAAACATGTCCAAATATTTAGTACCTTGAATAATGCAGTAAAATAAGCTGCGCCGCTGCATGTATCAGCAGCGCAATATCTGATGCCAACTCAAGGTCAAGCGGGTCACGTGACAGTTGAGCGGCGGCTGGCTAGAACAGTCGCCGGCGACTTCAAAATGTTGGAAAAATTGAACTTTCTCGGCAACGCCGACAACTCTTCAATGATTGGCTGACACGACTGCTACGTCACACCCCGGCGACTGGTCAGCTGATATCGACAACTGCGGAGTTGCCGGCGACTGACCCCGGTCGCTGGCGATCGCCGGCGACTGACCCCGGTCGCTGGCGATCGCCGGCGACAGTTGCCGTCGCCGGCGACCGGAAAAGTTGCTACGTGTGAAAGGGCCATTCGAGCCAGGTCAATGAGCTTAGTCGTATCGAACAGGAGCCACAGCCGCTCGCGGACTGAACTGGCTCATGTTATCCACCGTAGAAGCAAAATGGCGCAAAATGGCGCGATGCCCTTTGGTGGACATGGTCAGAAGAGATCGGCGATTCGAACGATATATAATGCAACATGTTCCAGAGTGTGCTACTTAACATAAAGCCTCATATGTATGCCGCCATCTCCAGTTAATAATTGTCCTGTTATTGTGTCCACAATATTCGGCAAAAGTGGTCTATTTAAGTTTATACAATGAAAATTGTGGTTTCTAGGGCTTCTATGTAAACTCAGCTTCACAGCCATGCCACTAATTTTTAATATTTTCTCACCGAAAGCCTTACAAATTGATGTTCAGCTCACCCTACTTTTTAGGGTCCGCCGGTGGTGTCCGCGCGCCTCTCGACAAACTTCGATTTTGCGGTCAGTTTTACCAAAGATAATTAGTTTTTAGGAGGTAAAAATGGCACCATCAGATAGTTTGGAATGTTTTGCACACGATTAGACTGCTTTTCAGCTTTTTGGTAGCGTGATTGCATACCGCGTGGGAAATATGATCTTGAAATGTTCCAAGTTTTGCTAACGACAAAATTTCACGACAGAGTCGTGAGCTTTTCGCAAACTCCTCGTGAATTCTTTGAAAACTTTTCGGGTCGATGCGGAAGAATGCGTGCCAATGCGTGAAAAAGTGCTTAGTGCGCTATGCCACGATTTTCACGAACTGCCATGGAGAGTTCACGAACACCTCATGCCGAGCTCACGCAAGGGCGGATCCAGCCGGCCGTCTTGGGGGGGGGGGGGGGGGGCAACCGGTTGGGACTAGCCAAACCTAGGGTACCCCCAAATCTAGTTTTCTCACCGGTTTTAGGCCACTTATTTTTCATCCTTCGCCTTTTCATCGAAAAAAAAAAAAACGAAACGAAAACATTTGCAAAAAGTGAGATATTTTGTCTCAGCTGAGTCAAGGAACTACCTTTTTGGTAGCGTAGAATAAAGGCTTAAATCTTCCACATGAGCTGTCAAGCCAGGTAAAGAGGGGGATTTTTTTCTTAAATGTTTTCTTCCCTTTAGTTTTCCTTTGTGACCCACAACCGCTAATTCAGGGAGGGTAAGCTGCCCCGACGGTTCCTAGCCCTATGAAAAGTTGTGGGCCCCATGGCCCAGAGTTGTGGGGGCAGGCTGCCCCCACTGACCCCCAGCTCCCGCGCCCATGACCACAAAGTTCAGGCCCATGGCCCGGCGTCGAGCTCAAATTCAGACTCGGCAATGTTGATGGTGTGTCCGATTTCAGACAAGCTGAGCTTATGCTGGGTTCAGCTAGGACGATTGAAGAGGTATCCTGTCGGGCTAAATGCCGGACAATCTCAAGCTCTAATTTTGCATTTAATGCTTAATTATCCTACTATGTTGAGTGAAAACTACTCACGTGTCATTAAGTATAACTTCAAATAGTGGGTTTAGTTAGTGACATGGTGGAGCATTAGGGGTTTTAGGGGTGCACCTGCACATGCACCCCCTAACTGAATAAGGCACCTTCTCAAAATGACGCTTGAAACACTTCAAAAACAAGTACAGGTAAGGGGAAATTGTGTCTTCCTCTGTCCGCGGGCGTCGTCCCCGGCTGTGTCACCAGGTGTGGGGTAGGCTCCCACTTCAGCCGTAGCCTGGGGGGTGGGGGAACAAGGGCCAGGAGGAGGAGGAGCCCTCCTGTAATTGGGCCACAAGTGCCCGTTGGAGGGAGGCCTGAATAAAAAAAAATCTTCCTCTGTTAACCCTCCCCCGTATAGGGGGAGGGGTCGAACAGACCCCACCCCCTCGGTTTTTCGCGAATAACTCGCGTAAAAACGGCTAATCGCGACGAAACTTTCAGTACCCTCGAGCTAATCAATTTTGCATCTACCCTAAAACTTTATTACCCTGACCCAAGTGACCTTTGACCTGTGACCTATTTCTCGAGACCATGTTTGGCCGGGATCGCGATTCGGCGTATGTTGGCTCGCACAAGCCGCGCGTTTGCAGTCTTTTCGTGGTTTCAAGCGTTCAAACATGTGATATGATGTTGGTCCCATGCATTTGGATGGGTGTGAACAGTGAATGTCACCTGAAGGTCAGGTCAGGCCATTGACCTTTGATGACCTCAGTTCACTTTTTCGAGTTTTACATGTTTCTAGGCTAGTTTTTGGAGCTGAACTCGAATTCAGCAACCATTTGAACATTTACGACGTACTTTTGGTGCCTTTGTAACATGTTACGAAGCTGTCAGAGGCGGTTGACACGTACTACCAATACCCGGCAGGACCACTACTGGTTGACCTGACCCGACCTGGCCTAAATGCATGAAGACATCTTCTGGGATCAACACTAACACGATATGCGTGATCAGCACCCCGGAAAAGCTCAGCCACACTTACGACGCTCTAACAGGTCCCAATTTTTCCCGACTTTTGGCTAATTGACCTGACCTGGAAGGTCAACCATGAACCAATGACCTAGGACCTTAACCCGCGACCGCCTGGGGGGGGGGTCGGATCCGACCCCCCCCTCCGTTTTTCTTGAATAACTCATGAACCGCTTACGCTATCTACTTGAAACTTGGCATACCTTCTCCCCCATCAATTTGACGTCTCCTGTGCAATTTTTAAGAAAAAATTACCAATTTTTTTTTAGATATATCGATTTTAGTGATGTAACTACATGGCGATTTCAGTCAAAAAATGGTAAATGTTTAAAAAATCGCCAAAAATCGAGGTTTTAAGCAAATTGCAAATTAAGGACATGAATAGACGCAACTCAACGAGTTCTTTAAAATGGCTATCTCGGATTTTCCATAAAATGCGTTTTTTACCCCTAAAAATTCAAAAAAACTATATTTTTTTGGAAAACAGCTAATAAAATCCAAAATTTTGGGAATTTCCAAAAAACCGGAATATATGTTATAGAGCTCTATTAGAACATTAGATGTGCCAAATTTCAACTTTCTATCTTGATTTTTGACCCCCAAATTGTAAAAATAGCTCCAACATGCATAGGGCATGGTGACGTCATAAGCATTTTCGTGTATTAGAGGCACTTCTGAACATCGCATGTGAAAACAAATGGCACCACTAGATTCCTGGGACAAAGCTCGTCTAGAAAAGTGCATTCTTATGTCAAAAATAAAAAGTTGAAAAATTGACCTTTTTCTGGGCCCTCGTTTAGTTATGTATGGTATAAACGATTTTTTATGCTTTTAATGCACACTTATCACCAGCACAGTGACTTGGGGTCACATATAACCATTACCATCGGATTCGGCGTGAAAAATAAGCCATAAAACATGTGTCGCACGCCCATATAGCAGAAAGTGAAAACCGTGACCTTTCGTGACCTGACCTGACCTTGACCCGTACTTAGTATGACCCCCATACGCACATGGTACCTTAACTAGGCCTTTGAGGTCATTTTTGGATGAGTTTCGAGCAGCAGCTATCGATTCCGCTGTCCGCAAGCCTAATCATGCAAAACCCCTGAATTTGACCTTTGACTTGACCTTGACCCGAAAGTTGACCTCAATCTTAAAATCTTAAGAGTGCTTTGGGAAGGTCTCGTAGAGACCTTTCGAACGCCGCCTCGCGGGGCTCGATACGACCATTGGTTCTCGAGATAACAGGGGGGGGGGGGGTCGGATCCGACCCCCCCCCCAGGCTGTCGTGGGTACGGAAATAGCCCAGGCGGTGCCGGGTTAAATTGGGTATCATCGTCTTCCTCTCGTCACGAGCAGCACGCTCGTTTTTTTTTTCGCGAAGCTCTAGCTCGATCAGCGGCCAAACGGCAATGGGGGCAACGCCCCCCCCCCTATACGTTCGCGGCTGACAAAACGCCAATACGGGCGAGGTTTAAATCCATATACATTCAGGCATGAGACAAGAAAGCTCCCAATAGTGTTAATGAACTATGAAGAAGCTTCAGCTATTAAAGGAAAAGGGCCACCTTTAACATGGCCGCAGGCATCGGTAAAATCCTTTTTGGAAGGATTGCATTCTCAATCCACATTCCTAGTGCCGAAGTGGATTGCATTCCTACCCGCAATCCCCTTTTTTCACTTGGATGGTGATCAAATCCGCAATCCTTTTTTGCAATCCTGTTGTATTATTATGTGCACTAGTGGATCTGGGGGAGGGAGGGGGGCATAGGGCCGTGCCTCCATCCCCAAATCACCCATTTCTAGTACCTAGTCTTGCGAGTAATTCCTATCTAAGGCACAGATATTTTATGGGAAATATTTTTTGCCTCAAACAACCCCACATTTAAACCTCTACCCAACCAGTGTTTTATATTTTTAGAACTCGCCCTCAAATACGTAATTTTGCCCTTCCTATGTAGTTCATCAGCGTATATTATTTTGAGCGTTTAAATTAGGTAAAAGTGTTTAACCCTCGCCGGCCGAAGGGGGGGGGGGGCGGGTGCCGCCCCCCCATAGGGTTTTTCGCGATAGCTCCCAACACGCTGGCGATAGAGAGCTGAAACTTGGCATTCCTGACCTTTGATTCAAGCCGGATCTTTTGACACCAACGGCATTTTTGGGTCAAGTCAGGTCACTGACCTATGACGTCATAAGTGAACCTCTGCACGGTCTCCAGATGTCGCAATTTCGCAACGCCCTCACTGCCAGAGGAGATGTCACAGGGAAATGAAACTTGCAGGATCTAGTATCCATTATGAGTCTCACAACTTGTATATCTCGGATTTTTCCTAAAGGTCATTTGAGGTCAGGTCATTTTCGTGACCTCACCATTATAAGTCAATGGGGAAAAATGAAAACTGCTATTCTGGCGCCGGGAACGATCTCCAACTATCTCAAGCACACAGAATCGTGATTTGATGAACTTCTTGCAAGGTTAGGTGCGTCACTTTTGCAATGTTGACCTTGCGTGACGTCATTTATGACGTCATCAAGGTCATATTCGTTTTTCGTCAATAACTCTTGATCAAATTGAGCTAGCGAGTCAGGAAAGCCACCAATGGACTCAGGAAGACCTGCCGAATCGAATGATATGCGACATGACCTCTTTCGACGAACTTTGCGACCTGGGGGTGCTGACCTGACCTTGACCTGAGGTCAACACCCAAAGTTGACCTGACCCGAACAAAAAGTATATCATTCGACGCGCCTGAGCGAGGCGAACACGATGCTGCCAAAATCGTGGCTCTGCGGCCGTTTTTTGCGAAGTTATTCACCAAAAACTGAACCGTACCTTGGGGCACTTGACCTCACCTCAGAGGTCACCGGTTGACCTAGGACCTTAAAATCGGGTACCGATCTCTGCGTCTCGTAAAGGCGCACACGCTCGTTTTTACCGCGACGCGCTAGCTCCACCAGGGGCGAAACGGCGAGGGGGGGTCGTACCCGCCCCCCCCCCCCTCGGCCGGCGCGTATGTAGAAAACCAATAGGTCCGGCGAGGGTTAAATTATTTCAAGTTTCGATGTAAAGCCCTTGATAGCAAAGTACATTAAGCCGATGAAGCCGATCTCATAATTTTCAATCGCAACAAACCATTTCAAAGCACTAATCAAACACAATCCGGATTGGATTGCAAAAATTGGAAGTATGATGCAATCCAATCCGCAATCAAATCCTGTTTTTTTGGAATGGATTTCAAATCCAGGTGCAATCCACCAAAAAGGAATGCAATCAGGATTTTGCAATCCTGCAATCACAATCCTACCGATGCCTGAACATGGGGATTGAAACTGAGATAGCCATCTTGTAGCCCGTGTCCGAAAACCTTCCTGTCTAGTGTCTACCTCCTTACGGGCGATTTCGGCCTCCATTCGTTGTTATCGGCAATTTTAAAAGAAAATACGCCAGGAATGCGTCCTTATCCCAGGAATGCGTTCTTATCCGACAATACAGCCACCCGCGGCGAGGCTTTGGTTTTTTACCAATCAGCTCCAACCAGCTCAGCTTTAACCAATCATCTTATCTGACACAATCCGACGAGTCTGTCTGCTGAACGCTGATTGGCTTGAGTGTGACGTCATCGCTATGCCATCATACAGTAGGTGCCGTAGAGAGTATCAACATAGTACCAATATGTTAAATAGTTTTAAATACTTTTTCGCGAATTGTGCACTTCTGGCACCAGTTTTAAAAAGAAAATGAAAAATAATAATGTCAAAATGAAAAACAACGATATCTTCATATTTCACGAAGGTGGCCCTTTTCCTTTAACCCTAGAACGCCTAGGGGGGGGGGGTTGTATCAACCCCCCCCTGAGGTTTTTTCGAAGTGCACGCTAAACGGCTTGTCGTAGCGGGCTGAAATTTTCAATACCCTCTGGGGCAACCTTTGCGCATCTTTTGCCGAAAAAAATTGATCGGGTCATGTCAGGCCACGGAGTTATGACGTCATAAGAGGTACAGCCTCCGGCCGACAGTTACCAAACGTGTGCGCCGAATCCCTAGGTTTTCTGCCGGTGATACCCACATTGTTTGATGGATCATGATGAAACTTCCCATGCATGTTGGGGCAAGCATTGGCTATCGTGTGGTGCAGGAAAATTGACCGGGTCAGGTCAGGTCACGGAGCTATGACGTCACAAGAGGAACAGCGTCCGGTACTATTTTTGAAAAGCGCCCGAACCACTATTTTGCTAATTCTTGTCACCTTAATGGGAATATGCAGCAATATTAGCTTCTATAGGGAGCAAATGGACCTCCCAAATCCAAAAATACAATCAGATTTCAAAAATTTAAATTTTGATTTTTCGAATTTCTGCCGCCGACTGTGACCTTGCCGACTTCCGGCGCTCCCAACGCGCCATTTTTAGAGCTAGGGAAACGAAATACATACCAAACGATAGAGAATTGATCAAGGAACACGATAGTGAAGGTTTCAAGTCGATATCTCCCACCGTTTTGCCGCAATCGCCGCGGAAAGTTGAAAAAAGTTTGATTTTTTCGGAAAATTTGACCTTTGACCGGTCATAAGTAGGTCAAATGTTGACCTAGGACCAAGAAATATACCACCAATCGCGAGATCTCGTTGAGAGCAATCCGTTGGTTTTTTCCGCTAAGCTCTACGACCTTCCGTTTCGAAACGCCAGGGGGGGGGGTCGTAACAACCCCCCCCCCTGGTCGTTCGTGTTATGAGAAATGGCCTGGTCGTGCGAGGGTTAAGAAGCTTCTGAAATCACTCAAGCTGAAGTTGATTATACTCAGTGTTGTTATGATCACTCCTCAGTTTTCTGACAAGAATCACACATTTGGCCATGGCAAACGTTGAAAATACCTTTTTCTTTAAAAAAGTGTCTAATGACAATCTTATTTTTCAACAAATTTGCAATTAAAACCAACCTGAGGCCTCTTGCACCAAACTACTTACCTAGGTAAATTCCGATTTTACCTAAATTCTCTTGCACCAAACTACCCACCAAAAAACGCTACCGTGAAAATCTACCTAGAAATTCTACCGAGCGGCATCGGAACTTACCAGTTGTTAAACTCCGACCGGCTGTTTTCCTCTTGCACCGAAAGCCGGAAAGAAGTACTCGCGGAGAAATTTTTGACGGTTTGACGGTAAACGCGGGCTTCCAAAATAACTAGCAAAACCTTAGGTAAAATGATTCAATTAGAAACAATAGGCACAATACACGATAATCCACGGGTACTTTTATGTAAATTAGGCATTACAAAATGTTTAGACAATGATAAATCAATGTTTTATGAGTGAATAATAATATAATTGACCAAATGCTCCATGGGTTCACAGAGGTGCTTCTCCGTACCAAGGCGATAAACCTCCGTAGCAGAACAGTCAGGTTGAAGACTCACTCGTTGCCATGGAAACGAAGCTTATTTGTTCAAGTAATTTAATATCAAAATAACTTCTATCGGTATTTACGTAAATGAAAAATGATTTCATAATACCAAAATGTATATTAATAAAAACAATATCAATTTAATTGTTTTCTTTAGTTACTATTTGTTTGCGCCCACAAATAATTCGTCGTCGAACAGCCAATCAAAACAAATCCTAAAAACGCGAGCTGTCAACTTTACCTAGGTAGGAAGGTAGGATGGTGCAAGAGAAGTTACCGCCGTAGGTAGTTTTACTAGGTAGGTATTTTGCCGGTTCTACCTAGCTAGGTATTTTGGTGCAAGAGGCCTCTGTACACAATACTGAACACGTGCCTATTAATGCGAATAACAATATGATATCATGTCAATTTCTCCTACATGTTAACCTTCGCCGGCACAGGCCATTTTGACTCTGGTTGGCAGAGTTTTTCACGTTTGCCCCAAGGTCACTCAATCATCAAAGCAATATTTCAGTTTTTCAGCATAGGAACTTTGAGAATGTTTATTTTTGACCGTCTTGGGGGGGGGGGCATGGCCCCGTTGCCCCCCCCCCTTGGATCCGCCCTTGAGCTCACGAGACGTTCACGGCATGTTCACGAATCGGTGGGCTTTGCAAGGTGACCGCACCTTCTCAGTGACACTGTCACGTGTACCCACTTAGCGCACGGATGGCTCGAAATGTGGCCCAAAGTCGTGCAAGTGTCAGGCCACCTTTACATGCAAACCTGTATTCATCGCGACTGACTACCACGGGCCTAGATATTTCACGATCAGTGTGCTTCTTTGTGCGATTGGCAAATTAATGCCTTTTTTCACAGGCAAAGAAGTTAAGACCGAAGCCAAAGGAGCACTCGTCCGAAAGTGAGTACGAACTAAGCACGATAGGAACTCGGTAGTGGGTGAACACTGCATTGCTAGTTGCTTCTGTAGAAAATCTACCCACGCAGATGTCGTTATTAGTGCATAGTAACTAGCAACGGCATGCACTCTATGCATGTATCGCCTCTAAACATTTTTTTTTGCACTTATAACCTCCCTGCTGACTTCTGCACTCAGTGCTCTACTTGTTCATCTCTGTCGCTCTGTCATTCCCTCTGCCTCCCTCCCCTCCTCGTAACATTTCATTAGCCACAGGCTACAGACCGTGCTCATCCAATGGTGAATGTATTTCAGATAAGCTTACAGCCCGGATGTAGTTTACACGCTGATCAGATATTATCTTACACATGCCTACGACGGCGACTGGTGTGGGGACATTATAACAGAGGGCGCCACAGTGCCACTAAGCTGAACATCACACTGGGTTTGCGCACATCACACTGGGCGCAGACGGCGACTGCTCTCAGACTGGATGCAGACTGGATACAGACTGGATACAGACTGGATACAGACTGGATACAGACTGGGCTCGCTCACACTGCCCACGAACTGTGAGCTGCCGAATGGCCCGAATCGCTCTGAGTTCTCGCTTCACGCGAACACGGCGCTCTCAAACACACAAAAACAGCATCACTAAAGGTAAATTGCCGACCGGTGCGAAACCGGATTTTGAACCAGGGACCGGAGATCAAGAGCCCGCAACAAAGGGCCACGACCGGGTCAGGTCAGGTCAGGTCGGGTCGGGTCATCTCCGACTGCCGACCGCATAAGGCAACAGTCAAACGCACACAGTAACAACGTGAGAGGTGCATGCGGCGGCGCCGGTGGCCGGAGCTCCAAGCTCTAGTGTCCGTACCTGTCGCCAGGTGGCAGCAGGGACGCGCAGCGACTGGCCGTCCACTACACCGAGTGAATACATACTACACATTGTACGCGGTGGCCCGTCTGCCGGCTCGTTCCGCCGCTGTCTTTAGTCGTCTGACTACCGCCCAGCCGGTTTTAAAGTTAATTAATATTACAGCTCACTAAATTCAGACGAAGGTATAACGACCCGACTGCGGCCAAGCACTGGCACCGCCGATGTCGCCAGATGTGAACACTGGCGAGCATTCCGGCACACACAAACACAAACATACGAGACTCGTACACATACAGAGACGTGCGTAATGGGATGAGAAGAACACTGAGCTATCCACTCACGCTGGGCAGCAGCGCCGGAGACTGCCGCCCCGCCGGACCACTTTGTGGTCACAGTTCCGCACGTCCGACCGGTTTAGTGTCCACCTGACAAGTGCCTTGGCAACTGAACTTGGCTAACGGCTAACCTGCGCGCACATTGCACGTCACTCCGCGGCGGCTGCGGCCGGAGAGTCGCGTCTGGGCTCCGCGGCGGCCGGCTCCTGCTCCATTGGCTCCTGTTCCATCGGCTCCTGCTCCGGCTCTGGCTGCCGCTCCGGCTCCGGCTCCGGCTGCTCTGAGAGCTCCGGCTCCGCGGCGTCCGCCGGCCGCTCGGGGCTCGGCTGGGGAGAGTCGGCGCCGCGCCGCGCCGTGGCCAGGTCCGTCTGTAGCACGCACACACCATTGATGAGCGGCCGGGGCTCCTCGGCGCCCCACTGGGGGTTTAGCCACTGCGGAGCCGCCGGTTTGCGGCGCGACCTCGGCGCCGGCTCTGGGTCTCCGTCTCCGTCGGCTGCGTCGGTGCCGACCGGCGCCGGGCTGCTGGCTGCCGATCGGCTAGCCTCGCTGCCACTGCCGGCGCTGCTGCTCCGGTCGCCGTCGCCGTCGTCAGACTTCATGGTGAGGTCGAGGCCGCCCACTTGCTCGTCGAGGCCGTCGGTGGATCCGGCGCCGGCCCCGCCGACCAGGTACGGCAGCGGGAGACCGGCGAGCGGCAGCTGCGGCGGCAGACCGCGCTCGGCTCGCAGCTCCGCCAGCCGCCGGCCGAGCAGCAGTCGGAACTGCAGTGGCTCCAGGTGCCCTCCCTCGCGGCCGGCCGGCGGCGGCGGCGGAACGGCCGACTCACCGCCGCCCGTCTGCTGCTTCAGCCGCATCCGGTGGTTGTGGAACCAGTTGGTGATGGTTCTCTGCGTCAAACCCAGCTCCTGACACAGAAACTCCACCGACGTCATGTTGGGGTACGGGTCCATGGCGAACGCCAGCAACAGCGCCTCCTTCTGTTCCTCGGAGAAGAGCACGCGAGCCTTCTTGGCCGAGTTGGGGCTGTTGGCCAGAGAAGAGTAAGCATCACTGCTGTCGCCGTCGACGGGGAGCTCGAGCCTCGAGCGGCGCCGCTTGTTCGACTCCTTTCGCTCGGACTTGATGCGCTGCAGTTTCTGGATGTTCTGGCCGTCCTCCAGCCACATCTTCATCCTGATGAAGGGCTCGCGGCCCTTGATGCTGAGCAGGTGCCAGGGTTTGGGTTTGGAGAGCAGCTCGCTGACAGAGCCCTGGGAGAGACCCAGCACCACCTCGCCGAACAGCTGGAACAGACAGACCGTGGGTCAGAGCGGAGCGGGGCGAGGTAGCAGAGTTGCTTGAGAATATCCGAGATTTGACCACACTGGGATATCAATGAACTCTTGGGAAATGAAAACGGCAGGAGGAGAGAATGGGAGACGTGAGCTCGTCGAACCAGTCAGCGAATTCACTGCATTGATCTTTAAACGGTCATTTATCGTATCATAGTATCACTCCATGTAAGTAAAAATATCTTATTTGACTGAAGTACAATGCAAGCTATTATTGCATCAATGCATCTCTACATGTGTGTTCTGAGTCTATTCTCATCCGGTCACCGTTTACATGATCCACTTTATATGATCCAGTCTCTGTCTCGCTTGCACCGCTCACCTTCTGCCCAATGTTGTTGGCCAGCAGCACCTCCTTGATACGTGTGGTGATGGTGAGGGTGTCTAGCTCCGGAGTCACCGCCGCGGTCTCATACACTGACATGGGCAGTGGCACCGGCGGTAGACGCAGGCCGTACTTCATCAGCGGGTCGAGACCGGCCAGACGCGACGCTAGCGCCGCCGGCGGCAGGCCGTGGAACGAAGGCAGTGATACCACCGGAGGCAGGGGAGCCTCCAGGGTACGGGCCAGCTCGGGCGCCTTCGGCGGCAGCTTGGCGAAGCCTGATGGCAGAGAGAAACGATCAGGGGTGTGCAGGAAATAGAGCAAAGTTTCTGTGCGGGGTAAATTACGTGTGTTCGTGCAGAAAAATAAGTGCCGCCTTCAAATGCTGCGTAAAACTGCGATCAATCTCTCCAGGCATAAATCGCTGATATTTAGTGCGTTTCTACCACACGCTTGGCGTTCTATTCAGCTCTGTGGGATCGATGTATCCATAGGGGGTCACACCGACCCCCACCAGGCCTGACCAAAGGTGTTAGCCCTGGGGGTGGGCGAAGGGGATGAGACCAGCGGTGACCTATTCACAACGGCCGACCCCTGCTGGCCCACCGGTCACGGTAAGCCCCACACATCGGGGGCTGCGTCAATGGTCACAGAGCCAATATCGACAGGCAGAGACGGGGACCGGCCTACTGGCTGCCCGGACAGCGGAATCACCGTACTGAGCTGCAGCGGCACCGATTCACTACCGCGAAATATCAACACGCCGCTGGTCTATATGAGCGTCGCTCACCATCAGTCACCAGTGTTTGGCCGGTGAGCGTATACATCTCACAACTCACCCGGCCTCTTACCGCCGTTGAAGCATCCGGTGCGCATCAATTTGTCGGGCGCGATCTTGTACTGGCTGGCCACCAGCTTGTGAACGGCACCTTCGTCCTCCAGAAACATCTGCATCCTGATGAAGGGCTCGCGACCCTTCTGGGTGAGCATGTGCCACGGCTTGGGACGCGCCAGAAGGTCGGATACGGAGCCCTGAGACAGGCCCAGTACCGACTCCCCGAACAGCCGCTGGGACAGCGAGTACTGGCTCAGGTGCTCCTTGATCTGGGGAATAGAGATGGACGGTCTTAGAGAGCATGGTGGTGGGTAAACGGGCTTTATCGGGCGAAATGGTGGAACAACATTTGGTAGACCTGCGTTTTACTTTGCGGTATTTTATAGTGAAAATATAGTGTAATTTGCTGTAAAAAACGGCTGTTTTTCGTTGTTTGCATTACGTAACGCTAATGTTATAAGGTGATGTAGCAAGAAACCAGAATCAGTTAAGAATGTTGTCAACATCCCAGTGAAAAATAGCAGCCAACCCGGCGCTTATTGAGTGGAGTTTAATTGTGCCTACGGCGTTCGCCTTTTATGAAGAAACTTCCACTAAAAAAGCAGCTATGCCAAAACACCAAAGGCAAGATGTTGCCTTAATAACAGCCTCGCATCCTGCTCTAAATTCAGAATATCGCACAAGCACGCCTCTCACGGCCCGAGCGGCTCCAGTACTCACCCTTTTGACGACCTGTTCTGTGTTGATGTTGCTGTACTGGTCAAACTGCTGCTGGGTGATGGGCGGCAGCACCGCCTTGGCCGGCCGGGTCGGGTGCGGCGGCATCGGCGGCATCGCTGCGCTACTCATCAGAGAGTTGGTGATGCTGGCCATCCGCTGTAGGGGACTGGCAGAGGTGACCGGCTCGTCCGCCGAGCTGGCGGCGGCGGCTGCGGCGGCAGCGGCGGCCGAGTGCATGAACAGGCCCCCAGGGTGGAGGCCGGACAGCAGGCCGGGAGGCAGCGGCAGCGGGCTGGGCGGGCCGCCCCCTGAAAAGAGACGGACGGGGTCAGACGGACAGACATCAGACGAGCGGACATCGGACGGAGGGCACGGGCTTGGGTCAGACGAGCGACGCGGAACGGAGGTCATACGACACAAACGCACGGGCGACATACCGAACAAATTAACGAAACTCGACTGATCACTGATCCCATCATCTGTCCGCTGGTGACAACCCTACCCTCTCCATAGCCACTTGAAGTCAGTTCAGGTCAGGCCTCACGTCCGGTCAGGTCAGGCCAGGTCAGGCCGCACCAACTCCTCACCTGTCGAGCCATCCTCCTCCCTCCGGACGTGAGTGAAGGCTGGAGACCGTCCGCCGTCTCTGTCGGCTTCGTCTCGTCGTGACTCCGGCGGCGGTCCTCCGTTACCGACATGCTGACGGTGCAGCTGGGACATGAGCTGCTGGTTGTACAGGTCCATGGCCAGCCGCAGCTCCTCTGGCGACCGGAGCCTGTCGGAGAGAGGGGGGGGGGGGTCAGAGGGCTAATGAGGGAGGTGGACTAGGGCCTGGGGAGGTCAGGGTTTGGTGAGGTATACCTACGGCAGGTGATGAGATGGTTGATATGGCGAGGTCAAACGAATGAATGAAGGCATCGTGTAGTCTGACATAATTTTTGTGGAACACTGACATAATGTCTCATAATTGTGGAGCAGCATTGGAAGAGCGAAAACTTTCTTTGCAAGTTCGGACACTGCGGAAGGGCAACTGCCCCAAATGCTCCATCTCCTTGGATCCCCAGTCCTTCCACATTGCGTCCTATTATCGTTTCGCACTGCTCTGCATCTCACCCCGTTCTTCATTGCACTGCACATTCCTCTGCACCGCCACCCGCAATAACCTTTCATCAGCCGCTGCCACAGGCGCGGCCACCCTCCTTCAACACTCGCGCGCGCTGTGATCTGGGGCCCACCAACGCCTACCTACCACAGCCCACCATCACTCTCTGGTACCCCGGCCGTCTCCGCTGGCTAATCGTTCGGTCTGGGTGGCGGCGGGCCCGGTCCGATCGGCCCCATCGGCCGCCCCCCACCGACCACCCGATGGGCCACAACTCAGCTCTATGACAGGAGTGGCTCGTTCCTCATGGTGCTGAGTACACGTCACAGTCGCCCCCCTCCTCCCCTTCCACACGGGTGGAGTGTGCACGTGCACGAGCGGTCGTGTGAGCCCGTGTCAGCGGTCCTGAAGTCTGATGACACGTGTGACTCTCTGGAGGTCTATTCTGCTTTGACTGTCAGCCATGACCATTAAATCACCCTCATCTTTTGCCTGCTTGGTGTTCTTCATGTCATCTTCCCTCAATTCTGTGGGTGGCCAAGCCCCAAATCTGTGGCGGCTCTCTCACCTCTGATAGTGATCCAGGGGGAAGCCGGGAGGCAGCTCCGGCCGCTGGCCCATCATCTTGGCCAGGTGGTCGCGGTACAGCCGGGCGATCTTCTCCTGAGCGACCTCCTCGGGGCCAGCTCCGGGCATTCCGCCGCCGCCCAGCCGCCGGAGGGGCTGGAACGGGTCCCGGGAGTCCGCCTGGGGAGACTGAAACACAGGACAGAGTCGAGGTTAGATGAGGGAGGTCAGTGAGGTCGACTAGAGTCAGGAGCTGCGAGCTGGGTCAATGAGGTCAGGTGCTGCCAGACAAGGTTGCGTATGATTCGGTCAAGTCATTTCAGGTCAGTTCAGGTGACCGCGTCGACCTTTTGGGGTATGGGAGCGCAAAACAAGGCTACATTAGTTCTAAACAGCAACACGACACATGAGGATGCGCTAAACGCGTTAAGAGGAGTTAAGTTACGAAACATTGACAGCTTGACGCTTAAAGTCCACGTCTTTAACGCGTTTTTCTGGTTTCACCTGCGTGTCTCGTTTTCAGCTGATCTCCACGGTCCGACGAGGTCGGTGCTCGCACCTCTGTACCTATCGTCAGATCGTCTGCTCCAGTTCCCCCTCCCCTCCCCTCCCCCTGCCGGTCATTTGGAATGCAGCCCGGCCGGCTGGCGATGTGACCGTCCCCAGCCGGTCCGTCCCGAGCCGGCGGCACCAGTACGGCACTGCACCCCAGCAGGGCGGTCGGGACGCCCCGCCGCGAGCTGGCGACCACCTCTGCGCTCCTCACCCACCGACAATCATACATAATGGCACAGTAAATTAATTAGGCCGCTGTAAATTACAGGCGGCTGCAGTGCGCCGGCACGAATGTGCACAGTCAAGGCGAGCCGAGCGGCCGTCGCCGCCGGCTAGTCACAGCGAAGGACGGCACGCGTACTCCCTTCGACAGCTTCAATGAGGAACAGGGAAGGGCAGACAGGCCGGGATACGACTGATAGGCTCGAGAGCGTGCGGGGGCGACGAGTGGCCGCGTTGCTGCGGTTCAACCATCACCGCCAGCGTCGGTATAAAGTCTGATTGAGTGCGATTTGACCGCCCTGGAGGAGCACCGGCCTACGTCGGCGATAAAGACCGCCCGAGTCATCCGGAGCCGATCTATGGATGGGGCGCGTTTGTAAATCACAGCGGCGACCGACCACCGCCGTGACGGGCGGCCAGGGAGGCGGCCAACTCGGCACCGGTAAAACGAAAGTTGAAACGGCGAGGAAATATTGAGCAGCGCTGCCAGCCGCGTGCTGACAAAGTCGCCACAGTAAATCCTGCGCGATGAGTTTTATTGGGCCAACTTGGAAACATGGGTCGACAGACGAAAGGCGATTAGACGAGGCATCGGGGTTCCGTCTTCGGGTCGCGAAGGTCACGCAACATCGCCGGAGGGCATCAACCCTGACCAAACAGAACGACCCCTGCAGGCTCGACTTCCACGCCCAACTCCCGGTCGACGCGTCGAACGACTCCAAGAACCAATCCCTCCTCGAACCGAACGCCTCCTCCGACGTCCACTCCGTGACAAAGCATAGCCTGTCACCATCCCGACCGGCGTATCGGCTAACATTACCGACCGGTCCAGCCAGACGGCAGACACTGGACAGCGCGCCCTGTCAGCATACATTACCAGCGTGTAACTGACTGTCATCGCTGGGCATGGCCGGCCGCCGCTCAGGAACGCAGGACGGCATACAGACGACCGATTCGATGAGCAGATAGGTCGCTCTATAGTTAACGACGTGGCGTCCGGGGTTAATCTGTATAATGTCTCACCTGGGTACGGCCGGCTCGACGGTAGGCAGCATTCTTCGGCCGGGTATTTATTCGATCTGAGACTGTGTTCATTGCGCGTGCTCGCTGAGGTGACAGAGGCACGCCCGTTTAAAGTGACGTAGAGCCAGACCCTCCACGATGCCACGGCCGATCGAGATAGAGACTGGGATATTAACTCTGGGCCTCAGGGTGCAAACAGTCTGCTGGAGACTTGAGCCACTCGGAGTGACCGTTGAGCCTGCCTCGCATTCCTCAATGAACAGGCTGTCGCGAGATACGTACAGCGGGTTAGTCTGCCCTACAGCTGCCGCAGCATCATCCAAGGTGCACAGCGTTTCTCAGTCTTGTCGGTGTGGTGTGGATTCCTCCAGCTATCCAACTCGTTCGATTGTTGATTGAAGACGAGATCCATCAAGGGATCGCACGCGCCCGACATCACTTCGACATCGCCTCGACATCGCTTTGAAATCGCCTAGACATCGCCTTGACATCGCTTCGACATCGCCTCACCATCACTTCGACATCGTTTCGATGTCGCCTTGACATCCCTTAGACATCGTCTCGACATCGTCTGACAATCGCTGCCCAGGTCTCGGGAGGCGTCGAAGTGACCGGAGCGTCGCTCGGCTCTCCAGCCGACACCGGGCGACAAACGGTCCCGATTGTATCAGGAGGGCGTCCCCGGGTGCTTTATGTGCCCAGCCACAGCGGGAACGGGCCGACCACTGCTGCGGGACACCACGTCGCTCCCGTGTGGCACGACTGACCGGCTTGTGGTCACCGAGACTGGCAGAGGGCTGATTTAGATGTGGTGCTACCTTAGTGAGTTTGGGTTAGGAAGGGATGTCTGCTCGTGGCCTGCAGATGCTGCCGTGAGGTTACCACCGACGGTTCGAGCTCTGCGATGTGGTTCATTCTCGGTTGGAATTCGGTCGAGGTATCTTACAGATCATTAGTGGTCCCTCCTAGCGGGGTCGCGGCAAGGGGTGTGGACGACTCTGATCCAAATCTATACCAGACTCCAGACCTCCTCACCAGTCTGTCACAGACCAGTCTGATCGTATCCTCGGGATACCCGCCGAGTTCCCAGGTCCACCGTCCAGCCATCAATCCAAATCACCCGAACTCAATTAAAACCCAATACCGTCTGCCAGAGACGCTCCACGACGTCCGTGTCAGTCCGTCGGTCGGTCTGTCCGTGTCACATCTCCGTCTGATCAGTCTGTCTCTGCCGCGACAGACTGTCGCTGCGTGACCAGACAACCGCCATCTTCTTTGGACACCGAGCGGGACATAGCTCAGACGAGTGGCCGGCAGCCGACAGCGGCCGTCACAGACGACATACGACATCGCGTCGGTGATACGGTGTGTAGCTGCCGTCCGGGGCGTGCGACCGGGATGGACTGGAGCTGGATTATGATCTTTATGGAAAGCGCGGAAGGCATAAGTTTATCGACAGAAATTAGGTACTGGATGGACGGACAGCACACCGATGTCCGTCGATGAACCAAACAGAGAAAGTTGTTGGCAGTAGCGTTGCCTTGCCATTAGTAAACTGTCCAGTGTCTAAGCAGGACAGCTGAATTAATTATCGGAGCAGGTTCGGGGTCCCATTACTGCCCTATAGCTTTCGGTATCGTGTTTGTTCATTGATATCGGCCCTAATGACCAGTTGTACGCAGCCGTTCGCCATCATGTTCAATTAGTCCATCCTTCTCCTGTCTATTCTTGAGCCCTAATAAAACATAGCCCCGCACATGCAATCGAACAGCAAACACTAAAATAGCCGTCGGCCAGCCTGCTATCGGAGGGCAGAATTGCATCGGCTGCGTCCGGCGCAGTGCCGGGTTTGATCGGTAATAATAGTGGCGGCTCGTAATGTTCCACCGGCGCCGTGGGCCGGGGGTGGTCGGCCGCCCCTGCCGCCCGGGGCCGCGCATTAAACCATCGTTACTAAGCTTCTCAAGGCGGTTAACTATCGTGCGCCGCGAGGTCGTCCTATGCCGGCAGCGTGATGTTGACCTCTGTGTGATATACTGGCGTGACGCCGGCGCCCAACGACCCGGTTAATCACCCGATTAGAACAACTGAAGCCACACACAATCGATGGACTGCAGCTTGAGCTGCATCGATGTCGCCCGCTACGACACGGTGCCGGGCGCGCGATACGATGGTGCGGGTGCACGAGACTATGGACAGAGGCGCGAGACTATGGACAGAGGCGCGATACGATGGACAGAGACGCGCGATACGATGGATCGGGACGCGAAACGATAGACAGAGACGCGCGATACGATGGGCAGAGGCGCGTTGCGATGGATCGGGACGCGAAACGATAGACAGAGACGCGCGATACGATGGGCAGAGACGCTATACGATGGACAGCGGGGCGTTGCGATGGACAGAGATGATGCGATGGAATTTTGGGAAGAGGCGTAATGCGATTGTCGATTGACAGAGGCGGCGAATACGATGGACAGTGGAGCGTTGCGATGGATCGGGACGCGAAACGATGGACAGAGGCGCGATACGATGGACTGGTGGGAGTGGGGCATGATAAAGCTGAATGCGAGCTCGGCGTCTTAACTGATACCTACCTAAACAAATAATTAAAAGTGACTGCGTAGTGGGTAAGGTCCTGCAAAAACGTTGCACTGATCTTTCCAAACCACCTAACAGTCTTATCAAAGTGATTTGATGTCGGATAATTAGCTAATCAATAATAGTCGGTCAAATGAGCTACTAATGATTCGTTTATCGACAGCTGAATAAACGAACTAATTCATGCTGCAAATGTGTGCAGACTTCGGTACATAAATCTGCGAGCCAGAAAATATCAGTAGTTATACAAGGTTCTGACTTTTGTTTGCAGGGTTGTTGGTGTCGATATTATGATTTATTGAATGCATTTTTTTTTATAAACTTACATACATGTATGTGAACATATGTGCAATGCACATTGCACATTACACTTAATAATTAAAAGCATACTGAATCGCTCACCGAACATATTGTAGCACCTCTGCACGACCGTGTGGCACAATTTTCCCCGATGCAATCACCATTGTACACAGTGCAAAATGTATTTAATTATAGACAAGTTATAAAAATAAATTCAAATGCAACTGCTGGCTGAACGTCTGGAGTCTAAGCAATTCAATTATCCGCACCTGTTTTAGCACCTAGCCTTGCAACTGCAATGGCCAACAAGACTTAGCTACAGGACAATTACAAACCACCATGTTTGCGTGAGCAAGGTGCCGTTTGACTTCAGCTAAATGGCGAAACCCGTCTGATCTTGTGCGTTTCGTCCATATAAGCACACAGGGATTGCGGTGCCTGCCGTTTCGGCGCTACCTTGTCCTTCATCTATCCGAGATCCATGTTGGCTCTTCCTCTCGGGCCGTTTAGAGCTGAGTTTAATTAACGCCAGACACGTGACAGCCTCTGGGTGTTAAATTAACCCTTAACCCTATCCACTTCAACCATCGACTCGGCAGAAGCACTGAGCCTTGAGCATCGAACTGGAGCAATGGACCATTGTGCGTAGTGTAGGGTCATTCATAACAATCATAACATGCACTTTGCACATTAGCCCCCTGAATACAAGACAAGTCTAATTCAAAGCAAGACGCATATAAGAGGAATGGAGAGGTCGCATCGATAAGCCTACGCCTTAGCATTGTCCGTTTGTTTTGTTCCAAATTGCGTTGTTTCTGTAAAATACCGCAACGTTATGGATATTATGCTGGTTAGTTTTCATCTTTTGAGCCCGAAGCTGGTTTGGTATGCGGTTGATTATGGACACCTGCACATAAAAGCTACAAAGCGAGTTTACTTTGAAGTTCCAACGGCCGACTCGTAGAAATGCATGCAATTCACGACCCACCAAGCAAGTTACGCTTAAGAAACCAGTTCCGGGATTAGTTCATAAAACATGTTAGCAAGCTTGGAAATTAAATCTGAGATATACATGCACGAAGTTTCCTGTTCGCTGTCACAACCAACGTCACACATTTGCATCACGCCCTTCGCAAATCACGAAACATCTAAATCTCTTTGGACTCTGCAGTGCCACGAAAAAAAGTCCAAAGATGTTGGGTGAAATCTGCATTTGATCCCATGTTTTTTTACCATGTTGACCGGTTTGTGTGAAATGTTTGGCGGCGGTGGGTCCGCTAGTCCATCCGACTCTCACTCAGTTATTCTTATCTGGTGGAGAGTGGCCTGGCCCGTCTAGAGGAGCGGCTTGTTCGGCAGGCTGGTTTGCCTTAAGTCTTGTCTGGATATGAACATATAGTTTAGCCTGCGGTCAGGCCTTTTTGAAAAACCATCATGGAGACTGAAGTCTGCATTTTGGTCTGAAGTATGTATGCAGAGTCTACTCAAGAGACCGGTCAGGAGTCTGGTCAGGCTGGTTTGGTCTGGTCTGGACTGGTCAAAATTTTGGTCTGCTTTGGTCGTGATTCTGGTTTGGGCAGGGCTAGTCATGATTCTGGTCTGCATAGTTTAGTTTGGGAGTGTCGTGTCGTGATTCTGGCCTGATCGTGGTCTCTTCTGGGTAAGTTATGAATCTGGTCTAGTTCGATCGGGTCAGATCGGGTCGAGTCGGGAGACGGCCCCTCACCTGTCTGGTCCTGTCAGCGGCACCGGGGCTGGTCCGCTCGCCGGCGCCAGCGTCCCCCGACGGAGTCGACGCGACGCTCTCGTTCTTCATCGCCTGCGACGCTTCGGTGAGGATGTGCGCGATCCGCTCGTCAGTGGCCGATTCCTCCGGGCGCGCCGGGAACGATGCTCGGGCATCCTTGCCTGAAAATAGACAGATAACAAGCGGTAAAATATGATAATCAACCCACCCTATGTGTGCCACATATCATGGGCATCGCGCAGCTAGCGCCTAGACAATGTGTATAGGAACATTAGAGTCAGTCGGAATGAGGCAGGCCTCCCCAGACTGTATGCCGCCGTCTGGTCTTCCAGCCAAGACGACACGTATCGTCTGCCGGAAGGGAAGGTCCAGCTAGTCTAGACGACAGCCGTTACACCTGTGTCGTACAGACTGGTGCGAGTGCCACTACAAACATCCGCGTCGTTTAACCCCCGCCGGAGGACGAGACATTCACGCAGCTGCTGAGGTCACCTATCACCACCTATCACCCCCCCCCCGCGGACGGTGGTCAGCGGGAGGGGAGGGGAGGACGCCCCACCCCTTCCCCACCCCCACCATCACCAGAGACCAGCTGTTGACCTAACGACCTCTCGATTGGAATGTGGCAGTCAGCCGCGAGCTGGTAAGTGCTGCCAGACAAATCGAACGGCGAGCTACCGACCGACGGCCACGATCTGTTGAGCACTTTAAACGACGAATAGTGACAAATGGTAGAATAACCTGCGCCCCAGCTTTGAATAGCGGCAATCGGGGCGATGGCCAAAGGCCTGGCAGTGTCACCGGACGTTTTTGAGTGGGTGGAAGACGATGCGCAGTTGCTGCCTTCTGCCTGGCTGTTAAGACCTGCACCAGATATGCAGTCTCTAAAATTATGATCAGTCAGGGCGGGCGGTGATTATATCGGCTATAAAGCAGGACGTGCTGTTTATTTGGCTAAATGACGGACGAATGCAGAGGCTGTGTTTGGACGGCTGTACCGCCTTACCAGACGCGGTCGATGGCTCGGGATGTTAGCTAAAGATTTCGCCAGATGCAGTGCAATGCAAATGTTGCAGTTTCCTTTCAAGTCACATGTTTTCTGGATACACTTAATCCAATGCAAACCTGGGTAAAAATAACACTACCGCGGTATCTGCTTACATTCACCCACCATTGTCATATCCAATTTATGCATTCATCATCTCAAAATACAAAAGGGCACAAGAGCCCACCTACATAATCACCTGCCATGACTCAGTCTGACAAGATGCTGCCCAGTGCCCAATCACCCCAAAGACAGCAGAAACATTACCAATCTGACGAGATCCGACTGCCTCTGGTTTCTCTGTAGGCGGCAATCCGCCGCTCAAATACACCACTGTGCACGACTGTGCACAGCGCCCCAGGGCAAAACAGTGCACGGTGCCGCCCGTTTATTTACATAGTTGTGCAATTAAAGTGAGTCTTGAGCGGTGCTGCGGCGGCGCCGTATCAGGGCCGGTTCGCTATTGATCAGCACAGTCGATGGCACTTATTTGCATAATAAATCGGACGATTGGACGAGTCCATCGTCCCAAGCGACGGGGGAGGTCGTAACGGCGAGGGGACGATCCCTGGAAGGGCTGTTAGGCGGCCGAAGGCGCGAGGCGGGGCAGTCGCAGGCGGCTGCTCTGGCACTGTCTGGCTTTGCATGGGCGTAGCGAGTCCATCAGTCTGTCATCAGCGGCCCCTGGCGAGCCGTCAGTGGCAGTCACTATGTGACAGGCTGTCACATCTCATCTGTCACCAGTGGTGGTGTGAGGAGATCGCCCCGGGGTGCCACACGCCGACTTCCCGGTAATTCGGTCCGAGAACTCCGGTGCTTTATTGTTCGGGCTAGAGCTCTGACACACTAGAAAGACGCCTAAGTGAGCGGTATGAAGGCTGGATGATGCGGGAGTGGAATGTCACACTGCACGCACCGCAGCGGCCCTGGCCCCTTAGCACGACGATCCGGGCGACCCTGGGCGACTGGGTTCATCGGGGCAACGATCAATCAGCGATGTTTCAGGCTAACAGAGACAGCTGAATACGAAAAGATTGAAAACTATTTTGTTAAAACAATCGCTTTACAATCATCATTGCGTGACAACCCACGCCACGTAATTCCCGCACTGAATATTTACACATTAATATGCATTTAAAAGTAACTGTAACGTATACATATTCCAGCAGCTTGATAAATCTCAGCAATTTCCTTCGATTGTCGTGTCTGAGTCGGCGAGATCAAAGCGATGGGGCAGTTTCCGGCGTGCTGTTCACGCAGCTGACAAAGGCCAGAGCCGCTGTGCCGGCCGCCTCTCGTGTCTCGAAAGCCGACTATCGCCAGAATCGGCTCCGCACAGTATTCTGATCTCTGTGACTGGTGTCACGATGGACAAGAGACATGTGTTTATTATTCAGAGGGCCCCGGCACCGCCCTTCAGGCGTCCACAAACATACACGATTTGGAGGATTTTCAAGCAGAGTTTGTAAAAAATGTGTGGTTATCTGTTTATTGTCACACGAATGAATGCAACAATGAATGAAAGAGCAGACTGACAAACGTATGTATGAGTGAGGACATTCTCGTCGCTTTTTATCGTTCATTCGTTTGTGTATTTGTCCTTCAGAGACGCTGTCGTATGACGTTTTTATCACATAATTGTGTCAACTCCAGCTCAAGTCTCGAGTCAAGAATTCGAGTCGAGCACACTTTGTCAAACTGGAACTTCATATTGGCACAGTGACATTGAGACAGTGCAATAATGACTGTGCTGTTCTGACATCACCAAGGTGAAATGTTCTTATTGGTATACATTGACATATCTATATTCGATTGGTATACACTCTATACAATGTACGTACATACGCAAACTTTTACAGTAAGTTAATTAGTTTCACCCATCAACTCCAAACTCACCGTGTGAGTTGTGGCATCATTGGACTATTTTCCGACGCATAATGCAAATAACCACTATTTTCATTAGCCCTCATTCCAGAAGGACATCCCTGTCTGGGAAGATCCGGCCTGACCCAAAATACGACTGTTTGTCCTTACATCAATTATCCATCGGCGAACCAAGCAATTACTGACAGTTTGCTATAGAAACGGGTGCTGGCCTATTGACTCAATCGAGCTATGACCGATACCGTCTTCCGGTGCCAATGTTTGGCGACTGTGTGACGCTGTTTGACCTGAAGCGGCACAGTGCGGCGCACGGTTAATTTCGGATCCTGTTCATTTGCGTGGCTTCGTCGCCGTGATCAAAGCGTCCGTACCCACACATTCCTAGGGCGACAGGCGCGCGGTGCGACACCCGGGTGCGTTTTTGCCACCGGCTCTCCCGAACCCCATTGAGGCCGGTGACAATCCGGGCCAAACGCTAATAAATCGTGCCCGCGCGCCGGCTGGTTCCGGCCCGGTAAAAAGGCCGCTCCGGCAGCCCGGTGGCGTCTTTGGGCTCTCGGCAGGAGGCGATCTCACACAGTCATCGATGGGGAGTTTAGCACTGCGGGGAGATCAGTCTGGGGGCGGGGGCGGTAAAAGGGCCAGTCACGCCCCTGGGACGGTAGGAGTCGTGGGAACGAAGTCGAGCGCTGACGCTGCTTAGAGACGATCAGAGGGGAGGGAGGTGTCGGGACAGAGGTGCACAAACCTTCCTACTTGCCTACAATGTAGGGGACAGGAAAGAGCCGAAGAGGGTAGCCGCGAGACAGATTTCAGTTTGTGTTTTCTGTACAAAAATGACTATAAAAACAGCTAACTGGTAGCAATTGGTCGGTACAATCAGCTGTCAACGGCATTTGGTCATTACATTTCTTTACGTGTCTTCAAAAACAGTTCCTACAAATCTCCTCCATGAGACACCCACGAGACAGTTCCCATTGGATTAACATTGTGTCTCATGAGACACCGTGTAGGTAAAATGTAGGATGAAAAACTGCGAAAGTGGTGGGCATGTTTCGAAAAACGGCGCACAAATTCTTGGGGCGCCTTAACAAAGCTCCTGTTCGAAAATGGGTTCTGGTAAAGTTTCGTCAGCTGGTTTCCATAGCAACCGCCATTCGTGGGGCAAGCTGACGCCATTTGCTAGCGCGTTGCGTGGTAACCAGCTATTGGTGTCAGTTGATTTGAAAGATAATTGTAACAGTGAACAGCTCGCTTCAGTTGCTGAACTGTGCTGTGGATGTGTGTCTTGTGCAGTGTAAGCAAAGTGTATAAGGACTTTCACATTATATTTTGTGATGTGATGGTGTGGTAATGGTTGTGAGCTCCAAGTGGAGTTAAGGAATTGCCAAAGAAATGAAAACTCTGCATGGGCCGGAAATCTGCAGCCTGCACTTCTATAAACTCTCCATAAGAGGTTCGTGGCAGGGGGCATTTTGGGGAGCGATTATGGAGGTGCTGGTAAGTAGGTAGGTACCCAACCTAATTGGCTTGATGAGAACTGAAACTGAAAGTCAAATGAATTGTGAAATTGCTTTACCTATCCTATCTGATCACTTCTACTTATTTTTTTTTTAAATTTTCCATTCATTTTGATTGATAAAGAATAAAATTGAAAGATGCTAACATGCAGGTAACTACCTACCTAGCTCTAATGTAAATAGGTACCTAATAATGTCCTTCAAAAGAATATATGGCTCTTCAATGTAATGGAGATTTAGTAATTGAAGGCATCTCACTACATTTTGAACATTACCTAGGTGTAAGTTCCCTAAACTGCATGACAAATTTTCAATTTCCTTGTTGTAACACCAATACCACAAGCATTCATCTGGGCACAAGGCTCACAACATCAAATTATTCATGTTTTATAGACAGGTACCTATACAGCAAAAATGCAACAGATATGTGATTATTTTAAACATAGGCTTTGTGTTCAGTTGTGTATATATATTTTGTGGGTGGAAAATGTGTCATGAATTGTCTACAGGTCTGTGTAGAATTGTAATTAATATGATTATAGAAAAAGGAATGGTCAGTTAAGTAGTCAACATGTTTACTCAATAACAAGATATGCTGGCATGGAGTTTGCTCATGAGTTTGCTCAAAAACCTTTCAGCTAGTGTGGGAAGCATAGCAATTTGAAGCATATGCTTATAAAACTGATTTGTAATGGGGTTTGTGAAGTTCTCCATAAATTTCACACCTAGCAATGTACCTACCTAATGCATTGCATTACTTTAAAAAGAGGGAGACCATACAAGTTGTCAGGTAGGTAGGCTTTGACATTGATTTCAAGATTTCAAGGTGATCTGTGCTTTTTGCTTATAACTTGTCCTCATTCTCTGACTAAAGGAGTGGCAATACAATCTGACTTGTTCTATCTTCCTCTTGCCTTGCCATTTTTGACATAATCCTTGCCCAGGCTATATGTTGGTATGATGAAGGTCAATCAGATGACATATTTCAAATATTACAGTCATGATTTCAGTTGAATTTGCCTAACTTTATTTAAACAATATAAGATTACACATTGCATAGCTATAACAGCAATATTTGAGCCACCACTGGCATAGAAATTAATAGGTTGCAAAACATTACTCAGCAAGGAGAAATCAGTCATTGACAGTGGAGAAAACACATCTAGACTTGACAACAAATTACAATTGATTATTCTTCTACCATTCATGTTGGCATAAGTAATAATTCAAATGGATACTTAGTGCATTTTTCTAAAGATTTTAAGCACATGAGATCCATCCAAAGGCACAGACTCGGAACAAAGGCTGTGTTATAAACAAGGATATTGCACCTTTTTGGTATTTTAACATGTTGTTATATTCCGACATCCTAAGAAAAATAATATGGTAATCTGCCTCGCTTCATTTGATAGGTATACGTATCGATGAGTAACTGGATGTTGCGGGAATGCAGTTAGTTTTCCGGCAGTTGTCTCCAGCAGCGACAAAATGGCCGCTTACTTTCTGTCAAACATTTCCTTTCATATGGCTAAGTACATTAATTTCACTTAGTCTAACTTTGTCTAGCAAATCTCCAGTTTTACTTCAAAAAAACCGGCAGCGTGTTCCACATTGGTGACCCCGCCAGGCGAGGCAGTTCCGTCGGCCGTCGATGTCCTTCGGTCATATAACCCCCAATAAAACTAGCGCGTCGAACGATCGGCAGCATGGATGGTCTCACACCATCCATGGCAGGGACCGACCTCACAGAGCCACGCAGAAAACAGGAATATCGGATTTATCTGCCTCTAAAGTGTAATGTATGAATGCGTCGTGAAAATTTTACAAGACAGCTGAGGTTTGCTAAGCAAGAAAAAATAGACCAGGATCTGTATTAGTGAAGAGATTAGCGATGCACGTGAAATGTGTATAGATTGCAGTATAGATGTAGTCAGCGATGGATTATAAAAGGATTTAAAACGCTTCTTAAAGCCTACAGTCAAAACGTTTTCTGAACGTTTGTGGTCCTTAATATGATAGGTATTCCATAGCAATTTAATGGGCTTCGTCCCATTAGCAAATATTTCGAAATCGTCCTCAAATAATGTTTTCTTACCTAAATGAAGTAATGTTGATCCAGGGAAAAAAAACTTGTTACACACTCCTTAAAGTTTCATATTCCTAAACAGAAACACTGATGTGCACCGTACACTGCAGCGTTACGTCACTTCACCTTCAGCCCGCCAAGTAGTAACTGCCCCACTAAACGGGAGAGGGACGCTATGGGACGGCAGATGGACGCCCGTCTGGTCCATGTGGAACTGAACCCTCATTGGATGAGAGGAATTAATTAAGCGTCCCGGTGGTTTTATGAGGGTAGTTCTTGACTTTCCAGTGTTTCCAGACACAGTCAACAACCAGACCGCCTCACTCTAGTCTATTTATACACCACCAGTATGCATTTCAGGTGGAGGTGTACCAAGTCCTGCCTCGCACTTTGCCCAAATCAGCGCATACCGTATGTCTGTCGGCTTCTTAAAAAATGACGATATATCTGCGGATAGCTTCAGAAATAAAAACACTTCAGGAATAGCGTTTACATCCTGTAAATATTAATAACTGTAATGTAAATAACCAGCTTTACTTGAAAGTATAGTTATGTTGGGATATACCTAAGGATGATCGGTGAGACAAACCGGAGCCATCGGAGACCGTGTAGGAGACAGGCTGGGCTATTTGTGCACCTCTGTGTCGGGACAGGAGGTGACACTACCGCCAGACGGGGCTGTTTGGCTGTTTGGATTTGTAATACCTTAGGAGGCAAGAAGTTAACCCTCGCTCTTAGCCGAGTTAAATGTGCTCAGTTATCATAGACGTTACAGTGGATTTGAAAATCTGAGGGATGAAACGAGCTTTCAAAACAAAACGAGTGTAATTGAATACGCATTGCTTTCCGGCAGCATGCCTGACGTTCTAAAATATTCCACATACTTTGCCGCACTCGCGAATCCCCGCGCCCCATCCCCATTCATCCTTTACCGGACCAATGGATGCAGATGCGGGCTGGAGCAAAGGCCCCAGCTGTTTCCGTCCTGGCTAAACTCTTCGTGCAGCGGTAATTTGCGCCACTCCTCTGCCGTCGTGGATCCATTTGTTCTCGTTCACTGAAACGCACGCCGACAGTGCCTTTGTCGGCGGCGTTGGGGCGTCAGCGCTCTTCCGGCATCCTTTGCGCGGTGAATATCCGACTGACTGACAGAGCTGGGTCTTGTTTTGATGATGGGGATGTTTTTGCAGAGTCTTGTAACATTTTGATGGTGAATTTACTCGAAGATGCGTCCAAAACATGTCAATTCTCGCCGCAAGACGAGCATAATATAAAACAGCAATAAAATCATATAGCTAATAGCAGTGAGCATTCGCTGAAATTTACTATCTCTTCTCTCGTTAAACCTGACAAGCATGTCAAGTCATTGCATGTCTGTGAAACAAACACAGTCTGTGTCTCGACTTCCTGAACACGCGTTCACGTCTCGGCTCTCAGCACGCCGACTGGTGATGTTCGCTCTCCTGTCCCCTAACTCAGCTGTCGTCCCATTCAGCACGACACCAGGCGACATCCGAACGAGGCCAGGCCACCTCGCCACCGCCGATATTGCAGATGTCCGTCGTCTGCGTGACCTGCGCGCCACTGACATGTCGCTCTACAGCGACGCACGACGAGACGGTGACGTTGACGACGCACCGCAGTCGTAACGCGACGCGGACGCTCGTAACGTGATGTAACGTGACTTGAGGAGGTCGTAACGTGTGACGCTCGTAAACGCAGCGCCTAGCGTTGGTTTGTGCGCATCTGCAACACGACGGGGCGGTCTCAGGTCTCTCTGTCTCGCTCGACGAGTCGACGACCGTCCGACGCGGTCGGCCGGGCGTCCGGTGCGTCGTTCCCGACGGCGACATTCGGCGCGCCGCCGAATTTATCTCAGCCGCACCTGCTTCAAACAATGGGCAACTGCACAAATACGCCTGAGTGATATACGGCGGAGACGTCGGCGGCGCGGCGGAGGCACTAACGACGCGCCTATCGGCGCGACGGACGTGCGGCGCGCCGCGTCGGTATCGTCGCGGCCGACAGCGGGCACCTGGGCAGGACGGCGTGACGTCAGAACCGCCGCGCCGAGGACAGAGGCGGAATTTAAGTCTTCATCACTTAGTACAGCTCTGTACAGGTCAGTGGGTGCAGAGCAATTCATAAGAGGACAGCAACAGCCGGCGTAACCCCCGGATGGGACAATGGACATCTGGCTGTTGGCCAGGACAAAACCTAATACCGCACCTGTCCTAATATCCTCCGACCGCACCGACCGCCGCTCTGCAGAGAGAATCGGTGCACGGGCGGCGGACCTCAACCGACCAACCTCTGGCAGACGCTCACCCATTGTTCACGGGCTCTTAGTGCCCTGTCGCACGAGTCGATAGATGCCCCACACATACGGGCCGCCCGCCAAACAGTACTGCATCGGACTTGAGTGAGCGGGGAGGCTGCTGGTCCTGTCTATCCGCCGCTCTCAATACAGGGTACGATTGCAGCCCTGCATTGCTGCAATCACAAAATGCTTCGGACGAAGATACATATGAAACCAACTTCCGCATCAGTGATACTGCTAGAGCGCAGCTCCAGCAAGCGACCTTGTTTAGGCGACCTCGAGTCAACCTAGGCCATTTTTCTCTAGATGAGGGAATCGCAGTTATCTTCACCGACGCCACGGGCAGTATTGTTTGGCTGCGGTCGGCACTTTCCCATCGTCGACTGTTGCTATTGTTCAGGCGGCTCCATCAGCGCTGCTTAGCTAGAGATTTACAGTCCTTGTGTACGATCAGTGCCAGCCTGCATCGACGCAATTTATAGACCGCCGAGGACGAGCGAAATGGACGCGGAGACCCGCCCACGAGATCGGGTGCTTGCTCTGCAGTGTTCTGATGGAGCCAGAGAGGTTGTCAGAGCTGTAGTTTTCGGAGAGAGGTCCATTCAGGCTTACAGACCTTGTGACATCCCTACGACCGTAGTAAGTCACCGACAGTCGTGACAGCTAACATATCCCCGGCCTTCCAGCAGCATCAGTCGAGCTCAATTCTGAGTACGACCCGCCTGTCATCCAGGAAATTCTCCCATACATTGTCCACAAAATCAAACATCACCCAGGGCAACAAATGAGGACGTCCAATACGTGAAACCCGGCTTATTTTGGGCTTCTCGACAGGAGACAGTTCACAAATGCCCGGTAAATAAAACATCTGCGACGCCGTGCTGTCTGACCTATCGACAAAACTGGTCCAGGCCGGATGTCTCCGTCATTCTAGGCAGGTCAGGTAACGGGGGCGTGATTTTGCTGCACCACTTCTATATATGACGAGACCTGCCTGACTTGTGCGTGGGGACGGCCATTAGAGACAATAGCGAGAAAAGAGCGCGAGAAGCGTCATAGTTTATGAATTATCGGGAATAGAGGCATGCAATGCCAGACTTTTAGAGAATTGCTGCTAGATGAACAATAATTTTGTCAATGAACCGTTCTATGAATATAAGAGCGACGAATTGCCTTGATGAACAAATTCATAGGTCTCATGTCGTTCCTATGTGCTTTCTAACTGCGAACTGTCGCCTTCGTCTTGTGATCACGAAAGTAAACTGCAGTTTGACTGAAGTTTGTGTGTGACACCTGGACGGGACTACCTTGGGCTACAACGGCGTCCTATCCTCCACCCGTCCACCTGTCCTGCCGGCAGAGCGACTGGGCTGGTCCCGTCTGCCGATTCGCCGTGAAATATGGCGCTGCCCAATGCGCCAGTCCCATCCCAGGCGCGCACAATGGCGGACCGCGATACCGCCTCTCGGACGAACCGGCTCAATGCCGCTCTAATGACGTAAAAAGTGCGCGCCCACCGGACGGTGCCTTTAAGCATTATTTATGGATCTTGTGCGAGTGCAGCGCGCCGGCTGCCGTCTTGCATGTGGGCCGCCGAACGCGTCCGCGCCGCAGCTCATTCATCTCACCAATAGAAGCGCTACTAGGAGCACGGACAAAAAGGTCTCAATGACCTAACAAGCTGCGAGTCACCTCTCCAGTCGTCCAGCGCACAAAAACAACCGCGCGCCGGCGACTGGCGATAAACTGATCTGTCTGAAATGTATCCGACACAGCGCAGACTCGTCGGCCGCTGTCAAAAAGTATCAGTCGCGGTGGGTGTTGTCGCGCTGCCCGCTCTCCCAGAGGCCGTCACACGCTTATCCGGCGGTACCGCCGTCTTCTTCCCGACACTCTGAGACGAACCAGACATCGGGAGGTGGCGGATCCCGGGGGACGGAGGCCGCCGCGCCGGCCGCCCCGCGATCGGCCAGTGTTGATAGGCGTCCTGGCCTGCCCCACGAAGGACCAGCGTGAGCCCAACTGCCGGCGGCCCGCGGCGGAAATATCAAGGGATATGGGGGAGTGGAAATGTGGAGCTGATCACGGCCCAGAAAGATGTGACCTATCTCACTGCACCAACCATGCCAACAAGGGTGCTCTAAATATTTTATGAGTTATCTTTTGATACTGTTTATGGTTTGAATAACACATAAAATGAAAACATTGTTTGATGCTTGTGATCAATACCAAAGCATCATTTCCAGCGCACTTTTCGGCCTAAACTATGCCCCCCATTCAATTCACTGGCCACGTCATTTGCTGTCACACAGCCATAAAGTTACGAAATCTGTCTTGCAGCATTTGAATGAGCATCCCCTCACATCACACCCGCTTCTACCCTGATGAGGAGAACCAATACCCCCGACGGGTCAAAAGAAAGAGCGAGGAGCAGCGAGCAGAGGCGGGAGACGGGCAGGACAAAAACCCGATAAACATTGGTCGGAGTGTGACACAGGACAGATGCTGCGAGTGGCGATCATCACCATTGGTCGTCCCGTCGGCTGGTGACACGGGGACGATGGTGATGGGAGGGTTGGTGGAGGGCTGAAGAGGGAGAGAGAGAGAGAGAGAGAGAGAGAGAGAGAGAGAGAGAGAGAGAGAGAGAGAGAGAGAGAGGGAGAGGGAGGGAGGGAGGGAGGGAGAGATAGAGAGAGAGAGAGAGAGAGAGAGAAAAAAGAGAGAGACCACTATCAATCCACTATCACGAGAGAGAGAGAGAGAGAGAGAGAGAGAGAGAGAGAGAGAGAGAGAGAGAGAGAGAGAGAGAGAGAGAGAGAGAGAGAGAGAGAGAGAGAGAGAGAGAGAGAGAGAGAGAGAGAGAGAGAGAGAGAGAGAGAGAGAGAGAGAGAGAGAGAGAGAGAGAGAGAGAGAGAGAGAGAGAGAGAGAGAGAGAGAGAGAGAGAGAGAGAGAGAGAGAGCATTAGATCTTTCCTCCACACCATGCTGTCGAAAGACGTGGCGAGCCATTGGGGACGGCTGCAGATTCTGCTAAATGTAGGTAGTGCACAGAAAATGTATGCGATGCCTCACATGCACGGATAACTGAAGATTGAAGAAGTATGTGCAGAGTCGCTGGACCACAGCGTCAGTATGCGGCCCGACCGTGTGGCAAGGATTCCCTCTGAATGCGGACGATTCTCTGCCCGGACAGACGGCGGTCCCAGTCTCACTGTGTCCGGGCACAGGCTGAATTTATAGCCGGCACGTGACAGAGAACCACAAAATAGACATGTCCGCTGCAGTGATGAATGCCCTGAACGCCACGCTTCGCGTTACGAAGCAGCAGACGGCGTCTCTGATGACCTCGTTATTTACACGCCCCAGTGATGCATGCCTTCTGAGGCTATGCGTTATGTGAGAATGTGCCAGGAGCTGATTGAGGAGATAGAAATAGGAGGCACGACTTAGGGCTTGGAAACTATGCCACAGACTTTGACATTGTTCTTAGCCAGGCGTGAGCTTTGCAGGAGGTAGATTTTAGTCAAGAGTACCGAACTACTTCAGGCACAGTAAATGCGTTACCACAGGTAGTTCGTGGTAAGCAATTCATGATATCCCATTCGATGAGATTCTTGACATGATTAATTTTCCACACATTTTCACATTGTGAGCCCTATTGTATCGTATGAAACATCGTATGATGATTCACCATTTTATAAGAAATAATAGTGGACCACTTCTGTTCCCCATTAATATTGCAGCTATACTGCAGAAAACATCTGGAAGCGGGTATCCCTCCAACTTCACAGAGCTCGGCACCTCAGAGCGGCTCGCAGTGATATATGTGCGGACCGTGTTTGTCCAGAGCCGCTGCGGGCTGAGACGGCGACCTCTTCTGAGTCAGCCGGTGACCGGCACATTTCAGCAGGACCGCCCGACCGCCCGACCTGCCCGTCCGCCTCCTCTGGCGACACGGCTCGTTTGGGGGAACCCGATCCCTCGCCTGGCTGTGAGGCCACCGCCCAGATCAGCACAGACCCCTCTGCGAACGACCTAATGGTTCGCTAGGCCGAAACGGATCATGAAAACGCTGCACTGGTGCATGGCTCCCAGTACCGGCGGAAATTCCCGCCTGACGCGGCGGTGTGGCCCAGAGGGGTGGACGGTCATGCACTGTGAATTAGGTGCGACGATTTGACAGCAGATGTTAGTTGAAACTGTGAGTTTCCAGGAAATCCAAAGTAGGGTGCGTTATGTAACCCAGCTGATTCCACGCCGCCGGGTGTGACCGGACGGGGTATTGTGTGGAATGGGATACATGAGAGGGTTAGCTTTTTGGTTGGATAATATTTTTTTCTAGTCAACGTTCATCGGCCGAAAAATCAATAGCATTAGTGCGATGATAAATTATATTTTTTATTAAATAACTTTGACATCACGTGTCATTTTAACACAAACTTCACATGTTTTAGTACCTTATCACCCATGCCGCTAAATTGTCACGAATGATCTAGCCCTGGGCCCCAGCTCCCATCCCTCTATCCGTCCCCTTCCCGCGCGCCCTCTGTCCTGTAGGCCCCGGGACAGGGGCGGCGGCGCCCGCTGCTCGTGGCCCGCGGCCGGGGCGGACCTGAGCGCGCTAACCGGCCCGCTCGTTCACGTGTTCGTCAGCAGTAAATAACATCATCAGCCAGAAATGATTGGCCGCGACACGAAAGGCGAGCCGTCTATTGTTTCTTATTGGTAAACCGGCTCGAAGGCACTCACGGGCCGGCGCTCGCTTGCAAACGAGCGCGCCGCCGTCCGAAAATCAATGCGGCGCCGATATTACACGGCTTATGGCGGTAGTCAAACGTCGCGGCGGCGCCGCCACTGAAAGAATCCACGGTCAAATGGCGCACTGGCCGTAATTAATGATTGCCGATTCTAATCAGCCAACGCCGCCCCGCCACGGCGACTTATTTAAGACGCTTTTGAGAGGGCCGTAATGCCGAAATGACGTGCAGTCATGTTCGACGCATCCGCTGCCGTGGCGGCTGTGCTATCGATTGGAGGGGTGTGGGCCCCCGAGGGGGGGGGGGGGGGTCAGGGTGGCAGGTTAGCACCTGTGTCATGAAACCGCTGGAATCGTGAGTAGAGACGGTCTGGGCGAGCCTTGAAATTGAGCAGGCCACTGACGGCACGAACGAATATGTAGAATCGTTTACTTATCCAGAAAAATGGACTTGCGTTTTTATTGTTTTCTGCTCTATTCGTATGCCCAAAAAAATGACCCGACAGACGTTTGAGAAGTTGAATGGTATTGAAGATTGATACAAAAATATTTGTTTTTACTTAGAAACATCATCCAACGTGAGAGCTGATGGTGCCATGATCCAATATATCATTTCGGTACTGACTGTTCTGTTATGCACTATGCGGTTATATCATGCAATATTTTCGCATTATGCCTTTACGATTGTACGAGCCATTCACAACAAAGTATGCAGTAAAGGCTGACAAGAAGTCTATGCGTGCTTTAGCGGAAAAGCAGCTCTTTGGTACCGCTAAATAACCCCTCGAGACATATAAGCGCAGATTCTGTAGATAATGCGTCGGTCTTAAGGACCTCCCTTCAAAATAATTCCTTTTGGCCAACATTCTGAAGACCTGACATTCCAGGAAACTATGAAAACTATGACTACCTTCCGCCGGCTGTCTCATCGACCCTCCCAAGATCAAACCGGCGGCGAATTTAGCTGACAGTCGCCTGTAATATCTCCTCCCTGGTGAGTCGTTACGTCTCTGTCGGCCGGTGTCCGGATGGTCACCACACCTGTGGCCGGCCCTCCAGTCTGGCCCGGTCGACCGCCCGTTCTGGTGACCGCCGCAGTGTCGTTGGCACACCGTACATAACGGAGCTGCGACAGCGTGCTGGCATCCCTCACAGCGGGAGGACCCTGGGTGGTCCTCCCCTCTCCCTAACTCTCTCCCCTCTCCCTCTCCCTCTCTCTCTCTCTCTCTCTCTCTCTCTCTCTCTCTCTCTCTCTCTCTCTCTCTCTCTCTCTCTCTCTCTCTCTCTGACCGGTATATGAGTAGGTGTGGCTGGTACCGGGATCAGTGATCCACGGAGTGATGTACCGAACTCCGCCCATCCGGCTCATCTTAGTACGATGTGGGGTGGGGAGAGGGGATCGGACCCGATCAGCTGCGGGAGAGGTCCGCATGATAACTATCGGGAAATTCAGAATTGAGGGCCAGAGTCGGTTGCCGGGCATTACCGGCATGCTTTTAGGGTTAGATACAGGATGAGTAGAGCAAGATGTCACCATCAGCCAGATGTATGTATGTACGTACTGGGATTATGTAGTTTCATAGATGTTCACTGTTCAAGTGTCCAAGTCCAAGATCGTCAGGAAGAGTCTGATATAGCATTACGAGTGAAGTGTTAGAAGCAGTCCGTAGGTATCACTGCTGTTTTTCAGTCTTTTTGCAGGATGCACGTACTGTTCTGAAGTGTCACATACCGAAAACAGCATGCGGTGTGAACAACTGACACTAATGTTCTGTAGGACTGTCAGCGATCTACAAAAACCACCGCAGACATGGCGTTCTACCAGACAAACGATTTGTACCGCAATGTTCTGATCGATGATAGCCGCATGGAGTAGGAAACAACTAGTCGGAATCGGGAAAGAACCCGGCAGCCCGTAAGCGATGTTATCACTCACAACAATGCACTTGTGTGACTATGACGGAGATTGATTTCTTTCGAGGAGCGTTATTGGTTGAAAACACACATATCCTCGAAGTGTCGTGTAAAATAACAAACTGTTTCAGTCCCTCTGACTACGCCTTTGACCATCCACTGAACGCATTGTTCTTCGCCAGGTAATGCTCGTATCTGTTGACGCTCAGGCATTGCGGCACAGTATGGCTTCAGGCGGTTTTACTACTGCCACCTAGTGAGCAGATATATAACTATAGTATAGCTAAACGGAGGGCATGCAGACTACATAAAAGCACGAGCTAGGGAATGTTACATAAGCTTGGCGGTGAATTGCGTTGGGCTTTCCGCTTTGATGTCAATTTTCCAAATATCTGCACTGGTGGTTACCGAAAATATCCAGCATACATCGTTCGGTTACAGCTTTAGCAAGCGAACGGGCCAATTCGACTCCATCCATCCACATTGAAAGTTGCATCTCTAGCAGCAGCAGGCCTGTCTCACTAACTCCAGACGTGAACTTGTGAATCTGCAACCATGCCCGGCCGGTTTGTGACTAGCTAAATTTTATCACGACCTCCGCACCATGCCGTCTGGTAATAGCGGACCAGCCCCACCCTATGCCCCGGCCCGCAGCGGCAGCTCGGGTCGCGGAGGGCGGATAACCAACACAGCAGCTCTGCCATCAGTGCACTGGTGGGGCTGCGGCGGCTCCAGTCGCCCCGCCGCCGCGCAGGCGGAGGGCGGCAGGCGGCACCACGGCGGGCGGAGCCTGAACCCTATCGCGCCCGATCGCGACCGGCGCGGCGCGGGGCGCCCTCTGTGCGACCACGGCGCGGCGCGGCCCGCACGGCAGCTCACCGTCGCGACACCAGACGACGTAAGCGCCAAGGCGGCGGAAGCGTCGCGACAGCGCGAAACAGACAGAGTGAATGGATGTTGGCGGTTGATGGGCACGGGTTTATAGGAGAGTTGGGACGTAAAATTGACTGCAGGGGTGAGGTAGTTTGGGAGTTCACAGAACACGCTGGTTTTTAGAGCTGTTCCCCACAGTGAAGTCACTATTTTACATGGTGGAGTGAACTCGACAAGATATGAAGCTTTACGGTAGAAGTATTATGCCCCGTAAGAACTCAGTTCGTTCGGTAATAAAAGTATTGGCTGAAACCGTAACACCGTATTAACCATATGAAGACAATCCGCTGAAGCCTGTCAGGCCTGGACGCACGTAGACGATACCACTGCTGAATCTAGCGCAGCTCTAACTGTGACCCTATATAAGGACAGCTATCCGGTGCGGCAAAAGACTACTTTCTGACGTGACCGTTGATAGATCGCACCTGACGACTCCATTATACTTGAGACGATTATCGCTCTTTGTCGCTCGGTGGTGGCCAGCACGACCGAAGATAGCGGCACAAAATTTCACCGGACCGAGTCGAAGGCCAAAGAACCGACACTGTCAGCTGTCATTCTAAGAGCCGGGAGAGCTAGTTTTCTAACCACAAATTCCTGTCCGGTTAAGCGTCAGTCTTTGTGTAGGACTTGCCGGCAAAAAATGCGATTCAATCTAATGTAGTGGTGAATCATTTTAAGTATAGAAATGCGAATAGGAGTGTTTGTGTTAATGCAGCTGAAAATTGTTCAGCTGATAAGTGGCCTAGCAAACTTGCTATTTCGATTGAGCATCAGTAAAGCACACAATGTCTCGGACAAGCAGCAATTCTTTAGCCAGTTTCAAGTTATAAACTTCCGTCTACGACACCTGGTTTATTGCCGGTGAAGACGATTGATAAACACGGTTTATTTTGACACGGCCAATGTTACTTCTGACAACAAAAGTGCCGCTACTCATCAACCAAGTCTTACGACGGGTTGAATGCCGGAGCGATGTTATTGTTTCTCTCATCCCATAATTATTGTCGGGATTGAGCCGTCGACCGGCGCCGGACGATCAGACTATGATTGATCTGACGTCAGTAGAAGCAGATGATATATTCCCACAGCTGACAAAGCACTAAGAAAGACTTATGACGTCCTAGGGAGACAGGGCCCATAGAGATATAACTGGGATGACAAACTGTCTGTCCATGCCACCGGGATTGTGAAAGGTGCTACTCTTTAGATATTTTCCCAACAACTACTCGAGCGCGCTATTTGATCGTGGCCTGAAAACGATATCAAATGTAAACAGTAGCATTCTGAACTGGAGTTCACAAACATTGCTTAATGCTCCTGAGTCCTGTGAAATAATAACCCTCTTCCCTGAAGGCGCATGTTTCCATATCACATGCACGTCACAATAACAGCCAGGCTATCTCTAGACTGATGACGACGATGAGCGCCTCCCTTCAAAGCCGTTCAGGACTGATGTGTCTATAATTTCTGGCATATCACCACGGCCTCTGTCGCGTCCCGTTAACGACGTCCACCATTGGTGCTGGCGGCCCTCGTCACTGACTCGAACAGAACACCGACTCATCACGGTTGGCTAGCGGTCGGCCTGGCTGTGTGTTTATCATTAGAACTCGTGTGGCGGCGACAGTGTCGCCAGTTCCCTCACAAACGCCGTCAACAGTCCTCCAACACGGGATCGAACGTGGTGCGCTGTCCTCGGCTCGGCGCCCGTTACTGAATCGCCTGTTTACTCGACAGTGCAGTTCCATCATTGAGAAGCTCCCACTCGGAGAATGACCCGTCTCCCGCCGAGTCCAGTGCAGAGCAAACACAGCGGGCCGGCTCGGGCCGCTGAGGGGGCACTCTGTCACAGTCAGCGGCGAATTATCGACTCCGGCGGCCGATATCACCCATCAGTAGAACAGAAAGACGGAGCAAACACGGGCTGCGCCGATACGCGCCGCGAATGTCACCATCGCGCCATGCGCCGCAATTACAGAGCGCGGCGAACGCGGCGGGGGTGGTGCAAACAGTGGCGCAGCCGGCAGTGGTGACGGTCGGTCGACAGGGGTGGTTTAACGGCAATTTACGGACGCTATGGGTCTGATTAGGCTACGTACCCAAGCACACACCCATGGTTTAATGATGGGGGCACGCTATCATGGGAGGGAAGAAAGGTAAATGGTGGGCATTGATGCGCGGTGAACTATGTGAGTGTAAAGTTGGGAGTGCTCAATCAATGGCTCTACATACCCTGAAAACTACTGCTTGTTTTGCTCGATGTCATTGCAAAGCGCGTTGACAGTGCCACATTTCATACAGTGCTCAATGTCCGATCCATTTGAAAACGCCGACATTATTTTTGCTCAGCTTATTGGCCATTCATTCGTTTTTGATGAACGTCATAACGGTTTAGACTAAACAATACGCTCCGGAAAGTTGTAGCATGTAAACCCGAGACAGTAACCAAAACCTACCTTTCCTGAAAGCCGCCAACGTTAGGAATGTCGAAGGGCCATCATTTCGCTTTTCCAATGTGTTATATAAGCAAGAAATAACTGCCGTTTCCTTTTGGTGGTAAATTTTTGATAAGTGGGCAAAAGCGACACGGCGTTAATAACGGATTTCTAAAAGTGAGCAACGATGTCGACTTATGACCAAGGCCTTCAAGCAAGCCTCCAGGCTCCAGCTTCCCCTCCCCCAGGCCCCACCCCATCCCAGGCATGATCAGCTGACCGGCTGAGCTTTTCACCACCCCCGCCTGCCGTGTCTGAGTGTCCAGACTGCAGCCACAGAGGGCAGTGGACAGACCCACCAGCGGCCGTCTTCGTCTGGCCCTGGCTCCTACGATCGACATTCCCCAGTCACTAACGACTAGAGGATCCGAGTGGCCGCCGCCACCGGCGCCGCCAGTCCCAGCCGCCTGTTTACATTTTTGTCGGCGGCTGTAGCACCAATTAAACCGATGGACGCATCTGGTCGGCGTCGACACGCGCCGGCCTCCTCGGCCCGGATTTAATCACCGATTATTTCATTAGGCGGCAGCCGATCCGGCCGGCCGATTACTCATCAGAAGCATTGGAAACCGGGCCCGCGGTGGCCGCGCCGCGGGGGGTCCGCCGGTGACGTCAGGCACCCCAGGCCTCGGCTGGGTCACCGCCGTCAGCCGCGAAAGACACGAATATCACTTGCTGGCTGCTGAATTCAAGGATGCCAAGACGGCCGTGGTTGTTTCAGGGGTAGGATTCCCCGAACAAAGTTAAAACAGAGCGGTTTTGTTCGCCTGAATGAGCGGCGATGGACGGATACTTCAGATGTAACTGATGTGCTGGAGTGACGACAAGTGACTCATTCTCCCTCCATGACCCCAACGACCCCGCAATCACCGCTGTTCCCGGCGCAACTGACGCTCTGCGGGGCTGCGTCAGCGCTCATTTGGCGGCGTCCGGCGGCTGACCGACCTCCGGCCAGACCTGTACCCGCAGGCGCGCCCGTTTGATGACGAGTTCGACCCGTGTCGGCACGATCCCGCGCCGCTCGCTTGGCCCGCGTCTGGTCTCTCTGCCAAACGGCGTCCAGGCTCGCGTCTTCGCGAAATTCGGCCCAGTCGTCTCCTCAACGAGCCGCTCATTCCGCGCGGGCTGGGTACAAAGAAATCCGCCCCCTCGTGCCGGCTCACTGCTCCGGTAATGTCCGACGCTGGCCCGGTTTTAGATCGCGCCGAGACAGACTGGGGCGGCTATCTTGCGGCGGCCGTCTCGCATCTGCGCGGTGACATTCGATCATATCATCACGGCCAAACCGGACTCGATGCTGAGTGACACCTCCGCGATCAGTTGAGACCCATTCTGCTGCGATCTAGGCGTGAATGCTGCTCGGACTCGATACTCATCAACAAGCCAGTCTAGGCAAACTGGGTAGAGCTGATATAGATGGAACACGGTCTCCCAGTGGTATCAGATCGGTTTGCTTTATGCACTTGGCGTGAGTTATGCTCCCTTTGTCTCTAATGTTTGAGCAGCGGTGGAACGTAACCACCAAACCCACGAAACGAATCCCTTCCCCATGCGTCCCAAGCACCCCATGCCGGTCCTCCTCCCCAAGAACTGACCTCGTTTGGGGATGACGGCCTTGAGCAGACTGACGGCGGCATCATCAACCGCCCAGGCGTGCATCTTCCGGTAGCTGTCGCGTCCCTTCTCAGTGAGCTTCTCCCAGGTCTTGGGCTTGCTGAGGAGCTCGCTGACCGTGCCCTGCGACAGGCCGAGGATGTAGCGCGCGAACATCCTCTGACCGATGTTGTTGACGCTGAGCAGTTCGCGCACACGCCGCGAGAGCTGCAGCGTGTCCAGACTCTGGTTGGCGTACTTGTCCATGTTGTAGCGCAACATCTCCTGAAGCCTGGTCTCCATCGGATCCGACTTTGGGATCAGCGGATCGTTCTCGTCGTAGCGGAAGGTCGGAGGCGCGTCCGGAGTCTCGGCCGGACTCGGCTGTCGAGTCGACTCGCTCTCGGGAGTGCCTCGAGCGCGCTCCGGCGGCGACAGCGAGCCGCGACGCTCGCCCGGCGAGCTCGGCGAGCGCGAGGCGAGCGAGACGAGCGCGCCAGTCGCCGACGGTGGGAACGGCGCGAACGGGAAGTGAGGTGTCGGGAGGAATGGCGGTCGACAGCCGGGCGCCGAGCCGCGGAACCCGAGCAGCGACGGCTCCACCAGAGGCGGCCGGGGGTCACCTGTGAACGGACACAGCGACGGTCAGCAAGTTTAGACGGCTTTATCTAGTCAACTCAATCTTGTTCAGTAAAAAATTGTATTTTGTAAGACAGGTCACCTAAAGAATACTCATAGAACGTGAAATCGATGCTAAACCACAAAAGAGAGCAGAGAGACTGATTAGGATAAGTAAAACAAGTGTAATTGAATAATGAGACAGCTGAGACGGCTCTGGAGAGGGGGTTCGATTGTGGGAACTGGAGCGGGCGGAAGGAGAGAGGAAAATGCAGTAGCCCAAGGCGCTCCCAGCGGTCCGAACAAGTTGATATCCCAGCCGCCTTTCGTGGCCTATTTTCAGCTACATTCACCGGGATTTTATCCCGTGATGTTTCAGAGTTCCACAATAATCTTTATTCATATCTTTAGAAGGTGCGCCTAACAACTCGTAGCAAGTGTTTCTGAGTAAAAGTCACATGTTTGAAGCAGACATTTTCAGGTGTCATTCCAAGGTAAGCCATGCAGAACTAACCCGATGTGATATCTTGAACTCGCTCTGATCGCCTTACGAACTAGCGGCGGCTTTGATTGAAGGAAATCCTATGAAATATGGATTACAGAAGCACTTCCTGTAAAAGTGCACCGACTGGTGGGATCCACGTATCAAGAAACGCCATGCTGGCGCGTTCATTGCTCATCTAGCATTAGCAGACGAATTATTCCGCCGGGACTTTCGCCAGATTTGGCGCTTCCAGAGCTCCTGATGGGTTTAATCCAGCGCAAAATGCAAGCGCGCCACGAAAAAAGAATGCCCAGGAAACCATCCAAACATTTATAATCTGCTCAATTTGTGAACGTGTTGCTAAGTCCGGTGCGGAATGCAGTATGACGGATAAAATAACGAGAATCTGATTTTAGGTGCAGTTCAGACGAACATACCTATTTCCTAGAATGGTGTAATTGAACCATTCATATTTTACTTAAGCTTTATGTAAGCTCTTAACCCGCGCACCGACGGGGGTCTGCGCCAACTTAGTACCGACGGGGGGGGCGGATGACCGCCCCCCCCCTGAGATCTCGAGAACGAAGCAAGATAGCGACAAGCGGTAAACGGCATCGGATACGCACGGTCAAGATCTACAATTTTTACTGAGGTCATTTTCAGGTCAGGTCAAAGTTGACGTCACAGGGGTCGAAAAAGTCAAAATGGCGGCGCTAAATATGGAGAGAGTTTTTCTCGAATAACTTTCGAATTAGTCAAGATAGGAACAAACTAAGGGCATCATCGTGATCCTCTCGTCAATCCGCATCGAATGATATATATGTTGACCTCGAAAGGTCAAGGTCAAAGGTTGACCTCAGGTCACGTGACCTCGAGGTCATCATGTATATCATTCGAAGCGTCTTGACGGGCTGAACACAATGAGACCATCCACGCGTCTGTATCTTGTTCCTGTACGGAGTTATTGGCCAAAAACCTTTGGTGACCTTTGATGACGTCACATGACCTCACAGCTGCCCAACAGCAAAACAGACCTCAAGGTAGTGAAGGTTGATCGTATATGAAGTCATGTATGGTATATGGGGCCATTCCGACCCGTTTTAGTGGTAAAAACAGGGAGTTGATTTTCACTGGCGGTCGCAGGGGGGGCCACGGGGGCCATGGCCCCCCCTTTGGTGCTGAAAGGTGGGGCCATACTATCTTTTGGCCCCACCTTTCAGATCGAACAAAAGTCCTAGAAAAGCTTTTCGTATGTTTCATTTTCTTTCTTGCGCCATCAAAGGACGTAAATTTCACTCATGAGTGGGCTCAGTTTCGCATTCTGTCAATTTGGCGGTCAGCGTCGCTGGCACCGGTTCACGAGTATGGCCGGATCTTATATGGAATATCAGCGTGGGTTTACTTGAGGCTCTCGTAGGCCCAGCATTCAGCAATGGCTGGCATGAGACCCTCTTCGGCAGTGGCGGGTGGGCCCTGCTAAAGGAGATTGGCTCCAAGACACTAAAGTAAGACCTCATGGGTTGGTGCTGTGCACCTCAGAAGCCCGGTGGTGACGCCGTATGCCGGCTTGGTTTCTTAAGGATTAGCGTGGGACCTCCGGGGCCTGCATAATAGAGTTTGCATGAGCTGAGCTAGTATGTAATCTCAGAGGCATGTGTGTAATGTGTACACAGTGGCGGTCGCGGGGGGCCGGGGGGGGGGGGGCATCAGGGTCATGCCCCCAAAGGTCAATAAAGGGGGCCATCATATCATTTGTCCCCCCCCCCTCAAACAACCAATGGGCCCCCATATAGGTGTATGGGGCCCTGGCAATCATTCACGAGGCTAAAAAACCACGCCCAGCTACCCACACTGGTCTTTGAACGTCCTACACTGGCCTCTGAAGTCTGAGGGAACTTCAGTGGCGGTCAAGCGCCCACGTTGACCGGTAAGAGCCCACATCAACCTCTGAGGCCCCATATCTGGCCTATGAGGCCCCTAACCGGCCTCAGGGGTCCCAACCGGCGTCTGAGGGTCTCACACCGGTCTCTGGTGGCCTTATTTCTGTCTCTGGTGTCCCAAGACGAACCTTTAGGTGCCAATAAGGGCCCCGCACTGGCTGCTGAAGACCCGATGCCGGCCTCTAAGGGTCTGCATTGGCCTCTGAGTAGGGCCCATCTTGGCCTTTGAGGGCCCTCTGCTGGCCTCTGGGGTCCAACGACGGCTCATGCCGGTCTTTTAGGGCCCCACGCTGACCTCTAAGGGCCCATGTTGGCCTGTAATGAGTAAGGACCCACATTAGCCTCTGAGAGCCCAACTCGGTCTCTGATGGTCTCAAACTACTGGCCTTTGTAGTTTGCAGGCCCTGTACTGGTCTCTGAGGGCCCTAAACTAGCCTCTACATGAAAACATACATGGGTGGATTTCTGAAGATCAGAGGGCTCACGCAGTCTCCGGCACAGCCTTACGTTGGTCCTGATAGAGATTGCTTTACGTCCTGATGGTCCCGCGCTGATTCCCTCATATTTCGACGTCGGGACCCCATGAGCCGGTGTGGGTCCTGGGGCTGGCAGAGACTGATGAAGTCCTTAGGGCTCAGGGCCAGTCTTTTTAGCAGTAGGACTAGGCAGGTTGAGTGAGCCTCAACAGAGCCGTTGCGAAGCCCCGCAGGAGTCGCGCGCGGCCCTCAGATGCCAATTCTGAAAGCTCGGAACCTGTGGGGGTCTCCAGAGGTCGGTGTACCTACTCTCTCCCGCCGCCACACAACTAGGTACCTATATGGGTAAATGTCATAGTCTAAAAATGCTCTCTGGGTTTCACATGCTTGTTCAAAGCAAGAGGTATCTGTACTTTTTAGCAAGAGGTATCTGTACTTTTCCGAATTGTTTTATAGTGGTAAGGTCATAATTCCGCGTGCCTGACCTTCCATTATACCTATGCTTCACCGATCCGTCGTCATGGTGCAGCGGCCCGACCGGTGGGCACACCGTGAGACGGTAAATGGAACTGGTGATTTTGCCTTAAATTGAGCTCAAAGATTTCACGCAAGAATGAGATGGATGAAGCATAAGTAATGCCAACTGTGCGGCGCCTCGTGGACGTAAAAAAATTAGCCGATCACCCCTCCCCCTCTCGGTGACGGATAAATGTTATTGTCCCGCGAGTGTGACTTTGGCCCCCCCTTTTGCTAGCGGCTGCGACCGCCAGTGTTGATTTTTCCCCCATTGACTTATAATGGGGAGGTCGCGAAATTGACCTGACCTTAGGTCACGGATATCAAAATTCCGAGATATACAAATTGTAGCTACTAATGACCTAATAACATCCTGCGACTTTCAAAGGCCTCCGACATCTACTGTAGCTCTGGCACGGTGACAAAGTTGCAAAAAAGTGACTTGAGGTTGGGTCATTCAAAGTGACCTGGTGACCTGACCTTGAAAGGTAGGAGGTTCAAACTTGCACACCATGTGTAAAATTGATAAGGGAATAGTCATACCAAATTTCGCGGCGCTACGCGCCGCGGTTTTCCCGCTATTCGCGAAAAACCTCAGGGGGGGGGGGGCGGATATCCGCCCCCCCCCCCCCGTCGGTGCGCGGGTTAATATTCTGGGACGCAACTGTAAATGCAGCTACGATTTTGCCATTGGTTTCACCTTGAAAGCACGACCTTTGAGATATTCCACTGATATCATAGTTCCCCGTACAAATAGTATGACCCACCTTGCAAGAACAATGTTGTAGCTGCTTAAATCTAAATAACTTAGCAATCAGCTCAAATACAGCTTACATTTTCGGAAAATTTCGCCCGCCCGTGATCCTCAACACACTACGACCCACACCAGAGCAACCAAGACCCATCTGTCCGGTATGACCGGCGCATATGTGAAAATCGGACTCAACTGCTGAGTTAAGCCTTTTGCGCTAACCATCTACCGCAGGTCAGATCTGTGGGTTATGAGGTTACGAGGATGCTACATCTGAGGTCATATCGAAGCCATGCCTTAGTAGAAAAGACCAAGACAGGCGGAGCAAGATGGATTTAACTGGATATGTTTGGGAAAATGCGGGGTCAGGTCAAACTAATGAACATATGTGAGGTGCTGTGTGAGTGCTTGGGAAGCTGATTGAAGCTCTAGTGAGCTGCAGGGGCGCTTCTGTAGCCACAGAGAGGCGCGGTACTGACCCAGAGTTGGTGCGACGGCGCTGACGCCGCGAGGCTCCGTCCTCTCGTTCTGCAGTTCCTTCAGCACGTCCAGCGACTTGTCTGCCGGCGGCGAGGGCGGCCCCGTGTCCATCCTCTCCGGCCCGCCGCCGCCCTTCATCGACTTCAGCAGCCTGACAGACAGAGGAGGGAGGAGAGTCACCATGCGCTGCTCGGGGGAGGGGGATATCTATCCATCAAATAACTGTCTGTTAGTCTGGCAGGCAATAGAAAGCGGTGGTATTCCGACTGTTACAAACGATGTTGAACGTAAACGCGACGACTGTCTGGAGTGTGATGTTGACTTTGGGTTTTTATTAACAGCTAACTAAAGTGCAACGGTGACAATTGACAGTTCCATTAAAAGTTAAGCTACTGTAGCAATGTGCCACGCTTCAAAAACCATTACCACGGAAAGTTTATCGTTCAGCGCTATCGCTGTATTCATACGTTCAGCCTCCTCTAATGTACGCCCCACATCTGGCGATCCGGTAAGATATGTTACCAAATTTCCCATACATTGCCTCTCCTATCGCGTTGTGCAACGCCTAAAGCATCTGCCCAGAGCGCCGGCAAAATGTTTTGCAACTGTCACTTGCTAATATACACAAACAGCGCGCGGCCCCGTCCTCAGCAGCGATCTTACGATAAACAGACGCACGCCGCCACTCACACTATGCCCTTCTTGATGTCGTTGTAGTCCTTCTGTTGCTCAATGATGTTCTGCAGGCGCTGGATGGTCTTCTTCTTGGTCTCGAGTTCCTCGAGCAGCTTGGCCCGCTGCTGAGCCGTGTGGTTTTCGACCTGAGCCAGACGGCTCTGGAGACGACGGACGTCCTCCACCAGATCAGAGCTCTGAAAAGTGGGGCGGAGAAGGTCAGAGAGGTTAGACAGTCGGGTCGACGCAGATCTCTGTATGATCGGTCAGGTCAGGCTGAGTCAGAGCCGTGTGTTATGAAACGGAAAAGTAAAGGCCAGGTTAGTCGCGATCAGGTCAAATTGCCGGCAGCACAAGGTCAGGTCAGGTCAAGCAAAATTAAGGCTTTTTACGAGGATCCTACATATTTGTCACACAGCTCAATTAAGCAATTCACGCTTTTCTCAACTTTTAACACATGGAAAGTCAACACTTTTTGGTGAGCTTACGCATCGATGACAGTGCAGTGGTTATTTTATCTACACAATCACTTGGCGGCGGCTCGCGCTCCAGATAACTGGTATACTGTCATACCTCGCAGCCTTTCCAAAATCCCCCGTTCGCCATGTCTGTCAATTTTGGATTCCAGCAGTGAGCCGTTGCCGTCAGCTCTGTATCCGCGGCAGCGGGCTCTGTCGCGTCACAGCCGCTAACGGACGCCCTAATTACGATAAACACGCTGCCCTCAGGCCGGCATTGATAGACCTAGCGCCGCTCAGCAAGGGTTAATCAGCGACCGGGCTGTTTTGTTTTAATTACTGGCTGTCGGAGCGCGATACCGTTTCGGTTAGGTCTGGGAGGCTGATGACGAAATGTGGATGACAGAGTGGATGACATAATCGGGACGGTGTATGACAGTGGATGACTGATTCGGGATGGGGGATAACGGTGGATGACATAATGAGGGAGAGAGATGACGGTAGGTGACATAATCTGGCAGCATATGACATGAATGACGACCGATTCAGCAGAAGATAGTGGATAATAGGCAGTCAATGCTGAAAATGACACTTGACGGGGAATAGTCGGCGCGGCCAAAGTTAGAGCGCTGACAGATGACAGATGTGAAAGATGTCAGTAGATGACACAATCCGTGAACTTGTGAGGACCGTCTCACACCCGTTCCATGATCCAGTGATTTGTAATGAATATTAATCTCTTGCCTCAACACAGTCATGATCATCCAACCACATCCAGCCGCAGCGCCGTCGTCTCTCGCTCACGGCATGGACGCTTCTGTGTGAACAATGACATTCCTGTCATGTGGTCTCTTTGTGTCTGTGATCTATTTTCACAATCGGATGAGTCAGTCCAATCGGACTCATTTATGGAAGCCCCGTGGGGATGCCGAGTCCCGGCAGCTTAGTGTGAGTCAGAAGGCAGGTGCCGCCTCGGCAGCCGCCGCTGGGTAACAGTACCACCTGCTGGGAAAGGTTTAATCCCAGGGGAGGCACAACGCCGCCGAAATCGCATCCCACGTGTAGTTGACCGGCACCGGGGCAGCGAGTAATGAGTATGACAAAGTTCGCCGGCTGGCACGCCACTATTGAATATTTCAATACCTTCAACGGTAGGCATTTCTGTCGAAGGTGACTGCGCACAGATACATGGATCGTCAGCCAGTTCATCGAGTAAGTGGCCTGCTCCCTGACCGAAATATGATGTAGCCAATGGAACCGGGCGCAATCAAAGCCTATCACCTAATGTGGCGCCCACGGGACATTTGGGCCGGACAATAGCGACACACACTCAGCATCAGCGATGAGCAGCAATAGCTTTTATCGCATGACGCACGTTCTTTCAGGTACACCGGGACCGGCCGCAATCACTTTATCAATGAACGAATTGCGGGCCTCGATCGGCGGAGCGGCGCTATTGACTCGCCCCGAGTCTGGTCGCAATGGCTCCCCCGCCGGCCGCCGGCCGGCCGGCGTCGTTTACAACTCGTGGACAGCGCAAGCACCGCCCGACTGCGTCCCGATCTCCCGATTTGTCGGCTCATTGCGCTAAGTGCCCAGGCGATCGGCGGACCGGTGCTCATATTGCAGCTACACCAATGCACGCCGCCAACTGGTTTTACTTTTACGCTAATGCTGGTGACGGGCCCTGATACAAAACGGTCGCGTTGTTCACTGGCGGGGCATCGATTCAATGCCGGGGAATATTTGATAAGAAGTGCATTAGTGAATGAGTGCCTTATCGCTGGCCAGACATGTGCATGCAGCGAGCGTGCCGGCATTGACGGCTTGCAAGACCGACGCAAAAATGACACGCCATTGTCCCTAATTGAGCCATCGCGACGGAGGGTTGCGCCGGCCTGATTTGATCAGTGTTGGCGCCGCGACCAGCCGGCCGGCTGACCGACCGACCAGCCGGCAGACCAGCTCCCTCACAGGGCGCAGGTCACGCGCCGTGACAACGACCCGACATTGTGTTACACGCACTCTGATACACTGCGATACCTATATATGACTTAAATGTTCACACTATTAGCAGGAAGTTCTAACATGAACAAGTGAGCAGGTCCTCGCAAAAAAATGATTTATTTGGTCCAGTTAATAAATGTATTTGTTACGCGGTTTCTGTCGTACAGTGAATTTATTTTTTTTTTATCCGGTCACGCCACCATGTAGCAACAGTTGCAGTACATAGCCATTACTCAATTCGTTCGCATTTTTATCAATCTACTCAGGTTGAAGTAAATGAAATAAGTTATATGTACCCACCACATGGTTTAACCTTTGCACTAAATTCTTCAACAACTTTCAGCTTTTTCAAAGATTCAAATTAACATTTAAATGGAATAGAGGCAATACCAATACCTACCTTTCCGCATAACTGGTTTTACTAAATTTAACCCAACATTAAACATTCACGATCCAGCGTTGTGGCCATTTTTTCACATCGCCTGCTGCCTGGTATGAAATTGCATTTCATCTACAAGATTATATCTCGCATCGATTTTCAAATAGCTGCCGATAACATCTGGCATGTTGTCACTCATATTGTACCTTCATGCACCGACTAATTAATCGAGATCTATTTCGGCATGTACCTATTCTATTCTAATCGAAATGATCTTGAATTATTATGTAATAAACTACCGGAAGAGGGGACGCTCCCCACATGCCAGTCGACACAGGGGTTCGAGGAATGCAGAACGCGGGGATCTTCCTCCAACTTTTGAAATTCCCGCGCCGTGAACGTCAAGCTGCCAGATTGGCGCCAGTCGGGGGCCGAATCTGGTAACCGGAGCGGACCCGTCGGCCGATAGAGACAAGAACGCCGGATGTGACAGCAAAAACGGCATCCACACCGAGACGGCGTCTGTTTACTCCCCCGCCTGTCATCAGATTCAGCTCTCGTTTTTATTATATTCCCAGTTTAATTGCAGAATCGGATGACGCATGTGGCTTCCGCCGGCCGGCTGACCAATCACCGTTCGGCCAGCTCTCGATCAGCCAATGGGCGTCGTCGTCGGCCGGCCGGCCGCGGCCCCGCCGACATGTCGTCTGGTGACATCGGTGCCGTGCTAGTTTACGGCTTTGTCTGCAGGGCTGCCGCGGTGCATGCAGCGGGCCGGCGGCACCGGGCGGCGCGCCGAGACCCTCTGACGAAATCAGAGACTGGCCGGGCGCGGCGCGGCGGAACGGCGAGGGGTGGACTTTTGGTGCGGCTGTTTTATATCGGAAAGCAGTAGTAGTGACAAAAATACGGAAACGCAAAAATTCAATGAGCTTTTTTAACTGAAAATGCCGCGATATACGACGAGCAAAGGAAAGACATGTGAAAAAACACCACACTTAACCCGCGCCCCAGTGGCGGTCTCAGCCAACTTCGCCCTAGTGAGGGGGGGCATATGTTACCACCCACCTTTAACTCAAAAACTAAGAGGGCTAGAAAGAAGCGGTAAAAAGTAGTCGATAGCTCTCAATGCGTACGTTTGAAAGTATTTCGGTCATTTTTCACCTTAGAGCAATATTGGGGTCACCAGAGGTCATCAAAGGTCAAAATTTGCCAATTGTCATGATATTTTTCAGAAAACATGCCGCTATCTCAGGAACTATGATAGCTAGGAAAACGCATGGAACAGCAATCGGTAGCTTTTGAACTTTTCTTTTGAAAAGGTCATTATCAATATTGACCTCAGGTCAACGGTTTAGCCTCCAGAGGGCAAAAACTCCAAAAATAGCCGTTTTTACGAAAAGTGTTTATCGACAATAACTTTCTACTACAAAAAGCCACGACATTTCTATTGCCAGAATCGTGTTTCCCTCGTCGAGACGCGTCGAATGAACTATAATTTGACCTTGAAAGATCAACTTGAAAATTTGACCTCAGGTCAAGGTCATGACCTGACCGGAAAAGGTCATGTTGCATATCAGTCGATGCGTCTCAACAAGACAAACACAATGAAACCATCTCCAGCGTTCTATCTCTTTCCAATCGCGAGTTATTGGCAAAAAACTGTTTGTAGCCTCAAATGACCTCGGATGACCTTTCTAGAGGCTATAAGCAAAAATGACCCCTTGGTCGTCACCAGTGGACTAAATCATTGTGATTCTGAAATATTTGGACTGTTCCTATGCGTACACACGGATCTAGAGGCATTTTCATTTTTCTCCATTGACTTGTAATGGAAAGGTCACGCCACTGACCTGACCTTAGGTCACGGATATAAAAAATCCGAGATATACAAATTGTAGGTGCCCATAACAGCATGCAATCCACCAAGTTTAAAACCTTTCTGACAAACATTGCAGGCTGGACATGATTCCAAACTTTTTTTAGGCTTGGTCAGTTAACTTGACCTGGTGACCTGACCTGACATGACCTGGGGTCAAAAATTTCACACATTGTCCAAAATTGATGTACCAAAAGCTACCCCAAGCGGCGCGGCGCTACGCGCCGCGGTTTTTTATTCACACGCAAAAAACGCGACAGGGTGGTAACATATGCCACCCCCCCCCCCCACTGGGGCGAAGGTTAAATTATAAGGACAACAGTGCAGAACAAACTGCAAGTGGAGGATTTTCGTAAATGAAAAGCGTTACCTGTGTGACGTGTAAAAATAACGTAATTGTTCCATAAACATAGCCATGGATTCCCCTCACCAAGCGCAAGCACGATACACAACGCTAAACATAAAAAACAAATCGATCCCATTTTCTCTTCCATTGCCTGTTCCCTATCCGTACATCAGTAGCCAGTATGACCAATGTATTCGGAACGCTATTAAAGGAAATAGTTCACTTTTTAACATGGGTTTTGAACTGGAATAGCAGTTCCGTAGCTTGGGCTGAGACGAGCATAAATCAGGACCTTTTACAGCCCAACGATCACCCTAGGCAAAGATATTCTATCTCTCGTCCCGAAAAAGGTGTCTTGCGTTGAGGATGTGTGCCTTGCATATATTTCCATCCAGTATGAAAAGAGCATGGGTCCCGAAAATTCTTCAGAAACTAGAGAAATTATCTACGAGAACTCTAGAGAAATTCTCGTACTGATCAATTAGGACATTCAGGGGAACATTATCAGATCGAGCAGATCGCCCAAATGCCGGTGGCTGCGATAATTTCTCTGTTTCTGAAGAATTTTCGGGACCCATGCTCTTTTCATACTGGATCGCGTGTGCCTTACAGAAACTGAAAAGTTCTTCCTATATCAAAATATAGAAAATAATCTTTTGTTATAAAAAGGTTTATTTTCTTTGCTGATTATTTTGAACATAAAAAATCATAAATCCGTTGCAAAAAAAAATAATTTCGTGAAAGTGAACTATTTCCTTTAATAGCTCCATCGATGGCACCACTCATAAATGGTGTCAGAAATGGCCTTAGGTCAGCTGAACACTGAACAGTAGACGCCCCTATATACTATATAGTATACAGCCCAGCATTATGGGTAGTGTCATTGTATTTGCGCGATGACATGACTATTGGAAGACCAAATTGATTAGCAATCAGGACTTCTTTCGAATTGGGGAGTGGAGACGCCAGCGACCAACCTCTGCAGAGTGCAGATATTTTTCCGTCATCAGTTAATAAGTCTGATGACACCCTTAAAGAAATATTTCATTTTACTTATTTGTTTTGCTTCCTTACAGGCTACACTGAAAACAATTTTACCCGGAGCTGGCGAATTTAGCCTTGCACTGCGGGTGGTATATGCGTATTAACTCGCCATGTCCAGATAGAGGGTAAGAGGGTAAGCAGACTACCCCGCGTTATTACTCAAAAATATGCAACGTACCTGCAGTCCGAAGATAAGGTAGCTACCCAGCACCGGATATTGTCCCCGCGGGTGTCGAGTCATTGGCATAGCCCTCACTGAAAGAGTTGGAACTACTCGAGATATCGCATACGCGTATCCGTGGATGGCGAACCTTAACATAACCTTTTCTGAAGGAGTTGGCTCAACCACCACAACTAGATGGCGCTGTCTTATTACAGTTTTGAATTACAACAATTCTTTAACTTTTTTTGCACCAATGATATATTGGCAAATTGTTTGGCGGTTTCCAAGTGGGGGCGAAAGTACAATTGTTCGGGTGCATCTTTAAAACCTCTGCAATATGCATCACGGGACGATTGGCAGCGCTTTTTCTTCCGAAACTATGAAGTGAGACCATTTAAATTCTTATAAAGGTCACGACCTGTCCGTGCTTCTATCCACAGGCTAAGGCGATCGTTGACTAGCTCCGGCAGTTAGCATTTCACGGGTTTGTTTGAGAGCTCTTCCCACCCCACTTACCCACCCACTTTGATCCAGTTGTTCCCTACTGTCCCACTCCTTGAACCCTCACTGCTCACACCCGCATTCCGTTTGCCCCATCATGGGGAAGCGGCGCCGTCAGCGCCCGCTTTCTGACTCCTATACCGACTCCGACTCTGACTCCCCTCCAACCTCTACTCCTGCTCCTGACCTCACTCCCGCCTCCATGGATACCGACTCCCGCCCAATCGTCACCCCTCCCTCCTCTGCCCGCCCCTCGACTGATCTACCCGGTACCGACCCTCGCTCGTCCACTGACCACGCCTCTGACCTTCGCTCGACCTCTGACCCCGCCCGGCACTCTGACCCTCGCTCGTCTACCGACCTCGCCCGGAGCCATGACCCTCGCCCGTCCACCGACCACTCCCGGAGCTCTGACCCGCGCACGAACTTAGACAACGCACCTGCCTGTGATTCGGTTGATCGCGCTCCGCTCGAGCCTTACTTGCCTCTCCACGGTTCTTTTCTGGTTATCAAGCCCTGCGACGACGACGTTTCTTTCCGGAAGATGAACGTTTTTTGGCCTAGGAAGCAGATCGCTGCTATCACTGGTTCCATGGATCTAGCTATCGAGGCTCCGGCAAACGGCACTCTGATCGTAAAAACAAACTCCCGAAAAGAAACCAAACCGCTTCTGAAGACCACGACTTTCTGCGGCAAGAAGGTGACAGTCTCGCTCCACCAAAGCCGAAACTCTTCCAAGGGCACGATTTTTGCTCCGGAACTCCGTCATATGTCTGAGGATGAGATTCTGTCTGAGCTGAGGGGTGATGGTGTAACACACATCCGCCGCCTGACCACCTTCCGCGATGGGCAACGGCGAGACACTAGTCTGCTAGTTCTCACCTTTGACACGACGACTCTGCCTGAAAAGATCACGATCGGCTGGGTTAGGAAGGACGTCCGAGTGTTCATTCCCAACCCCCTCCGCTGCTTTAAGTGTCAGCGTTTCGGTCATGGTAGTTCTACTTGCCGCCAGTCCGCCAGATGCCAGAAGTGTGGAGAAGCCCCACACGAGGGCTCAGCATGCTCCACTCCAGTCAAATGCCTTAGCTGTGACAGCACAGATCACTCTGTTTCGTCCTCACAGTGCCCTGTCTGGCAGAAGGAAAAACGCATCTGTGAAGTGAAAGCCAAAACCGCCTGTTCCTATCCCGACGCACGACGCCGGGTAGAAGCAGAGAACGCCACTCCGACTGCGGGCAAATCCTATGCAAAAGCCGCCAGCACTCAAACTGTCTCATGCAGTACTCAGACCGAGCCGATCGCCGCGCTCCCTCCCCTGGAGCTTCTCAAGCCTCTCGCTCCCAAACCGACCGCATCCACAAGCACGACCCAAACCACTGAGGCTATCGAGATCGATGAGCCAGTGCCCTCGCCTGACTCTCAGCCAGCTGTCTCTCCCGAGATCGCCCAGAAAACGAAACCGACCCCAGGAACAAGCCGTACTACTGACTGGACCAGAGTACAGGGGCGCAGCGGTGCCCATCCCCAGACCTCCTCTCCTCGCACAGGGGATCGCCAACCACGTCCGCCGATTCGCGTCTCGATGGGTAGGAACCGCGCGTCGAGCTGGGCCTCGCCCAGCCGTGGAAACTCCTCTCGTCGACAACCATGAATACGCACACCATGCTACAATGGAACTGTCGAGGCCTGCTTTCTAAGTGGGCCGAACTAAAAAACTTTTTCTCTGTCTTAACACCGGTACTCATTGCTCTCCAGGAAACTTGGTTTTTACCAACTGATCAGTACAATTTCAATTTATCAAACTACACTTTATATAGGCACGATGAGCTTTACGGACAGCGCCGCCACGGTGGTGTGGCGCTATACGTACAGAATGATTATACACATAGCGAACTCGATATACACACAGATCTACAAGCCGTTGCGTGTACCATGTACATCAACGGTAGAGACATAGATGTATGTAGTATTTATATTCCTCCGGATTTCGATAATTCCGAACTTCTTCGACAGCTCAACCATCTCGTTCAGCAATTCCGACATCCATTTCTTCTTATGGGTGATTTTAATGCCCACAGCCCAGCTTGGTGGGATGAACAGCTGTTAGACGGTAGAGGCAAAATAATCGAAGACTTTATTGACGTCCATAGGCTAGTTACCCTTAATCTTAACCAGCCGACACATTTTAATTTATCTCACAACACAGAGTCAGCCATTGACTTATCACTCTGTTCTCCGTGTCTCGCCCCTTGGTTTCTTTGGAGCGTTGATAGTGACATCCATGACAGTGATCATTACCCGATTTCTCTTAAATTTAGTTTTTCAGTTACCGGAATACCATCATTTGTTCCCCGTTGGAACCTTAACAAAGCCGACTGGGTGAAGTTCACCCAACTTTGTGAGGCTCAAATGCAAGATCGTTCTGCAAATCCAGAAGACGGAATATCTCACATTACAGAAACAATTATTTCAGCAGCCAAGCAGAGCATTCCAATGACAAAACCTTGTAAAAAAGGCAAAGCAGTACCATGGTGGTCACCGGTTGTGCAGCAGGCCATCGCTAAGAGAAAGCGAGCCTTTCGTACATATTTAAGACTCCGAACGGACCAAGCCTTAATCTCACGAAATCAGGAGCGCGCAAACGCCAAGCGTATTATCAAGATCGCTAAGCGTGAGTCATGGTAACATTTTCTTTCTTCATTCACTTGTAGTACACCACTCAGTAAGATATGGGACTTGATCCGTAGAATGACTGGGAAGCAGACAAGTGCAACTTTCCCAGTTCTCCGTCTTCCAACGGGTCGTGTAGTTAGTGAACCAAAGGAAGTTGTCAATTCATTAGCATCACAAATTTCACACACCAGCTCCGACGCAAGATACTCTCCAGATTTTGTGGCTGCAGCACGTCGACGTTTTCAGGTTGATCATGCATCTTTTCATTCTAGCAATGACGAAAGTTATAATGTTCCTTTCACTCTCCAAGAACTCAACAATGCCATAAGTGCCTCCGGGAACACCTCAGTCGGCCCGGACAAATTACATTACGCCTTCTTTCGCAATCTTTCAGAGCGTTCGAGACTTTTGGTTCTCAAAACGTTCAATTCACTTTTTGCCAATCATTTATTTCCTGAAGAATGGAAGACAAGTACAGTAGCAGCGTTATTAAAACCAGGGAAAGCGACACACAATCCTACCAGTTACCGACCTATAGCTATGACAAGCTGCTTAGGAAAACTTTTGGAGCGCATTGTTTCTAAGCGTCTCTCGTTCATTCTCGAGCAGCAGGACATGCTTTCAAGATTTCAATGTGGCTTCCGAAACAATCATAGTACAGTAGATCAATTAATTCGACTTGAAAGCGATATTCGACTAGGTTACAAAAAGAAACAACACACTACAGCAATATTCCTAGACATTAAAAGTGCATACGATATGGTCTACAAGCCAGCCTTGATTTGGAAACTCAAGAAACTTGGAATTAAAGGAAATCTGGGCTATTACTTACTCAATTTCCTCACCGGTTCCAGACGTTTTCGAGTTAGGCGTCGTTCGATCTTTTCCGACTTCTTTGAAACTGAAAACGGTCTTCCGCAGGGCAGCTGTCTTTCTCCTCTGCTTTTTAACATTATGATTGATGACTTATTCCATGATATTCCTTCTGGAGTTAAGTTTTCTTTATTTGCGGATGATAGTGCCATATGGTGCACTACACCCGATTATGACGTAGGCATTCAAAGATTACAAGCTGCACTCGAAAATCTTGAAAGATGGTCTGATAGATACGGATTAGAATTTTCTCCAGAGAAATCTGCATTGATGATCTTTTCGAAGCATGTTTCTCTTCGACCTTCACGCCTTCCAACTTTGAAAAACAAAGATATTCCACTGGTACCTCACTTTAAGTTCTTAGGAGTCGTCCTTGACCCACGGTTGAATATGCACCAACACATAAAACACATACGACCAAAGTGCCAAAGAAGACTTAATTTATTCCGGTGTCTGCTTAGTACACCAGCTGGCGCAGATCGACTTACTTTATTGCGTCTTTACAAAGCACTTGTTCTTCCAGTGATAGAATATGGTTGTGCGATGTACGCTGGCGGTAGCCATGCAGCTCTGCAAAAGCTAGAGGTTGTGCAAAATAATTTTCTTAGGCTGGCATTAGGCGCCCTTAAAACCTCTCCAATACATTCTCTTCAAGTAGAAGCAAACATACTTCCCTTACACATTAGACGCATCGACCTTACTTTACGATATTATGCGAAGATTAAACAGTTTCCGGAGCATGCAGCATTCGCAGCTTTAGATGTGCTCCCTCGACTACATTTTAATTATCTCGGACGATGCGAAAAACGAACAGGCCTTACGATAGCATCTAGAGTTCGGAAATATGAAGAAGAATTGGGTTACAACATGCCTGCTGTTCTTCCACTAGCTCGTCTTGGGTTCGCACCATGGTTATTCCATCATCTCGCTATTTCTTTGCTTTTCACAACATCCAAAAAGTCTGTCTCGCCTGAAGAGGTCCAACAAACGTTTTTGAAATATCAGACAGAAAATGCAACATATCGTTTCATATACACAGATGGGTCGAAAGCTAACGACCTCACCGGTATAGGCATTTTCTCTCCAGATTTCATTAGGATGCGGAAGAGGCTCATCAATAACACGTCAATATATTCTGCTGAATTATATGCAATCTTAGTCGCACTCCAGCTGATCAAACAATATCGTGTCCAGAGAGCTTGCATTTGTTCCGACTCGAAGTCCGCTATTCAAAGCCTTCAGAATTTGAACACCTCACAACATACACACATAAGTATAGCCCAAATTCACCAGCACCTTTCGGAGATAGGTACCAAAGTACAGTTTTTATGGATACCTGGTCATGCTGGCATAATGGGAAACACCATGGCTGATCACTATGCCAAGAAAGCCTTGGAACTTCCACACATTTCTCAAGCACACTTCGATATTGATTCTATTCGCACTTCCATCAAATCTCGCTGCAATCATCTTTGGCAACTCAATTGGAATACCAACGGACCAGGCTCACATCTGTATCGAATCAAACCAAAGATCGGATGCTGGTCATCTACTAGACATTCCAGAAAAGAAGAAAAGGCGCTAGCTAGACTTCGCATCGGCCATACTTACCATACTCACTCATTCATTTTTGATCGTCGGCCTCGGCCCACCTGTCCCCGTTGCAGAGTGCCACTTAGTATTGAGCATATCCTCTTGCACTGCCACAAATATGATAATGAAAGAAACGTTCTGCATCAATATTGTAGGCAGAATGCTCTGCAACTTACGGTACCGGTTTTATTAGGAAATGATTATGAAGACCTCTTACATCTCTTATTTTCATATCTTACCGCAACAAATCTCATAAATCGTTTATAACATTCACTTACTACAACACAACACACTAGACTTCACAATATATTAACCATGCTACGTATATAAGTATATCGTTGATCAACACAAACGGTGCGCAATGGTCCGCAAGGTCCGAAGCACCTATTCAACAAAAGAAAGAAAAGAAAGAACGTGCTTCTATCCTCAGGATACTGAAATCCTTCTCCTCCACGCCACAACCCCATTCCGGGCTGGGCAGGCAACTTTATCTCATGCGGGCTGCTCCCTTGGAGCGGCACCGCTGCTCCCGAGGGAGCGCACCCCGTAGCCGGGTGCAGTGAGTGCCTTGGGGCTGGGTGGTCTGTCCTTTGGATAGGCTCAGCCCCGGCGACTCACTAGGGTGCCTGCCCAGACCAATGTCTCCCCCTAATTCCTATTATCCTTCCGGCTCTGCAATGGTCTTGTCGACCGAAAGGGCCTAACCCAACAAAACAAAACAAACAAACAAACGGCTATACATCTCCATGCATTTTCAGGCGGTCCACATGACTGATGGACTAAGGGTCATGTCGAATTTCCTGTGGGAATTCGATTTGGTCTTTCCCGCCGAAGTGAAACTTTCTCACCGATGTTTTCTAGGTGTGAGATTGTCATTTTATAGAAATCTTCTCTAAAAAATGGACAAGCGTGGGAGTTTTTTGGGACCTCGTGACTTGGTCGGCAAAGGGTAGGCGTGGAGGGTAATCCCTCTCTTGGGGGTTTGTGGGCCGCGTCTGCCAGGTAGGCGTCAATGAATACCTTTCGATGGAGGGGTCGCAAGCCATTGGTGCGCGAATAGTCGTGGAGGGTTACTACTTTCCAGGGTGAATTGCGAAGTGTAGTGTCCTAAATTGACTCCTGGGAGGGTGGTTAAAAATGGTTGCGGATAGGGGTACCCGCGAAACACCGGTTTACTCGCCGGCCTTGGGTTAAATTGTTTTCAGTGTAAGTTATTGAAGCAGCATCGGTGAAAGCACTGAAACAAAGCTTCTATATGTAAGTTAGTTGACGATTAGCTCTTCCTCTTTTCCGCAGGATGGCCAAAATGCAGCCGACAACCGCGGCCCCTCAGCAATGAGCTCTGTTACGCCCGCCGGCAGCGAACGCAGGTAATGGGGGAGGGGCTCTGGCTAGGAGTGATGCAGGGCTGAGGGAGGGGACGCTGGGGGAGGGGCGCTGGAGGAGTGAGGGCACTGAGGGATGTCGTCGATCGTGTCGTTGTCGATGTCGTGAATCGGGACCGTATCTAAGGTGTTCACGTAAATCAGCGCGTGAGCTGTTTTCGGGACAGGACCGTCGTCAGGGGAGGGGTCGAGAGGGGTTGGGAGGGATCAGGAAAGGTATCGTACCATGAGCACCACGGCACAGCGGCGCCCAACCGATCAAACACCGCCTCACGAAACACCGTCCACGTGTCACTGACACGTGTACCATGTCACGGGACCCGTTTATGATCGTGTATTTACGAGCTGGTCCCGATTGGTCCGCCCCGGCCCTGATTGTCCCCCACTGTCCTGATCGGTCAGTTACGACCCCCTATAACCGATCGTGTCAGTCCATAGTGCTCCTGAACAATCGTCCGATGATTTATGGAGCACCTAACTGAAACTAACTGAGGTGAGTCTGTTCTACTGCTGATCGAACAACAACCATGACAGTTTATTTGGTTGTGCACATTTTTAGGTTTCATTTTCAGCGATGCTGGCGATCTGACTGAAAAGTGTGCAACCACAATTTACGATGGCAAGTTAAATTCAGTTTGATCAGACTACAGCAGAACAGTGTTTGAAAATCCAATATGGTAATCCCGCCTATCAATTTCCTGTCGCTGTTAATTCCAGGCCATCACTGGCCGATCATAAACGCACCGTGTGACCGCAGTTCACCAACAAACCGGCAATCTTGCGACAATTTACTGTCGATCCGATTTGATTCTGACGGTTGAGCTAACCCTCATTGCCAACCGCACTAGCAACCGCGGTCAACCGCGCAGCCTACCAATGTTTTCTGTCCTAATGAAACGCCGATTGGCCGAAAAACACGCCGTTCCACGACGATAACGACGCCGAAAGATTAGGGCGACGACGGTCGTACATCGATACGATCCGGTCGCGTCGGGCACGACTCAAAGACCGGCGCCGATGATATAATCACCAGACAATTAGCCCTTCAGCCCTGTGTTGGTCAAATAGCGCCGCTCAATATTTAACACTGCAAACATACATCGACTGCTAAGCGGGCTTCGTGCATGACAGGGCAGAGGGGCGGGGTAGAGGGGCAGAGGGGAGGGGGTAAATCAATACAGGAGCATCAGTTGAGCTGATGACAGGGATATAGGGTCGTACGACTTGGAACGGACAACTGACAGTGTTTTGACATTGCTAGGAAATGATACCAATCAATCAGATAACAGTAGCATAGCAAACTGAAAACAGATCGATGTCGGAAATGTACACAACTCCAGCGCATTAGCTTTACTTTGTGTTCAGCAGTGTCTGCAATGTCTGTTCATTGTCTGCACGTGTCAGGTACATACACCGCAGGGTCTATAAGAACGTCTCCTACCAAAGCAGCATCCCTTCCCAAAGACGACTACCAAAGACTACCAAAGACGCAGTATCCCCGTCGTCTTACCTCCTTTTCTTTGGAGACATCGCTGCCTCCGAGGCTGGCTCGCCGCTGGGTTTCGGACGCCGAGTCCGGGTGACCGGCTCCTGACGAGGCTGCCTCACTGTGTCGAGACGGGGTGCGCTCCCGACTTGCAGCCAGCTGCTCCTTGAGCGTGCGAGCCTCGCGCTCCGCCAGCGCCGCCCGCTGGAAAAGAACAGAGAGAGAAGGGTTAGAGCGATAGTCTGGGTATATGACAATAAAGAAGAGGATGGAGAAAGACAACATGATGTTCGAGGGAGCTGCGGAGGCGATCCGATGCCTCCGAGGCTTATTAAAAGCGATTTTTTACCGTTAATAAGGTTTGGTTTCGAAGCAAGAGGCCCTGTTTGTTCGATCGAGTGGGGTGTTATCATATAATGGTAATAACCACTGCGATTGTGTTTGGTGATAAAGTGTGTCACATTTCACACATGTAATCGAACACCATGCTCATCACTCACAGCCGGGTGAGCGCTTAGTGAAAGGGGGTCAGCCGCTTCTCACAATCAACAAAGAGCACTTTCACAAACCCACAATATGACGCGGACAATTTGATCCTTAAATAACTTACGTAAGAGTTATTTCGGGAGCGGTAATCCTATATGGAACATGGGATGCAATCAGAGCTCCTGTGTGGTGCATAAACGCCAGCTTCAATGGTGTGAGCTCAATAAGCTGTTATCGGGCTACTGCAGAAAATAGATGTTTCCCGTGCAATGAGCAGGCTGATTATGGTGAAAGTGGTCTGACATATCCTGCTCCTCTGAAGAGGGTAGTTTGCTCTGAGTGAATCATCGCAAGAGTGGGGAGGGGGTTATGAAACCACTTTTCAGCCACGCCCTTCCGGGTTCAGTGACAAAGTGTGCAAATTGATTATTCAAATAATTGGTCAATCAAATCAACCAATCAGTTACTAATAGTGAATAGCGAATCAAGTCACATTCCTAAACGCTCTGGTAGAAAAATTGTTTTTCTTTAACTTTTGTTCAAGAGTTTGCATTAAAAATGCAATATGTTGTTTGTCGCATCATGCCAGTCATGCTATTCCTCAGTTTTGTGTAAATGGTCGCTAGAAAGATGGTCGCTATGCTAAATTCCCTCCACTGATCACCACCTTTGCCCCAATCCTCGGTCGCTACCGCGGCCCCATCTAGCTACACAGCTCGTTCGGCTGTTGAGCTGCACCTGACTACCACAGGATCAGACCAGAGACCACCTGGCCACCCCAAACCGGCGAACCGGCCAGAGCCCCGGGGATGCACGGCTCCTCACGGACCCGAGCACGCCACCGCTCTCAGTACCGACCGTCTGGGAACGGTGAGCCGGTCTTTTCGCGAGCGGCGCGCGGGGCGGTAGCAGCCGCCGCGGCAGCCCTGATTGGCCTCGTAGTCGCTATCTGACGGAGCATTTGTGAGCCCTCCCACAGGCGTGCATGAATCCACTGATAGCGGCCGCTGGTCCAAGGCTGAGAACGGCAATCCCGTTGGGCCGGAACAGTCGGCAGCGGGCGCGGACGACAGATGCCGGTTGGCGTGCGGTGGAGGTTCATTCCGACATGAACTCGACCCGCGGGGGGATCGGCCGCGCTGCCGATCCATATCGGCGCTGCTCGGAGCTCGTGAGAGACCGGTAGAGCGTGGTGAATGTGGGTTTCTCCCCGCACGAGCTGCTTGTTGGCCTGGTTACAGAATTGGTCGATAAACCGGACTGCACAGGCGATCGTAGATTGTGCTATCGGCGGCCACGTTTTCCTGAGTGGTGTTCGACGGGACTCGGGCCGCATGCTGTTCGGTTCAGAGAAGCGACAAATGTCCAGCGGTAGTTACCCGCGCACGCTTCTTGTATGGTCGCCACGCGGCTGACATGACTCGGTCGCGACCGTGACTCCCGGAAAATCGGGGAAGGAGGGTGCTGACATGGTTCAGGCAGCGGCCGCCTATCTTCCTTCCGCTCTCTGGAACTAGAGGCATCACGGGACGGCCCAGTCCCGTACTCCGTGGGTATAATGGTAGCGTATAACCATTCCTTTTGTAATCAAGTCCTAATTTTGAGTTGTCTCGCACGCCGGTGATGGGACCAATACTGAAGCTATTAGCTTGCACTGGCCTTGGCCCGGCTCAGACAAAACAGACTGGGAGGTTGCGTGGCCATGGCTCGTGGCCTCCTCTCGTTTTTCCGAACTGGAAGAATTTTACGCGGCCGTTGCGACGCGGCCGAGTGGAATATAGCGTAGACATGCTACAGAACATTTCTACAGAAATGCTCGCCTCTTGACGGTTGAATTTAATAGGGCTACGTACGCTGCAAGCACCAAAATGTTGGTTTTAACGTCCCCAGACATGAGGTTAAATGAAAGTGAAGGTCTTACGGTACTGTGATTTATTTTCATCACCTTCCAGTTCCCATACTACTCACCCCATCGTTCATCGACTGCGGGCTCACAATTTATTCACCCGGACGACATTTGCAGTCGTGTGAGCACCGTTCTAGCGCCTGTCTTTATGATGCTATTTGGAGGCGCGCTCAGTATCGTTTAGAGCTGCATTCCTGGTTGTATTATCGCCAGTAATATCGCCCATTATACGGTGGCACCCAACGTGGGTTCAATGGGTACATTTGATGGGTACGCAGTGCAATCGAATACATGCGTGATAATACATGTGCGAGCTGGTAGGATAGGAAGAACATGACAAGCAACGTCAGTTACTACAGGGAGAGGGATGACAGCTCTCAGATCTGACTAGTTGTCCCGATCCGTGGGTGTGCTCAATGCCTTATTACGCTATCGATCTGGTGCGACCAAAGCCACGTGAAAAAGTCTGGAGGTCTAAAAATCAAGTGAATTATGTATCAATGGCAACCTTAGCAATCAGAGCCAAACAAAATAATTGTCCAGGCCTTGTTGGATGATGTTGTCTAATCCTCACAACTTATGATATCGTTTGTTTTATGAATGCGTCAGTCTATCAACTAGCCGACATACTATTGGACTTTATCATATTCGATTGACTGCCTTTGTCCCATCCTCCCAGTATTCCAATCAGCAGTGACCGCTCGCAGAGGGGAGGGGGACAGGAAGGGGGGGGGGCTGCGCGGGAGGTGAGAGCGATGGTCAACGCAGTGACTGCAGCGGCGCACCGGTCGCTAGCACCAGCGGTCGCCGCCGGAGGAAGACCTCGGTCAGTCCCTGAATAACCCCAGGGCCACCCCAGGGGTAGACCCTCTCGACTGAGTGTGATAGGTCGCCCAGCTGGGGTGCAGCCGCCGCCGCGCCGGATGCCGCTACAATACTGTGACGACAGAGGGGGCGGCGAGGGAGGGGGAGGGAGCGCTGCTGCAGCTTCCGGGTCGGCAACTTGAGGGGGACGAACGCTGCAGCCTTATCGGCCCCTCCCCCACGCCCACGCTCCCCTCTCCCCGATTAGCCGCGCCCCTCCCCATCATGACATCTCCGCATGCCGGCACTAATATGACTCTGCAATTTATTAGGCAGTCGGCGCTTTTTGCCAATTGTTTTTGGTCGGCCGGCGGCGCCAATCAAAGAGTTCCGGCGCATTTCGGTAGCTGGACCACGTTAACCAGCCGCTCCGCTCCCGAGGAGGGGAGAGTTGACATCCCGTGGGGGGAGGGGGAGGGGGGAGCCTCATGACTGACTTCACCACCCACTAACCCGGAAGTCATGGCCTGCAGAGTGGAGTAAGTCGAAATGGAACGATTGAGGCCGATGTTATGTTGTGTGGGGGTGGGGGTGGGGTGTCTTTGTTGCTGCACTGGAAAACGTTTCTTAGCCCGCTGTTAATCGGGGGAACGTCAAAAGCCGATGTTGTAAAGGAGAATAATGCTAGAATGGAGACGAATATAATCGCATGCAAATATGCGGACGCGGTCGGGCAGAAATCAATGATGAGACGTAATCCCGTCGTGATAAGTGATAACTGTGACGTGCCTCTGGCCAAACAATCCGACAGGCGACTGGCAGAACAGGTTCGTGACGTCATCCGATAGAGCAGAGCGTGCGAGAAAGGTGTGAGCTTCAGTGGTCACCTGAAACACTCGCCTCGATCACACGGAACCTTATGAACATAGGGGAGAGTGGGGCAAAGCGGCCACCCTAACGCTTCTCACGATGCCAACGCTTGATTTTTAAACTTCGAAAGATTCTTTCTATACCAATGTGATCCCTATTAAGTTGCCTTTTATTTCAACTGCGTTTTATTTCCAAAGGCGTTCACATATGAAAGATATTGACAAAACTTTAAACCTATGCATATTGGCCACTTTGCCCCATACCCTGGGGCAAAGCGGCCACCGGCGTCTTCTCAAGTCCCGATATGAGAAACAAAATAGTTGCCTCGTGTACGACTAGGGTATTTGATGGTGGCAAGGTTATACGAGGATGGATGTTTACTTTATCATCTTCTGCCTGTAGGTAAACAAAGAAAGGATTTTCATGAAAATAAACAAGTAATTGCATTATTTGGTAACTCATGCAACTGAAAAGTGGCCATGATGAATGCATGACGACTCATTTGAATACAAATAATGTTTTTTATCCAGATGGAAGCAACTTATGGCCAATTGTGGGGTGGCCACTTTGCCCCGGCCACTTTGCCCCGCGCATACCGTCCGAGACAAAAATATTCCAGATTAGCTATAAGTGGGGTAAAAAACATAAAAATTGGTAGAATACATGTACGGTAACCATGCAATGCATGGACAAGAACGCTTATAAAAAATCCAAACGGTTATGGAATAACATAACATTTAAAAATCGTAAACATAGTTGGTAACCTGGCAAGAAATGCTTTTCCGTGTTTCACAGAACAATGGTGATTGGCCTGAAACCCCGGTCTGGCTCATTCGAACGACCGTGAAGAGAAGTATAATTGGAAACCATAAATTGGAACTGACGCCAGCTATGAAGGGCTAAAACGAAGGGTGGCCGCTTTGCCCCGGGTGGCCGCTTTGCCCCACTCTCCCCTACCTGAGGACTCTCCTAATACCGCACCAGCTCTCTAAAGAGCGTTGTGGTTTGACTGAAGCATCATGCCGATTTCTCGGTATGCGTGCCTTGGTTGAGATGCTTGTCAGTTTGTGGCAGGTGTTATGGACTAGAGCCTGTTACGGCTATGATAGTCCACATTCCACGCCACGAATCTGGCAAATTAAGTGCGCTGATTCCACCAGCATTCACGCGTCCGTGACGCTAGGTCGGCAAGGAATGTCGTCGCTCTAGAGAAACGGGTATGCAAAAGCCAGCCGCCACTGCACTCACAAAACAGGCTCTCCTCGAGGCTTACCAGAACCAGATGTGTATCGCACAAGAAAAGGAGTGAGCACGACTTTCTGGGTTAAGAGTACAGTGGCGTTGACGCAACAGGCCGGCCTCTGACATCATTCCGTCGGCTGGATCATAAGTTGAGTCCGTTTTCCGGGACAGCGGTCATATGTCGGTGACGATGAGACACCGTTCGACATGCGACGGTTGGTCAGGAGTTGGATCTCTTCTGTATCCAAAGCTGACTCCTGACCAGTTGTGACTTGTATTCTTTCTTCCCCAAGACTTTCTGCAATCCATCTCTAGCAATGTTTTGCTCTAGTCTTGACCCAGCTCTCTACAATATCTGTGCTTTGAGCACTCCCCCCGAGTAGCTGTGACCTGACCTCTCACCCCCAAAGCAGCTGTGACCTGCAGTCGTGACCTCAGTCACCGTTGCCGATCGGGGACTCCCGTCAACGCCCCTGCCGCGGCCCGCGCTCTTTCCTCTGCAGTTGTAATAAGCGGCCCGTATGGGAACTTTACCGTAATAATGACTAATTTATTGTTTCCGCTGGACGGTCTTTGTGCGCCCGACCTCGGCTGGCACTGACGGCGACTGCAGGCGCGGCGTTCAAGGCGCTCCATGAATGTGACGCTACTCCGCCAGCCGAGGCCAATCCGGTGCAGCTGTGACGGTGACGTGACGCGCGCTGTGACGACCATGACGCGATGGTCCGTGATATTGGTAATCCCGATTGACGGGCTTTGTCGGGGATTGTAACGGTCTCCAACACCGGTGATGTTCAGTTGCATGTCGCGGCATGTGATGTGATTCGCGCCGGTGTTGTCATATGACGTGACAGCGCGATGACGTGACGTGACGTCAGCGGCCGTGACGGCAGCGGCGCGTGCAGCCATCCGTCGCCACGGGCCGGCTCCGGTGTCCGCTGCGACTTCCTTCCTTCATCGCCGCCGGCACAAGGCACGGTGCAACGTCAGACGCCCGCCGGCAAGTCGCGCTAATTGTGGGAAAACAGACTGGTATCAGCCGGCTCCGCACACATCACGGCGGATTCCTTCGGGCCATCGGCGTGCTGTTCGATTCACTGCAGCACCCATCGGCGACTGTGACGAGCAGTGCTTCAAACTGACGCAGCCATGGACCAGTGGGTGTTCAACTCACGGTCGACCGATCGCAGAGACATGAGCGTGTTCAGCATGCGCACCGCAGCGCCCGACACACAAACCGACAGGGGGTGAGGGGCGTCGACGCCATGCAAAAAATCTCCCCGTCGGATCGGGAATTCAGCGCGTCGGTGACAAATGACATTGCGGCGTCCCGTTCTCCCGTGTCGCGTCGCGCCGGCGCTCCGTTCGCCTGGATCGCATTTCGGCGTTTTTGCGGCGTCGCCATCGGCGACTGACTGGGGCGACGAACGGGGTTCGGGGATTTGGGAGAGCTAGGCAGCGGCTGGGGTTTGGAGGCCGGGGTTTGTTTCGAAAGCCAAGAGACCAAATGATCTGAATTTTGTGAGGTTTGTGTGTGTTGTTGAAGCTTTTGGGTGGGCGCTACGGCTACAGCACAGGTATGATATCAAGCGCCCTTAGTGAGGTTTGGCAGATACTGAGTTCACTTCTGGGCTTGTATTCAGAAATCGTCATATATCACCAAGACCTTTAAATCCATGCAGACCGCAATAAAAAGAAACCGCTTCAACATTAGCATCGACGACATAAGTAGCAGCAACAGCACTGCTTCCATGAACCGTCCAAGCCTGACCTGGCGGCGGCTGGAGAGCCATGCGACTGGCATCCGGCCTTCGTCCCCAATTGGCCAGCTCTGAGTCACGGAGACCAGCCGTCGTGGCACAGGGTTCACCGTTACTCCGTAGGTCTGATCCACCCACTGCAGACGCCCACCCCACCCCACCCCGTGCCGGAACGGGCCGGTCAGGCCCCAGCGGCGGCCACGTCGCGGTCGCAAGCCACGGCGCAATTGAGACAAATCGCGCAGAACCGTCAGGAACCGGGGTGTCTTTGTGCAGCACCGCCCCGCGACGCGAGGCGCCCTGTGTGGCGTCTCTGGGTACCGAGGAAGTCAATTCCGAACAGCCGAGAGGGAAATGGGCAGGGGAGGGGAGGGTGCTCTGACTCGAGCGGCAGGCCCGTGACAGGCTAATTTCGGATAATCACGGCAGTGACTGGGAAGGCATCGATCACGGTTTCCGGTGGACAAATCGATTGTCTGATTAGGACGGGGCTAAGTGGTCACTGATGGTTCTCACCGCAGCTCTGAGGCGGGGTGACGCGCTGCTCTGGAATATGACGAGCTCCCTAGAAATTGTGTCGTGTCTCTACTGTTGGGGAGAAAAATCGTTGTCTTTGAAAAATGAAAAAGAACGTGGTTGTAGAAACATTTTAGCTACAATGAAATGCAAAACAAAATGCCGCAAATTCATGCGTCACCTAGTTGAATAGCTTAGAATTTGAGGTGAGTGAGGGATAGGGACTTTCAGCTCTGCTAACACCACCGTACCGTCACCATCGCTACCACTGCCGCAGCCGCCGTGGTCGGGCGCACCGCCAGCCGCCTTAATCCGGTCATTACTCCTCTAGAAGCGGCGCGGGCGAGCCGGAGCTGCGCTCAGCCGCCCTTGTTAGAACCAACGTCGGCTGATTAATAATAATTATCGGTTTAAAAATCGGCGTCGTCGGCGGTGCGTCTCGGCGAGACGGCGCGCTGGGGGAGCGTCGAAAAAATCCGGCCCGACGCGAGGGTGACAGCCGCCGAAAGACGCCGGGGGAGCCGGCGTCCCCACTCGCTCCCGATGAATATGCATGAGGATTCGGTTCTCGATAGTGAGGGTAATATCGACGAATAGCGGTAAAACTGAAGACGGACTTAATTACGGCCGATGAAAGGGACGGGGAGTTTGAAAGGGTGCGCGGCGGCGGCTGTCTGAAACCCGACCGGCTGTGAGCAGTAGCGGCGGAGGGTCCCACAGCAGCGGCCCCGGCCCTCCTCACCCATACACCTGTCGGCCGGCTGTGTCGGAACTGGAGCGGCCCCGCCGCGACAGCCGACAGATTCACACACAGGGGACCGTTCACAGGACGGCGGCGCCGGCCGTCACTCAACCAGGCAGTCCCGGCGGCCCGGTAATCACTCCAATTTATCGCAGATGTCCACCGGTGTCGGAGGAGGAGCGACGGTAGGCGGAAACGGTGGTTAATCGGGTGGGCGAGGTGGTTCGCATTCATTCCGGGTGTGGGAACAAACCGTACCCCTCCTCGCCATGCGATCTGAGGCGTGCAACTGCCACCCAAAGCAGCTCTGGAGGACCGTTTCGTCGGTATTCCATATACTTCTGTGTAGCTCACGAGTACTAATGAAAAGGAAAACAGGAAAGTAATGACTAATGTACAGGTTAGGCATAAGAAACATCTGAATCCGTTATGCGCAAAATTGACGACGAACTGCCGCATATCCCTATACACCGTGACGAGATCATGCCGTTCGTCACGTTCAGCCCAGGTCGGGGCGTAACGGAGTGATGCGTCACGCCCGGAGTCCGTCAAACAGGGGCGCTGTCGCCGGCGGCAGTGTCGCCTCTCTGTCGCCTCTGTCGCCTCTCAGTGTCGCTTCTGTCGCCGCCGCGCTGGCTTCGCCAAACACAACAGAACGGCCGATTAAATTGATCGACAGCGGGCGACGGCGAAGCTCTGAAGGCGTTCTGACGCGCGTCGCGCTGGCAGTGACGGTGACGACCAGTCACTCACCGGCTGCTAACCAGCGGCGGAGTGACGCGACAAACCAGCACGGGGACTGATGGCGGCCGGTTAGCGATTGTCCGCCGCCGCCCCCGCCCGCCGCCGCCGGTCGGTCGTTCGCCGGTCGCCGCCAGATGAACGCGGCGGGTGGGGTCACGACGCTATCGCTAGGATCGGTCCATTTTTACCCGCCAGCCGCCCCCGGTGCCCTGTGATCTCTGTTTATCATATGGCAGCACAAATCCTATGACATCTGGACGGTCATATAAATTAGTCACGGCTCGGGCCGCGGCGAGCCAGATCAAAGAGCGGGCGCTGCCGGTCACGGCACATTTACCCGGCGGGATGATAGGAGCAATGTGGCGAGCGGCTGCAGGGCCCGAACTGATGGACCGCCCCTCGGCACTCCCAGATACCGCCCCCGCCCCCGCCCCCGCCGCCATCGTTCGGCCAGCGCCAACCGACAGAGACGCGCGACCTTCTGGGAAGGGGTAGGGGAGATCTGCAACGTGTGGCTGCAGTTGACGCCATCTTCCGCATGCAGCCGAAGGTGTTTGTCGTCTTGTTTCGAAACGAAATAGAACTTTACCTTTTACAAAAAGAAAAAGAAAAAAACGTTGGAGATGAACCGGTCCAGTTCATCTGGCGAGTTGCGTGTTTTGAGCTAAGCTTGATACAATCGGCGCGTCTAGGTGTTTCCTCTCCATTATCGAAGTCAAACTTTTCCACAGCATCTTTCAAACATTTCAAACCCTCCACTCTCGACCTTCTGCTATTCGAGCCTCCGATCTCCAGTCCTTCCAACTCCCGAGCGCCGGGCCTCTGAGGCAAACCGAGCTCTCCACGCCTGTCTGTTCCGCCGCCGCGGCTGACGGCACCAAACCGCCATTTGGCACGGCGTCATCGGACGGCGTCATCGGCCTGCGATGTCGTCCGGGTCGGTCGACGCCGCCGGAATGCGGATTTATGTGTGCGGGCTGGGAGGCGACGTGGCGGTGGGTCGCTGATACGGGCACATCGATTTCGAGCCCGCTGGTGACGTCTGTCGGGTGTGGCGACGAGCCGCTCTGCCAGGGCGCACAGAACCGCCTTGTTGGTTTGTCTGAGGAGAGGAAGATGTCGCAGAAAGGTGATGGGGCTCGCCGGCAATATGTTGGAGAGGGCGAGCGATCGCTAGGTCGTGACGAGCACACGAGCGGCTACAACAGCCAGGGCTTGGGGACAGCTTTATAACGATTATGGCGCCATCGCGTTGGTGATGGGCAGTCCCAGTTCCGAAGACAAGAAACGTTCAATGTTGAGGCTGTATCGTGCGAGCCGGGCGAATACAAAGTTTTACATTAGGGAAGCAGTAGTCATGAACATTTGCAGCATGTAGCAGACATGACCAAAGATGTTTGATATGGCTAGATTCCTGGGATAACCAGCCGGAAACGGGTGATCCTTCTGGGTGTCTCAGGAGGGCGGGAATTTCATGGGAGAAGAGATAATGGAGCGAGATGCAAGGGATTAAGGTCATCTACTGAAAACCAAGATCCTGCCACATGTCGGGTTTACCTTGGGTTTACCGAAGATCATCCAGCCAACTATCCCTCGTGTTTTGGTACGTAGTTATTGCATCTTCATATCAACATGTATTTATCTCACAGGATCGGCATCCCAACAAGCCTGAATCCTTGAAAACACCTTTCCCCAGTGCATGGACCTAAAAGATAATTAAAATAACTTGCCTTCGTTATGCCCTCATCTTACTCTTATCTCGTCTTTCTATTCCTCTTGCCTTGCCACCCTCCACACTCCACAGCTCCGCTTCTTTCCGTTAGGTCGCCTTCATCCCCTCGCCCCTCTCACCTAGAGTCTGATACCCCCGGGACGGCCTCGTTAACAGTTTCTATCGCCTGCCAAGGCGCCAGCGTCCCGGGCCGCTGTTTTTGCCCCCGTTCAGGTGTCGAATGGAGCTGTCAATGGCGCAGTGAGGAGCCCCCTCCCCAATCCTCCCGACGTCCGGACCGAGGCGCGCTCCAGAAATGCACAGGTGCGCCGAGAATGTCAACAGCGCCGAGCTGGTCGCTGCGGAGGAATTTAATAGTTTTTCGAGGACATTGACGGCAGCAGAGGGGAATGAAAATACTTTAGCCAATCAGTGAATTTAGAAGTCGGAAAGGAGGCGATGCATCAGAAATCGTGGGAACTACCTCAAAGTTCCATTGGATTCATGTAGGAGTTGCAATATGACACTCACCGGCCTTTGTTGGCACGCTTGATCGCCCACTCGGATCCGCGGGCCTGTCCGTATTTGTTCAGTGAGTCGACGCACGCGAGTTCCCGCCCGCCGAACTGCAGCGGCCGTGGGATTCACTGCACGTCACTGGACTGATCACTGACCAATTACACTGCCGGTGGGCGGGTGACAAAGCAACTCTACACCGAGAACGTCTCGACATGCAAATGCCTCATCTTTGGAAGCTCGCGAAGGTTCTTCGGCAGGTCCCCATTATGTGCTGGATCATCGGCCGTATGTACAAAAGAGGCGATGGGCGAATGTTAGCACTGCACGGGCATGTCGATTGCCTGGAACGTTACACACCCTACCGTGAACCCTTTGAACTGTTTGCACTAAACGACTATTTGTCGTTAGCAACTATAGTCATTTAACTCAGTGAGTTCGAATTGAACTGCAGAGCGCCTCGTCTACGACTCGTTGGTCTGAGCGGGGTCGGTGTCGCTCCTTTGTTTTGCTCGAGGTTCCCGCGCTGGCGAGGCGAGGGGCGCGTGGCCCGTGTGATTATCAGTGAGTCACATTGGTGAGTGATCGGGGAGCTGTTCAGTGATCTGTGACGGATGGGTGTCGGAGGAGGCGCCGGCCGTCACGTGGGGATGGGGGGGGGGTAATGTGACGCTTCACCGGTCAGGTCGGAAGTCCTGAGTCAGGCGAAACTCGAACACAAAGTCGTAGCAGCTTGTGTTTGGCGAGACACAGTGGTCACAACCACAAGGAACAGCCTAGTCTGAAGGAAACAGCAGATCAGTCGCAGTCTAGAACGCACATTCGCTCAACTCTCTTGCACAGCCAGGATCCTGCACAAGAAAGTGTATCCTGTAGTATCCACATGCGCCCACGGAGCGGCTGCAATCAGGGCCCAATAATCAGTCAATAACCATTCTCGTTTTGTTTTCTCAGTGTGCATGTGGTTCAGAATGTGAAAAACCCGACGACAGCCCGTCACCCCGTCAATCAATGAAAATGATTGGCTTCACCGCGCTGCAGTTGGACTATAATCAAACCAACTGGCCTCTCTCATGCTCCGCATCCTACCGACCAACCTACGCGGGAGCCGCCCATCGCAAACGGCAGCTCCCGGCGCAGTGGCTCATCGATGTAATTAGCTTTTTACGGGCCGGGAAAAAGGAAGCGTCTCGTCACAGCGACGGATGATTATCGGCACGGACAGAACTCGATCAAACGCCGCAGAGAGCAGCGCGTCGACAAAAACGGCGCACGGCCACTCAACCGGCCAATCATACTGAGAAGCCGCCGCCGGCCGGCTCGGCTGTTTGCGGGCTGAATTGTGGGTGACTCTGAACGGTGGACGGATGGGTGTATATTTGGATAGACAGGTACAGGCTGCGCTTCCGCCGACTGACAGAGGTCACTGTCTGTTCTTTTTACACGGTGATTGCTACTAGCGATACGATGCGCCTTGACGTTTTCGGGCTTTCGTTATCACAGATCGACCTGAGGCGGGTGTTGTAAGCGATTTACGTCGAAACCATGCCGTTTGGTCTATCGAGTGCGTCAGGCTAGCCGGCGATCTAATGCTCTTACGTCTAGCAGCGCCGTCGCTATCTTCCGCCGCATCTCCGATCGTTGGGCTCTAGAAAACTCAGAGCGCTGCACTTCACCACGGGATGTGAATGTGTTATCACCAAACTGACGAGGTGAAAGGAGAAACAAGGCTGTCAGACATCTACGTAAAATGTAAGCAGACGATCACCCATAAGTGTCTGCTTATCATTACGTAACAACCATGTTCAGGTTTATTCCCTAATTACTTATAAGATGCTGCATTACACGGGTAAGCCAATGCATTACATACGAATACCCAAGCAATGAACACGATGCCTAAAGCGTCCCCATGTGCGCCTCGCCTCTTCCGGCGCCCCCAATCGGTCGCTTCCCTGATCCGCCGGCGGGCGGTGACTTGCTCCCCTTTCATTATCCACCCGAACGAGCTCCAATCTCCGTACACGCGGCGCGCAGCCCGGCGACAGCGCCGCACCGCCTGCTTTACCACAAACTGGTAAAACTTCCACCTCGCCCAGCCCGGGAGCAGAGCGCCGTGGGCGAGCGTCACAATGAACAGGCGCGCTGATAATTCTGATAATTGTGAGTAACGGGATTACCATCGGCTATGTCGCAGATGTTTCTCGATATGCATGACGCCGTTCTGGCGTCGGCTGTCTCGGACCGAGGGGCGTAAAAGGATTACTCACACTCGCCGTAATTGGAAAGCTTCGTTATTTATGGGCGCCACCGTCTTCCGACGAAACAGCACACAAAAGATATGCACCCTACGTGACACCCGAAGCAAATAGAATCAGCTGCCGAATGGCGGAACTGCGCCCACTGCCGCCAGCTGCCGCCGCTCGCCGGGCGCGTGCTGTACCGTCAGACTAAGCGAGGTGACGGTCATTTGTTCCGTCAGATGAAGTAAAGTGAAGTTCATCTGTCACTGGGACAATGGGCGCTAATACGCCCACGGTGGACACGTCGCCAGCAAATTGGGCAGCGTGCCGATGCGGTTTTCTCGCCGGTCCCAAACAGCTCAGATGGTCCACGAACTGGTCCGCAGATGGTTCCTCCGGTCCACCGGTCGTTTGAGAGGCGCTATCATTTCACTGATCAGTGTGTGTTTTAATGACGCGTGCCGTCGGAGACGGTACCATCTGGTGGACCTGCGATGAACGTGCTCGATCTGGTGACAAGACCGTTACTGGGGGGCCCAAGCCCAGCGTCCTCTGCTAATAAATGACAGTCAATGGCTGGACAGCCGGCCGCTCGGTGGCTCCTCCCGAACTTGACAGAACGGTCACACAGGTGCTGCCCCTGGCGGCAGCTTCTGTAACCTCCCAGCCACTGTCGCCCCGCTTCACCGGCGCGTCAGTAATGTCTGCAACGCGTCACAGACGTCACCAGCCGCCGGCAGCGACAATCGCGCCGCGCCGTGGGCGGCCACGCCGCCAGAGCGCCAAAATTGTCACTGCAAACCGACAAAAACGCTCAGCGACTGACAATCGCTGCTTGATGCGAATGTAAAGTCGACAAAGCCGCTAATCTGCCGACGAAAAACGGTGTCTCGGCCCGCTGGCGGCTCCGGGCGCCGGCTGTTTTCGACGGTGGAGCGAGAGGAGAGAAGACACCGGGCTGGTCGGCGACGGAGAGACGACGAGGCGTCGACGGCCGTCGGTAGTTGACACGCTCCTCAACAGATGGCTCTGTGTGTCCGTGTCGCCGCCGACGTCCAGCTGCGACGTCAGTAAGAAAGTGCCGCAGCTCGCTCCTCGACAAGGCACGTTTCGTCGAAAAGCACCGAGCCAGAGCATCTCGCGGTGACAAAAACGGACGATAAAACTACATTTCTAACACAGGCCCCGAGCGCCTGCAATCGCTCACTCGCCCCCGCCCCCTTGTTACCAGCCCGCGGCTAATCTAACCCATCTACCCCCCCCCCCCCCCTCCACCCCACTAGCTGACCCGCCCGCTCCGCGATAATGCCCGGAGGGTCCGCCCGCGCGGCTGGCTACTCGACACCAATGAATGGGACTCCTCCGTTTGGTTTGGCTCCACGGCCCGTGCGGTTGGCACTGCTCGTGCCGGCGGCGACACCTCCCCACTTTACACGGCCACCGCCCGCGTCACCGACCGGGGCGGGATTGGTATTCCGCTCTGCGACAGCTCAGCAGACGAGTGGTTACCGTGAGGGTGTGGGCGAGACCGGCCCGGCAGGTCCGGCCCCCAAGACAAATCGACAGGAGTGGCCTCGTGAAGACTGGAGATATGTGTGATCGACTGTGTGCTGTGCGCTGTGTGCTGTGTGCCGACCTGTGCCGTGCTGTGCCGTCTTGTGGACACATTCCGTTTAAAGGGACTATCCCACCTTCTAAAATGTTGTTAAAACCAATTAAATTGTGCCCGACTTTATAGATTGGATGACCAGGAACACGGTTCTGGCATTTATTTTTCATTAAACATCTTAGGCTTCCCATATTCCAAACGCAAACTTTCAAATATGTGACGTCACAGCCCAAAATTACCTCCTTCCCCAGGCCACATTACTGTCATAAAGCTGATTCTTTTTACTCTGTAGGCAGCACAACAAAGTTCAGACCAAGTTTTAAGCGATTGTTCAACGAACAAACCCATTTAAATCAGAATGACTAAACGAGGTGACGTCACACTAACGGTCGCTCTATGTTGAAGATAGGGCCTTGTACAAGGCCCATTTTCAAATGAAGGGAACGAATTTCTTCAACACTGAGAGGCCGCGGGGGTTGCAACCTAGATAGATAGTGGTTTCTGAACCTCGCCGCAAACTTGGCTATCTCAACTCAAACCCCATGTTAAAGGTGGGATAGTCCCTTTAAGTCTGTATCCAGCCGTGAAGTGGTTTCGCTTGCCCATGAGCTTAGATGAGTCAGAAAAGAGGTGTGTCGATGTGAGCGAAGAAGTCTGGCATGGGTCTTACATCCCGGGTCGATCAGATATCAGAATCACCTGACTGACTCAGTCACCTGGCTGCGAGTCCCATTATCACACGAAGTGTGGCCAGGGCTTTGATAACTACGGGGCACGGGCTCCTTATATAGCCTTCGACAGCCAAAGGCTGGCTATTGGCTACATCTCAGACTAAGCCCCACGGCTCGCAATCAGGGCCTGCAGTCTTATACATAGGCGCACATGCACATGCATCAAGTCTCTCAAAATCACACAAAAGTCTGTCACGGTCAGAAGTGAACTGAAGGCTGAGAGCAGACAACCAATTTGCACCGGTGACGTCACGTTGCGTAACACAACGTGACGTGACGTGACGAGCGCAGTCGAGATGATGTGACGGATGTGATGGTATCAGGATTTCCCTCGGTGAGCGGTACCTAATCGGCAGATTTCGCGACATAATGCGAGCCTCCTGTGAGCCGACCGGAGAGTGTTGTGATAGATGGCCGTTTTGTGCACTGTGCACAATCATCGCTCCAGTGTGCACACCGGCCCGGTGCACCGTGCAGTGCTGTGAGTGCCGGAGTGCAGCCGGCTCGGGCTCCGATTTAGATCCAGTTACGTAACCAGTAAGGCGCGACACGCTGCGACAAAGGCGACAGCAGGCGCCGAAATGCGACACCAAACGATGGAAGGCTGCATTGCACATCACGTTGACTTCGCGAAAGGTCCAGTAGGCTACCGAGCGTTACGCTTCTCCAATGGAGACGTGCGTTCGAGTGAATTACTCGGAAAGCGACGCGTGTGTCACGCCGGTCTTTACGTCGGTGAAAATGGCACAAAATCACGACAGGGGTGCGACGGACGACGATTTGTTGTCGCTATTTAGACCTTTCTACGACGACGACGCCGTGGGGGTCGCTGGAGGGCGAGCGTACGCAGTATGACGCGTGCCACGTGCCAGGGGCTGCCACAGGGGTTGGGCACTGGGCAGTCGCTTGCACCAATACACAGCGGGAAGCCCAGTTCCTATAGCGGGGCTCACACAGGGTCCACGCATAGGTCCCATTACCTTGCTCCAGCGAAGGTCGGCTCACAGCTCACACCGTTCTGGGTACACATCGGCGTGCTGTACACCAATCCCATCATCGACGTTATCGTGGAACCGGCAATAAAACACGGCCTCGTGTTTCGGTGGCACCAGGGATGCGGAGCCGGAGCCGGAGTCGGAGCCGGAGCCGCCGGAGCCGGCATATTTTGCCCGGAGCCGGAGCCGGAGCCGGAGCCGTGAAACAATATAGCCCGGAGCCGGAGCCGGAGCCGGAGCCGCCAAAAAAGGGGGCGACTCCGGCTCCTTTTTATTTTTTGAAGAGGAAAAAATAATTGACCTAGTTCGGTTTGACAGTACAAGGCAGTAAAACATATCGTACTATTGTCTCAATATAAGTGCCCAGGCGACCTGTAGTTTTGATGCGGTGCATACCCTCACCCTCGCCACAATGCGAGTGGGGGTGGCGCTGGCTGGGAGGAGGGGTGCACTCGGCCCGAGTTGTGGCGAGGGTAAGGGTATTCACCGCATCAAAACTACAGATCGCCTGGGCCCTTATCTTGAGACCAATAGTACGTCATGGGCCATCAAGTGAATGAAAAAGCCGAATATCCCCAGTATCCCACAGTACGCAATCAACTTCCTGTCTGCTCCTCCCCCCCCCCTCACGTCTACTGCATCCCCAGAACATGAGGACCGGTCATCAGGTGACCGCCATTGTTTTGAAGCCAGTGCAGTGGACTGCGACTCCCAGCACCGTCTCTTCCCACCCCCACCCCCACCCCCCAATGCCGCCGAGATGGGTGTCAGCTTACGATGGTTCAGTGAACTCCGATTCGCGGCGACTGCGTTTCCAATGCCATCGCTTCCTAGTCCTTTGTTCTGCCAGTTCTCTCCGAGGTGCGTTTGCGCGGGGACGCGGTGAGCCGGTCATGGCAAGAGTAGGTAACGCGTATAACCAAGCCAATTTTTCTTCCACCCGTATTTAATTGATTGCATAGGGGATGTACTGAGTCGGAGCCGGAGCCGCCGGAGCCGGAGCCGCCGGAGCCGAACCATGTTACTCGGAGCCGGAGCCGGAGCCGGAGCCGCCATAACATTTCACCCGGAGCCGGAGCCGGAGCCGGAGCCGATTTTTTTCTCCGGAGCCGGAGCCGGAGCCGGAGCCGTTTGAAATTTCCACGGCTCCGCATCCCTGGGTGGCACGTTTCTGTACTGTGGGGCGACACCCAATGATTACAACTGGGGTAATTAGTCGGAGAAACAGCGGAACCGAACCAGCCGTGTGCCGAAATCAATGACTCGGAAAACGATGGCCGGTGACGCCGGGGGGGGGGGGGTACCTGATCGGGGACGGGGGACGGTACGGTAACAACGTACAGGTCAGAGGGCGGAGTATTATTTGTTCTGTTTACTTGGTCTGATGTCGCAGACCACTGGGAGTGATCGTTACTGCCAGTTGGATGTGAGGGGCTTGCTGATTTTGACTGGTGATCCGATCATACTTATCGCGTTATGTGCTAATTATTGAACATAATAAGAAAGATAGAGATCGCGAGCTGCATGTGAACCAAAAAAGCATTGTGATTTAATTGAACATTGAGTATTAACCAAAACGTTACATCGATATGTAATTATGTCACCGTTTGAATCATCAAAAAGTACAGCTAGAATTCCAATTGATGGTGAAATGAAATCAACACAAAGAATCACAGCGTTGAGCGTTCGCTGTCGTAACAAATATCACATGAGTCATCGTTATAGAATTCGGATATCGGTGTTCGGCTGTGCATTGTGTAAACCCTTCTGTTCCAATGACGCATGGGCTTTCACGGCATATTGATCGCTATAGGACAGCGGTTACCGCCATGTTACAAAACTGTATACCGAAGAAACCTGTTGGAACACATCGCCAGAGGGGCAGGTATAAAATAAAGAAAGGTGGGGAACAGCTGTCCCAGCAGTGTGGAATACAAATGTCTGACATTGTAAGCAAACCTGCGAGGTAATATTTAAGCTGGATGAGGAAGAAAGTTTACTTTGGTATAAATTTAGCCTATACTTATTCAGATTGTATTAAAGTTATATGTTATCGGATACTGGTTGTTCTAAAAATACATCTTCGTCGCTAAATTTGTTGGCATGTGTTCCTTACACCAATGTAATGTATTTTTAAGGATGCCACCTTGCGGTTGATGGCGGTATGTATTTTGGCATGCATAGCTGCGCATTTGACCTCCCCTAAAACTACGAGCGATTGTCTACGAGCGATTCCTGCTATCACCGCTACCAAACAGTCACACACAGGAAATGCTTCCAGTCACCCGTACCGGTGCAGCGCGATAGCACTGCAGCTCGTCCTAAATATAGAACTCCGGCGCAGTTTACATGCCCGTTGTCCTGTTTCTAAATGTGAAGGTATAAAGTTAGAATGGAGTACCCTGCTCGGGATGCTCCTCCCTCAGCTTTCAAACGAGTCATGTTCTTTAATAGTTGCGTCAAAAAGTCATTACTTTCAAATAATATTTGCGAAAATTTGACTTGAGAAAATCGTTGATGAAAAAGGAAAACAGAACATGGTTTTACAAGTGTGTGCCGGTGCTTCCCACATTATTGCGAACCATGTCGCATAAGTCTATAGTTTCTTTTATTCGCTCATAATAAATAATAGGTAAGCGTGAATCGGAGACTCTTGTTCGTATGATAGCGTACGAATTGGTTAGAAGTTTGGATTAGTCCTGTCGCCGCTTAACGATCGTTGAAATATTTCCATCACCTGACACCGATGCCTTGTGGTTAAAAGTTAATCATTTTCAGCCAATCGTTAGCACGATAAATCACCCTCGCAATAATCACAAAGGACTTTTGGGCCGTTCGCATGCCGGCCCAATTGAATACTGCACACTGAGCCTCGACCAAATGTACACTGTGCACATTTTACGACATTCGTGGCAAATGAAATGGCCCTGCAGTTGACAGCTGGACAATGGTCCAAATCAGTCCGCAGGCAGTTGGCTGACGGGGTGACCCCCTGGTGACCTGAGCGGCCCCGGGGGCAGACGGGGGTGTCCCTGTCCAGCACCTTGCCAGCGTGTTGTCCCCTAGGTGCGTATAAAACACGGGGACTGAAAATGACACAGCGGGGTGACTTACAGGCCACAGTTGTAGGCCAGCAGCGCCGTTTGACTAAAGAGACCAAGATTGAGTGGAAGAGAGATTGCCAACCGCCTTGAGTTTCACCCACTCCTGCCGATACTATTGCTATTGTCCCAAGGCTAAACGAGCTCATAGGGAAGTCCCTGGCAGGGCGACGGCTGGCAGTTTTTCTATTTCTACATAGCTACAAACATTCGTAACATTTGCAGGGCAGTCACTAGCCAGCCGTTTGGGCCGACTTGTTCCTCCTAACGGATTTTCACAAACCTTGCGCAATACTATCCAAAAGTGCATGGTGAAATCCTCCCATTTCTCTAAGACAATGCTGAACATTGTTTCACATCAGTCTTTCTCTAATGCTCTTCAGGCATGACTGATGGGTGCCGAAGCTGACGAGGTTGAACTAGGTGCGTGTCTATTTGGCTTTTGAGACCACCGGCCGTGTACCAATGCGTCACCACGATGCAGGTACCCACCCATTACAGGAGCCATGCATCATCCATACGTTAACGACCTCTGTTTTATTCAAATTAGCAGTGATTTATTGGCGTCAGCATCTACCTGGCTGGCAGTGTTGGCGCTTCCGCTCGCTATTCAGCCTGTGCAGTCAGCAATGGTCGACCCGCTAGAGTTGCGGCACACAAAACACTTAGCTGGTGCAACAACCCGTTAGCATGTCGTCAAAAATCTGACACAAATGATGTATGTTTTGGACGGGTCTAAGAGGTATGGGTGTTGCATGGTCTCTAGAAAACTAATTTATTATGCTGGTAGAAAGCGTTACGCACTGATAAGAAAGACGAACTTTTTCAAACATGCGGAGGTAAGCAGCTAACTAGCATCATAATTTAGATAACAAAACAGCGAAAAATAAAGATATAAAACTGGTCAAAAACGAGGCCTGCAATAACTTAGCATGCGAATTTAGCTCGAAGTGAGGACCTTTATAGACAACGAAATTATTTGAAGTGCTATTCTGCTACGCGCCACAGCTTTGGTCCTCATTCTCCAGTTTGTAGCATTGCAGATCACGCCACACAAGGACCGTGTTCTGTACCGATCGGTGCGGAGCACGCCGTGGCCACGGCCGTCACCGCCGACCGCCCAGCTGCCGCACACGGCGAGGGCACGGGGCGTGCACGCCCAGTGCCCGCTCTAATGAGTGCCTTCAGGTGCCGCTGAGGCGCGTGGCACGTCACAGTGCCGTCACACGTCAGCTGACGCCGCAGCGTGTGACGCTGCTCCGGCGATTGGCAGAGTGACGTCGTGGCGAGAGATGCCGGCCCGCCGTAGCGTGATTGTATCGGCAGGCCAGAAAGGCGACACCGCTGTTGATGAAATGTAAACCGAACATAAATTGAATCTATCAGTGGCGATGAGCTGATACCTTAGTTCAGTCACAGTACAAAGGAATGCTCAGCCACCAGCTCGGTCACAGGACGAGGTGATCATTATTAGCCATCACGAAACGCGATATCCCCAATAACGAAAATGATGCCACATTAGCTCAGCCAGTGGCGCATTGTGATTAATCATAGCGGGGCCGATGGGGCGACTGTAAATCGGGATTTGGCCGGCAGCTGATCTGCTATTGGATCCGTAATAACACTATCGCCAATCGGCATTCCGGCGATACGTAATTATGCCCGTGATTAGAAAGTTAATGACAGAGCGGCAATTGGACACGATGGAGACAGACATAGGCGACAGATCGATGACAGAATGGCTGCGCATTTGGCGAAAAAAAAATGTTCAGGTGGAGGAGCAGTGGGAGATAAAAATGAATTATTTGTGACTTTTTATCTGAAATGCTGTGGTAAATCGGCTGGATATTTGAAACTCTGGTACATTCAAATGTAAGGAACGAGTTTAACAATGGAGGTGGTTGTCTTGAAAGACATTTTGCAAAAAGAAAAACTATAAATGTCTTACTTAGCTGAAAGCATAATGCCAAGAGCATTTTGCTCTACGTTTATAGGCAAACAGGGTTGCTCATAAGACATCCATGAGACCATGCCTAAAAAATGTTGTGCATGAATGCATAAAAAAAGTATATGGCAGACGTTAACAACCGATGTAGTCGCTTCATATTTTGGCCATTAAAATTAACTATGCAGATACCAATCAAAGCTGATTTAATGAACATGATACCGGGACTGCTTTTTAAGTAAGCACATTGTTCTGGGCTGACAATGGCAATTGCTCGGGTTACTTTCTTCCTCCTTTACCGCACGCAGTAGTTACTCAGTCACTTTAGAGATGTTCATTTTAGCAGTGGCTTCCGCGTATGAACTGTGATATTATTGTATTCTGGTATAATTTATTGCAATGTTGATATTGATACGGTACAGCATACCCTTTCCAACTTGTTATATAAAGTAAAATTGTTCAGAGTCTGCCATAACATGCGTCGGTAAAACGTCATTGTCAGTTCAACCTACATGAGCACGCACATATTGTGACACATGTTTCGATACATGCCACCCACGTTTCTCTGTAGGCTGACACTTCAAAATGAGTTGTGGGTTTAAGGTGGTACCTGTCACCAAAACTCGTGATTAGGACACTTTTAGCCTGCAAGACCAGTTCAAATATAAAAACTGATCGAAAGAAGACCGATTCAGTTGTCGCTCCGCACAGGAAAAAGATGTCACAAATGGATGTGATGAAGCCATATTGGTGCACTAACTGTTCCAATTAGCCCACGTCAGTGGATTTTGTTCACGCGAGGTCTGGTATTGGCGTCATCAAAACTTAGACTGACATCCCTGACATCGAGGAAGTAGCACCCTGACTATAAAGCCGTTTTAATGTCATGACAAATGGAGCAACAACTGTTTTAAAAATGTCACAAAGAAATAAAACAAAAGTCTTAGCCAGTGATCAAACAATGCAGCGACATTCGAGCCTCGGTGGCCACGCCAATCTATATCAACACAACTAAGACTTCCCATACATCTTTTCAAAGACTCCCTCCCTCAAGGTATCCGGTCCGCCTAATGCCTCGGAGGCTGTGTGCTTCCATGATAAACCACCGGTGGAAATGTCTCAGTAACCGTTCTCCCTAAAGTGTGTCCTGCTAGCATGGGTGGAGAACCTGCCCCGGCCACCCCGGCCGTGGCCGGGGTAACTTTCAGCCGACCCCGGCGCGGCCGGGGTAACTTTTTCCACTTTTGTAAATCCTAAAAACTGTCTCCATACAAAAAAACTGCCATCTATAAAAGCGTCTCTCATTATTCTTATCTACCTTGAAAAGTTATTGAAAATTTACTTTATTATTTTCATTTTGGAGCTTCTATGTTTTTAAGTTTTTTTTCATCGCAGAGCCCGACATGTTTCATCAAACAGAAGTAGGTAGGTAAATCATATTTCAGGTGCGAGCTCAAATCAATAAGAGGGTCAAAACGGTCAAATTTGACATTTTGTTTTGTGTGGGAAGTTTGCAACTTCCACGGAATATGCTTTGCAAAGGGCATTAGCACGATCATCCAGCAAATTTGACCTGATGACCTAACCTAGCACTAGGTGACATGCGTCCGAAATTTTAAGGCGTGTTGCAAAATTGTTGTTACAATTACGAAATCTTCCGCACCTTCGTGAAGCAGTTTTCCCTAAAAACGTACAAACGGCAGACATCCTAGGGGTTTGTTGATAACCGTTGACAAATATTTGAGCATCATCGTCTTTCTGACTTTCGGTCGCCGGCCGGGGTAACTTTTTCAAACATTCTCCACCCGTGCCTGCTAGTCATTATGGTCAATACGAACTAAACCACTCCTGTGGAGCTACAATGCGCATCAGCTAGTCTGAGCAAACACACGGTCATCCTATCAGGTGGGCTGGGTCAGGGTCAGGTTTAGGGTGAGATTTGGGACAGGTTTGGGTCAGGGTCAGGTTTAGGCTGATAATTGGGTAAGGTTTGGGTCAGAGCTGAGTTGGGTCAGGTCAGAGTCAGGCATGGCCTGGGCTGGAGAAGGCACGGCGACAATCGTGTGCATTGTCAGATCACAATGATACAAAACGATTCTAAACATTAACATATGATATTTTGAACCCAGAAAAACATCGGTGAATATTCATAATGTTTTGACCAATCAAAAAAAAAAAAAAATGACTGCATGGAAGCATCACATCAGTACCCAAACCCAAAAACCATTTCTTTATATCCAGGCCGTACCGTTGAATCTGTAAAGTTCTGGCTGGTTCAAACGTCACCCCATCTGTATTATATTTTATTCGCAGTGCTCTATTATTCCAGTATTTACAAACCTGTTACAATACCCACTGCTCTGTCCTGTGTCATATCACGTCATGAGCCCCTCAAACGAGGCGATCGTCCGCCTTTGTCGGGCCATTGTAATCGGCGGAGAAAATAAACAAAAGCTGACCGAACATGATCAGAAACAGAGGCAGCCGAACGGAAAACATGACACATGATGAGGACTCGGCTCTAGCTGTTCCGGTGTGTTGGCCCAGGGAATGTAAACATTTATGAGACAAGGAAGGTCGAAGGGTGTCGTTCTTTATCAGATAATAATGTGTGTAACGAGGAGGCTTTAGCCACGCGTCTCATGCTTCGTATCAATTCAGATAAATGTATGTCGCGGTGGACAAACTCGGGTGAAAAAGAAATAGATTAATGATTTTGTTTTGGTTACTTCATGTCTGGAATCAATTCTAATTAGTTAGCTGGTGCTTGCTCAAACTTACTTTGAAGTTACCGATTGGTTAGAAAAAGAAGACCCGCTAACTGCTCCTTAGATCTCAGTAAGATGTATTTATAAATGCATTCATCATCTCAGCAACTAAATGTAACCGAACCCTAAAATGTGTAAATTGCAACATCATTATTATTTCCTTCTTTGTTCCATTGATCATGGTAGGTAGTTGTTGTAGCTTTCACTACTTCTCGCTAACGCTAAGAAAAGGTGCACCATCGGAACGTACAGGTTTGTAAAGCACAGCTTTATGCAATTGGCATGTCAAGGAATAGGTGCGCAAGGAGTTTGGCCAAATTGTATTCAAATTTTTCGGTCAGAGCAGCCTACGAAAGCCGAATCTCTATTTGCCGGAAACTTCGGCAGATTCACTGAGAGGCATCAATTTCTTTATTAGCTCCCTGCTCAACCGCTGCAGCTGGCCCCGTGACTCCCGGCCTTGGTCACGGACCCGCGCCGTTCTCACGACTCACGACTCACGACTCACGAGTGTCCGCCCGTGACCACGGCTCGTGACGATCCGGGCCGGGACGGCGCACAGAGGGACTATACCCCACCCCACCCGATCGCGTGTTCGCTGATCGTGTGAAGACAAAACGGCTCACCATCTGTGGACTGCATTGGTGACGATAATGCGGATATTGTTACTTGAGGTGTTTTTCTTTTGACAGGGTAACTGACGTTTTTACGTAGCCAAGTACAGTATGATGACAGATAATCCTGTTGACAAAATGCCTGTTCGACTGGTGCTGGCATTGTTCCTACGCCAATCGTGCTATTGACATTGTGCACGAATGCTTACAGCGGTATGGGGAAAATTGGCCAAGTCAGAGAACTCTATCGGCATTGATACCAGATTCAGAAAATGGTACCATTTAGTCCAGAAAATACAAATTGTCATGCTCATTCAATACCGAGAAGACGTTAATGGCCTTTATAATAGTTATTTTTTCAAGTTATGGCTTTATTATGCTTTTGATGCATTGTACGCTGGCAATGTGAGACGGTGCCATGAAGGTAGTCAACGTGATTCCAAACAGGAAAATGGTTCACTCAAAGGTTACACTGATTCACTCTGCAAGTACCATTTAAATTTGAAATCACAAAGAGGATAAATTGATGCTATAAATATTAGGCTCCAAAGCGGTTATTTACCATAGGCATCTGAGAGCTCGCAAGGTGAAAGATCAGCAACGAGCCCAGTTTGGTTCAAGACGGCACTAATTTTCTCTGGTTTGATTTCACCTTACGTACGGTGGACCTTTTACTGCGCCTGTTTAACTTTGTGCTACACACCAATGCGGTTTAAACTTACTAAAATGAACTTCTGACACCCAACAGCTGAATATTGATAATTAGCTCAACTATGGCAAAAATTGTTCACAATTATGCTACTTAGATGTATAGTTACTGGGTTAGTATCTAGCGGAGCTCAACCGAACAACAGTTTTCGGAGATAACTGCTTACGACTCTGTTCCGCCTTGTCATATCTGCCTAAAAGTTTAAACAGGACAATTGACAAACCCCACCCAATATGCACACTCAGAGCATGACTTTGACTACATAAAAAAAACGAAAGGTAGCATTAATGCCTAAAATACTTGCTAGGAAACAAACAGCTGATCAGCTGCTTGAAATATCCTCAGGGGTTCACACTGACCAAGATAAAGCCCCACCTCGCCACCGAATGTCACACACCTCACAACAGCAGCCGGTGTTCCGACCCACACCCAGTACCCGACTCACCTGCTGCCAGAACTGGGCGATAATCATGGGCACCTCCTCCTTCTTGAAGACGGGATCCACTGAGCTCATCGTCTGTACGTCCATTCCTTGCACGTGTCCGCCGGCTGCGGAACGGCGCGGGTCCGCCCGCCAGCCGAACGCAGCGCCGCCGCCGTCGGCACCGGTCCCCTCTCGACCCTGTGCGGCGCCGAGCGCCCACCAGACCGATCCGTGTCCCTCCGTGTCTCCGAACGGCTCGACGAGCTCGACGCGACGTACCACCCGTCGCCGCGCGCGCGCACCGCCACTGCCGATGCGCTACTGATGCGCCGAGCGGCGCTCGACGTCGGCCCGACGCGCAGTGCCACCTGGCGGCGGCGATGGGAACTACGCGCCCCGGCTGGCAGGCGTATTGCTCTGAGGAGCTCTGCGGTGGCGGCGGCTGTGGCGGCGGTGACGGTGGTTTGATTGGAGTGGCTCGCGGCTGGGCCGGTTGCCCCGTCCGTGATCAGAAGCCGCCCGAGCCAGCCCACGAGACGACTGCCGAGCCGCTGACTGAGCTTAGTCCATCCATGTGACAGAGGGACCGCGCCAGAGGTCGTGTAAATGTTATCGAAATTCCAACTGAAGAGAAATTCTAGGACACAAGAGAAGAAATTCTTCTGAAGAGTGCACGACTCACGACCGTCAATATCAATGTGCTGACTGCTGGCGTTTCGCCAGGGACGTAGCCAAGGGGGGGGGGGGCACGGGGGCCATGCCCCCCCCTGAAGGCAAAAAATAAAATAAAATTAGATAACATAAAATAAAATAAATAAAACAGCTGCACCACACCCCCAAAAATAGTGGGTCAAATCCGAGGAGTTTTATTTTTTTGAGGGGGTACGACACTAGGCCGCGACCTGTGGCCCCTCCCTGAGCAAAATCCTGGCTACGTGTCTGCCTTTCGCCACTTCTTGTCACGATTACTGTCGATCGTCTTCCACTTTTCCATCATCCCGTTTTACATTTTATCGTTTATCGTTCATAATTTTTGTAACTTGCGATATGAGGATGAGCGATAATTTTGAAAATTTAGCGATAAACGATAACGATAACCGATTTACTTAACAGCGATAATTATCGTTTATCGTTTACCGCTCATCCTATCGCATGCGGAAACCACTGCATTCTACATCAAAGATAAAATGATATTTTTTTCCAACCCACCGGCTTTAGTCATCCAGCTCACCGTTTTTAGCCATATTCCAATTTAGAATAATTATAAGATTATCCAGCCTGTAAAGCACTAGCGACCAAACAGGCGTAATATCGGAATGTGGTCCTTACAAGTTGCGACGTCAAGATGCCGTAAGCCCTTGTGCAGATTTCATGTGAATTGAGTTTTATCGATAACGGGCTCTCGATAAAGCGCTGCTCCTCGAGCCCATGTTCAAATTCAAATCGATGTTAATTTGTCATATGCCATTTCAGGTATAGTCAGTCAAATTCATCCGATGCAGAGATTGATGTGGGGAGGAAGATTACTTTTATTGTGTCATTGTGCGCCTTGTAAAGTCAACGTACACCTGGGCCACCGGTTTCTACTCGTATATGATAATTTCATATGATAATTTCAGGTGATTATAAGCTAGAATTTTCGGAATTCTGAAACTGCTGGTCTGTCTTCCCCAGTATGACCCATCATGTCTGCAGCGTTGATTGTACCGCCGTTTGCAATGAATAACAGAAGCCATAACCCTCATATCACGTCCTGAGTGGGCCATACTACATAAAAACCTATTACTGTCTCAAAGTAATATTGTAGTTGGCTGGCTGTGACCCGAATTATTACACAGTACCTTCGTCTGGGCCTGATTCAGCGCTAAATAATCAGGCGGTGGCCAGTCTCTGACTTGGACCGCCCCTCTACTGGCCATTCGGTGCGATTTGCGATGACGACCGTCCCATATTCTGTGATGCACATTACGAGCGGTGTCACTAAAATGGTGAGCTGAAACGGTGCTGGGAGACATGTGTAGCACAGGGGGCCTGCATGCCGAATACAAACACTGGTGCGGCGGAAAAACTGCACGACCGGCCGCCAACAGGATAGATGGTCTGAACATGGTAGAAGCCAGTTACCAGCAGGGCAGGATGATTGCCAGTGTGAGATTTGAAAGCGTTAAACTTTCGATAAAACATGGTTTCACCTTTTCAGCGAGCGTATTGAACGGTGGGCTTACGAATTCCAGGCCAGCATATTTCAACATATGGTATAATGTTGCATTCCTTCTCTAAGGGGCCTTGAGTTTAAAATACTCGCCAGCTGCCATCTCGACTCGCCGCCATACGCCACCCTTTCCACGGAAACTCTCGTCTCACAGTCGCCACATTCATGGTTACCACTGCAAGGCCAGTCCAGAGCTGCAACAGCGGACCCTCGAGGGACCCCGCCGCGCCGTCACAGGAGTGGCTTTCTCGCCCCTCTCTCCGTCTCAGCGACCCCGGCGGACCCCGACCAGCCGACCGGAAGTGTCCGCTTCCGGTCGCCGCTGCAACTGAACGGCGCCAATTACGCTGCATCGGTCGACTGATGGAGCGCCCTGAGGAGACCGTCGTGGCTGCCGAAACGACGTCACGGGTCGCTGGAGGGGTGGGTGATGACGTCATCTGAGGTCACGGTGGGATCAGCTGGGGGAGGGGTGTCGATATCGGGTGCAGTTTGAGTTAAAGTTAACTGGAGTTTGACTCGTGACCTGAAATTTGTCATTGATCTGACAATGCTAACCATGGTCGAAATCCAACTCTGGAATAATGAGCAAAACAAAATATTCCAAAAAAGCGAAATGTCTTGCCATTCATGCACATTTTAGTTATTTCAAAACTGGGTGCTTTCGGCCCCTGATTTTCCTTAGTAATGACGCGGCGCGATGACGCCTGATGACGCCCGTCATCGTCGGTCGGTCCTCGGGGCCGCTGACGGGGCGGCGGCTCGCTCGCCCCGCACACAGACAGAGCCAGCGTCCGGCCACTGCCATTGACTCCTGCACGCGGCTGCGTCGGAACGGACGGTCCGCTTTGTACTGCCGACAGCGGATGCGGTCGGCCGCCCCCGCCCTGGCGCCGCCGCCCAGCCGCCTTTGAGACGCCGCGCTCTTTGGGACCGATCGTGAGTTCCACCCCGCCGACAGCTGGGGCGCCTCCGTGTGTCACCGTCCTGCACTACTCCCTGCATTGTGCAGTGCACCCTCGGATGGCCTCAATGCTTCCGCCCTTCCCCCACCCACGCGCGCGCCCCTCCCCGGGAAAACAGCTGATTGCGGTCACGGGGAGAATGCAGGGGGCGGGAGGGAGGGAGGGGCGCTGCGAAGCTGCCTGATGGATGCTGTTTGGATAAGGAGGAGAGGGGATGTCGACAGATAAGGGACGAGTCCCAATGCGGAAGAAGAGCGGAATAAGAGGCCGCCGCCGCCGGATGAAATGAGAACGGAGGTTGGAGCTAGGGTAGTGTCTTCACTATTCGGGATAGATCAAATACGTCCCGCATTTTGTTAGCATTTGGACATCCATGGAGCTCTATGCAAATGCCCTTAGGATTCTCCCATCGCATGATTGATATGGATTTTAGCCTAGTTTGATTTTTAAGTTCCTAACAACCGTTGCCATGCCTTGACAACTACTCAAATTTCCAACCCGCCAGCACAGAAAAAGTAGCACTCCCCTCTCGTTTTCCTGACTCCTAGACAAACTTCCGCCATGCAGAGTCTTCACAGGTGGCCACGCGTCGTTGGCAGGGGCGTTTTTCGGGGTAAGGCGCTCACCCGATCCTAGCGTCCTGTGCTCCTGAGCGGAGCGACGCCGGGACTGACACCTTCGCGACTGGGGGAGGGGGGGGGGGTGCTGGAGGGGAGGGGACGGAGGGGTGGGAGGGAGGAGACCGGTTTTGTTTTGACTCAGCAGGTGCACGGACGGAAGGGAGGATTCTGGATGACGGAAAGACAGCTGGTTATTTTGGGGTGGATTTGCTAGAAATCGGTGTGAAAAAGTGACATCTTTGACGGCCCAGTTTCAAATAAATGAAGTTTTACGTGAGCGATCGTGATTTGAGCGATGCAGTCCTTTTCCCATAACAACATTGCTGCCAGCATGACTCTCGATCCTCATTGTTTTATTTTCCTCCATGAAATTTCCTCTCCAGAGCCTGTTTTGAAAATAAAACTTTATCGGAATACTTCCTATCTGTCAGCAGTTTTTTCTTTGCGAACGGCTGACGATTCATAGTGAATGCAATTACAAAGATTTCGTGACCTAGTTTTTAGTGAGTATTCTTGGAAAATTACCTTTATTTCGAGGAATTGCGAAGCTAGTTGCGGACATTTCCTGTCGAGACCGGAAAGTTATGGCATTGGCACCTCTTGAGATTTACAAGCACGTCATGAAAACATGGATTACCTCACATTCATTCGTACGATGATTTGTCTTTTTTGTTGTGACCCTTCATCTTTTAGGTCTTCGCCATTTATTTATTTAAATCATTTTTAGTACTCAACTGTAAGTTTTGAGTAACCAAGAGCAGGGTTTATTCGGACCGGGATCGACCCAAAGTATATCAGGGATCCATCCGAAGTAGATCTGGGCCGCTCCGCAGTATATCCTTGGTCAATCCGGACTATATCCGGAGATGACCCGTAGTACATCTGAGGTCCGTCCGTGTTGCCAAGTGCCCTCTCACCGGCTGCCACCATTGGCGTCTCAGATGGCCCCGGACGGCCGCCTCATCACGTCCAGAAGCTTTGTTCTAAATCTTTGACCGCTTACCCGGCCAGTAGACTAGGGAGCTGCGAGGGGCCGTTCTTGACACCCGTTCATTGTCGCCGGCAGAGGTCCGCTATTCAGCTGCTGGTGCGATCACCGCCGAGTTAATTAAAATCGCACGGCAATGGTGATGGTGGCGGTGATGGTGGTGGTGGTGACATTGGTGGTGGTGACGATAATGGTGACACTGACAGTGACAGTATACGGTGGCAGTGTTATGCAGTGCAGTGCATATTTTTTGTAAGTATAACTAGGCATTAGCAAATAGCAAATATTCCCAGGCATCCTATGCATGCCTGGTGAAACAAGAACAGCTTCCGTTGCATATTTTGCGGAATATTCGACCAGGAATGTGACATTGAAATGTAATGTTTATGGCTCTAACGGTACAATGCTCGATCTGACACCACATTTTACAGTTAACAGAAGCGGCATGCACCGGTGATCCATGCAACAGATGTATTGAATGGGGCAACATCGTGGCACTGAGTAGCAAGCTCGCCTAAAACTTCGACAGATCGTGCAAATACGACCACGTTAGCACGCCCTGTATCTTCAAAAACCCATGCAAGAAATGTCAGGTAATTTTAATCGATTCGCTCAAATCATTGATCTACTCATCCAAAATGTACAACCAGGTATCTAATTATACTTTATCGAACTCTGCAGTAATAGTTCGTGCGCAAAGCCGTCCACAATTGGCTCCTATTGGCGCCTGCCTTCCCTAGAACTCGTCACGCGGTGTCCAGATACATATGTATACGCTAGTGATGTCAATTACGGAAAATCGGAATACCGATACCAAACCAAATACCAGCTAAAACCACGGGAAAATACCGAAACCAAACCAACATGGGAAAATGAGGGAAATACCAACTTTTTACCGACTTCTTAGCCTCTTATACATTTGTGAGGGCTTTTGTATTTTTGTATTTTTGTATTTTCATAAATCACCAACAGGCTTACGCCCAATGACAGGTGAAGTCACACGCACACGCATACATCAACATGCATAAATACCCCCCCCACACACACACACACAAACCACTTCTTTGCATCCGACAGAGGCCGACTGTCACATAACGCACGCCAGTGTTGACGCATACGCCGATGCCTCTCGCTTGAGCCGCCCGATCGAGTCAAAGAAAATATCTGACCTAGGCGAGAACTCAAGAAACTGGTTGACGCAGCGAGGGATGCGCACAAAAAGCCCTCCTGATATGGTGTTCACCCTGGCGGACGGCACATCAATTAATGGTGTGTTTCTGGTCGGCCTCGCGGATATATGGAGCTTAAAAGACCCAAGTAAATATGATGATGAGATGAAGCCTTTAAAAACCTTGCATAAAAACAGAACATCACACTTTGCGCGTCGTGCTCCTAAGTGTGGCACACGAAATGATGACAATAGGTCCGAGTACTTGAGCGACGAATTACAATTCGTGGTGCGACAAGCCAGCCACATCAAAAACTTGTGTTGCACCCTCTCCACACGAACGAGATGAGATTTGGCCACTCCGCCCCATATCACTGAACAGTACTCGACCACAGATCGAACATTGGCGTAATAAGCCGCCAACACGGCCTGCCTGTCCAGCTTACACTTGGGGGAAGCCGACTGGAACGTTCGAATGAGGAGCCCGAGCGCTCTATTAGCCCTTGTGACCACTGAATGCACGTGATCGGCGAAATCTAGCTTTTGATCAAGAATGATGCCTAAATCTCGGATCGATGTGACATTTTCCAAAATAGTGCCATTGATCGAATATGTCGAGTCAATGGGGCTACGTTTAAGTGTGATTTTAAATGACTTGCATTTGGAGGCATTTAGCTTCAATTTCCAGTCGGCCGCCCAGCGAGTCACTGCGTTCAAGTCACGCTGGAGCGTCTTAACATCATCATCGGACCTAACCTCGTGAAACAACTTCAGATCGTCAGCAAACAGCAAACAGTTGGTGGAAATAACAGTTGGCAGGTCATTCACATAGAGAGAGAACAGCAACGGAGAGATGTGACCCCCTTCCGGTGTTCCAGACACAACCGGAACCCACTCGGACACTTTCCCGTTCAACACAACGCGTTGTTTGCGCCTCTCCAAGTAGGACCTCAACCACTGCAGAGCGTTGCCGTCAACGCCGTACATCCTTTCGAGCTTATGCAGTAGCAAACAATGATTGACACTCTGAAACGCGCTGCTAAAATCTGTGTACACGGTATCCAGCTGGGATTTGTTTGAGATGGCCGCCCATCCGTGCGACAGGAAGGACGCGAGGTTCGTGGCGCATGACCGGTTTGGGACGAATCCGTGTTGGAACGGAGAAAGGTGAGGCTGGACATGTTGGAAGAGTTGCTCGCTTACAATCTTTTCAAAGACTTTTGCACATAGGGGAAGAAGCGATACAGAGCGGTAGTTAGCTGGATCGTTCCGCGATCCTTTTTGAAAATGGGAACTATGTTGGCTTCAGACCATTTTTCAGGAAAGATACCGGATGAAAGGGATATGCGGAAAAGTTTACACAGAGGGGCGGCCAATTCATTTGCACACTCACGGAGAATGCGGGCGCTCAATCCGTCAGGACCACACGCCTTGCTGACGGAGAGCTCCCGGAGTAAACCACGCACAGCCTCCTCCGCACAGCTTATGATACCAACAAAATGCCAAACACATTACCGGATTGAAATACCAAATACCAAGTTGGTATCGGTTTGGTATCGGTATACCAAAAAGTTGGTATCTGATTGACATCTCTTCTATAGTATACTCTGCGGCCTGCGGGGGAGTTCGGACGGAAGGTGGCATTCTACCGCGCTAATCTGTCGAGAGTGGGGGCAATTTACCAGACCATGTTAAGTCGGCCTGACTTCGGAACTTATCACGAAATGTTGAGCGAGCTCGGGCGAGTGAAGTGTCGTGAGCGCCCGCCAGTCACCGCGAGCTACGATCGCCCGCAGCCGCCCGACCGAGCAATGATCTATTGCCCAAACTCGGGCCGTGTATTTGAATTAAAAATGATGACCATGAGCCTGATGGACTGCTCAATCATATCGCGAAAGTAGGCCGGAATCGCTCATTCTGGCTGAAATTCGAACTACCGAGTCTTGTTAATTCATGAGAGATCATGTGAAAGCCAGATAAGAAAATGCGGCTGGGTTGTAATGAACTGCACGGTTTCACGGAATGTCGGCACATTAGCCAGTGCCGGCAGCGCCTGTTCAACTGCTCCTGTCCTGCCCCGGGGGCAGCCAATGGGCAAACTCGCCACGCCTGACTTCGTTCCGCCAGATTTGTCGGTTTTTGCAATGCACAGGCTTTGCGTCTGTATGCAAAAACAGCTGCAAAAACTGGCGGAATCCGTGGGAACGAGTCGACCGGCGGGCTAATCGGTGGCAGCGGCGGCCGGCGGCTGCGCCCGTGTCAGCCGCCGACCTGCGCGCCGCGCACGGGGGCCGCGCTCCGCCCCGCCCGCCGCCGATACGTCCCCGAACCGTTCGATCGCCGCCGGTGATTGGTGTTCGGTGGGCGGCGCTCCAGCGACGGCCGCGCCCCCGCCGCCGCCGCCGCCGATCGGCCGCCAATACCGGCCGGTCGTCTTTTCCAATCAGCGTTCGATCAGCGATCGTCTCTTCCAATCGGCGCGGGCCGATCGGCCAATCAGCCAATGGGAGGCGGCGCCACGGCCGGCCGGCCAGACGGGCTGGCGCCGCCGCGCCGCCGCCGCCGCCTCTGCTGCGGTACAGCGCCTGTCGGACTCTGACCAAACTGTCTCCGCTGCCGCCGTCGCATTCGCCGCCGCCGACTGCATATTTCAGTAAAGACTTTGTTTACTTCGGAGCTCGGAAGCGATCAATAACAGACCTGAGAGGCGCCGGAGCTGGCTGCGCCTGGCGAGGCTTCCCGCGCGGGGCCGTATTGTGACAGCTCGGCTGGGCTGGAAGGGCCGCGATACCACTACCGACGCCAACTAGAGCTGCTATCGAAGCCACCGTCTGTCGGCCGCAGCGTTTGGCGAACGGTGAATGTTTAAAGATCCGGCGGCGGCGAGCGGCGTTTCAATTTCAGTTTATGATTTCAATTTATTCTGGCGAGCGTTGAGGAGATGGCGGCTTCGGCGGCGCGGCCGGCTCCATCGGTAAAGATCAGATAGGCTCATTTGAAATTTAGACAGCGTCAGTTGTGAAACAGATTGGCACGGCGAGAAATGGTCGACGCCGGATTGAGATCGCTGAGAATGGGAGGAAATCTTACCCGCCAGCGACCGAGCTGCTTGGAAACAGGGGCGAAGGAACGGCTGGGCTGCGGCGGCGGCGGCTGGAACCGATAGTGAGGCTGCTGGATTCGTGGAAACACCGCTACGCCGAGTGCTGTTCATGACTAAATCATCATGGAATGCTGAAGGATCACTGTGGCGTTGACTAGGTAAAATCATATCGATATGCCTACAAAACTATCACGCTAGGAATATAAATGAAATCATATCGATACGGGCACACAACTGCCACGCCAAGCAGAGTACGGATGGCTGCGAATTGGGCTCCGAATTAAGATTGTTTCTGATACTACCGTGCACTATGAGCGTAAATACCGTGACGGCGTTTGGTTTGCGGTTTTCCGGTGGTTGGAGATAATAGGCTCAATGTGCTGTCATGCCCAATATATGCACAAGCTTTATTGAATATTCGTCTTGAATAAAAATGTTTTTACAAGTAAGTAAGCTTAACAGATGTCATGTAAATATCGCTAGCATGCTATATCAAAAGTCGGCGCACAGCAATCCTAGCTGTTTTAAATGTACCGGATGCAAAGTTACAAAAAGTTGTGAGCACACCAGGATTTAACGTCAAAAGGAGCACGGCGACAAAATGTGCCCATCAAACGTGTGCCAGGGGGGAGGGGGCGCCACCGCATCGCACTCGCGGATTGGTCCTCAGGCGGGCTTTGGCGCAGTTTTTACACCGCGACCGCCGGTTGGCCGGGCGGCCAGTCATGCAAATGACACATATGGCCCAGTTCGTGTGTATTGGTATTCACGATCGGTGGATAGTGCCGTTTGCGGTTTGATAAAGTGCGGCGCTGCGAAAACACGCAAAACAATCATGCATATAATCAAGTTTGTGTTCGCTCTAACGGTTCGACGTGACGTCTTATTCTGAATCGAAGCGCGGGACATTTTTGCTGGACCAATGAGCTGGCAAAAAGTAGCACAATGAACATGAGATGTTGACATGATTCACAAAATGGCCGAGCAATGACCGTGGGAAGGCTAACTAAGGAATGTCCTGCAAAGTGCAAGGAGTGATCGCCAATGTACATAAATCAGTACTGTGTCCAGTGAATAAATGAAAAACCAACTGAGCTGTTCTGGTTGCTGAGAGAAGAAAACTGCGTTTTGTTTAGTTCCAAATGAAACTTTTTGGATGATAGCACTAGTACACAGAATGCCCGTTGAACAAGCTACCTTATCTCATACTTCTTTGCATCCATTTGTGACCAAGATTGAGAAAATGACATTAGGACCCAGTTAATGTTTTTTTTAGAGATACTGCATGGAGTTGAAATTTGTATGAAAAACATAGGACATTTGAACCAAAACGTAAGACTGTTAAATGTCATCAAACAAGAAATACAGCTTTGGCATTTCACCGCAAGACTATACACTGGGGAACATTTTATATAGTTGCGATGTGTATGCGTGCATCTTCCAAAAGCCAGGGCCGAGCTGTCCTGTATAGCCAGTTTGAACTGCATGATGATCAGCCACGAAAGTCAAGTTACTTGATTGACTGGCTTATAAAGCACCTGGACTTTTAAAAATGGTTAATTGTTAGCTGCATGGTAATCGCTACATTTTATGAAAGGAAGACAGGTTATCTTTGAAGTTCATTGCATGCAATAGTTTTATGATGAGAATGACATTTTGGTGACAGGTGAAAAGAGGGCCACCCAGCGAAGCGTGTAGGTACCTGTCGTTTGACACCAATCTTTGAAACTTCTGAAGGAACGGCTCATGCTGCAAGCATGTCTCCTGTCACATTGACAAGTGCACCATTGTTTTTGGCAAATGATACCATCTCGTTGACATAATCATGCATGTCCAAACCGTCATTAAATCGTGTCGTATATTTTATTAAATTCAGTGAATATGCATGATACGTTTACAGAACATTCACGTTTTTTCAAGAGATGCTCATGTCAATCCTCAGTTGAAGTCTGTCCAATATGCGCGAAAAATATACATTTAACAGTTGATAGACATGCGTTGCCATATGCATATAAAATAAACGAAACTAAATAGACGGATTAGGTTAAATACACTAAAATATTTAGTCTAAATATTAAAGCACAAGTACAAAATTGTTATCAAATTTCTACAATCAACCACAAAACATAGGTTGTTAAACAATGTTTTCGCTTTTCCACAAAGCACGTACAGTAAAAATGAACAACCTTATCCAACATATTTTGCACATGGTAGTGTGCATAACATTGAAATATTTGGTTTAAACACTAACAATTACTTTTTACTCGATCGATCTGAGCTTCTTTATCGGACTAGGTTCTACCAGCAAGGCTGTGAGATA